>NC_060034.1:6250000-7500000 GCF_905333055.1 Maniola jurtina | reverse complement strand
GGATTATAGCTAAGAACACTCTCAATCAAGCCACCTTTCAAACAAAAAAACTAAATTGAAATCGGTTCATTCGTTTAGGAGCCACGATACCACAGACAGATACACAGATATACACACGTCAAACTTATAACACCCCACTTTTTGGGTCGGGGGTTAAAAATCATTTTCGTAATATAAAATAGAACCTTCAATTTGTATTGTAGCTACTAATATAATTTATGTGCACTCAGTTGTTTATTAAATCAAGGTTAGCTTTGTTTTGTCGGTGATATCACCAATATATTTTTGAGGTAAGTATCTATCCGCTGTTATAGCTAGTAGTTGCTACCGATGTATTGGTTAGTTCCATTATTGTTAGGAGCTGTACGGAAAACTAACTTATGCTCGCGACTTCATTCGCGTGAACTATACAAATCCCTATTTTACCCCATTAGAGGATTAGAGGTTGAATTTTCAAAAATTTTTCCTTAGCGGACGTCTATACCATAATAGCTATCTGCATGCCCAACGGCTTGATCCGTCTATTAGTTTGGGCTGTGCGTTGATAGATAGATCAGTCAGTCACCTTTTCCTTTGATGTATTTAGATTATTAGGAGCTATTAATATTATTAGAAGCTATATGGGAATTGGAAAACATCTGTTACCTTTAGCTGTCATGCCTTCTGTGTTGTATGTAGCTGGACCGGGACCTGCCTTGTCCTTTCCAGAAGAATCCAATTTATGCCCGAATGTAAACGCTGGGGCGCGGGGTTTTTTTGATTCTGGCGGAGGTTTGCCTAGGGACAAACATGGTCAATTTCAATAAAGTACTTTTAATAGATAAACTCGCTCGTTTAATCATTTCTAACCAGCTTATGCTCGCTACTTTGTCCGCATGGACACCAAACGCCTATTTTACACCATTAGGGGTTGAATTTTCAAAATTCCTTCCTTAGCTAGTCATTTTAGCTATCTGCATGCCAAACAGCCCGATCTTTCCAATGTTTTGAGCTGTGCATTGATGATAGATCAGTCAGCCAGTCAGTCAGTCAGTGATTCAGCTTTTCCTTTTATATAATAGGTACATAGATTTATGGAAATAACTTATGTAAGTACGAATAATATTAAATGTTTAGATATTTTATGAAGTTGTTTCCTAATTTAGTAAATCATCTTTCACTGATTTGCATAATACATAATATAATAATATGTATGTATGTATACCTACCACTTTTTCGTGTGTTTTAATAATACCTAATGATCTTATAAGAATTCGTTTTGAAAATAATGTGTTATCTTAATAATGAGGTATTATTACACTGTTTATTTACGTTGGTTTTTTATATAAAGCTTCTGAAATATTATAAACAGATGGTTATCCATCTTACTAATATTAATTTTAATTATTCTTACTAATTTTAAGTAGGTACCTACTATATACCTAAGCGTTGTGTAATAGTATCTAATACTACTTATTTCCAAAATTATAATAGGATAAGTCACAACACAAATCACAAGAGAATTAAAATATTGTTAATCATCCAAAACCTTTTAATAAATGTAATCATTAAAATAAGTTCAACAACAGCAGATATGGAACATTAGACATATAAACACATAAAAAAACAAAATCACACAGCAAATAATCATCTAAAGGAATTCTCTACCCTCTTGTTATTGTCGTTTTGTCTTGTTAACATCGCTCACCTTGATCACGGTCAATGTTTCTCGCCCACAGGCCACAACCATAGACAGCACCAAATAAAGTTTAACTATCCGTGTTCATAACGCAAATAACAATTAACGAACCTGTTTTCAAATATTAAAAAAGTACCACAGAATATCGCCGACCGAAGTGTTGTCGACGAATGTGAAGTGAGAACGTCAACACATCTTTGATTTGGCAGTGAAATAAAAAAAAACTTGTTGATGCTGTTATTGGCGCACTTTAACTAAATGATGTCACGTAGCACATGAACACGGGCAAGGCCGCTGTTTGCACGCGATAATCTCACACAACCTCCGAATGATGTCAGCATTGTCAGCTCCCCACGAACAATACTGCCGAAACTGATAGACATTTATGCACAAAAGAAACCACCTACCGTGACCAATGTGGATCATATAAACGGTAAACAAACATGTTCCTAGGTACTAGATAGATATTTTATACATTTCGGAGCACGGGTTCGGAGCTCGTGAGAACACGAGCTTCCCAAAAGAATTGAAGTTGTACAAAAAGTATCTAAGATAAAATCGCAACCAGCCATACACTGAACTGAACACATATACTGAATGCATAATTCATTTTTCAATGTCACATACAAAATAAAAAAGATACGAAGCAAGCTGAACTTAACAACTTCAAATGTAGGTGAAACAATGTTTGGACACATAAATCATAAATACTCGACGTATGGTAGAATTGTTTTAAAATATGGTGCCATATTATGGAGTATTGTACTACTAATGCATCGGTCGCAACCCAAATATTATGGGAAGTCACGAAAACGTTTTGTCGCGATATTTTACATTTTCATGCAAATTGTGTTGAATTTTATAACACAAATACTGTATACATCGTAGGAAAAGTTGACGTGGGCATTAAATTTGGAGAAGCGAATATTTAATACAAGCGATGACGGCATCCGAGTTACCTTAGCGAGGGTCAATGTCTGTATCTCTTGTACGATTAATAATTATACCAACTGTTATAAAAACACCGCATTTTATTTCAGTAGTGTGTATATTTTGTGCGTTTTTATGGTGAAGGTTACAATCTGTCATCACTCAAATATTTAACCTTTATGTAACCAATTAAAAGACTGAATTATTAGCTACATGGTATCGTATAAAAACTAATATAACCTTAAATTATCATATCCAATAGTATAAATTAAAGACGGCGAAAATGCTTGAGTAGCACATCACAATTTAGCAACACTAGTAAGAAAGATTGCTAGTAAGTTCCAGATGCAATATTGTGGAAAAGTCATAAAAAATTCCTGCATATATTATGGTAGGAAGATATGAGGAAGCTATTATATTAAAGAAAAAGAAGAGGAGGAGGAAAACTTGTTTCATTTACCAATTAAGGATGGAAGAGATACCACAGCAGGCCCTGGACTAGCAGCTTCAGCAGCAATCGGCCCTCGTCTCTTGGTTGGTGTCCAAGGGTTTTGACGAACGCCCATCGGTGTTTCACAAGGATAAGACCTTTTCGTTACTATAGATTCAGTGCGCACTAATCCGTTGCCTGTTCGTCTTTGGTGTGATAAAATCTAAAAATAATAACGATAATAAATAATTAGTAATAACGCGAACACGATAATGAAACCAAACAAATATCAAAATCTGCGGTAGATGAGGCATTTGGAGAGGATGCCAAATACCATATTTTAGTTTTCCTTAACTGATATATCTACAGCAATCACGGAAACCCACGTCCTGTGGGTCCTAGGGATAGTACCTAAGTCTTTTACGTGTTTCAGTAAGAAGCTGCTTGTTTATCTTTTAAGTCAGTTAAGGAATAATAAATAATATATTAAACCTGTGCCTATAGATAAATTTAAATAACATTATTAGGTACCGATTTGGCTGTACTGGTTGTAGATTTCATAGACTTCGTCGCCATGATTCGGATTTTATTTTCGTTAAACTTTAATCAAAACAAGCTGCACATACTTAACTATAAAATACATATTAAGAACAAACTATTCATAATTTAAAAGTAAAGTATTAAAAACTATATGGAAGTATTAGTAAAAATTATGGTAAAAATGCTATAAAAATCGAAAATCCAAAAGAAAATTGCTATGTTTACTTGGAAACTTGATTGATAACTGGACAGGTGGTAATATGCCAATATTACCACCTGTCAAGCATTTATTATTTAGCTATGTTCTAACTTCTAAGGTTTTATATAAAGTCAAAAACTTTTTACTACGACAAACAATTTTTGTTGGTCGTAGATTTTTAAATATGTTTAAAATATAAAATATAATTTATAAATTGATAACAAACAGATCACAGACATCCCAATGCTTTTCCTCCATGCCTTAATCGTTTTTGCTTAGCAAATAAGCTAAAACTACTCAGGAAAATAGGCAAGCCTAAGTATAGTAATGTAGAATGTTTATTAAGGCTTTATATAGTAGTTTAGAATGTTCTTCTCACATAGCTGATCCTAACATGGTGATAAGTGTTGGCTGTTGCTAATACCTACGGCTGTGTCCACACTTGTATCATTTTAGTGTAAGTATGAATATTATATCACATCTTCATCACAAAAAATCGACGTTAATTTATCTCTTAATACCTATCCTAGTGCCTATAGTTACGGCCACTAGCTTATTAGGTGCATTTTGGTATCGTAAGTCAGCGCAGAATTACGCACAAAGAATATAGGCAGGTTCTTCACCCGGGCAATCGGATGCCCACCCTGTTACTCCCAATAATAGACAAGTTTTAGATCAATGTATTTGGCTGACAGTCTAGATCAATGAAATTGGCTACCAGTGTACCGACCTACGTGTCGGGTGACCAAATTTCCTTTCTATCAGGTGTGATTGGGGTCAAGTGCTTGCCTATTATGAATAATTTAAAAATAATTTAAAAAACATTCGTAGGTATACCTGAATAACAACAACAACACAACATATAACGATCAAGTGTAAGCCATGCCGCTCATGATACACACAGGTACACGTCAATACGCCAAAATGATACAAGTATGCACCGAGCTTAAGTTTCGGATAAACTAACACACACGAACTCCTCATCTTTTAACAAAAACACCTAGCTATGAATATAACGTCACTTCTATTTTCGTCAATGTAGCGCCTTCGTTGTTTGCATGACTGGTCTGTGTTCTGTGTAAACAGTTACGCACAGTGCACAGGTAAAATGGAAAAACGCGTAGGTACTGCGTATATTACATGTATCACCAGACGTTTAAATAAGCTACAATCGCTCCGGAGATAAAGCCAATGGGCGTCCTAGGGCCTACCTAAGATAAAATTAAGAAATCTGATTATAATAAAAACAGGGCCGTATTATGTATTTACGTATAGTATCTCTAGTAATATTATTTTATATTTGTAACAGAATATTTATTAGTTTGTGAGCACACAACAAACTGTGCCGATTGAGACAAATGTTTCCAAGTTCGAAAGTATATTTTATATTACATATTAAAATAGGTAGTCAGCCTTAAAACTGGTCCTATTTGAATGACAATCGATTCATTAATACCTACCCAAAAAGGGCGAAACCTGTGGGCGAAGCCTAAGGCGAAAGCTTGTCATTAAAAAATTGACGTCATTGAAAACTTGTAATTATTTTATGATTTAAATTTTTTGTTTGTAGATTTTGTAATAATATTTATACTAATACGAGTAAATGACGATAGAATGTAAAAAATTAATATCTTTAAACATTTTTTGTGTAAAAAAACGCAGGTGCCTACCAAGTAGACAACAATTTCGAAAAACAAACCAGGAACCTTTTAAGGATTTGATTGATCCAGTAAAAAACTTACATGCAATGGATATAGAAAGTTGTTATGGCCATAAGTAGTTAATCAGTTCATGAAAACTTATTGCCACGAGTAATTTATTTAACCGGTAGTTTTATTGGCATACTTTGGTAAGTAGGTAAATAGTTATTTAGAAACAAACGCTGCTTTCGCATTTTGTATCTGACCAATTACGAGTAGCTAAGTGAAGCGATGATAGTCCAGTGGTTAAGACGCCCACCTCCTATACGGGGTTTCGATTTCGGGCACGCACCTCTAACTTTTCGAAGTTATGTAGGTACATTTAAAGCAATTAAGTAGGTATCACTTGTTTTAAGGGTGAAAGAAAACATCGTCAGAAGATCTGCAGGATCTAAGAGTTCTCCATAATGTTCTCAAAGGAAAGGAAGTCTACCAATCCCACAGATAAAGTATGTTAGGGCCAATCCGCACTTAGCCAACATTTTCTCATTCTGAGAGGAGACCAGTGCTCAGTAGTGAGCACTAGATCATGGCGTTCATTATGATAATGATGAAGTAAGCACAACAATGTAACCGACGACTTCAAAAGATGACAAGAAAACGCGACGAGACCATGTACCCTGCTGGTCGATTGCGGAAAAACTGCATCAATCATTATTACAATCTCAATTGTTGTGATTGGCTGAATTTATGCTATTCTTCTTGCAACACTGCACTGTAGCCAATAGTGAGCAAGCGCTAAACAATCAGAAGACATTGTATTGTAGCTGTCATTTTGTCGTAATCGAGTAGCTGCATGGCTGAGACATCAAATCTAGGTACGTATGACACGGACTTTATTTTTCTAGAAATGAGGCTAAGGTAACTAGCCAATTTAAAATGTATCGCTTTAAAGCTGTTCTGCACGTGTCGTGCAAAATAAATAAATCAATCAATACTATCCTTAAATGACAAACAGAAAACCGGTTCCATCTACCCACACTGCACAGGGTCGCCTTCATACACCCATCGCCCACAATTCATATGACGGAAAAGATTATGGATTCTATTTCTGGTTTATTGTTAGAAAGAGATACCTACCTACCTAGAGATAGATGTATATAATCAAGAAGCCTTTTACAGCATTTTTAAAGATCGCTACATACTAGGGATTATTGAGCCATGATTAAGCATTTTTGAATATTTTAAAATAGCGGTAAAATCGTGGTAATATTGACAAACTGCACAAATGGGAATTTTCGCCGCGCCATTTATCCACAAAATTCTGTTACATATTGTAGAAATTATATTTATGCAGTTGTTGCACGCACTAGCTAAAAACGCGAACGGCTTCATACAATTCCCATGTCACAGAATTCTGCGGAAAAAAGCTCTCGGTGAAATTTTGCAGTGCGGGCTTATCAAAAACCATTGGAAATATGTATTGTCTAAATGAATAAAGGAAAAACCGATGGGTGATCGATCGAAGAAAGCATATAGCCTTCTCGTACCTACCTATCTGACTAGCTACTTATGTATCTAATAGATTTAGTATGCCCGCGACTCTGTCCGCATAAAATTTCTAGATTTTTAAAAAAACTCCCGTGGGAACCCCTAGTTTTTTCGGAATAAAAATGAGTCTAGATATCCCTATCGGGGATGCAGGTTACCTATGTACTGAATACGAGTAGATGATACCCAAGAGTTCGTCCACGTACATTTACGTTTTAAAAATCGCGTAGAAAATTGATTTTCTGGGATAAAAAGTAGCATAAGTACGCCCGTCTCTGGGATTTGGCATCCTGCAGCTATAGGCTACCTGCAGCTTTTTTCAAAATCGATTAAACGAATGCGCCATGGTAAGATAGCAGATGATCAGACAGACAATTTCATATTCATAATATTAGTATTATACTCGAAAAAACTGTTTGCTAATAATATTCACATTTACAGAAAAAATGTCCCACCATATTCCGGCAAAAGAAAAGCTAATTCAGTACCAGTTCGTGCGAGTCACTGTCATCGTGAAAAATGAATAAAATCGTATTTGGGGCATTGGTTTCTTCGTTTATGAATGTTCGCGAAAACATACCTACCTACAGTTTTAACTTTCTAAGCTTTCTAGTCTCTACAAGGACACGTAGGTAAAGGAACAACGTACAGATAAAGCACCATAATATACCTATTCTGTGGAACTTTTACTCTAACAAAAAGTTGTCATCAAAATAGTATTATATTATTTTTAGTACTGAAAGTTCCCAGGATAAAAACTATCCCTGTACCAAATATTATGATGACGTTAGTCCACGTGAGTGTTTTAAAAAACGCGAGGGAACCCTTTGATTTTCCGAGGCCAAACAAGCTATCTCTGCACTAAGCTCATCAAATTCGGTTAAACGGATGGACTTGAAAAGTTAGCATACAGAAAGGGAGACTTTCGCATTTATAATATTAGCACCTAAGTAGGTATGTATATAGATTAGGTATCTAGATTAATTTTAAGTTCAAATTTTATTGAATCTTAACGATTGTATTTTAAATCAAAATCGATTTTATATCTCATGGTTATGTAACTGAAGAGGTTCACAGTTGATAATTTATTATAAACACAAAAATTGATTCAGCTTTCATATCGATGATATAACAATCAGCATATTTTGTTTGTTTTTTAATTCAGTTAACGAATCGCCCTCGCAAACTATGATTTAAACCGTATTAGCTATGCACATTAAAAGCCTTTGTTTATTTATATTATGTAGGTAACAATTTACAAAAAAACCTGCTAGTGCTAGTCAGGCCTCGTCCTACTAGGGTTCCGTACATAATAATATTATGAATAAAATTACGGAGTATACTCTATTGATTTTGAGACCGTCGACGGGTCTTGACAGATACGACAAACGGACGGACATACAGACAACGAAGTGGTCCTATAAGGATTCTTTTTGTAAGGTTCTGTAGCTCAAAAGGGAAAACGGAACCCTTATAGGATCACTTTGTTGTCTGTCTGTCCGTCTGTCCGTCTGTCGTGTCTGTCAAGAAAACCTATAGAGTATGTACTTCCCGTTGATCTAGAATCATGAAACCGGTTTTTTCTCTGGAGATTGGTACGGAACCCTAAAAAAATTAGAGAGCAAGCTCTTCACCAATGAATGCTTTCAATCGATTCGTCAAAATCAGGTGAAAGGTCGGTACCATATACTATCTTACCAACCGATAACCTGCCGTGTGAGTTGTGACCAATTGTTGAATATGCCGTCATCGCCTCGACCTCGCAAAGTCAACTTCATTGGATAGTTACCGGTTATAATATAGGTACTTAGGTACGTCTGGTCTAATTTATTACATTGTTATTAATTACGTGCAATATGAATTAACCCATGCTTCCAGATAATGTATGACAGAAGTTAGTGGAAGTAGAAGACAATATGATTGTGCCGACCTCACGTAGCATGGGATGAGGTCAGGATTCAGGAAGAAGAATACACTCGTAATTTATACTTCTATATAGTAATTTATTGATGCGAAAGTGTGTCTGTTTGTCTGTCTGTCTGCTATGTTTTCACAGTCCATCCGTTTAACCGATTTGTAGGGGTACAAAGAGAGCTTACATTACATCCCAGGGACATGATTGATTTTCCGGGACATACATTGACTGCGGCAAAGCCAAAAGGAAGGGTTATGATTTTAGCAGTCTATGTATGTATGTTTGGATCCAAATTCTGTAGTGCCTAAACTACTGAACCGATTTTGATAAATGAGGTGTTAATTGATTCGTCGTAAAGGTCCGGGTGACATAGGCTATATTTTGTACTAAAAAAATTACGTAACGGATGTTACATCAAAAAATGTGGAGGTCTCCAAAAAATTTTTTTTGCTATTGTACCTATCTAGTGTGATGTCAAATGAAAGAGGAGAAAATTCTGAGTTTATACATATAGATGTACAACAACATTAAAAATATATACCAAACGACAGAAAAGCAATTTTGCTCTAATATTTCACCGTTTGTTAAGACGATCACAGTCGGTTTTTTTTTCAACTTTTTTATTTTAATAAGCGTCACATCCCATACGACATGAAATCTTCTTATAAGAAATCGTGCTCGCTTCGCTCAGTCAAGTGTGGATCCACCCTCAAGTTATAAACAACTGCCCGGTGCTAATTTGCAAACGTATGCAAAATAAGAATGCCGTGGCCTCCGTACCTGTTATAGCTATGATGTTATACGGGAACATAAACATAAATCATCGTTGTTCATTTAAGTGGATTGTTATTCGCTGGTAGGTAATCTAACCCTGACTTTGTGGTGCAATTGGCTGCAGTGATACATAATAGGACAAGATCACTTTGTTATGTATAGCGACCTATAAACTACCTGAGGAACTAAGGAAGTTTGTAATCATAATATTCCACTGATAGGTAAGTTTTTATTAGAGGTCTACCTATCTAAGTATGTACTTAATAAACTATTGTGTAGTATGTACTTATTCGATAAACTATGGAGTTTTAAGATTTCTCATAACCAAAGCTATATCTGTAAAGTAAACGAGCAACTCTTGTACATTCTGTATGGTTAAGAAGTGCTATTGCAACTCTTCAATCCTGATTCTGCAAGGTAGGTACTATTTAAGGACTAAAAAATTTACTATTTAAAAAATAAAAGGCCATTAGGTACATGCATATTAGCTCTCTACCTATTATGGTTCACGAGATACAACTCACTGACAGACACACAGACGGACGTTAACTCTTTGATTTTCCGGGATAAAAAGTATCTTACTTTTTATCCCGGAAAATCAAAGAGTTCCCACGGGATATTTCGCGTCGCGAACATCAGCTAGTTGGCTATAAAATATACTTATGAATAAGATATTGTTCAGTTTCGAACCTATCTATATAGAGTAAATAAATTAAGTATGTGACAGTAAAACTTACCGGTTATGGAATGATAAAATAAGCCTGTACACCTAAAATAGTCTTTAAATTAAAACTATGCGCGACAAAAAACGTAAAAGTTGTTGTTTTTTTTTTAATTAACTATGTTAGAGGATCTATAAACAGAATATTCGATCAGCAAAGGCTGTCGTCGGAATACGTATCGCGCTCGTTCGTCGCGGTGCACTGCGGTCGAATGCTGTATTGCTGCGCCCGTCCACACTTCGCACCTCGCCAGCCGGCAGCCTGAGCTCAGCGGGCCGACGATGTCGCGTGGGTGCCTCCCGCCAAAACCGGTCACCTTGGTTACGCGATGCTATGTCGTCATCGCGTGTTTTCAATCTTCTTCCTATGTTTTGCACACTTTCTTTAGTTTTAGATTTAAACGGAAAGCGATTAACATTTTTATAGCATAGTGTAAAATTTCTACTGATATCAATGTAAATTATTATAACTAAGTGAATTACAAAAACAAACTGGTCAAGTGCGTACCAGAACACGCATACGGTTCCGTAGTTCCAGAGTTCTGTAGCTACCTATGCTACCTAGCTACTGAAAACTGACTGAAAACATTTTAAAATTCCTATAAAACGATGTAACATCAAGGGGATGAAACAAATTTTTTTTTTCGACATTTTTAATTTTTTTTCCTGCACATGAAGTTTAGGAACAGACATAAAAAAGTTTTTAAGTGTAGCGCTAACGTCTTCCTATTTAACTATGCTTATTTACATTTTTTAAATAAATGCGACAAAAAACACTGACAGACGGACATACGACTAGAGAAACTTAAGATTTGTTTGTTTTACTGCAGAACCTTAAAAAGCTTTTTATAAAATTGGCTTAATTGGTACAGGGAGTTTAACTCCAATGTTAGTTTAATTAATTAAAAAAAATGTCGAAATGCAATAAAATGAAAATATAAAAGATTAGAATATTAAGATCACCAGCATAGGTAGGATACCTCATGAAAAACGATATACCTACACGGATTGTTTTTTTTTTTGTAGTTAATGTTTCAAAAACCGATAGCCATTGGGGTCCCAAGGCGTTGCACCTCGCAGTGCGAGGCTGCATCATCTAGCAGGTCTGATTGCAGCGAAGCGCAAGTCTATACTTAAAAAAAGTTCAAGAGACCTATGTGCAGCATCATCACCAACATCTATATGTTGATGTTGATGATGATGTTTCATGGTGGGTATTAGGATTCCTACTGTCATATTAAATCTTTACAATGAATAATGAATGAAATTAGTGTTAAATAAGTATCTAATATTATGGATACGTAACCAAGGCGTTACGTAAGTATATTACCTACACCAAAGCCATGTTGAGTTTACAGTGGCAATAGTGTCGCATATAAATTCCATCGAGATTTATGAAATGAAATTTTTATTGTAACCTTGATTGCAGTATTTGCGAGCTGGTGAGTTGGACGAGGCCCCCGCCTCCGCCCGGTACTTAAGTGAACTATAGGAAGACAATAAACCACTTAAGCCTCCTATGAATCACAATACCATAAATGGAAGAAGCTGGTTAAAATGGAGATTCAATCCAATGCGTATGCTATACTGTGTATGCAAAACTATACATAAAGTATTATTAATGATCCTTATAACCTCTTCAAAAGTAGACGGCCCTTTTATACTTTATTAGTTTTTGCCCGCGAAGTCGTCCGCGACGAAAGGTTTTTTAAAGTTCCAAGGGAACTCTTCGATTCCTCGGAATAAAAAGTACTTAATCTTATCTTATTTGGGATGTCAAATAGGTAGATCATCTATCCCACGAACTTTCGTCAACGTGGATTTAGGTATTTTCAAATCCCGTGGGACTCTTCGATCTAACGGGAAAAAAGATTTCTCAACCAACTTTGTTTTTCAACAAAAAAAAAATCATGGAAATTTAAAACCTAAATTCACGCAGATGAAGTCGTGAGCATCATCTAGTTATTTAATAAAACAAAATTATTGAATCTTAAACCAATTATATACCTGCACCTATCTATTTTCCTTTCGCGAATTTCAATATATTCAGTGCCTCGATATTGACAGGTTTTTTTTTATACTGAAAAGATAGCAAGATTTTCGGCATTTCGTTTGTGGCTTAAAATTTTTATTTTTTATTTTTTGTGTGTGATTTGGCTCAGCCTTTGAGATTTCTTTGAAGTTCAGGTTAAATACGCATATAAATGAAATATGTTGTACATTTATTAACAACATTAAATTTTAATTGACAAAATTAAATTTAAATGAACATTTAAATATCCACCATCTCCTCCATGCGAATGGAATATGGAACATCGTGGACGGTAGTATAATTAACTGCACTTGAGTGGGAGACAACATCTTCTACTAACTCTTCTCGGAACTCTTGCCAACGTCGTGCTGACACAAACTCTTTGAACAATTGCTTTTTAGTTGGTATCTAGGACGAAATTTTCAGTGTCAATTTTTACCCCCCGACCCAAAAAGAGGGGAGTTTTAAGTTTGACGTGTGTATCTGTGTATCTGTCTGTGGCATCGTAGCTCCTAAACTAATGAACCGATTTTAATTAAGTTTTTTTGTTTGAAACGTGGCTTGATCGAGAGTGTTCTTAGCTATAATCCAAGAAAATCGGTTCAGCCGTTTGAAACTTATCAGCTCTTTTCTAGTTACTGTAACCTTCACTTGTCGGGAGTGGTATAAATTTTTTATTTACACTTGTTACTAATATCTTTGAAAAACATCTTACTTTCTTTTCCAAGTAATGTTGTATTCGTGACCAAATATTAGCAGTGTTACGCTGAAGAAGCCATATCTTGGGAAGAAGCATGCAGCTCACAGGAGTCAGGGCAACGATACGTCGGTCTCGCATGTTTTCACCGAAACCAAAACTCGAACCAGGATTAAATTGACAAACCTAAAAAGAAGATAACAGCTTTTGATTATTTTACTTCATCAAATATCCATCTACATATTAAACGAACATTTTCCAATATAGGTGCGTAAATTAAAACTGTTAACCTGCATAAAATAAGTTTGAATGTTTTTTAATGGCATGGATTCACCAGCGCCTGTTTCTTCCGGAAAGACGCTTATTCTGAAATATATACATGAATTAGTGGAGAAAACAGAATCTACTTATTTTTATTAATTGAAGTCTGAAACTAACCTTACAGATTCTCGCTGCTCTTTAAAGAACTCGCTGAACTTTACAAACTCTTTCGATTTTGCTTCTCCTTGTAAGTCGAAATTAACACTTGCTTTACTAATAGACGTTTCGATTTCACCTCCACTTTCTCTAGGACCACTTGCTCTTTTTAAAGAACCGCGTTTCAAGGAAACAGATTCATATTTACTCGAATTTTCGGCACGTTCTTTATCACTTTTTATTGTTACACCCGACTCACGTTCTTCTTTACTCAAATGTTTATAAGTGCCAAAGTATTTTGTATCAAAATCCTGCTCACTTTCCACTTTTGGCACCTAAAAATTTACGTTAGAGCCTGTAGAAAAATTTTTGAGCATCCTTTCTTTACTCTTCATCAGTAACGCTAGTATTTAAACTAAAATATCATTAACTTGCTGATGCCCGCGACTTCGTTCGCGTGGATATAGGTTTTTAAAAATCCCGTGGGAACTCTTTAATTTTCCGAGATAAAAAGTAGCCTATGTGCTAATCCAGGGTATCATCTATCTATACAGCCCAATCCGTTCAGTAGTTTTTGCATAAAGGGTAAACATACACACACACAGACACACAAACTTTCCCCTTTATAATATTAGTGTGATTTTACTCACATAAGGGTCGTGTAGAGCGTAATATTTTTTTCCTAAGCGCGTGGTAACAATCACTTGAAGAGACTCTATCATTTGACATCGCCCTGATAGAACAAAATAAACGAAATTGGCTACTCCCATACCGTCACCGAGTAGCGTTTCATTTATACCGTATGTTTTCATCTTTGCAACTATGCAACCTTCACGAAGCGCAACCTAATACAAAATTAAAATGTTTGATAATATTTAATTTCCACCTAATTAATTACATCCATTTTGTTTTAATCAATATTAATACCTCGTCAAGCGCCTCGAAGTATGTAAAAGCAGACATAGCATAACGAACTTCATCCCATTGTTTCTGGATGGACGCTTGAAGTATATTCTTGAAGTCCTCTTTCATAAGTGCTAATAGCTCACAGTGATCTATCGGTCAGTATGCGATATGAATAATTTTGATAACTGTCTCTACACAAACAAACACGCACTAGACACATTAAATTTTTACGATTAACGGTCACGTATCTTACGATAAAACGTTTGATCATAAAATTTCACTGTAAGAATCGATAAATATAACAAGTGTAAATTAAAAATTTATAACACCCCCGACGATCCAAAGTATTTGAGTTTTCCAAAACATCATTTTCAAATAAATAATTATGTATTCCTTTAACGTCCATCTTGACAGCTTGACATTTGTCTATTGACATAATATTATGAACCTAACGGTTATCCAACCTTCTTTATCACAAGAAAACTAGAAAAGAGCTGATAACTCTTAAACGGCTGAACCAATTTTTTTAGATTATAGCTAAGAACACTCTCGATCAAGCCACCTTTCAAACAAAAAAAACTAAATTAAAATCGGTTCATTCGTTTAGGCGCTACGATGCCACAGACAGATACACAGATACACAGATACACACGTCAAACTTATAACACCCCTCTTTTTGGGTCGGGGGTTAAAAATTACCTATTTCTGCTATACCTACCTACCCGTATTCTATTTTGCAACAAGAAGCAGATGGATGAATGGAAATGATATCTAATACCAAAATATTTATGATAATATCTGCTAATCTGTGTTTCAAATCAGAGCTTTCATTGGCTCATGCGTTTCAAACTCATGGTTTTTTGTTTAATGCTTTCATACAATTCTTCGACATTAGACAACTTTATGTACCTATTTTCAATTTCCTGATGATTTAGTGATAATGGTGGGGTAATACCTGACCATTAGTAGTTACAGTAGCAGTCCTTGGTATGTTGTGTAGTAGTGAAACCTCTCCAAACATATCCCCAGGATGCATGACCCCAACATCCACAGACACGTGCTGCTGGATCAGCTCATCAAATGTAAGCTGGCTGACCGTCACGTCGCCGCTGATAATGAAATACATAGCATGGGCCTCCTGGTGTTGTCGAACGATAACTCGCCCAGGACCGTAGTACTTAAAATACGTTGCAGCAGCTAGTTTCTTCTTAACATGCTGTTGAAGAAGCATCAATTTAAATACTATTGAACCGCCCGCCTAGAACCAAAGTGACCGACATAGCTCAAGGAATCAGTCAGTTGAAGTTGCCGTGGGCAGGTCATGTCTGTCGCAGAACCGATGGCCGCTGGACCAGACGTGTTCTAGAGTGGAGACAGCGTATCAACAAGCGTAGTATGGGACGACTTCAAACGCGCTGGACTGATGACCTTAAGAGGATAGTGGGAAGTGGGTGGATGAGAAAGGTGGAAAAAAGAAAGATTTGTGAGGCAAGTGAAAATCCACTGTGATGTTATTCATAATAAATCTAAAGTGCTCTATTGAAAAGCTTCCAGGTAAGCTGGATTTTCACCGACTTTATCGATATTTTGAAAATCCCTACCGCAGCTTCTGCTGTATGCGCTAGCATATGGACAGCCAAACTCTATTTATAAGTTCGTCAAATGACTATAGTAAAACTAGTATAAGTAGGTATGTCGCATATCTCTCGATTTATCGAAAGATGGACATAAATTAAACTTACGTTTGGATATCTCTTGAAACATTTAAGACCTCCAATTATGCGAAATATATATCGTTTTTCTTGCTCAGTTCGTTCTGCCGCATTCTTATTCAACAGGGCTTTATCCTAAAATAAAATAGTTTTGTAGGTTTGGTACTAGAATAAGACATCTTTGGAAAACCTCTAACATCTAAATCGACATGCTCTAACCTCGAAAACTACCAGCTTGTTTAAACTTGGTAGGTATCTTATGGCAAATATAGCTTATCTTTACAAATGTTTCGGCAGGGCATATCAGTAATAAAATAAGGCAAAATCAAAACGAGCTGTATGTACAATGTGAACTGTAACTGTAGCCTACGACGAACTGTATCGCCCCCTGGTGGCCTAACTATCCTCAATGGCAATGGTGTGGAGTTGTACGGGGTTTGAAGCCAAGGTAAGCAGAGTTACGTACCTTCTTATTTATTAGCGGGTCATGATGGAAAATAAAAGTTGAGCTAGCTCTACGTACCACCTCTCGGTTCTGTCGGGGGTAAAATATATAAAATCTAAGTAATAAGTAACTTGCTTGATTTGGCTCACTTTGATACTAAGCAACTGCTTTTTCTTAGCCTTCCCTCTAACAGCTTGTTCCACCCTGCGCTTCACGTCGTCTGTGCCTTCGTACTGGTCTATTCCCTCGATCAGCCAATACGCATTAGCCATTACCAATCGTCCTAACGCACGAAACAAGCATTTCGCACGGAATTTTCTTTTCATTTGCTCTTCAGGATCCTGCCATTTTAGATTAGTTTGGTAGTTACAGTAAACAGTAGATAACAACCCATACTAATATTATAAATGCGTAACTGTGTCTGTCTGCTACTTTTTTTTCGACCCATCCATTTTGACGAAAGCTACAGAGATACTTAGCTTGCATCGCGACGATGGGCATTGGCGAATTTTTATCTCGGAAAATAAAAGAGTTCCCGTGGGTTTTATAAAGACCGATTAGCCTTTCCCATACAATTCCGTCCGCAAAAATACGCTTGAATCTTACGTCTCGTCATTGACAAAGTCAAGAGACTTTTGCAAATTCTATTGACTCTTTGAGCGCGTTTTTTATCTTCGAAGGGCCCATCCATGTACATCGATGATAAAGACCCTGAACAATTTGAGATTTTCGAAATTATAGTCCTTCGTTTTCAAGACATTTCGGTAAAATTGATATTCAAGGTTTCAGATAAAATTTTGTTGTATTTCAGCCAAGATTTCAGCATTTTCGGAAATTTCACTCCCTCGAGCAGCCTTGAGCGAAACCGGATGGCTCAGTTAATTAAATATTTGCATGAACTTACCAGTTCCTTCTTGGAACCACGACGTCCAACCATGACTATTTTTCAAGAAAAAGAAAGTAGCTATTTTGCACAACTTTTAAATTATTCTAAAGTTTGAATAAATTACAAAATTAAATAAACACAATGATAAACACATAAATATTTTCAAGTTGTCAATTTTTTTGACATTTTTTATCTTTACTTTTTTTACGTTCTCAATCTATGTTATCTCAATGTACTACAAATAAAACATCTGACTGACGCTAGAAGTCAATGAATGGGTGCAATGGGGTCAATGCCACGTCGTAGGTGAGGCATTGACCCCGAGTTTTGCACGCTATATACTACGGGTGTGTATAATACTAAATCAGTAAAACTCAAGTATAATGCCATTGGTTATTGGTATTGTTTGGGTTTAGGTAGTATAATAACAGCGCTAAGTTTTCGCTAGTGTTCTAATTACACCTTGTATAATATCACAACACGTGGCACTATAGATGACTTATTATCGCTAACACGTAATATTAGATGATAACCACAAATAAAATCCAGATTTAAACCTCATTCATTTATTTTTATCAATTAACAATTAGGTAATAATCAAATGTCCAGCATTTCGTCCATTCGGATGGAATACGGCACGTCATGGGCAGTCGTCCAATTAACTGTGTTCGAGCGAGAGACTACATCTTCTACCAAGCTTTCTTTGAACTCCTGCCATCGTCGTGCTGATACAAACTCTTTGAACAGCTGCCTTTTATTGGGTATCTAGAACAAAAGTTAAAAAATAAACTTCAATAATATTAGTTTATTAGCCGGCATGCGTTGCAATTTGCAAATTGCAATGCCTCACTCAACTTGTTGTATAGTAGGTACTGCTCAACTTGTATATGTGTACACTCTATACTTGTATACTCTAGCTAATAAGTTATTAGCTAGATTATTATTAGCAATCTTTGGAGTAAATCCAAGAACCGTCGACCCGAATTTTTACTTAATGCTCACAAAAATTGTCGCCCCTTGAGGTCACCGAAAAACTCACTAATAATGGTAAATTATTTGCCGTTTCAAAAGCACTTGTAAAAGTCTATTTGAATAAAAATCTATTCTATTCTAATATTTCCTGAGTTAAAAAATACAAAACATAAAAAACAGCTTGCCTTTTTCTCCAAGTAATGTTGTATCCGTGTCCAAATATTAGCAGTGTTACGCTGAAGAAGCCATATCTTAGGAAGAAGCATGCAGCTAACAGGAGTCAGGGCAACGATGCGACGATCGCGCATGTTTTCTCCAAAGCCAAAACTTGAACCAGGATCAAATTTACAAACCTTAAAATAAGAAAACATATGAAAGCAACTTCTATGTATAGTAAGAAGTAGGTACTATACTACTTCTATGTTAACAACTTTACATGAACAAGACGGGTTTACAACAAACATTTTAGGAGCTGCAATATGTTCTTGCTTACAACTTGATATCCAGTATGATACTAATTGTGACAATAAGATGGTTGTTTTCTGCTTTTCTAAAGGTACCTAGATACTAGGTAATTTATTTCAATGCACGAAAGTTTTCAACTATTTTTCATCCCGTAACTTATCAGATTGAAAAAAATATTAGTGCCCAAATAAAATTGTTAACCTGCATAAAATAAGTTCGAAGATTTTGTATTGGCATCACTGAAACATCTTCACTAATTGCGTCAGCAATTATTCTGCAAAAAAGAATCATGAGTTAGGTACCTACAATATTTTATTCGATAAAGAAAAAAATACTTTTTGCAAGTTACTTTACTTCTAAAACAAACGCTAACCTTACATGATCTCTATTTGAATGGGACGTGGACGTCAATAGCTCTTCTGATTTTGCTTCTTCTGGAATTTCGAAATCAACACTACCTTTACTGAGTTTTTCCGTTCCGCCTTCATTTTCTACTCTCTGACCATTATCTCGTTTCAAAGAACCTCTCTTGCTTAAACTTTCAACTTGATCTTCTTCGTTTACTACTGTTGCATCAGTATCACATTCTTCTTTATTCAAATTTTTGTAAGCCCCGAAGTATTTCGCATCTAAATCCTGATCACTTTCCTCTTTTAAAACCTAAAAATTTACAACAGATAAAAGGGAGTCTCTACTCAACTTATGGATATCTAGATTTACCTTTAAGACTGTTTTGTCTCAGTAGAGAGTAAAATGAATCAAAACAAAGCGCGTGAAAATTGTGTTATGTCATGTTAGATCTTGGTTACAATATTACCATCATCATTATCAACCTATAGACGTCCACTGTTGGACATAGGTTTCTTATAGGGACTTCCACACACCACAGTCTTGCGCCGCCAGAATCCAGCGGCGCAAGACAAGACAAGAAGAAATTGATGGAATGGATATCCTATAAGCAAAGTAAAAGGAGAAAGCCCTACGTTTTGACGGCTCCCTGGCGCAGTGGTAAGCACTGTGGTCTTATTAGTGGGAGGTCCAGGGTTCGATTCCCGGCAGGGGTTCGAAATATTATAACTTAGCGTTCCGGTACGTTGCCGTGTTGAAACCAAAGAAGTATAGGTTTAATAAAAACTGCTATACCTGTTCCAGATTAGCCCGCTACTATCAGACTGCATCATCACTTACCACCAGGTGAGATTGTAGTCAAGGGATAACTTGTATGTGAATTTAAAAAAAAAGATTCCGACGAATTGAGAACCTCCACCTTTTTTTGAAGTCGGTTAAAAAACGTACATAAGGGTCGTATAGAGTGAAGGATTTTTTCCCGAAGCGCGTAGTTACAATGACTTGAAGAGACTCTATCATTTGGCATCGCCCTGATAGCGTAAAATAGACGAAATTGGGTACTCCCACGCCGTCTCCGAGCAGCGTTTCATTTGTCTCATAAGATTTCATCTTCGCAACTGTGCAACCTTCACGACGCGCCACCTGTTTAAATTATCGCTCATAATTATTATTTAACTTCTTTTATTTTACTTTTAATTTTTAATACATGAGTACTTCTAGCTTGCTTAGGTACTATCTTCACTGTCACATTATACACACACATACTATAAATATTAAAGTCCCCCACCGCGTTGTGGTCGTGTTTATTCGGGTTAATCTCAGAAACTTCTTTACCGATTTACATACGGTTTTCACGAATAGGATGAGTGATTATCCAAGAAGATTATTTAAAACTATAATTTATGAACACTTTGTTAAAATAAGCTAAGTACGTAAACATTTAAAGTTAAGGTAATAGGTACAGAGATAGCATTCCGGGCATGGGTATAAGGCCACTTTTGTCCCGAAAAATCAAAGAGTTCCCACGGGATTCTTTAAAAACTTAAATCCACGTGGACATTGTGGAACAGAGATAGCTTACATTCTGGAGACGGGCATCGGCTACTTTTAATCCTGAAAGTGAAAAAAAAAAACAAAAGGAAGGTTCCCAGGGGATTTAAAAATCGCGTTTAAAAGGGAAGGGGCAGGGGTAAAAAGAGCATCTACGCGGAAGAGGCCGGAGGCATCATCAGATTTGAATAAACTCAAGATGTAAACCTTTGCAAAATAATTCTTTAGATTTGATACCTCATCGAGTCCTTCGAAATATGTGAAAGCAGACATAGCACGACGAACTTCATCCCATTGTTTCTGTACGGAAGCTTGTAGTACATTTTTTAAGTCTTCCTTCATAAATGCTAATAACTCGCAGTATATTCCTTGGCTCACAGTGATCAGTCTGTGGCATCGGTCAATATGCGATATGGGTAATATTGTTAACCATCAAGATTGAGAAACACTCAAAGTAAAGAACACATGGGTAAATATTTTACGATCAATGGTTACTATGTTACGATAAAATATTGTGTGATCGAATTGAAATGACAGTATCACGTATAAAGTAGGTATGCCAATCAACCTTGAATCATCATCATCGCAACCCATCGACAGCCCATTACTGAACACGGATCTCCTTTTAAAATGAGAAGGGTTTAAGTCACCGCGCTGGTCAAGTGTAAATTGGCAGACTTCACCATACCTTTGGGAAGATGAAGGATTGCAGGAATCTTTCTTTTGTTAGGGTCAAACCAACATTAGTTACTTATCTTATCTTCATAATATTGAACAATTATTATTAGTTACATTGTTGCTTGAATCATATTATACGTGATTGTACAATTATTATTTTCAATTTACTACGAATGTTACGGCTTGAGTGTTTTAAATTTGCCGCCAAAACACAACCGCCATTTTCTTTTACTTTATGCCAGCCATGGATCAATGTTTATGGGGGCGGCATCGGCAGCTCTTACTCTATGCCGGTGGCTGATGTTCGTGTGCGAAGTTCGTGTGTCGCTCTGTGGAGGTAGTTCCTTAGTCTATGGCGACAACCCGGTGCCGCCAGACACTTGCGACTAACTACATACAACAAGCACTGGCAAGCGTGTGGATAGTACCATGTACTGCATGTACTGACCAGGAAAAAAAAGGTGGACACGTGGACAGGTATTTGCTGCTTGCCAAGTGCTTGTCGTTCGATGCGATTGGTTGCAAGCCAAACCATAGTTGCAAGCTAAACACAAAAAAATCAGTTCATTCTCATACGGCGCTACGTTGCCACAGACAGATACACAGATACCATACAGATATACATGGTAAACTTCAACACCCCGCTCTGTTTGCGTCGGAGGGTAGGAGGTTAAAAAGTAGGTAGTTACTCTATGGTGTTTACCGATCCTACCTACTTGTGTGTTGTTTGCCGCAAGCGTCTGGCAGCACCATAAGACAACCATATTTCAATGTGAGCTTCAGTATGACTGACAACTAACAACTTCTGAGGACTTCGTCTGTGTTGGTGTTAGCTGGCGGGCGTGCTCTGCCTTTTTGGAGTATTCTTTTTTTGTTAAAACTGACTGGAAAGCGCTCTAGGGGGTGCCGTGCGTGTGTTGGCGAGCGCTGGCACAGACGGGGTCCATACTTGTATAGTTTCCCTAACTTGTTACAAATAACTACAAACTTGACATTGGCTAATCTTTGTAAAGCCAGACAAGAGAGAAAAAAAAAATCAACTCTGACAAGAGAAGACAATTACTGACAACTTGACATTTCCGTTTCTTATATTACTTTACTCTATAGTCTATGCACTAGCATTAAAAAACATAAAATTAAAGTTGTCGAATCACGTTCACTTCGATTCGATAAAAATTTAAATTAACCAAAAGGAAATTCACGACTCAGTTTATATTAATTACGCTCATTCAAAAGGAATTTTATCATAGAAAATAATAAATACTATCATACAAAATGGTGAGTTATTCCCTAAAATTTACAGAAACAAATCTTGCTTGAGGCCGCTGATAAATTCATTGTTTTTATAAATTCAACTATTTTGTTATTTTCAGTATTAGTAAGTATGCAAAAAATCGGCAAAAATGAGTAACAGTAATTCCTTTAGTTGTTTGTTTAAATTCACTATTTAAATGTAATGTATCCAGATACTCTATGATTATTCTTTTCAATACTTTTTCTGTATTTTAGAGCTTCGGTCTGCCATCACTCAAAGTAAAGCCTGAACATGCGGGCAATATCACAGTCCAAGAAGGTCATTTTGGAATTCCTAGCCCCATGGTTGCTGGTCTGGGAGCAACCAAAAATAAATTAGGCATGTCACATCCCTTGCAAGTTTCGGAACGAAATGTAAGTTTTACTACATTGAAAATCTATACTAAGTAATGTTATACATGTAAAACTGTTTGCCTGTATGTGTCTGTCTGCTACTTTTTCACACCACACCAGTCAATTTTGACTAAAATTTGGCACAGAGTAGTGTGCATCTGGGGATGGACGACATAGGCTACCTTTTATCCTAGAAAATCAAAGAGTCCTTAACCTAAATCCGCACAGACAAAGTTGCGAGTATTGTCTAGTATTCATAAAAATATTCCTATAAAGATTAGGTATTCTATAATTCTGCTGCTAACAGCTGAATACAGAAAGGTTGCTGTATACTTTAAAAGCGGTTTTAGTGCTAAATGCTGATTCTGTTGTCATTCTTTAAACTAAATTTAGAGTATCTGCATCTTTTGCTTTTTAACATCATTAAAAAAGAACTTACATACAGTATGTAAATGTATCTATTATTATAATTGAATCCACATTTAACATTCACATTAATTAATTAAATAAAATATCTCGAAAATGGCTCAAACACTATCTATATTGTAATTATTTTGTTAAAATTTAAATACATTTAACATTTACAACTATCAAACTAAAATAATATCTCCATATTGAAAGTGAAGAATGAATATTATTTTGAATTCAATCTCAAAAAATATCAACCTTTATTGTTGCAGTACCACCAAAATGAAGAAAAAATGAATATGTCCATGCTTTGTAATGTTCAAGGATGCCATGCACCTATGAAACTGGCCATGGAGAGGAAATTTGCCAGTAAGGTAATGAATAAACAACTATTAGCTAAAATGCATATTTAAGCGCTCTTTGCTGTATGATCTGCCAAAGAATAGGCTCAATGTAGGTCAGTTAAGATTACACTTCTTATGCACCTCCATACAAATGGAATCATAATATGGGTTTGGAGGGTTCCATACTCAGGTATGTTTTCGACATTTTGAAGGACGAATCAAAAACTTTTATGCATTAAAATAAACATATTAGGGACATCATTACATAGTATAAAACAAAGTTGCTCCCCGCTGTCTGTCCGTATGTATGCTTAGATCATTAAAACTACGCAACAGATTTTTATGCGATTTTTTAATATAGAGTGATTCAAGAGGAAGATTATTATGTACAATACATGCGTAATATAGTAGAATAACACTGATAATATTTAAATTTAGAGGTTTCTAATGTGATGTTGTAAATAAACACATTTTTTTGCGCTTACATTGCAAACACTGTTTAAACCCTACGAGATAGAACAAAATAGTGTACTACAGTATTGTAGACCTTAAAAAGGTCTACAAAATAGTCCGCGATGGTATATGTCTATCTCTTAAGGATAACCCACAGTAACCATTTTTTATCCATTACTTTTCACAAGAAATAATGTAGTATCAACATTGCAACTCGTGCGAAGCCGGGGCGGGTCGCTAGTAACTAATAATTTATTTTATTTTTTGACAGGTTGGCCATCTTCCTTTCCTACCAAGCTCAAATCTACAGCATGATGTATTCACAGGCAGATATCTTGATATTGGTTTTGAAGACATACTCAACACGCCAGAGTTTTGTGAAATCAGTGGACAACCGCATGCTGTGGTTGAAAGATCTTTAGGTATTCTTTAAATGATTATAATAAGTCTTGAATCAATTTTTTAAATACATAATTTCAATAAATACAAATTCAAAAGTAAATTGTAATTTTTATTTCATTTTCATGTTTACAACTTCAATGACAATATGTATTTAATATTTTGTTATCAATTTTTGATCTCAACTTACAATATCAAGTATTCGAAGCTTACATATTTTTTTCACTTCATGAATGCCAATTTGAATTTCCTGCTCCAGTATATTATTGTATCGAGTATTTAAGCCTTCAATAATGGACTGAATTTTATTTTCTCTTGCGCAAATAATAAATGGGAAACCAAACTTCTTTTTATATCTGCAAAAAGAAAATACCTAAGTGTTATATAACTCTTCATTAAACAACGCCATCTAGCTAGATAACGCCGAACTACGTAACCATTTCAAGATTTCTAGCTAAACTACCTCGTTGGTCCAAACTTCAAAGCGTCTTGACCTCACTGGTGAGTTCAGCATTACACGCACAACGCTCAGACTAGAATAACAAAATTGCTAAAAGATGTCGCTAGGAGAATAAAATCCTGGGAAATGGTTCAATAAAACTCAAATCTACCCCCAGGGGCTCAGGCCCCACTACTTAAGGTTAAAATAAGAATCTATAATATAATGGCGTGTTGGTAGCTTTTGCCATTGGGGGTTTTTTTGCAAAATTATGGTTTGGAAACTTGCAATACCTCAAGCTGATATTTTAGTTCATATTTTAGTAAGTAGGTACCAAGCTGGTGTCTAATTTAATTTTTACCCCCTTAGAGGTTGAGTTTTCAAAAATCCTCTCCTAGTGGAGATCTACGATCTATCTCCATTCCAAATTTCAGCCAAATCCGTTAAGTAGTTTTTGCGTGAAGGAGTAACAAACATACACACACACACACACACACATACAAACTTTCGCCTTTATAATATTAGTGTGAAGTGTGATTTAGACAAAAAATTGATGACGCCCAGCGACTTCCTCCGCGTAGATTTAGGCTTTATAAAAATCCTGTGGGAACTGCTTTTTCGGAACAAAAAGTAAGACCATGTCCGTCCCCAAGATGCAAACTAGAGTGCCTACCTATCTCCTACCTTTCGTCAAAATCGGTTAAAGATAGCAGAGAGACAGACACATTTTCGCATTGTTACCTTTCATTTCTTGAATCCATTACAGCTTTCTGTTCAACGGTTAATTCGTTTAGTCCAGCTTTGCGTTGTTCTTCAGTAGACTCTTGCGTGAGTTCTCCTTCCGCTGCTAAGCGACCAGCTAAGTCGGGATGAGATTTCAACACCTGCAACTTGCCTGCAATGATAGGATACTGGATTTTAATTTATAGTCAAGGTTAGAAGGAACCTATCTGCCTACTGAAGAAACCAAAAGATCCTCTCTAAACAGAATCTCTCTGTGAGGTATTTCTCATTTCTGAGCAATCGCATAGTGAAACATATACCTACCGAGGACTTTTCTTGGGATAATTACGTTGGTTTCTCAGATCCTTCAGCATCACATCGCAAATCGTCAATCGAAACCAAGTTTCTTTCTTTTCTTTTCTACTTTTTCATTTATTATGCGAGTTCCCCTAAAAAATAATTTAAATGAATTTCTAATTCAATACTCTGTTTGGGTCAACGTTCTTCACCAAATAGGTAGATAAGTACTATTTCAAGTTTGTAACTCATTTCGTCTACGAGCTAAATACCCGTGACACGCGGACAGACAGACAGCAGAGCGACATCAAAGGGTTCCGTTTTAGTCTTTGGGTACGGAACGCTAAAAACGGTTGCTGAGGGCAGCATCCAATACTCCACTGTCACGATTGAGACAAATACAAGCCGTTACACCTACTTATTATATTTATAAGGTTGTAATTTTATTCTTTTCAAAGTTAAAGTTATACAATAGTTGTAAATATTTACCCACATTCAACGCTGAGCTCGTCCAAATATTTGTGGAACGCGGCACAGAGGTCAGAGGCGTCTGTGAACGGACGCTGTTCCCGGACGCAAGCCGCCGCCGCCGGCCGCAGCTCGATCACATTCCTGAACACCCACTCGAACTGTTCATCCCTCATAGAATTCACTTCAGAAACACTCAATTTACCCATGTTGTTGAATAAAACTTTCAAACTGACATAAGTTTCGCTGTTATCGTCGCGCGTCGTCGTGTTTATATAGCGGCAAGGTCATTAGTTCGAAATACATAATTAGATCAATGCACTCGTTACAAAACTTAGATAGGTAGGTAGGGACCTATTAGATTAGGTACAAATTACTTAAATACTTACCTAATAATACCTTAATTATTCTCTGTTAGTTAATAATTGTGGTGTGTCGGATCGCTAAAAATGAAAATCCGCGCATACGGACTAATACGAATCATTTTCCATTCTACTCGCTTTGTGCAAATGTGATATTCTTAGGGTACACCCGCTATATATTATTGATATTCTAGGGACGCGCGGACAACACCCCCTCCCTACCAGGTCCAATTAGCCATGGCTAACACTATCCCATGAAGAGACATCGTTAACCATGTTACCAGGGTACACCAGCCCAAGCGCTGCTGTTACCTGCAACACTCAGGCTTATGTATCCCGGACAAATATAGACAACTCCGTAGTGAGCCAGCAGTTCGTGATGGTTAGATGATATTATAAGTTGTTTAATAAGGTTTTAATATAATGATGTTATACCTCAAATCTCTGTGATAACCACAGGTAGTACACAGACCTACTTAAAACCGGTTAAGTTCGAGTCAGACTCGCGCACCGAGGGTTCCGTACTCGTACCTACTACTTTTACTTCCGTACTATTTTTCCGACATTTTGCACGATAAATCAAAAACGATTATGTTTAATTTAAATAAAAATCTGTTTTAGAATACATCCTACCCTATGCCCTAGCCCTAAAGCCCTTTCATATGATAAAAAAAGGGTTAAGCCCTTTCATATGATACTCCACTTGGTATACTTAGTTATATTACTTTGAAAATTGAAAATACCAATTATTATTTGGTCATGAACCATTAACTTATTAGGTATATTTTTATTTTGTGATGTACCTACTTAACCACAAATTCACTGGTTTCGGATTTTTTCCTTAACTTGTGCTATAAGACCTACCTACCTGCCAAATTTCATGATTCTAGGACCTAGGTCAACTGGAAGTATCCTATAGGTTTTATTGAGAGACACGACAGACGAACAGACAGACAGACAACAAAGTGATCATATAGGTAAGGGTTCCGTTTTTCCTTTTGAGGTACGGAAAAAAAGAGTATTTATTCGTCCATTCGCATTCCCTCTCACTCCCTAGAAGCCTATTCCAAATCACGGAGTAGGTAAAGAGAGACAAAAGCGACATTTATGTGTCGGTTGTGTCGCGTGGAGGATAAATCACGCGCTCGCGAGATGTAACGGCCCCTTGGGGAGCCGCGCGACAAATGGCCGCGGGGGGAAAACGAGAACAGTTACCGCAACGTAAATGCAAAACTGATTTAATTGCGGTTGGAATTTGATACAATAGGGATGATGGCTACTAGTCAAATCAGCGACTTTTTACCAAACGTCAAAACGCTCGCTTAGTTAGGGAGCTTATGGTGCTTGAGACGGGTCTGCCCGCGAAATTCAAATTTTATTTGGTTTTTCGCAATTTCTAAATTAATACCACAAAGTACGGTCCGTACACAAAAGGCTAAAAACCGGCCAAGTGCGAGTTAGACTCGCGCACCGAATTCAAATTCAAATTCAAATTATTTTTATTCAATTAAACTTTTACAAGTGCTTTTGAATCGTCAAAATAATCTACCACTGGTTCGGAATGCTGTTCCTACCGAGAAGAACCGAGGGTTCCATACTCGGGTAATTTTTCTGACATTTTGCACGATAAATCAAAAACTATTACGCATAAAAATAAATAAAAATCTGTTTTAGAATATACTTACAGGTCCTTTCATATGATACCCCACTTGGTATAACTAGACAGACACATTGCTGTCTGTCGGTCCGCGTGTCACAGGTCTCTAGCCCGTAGACAAAATGAGTTACTTACAAATTGGTAGGTAGGTATTTTCTGTAGAACGTTGACCCAAAACTGAATATTGAATTAGAAATTCAATTCAATTAGGTATTTCTCAAGGGGGCTCCTACTACATGAAACAGGAGCCAGAAGAAAATATTTTTTCTTAGGACCCTAACATGACATGGGGTATCATTGTCTTCATTTTTGTAGAACTCATTGAATAGGTAGGTAGCTAGCCTAGTAGGTAGCTGTACGAATATATTTACTTATTTAATTTTATTTCTTAAATATTTTTTAAAATTTTTCTTTCTTAAACAGAAAGACTCGCCTTAAAGAAAAGTTCTTTAAGGTTAAGAAAGAAAATAATTTAGATACTCTTTAGGTACTCTTTTTTATCCTACTGCCTATAGGTATGCGATTTGGGTCACCGATGACCAGGATAACCCTCAAACTAAAACACATTTCTATCTAGGTATTGAGCGAAGTGAGGGCATGTTTTTACATGCCCTCACTTCCTAAGTAGGATCAATATTTTTTTAATTATAAGCATTTCAATAAAGGTGGCCCATACCTAATGGATGCAAGTAAGTAAGTATGTACTTATTAAAGATCTACCCACTACCTACCTACTGTAGAGGTTTTTCTCTAGCTATAGGTAGGTACCTACCTAAATAGGTATTTCTCCAAAAAAGTCCAATATTTTATTTGCCTACCACAACTTTTTCATGAAAAGCTCCATAAAAATAATAACAATTAGGTAATTATAGAATAGGTACCTACCTACCACATAGCTTGGATGTGTATAAACTTTTATTAACACCTGCAATCATATTAAGTAAAAGTACCTCGTAACGGCACATTAATGACAAAAATTACACACTGTTTATAAACATGAACGTAATAACAATAGGTAGATGTGCTTAATAATATTAAAACATTATGAGCGGAGAGCGGTGACACTCTAGAGAAATCAAATGTGTGGCTTTAAATGATATGGCAACAATAAACATAAAAGCGACGGCATGCACGCATGTGATTGCTGTGAATTAATTAAAAGTGCTTTTCATTAGGTGTACCTATTATAATACGTAGATACGTTTTCCGTCGGCGCCATGCGGCCATGTTGGATGTAAGCGCGGCAGAGTCTCAGGGCGGGGCCTAGCTCGGATAACAAAGCCTCGAAGCTCGCTATATCGCTCCGCGCTGCACCGGCCTCCGCCTCTACCTACCTGCCGCTTATCCACCGATGTTTTTTACCTAATATCTTCCTTAGAGATATCGAGACGCTGCACGTTTCGACGGCTCTTTGATGCATGACCTTTCTGGGATTTTACACATTAATAATTCATTCCTTCTCTTCTTATATCTTTTTTAATGAGGTGCTAAAATTCCGATGATAAATTATTTATTAGTTAAAATTGAAATATACATATCTATACCGCCATTCGAATGAGAAGTTTGTTAGATAAGTAGGTATATAAGTGATAGGTAGATATGTACCTACCTACTTTGTATTTATTTTCTTAGTTCCGGAGATTTTTTTAAATAAGAAAAATGGGTGAGGGTAAATATCCTACCATTGGTGAACTCTACGGTAGACTCACCTCCAGGAAAACTACCCTGCTTGGTTTTCAAAATTCGTCTAGAAAAGTACCTACCTACTTAGATAGATATCAAATCAACTTATTAATTACTAGCTGATGCCCGCAGCTTCGCCCGCCTGGATTGGTCAGATCCCCTGCAGCATCAGGATTGAGAAGTTGGACTCCAAATTTTTTATGAAACAATGTCGCAAAGTTCCTCTATCGATTAAAAAAGAAATGACGCAAATCGGTTCAGAAATCTCGGAGATTTGGGTGTACATAGGTAGAAAAACACAACTCCCTTTTTGAAAGTCGGTTAAAAAAGTAGCCTATGTTACTCCCTGGTCAATTCTCTACTTGTCTGTGAAAATCCTGTCAAAATCGGTTCAGCCGTTCCCAAGATTAGCCTTTTCAAACAGACAGACAGACAGACAAAAAATTTAAAAACGTGTGATTCAGTTAGAGTATCGTTCAAATAACCGACTTTAATATGCGGTAGTTATTTCGAAATTACAGACAGACACTCCAATTTTATTTATTAGTATAGATATCTACCTACCTAATAAATAAGTAGGGTGAACCGGGTACAGATCAGTGGCGTGCACAAAGTTTAAAGCCAGGGTAAGCACTTATTTTCTGGCAGGTCATAAGTTCTTAATGGAAAATAAGTGTTGATTTAGTACAACTAGGGTAGACAGTACCTAGGTACTTTTAGGTAGGTAGGTATACCTGTGTGAGCTGCACGCCACTGGGACAATTTTAAGCGTTAAATTCTGAATTAAGGGTAAATAATAACAAGCTATTAAGTAGGTAAATATCACACGCTGAAGGAAAACATCGCGATGACACTTGCATGCCTGAGAGGAGAGTTCTCCATAGGTATACTTAGGGTAACGACCTCAAACAGATGTGAAGTCTGCCAATCAACACTTGGCCAGTGTGGCGAACTATAACTTACTTACTTACTTATACCTACTCGTAGCGTGAAACCCTTCTCGTAGGAGAACGCGAAAGATTCATGGTGGTACCTACTTACCTAGGTACATACTATCATGCCCTGTTACAACTGCACAGGGGCACATACCTACGTACGAGTAAATCCTCCGCCAAGACGAGCCAGACTAAAGCATGGGGAACTACCTATACCTTTTCTGGAAGTGTTTCTGAATAAGTTTATTATGATGACGGAAGTATGATACCTAATATTATGTAATTCTGAAAAAGCGGCGAGAAATCTCTAAGGGAAAAATCCTTTATAAACCCACGACTCTATTAGATACCTATAGGTAAGTACTTAGAACTGTGTACTTAATTACCTATTTTCTGTAGGAAATAGGAATACCTTTTACATAGTATTAGGTGCCTATCTTGGTACCTACCTAAGTAAGTATGTAGGTATAGAGAGGTATGCCCAAGCGAGAGAAGATATTTATTTTACCTTAGATTCTTAAATGAGCAAGAAAATTCATTACTCTTCCCTAACGTTGACAGAGTAGGTACCTATCTAAGTACCTACGACACGCAAACACATAAACATGAAACTAACCCTACAACAGAAATGTAAGGCGACCATTTCATTTTACGATTTCGCCCATAAAGAAAACACATTATCCATTTTATCTGACCTAAAACCCAACAAAGAGATAAAGGGTTGCTAGTGTGTAAATAAATTATTCAAAGTATACGCACGGTCACCGGGTTGTCTAAAGTAAACTCGAGATATATTGTGTCCCGGACGTGCAGTAAATCACTCACCATCACGTGTTAGGTGAATTTTATAGCTCGACATCTATATACAGATAACTGATTCCAAATGTCACTCAGCCTGGTTTTATAGCTCGAAATGTTTGGGACATTTTTTATGTAGACAAGATGTGGTAAAGTGTCGGGTATAGGGATGGATACTTAGATGCGAGTTGTAGGTAGGTAAATTCTAAGTGTTCACCATTCGAATAATGCGAATAAAAATAATCATCTAGGTTGCAGGTAGGTACTTAGCTGGTACACCGTATCAAAAATCCTTAGTTATGCAAAACCAGAAACCAGAACAATAGATCTAAACCAAGTTCTAAACTATACCTAGGTACCTACTTACTCAGTCTCTTGCAGTAGGTACTAAACTGTACCTAGGTAGGTAGTTACTTATTCAGTCTCTTGCACCATACTTCATTGTTGAACCCATAAATAACTTAGGTACGTAGGTTTCTAAGTACTTAGGTACTTCCTAAGTTTCCTTATAAGGTAGGTACAAAAGTGCTAGTAACAATGACTTCTATGAAATAAATCATTGACTAGAATAATTATACTTAGGTAAGTAAGTAGGTGCGTACTATAATTGCAGTCATCGCTAAATTATCTAGACTTTTGGAATCACAATGGATGCCGAATGAATGAACGAATGAATGAATAGGTAAGTACTTATTATACTTTTATTGTACACATAAAATTAGTACCTAAGTACAGAAAAACACATAAGTAAAGAAAGCAAAACAAAAATATAGGCAGTTACAATTTGGTCAAAGATGGTTGATTGGTGAATATGTACGATGGTAAGTAGGTACTAATTTTTTAAATGATACATTCCATAACACCCTGGCTCACTAGTCACTATATTTAGTGAGCCATGGTGTTATAGAAATAGCTGGAATAAGCACCTATACTTAGGTACCCAAGTAAGTACCTACTAAACTTGGTAAGTATGCCTCTAGGATACGGATACCAAACGGTAATAATTAAAACTGAGTTTGCCGAAATTGTGAACACTTGAACTTGATTTCTGCGACTGACCGTATCAGATTGATAGATAGCGGCGGCGTTGTAAACTGAAAGCGAAAGCACGGAAATCATAGATCTCTTTGATATAATAGCTGGTCGAAATTGATTCCATCGAAGAGCGTAAAAATCTTCGTCTAGACGCTGTAGGTACCTATACTTAGGTAAGGTACATGGACAAGTACTTATCATATCTAATTCCAAGTTGTAACTTGAGCTAAAGAGTTGACAACTATTACAGTTTTCAATATTTTACTAAATATTGAAAACTATTTTTCAACAATAAGTGCCACAGACAGATACACAGATACACACGTCAAACTTATAACACCCCTCTTTTAGGGTCGGGGGTTAAAAATGTCACTGAGCTATATGAATTCACGTTACTTATTTAGGTAATTAATTAGTTCAATATGAAATATTGAAAACTAGCGGCCGCCCCGGTTTCGCACGGGTAGTTTCGTAGGTAGGTACCTAATCTCTATTTTGAAAATAAAATATAGATACATAAACCTACTTACTTAGTCTACTTATGTCACTGAGGAATAATGTAGCTTTCTATACTGGTGAAATAAATAATTTTCAAAATCAGTTCAGTAATTTGCGAGATTACTTTCTAAGTAGGTACAAACAAACTTTAAAACGTTACCTCTTTATAATATTAGTATAGACTAGCTTACTTGCCCCGGCTTCGCTTGAATGGATTATTTGAAAATTGATGAGGGGCTAGAATTTCCAAAATTCCTGTCACACGTAGGTACCTACTTAGGTAGGTATTTCTTTATTTTTAACTGAAAGTCCACTTAAGTACTTACTTACTAAGTTTCATGAATAAAACCTGAAAAATTACGGACTTTCATCGAAAGCTCATATATACAAATTTTCATGGAAATACTTAGATAATACTTAGGTACCTACTTACTTACCTTACCTAACTTGAAAAATGGCAGACTTTCATACAAGCTATCACCCCCTATTTGACCCCCTTTGGGGCGAAATTTCCAAAAATCTTTTCTTTTCTTGCCCACGTCATAAAAGGAATCTAAGTACCTACCTATCCTACTGTCAAAATTTAAAGTTTCTTAACCGTTTCTTACCCTAGCGGTGTAGGCAGTGCGTTGATAGATCAGTCAGTCAGTCAAACAAGTTTTTTATAGACAGTATGAATTATTTATTACATTATATCTACATAATATATGTACCTAGTTAAGTACCTACTTAAATATTTAAAGCCTAAAAAGCTCTTTTGAGTTTTAAAAACTTGGATAGGTAGGTTCTAGGTAGGAACCTACTTGAGTACGTCAAGCTCATTTGTATCAAATTATCAATTTCGATTTTAAAAATTTTTTAGGTCAAAAATATCGTAGACCGTTGCGTAGGCCCTCGTAGGCGGCGCGGCGTAGGTTGACCGTTGTGATTAAGATTTGATTAGGTATACCTACCTATTATCATCTATTGGGTAGGTAGGTACGAGTTTCAGAGCTGAAATTTAAGCTATTCATGCATCCTACTTAAAGTCAAAGTCATTTATTCAAATTGGGTAGGTATAGGTTAGTATGTAGGTACTATTATTATCTACACTTTCTGATTGTCAATGATACATCATACTACTAAAGTGAAGATAACTAAAGCTATATGAGGGTTCCAAACGCGCAACTTATTTCATACCTCTTACTAACTGACCCGCCCCGGTTCGCTCAGGTGGAATTTAGAAAATCGGCGCGGGGGCAAACGCGGGGGTTGAATTTCCACAAATTCTAACACACATAGGTACCGATTTCTTCAATTATGACGGAAATCCCAAATACCAATTTTTCCTTGGTAGTAGAATTTTCAAAAATCATTCGAAATAATTACGTATGTATTTAGCAGTTTAGCAGTGGGAGGGCGGGCGGTACATATCGCATGCTGCATGTTGCACCATACGAATGTGTCTTTTTCGGCGGATAGTAGCTGATTAAGCTTTTGGTTCCTTGTATAGGAAGGTATGTACCTAACTACCTACTAGGTAGGTAGGTACATTGATTTGATAGCCAGATACTAGTCGCATGCTGCATGTTGACCATACGAATTTGTCTGATTCGGCGGATAAAAGCAGATTAAGCTTTTGGTTCCTTTTATAGGTAGGTATCTAGCTGTTAGGTAGGTTGATTGATAGATACTTAGACCGTACTAGCTAGTCCTAATTTTCCACAATGCACTCGGTAAAGTCAGGGCGAGCGCTGAGGCTGCCGGACTGGGCTGGCAGTCGGCCGTTGATTTACAGTCACGATGGCGTGACGCAGAGGCGGCGGCGCGGCGCGGGCGCGGCAGGTACGCGGCCGGGCATTTATATACAGGGTTACTGGTAATATGTCGGCAATCTGTTAAGGGGGTGTAGGTGAAGTAATTTGCTACCAAATAACCTCTAATGACCCCTAGGCAAATGTCAACCATTTTCGAGTAATTTGACTTTTTGTGTTTTTTAGAAGAATTTGAGGTATGCAACTTTGAAAATTTATAAAAAAAAAACCAATGCATGAATTTTTTTATTTTTATTATTATTTGCTTGCTAACACTTCAATACATAATAATCAACCATAAAATGATACTTATCTTTAATAGTTTTTAAATCACAGCTACAAATCTGTACAAGTTTCATAATTTACACCAGGTGGTCTGACAAAAATGGTCGATTTATGTAAAAAATTACTGAAGAACTTTATCGGCAGAACACATGAAAAACATGTACAACTTCTGAGCTATCCAACGAGATACAATATGGTACCAGAAATTAGGAATTGGCCGAAAAAAATGCAATTATTGTGAAAAAAATGAAATCGTCTTAAGAATACGAAATAATATCTCAATGTCGAATTTTATGGTAATATTCTTATTTCTTATTTAGGATGAGTAATGAGTTATAATTAATCTTACAATTCATTTTCGAAGTATAAAACTCTAAAAATAACACTCTAAAAATAATGAGAGTTCCAAGAATGACATTTTTAATCCTTTGTGCACCAATCAGCGCTCTCGGATAAGAAGAGCTTAAAAACATTATCTAGTGACTGGATAGAAAAAACAAAGGCATAAATAGCCAGATTTGCCTAACATTTTTCAGAGAATAGGATAATAATTAAAGCACTGGCAAGTACAATAACATTAGGTGAAGGGTGGGATCCTTAACTTATTTAATTGTATTGTATTTATAAATTCTTAGACTTAAAAGATAAGACATTTAAAATGTTTCATAATTTGCGCAAAACTGCAAAAATTTACAGTTTGCTTGTGCCACTCGTACTGTACAGATCATCTCTACCTAAGTTGGTACCTACATCATTGTGAATTTGGAAGTGAATTGACCTGGCTTTTTCTTATGGACTGTTTCTGGCATACTCTGTGATTTGGCTTGTGATTGGACTCTGATTTATTGCTCTCCCGACAATTTGGCGCGTCAAAAGGACTAATGGCTGCAGAAAGAACCCAGTACTCCAATGAGGAATACGCCAATATCCTTTTTTGTTATGGATATTGTGACGGCAATGCTTTGGCCGCTCGCCGTGAATATCTTCGCCGATTTCCTGGCCGCCGAGTACCACACAGGTCTGTCTTCAGTGATGTTTATCGAAGAATTAGAGAGACGGGACGAGTGCAGAGGAGACAATCCGATTCTGGAAGACCACGTGTGTACGCTCCAAGTGACGAAGTGCTCGTATGAGACTTTTTTGAGAGAACATTTATTTGCATTAGTAGAAAACGTACCTCTGGAAATAAGAAGAGGAATGAGATTCCAGCACGATGGATGTCCAGCACACTGGAGAATAACAGTTCGGCAATGGTTAGACACTAATTTTCCCAATCGATGGATAGGCAGAGGAGGCCCAATTCTTTGGCCAGCAAGATGTCCAGACCTGACACCTATGGACTATTATGTCTGGGGACATATGAAGAGCCTAGTGTACGATTTCTCACCAGTGCCATCAGTCGAAGAATTGAAAATTAGAATAATAAATGCAGCTAATTCAATAAGAACCAATTTGACTAGTAATGTAGTAAAATCTCAATTAAAAAAAGAATGCGCCTGTGCATAAGAAATAGAGGGTCACATTTTGAAAATGAACTTTAGAATTTAGTTTTAATGGCTTAGTGTAACTTATCTACGTAATTATTTTAAACTTCCTAAACGATTATTGTAATTTTGGATTGCAGACGATTTCGTCTTTTTAACAATAATTGTATTTTTTTTCGGTCATTTTCTGATTTCTGGTACCATATTGTATCTCGTTGGGTAGCTGAGAAGTTGCACATGTTTTTCATATGTTCTGCCGATAAAGTTCTTCAGTAATTTTTTACATAAATCGACCATTTTTGTCAGACCACCTGGTGTAAATTATGAAACTTGTACAGATTTGTAGCTGTGATTTGAAAACTATTAAAGATAAGTGTCATTTTATGGTTGATTATTATGTATTGAAGTATTAGCAAGCAAATAATAATAATAATAAAAAAAATCATGCATTGGTTTTTTTTTTATAAATTTTCAAAGTTGCATACCTCAAATTCTTCTAAAAAACACAAAAAGTCAAATTACTCGAAAATGGTTGACATTTGCCTAGGGGTCATAAGGGGTCATTTGGTTGCAAATTACTTCGCCTACACCCCCTTAACGGATTGCCGACATATTACCAGTAACCCTGTATACGACCGCTCTAAATTACGTGGATTTACTGCGCTCCTTTATTGGCTCGCCGTACGCCCGCCGCTCACCGCCCTTCGCCCCCACTTTCAGCCTTTCCCTCCTTTTGTTGGGAAAATAAATCGAAAATGCATCGCTATTAAAACCGCATTAAAGTTCTCCGCAAGATAGTGAGCGGTTGTAAATTCAATGAATTCAGCACGCAAGCAATAAAATCCAGCCTGCTATCGTCTGTGTTTTTTTATTTTCTTTTATCGAATTTTATCTAATATGTTTCTGACATGCACAAAATAAAATGCATTCGTTACTCAGAAGTAGGTATTTCAGTTTATTTCAGAAAGTCCAATGATATTTGCACAGTAGTCCAACGCCTTCGATCTCGTGGTAGATGCTACCACGAAGACCCTTTAACATAGGGCCCTAACTACATAGGTCAGTTCGGGTCGCTCCGTTCGTCCCGCACTTAGCGCAAGATTGCTGTCTAGCCCCCCGTCCACACACTGCCCGTTTGCGAAGAAGCGAGGAACGGAGGCAGAGACGTAGTGTGGCCGCGCTACTCGCGTGTTCCTTGTTCACACCCATCGCTCCCTATTTTGCAGTAAGTAGGTATGCAATAGCACGCATGCCACAGTTTCAACGTACATCGCATTGCAAAGGCAAGTGACCTTGTGCGGCGGCGCGCGTCGCGATTAGGTACCTAATTGCGCGACTAGAGCAGTGTGTGGACGGGGGGTAACTCTAGAGTCTAGAGTGACAGCTTCATCGAACCTCTGTAGGTATGTATCCTACTTATAACTTAATGTAGAGCGAAACTTTGTGTTCCTTTCATGCTAAATGCGCAGGTAGGTAGGTAGGTAAACGAATTTTAAGTAGGTAGGTAAGTACCTACTTACCTAGTACTTACCTAAAAATACTTAATTTAATTCCATCAATTAGGTCTGTACGATCCATGAGCTGAGTAGGTAAGTAAGTACGTGTGGTTACAAACTCGAAAATTAAGTAGGTTTAGGTGAAGGTGGGACCTATCTCCCTTTAAAAAGATTTCTCTCACTCAATATTTACAAAGGACAATCACAATGAAGCTATGCAGTATTCATTAACTATATGAATCACATGAGGGTCGTCTCGTTACGCAAACATGGGAACTTTTTTATCAAAAAAGCTGGAATTTATCATGTAATCGTCAAAAGCTCTCTCGGCAAGGCCACGTCATATCCGGTAAAGATGTACGTAGGTACCTACCAACCTAGAGAAAGCGGATGCTGACACCGGCGCGGCTTCAAAGCATTGTAGCCCTTTGTCGGTAAGTAACCAAGTAAGTACCTTAATAGGTACCTTAATTGCACTCGCAAAATGAATTATTTATTATGCCATTAAAATTTGGAATATGCGCAAAAAGGATACTTAGGTTTTTTATACGATTGATTTTAGAACAATCGGATCAATTCTTCTCGGTAGGAAAGGTATTCCGAACCAGTGGTAGATGCTTAGTGGTAGAGTTAACTGCCACTGTCTACGATTGTAAAAGTCTAATTGAATAAAAATATTTTGAATTTTGAAATATCATCATTTCATATTGATCCTTACACTAAGGAAAAAATTTAAGTAAGTAAGTCAATTGAAAACCGTTATGTTACATGCCTAGCCTAGCTATAGAGATGGAAAACTACCTCAACATAATAAAATAATCTGTTATTATTTTCGTAAATTTCGGTTAAGTACCTACTTACTAAGTAGGTACCTACTTGCTTACTTACCTACCTTTTTTCGCTGGGGTAAATGCACTTGCTTTCCGCACAAAAACGGGTAGGTATGTGGGACTTATTGGCACTGCCACAGGATACCCACTAAATAACCCAGCGGCGCAGTCCGCATTTCAGGCATGAGGCGTCTTAAGATCCCGGGTAAGTAGGTACCTGCCTATCGGATGCGACTGAGGCGTCCCGACTCCCGACGTAGAACCGGCACAGGCTTGCACCTATTTCTTAAGACGCGGACGGGAGAATGTGAACATAATATTGTCTCCTAACTCCTTCGTCTCCCTTTTTTTCTTCTACGGAACGGTATAGCGCTCGTTCCGGCTCCGTGAGCATGAGACGGGTCTGCCCGCGAAATTCAAAGAAAGAAGTTTAGTTCTAGTATCGATTAATTCTCACAATTAGTCGATACTATATAGCTAATTTCTTAAACTGGACCCTTTCAAGTAAAGATTTTTATATAAACCTGTGGGGATGATACTGCCATTCTACGTTGTCGTATTAGTTTACAAATTGCAAAAAACAAATTAAATTTGAATTTCGCGGGCAGACCCGTCGCATTCACCTTAAAAGTGTGAGTTTCACAGAAGAAGGTGATTACGCTCCAACTCATCATGCCCGACCGATACTTAGGTAAGTACCGATCACGTCATCCAAGTATACCTATCATATTCGAGAGCGAGCGGTTTCCTCTTACGATGACAGAATGTGATGCTGAGGTCCCCACGCTATCTAAGTAAGAACCTACCTACTCTACTTACTTACCTAGAGTTTTTACTTTCAAACTTTCAAACTTTTCGAACACTTACCTACACCCATCCTACCTCCTAAGTAAGTAAATGAAGGGGAAATTTTTGTTTGCTTGTAAGTACTTAATTGAAAACTCTGAAACTATTAAACAGATTTTAAAAATTCTTTCACTATTAAGTACCTAGATAGCTACTTTATCCAGAAGTAACATACCTATTGGCTGCATTGTTATGTAGGTAAATATATGTAAATTTTAAATCTTAAATTTTACCCGAGCGAAGCCGGGCGGTTCAACTAAGTAAGTAGATACATAGAGTCCTGTGAGCATTTTAATGGATCTTATTGCTAGGGTCCGGCTTTTAACTTCTAATCTAAGCCTATTAAACATCACCGAACCGTCTCAGATTTCTTTGAATGCATTTCCAAGTAACCGAACCGATATAATTGTAAAAAATAAAACTCACGACTGACAACAAACACGTCTTGCCTAAGAATAATTTGCATTTGATGCGGGACGTTAACGTATTGTCAAAAAACACACCATCGAAAATAAAACCTTTATGTGTTAAATATAAAGCCTAATTCAGTTTATGTATAAGAACCTTTATAGCGTATCATGATCGAAAGGTATTTTATAGCGTTGGCGGCTGGGCAGTAATTGGAAGTGAGGATGCGCGGGCGCAGTAAAGCAGCAATTGACCAGAAAATAACGAGCCCTCGCTCGAAGCTCGATATATACTATGCACATGCCTTCTATCTACAGCTGCCGGGTGTCGAGAAGTTTTATTATTCTAAAATATTTACTTTTTAATTACGACTCATACATGTTTAAGTGGTGTGAATTTTTCTAGTCTAGTCATAATTCATTTTGGGTTTCCTCGCTGAAAGGGGTTCAAAAAACACAGTAGGTAGGTAGGTACAATTACTGTATAACGGCCAGGCACCTATAGTATCTACAAGAGGCTAAGCTTATTCCTTGTTTCATGGTACATATCTACCCAATATGTATCTATAACTAAGTAATCGAAATAACCCCTGCCGATTTGCTTTTTGATACTTAAAAATGATTTTCCTACACAGACCTTTGAATGAAAATAAAATATTTATTTAAAAATAAACGAGGCACGTATGAAATCATCCCATTCTTAAAAAGGTAATAAAGACTGATCGTGGATCATGAAATAAAAAATAGCCGTGCAAACGAGGTTTTATAAACTTTTTATCTAAATACAATCCGTAATGGTTATGGACCCGCTGCGAACGAATAGAGGAGTCCATACAACTCGATGATGATTCCATAAATTTATATAGTGCACAATAAAAATGGTGCTTGGAACAAAACGGCGTCACCTCGTTTTATGAACTTCCTTACGCACTACGCTAGGACATTGTTCCTTGGAAGTAGGTATAATCGACCACTCTCGTCTTCACATTCTGTCAGCGTTAATTTGGTATTGATTGCCGTGAAATTGGTGAACAACAGGTAATTCTATTATTAGGTAGATGACATTCGGTATTAACATAATTAACACAAAGGCTACTTCTTATCACGGAAAATCAAAGAGTTCCCCTATAACTCTGTCAAATATATCCTGTAGGTAAATCCTGCACACTGACAAAGTCGCGGGCATCATTTATGTAGTAATTGTATATAAAATATTAATTACGAAAATTAATACTAAGATAGCATGAAAATGGAACTTTAGTAGTTAAGTTTCTCGCCTTTCGCGTTAAGTAGTTACGAAAGCTCACGCACGTGAAAGTAATCTCGTAGATAGATATTAAGACGTCAATATATACAGACTATCTACTGTACTAAAGCACATATAAATATCAATATTTTAAGACCTTAATCCCAAAAAGAATATATTAATAGAGTTACATAAAGATTCTTTTAATGGCAGATAACGTAGGCGGAGTCACAGCTCAGTCGTGGCGCAGGCAGGCGGCGGATTACAATGGACAAAGGGGGCACATGAAAAGAGCCGCCAAATCCGTTATCACATCGTTTTATTGTGCCCGAGCCTTTAATAATACCCTGTATATATCAAACCACGTGGACAAGTGATAGTAACTGGAACGAGTGGTTAAATTAATGTGTGAGGAATTGTTTTAATGAATTTTATGTGTATGAAGGGGATAAAGCTCGATTATGGACAGCTGAAAGTTTTTAGTACTTAATGCTTTATGATTTTAAAAGTTTTATCCATAGCACGTAGATAAGGTGTGTATTCTTACTTACACAGAACTGTACCCGAAATCCGGACCCTGACTTACAGGCAATGTGTGCCAGACCATCGATGGAAAAGGAAAAAACATATCCACAGAATGGTAGGATCTTCTTTACTTACTAAGTAGGTTCTTAAGGTACCTACTTAGGGACTTTTAGGCCAATCGACGGACGTAGCTAGGGGGTAGGTATTGGGGGGCAACCAACGCCTTAAGTAGGTACCTTAATATACCAATGCCCTACTTTAAAAATGCCATTAATTAATAGGTATGTTTGTTCTCACTCATAGGTATATTATAATATAGAAAAAATAACGCTAAGTCTAGTACCTAGTGTAGCTAGTATAACTACATCTCAACAATTCTGAATTAACAACAGTTTTTCACAATCATAGGGAAATAGCGTATAAACCTATATTAGAAATAATCAGTGCGACTTTAATTATTTTAGTAATTATGGTAGTTATATACCTACAAAATAAACATTAATTATTATTATACGAGATCAATCAACAACTATAAATTTGAAATCAAAAACAAAACCTTTGCGAGTGCTAAGCTCCGAGGGGTAAGCCCTAGACCTCAAAGAAATAATTATTATAGAAATCGTTGGCCAACGTCCTCCTAAGGGCGAGTCCTGTGAGGCTCGAACCACGGTTTAGGATGAGGTCGAGATAGGTGGATTGGTGGGACTGGTTAGTCCTCACTTACTTAATTAGAAATCGGGGATTTCGTCTTCGCTACGGCTCTTTTAATTTTCGCTGATAAACGCTTTTATGCATCTCCCCCTGGAAGCAACGCAGACCACGTTGCTTCCGGGAGGGTATGTGGGACCGCCACACCAGACTTTTAGCACAGGAACGCAATTTACATATCTAATTCTGTGCTCTCTCAGCACAGTGTAGGTTCCACTAGATTACTGTATCACGTCAATTTACAATTATCTGAATGGTGGAACCTAAACTATGCGTTCGAGCCTGTGGTTCGAGCGCACTGTGAATCCTCATAGTAATGATTGTGAATACGGCCGTTAAACTATAACCTACCATAGATACTTATCTGTGATAAGTAGGTACTTACCTACCTACACTATATGCCTGCAGCGGCTCCTGCATGCAAGTATATAATTACCTGCCTACGTAACTTTAATACGGTAAATGTCTAAGGATTCGTTAAAGGGAACGTAAGAAAAGGAAACGGTTTAAATTTTAATAAGAACAGCGATTATGCACCATAAAAAGTCATAAATGTGTAGTTAGTCGGGTTCCCTTACGGTAGGCAATTTGCGAGGATAAAACTTTTGAGAAGTTTATAAAATGTGCTATGTTTTATTTAAGTTATGGTAGGTATAGTAACGTAGATATGGGCTGTCCCGATGAAATCCGATAAAATATCTGGATAAGTAGGTACCTACTTACCTAATTTTGATTTGGAATGGGAATACCTTGATGTGGATAGAATCGAGTTTGAACTTCTAATAATACTAGCTTATGCTCACGACTTCGTCTACATGGACTACACAAATTTCAACCCCTATTTTACCCCCTTAGGGGTCAAAAATCCTTTCTTCGTGGATCTTTACGTCATAATACTATCTGCATATATTTTTAGCCCGATTCGTCAAGTAGGTAGATAGTTTTGATAGATCAGTCAGTCAGCAGTTACCCAGTCAGTCTGTCAGTTAACTTTTCGTTTTATAAGTATACTTATTTAGATTATGTGTGATTATGTTTTATGTTTAACCCCCGACCCAAAAAGAGGGGTGTTATAAGTTTGACGTGTGTATCTGTGTATCTGTCTGTGGCATTGTAGCGCCTAAACGAATGAACCGATTTTAATTTAGTTTTTTTTTGTTTGAAAGGTGGCTTGATCGAGAGTGTTCTTAGCTATAATCCAAAAAAATTGGTTCAGCCGTTTAAGAGTTATCAGCTCTTTTCTAGTTTTCTTGTAAAAAAGAAGGTTAGATAACCGTTAGGTTCTTAATATTAATTGACAAATGTCTAGCTGTCAAGATGGACGTTGCCAAGATATATATTATTATTTATTTGAAAATGATGTTTTGGAAAACTCAGATACTTTGGATCCAAGTCTAAGTTAATTAGTCCAAGTTAGTTAGTCCAAGAAAATCGGTTCAGCCGTTTGAAAGTTATCAGCTCTTTTCTAGTTACTGTAACCTTCACTGGTCGGGGGTGTTGAAAATTTTTAATTTACACTTTACTTTTACTTGAGTAGGTACAGCAGACACCTTCCTTTTATTTTATGAGGCTAAAGTTTATATTTATATTATTGTTCAACAATGTTACATTTTCCGATTCTTTTAGATTTTTCAAAACATCACGAATTGCTATTCGTAGCCTCAGTTCTTATTTATTAGCTTTATTTTCTCTGTAGATATACCTACCTATAACTAATAGATATACCTATAGATACCTCCCCTAGGTAGGTTACCCATCAAAAAAAACTTATTTAGTTATATTCAAGTATTAGGTTACATCTGAGTTAAAACTAAAAACTAATAAAAATAATTAAATTAAAAACTAAAATCTAAATTATTAAAACAAAGAACCTAAAACTAAAAACCTTAAAAAATATAATAGGTATACTTAGTAACTAAAATAAATTATTAAAAGATGTCCCTTTAGGCAAGATTCCGAAGATACGGGCAGCTTTCCCCCTTTGAATGGCTAGACTAATTCTTTGACCGAGGTAGCTGCCAGCTCTTCGGTCTCTTGTGATGTCAAATAATCTACGACATGTGATCAATCTTTTTACACATTTTCAATGCCGATTTTCTGTACCAGTAGGTAACTAGTTCCACACAAACACTTGGTGCTTTTAAAATATACCTACCTAGTTAGGTAATTAAACCTAACTGATCCATCGTCTTATAAAGTCTCTCAATCTTCCATTAACAAAGTTTAACTACTCGTAAGTAATAAGATTAGTTCGTTTACGTTTTCTTTATTAGTCGTCTAATACAATTAAGGTTACTTTGACAATAACAACTTTCCAAAGGTTTAAGTAAATAGGTAGGTGCATCGGCATCCTTTGAGCTTTAAGTCCATAAGTCCATAGAGAATGTTGTTTTGTGTACATCTGTCATTGGCAACATTAAAACAAAGATCTTAAACATTTTGCCAGCGGGGAATACCTACCTTCTGGAATTTAAGAATTTTACCAAATATTTTTTATATCTATGTAGGTAAGTTTCACTCTGGTAAGCTCAAGTTTTCCATTTGCTATGAGACCTATTTGACCGAGCAAAGCCAAGGTCTTTGAGTCTACTTGAGTGAATTTACACTTGTCCGTCCGTCCGTCTGTCAGAGCCTTATAACTTCTGAATTACTGAACGTAATTATTTCAAACTACTTACTTGCCAATTACTTACTTCTAATAAAACATTAATATTTTGGATACTTACCAAAAATTACGTCGCGCAACCAAGAAATTCAGAAGCTCTTCAGAGGTATGAAATTATCCGCTCTGTGGCACACAAACCACACAGCCAAACTAGGTCAGAAGAATTGTACGTAGGTATATACCTACATACAGTCTCAGCGGAATATATTTCAGGAGTTTAGTTGGCTTCTCCGTGAGAGGATAACTTCCAACTTTATGGACCGAGATGTGGACAAAGACGTGTCTTTATGGCGTCATAAAAGTTACTATTGTACGAGGCAACCCCGCACGAAATGCACCGCGCTTATTGTTAAAGGCCTAAATAAGATATCCATTTTTTATTGTTTAGCCCATTACGGTCTGCGTTTGTACATATTTTGACTCGAACATCTTTTGAGGATGGAGTCTTTGAGTCGTGCCGACTTTTTGTTCGTTTTTCGCAAAATGATCACGTGCTAAATGTGTCGCCTATCTCAACCGGTCCGCCCGTTGCCGCCCGCCCCTAGGTCTTCATTGTTCCTGCGGGTTGCGATCCCTTCGAGTGAAACAATATACAGAGAATTAAGGTTGAAAACGAGCTCGGTTTGTATTGATTATTATGTAAATTTTTACATAGGTAGGTACTTGGTCGGCTAAACATCAAAAATTTATTTCATACTTATTAGATTTTTTAGTAAATCCTTCCAAAATACTTATACTATCTAGATAAAATATTAGTAGCAATAATTGTACAAATAAAATATAATTAGATTGTTAGGTAGGTACAATTTCTCAAAGGTAGGAGGTAGGAACTAACCTATCTAATGCACAAACTTTACAGAGTTATCAAAATACTTAGTTTGACTTAACTAGCAAAAAGCTCCAAAGTTTAAAATATTTTGACTCATCATTATCATACTTAGATCACGTCAAGATCTTAAAAAAATAAAATAGGATACCTAAGTAGGTAGGTACCTACCTATAAAATTAATGATCATAGCGTAGGTTAATGTACATAAGTACCTATATTTTTCTCCATGATTATATAAACAATTCATTAATTTTGTCATTAATATTAACGACTTCACACCTTACACGTTTTTAAGTTTTATTAAATTATTTGAATAATATTAAAAGTTTTATCTGATTAAGTGGAATGTGCTTCTCGCTGACTCGCTCCGGCTTTATAGTTTGTACCTACCTATAAGTACTTACCTACTCGTAGGTAGGTATATCTATCTACGCGTGGCCGTGAGTTAGGTAGGTAGGTATAACTTGCTTAATATTGGCACAGTTTTACGAAAAACTGTGATATTGGTACCTTCAAAAGAAGAGTGAATAAGGCACCTTCCCGGCAAGCGTACTGCACTTCATCATCACTTAGGTACAATTTGGTTTGCAGTCAAGCGCAAACCCACCTAGTTAAAAAGGAGACAATCTACATTTAAATAAAATAATATTATATAAGAGTATAAGTAGGAACTTTCTGCCACAGTTCCTCTATAAACTGATGAAAATCGCGGTCCTTACTTACTCCTTGAGATTCACTTTCAAGTAGAAAAGCTGTCAATATTTTGCGGCTAGCCCAACCAACGCCATAATTATAGCGATAATCAACGCGTTAAACTTAGTGGCCTTATTTGAACGTCTAATGTCAATTGAATTGGGGTTACAATCGTCTAACGCCAAACGGCATTGTAAATGCCGTTGTACATTGATCGTGGCTACATCTACCTACGCTTAACGGAAACGCCGTTGAACGTCGCGGTCTTGGCTGTTTGCTCTGCAGGTGATTGTGTCTGTCAGTCTGTCTATCTGTAGGCGCATCACGCTTAAACTACTGAACTGATTTAAAAATGAAATTTGGTGCAATGAAAACCAAACAAAATGACATCAAAAACGAATATCCTAAAAAAATACATACCTACTTATTTAGTGGATTTTGCATGAGCAGCGACGATGTGATAGTTTTCATCCAGATAAAAAAAGGTTCCAGGATAGGGAATGAAAGGTTTTGTTGATTTTATTCCACAACTCAGTCAGAACTGCAAAGTCTCTAGGTACTTTGTCCTTTTATGAAGGTACTTACTCGTAATATGCATATTCAACTTAAATGATACTGGCACATAAATAGAGTAGCAAAGTTTGATACGCCGCACATAGTATTATTAGATGCAGGTAGAGGCTTATGAAAAGTACCGATCAAAGGTAACTTAACTTACCTACTACTTGTATATCGATGACATTGGTCGTAGTTTATAGCACGCTATAAATTAGAAGTGCTATAAACATAAATCTTGCCTCACGTCAAATCGCAACACAAAACATGCCTTGGAATTTATACATAGATAGGTATACATACATATTTAAAATTCAACCTGCCATGCCGGTGCCACTTCAAAACAGTACCGTTTCATTTAAGAAGAATAAAAAAATAATAAAATAGCATTAAGCTAGCTACATATTATCGACGCCTGCAAGGAAAAACATTGTAACTCACTTTTTAGCGATTTTGAGTTACAATCATTGTGTAAGGTTATTTTTAAAAATTGATTTGAGTTGTCAAAAATAATATAAAATTATTAATTTACCTAATGCAGGTAGTTTGATAAAATCGATATTTGGCTCATTCGATGTCATACAATCTGTTGCTAGGAGGCCAACAAGATTGAACTTGCATAAATACGGGTGTTTCGAAGGTTTTAGTTCAGTCTCCTTCTGAGATTCGGAGCGATATCGCATATTTTCGGTATTTGGATTGTGAACTGAATAATTAGATGTTGTGATAGCAATCACGCTCTAATTAAATTATTTATTTTGGCATTAGTTTGTTTAGATTAAAACTCTCGGATAACCTTACACATTAAACTTGTGTTTTTTTGTGTTGGTTTTGGAGAGGACATTCCAATAATTCGATAAAAATATTTAAATAATACCTGCTTTTCTGAGTGACGCCAATAATTGTAACTCAAAATCACTAAAAAGTGAGTGAACAAAAATGCTCATTTTTAGATTTAAAACGGAACCCTTATAGGATCACTTCGTTGTCTATCTGTCTGTCTGTCTGTCTGTCTGTCTGTCAAGAAACCTATAGAGTACTTCCCGTTGACCTAAAATCATGAAAGGCAGGTAGGTAGATCTAATAGCACAAATACAGGAATAAATCGGAAAACCGCGAATTTGTGGTTACATCATTTAAAAAGAAAATTAAAAAGTGTTTCAATTTTCAAAGTAAGATAACTATACCAAGTGGGGTGTCATATTATGAAAGGGCTTTACCTGTAGATACCTACATCTTAAAACAGATTTTTATTTCTTTTTATGTATTTATGTTTTATGTGTTTATGTAGTTTTTGATTTATCGTGCAAAATACCCGATGAAAAATATTAGATGGAAAAATACCCGAGTACGGAACCCTCAGTGCGCGAGTCTGACTCGCACTTGGCCGGTTTTTAAATCTTTGACGCGCTCTCCTGTAAAGGCACGAAAAATGAGATACGATGATTTTCCTTGCAGGTGTCGATATTTTCAAAGATATCCAAGTATAGGTTAATACATAATAACTAATAAATGGTACGATTATGTAAATTAGGAATTTCCCTTGTTTTATATAATCTGGTAGGTAGGTACCTACTATTATCTTATCAATAACACCTTAAACAATGCTTTTAAGATAACGTATGAAAATGAAGTGCAATTACTGTAACTTTTCGGGCGCATGCTTATACCTAAGGCCTCGGAGTCACCTGTTACACCTGTAAGTTTTACTGGCGTAAGTCTCTTACATGATAAACTTACGACAAAACTAGTCTAAACAAGTACCTACATATACTCGTACCTTAGTTTTGTTGTTAATATGCTGTCGATTAATTATTACCTTCGTAAGGTGGTTAAAACTTACAGGTGTAATTGGTAATCGCGGCCTACGTAATAAGCTGGAAATTGCAGCCATGAGCATGCTTTAAACTTAAATATATACCTATAAACAAGTTTTTAATTGTGCTACATTTTAGCTTTATTCACATCTCTAAGGCTGAGATCTATAGAGCGTACTTTGACTTTGCTCAGACTTAAGATACTGTTAAAACGAGACAGCGCTATATACCGCTGGCATAAATCTGTCTCGTTTTAACTGAGACTTAAGTCTAACCAAAGTCAAAGTGCGCTCTATAGATTTCAACCTAAGAGATTATAACATGAATAAAAAAAACCGGCCAAGTGGGAGTCAGACTCGCGCACCGAGGGTTCCGTTCACGGGTATTTTTTCCGGTACTTTGCACGATAAATGAAAAACTATTATGCATAAAAATAAATTAATAAATTAAAAAATGTGTTTTAGAATGTACAAGTAAAACCCTTTCATAATATGATACCCCACTTGGTTTACCTAGTTATCTTATTTTGAAAATTTTAAGACATTTTAATTTTTTTTTTGTGATGTATAACCACAAACTCATGGTTTCAGATTTTTTCCTTTACTTGTGCCATAAGACCTATCTACTGGCAGGTCAACGGGAAGTACTCTATAGGTTTTCTTGACAGACACGACAGACAGACAGATAGACAACGAAGTGATCTTTATAAGGGTTCCATTTTAAATCTTAAAAAAAATATTGAAAAAACTATAACCCAGACAGATGGACAGACAAACAGACAGACAGACAACAATGTGATCCTATAAGGGTTCCGTTTTTCCTTTTGAGGTACGGAATCCTAAAAATTGCTGTGACATTTTAATGTGCACTCGCAGCCATATGATAGGTGCGACTGATACGGCTATGACGAAGGGAAAGAGGGATTAAAAATTCATTTACCTTCTTTCATGTTCACCGATAATCCTGACTTTATCAAGATATCACTTCTAAAGGATTAACCAGCGTAGTTAATAGAATCTAAGTGATAACAACTAATTAGGTATCAGGTGTTGTTATTATGTAGATTTTTCATTTGTTAAACTTAAAAATCGGCGAAGTGCGAGTCGGACTCACACACGAAAGGTTCCCTACCATCGTACAAGAAATAACACTTCTTATTTTTTTTTCATGGCTGTCATTTTGGAATTCTTATTAAGTATTTATTGTTATAGCTGCAATGGAAATACACATTCTGTGTTTTCAACTCTCTACCTATTATGGTTCACGAGGTACAGCCTGCCGACAGACAGACGGACGGACGGACAGCGGAGTCGTAAAATAGAGTCCTGTTGGCACCTTTCAGATACGGAACTAAAAGTAAACCAACTTACTTACTTATTCTTTGATTGTAGGTAGGAAATTAGGTTCACTTTTTAGTTTCATATTACCAACTTAATAAAGTTATTTACTAAAGTATGTATATTTACTTATATATTATTAGGTACATAGGTAGATAAACCGAGATACTTTTTATCTTTCTGCGTGTCGAGACATAATGATAAAACACGCACATGCTCAAACCTAGGTATCATTTGTCGAAAGAAACTCTACCTACTTATCTACTGCACTTCCAGTTGCAGATGCAGCTTTGTGTTGTTTGGGCTGACCACCAGAACCATAGACATCGATAGATACATAGCGAAAGCAGAGGCGCGTGCGGCGGGCGGCGGCGGCGGCGCGGGCCGTTACAGGCACCGGTGCGGTAGGCTTCGCACAGCCGTGGTACAAAAATAAAGAAGAAAGTCTTATTTTTAACCCCCGACTCAAAAAGAGGGGTGTTATAAGTTTACGTGTGTATCTGTGTATCTGTCTGATCTGTCTGTGGCATCGAAGCTCCTAAACGAAGGAACCGATTTTAATTTAGTTTTTTTTGTTTGAAAGGTGTCTTGATCGAGAGTAGGTATTCATAGCTATAATCGAAGAAAATCGGTTCAGCCGATTAAAAGTTATCAGCTCTTTTCTAGTTTTCTTAAAGAGGTTTTTGTATCGGGGTTTTTTTTAATTTTAACTTATCTGCAACTTACATAGGTACCTACCTAAGTATTTACTTAATTAAATTACTTTCCTATTTTTTTAAATTAATATAAAACAAAAGAAATCATAATTAATTAAGTAATGGAACGTAGGGGTGACCTTTGTCTTTGGGCTTCGTCTTAGCATCATCATGCATCATCATCTTCATATTTACGTTTTCTTTTACTTTCTAGCAAAGAATCTTACCGGTATCTCAGAATACATAATAGGTAGTACAGTGGTACCGGTATACCTACCTATACCTACTTAATTAAAAATATTATTCTACAAGATTTTATACTAGGTAGGTATTTTACCGTAGGCACGTAATTTTTATACTTAGTAGGTGTAAATAAAATGTTTATGAATCAGGCAGCTGTTCATTACTGAATCCTAAGATGCATCACAGTATAAATATCCGGTAGGTACGTATCTTCATCGTGCGTTTCTCATTCTGTTTGTAGACTAGGTACCTACCTACTACCTGATTATTTATTTAAGACTAGGAACAGGTAATTCCGAAAAGAAAAACCGGATGCGAGATCACATTTTTATAGCAATGTGAATCACTCCTTGCGGTTACCCCTATCCCATTCCTATTCAATGGCAAAAAGGCTGCGTTTTTGCGCCTCCCGCTAATTTCACTCGAACATGAAAATGTTAATTAGGAAGGTATAAAACATTTTGGACTGGACTGGAATCTAGGCCACGTACTGGAAGGAGAAACGTTGGAAGACAACCATCCCGTCGCGTTGGTCCAACGACATCACCAAGCTTGCGGGGAAAACTTGGAGAGGCTCACCCAACACCGAGAAGAATGGCGTGCACGTGAGGAGGCCTATGTCCAACAATGGATAAAATTTAAGAGCTAACAAAGAAGAAAAAGAAAGCATTTGCGTTGTGGTTGTAGATGCACTTAGCAGGTGTCCAATGTTGATTAGAAACAGCAAGTTTCTTTTCTTCGTGTTTTCTCCAAGCTACGCAAAATTGCGCTGTGGTGGCACAACCTGAAATCACTAAACAACAGGTAAGTAGGTAGGTATAGGTAGTAAGTAGGTTATTACCCCTTGTATGTCTTGTACCTAAGTAGGTATGTCCTATCGAAGAAAACCAAAGTAAGTAGGACTTAGGTAGGTACTAGGTATACCTATTCCCACATGAACCCACTTATTTATCTTTCCTTTATTTATTTTTAACATAAAAAGACAATAATTACATAAAATCCTTGTGGGTTTTCGAGCACTCGCCATATTTGGTACATACTTAATCCAAATTTTTGATTGCAATACCTACATAATACTTATTGCAAGTGTTTTATAGTCTTCTTCTTTTCCAATTCGGAGTGTTCTTCTGCTTCTTTTTGAGCCTAGGAAGAGACTTCCAGGCATGACAAAACCGATTTATGAGACCCTAATAGTTTTACGCCTTTAGCCCTTGGTCCTTGCTTGCTTGGACTAAGTACATTTCTAGTTTTTGGACCCTGGTGTATAAGATAAGGTACGGTCTATCTACATGATATTCAAAGAGGACTCTTTTTAAAGGATTCTTAGATGATTTCGGTGTCGATATTGTTCCTCCCAGTTAGGCGTGACATGAAGATTGCTGTCAAAGAGCAAACAAGGCAAACACAGTCGAGTAAACACGTGGTCGTATTTACTCAGAGCCGGGCCGCTTTGTGATCGTCAGTGAACGCGGAGGTGGTCGTCGGTTTAAGATTCTCCTACGCTTTCCTTGTACCTAGAATTATCTTTTATAATTGATTGCAACACTACCTGATGGTAGGATCGGTAGGTAGGTAGGGATATCCCTACCTACCTACCGATCCTACCATCAGGTATTTTTATATTAAAATAACGAAGGAACGAAGGTTAAAATAGCGAAGGAATGCTTTAATTTTCCAGGACATAAGTAGCTTCTTTATACCTATTCGTGTCTAAGATATAGGTACCGCAATCGCTTTGCCAAATTGCATCAAAATTGCTTGAACGGTCCAGTCGTGAAAGGAGTCAGACAAACAAAGGTAGGTAGGTTAGGTAGGTACCTACCTGGGACTTACCTTCTCACCTAATCACCAACAAAAGCTTAGTTGTCTAGTTTTACCTTATCTTTCAATAAGTAAGGATCTACCTAGATATTAGCGCGATCAGAACCGAATCTTTACTCAGCGTCTTTTGAGGTATTTCCGTGCCTTGTGAACTCAAGAATGACACTTAAGTATATTTTTTTTCAAATTTTTTTTCAAAATCGAAGCCATTTCCGACTATCCAGCCATCTACTGTTCCAATTACTATGATATACCTACATATTATACCTACTGCTATTTAGGATGCAGGAGTCCTGGTCGACCAACCAACACCTGGAGAAGGTCCATTCGAGCGAGGAAACATTTACAATAAAATACTTAGTTCTAAATTAAGGCAAAATGCGGAAATCGCATTGAAATCCAATGAGAGGTTTAATTTATCCAATTAGAAGTTAGGTAGGTAAGTACTTACCTATACCTACCTATAACGGATACCTAAGTAATTTTCCAGACAAACGCATATAGCGACTTAGTTTTACTTATACTTACCTACTATTTTCAGAAGAGAAGTAGGTACATAGTATAGATGTAGACTGGTATAGTTAGATCTAATAATGCGGAAATGAAAGAATTAAACAATTAACATGTTTGGATAATGGATTCCCTGGACGCGTTACGATCATTCCGAAGTCCAGCGCGGCGACGACGCGTAGTTCGGGCGGCGCCTTTGACTCGACCCTCCAAATGCCCTCAATAAGCATCGGTTTACATTTCACTTAGCAACATTCCTTAGCGCCGTTACTTCCTTTTATATAGGGATGGGTAAGATACAACGCGCCACGGCGCGCGCGGCGACGCGAGGCGCTAGGACTCTAAGACCCTAGCTAGCTAGTGTGTATTTTTTGCATTAGGTACTCAGGTACTAACTTTATTTTTAATTTTATTCAGATACAGTTAGTCCTAGACTGCATTCTCACCTGGTGCTAAGTGACGATGCAGTCTTAGATGAAAGCCGGCTAACCTGGAAGGGCTATGGCAGTTTTTTATTAAACCCATACCTACCCCTTTGGTTTCTAAACGGCATCGTACCGGAACGCTAAATCGCTTGGCGGCACGGCTTTACCGGTAGGGTGGTAACTAGCCACGGCCGAAGTCTCTCACCAGACCTGACCAGAGATTTAGAAATCATGTAATTCCAAACCCCTGCCTGAAATCGAACCTGGGACCTCCCACTAATAAGACCACAGCCACTGCGCCAGGGAGAGACCACCTCTACGTAATTATGAACGGTTCTATCGGTACCTACTTACTCAATATACATGCGCCTAGTGCCACTACGTGGCTCCTAGAAGCTGTTTACTGCACTGCCGATGATGTGTAGGATGAAGGTAGGATGATTCGCCTGCCGCCGTCGGCGTCGTCAAGTCGTCGCCGCGCTATTAGGTGCTCCTGGCTCCATACGGCTCCTAATACATACGGCCTACCTGTTACAAATCGTACATGACCCGATATACTCGTATTATTATAGTGTAACCAAGACGATCTTCCGTGTTACTGCTCTTACGCAGATCTGATATAAAACAATACTTACCTAGATACCTATATCTATCTAACAAACAGTAAAATTTTCCAGCTATTCTAATGTAATAGGAAAACTGATTGATCAACGTAAGTACCTACAGCTCAAATCGCTGAGTCTAGATAGTAGATACCTACTTGAAAATGTGCATGATAAGTAGATTTTCTTTTCTTCATAAGCTTTTGTTCACTGAGAGAAGATTTTCCACCGATATGTAAGTACTTACTTATTGTAGGTACAATAGATACCTACTGTCGGTGGGATTTTCAAAAAAAGAGTCTTGGACTGTAATAATAATAAAATGTTAAATTATGTTTTGTATACCTAGTGGTAGTTTATGGGGCTCGAATTCATTATTAAGAGAATAATTTAATGAAAATCATGATTTTTATTTATTTTTAACATTATAAATTATTAACGTCACCATGTACGGAAAGCGATCAATGACTTCACAAGGCAACAAACGACAAATATTTCCAATACTTTAACACAAAAAAAAAATGTAAACAATTATAGGCTGAGATACTTTTCATAGCACAGTCCAAGACCCTATATTCTACCCAACCTAAGCCGGGGCGGGTCAACTTTTTCTGATTATATTCGCTTAGGACCTAGGTACCTACTCAAAACTTTTTAATAGATGATGATAAACTGCAAGTTTTTACTGGAAAATAAGAATACAATAACTAATCAGATTAACATGGATTTATTTAGTTTATCAAATGTGTTTCGTGATGGTGCTGCGTACAAATCTATTAATAGTAATTAACACGGTGTTCGCAAACATTACTCGATATTATAAACATAACATAGGCACCTACAGTAAATAGGTACCTACTTTAATATATTACAACAAGCAAAAGTTGCATCACCCCTTGAATATTCCATATTTTTTCTATTTACAATTTTCAAATGATTTAAAAGAGTAGGGCAAATATAATTAGCACCACAATACAATCTTACGAAAAGGCATCACAAAACGACTAAACAATTCTTTTCAGGAATCAATAAATAATAAATCGTTACATTGTTGCTACGAATCGTAGAAAAAGTCGATTTCATTATAAATCTAAGCAGTCGGAATATCAAAACGTGAATCCATAGAATAACTTTCAGTGTTTACCTAATAAATCATTGTTCCTAACCGAGATAGAATTATAGCTATTTTAAGCAATTTATACACTACATTATATTTACAAAACCGTTAAATCTAGTAATAATCTCATTTATATTAAGAATATTTACTTATTTCTCCACGCTACCGATGCTATAAATGCGCCATAAAGCTATATGGAGTTATGGACACGGTTTATGATTTTATTAAGTTAAATGAGATTCTTATATAATGATTATATCATTTTATGTACCTACATTTCATTTCAATAGACCATATTAAGCAAATAAGTAGCAAAAAATCATATTCAATAAATGGATGCAGACGTCCAGGCATCACCGTATTATACATATTACCTACTTATAGGGAAAATAATCTCATCAGCATCATTGGCAACGTCGAGAAATATAAGTAAATACGTTAAAAACCATCGACTTTAGTAATACTTATGCACTATAATAATATAAAAATATAGTAATCTATATTTACACTGACAAAAATCCTTTTAAATAATAGTCTTATTCTATTTCGTAGAATAACAATAAATAGGCCAAAACCTAAATACGAGACCGCTGAGGCACCTACCAAGTTAAGTATTAGCACTAAAAAGGCAATGAAGGGCGTTTTCAACCCTTGGGTCAAGACTTTTCCCATTAAGATACAAGGTAAAGCTGTTAACTTCGGAGAGTGGTAGATAGTTCTTAGTACTTAGATATATCAGCCAGAAACAACATCAACATAAGTAAGTCACTTTGCGAATTGGATGGATGGACCAATTTAGAATAAGCTAAGCCAGCTAAGTAATCGCGAGCCGAGTATGCGGCACCATTCCTGAATCTATCCGGATATAAATAAGTATAATGAAATATAATTCTACCACCTATTAAGATGCTAGAATTTTAAATGATGGTCATTAATGAAAAAAGCCTAGACACCAAAGTGTATCTCCTCGAGGGAGATTTTAGGTGTTAATTAATATTATACATTGTAAAAGAGGTTCCTACTTACAATTACATACCAGAATTATCCGCACGAAAAAGTTTCGTATGGATATTGCACTATTTATCACAAGTTCGTTATACACACGTGTGGAATATTCAATGCAAATGCACAAAAGTCCTCGATAAGCCATCCTCTAATAATTAAAAAGCCGTTAGGCATGTGTGAATAATATTTTTTTTAGTAATTCCCTATAACGTAGGAATTTTCAAAAATGTTTCTAGAAAAGAATGCTAAGAACGTGGAACCAAACTGTAAACCTTGGTCCTATGAAGCATTATTTTTAGAAACATTACTTTTTGATAATTCTCACATTTTTTGGCGAAAACTCAAAAAATATTTTTGCACCTAACGGCTCTTTAGATAAAGGATGGCAACGATGGGAAATGTCCACGTAAAATCACTGGGTTGGTCACTATCCATAGGTGTCACTATGAACACAGAAGTCTTGTTGCGGTCACAGAAGAGGAACCGGAGGCACGCCCGGCACTAAGGGCTCGGGCACTCCTTGCAGCACCCCTTGGTGATAATGATGATGGTGCATCATACCGTTCATCATCTGTTGGTGATGCAACATCGTCGCATGATGCAGCTGCGCGTGTTGTAGGGATGCGTGGTCTCCTTTCTCCTTCATCACGACTTCTTCGCGTTTCTTCACCTGTTTTCGCTCCTTTGCGCGTCGGTTTTGAAACCATATTTTTACCTATAACAAAATAAATTTGATTAGAACCCAATTTTAGATAGGTAGGTATAATCCTTATTATTAAATATTTTTGTTTCTCCATAAAAAAATTTACGGGTCTTAATTGAAAAACATCGATTTTAGCATTTGGACTGGCGGAGACAGAATTAATCATTCCATATACCTACTTAGGCAGCAAGTTTCAGAGTAGGTAGGTAGGTACCTAAAGCGGCGGAGTACGACATGGCATTGAAATCCGTGAAATCGACCTAGATTCATATTAGCTATTTTCACGATTCTATTTATGAGTTTTAAGTGCATATAGACGTGCTTCTTTGTGACAATAACGCAAAAAAGTCAAATAGCAGAAAAGCCAGATGAAGTTTATTTTTCGAAATAACATTCCATCTGTTTTGCATCTAATCAAGTACTTAGCAAGGTACTTAGTAGGTAGGTAGCCTAATTCCTATCAATAGGATGTCTCCTATCAATAGGATTCCGATCAATACAATCAAACAATTTTCCGATCCAACAATTTTATTTTAGTTAGGTATTTTGAAATCATGTTTTGTGGACTGTTGAATGTAGATATTTTAAATAACCTTCACTCAACTTCTCTTATTCAAGGCAAACTACTCACGAAGCATTATATTATATGTATACCTACCTAAGTTCTGTGACAAGGTCTGACCAAGTGAGATTGCAGTTACAGATTTAATTTAATAATAATAATAATAATATCTTTATTTATTTAAGCAACAAAGGCCCACAATATTATGTTAGTAAACATCTTAACCTATGTTAGTAACTAAATTATAATGTAATGTATGTTAGTAAGAAACTTATTCTATGTTAGTTAATATAATTAATATACTTATTAACTAATGCAGACATCCAGTGCGCTTTGAGAGCGCTGTCCTGTCTGTCTGCTATCACCTTCAGGATAATGTTGGGACTTCTCTCCAGCCTGCTTTTAATTGAGGCGATCCGTTTCCGCATTATTGCGAAGAAACCGTCTACACGGTTCTCCGCAAACATACCGGACGCGCTACAGTCGAGCAGTCCCAACATTATTCTGAAGATGTTATTATACTGGACTCGGAGAGCGTTTATAGATTTTTGGGTATAGTCAACCCACAGACTGCACGTGTAGAAGCTCTGACAAAAGGACTTGAACAAAGTGACCTTGTGCAACGTGCAAATCTGCGAGCTATCATATTCCCTCTAACCGCCAACGCCCTCCGTTCCCTATCTATGTCACAGTTATCTTTCATGTCTGCTGTAACCACATGACCCAGGTATGTGAATTTAGGCACCCTAACCAGCTCTGCACCGTACAGTCTCACTGGAGGTACATAGCTGGGAGAAATGCTACCCGCCGCAAAGACCATTAGCATGCTTTTTTTTTACATTATATTTAAGTCCATGCTTTTCAGCATAGTCTTCGCACACCCTCAGCAAATCTCTCAGCGCACAGACCGATGGGCTCAGCAGCACCATATCATCCGCGTAACTGATGTTATTAATCATCTGATTATCAATCGAACATCCCGCATGCATGCTGCTGAGCTCCTCGATCAGCTCGTTCATGTACAGGCTGAAAAGCTTCGGTGAGCTCCGTCCACCTTGCCTGACTCCGCATTCCAGCCTAAACGGACGGAGTAGTTGAAATTTATAGATAGACCAAACAACAACCTCAGACCAAAATTACCTCGTTTGCAAGTGCAATTATTAGTATGGTCATGGATAGGTATAGTATATTTCATTACAAGTGTGGAAAGGCTGTCATTGTCAAGAGTTCCGACAAATGTCTACCCGAGCCGAGGCGTAGCCGAAGGCGAGGGTTGACAGTCGGAACAAGTTGCAATGACGGTTCCGCACGTGTTACGGTTGCGAAAAAATGAAGCAATTAAATAAAATAATAAAAACACAATAAACTCAACTAACTTCATTTAATTTAATTTAAAACAACTTTATTGTTAATAGATAGAAAAAAACTAGGGTCGAAATTACTCATTTAGTGCATCAAACAACTAAACTCGCAAAGAAAATTTCTGAAAAATGGCGCCAACCGTAGAATATAAGCAGAGTTTTTTTTTCTTCACCCATTCTGGTAGGCAAAGGGAACTATGCCCATACAGCCAAGTCTTCAGTAGAAGTTTTTTATTGATATGAAATGAAAATGAAAAATGAAATGAAACCTAACCAAACTCATTCAATCAAATCATTAAATCTAATATTGAAACAAATTAGTAGCTTCTTTTTAGAAATATACGTAGGTATTTGCATGAAAACATCTATGATTTTTTTTAGTAAAAACTTCATGGTTGGTTTTTCTTTTTAATAGACATTATTTTGATAGTTGGGAAAGAGAACGCACGAGTGCGGGAAAGGTAAAAAAAAAGCACGAGTATGTAATAGCCCACATCCCGAACGCTATATCCCTGCAATACGCCACTTTTTGAGCAACGTTATTAAAAAAAATATTTCGCTCACCTGTCGTTCTGATAGTCCTAAACTGACGGCCAACTCCGCTTTTCGCCGGATGGTGATGTAGCGACTGTAGTGGAACTCCTTCTCCAACTCCAACCGCTGGTGGTCGCTGTAGACCACTCTGTACTTGTCTTTCGTGCGGGTTTTCCCTACAGTAATAGACAAATTTCAATAAATATAAAGTTCTATATCAAACAATACTAGGTATATGGACTAAAAGCCTGTGAGGGCCAGACGCTCGTTATTTTATAAAAGCTGCATTTCTAACACGGGCAGGAACGATCAGCGACTATGAAGTTTGGAACATGCTGGCTTCGGGAGATACCTAGGTAAGTAACAGGTACCCAAGTAGGTACCTACCTAACAAAGGTTGAAAAATCGTAGGTAGATAGGTACGTCAAAGTAGGAGTAGGTATAAAGTGTAATTTTTTATATTTTTTTCGGAATAGTATTAGAAATCACGTCATGCATATAGACTAAAAATAAAAACATTACGAGTAAAATCAATATGACGGGTAGACGTAGCAACGGAGCAACGGATCTACGTGATTTACGTGATAAGTACGCAACTATAGTCAAAGACCTGGAGAATGGTATAGGCTACTTTTACTCAAATACTTTTTAAAATCAAACAGTTCCCACGGGATTTTAAAAAGCTCAATCCACGCAAATGAAGTCGCGGGCATCAGCTTGTTTTAAAATATACCTACCAAGCGAAAGAAAAACAATTTTTCACCTCACTTGCCCAAAAAGGGCGCCTTTGCTGTCTTAAACCAGTGTGCTAGTCGTTTTTGCTCACTTATGGAGAAAAAGTGTTGTCTCAAGAAAAGTTCAACACTTTTCTCACTGAGTAAGCAAAAACGAGTTAGTTCCTTGTGCCTTTGAATCCCTCACTACACTCAGGATTCTAATAGAATCCTTCGCCCGCTCGGGGTTCAAACTAGGCACTCGCAACAAAAATGAACTTTGCTATCTTGTTGAACGAATAACTATTTTACTATATTTCAGCGATTAAGTATAAGAAAAATAGTGGTCTTGACTCTTGCCGTGTGGTCCCCTAGTGATCCCATGGCTAAGCCCGCGTGCGCGGCACCTCTTTTCCTCGCCGCCCGGATTAACGTTATCGAGCCGCGGTCCTCCCCTTTCTATGTAAACGTGTTTACTATCTTATGGGAATACACAATACCTACTTACAGATCCCTAAGTGGTTCAAGTGACAAACCTATTTCGACCGTTTTTGTGTTTTTTAACCCCCGACCCAAAAAAAGGGGTGTTATAAAGTTTGACGTGTGTATCTGTGTATCTGTCTGTGGCATCGTAGCTCCTAAACTAATGAACCGATTTTAATTTACATTTTTTTTGTTTGAAAGGTGTCTTGATCGAGTGTTCTTAGCTATAATCCAAGAAAATCGGTTCAGCCGTTTGAAAGTTATCAGCTCCTCTAGTTACTGTAAGCTTCATTTGTCGGGGGTGTTATAAATTTTTAATTTACACTTGTTGAGCCTATTACTAAGACTCCGCTGTCTGTCCGTCCGTGTGTCTGTCTGTCAGTGGGTTGTATCTCGTGAACTGTAATAGATAAAGCTAAAATTTTCAAAAAATAAGTAGGTAGGTACTTAGGTATTTCTATTACCGCTATAATAACAAGTACTAAAATATAGGTAGGTATTTGAAAATGGCCGCTATAAAAATTAAACAAAATTAAAAAGTGTTAAGTACTTCTTGTTCGATAATTTTTAAACAAAAAGTCCTTCAAAATGATGTCATTGGTAGGTAAGTAGATTAGACAAATCTAGGTAGGTAGGTACTAACAATATTTCCTTGTAACCTTATCAATTTCTTAATCCAACGGATTGACTTTACTAAGACATTCCTTCGTATTTGAACTGATAAACAAGCAGGAAAGTAGAATATTTTCACCATTTTGTCAAAATGGTAATTTGTTATTTACACTGTTTATCTGTACCGTAGATTTCTCAACAGTAAAATTACTAAGATACGTAGATCTGTTGACATAATACTAAGACAGAGCTGAGGTGTCTGCTTGTATACTCAGAGTGTGTAAATATTCCTTATCTCCCGGCATTAGGAACTTCATAAATTATGTTTGTCACATGCGAGAGAATGGAGTCTAGAAATAGAAAGACGTAGATACAATATAAACATTACGCATATTATACAGAACTCCAGTATTTATTTAATTTTTGGTTTTTACAGCATATTTTATTATAAGTATATATTCATAGACAGGAAAGGCAGTAATTTATTTTTAGGCTTCCGTACCTCAAAAGGAAAAACGGAACCCTTATAGGATCACTTTCTGTCTGTCTGTCCGTACGTCCGTCCGTCCGTCGTGTTTGTCAAGAAAACCTATAGGGTAGGTACTTCCCGTTGACCTAGAATCATGAAATTTGGCATGTAGGTAGGTACTTAGGTATTATAGCACAAGTACAGGAATAAATCTGAAATTCGAGAATTTGTAGTTAGGCTGTGAAAAATGTGTTTCTATTTTCAAAGTAAGATAACTATACAAAGTGGGGTATCTTATATGAAAGGGCTTTACTTGTACATTCTAAAACAGATTTTTATATATTTTTAAGCATAATACCTATATACCTATAATGATAGGTCATGACTAATAGATAAGTAAGCAGATACCATGCAGCTACTTATTAATAAATTGGACAAAAATATTATATATCTTCCTTGTTGGGAGATAGAAAAAAATGTATTAAATTAATATCATTTAGGTAACATAATTACTGTGAATTATACCTAGTAGGTACATTTACCGTAATAAAAACACGTTGTTAATGTTTGGCTAACGTCATTTTACGATCATATAAATTTTATTACTTCAAATAAACAGTTATTACTTATTAATAGATAATATCAATTTATCAGCTCAAATCTTTAGATTTGATTTGGGTAAGAGCACTTTTTGTACTTGAATTATTTAGATAACTACCTATAGTTTTTGCCAGGTGTAGTTAATGGATAGTAATTTTGTCATAAGTGCCATAAGTTGACCTATAATATGAAATAAATACATAATTCATACATCATCAGTCATCACTTCTTTGAAACTTCATTTCAACGGGCCCTCTAAAGACATTCAAATTGTACCTAGGTAGCTACTATACTTACCTAGGTAAGTACCTATTGAGCTTAACATTTTGTATGATAAGATTTCTTGTAACAAGATCTTCTGTAAGTAACAAATTATGAAGTATCAGGGGCTTGATTGCCTTCGATATCGAGGGTCAAAAGTAAACACCTTAACGTTTTCCTACGCTAGTTTGAAAAAAGTGTAACAATATTGTGCATATAGATGTAGCTTAGGAGATAAACTCTTTAGAGCGCTCGAATGACAGAAAATTATAACTTAAATAAATTTCCTGTTAGAGAAGCAAACAAAGGAGAACTAGTAAGGCAAACAAATATGCTCTATCTATACGCGATGCAGTGTTTGATAGAAGTCGTTAATTTCCGTGGCAAACAGTGGCCGGCCGGGCACCTTGTACCTCTGCCCTCACACACGTCGCGTCGGTGTGCTTTTGTAATCTCAACAGATAACAATTATAATATTCTATTCATAGTAATGTTGCATAGAATGACCATTGAAATCAGTTGAGTTGTCCAGTGAGACGCAAAGGAAAAAGCTCAAATATCTGGGCCATATAATGCGCAACGCAAAATATGACCTGCTACAACTTATAATACAGGGCAAAGCTGAGTTCAAAGCTGAGCAAAAGGCTGAGCCTCAATACCTCAACGGTTGAAGAGCGGACTGAATTCCGCAAGGTCGGCGGTTCAAACCCCACCCGTTGCACTATTGTCGTAAACACTCCTGGCACAAGCTTTACGCTTAATTGGAGGGGAAAAGGGAGTATTAGTCATGATTAGCATGGCTTATATTATTTTTAAGAAAAAAAGAAAAGAAAGAAAGGTAAACGTAGACCAGGCCATACACGAACATCCTGGCTTAAGAACCTTCGCCAGTGGTTCATCATGAGTACAAGATCACTGTTCATGGCAACGGTGAACAAAATCCAGCAACTTATCCTTCAATGGTTGCCAACCTCCGATAGGAGATGTAACTAGACAAGTTTAGTGTAAATTAAAAATTTTCAACACCCCCGACAAATCATTTTCAAATAAATAATAATCCATGGACGTATTATAACTATGGACCGATAATAAACTGAAAATGCGTGTCAATTATTTTTGTGTGCGTAAGTCATTTTGTCACTGTGTGCACCATCTAGGGCTGGGACGGCGAATTTGGGTATATCGATACCACATCAAAATTAATTTTCTATGTTACTACGACGGACTACGTGCAATATATACTTATCCATACTAATATTATAAATACGAAAGTGTATCTCAGTCTGTCTGTTAGCTTTTCACGGCCCAGCAGCTTAACCGATTTTAATGAAAGGTACAGAGTTACCTTGGAAGCGGACATAGGCTACTTTTATCGCCGAAAAATCAAAGAGTTCCCATGGGATTCTTAAGGCCCATCCGTTATACCGATTTATATGAAATTTGATACATAGGTAGCTTACGTCCTGGAAATTGACGTAAGCAACTTTTTACCCCAGAAAATTAAAGGTTTCCCATGGGATTTTTAAAAACCTATAAATTCCTGCGGACGGTTATTATATATTCAGTAAAAACAAGAGTAAAATGAAACACTTTTCAAATAATTCAAATCAATTTATTAGTATTATTACTATAATTAATAACGTAGGCAATAAAAGGCATATTTTATATTATGTTGCTTTTTGTGGCGGAAAGTTTCTGACAGTATTGAATATTAATTATTCACAATCTTCTGTAAAACATACTTACTTATATTATATCTACACTCAGACTTTAAGAAAAGTGAGTAATGTTATACATATGTACCTTTAGCAGGCAGCAGCTGATACTTATAAATTGGCCGTTTCTCAGAAAATAAGTACATAAATACAGTCTGGCGCTTCCGGGATCTTGCTCTATTATAAAATAAAAAGCCAAGTAAAAGTCAAGAATTCTAGGTCAACAAAATTATAGAGAGCTGGACGTAGAAAACTGACTGAGGAAAATGCTCAAAACCTTCGTTTTTGTTTCATTATTAGCCAGCTCTCGAAGTTTGTTTCGTTCGTCCTTTATAACCTGAAATTAAATGAATTAATGTATGTCTTGCTGTTACCTAGTCAAAAATGCATAATTCTTTATGATGATAATAAAATTTAAAAAAATATCAGTAAAACAATTAGGTAATTTTTAATTTTAGAAATTATTTAAACTCACTTGTACCTCAAACCTTAAAATTAAGTATATATTATAACATAATATCTACTAAGTTTTTTTTCCATAATAATTACTTCTCTCTTTGCTGTACCTATTCTACTCCCTTTACAACCTCTCGCACTGCCAAGGGTCACTGGTAGAGATCTCTTATAGAGATAAGTGCTTCCCTGTCCACTTTGTACAAATATACTTGTACAAATAAAAAAATTAATAAATTAATTAATTGTTGGTGTCTTTTTTGTTTAACTATTGTCAAATAAAGAAAAGTGTAACATTACTACATATTTATTTGTAGATAAGTACCTACATACAATTTGAAAGAGCTTAGTGCTTACTGGTTGATGGTATTGACTTTTGAGGATATCTTTCAAATATAGTAGGTATTGCATCTGATTTCAATTTATTTATTTTTAAACCAGAAACATAACAAGACTCTTCCAAATGTTTGGAGCATAGACGAGAATATACCTTTCACTTCCAGATTTTCGTTTTATTGTCCAAATCCACGCAGTTCTAATTTCAGGACAATTTGGAAATCTACAAAAGTAAGCAAATGTTATTTATACGATAAAAGACAAATTTGATTTTATCGATAAAGTGTGTACACATCACTACAAATGATGCCTAAAATAATTCATAAATTAAAATTAAATTGCGCTGTAAAACGTGATTTTTGTCAGTATTACACGAGATAATTACACTTATAACATGTAAATCTTTAATTTTTAGCGATTTTCGGAATAAAAGTCGTGGTTGGTATCGATGAAATAGTTATTAAAGACTTACCTATGAAAAGGCAATCCAGGAACTTGGACGCCTTCTTTCTTATATCTGGAGGCACAAAACACAGCGTCACACATTTGGTTTTTAGTTTTTATCTTAATTTTAACCCAGACTTTTGTGATTTTTAAAATTTTATAAAAACGCTGCATCAAATCCCAATGTTTTGTCTCCAAATGCTGACAACTACTGTCACCAGTTACACATACAGTGCGTTGTTGCCAGACTTATATGAGCTATCGCTTTTACCCGAACGGAGGTTCCGTGAAATAGACCGAGATAACAATATCTAGTTGACAAATGGATGTACAAGAGCGGCAACAACCTATGACTACCTCTATTGTTTATATAATATCTCTATGTAATAATCAAATATATCTAGGCAACGTCCATCTTGACAGCTTGACATTTGTCAATTGACACTTGAATATTATAAACCTAAGGGTTATCTAACCTTCTTTTCTACAAGAAAACTAGATAACTTTTAAACGGCTGAACCAATTTTTTTGGATTATAGCTAAGAACACTCTCGATCAAGCCACCTTTCAAACAAAAAAAAGTAAATTAAAATCGGTTCATTCGTTTAGGCGCTACGATGCCACAGACAGATACACAGATACACAGACACACAGATACACACGTCAAACTTATAACACCCCTCTTTTTGGGTCGGGGGTTAAAAAAGAAGATTCATAATAATAGATAATACTTAGTACCTATTAGTATTGTTGTAGTAAGTAATAGTATTGTTACTTTTAAACTGATATTTTACTTCAATAAGTTTTTCAGAGTTTCTTAGTTAGGGCCTCAGCAGACACGATGCTTTTAGCAGCAGCGAAAGCGATCGGTGATTTAGTTAGATGCACTAGAATTTCTTTTTTGTTTTCTTGACTAGGCCGCAAACTTTTCAATCTGCCCGCATAGTACCTGCTTAGGTAGGTAGGTACCGTTGAGGAGGTCCGTCCTCAATCTCTTTATTTATATTTTATTTGTACCAGAAAATCGTAACAATATCTAAAGAGAAAAAGATTTACTAACAAATCTTCAGCAAATTTTGATTTAACTAAGTTAATGTTACAATGATTCCAGTAAAAAAAAATTGTTAAAATCTGTTGAATTACTTTGCTAGAGACTCCTATCTCTAATCTCAAAAAGGAAGGTTTTTCGGGATACCAAAATTATCATACATACTTACTTAATTGTTAATTCAGACTCACCTACCAAGTAGTTTAAGCGTGATGCGCGACAGAGTACAATTCCAAAATTACTTTTTTGGCTGTAATGAATAAATAACTGAGCTATAATATATATTATTATGGCTATCTACTACTACTAGCTTTAGCCCGCGACCTTGTCTGAATAAAGTAGCCTTCTAAATTCTAATAAATTAATTCTGTAGTAGATGGATACGAGACTAAAACGCCGCTACAGGGACTGATGAAACTTTTTAGACTTTTTTGAGGACTTTGTCGTAATAATTTTCGCTGGACAACGCAATTTTTATTATAAGTGTGGAGGTAGCTTTAGATGACAAACTAAATATATGAAGTACAGACTGTTATCAGGTGGATTTTAAGAAAAAAATATGTTGTTTGTTGCACGCAAACAGCGCGGGCGGGCGCGGCGGTCGAGGGTGGATAGCTTTTAGTCAGCTGCTATCATATACAAATACATCAGATAACCTGGCTAACAACGGGGTGGATTTTAGCCTCCTTAGCCTCAGATCGAATGAAAATTACTAGTACTATCATTTTATAAGCTACGCCAATGTACCTGCGCAGAAATCTTATTTTTGAATGGCGCGAATACATATATCTCAGCCAATTATAGCGCGTTCGCTATTGGTTGTTGCCTACACGCCATGTTTTGTACGCGCGAATTATGAGCGAGATAACACGAATCTGTGCTGTTCTTGTGTTTCGATAAGATCTTGGTGTAAGTGTGTACCTAACATTGGGGTTTAGTCAATGCGCATAGCTTGGGCTTGCGCTTTTCTGCACGCAAACGATTTTTTCGACGCGACTTATAGTGATAAAGTAGTCACTATACCTACTCAAAATATAAAATATTAGTAGGTAAAATAAATAAGTTCGTAGATAGGTATTAAGTATGTGTAGCGGAAGGTTAATAAACGGCCAAAACCATAACAAAACCTCATGCTATAATAAAAAAAATTGTTTAACGTACTTACCTATAGGTACGTTAAACAAATCACATTTTTGTGATTTTATTGCACTCGTTGGTGACGCTTTAGTTCACACACTCAAATATTATGGTGTCGAATTAGTAAATAATGAACTACCTAAAGGCTAAAACACACAAATCGCGAGACGACACGCGTCCAACATGGCTCCTAGAAGTGTAAAACGAGGAATTGTCTGAAGGCGTACCTACAGACTGCGAAGTAAATACGTGTTACTTGTAGTGCCGCTACCGTTCCATCGTGTTGTCGTCATCGTAAGCTGCAACGTGGCATGCAGCGTGCTTTATACAGTTTCAGAGGCCCTAGTTTATTACTTTTTAACCCCCGACCCAAAAAGATGGGTGTTATAAGTTTGACGTGTGTATTTGTGTATCTATGTATCTGTCTGTGGCATCGTAGCTCCTAAACTAAGGAACCGATTTTAATTTAGTTTTTTTTTTTGTTTGAAAGGTGGCTTGATCGAGTGTTCTTAGCTATAATCCAAGGAAATCGGTTCAGCCGTTTGAAAGTTATCAGCTCTCTTCTAGTTACTGTAACCTTCACTTGTCGGGGGTGTTATAAATTTTTAATTTACATTTGCCAAATTAACGTACCCTCTGGTGAAAAATCTGCCATTCAGAAAACTTTTCCGTCTATATTAATGACAGATTTACCGTTTTGAAAGTTACAACAGGGTCTCCGATCTTCAAACCATGAACGCGACCATGCGCGTTTATTGTGATTCCTTCCTGCAATCACGCTGCGCCGCTATTGCTATCACGCATGCTGCGATGTCGTTACTCGTTTTGTTTGTTTCAGCCTTTCAGTAGATATCTATGAAAAGATTACACGTGTACCTACAGTATCGGTATCGTATGATTGCTTGTCGAACATGATGTCCGACGCGATTTGTACGGGAAACAATTAATAGACCAGTTATCGGCTACGCTTGGCACTTTGTCGGCCTGCCGAAATCCCCGCTTACATTAATGCGCGATAATCGCGACTAGCCAGCGATAGCGGTGCCTTTGAACATGTTGATTCAACATTGGTGCTATCGCCCTTGTTACCTTCTTGTAAGCGCTTTACCTAATGCGTTTTTGATGGACGAGGGCGCGGCTATCATCTATCATGACGATAAACTCTTTCAAGACGATTTCGTGATAAGTTTTGAAGTGAAGCTGATTCTATTTAGACAGAATCTGTGGAGATTTGATTGCAGGTGCTGTATTATTTGATCAGGTGATAAGACGTAAGAGTATAGATATTATGTATTTGTAACTAACATTCGAGCGATACCGAAAACTTCCCGAGGGAGAAAAAGCCTACACGGGGAAGCTCAGTAGAAGGGCGGGTCATAAAGCGCCAGGCCGCTAACTTTATGTATTGCTTTACGTCCATTTAGAGCTTTAATCCGACCCGACGGCGCCGAAACGACCGTTAACTTCTACTTAGATTGCGTGTTTTACTAGCTTATGACTTATCAATCAATAAGTAGCTACATAAGATACTATACTCATTAAGAAAGTAAGTATTTTATTATGCATAAAATTGCACATTGCACAAGTTTGGTATTTGAATTGTTGGAGCAAAGTCTTGGATGTAGAATTTTTCTGTTGTATTATCCGCAAATCGAAATTCAAAATATCCACAAAAATCAACAAAATATCGGTAGAAATAGAGAGCAGTGACAGTCACTTAATAAAACTGGAACAAGTTTAGGTACAAATTAGAGACAGTTGGCAAAAAATCGTAGGGAGAAAAAACAGACTCTTAAACAACGATTAGTTAGGATCTGACACAATAACAAATAATAATCAGCTCCTGTTATTGTGTTAACTTCTGATGTTTTTGCAAACAGCCAGACTCCCCGTTGCGTCACCACCGCAAACAAAAAGAAACTTTCAACACTCTATTACAATTTCCATTCAAGCTCCGATATCTTTGAATTGTTTGGAGAAGAGGCGTTCACTGCGATACTATTTCCGCTTCAGTGAACTTTTCGATATAATCTAGCCCCCGCCGCGCGCCGGCTGTGTCCCTGATGATAGGATTGGTGAATGAATATCGACAAATAGAGAATTATTTCCACGAACGTTCCCGAGTTTGTGCAAACAAAACAAGATAAATAGTGACAGGAAGGTTTGGTGTGTACATAGAGACATGCAATCGTCATGCATTGAGAACACGATTACGGTACCCACACAGAGACACTGATAAACTTAACACTAGAATAATTCACTACATACATTAATCTGTGTTAGTTAAGTTAGATACCTATTATTGTTATAACATAACGCATTGTGTTTTGTCGAGGTATTGAATAGTGGAACTACTAAGGATAGGTATACCTACTTATCTAATGACGAGCCAGATAAAACGTGATTAGTTAGACATTGTTCAAACTCAAACATAGATAAAAAAAGCTTTTACGCAAAAATAACACAAAAGCTAGATCAGATGTTGTATTTAACAACCCGTTAGTGTTAGCATAATACGACTTCATTTATTACTTATTTATGTACCTAGACTTCATTCAAAAAAACGGGCCAAGTGCGAGTCAGACTCGCGTACCGAGGGTTCCGTACCTACTCGGGTATATTTACTGACATTTTGCACGATAATTCAAATACTATTATGCATAAAAATAAACAAAAAACTGTTTTAGAATATGTATACAGGTAAAGCCTATAATACCTACCCCACTTGGTATAGTGCTTTGAAAATTGAAAATACTAGGTAATTATTTATTTGTTCATGAACACATTTTAATCTTTTTTTGTGTTTTTCCTTTAATTGTGCTATAAGACAGACACGACAGACTGACAGACAAACAGACTACCAAGTAATCCTATAAGGGTTCCGTTTTTCCTTGAGGTACGGAACCCTTATAGAATCACTTTGTTGTCTGTCTGCCTGTCTGTCCGTCCGTCCGTCCGTCGTGTCTGTCAAGAAAACCTATAGGGTACTTCCCGTTGACCTAGAATCATGAAATTTGGCAGGTAGATAGGTCTTATATCACAAGTAAAGGAATAAATCCGAAAACCGTGAATTTGTGGTTACATCTTTAAAAAAAATTAAAATGTGTTTCAATTTTCGAAGTAAGATAACTATACCAAGTTTCGGTATATAATATGAATGAAAGTGTAACCTATACATTTATTCTGAAACAGATTTTTGTTTATTTTCATGCGTAATAGTTTTTGATTTATCGTGCAAAATGTCGGGAAAAATACCCGAGTAGGTACGAAACCCTCGGTGCGCGCGTTCTGTCTCGCACTTGGCCGGGGTTTTTTTTGGAAATTGTATTGTGGTTAGCAGAATTTCTGTACTTAAGTACCCTAAGTACCTAATACGATTAACTAGTTTCTTTAGTAACTCTACGTAATTGAGTAAACAGAACAAAAACGTTCACTAAATAAAGACAAAAGCTAAGTACAATTACAATTGAGTGCGGCAAACTTGGCAAAGATTTAACTTTTTAGTCCCCGGGGCGCCGTTGGCGATGATTGTCGCCGGGAGCAGCCCTATCCCGGGTTCCGGGGCTCCGGGATTAATTGCTCTCACCATGCATCCACTCCCTCGGCTCCCGTTAAAGCGGAACATTCCAGTAAGTGCAGAATAACATCTAAGTAATGTTATGCCCGGTGATAATTGCCTCGAACAATGGCTCTGGCGGGTTAAATACTTATTTTTTATTTTGAACAGCAATTAAGTTCAACATTTTTCGAATTCGAAAATTTTATTAGATATTTATTTTTCGTTTATTTTACCTACTTAATACGTTGGACTTTTAGGGTAGTAGGTACCGTACTCAAAGGGCCAAAACCTATTTAAACATTCGCTACCCGCAGTCCGGACTGCCTCCTACTTACCTACTACTTTTTTTTTACTTAGTAATTAAGTAGGTATAAATAAAATTTGGCGCCGACATCGACATCAAAAACTATCTAAGTATGTATGTACCTTAGTAGGTAGGTCTAGACTCTAGGTAGGTAGGCTAGCGGGGACAACGGGACTAGACGAGTAAATTGAGGTTCATAATAATTTAAAAATTAATTAAGTACCTACCTACTTATTCAATACTTTTCTTGACTTTTGAATAGAACTCGGTAGGCGCCTATACTTTTTTTAAAGTTTTATCACATTGTAAGTTCAATAATGTTTGGTTAGGTAGGAAGGTACCTACATAATAGCTAAGCCAGTACCTATGTAGGTAGGTACTAGAACGAAATCCCTTAGCTTAAAACTTTAACTAAGTAGGTATGTAGGTACCTGCCTAACCACTAAAGCCGGCTACACGCGGACAACTTGAAACAGTCAGAAGTGACTGCTTCAAGCTGCGACTGTATAGGTAGGTACTTAGTGAACTCACAGATCACCCCCAGTAGATACACCTACATAATATTGTATTGTACCTACAATAGATGTCGGTGAATAGATACCACATGTCTATAATTTTGCATAGTTCCTAGGTCATCAAAATTAGCGGAAAGCGCGGGCTGCGGGGAGAGTCGGCGATGTCTGATTGGTTATTTCAAAGACAAACTACTTAAGTACTAACTAAAATAGCGTTGGGACACGGATTTAATATCGACTGTCAACTGCCGACAAATAATAAAACATGAAAAATATTTTGCTACATAATAATATTATATTGTTTATTATTTACACATGGTAGGCGCGTTGACCTAGAATCGTGGAAGACAGGTATAAGTAGGACTTCGTCTGCGATGGCGTTTGCTGGCACGCGTGCTGTGCTTGTTTGGAGTGTTTTTTTTTTTGTTAAGAGTGGCTGGTTTTTGTGTTAGTTGGTGTTTTTTGGTGGTGGAACTGACTGGGAAGCGCTTTAAAGGGGCGCCGCGCGTATGTCAGCGGGCGCCGGCGCAGACGGAGTCCATACTTGTATAAATTCAATAACTTGAAAATATCACAAACTTGACATTGGCTAATCAGAGTAAAGCCAGATTTAAAGAAAAAAAAAAGGTATAAGTAGCAATGCCTAGGTATTATAGCACCAGTAAAGGAAAAAATCCGAAAACCGTGAATTTGTGGTTACCTACATCACAAAAAAAATTAAAGTGTTAATTCTTGTACCTTTCATGTACCTACTCATTTTTAACTTTTCAATTCCTTTATAATATTTCATCCATATTTCATCTTTATTTTAGCCATAGGAGGCAAAGCGGCACTTCATTTTTTTTCGGTAACTTGAAATGATAGCGCGCTGCGCGACTTTGCCACTTTCATTGCATAAGGAACCCCTCGGCCCGCGCCGGACAGTCATTCGGTAGTGGTGAGAATGATGGCGCGGATCCGCAAAACAAAACAACAGGTTACAAAATATCACTTCGCTGATAAGATACTTCAATTACAACAAGATAACATCACCAAACTATTAATTGTATGAAACAAAACCAAAATCGACTAATCACAGATCCAAATTCTTCAAAAGTTTTATCAAAGGCAGCGAAATCTTTGATTAGAAATTACCTTGCAACCATGTGAACCGTGCGTACGAGGCGACTGCCTGTAATTTAAGTGCAAACATTGAAACTAAATGCAAAAGGCACGAACACGCTTGCCCGTTTTGGGCGGGCTACCCGTTTTGGGCTGGTCTCCTCTATAGATACAAACCTCTACTACTGAACTACAAATTCCTCACATCAGCCTTGTAATCAAAACATATACCTATAGATATAAATACCTAACTAGTACAATCGATCTAAATTCAACCACTCAACTATCTACAAACACCAAAACCGACACAAGCTTACCTAATATCTACAGTATTAAATAACAAAGATCGATCTCTTTTAATCCGTTCTTAACCTATGTAATAAGTACTTATAATATTTTCGACAAAGAGCCGCTACTTAAGTATAGCCATTTCTGTAAACAGGTTTAACTAAATAAAGAATTAGTAGATAACGTCTAAAAATTAGTTTTAATTGAAATTAATGTCGGCGGCACACTATACCTACCGCACACAACGCTTTATCGAATAAAAAATATTAAGTATACGTAGGTATTATTAATGAGTGGATTAAATAAAGATTGATCTTTGTGTTTAATAATTCAGATTGTGTCAATATCGGTGGTAAGCCAATTTTAATATATGTAAGTACCTATTAGTTACTCTCTGAGGTGTTCTAGGAGTCTATAATATATTTGACTAGCCGATGCCCGCGACTTCGCCCGCGCGGATATAGGTTTTTCGAAATCCCGTGGGAACTCTTCGATTTTCCGGGATAAAAAGTAGCCTATGTGCTAATCCAGGATATTATCTATCTCCATTCCAAATTTCAGCCAAATCCGTCTAGTAGTTTTTGCGTGAAGGAGTAACAAACATACACACACACACACACACACACACATACAAACTTTCGCCTTTATAATATTAGTGTGATTGTCGGTGGGCTTTCTGGCCTCTCTGGTAATGGCGCTTTTATATGTAGGTAGGTATATTGTATTAGTTGATGCCCGGACCTTTGTGACATTCCCTAATATTCATATCGAGTTTTGCAAATTGTATATCAAGAATTTCGCGCTCGCCTCGCTCGCGGTTTTATTATATTTTACTTGTATTCTACTTGTTTTACTTCAGTTTCTTCATAAGATTTAAGTAGGTATTCAGCAAAAAAACATATCACTTTCATTTTACACTGAGTAAGCGGTAATTTTAGTGATAACAATAAGGTTGTTCGTATTGAATAGGTCATATAACACATAAGTTTAGTTTTGGTAATGTTAAGAGCGCTCTTACACAAAAATCAAAAAAATTTAAGATTTCAAGCGCTAAATTTACTATTATCTATAGGAAAACTTTCACATAATTGAATACCTCTTTAAAATAAACCAATTTTTCGTATTGACATTCAATGTACCTATCATATTTAAAAAGACTATTTTGTTCATTGCGTGACTACTTATTGCAATTTGGAGTGATTTTGGAGTGAATAAATGGATTGTTACCAAAACTATATAAATAGATTCGTTAAAGAACATAGTTTATTTTCACATAAATTTTTGAGTGAAGTTATGCTTCATTCTATATAAAAAATCGTGTTAAACTAGCCATATAATTTGTAAAAAAAAATCCATATTCTAGTACATTATGTGTCAATAAGACTATATTTGTAATTTTTATTTCAGTAAATCAAATGATTTCTAAGGACAGATTTAGAGGGCTTCAAAGTTGAGTCTGTTATTTATATCATTAAAACTAGGTGTGAGAGATTGATCAACACAACATATACCTACCTAACTAAAATAGTTTTTGCAAAAATGTTACATTAAATGTCAATACGAAAGATTGATTTATTTTAAACATATAAGTATTCAATTATGTGGAAGTCTTTCTTATGATGGTTAATTTGGAGCTTGAAATCTAATATTTTTTTATTTTAGTGTAAGCGCGGGGCCTTAAAGAATGAGATTATCGATTTTGGTATTTTGTCTTCGACCAGTAAGGTAGGTTCAATTGATTACCACGAATACCCGTTCCTTCTAACTTGACTAGGAGAGCAGGAATGGGTAGGTACTGTGTCAAAGGCCTTCGCAAGGTCCAAAAATACAGTTAGAACTTTATCACCATTATTTAGGTGGATAATAACATTAGGTAATTCTGGGGTTAGTTGGGACAGCATCGTCTGTGCTTTTATTTTTTCTGAAAAATACTTTCATTACAATTGGTTAGCCATTTTCATAGACATATAATAGGTACTCGCCGTTGTAAACAAAACCAATTCAAATAAATTTTAAGTACCTACCTAAGAAACAGAGACAAAGAAAACACCGCCGAATAGACAAAGTCCGAAAAATTGCAATTGGTCACGCAAAGTTCGTCTGGACTGCTCGTTCGACCTTCCTCAAGCCGGTCGCAACATTGACGCGAATAAAAATAAAAATTACTACCTATTCTATCTGAAGAACATAAGTTCAATGATTCATTCTAGAATATAGACAAGAGGTAGAGGTAGGTACCTAGTAGGTAGATAGCATGCCTATACGTATAGGAACGTAGCTTAGGTAGACCGTTAATTTACAGCGTAGGTAATTAACGTGATTAAAGTCTTACAGTACGACCTGAAGCAGTTTTACCAACATCGGATGAGTTGCCATCTTCCTGAATTGTTTGGAAAGAATAGGTGACGTTGGTGAAGGTTGACTCGCCCCGGCTCGCTCGGGGAGCCTACCTACCTAGTACCTGTGCTAGTACCTAGGTACTTACCTACTTATAAACAGTCCTCGAGAAATGTTCTGAATACAATGAAACCGCATTGAATTGCACTGAGAAATTTAGACGCGTAGTAGGTAGATATCGTACCTGTACTTAGGTACCAATTTTTTTTTTTACCGGATTCAAACATGTTATACCTACCTAATAATAGGAAAGGAATGAAAATGTATTGTACCTATATTATAATAATAATATGTCGTCGTATCCTAGGAATAACGACACTGTTACAAAAGGCCTAAGTAGTTAGGTACTTTTCAGGAGGAGCATTTTTGTGTTTTATTTTACCTACTTACCTACTAGTACTAATGACTATGTACCTACCCATGCAATCATAGAGTTGACAATGTTGGTAATAGGTTCAGGCACAGTTCAGGGTTATTATAAAGGGGTTTATTGAGCTTTTCTTTAATTGCAAGCATTACATTTCTTCAAAAAAAAAGTTATGGGAATTATGGGATACGGCGAGGTCTCAGTTCGGGCGAACCACTAGTTATAGGTATATACCTACCTAGTTTTCGCGCTAGTGGTCGCCAACACATGTGTCCATCCGAGATAAGGAGCCGTAGGTAAACGTACCGAACCCTATTTCAATTAATTATCTAAATAAAATATAGATACCTATAAAACGGTAAGGTGCCTAACTGCAGACTGACTGACTGAGCTATCAACGCACGGCTTTAACTACTGGACGGATCTGGGCTGTTTGGTGTGCAGATTAAATTAGCCATTATAATTTAGACATCCGCAAAAAAGGATTTTTATTAATAGGGATTTGAAGCTCGTGTAGGCCACGTGTCGAAGTCGCGGCTGGGTAGGTATCTAGTTTAAAAACCCGGTGAAATGCGGGTCGGACTCGCACACGAAGGGTTCCGTCCAAGAAATAACACTTCTAATTTTTTTTTCATGGTAGCCATTTGAAATAATTAATTTTTGTTGTTATAGCGGCAATAAAATACACATTCTATGAAAATTTCGGCCTTCTACCTATTACGGTTCACGAGATAAGTAAGTAGGTACAGCCCGCTAAGGTGTCCTACCTGGTATCTATCTACAAGAGATTTTACAGTTCTAGTGGGTTAGTGACAGTCCACCTACCTACTATCTACCTATGTAGGTAGGTACTTGGTAGGTAAGCAAAACCTAATACCTACTTACTTATAAACTATCTCCTTACTTAACATCCCTATATAGCTAGATCTACTAACTTGCGTAACCTTAACATTTATAAAATACTTATTAAATATGGTATCCGTGATGTTTATTTAGTTTTATAGAATAAGGAGGTAGGTAGTTAAAAATTAAAACCTGGGTTAGGTTGTGACTGGTAGCTGGGCTTTTTCATCCATTCGTAAGGAGAGCGCGGCGGCGCCGGTGGCTGCGAGGGTCTCGACCCAGGAGAGCCTTCTCCCGGGCTGGCCAGGTCCCCGCGGGCGGGGGATGGCATTTCGCCCACGTCTCTTTCTCCTGGCTCCCGTTTGAAATGATGAGGATCTGATGGCCATTCCCCTCCCGCCGGCGCACTGTTCCAAGCGCACCACTGCTGCTCCTCAAAGTTCTGGTGCTGCCAGCCGTACCACCCTCCCGCTCCGTACTGACCGCCCTTGCCCTGGTACATGGCGAGCGGGTTAACGTAATTCACCATGCTGCGATCACCGTCCGAGCATCGCACACACACTCGCTGTCACAACACTACCGTACTCCGGCTTGCTATGTAACGTGCAACACACAACGCGGGATGTGGCTCGACTGAGATGAGCGCGGGTCGGCGGGTAGTGCCGCGGCTCGGCGGGAGGGGCGGGAGGCGGAGGCGGCTCAGCCAATGAGGCGCTCGCTGTGCCAACCCGCCCTGATAAATCAACTCGACCGCCGCGCCCCATGATATCGTTTAATTTGCCTAATTAAAACAAAAATAATGGACATCGCCGTAATGAAGTCGGACTAAACACGACTAAAATATTTTTATATCTTGTAAAGTGTAGGTAGGTATGAACAGTGACTATTGAGTATTGGAGGTAGGTACCTAAGTACATACCTTATGTCAGGAAGTGCCTCTTGATTAAGATTTAAACATTTTTATTTAGGGGAATGGCATAGATATGTGGGAAAGGGGCCTAAGGCGTTAGAGTGTCCAATGCGGTTTTGTCTTTTTACATGGACGGGCCAATAGGTATCACATCGCGCGGCAGCGACGCTCTGCGAGAACGTATCTACGTTCTCGCAGTAGGACAATTTTATTAATATACCTAGGTAGGTACCTATAGGTATCTAACGGAACGGCTCCACTGCGCGAATATTGCTAATTTGGGCTAGTTTGACGAAAGCTCGCCAAACGGCAAATCTCCTAGCCAGTTGCCAGTGTACTTACCTACTGTGTAGCCATCAAATTCGGGATTCGGCGAATGTTTGGCGACTTTTGGGCAAATTCGGCGTTGCCAGAAGGGACGAAAGTATCTAAGAAATTACTTAGAAGGTACCTAGGTACCTACCTACTGACCTATCTACTTTTTGGATCATGGAAAATAAGACCGAAGTTCGTACCTAAGTATAACTAAGTAGGTTATATCGATGGTAGGTACATACTTAGATAGGACTGTTTGTCATAATTTGTGATGAAATTTTACTACTCAAAAAATATAGGTAAGTATATGGCCCAAAAGCTCAAATTAACATACTTACAGATAGCGAACGAGTTGAATGCTGAGCTCAGTAATGCGGTAGTGCTGTGACCTAATTATAATTAAGTAGGTATTGTCGATTTTCAACAATGTTTCAAGTTTATCATTTTACACTAATAACATAATGAAAACAGCAAGATTATGATTTTACCATCGATGTATTTTACACATTTTTAACAATTATTTTGCACATCGAAATCAACTTAAAAAATCGTTAAAATTTAATTAATCATCAGATTCAGAAATGACAGACATGTTTGAATCGGTGTCACTATCCTCATTATGAATCGGTCTATGATATCTTCAATGAAACCATCTTTTTGCCAATAGGTAATTTTCTTCTAAAATTATAACGTGATCATCGAAGCCACACCAATCTGCCTCTGTGACCCGAGTGAGTGCCATACATCGATGGTGCCAGCTCAGTAACTTCTTTTAGCCTTTTTAGGGACAAATCGGAAGTAACATTGTGATGCGTTACTATTCTTTTTACCTTTGCCCAAGCCAAATTTATAACACCTCGAAAAGTGAAGGTTACAGTAACTAGAAAAGAGGTGATAACTTTCAAACGGCTGAACCGATTTTCTTGGATTAGGTATACTTAGATAGCTATTAAAAGCGCCTATACATCGATGCCTACGATAGAAAGTACCTATCTGAGTTTTCCAAAACATCATTTTCAAATCTTTTCAAATAAGTAAATAATTATGTATCCAGGCAACGTCCATCTTGATAGCTTGACTTTTTTAATTGACTTATTATTATGAACCTAACGGTCTGTTACAAAGTAACAAGAAAACTAGAAAAGAGCTGATAACTTTTAAACGGCTGAACCAATTTTTTTGGATTATAGCTAAGAACACTCTCTATCAAGCCACCTTACAAACAAAAAAACTAAATTAAAATCGGTTCATTCGTTTGGGCGCTACGATGCCACAGACAGATACACACATACACAGATACACACGTCAAACTTATAACACCCCTCTTTTTGGGTCGGGGGAATAACACGGGGCTAGACCTCAAGTAAGTAGGTATACCTAACCGCGTTACACGGTAAGCTTACGTTCGATATTAGCGACAGCACTTAATAAGTAAATAGGTAGGTAGCATGTAGGTAGTACCTATTTAACTCCCTTAACTACCTAAACATAAAATACTCCCTTTTGTCATATTTTGGTTGGTTTGTATTCTATGCCTGCAGAATAAGTTACATAATATCAGCTTATTAGGTACCTAATCTGTGGCAAGATAAAAATCAAATGATTTATTTGTTTTTTTTTTTCAAAATTGGGGGTTTGTTCTAATGAAAAGTTAGTATAGTTAGGTACAACTTGCAAATCATGCTCAATGTTTCTATTTTACGATAAAGCCCAATGATATTAAAATTCGTAACAAGTGTAAATTAAAAATTTTCAACACCCCCGACAAATCATTTTCAAATAAATAATTATGTATATCTAGGCAACGTCCATCTTGACAGCTTGACATTTGTCAATTGACACTTGAATATTATGAACCTAAGGGTTATCTAACCTTCTTTTCTACAAGAAAACTAGAAAATAGCTGATAACTTTTAAACGGCTGAACCAGTTTTTTTGGATTATAGCTAAGAACACTCTCGATCAAGCCACCTTTCAAACAAAAAAAAGTAAATTAAAATCGGTTCATTCGTTTAGGCGCTACGATGCCACAGACAGATACACAGATACACACGTCAAACTTATAACACCCCTCTTTTTGGGTCGGGGGTTAAAAAGGTACCTACCTACTTGTCTACAAAGAAAGGCTCTGTCAATCAGGGGGCACGGTAGTGCCCCCGCCAAGACGAGCCAAACGGCGGCCGGGGCGCTACGTACCTTTTTCTCGAAGTGTTTAGAATAGACCGTTACCTAGGTAGGTACCTACTACCTACCTACCTACGACCTAATCTACTTACTAGGTATTGGGACGCCGACGGTTAATTCTTTGTTTGTATAAACTAAATGATCAGTTAGCCATTGTATGAAAACAATATTATCTATAAGTAGGTAGGTACTTTGGTACTAGGTAGGTAGGGTAGACTGGGTACAGTCCGTGGTACAGTTGAAACATTTTAGCGTTTATCGTCCATTGCATCGGGATTAGCTGTTAAGGGAGAGATGACGGAAATAAGATATTAAATAAAATACCACTTATCTGTCTATTAGTTTACAGTAGAGGCAATGTTAATTGAGATACTTAACTATCTTGTATTTCATGTTTGAAATCAAATTAAATAAAAAGTAATTTGTTTCAAACGTCCCCATGCCAGGATCGGTTGAAATAGTGCCTGGGCTCAATTGAAACACATGCAAATAATAAAAAAATGCCTATAAAAAAATTAACATGTTATATTCATCGTCGTTGGAGGTGATTTTTTTAATGTTTGTGTACCTAACTATGTTTGATTGTTCCTAGACCGTTGGTTTCAAGCGTACCCAGGTTGAAACCAACTCTAGACGGTAGAAACAAAGCGAATAGCGAATATCTCAACACCGGTGCATGATGAAGTGAGGCGTTGGTTTCACTATTAGAAAATCTTGCTCAGGTAGGTATGTTTCGTGTTTTCCGTCAAAATGAGTTCAGATGTATACCTACCTACTTATAATAGGTACGCGACAGGTCGAGATGGTAATCGGGGTGGGGACACCCCACACACCCGCACAGCCCCCGTGCTAACCCGGTGCGGGCTAGCGCACGCATATTTACGCAAAACCAAGCACAAAACTTTTTCAATGGTATCCATAAAATACTGGCTTCTATATCAATGTTACCCGTCAGCTCGATTACGATAGAATGACAATCAAAGACTACAATATTAATGACAATGACAGCTACAATGTCACGATCGCAACAATCACATCTGATTGGTCAAAAATTTATTTTACGGCCCTGGGTAGGTATAATTAGGTATCTACCCTAAAGGTACAGATACACATGCTCATTATTAGCACGAAAGCATGTTCTTTTTGAGCAAATGCTACGTAGTGGAATGTGTCGTGGGTCGTTCGATTTTGTAGCATGCTAGAAAGTCAATTGCGACCATAGATTTTTTTTTCCTTTAAATCTGGCTTTACTCTGATTAGCCAATGTCAAGTTTGTGATAGGACTTCGTCTGTGATGGCGTTTGCTGGCTGCTGCGATGTCACGCCATCGCAGACGAAGTCCCGACCATAGATTATCTACTATATTACTAGAGATAGATGTGCGACTCCAGATTTATTTTTCCAAGTAACGCGTGTGCTCTCATCTAGAGGGCACTAATAGCGCGCTAGGCGTGCGAGAGCGCGAAAATTAATTAAATTTCAATTAAAGCTATTTTAATGTACTGTACTAGCATATATTATATTTTTTAACATGTTTTAAACAAACATTATTAATTCCATTAACGTTTGTTTAAAACATGTTTTAAGATAATATATATTTATCTATTTGTTAACCCATGCTCTCATATAGATGGCACCACAAGCGATTTTTAATTTACGATTTTTTTAATGTTCTGAAGTTGCACTCCTATGATTCCGATTTTCTTTTTATAAAGACAGTAGGTTGTACATGTTAGAGCTTAGCATTCAACAATGGCTGTATCAAACTTACAACTGCTTACTTACTTGGTTCTAGTTAAATAGTGTGTTTTTAGTTTAATAGTAATAATGCTTTTTCTATTTTTTCAAAAATTTATTTCTTGATCACAGACTAATCACCAATTTAACCTAATTTTTGTTGTGAAAAGTGAGTTATTTTGTAGTTAGTTTGGCTCATGAAAGATGACACTCGGCTATTTTCCAAACCATGAACGTATTATAACTATGCTGTAAATTAAGCCTTAAAGTGAAATTAAATAATTGTAAGTATCAAATTGAGTTATTAAATTTTTTTCACTATAATTTTGGAAATGCCCTCCGATTTTTTTTTAAATTTGCCGGGCGATTTCAGTCCCATCTTTCATTAGCCAGACTCTAGAACTAATAGTTGATTATTATAAGTATAGATTTTCAAAAGCCATTTGATGCAAAAATTCTCTGTGTAAAGCTTTGCTCAAAGAGTAAGATATTTATATTATTGGCTTCGCTTGCCTATTCAGTGTAGTCTTGGCTTAAAAAGGCTAGAACCCAAAGCCGTAAAAACTGTTTAAAAAAATCAATGTAGTCTGTGGCATAGATAATTGTATAATGTATAATATGTCTGTCTATGGCTTGCCTGGAGTCCACAGACCACGAATCCCTGGAGTCAACCATCGACCACGACCAGCGACGAAAAGGCAGAAAAATAGCTTTCAATGAAGATGCTGACGCAAAGCTGAGCGCAGAGGGCGCTAGAAGCGCGATGGCCGCTGTCATTTTGTAATTGCTTTGTTTACATCAGTTTGCAAATCGATTTTTTGCTGTTTTTTGTGGTTAAAACCTATCGATCAACGCAATACTTGATATGTATTCTACCTGGAAGCTCAAAGAATTGAAAGACGAATTAAAAAAACGAGGAGGGAGGATAACTGGAAAGAAATCGGAACTTGTAGAAAGGTAGTCCTAATATATATTATTAATTTTTTTTAGTGGTCTTTTATATAATTAGCACCTTTTTTTGGATTTGAATGTTTTTATTCTTAAATAATTCATGTTAAAAAATTAAGTATAGCCCTGAGATCGTTACTTTAGTACATAATATATGTTTTTAATTTTTAGGTTAGAAGCCTACGATCGAAATTTTAATTTTGGTCACCAAACCCTGCAAGCTTCTCAAAGCCAAGCAATTGACGTACCTGCTGTAGAACTTTACAAAGACGTTAATAGCTCCACCATATTGCCGAAGATTACCAAACATCATATTCAAAGTTACTTTGATAGGTAGGTACCTAGTGCTTATAATAACAAATAATATAATATTATTCTTTCAAAAGACATTTAATATAATAATACTGTTCCTTTATTTATCATGTAATACCCTAAGCCTCATTCAGTCCTCATGCATTGGTATTTATTTCAGATTCAATAAAAATATCTGTGATGCTGTTAAATTGTATGAATCGAGATACCTTCTTGTTTTACGATCAGCAACATCTGGCCAAGATACTTACCTAAAAGGTAGGCTTATTTCCACTTATACTAGACTAGCTATTTAATTTTAACTAGCTGATGCCTTGGAAATTGTGTGGAATAAGTTTTTTGATTAAGTACTACTGAAACTCCTCACACAATATTCCAGGATAAAAAGTAGCCACTCTTCAGGTTCTTAACTATACCCATACAAAAAATCACATTCCATTGCTCTGTTGTGGCGTGATTGAAGGACAAATGAATAAACCAACAAACAAACATACTTTTGCATTTTTAATATTAGTAGGATATAAGAAAATAAAAGGCGATGACTGAAATAATATGCAACTACTATTGATTGTGGTATGACAGTGTGGTTTTAGATTTTGTTTGTGTACTTGCCTTAATTTGATAATTAAAATTTATTATACCTATACTTCCAGGTTATTGCAAGGCATCCATGAAACAACTTCAATACGAGATTAACATCAAATTAAATAATGATGGAATGCCTGAAGAGGCAAACTGTGAATGTGCAGCAGGTGAAGGCAATGAAGCCCACTGTAAACACATTGCTGTGGTGCTTCTTGCAGCAGAAAACATTGTCCAGCAAAAAATAATAATCCTTCATGAAGTTTCTACGTCACAACTACAGACATTCCATAAGCCATCAAGGAAATATTATGCTACTCCATTACGAGCTTCCAGATTCCCATCAAAAAGGGATATAAATAATACTGTCTTCTCGCCATACTTGAAGCAAAACCCTGATTTTGACAAGAAGGCATTTCAATGCAGATTCCAGTCCATGATTCTAAATTATCCACAGTCATCAATGCCTATAAAACAGATATATCCTGTAGCCAGCCAACGAAGCATATGTTTGGACCATGAGTACTTGGAAAAAAGTGCCATAGATTGTTTTTTAGAATCTATGGTATTGCAAAATGTATCAGAACAAAAGATTCTGGAAATAGAAAGGGAGACTCGAGGACAAAGCAATAACCCAAAATGGCATAGTTACAGAAAAACCCATATAACAGCCAGCATTTTTCATACTGTGTGCCATTTAAAAACTGAAAGTTTATTGAAATATTCCAGTCAAATCTTACATAAAACTACAATAAAAACCAAAGCAATGGCACATGGTAATATAAATGAAAAAATTGCAATGAAAAAATATATGGACACTTTTAATCTTGAAATTACAGAATGTGGGTTATTTTTGAGTAAGGAACGTCCTTACCTAGGAGCATCCCCTGATGGCTTACTGGGATCAGAAACAATAATAGAAGTAAAATGTCCATATAGTTCGCGGAACAAAGAAGTTTGTCCACTAAATGTGCCATATCTACAATATGAAAATGGGAAACTCTCTTTGAAAAAGAACAACATATATTACTATCAAATACAAGGGCAATTGTATGTCACAAAAAGGAAATTTTGCAACTTATTGGTTTATACCTTCAAAAGTTTAGAAGTCATATTCATTGATTATGATGAAGAATTCATTAAGTACATGTTAGAAAAACTTGATTATTTTTATCACAACTTCTTTAAAGCTGCTGTGATTAAAAAACTCCTATATAAAGAATAATAATGTCTAATAAAAAATTTATATAAGATTAAACAGCTTTTATTTCATAATATTTTCTCTAAAATTACATACAAAAGCACAAATGAATAAAATTCTTGATGATAAGGCTACGTGGTATGGGCTTAATTCACTTTTTAAAATCTTGTAAGTTTTGGCTAGCCCAATAATACGTTCTATGTGCACTCGTTTGCTTGCTAGTTTTCGATCCTGGACTATTCTAATACCAGGTATTTGTGTCTTTCCTTTCAAATATGTTGGAATATTAATAGTAACGTCTTTTGTAGCAAATATATCCTGCACATTGAAACCTCTATCAGCCATAATAGAGTCGCCACTGTCACAACGATTAACCAGCTCAGATCTTTCTATGATCTGTCTATCACTGACAGAACCACCATAACATTCTGAGATATATGATATTAGACCACCAGGTGTTGCCCCAATCATAGCCTTCACAGTATTTTTGTGTTTATAGTTGCTGAATGTCACTTGCTGTGCTATAGGATTACCAGGCTTTGTAATGGGTATTTCCGTTGTGTCCACAATAATTCTTGTACTCGGAAAACCTCTTTTAAATGCCTCCGGCATAAAGTATTCAACTAATTCTTTAGTGGGCCAAATATCAATTAAATTCCATATTTCATACATAAAATTGATCCATGTTATAAAAATGTTTGCAACATTAGTTTCTGAAATACCAAACAAAAATGCCAACTCAAAATCTGGTAAATACCTTCTAAGTTTCATCATTGTTATTAACATTTGGTCACGAACACAAACATTCATAACTGTACTTCTCAAATAGTTTAAATTATAGCACATAGGAGTTAATGTGTCTAAGAGCAGCATGAATTTGTCATAGTTTTCAAGACCGGTATAAAAATGAATAGTTTTATTATTGCCTCTCATAGCTTCTAGTGATAATATTCCCAAAGTACTACCACACTGAGTGCTAACAGATATTGCTTTTGGAGTAATGTCTTCTGTTGAGGACTCTATTATTGTAGATATTTCTATTTCAGTACTCGTAGAGGGTTCTGGAATACTTTCATCCACAGTTGGTTGACCGAAGTCAATTTGGCGTCTGCTTCTTGCCAAATATCGACGGGCTCTTGATGTAGGCGTTGTTGACACATGGGTGGACCAAGGAAATATGCTTGGTATGGTCCCCTTTTTTAAATACCTGCATATTTGAGGATATCCTGAAAAATAAAAATAAATTGAACAAGTCAGCAATATTATTTGTCTAAACTAGTATTGTAACATAACTAGTAACATTGATAAAAATAAGAGCTTTTTAGACCAGGCCTAAAACTATAGGTGGATAAAGGGTGACAGGATACATAGTGATACATTAGTGATGCATGGTTTGTTTATTCTTTAAAAGAAACTAGGGAAATATTCAAACCAAATTATGTGTGTTGGAAATCAGCTTTCAAACACAGTAAAATATTTATAGTTCCATGAACACACTGGTACAAATGATAACTGCGATTCTGTGACACTAATGACTGAAATTAGATACTTTTTAACTCACCTGTGTAAGCTGACTCTCCTACATAATCAGACTCTTGGAAATGATTCCGACATAACCTGCTATGCAAAGTCGCCACAAAATTTTTGCGACGTATAACCTTCTCCCACTGTTTTTTTAACTTTGGATCTTTCGGAAATAAATGGACACCGGAGTTAGTACATCCTGGCACAGCACAAAGAGGCATATTTTGAGAAAATTAAAAAATTACTTTGTGAAAGGTTATTAAACGTATGATTAAGACAGTTTTCAATGGCCATGGCGACGATGCGCCATCTGGCGTGATAAAATGGCAGTCAGCATCCCCAATGTAGGATTTGAGATTTCTAAATTAATAATAATCATAAAAATTAGGGCTTTGAGTGCTTAGCGAAATTACTGGGGCTGTTCTATTTTCCTGGATAACCAAAAGGCATATTTTGGTTCTTAAAATGTCTGCAGACAATATTGAAAAGTTGTACCAAAATTATGGTATTCTCGCCGATGCCAAGGATGATATATCTAAGGTAGCTACCTAACCTATAAAATTACTAATTTTGATAAATGTACAGTAAATCCCAATACTTATTAAAGTAATTATATGTAGAAATGTTATCTATTCTGATTTTGTTTGTTACAGCATGAAAAAGAATATTTGGAGATATTAGCTGCGGTGAAAGGATCTGATAAAGAGAAGCGTTTGGCCTCGCAGTTTATTGCAAAATTCTTTAACAGTTTTCCTAATTTAGCGGACCAGGCTATAGAAGCTCAGTTCGATCTCTGTGAAGATGATGATGTGGCGGTAAGTGCTATTTTCACTTGTGCTAACTGCTATTAAGTTGGTTACTTGCTTATAATAAAACATCACGTCCATGGCAATGTTGCGTATATCGTATTATTTTACAGGAGAGCAAATGCACTGTTTTCAATTTTTGCTATAGTTCTGTATGAACAAATTTGAGTTCTTAATGAATTGATACATAAAAGGGTGACCGGGCTTATGATATTAATTAATAATAATCAGCTTTCATTTGAGATTATTTTCAATTGTTAGGTTTATGCCCATCTAGATTTTGAGCACTCTTTAAAGTATAATTCTGATTTTTTGAACTGACATGTCAGTTCAATAAAATTGGATATTAATGATTGGATAGCCATGGATATTATATTAATATGTTGATGAATAAAATGATTCATGAAAATATTCTAGAATTGAAACTCAATTGTATCTCTACTGTTAGATTAAGAAACTTTACCGTAGTTGGTTTATTTCACTGTGCAAAGTTGCAACTCACACAAATACCACTAAACTGTTTGTAGGAAGTAAGAGTAACTTAAATATGTTTTAGTGGAGTAATTTGTGTCTAATGTAATGATTTTAGATACGAAAACAGGCTATCAAAGACTTGCCGACTATGTGTAAGAACAATAAAGAGCATACCACCAGGATCGCTGATATCCTTGCACAGCTGCTGCAGTCAGAGGATGCTACAGAAATAAACGTTGTCACCAATTCCCTTCTTACAATACTGAAGACTGATCCAAAAGGAACACTGTCCGGTTTGTTCTCGCAAATCCATCAAAGCACTGACAGTGATGTTCCTAATGAAGTTGTACGGGAACGATGCATCAAGTTTTTAGCCACAAAAGTTAAGCAGTTAGGAAGAGAAATTATTGACAAAGATTGCGAAGATATTATTATTGCTGAGGGGAAAAAAATCTTACAGGTAATTTTATATTTTATTTGTGCCTTACCTATGATCTAAGAACCAATGCATGTGAACATAGGTGAATTTTTTATTCCATTACTCTTAGAGTCCAATGTTCAATCCCAACTGACTGGATAAAGTTCGGGCGCAGGACCAACAACTTTATATGCTCTCCGAGGTACACCACCAACTTCCTAACTCTAGGCTGGTACTGATAATTTCTTGACAGAAAACTCAACTTTTGACCCAGCTTGGGATTCAAAGCCAGGATCTCGACATTTGCCGTCAAACATGTAACCTCTAGATTAGTGCAGCAGTCAGTATCTAATGTAGTGTAATAGTGACTTATTAAAATTCAATAAAATAGTAATAATTTAGTAAATGTTCTCCAGTCCAGAGACCAGTCATCAACAGAGAGTCTAGCTAAATTATGTGTTACGAGATTAGATATTACGAGGGCGGCACTGAAAATTTCGGGAATCAAGGAAGTGACACAACATTACTATTTAAAAATGTATTTATTGCTTTTCGAAGTATTCTCCGCGAAATTTGACACATTTTTCCATACGATGGAACCAATCATTGAAGCAACCATTCCATTCGGAAGTTGGGGTCTCCAAAATGGCCGTTTTGTAGACGTCCACAGCTTCTTCAGGTGATGAAAATCTCTGACCACGCAATGTATTCTTTATTTTAGGGAAAGTACAGAAATCACTAGGGCTTAGGTCGGGGCTGTACGGCGGATGGTCTAATAATTCTATGTTTTCTTGCTCTAAAAACTCTTTTGTTCTGTGCGCGGTGTGAGAACTCGCATTGTCGTAATGGAGGATGATGCGGCGGTTGCAGTTCTCTTTACGGAGTTCAGAAACGACCTGTGGCAAACAAATGCTAGCATACCATTCAGCATTAACTGTTCTTTGTCCCGCAAGAGGAATAGTCGCAACATGGCCGGTTTTGGAGACAAACGAAAACAACTTTTTTACACCTAATTGTTCATGCAAGATTATTTGTATTTGACTCATGCCAATGTCTAAGGTTGTCTGAATTTCGCGATATGTCACATGTCGATGTTCCTCAATCAGCTTACGCACAGCATCAACGTTTTCTTGGGTGACTGCAGTTTTTGGATGACCTTGACGGGGATCATCACTGAGCTTGACACATCCACGTTGAAATTCAGCAAACCAGCGATAAATTGTGGTTTTAGATGGGGCTTCATCACCAAATGCAGAAATCATCCGGTCGACACACTCTTTTTGTGTTAAACCACTTCGAAAGTCATAATAAATCATCGCTCTAAAATTTTCTCGAGTCAATTCCATTTTCTCAACGACTAAACAAGTTTGACAAGACCTTGTGACAAGACTGAGAATCTTTTCCTAAATAAATAAATGGTATTCGATTTTTAAAACCTAGGAGTCTTCAATTAAAAAGATTTTATTATAACAGGGACAGTGGAAATATTCCATTCCCGATACTTTTAGTGCAGCCTATGTATACTTCATAGTGCTCAAGTGAATCTTATAACTTGCAGCAGGATAAGCTAGCCACTAGAGTTAAACCAACTGAGCAGTCAACCAATTGCTTAGTAGTAAAGTCATTTTGCCTGTAATTTCCTAGATTTAGGTTAGACAAAGAGTCAAGGCTCATATTATCCTCTTGTAATCCATAAATAATTGCACAACATAATAATTATGATGTTTACAGGATTCTGTTGCTGACGAGTTAGAACACGTTATGGATTTGTTGACTTGGTCTAAACTTGGTAAGACACCAGCAGGAAAGAAAGAACTGACTCAGCTGATAGCAGCACTGGCTTTTACTTCTGAAGACTGGCACCCAGAGGATCCTGAATATGTTGACAGACTTATTCAATGCACTCAACATGCTCTGCCGTTTTTCTCTGTAATTATACTTTATATCTTTTTTTGTATTCTGAAGAAAACTAATATAATATCAGTTAGTAATTTTGTTACACAAGCTATCTTTGTACCAAACATCAAAATCGGTTAAATGGATGGACAGTGAAAAGCTAGCAGACAGACATACACACTTTCTTATTAGTATGGTTTATTTACAGGCACAAGTTGAATCCACCCAGTTTGTTAACATATTCTGCGATCATGTCCTCCAGCGATGGAATGAAGTTGCTGCTACATTGGGTGAAAATGATTTGAAACTGGAATTACTAAAGACATTCGCTGAAATCACAGAACACTGTGGAGAAATTGAGAATGCAGAGGAAAAAATCAAAATCACATATGATGTGTTACTGGTAATTTAAGAAATATTTACTTAAATATTAGAAATATAAAATAATAATAATAAAACACTGCATAAAAATAAAAGTTGCAGATGTATGTCCTAAGGATTTATAGTATATTTTTATTATTTACCTACAAATGTTTGGGGTAAAAAGGTATTGTAACTGTCCAATAAGACACGCGTCTTACCATTTTCCACAAAAACTATTTAGTGGATTTGGATAACAGTTTTTGCATTGCATACTTAAACTTCAGAGCAAGTTCTTAGAGATATTTTGCATTTACAGACCACCAGTGAGCACTGATCTATTCATTTGTTCTAGAACTACCTACCAGAAGCGCCTGTGGAAAATGAAGAAGAGATTGCCACCAAAACTGAAAATGGTGAAAAACCAGAGGATACGAAGTCAGCAGCACCATCCTTACAATTTTCACATGTTGAATGTGCCCTGTTTGCACTTCATTCTTTGTGCAGAAAAGCTCCAGAGGCACTTGGCGCTGATGCTGCAAGACTTAAAGCTTTGCGTCTTAGACTGCAATACACTGCTAGACTGACTCAAGGATATATTAAAAAGCTCAAGGAAGTTACACAGGTATGAGTGTTTCATGTTTTCTAATTTATAATAATTGGCAACAGGATAAATTACGGGCAAGCGGACTAGTGCAGTGACCAGCTGATGTTATGTGATGGACAGGCCATGAGCATTTGCAGCAGCAGAGGAACCATAAATGTTGCCAGCGATTGAGGAATTTGTTAAACTGCCCCTTAAATAAACCCGATGTTGAAATTTAGGAAATATCTTTAATAAAGAACATTCATAGATCATACATGGTAGGGCTGTCGGCCACACGATTTGTGTATCAGCTGACCTTATGCTTCCCATTCACTGCCAAAGTACATGCACAGAAACATCTTCTCAAAGCTTTTCTTCTCGTCTAGAAGCTCTAACATAACATTTGAGATTCAATGATACAAACATCAAAACTAAGTAGAAAAGTTAAATCTTAAGTACATTGAAGCCAGTTATAATAATCATTTTTTATCTTTATACCAAAATTAAAGTCACAAGGTGAAAAGCAATGCTACAGCATAATTTTCAGCTGGACATATTTAGAAAAAGCACTACTTTCACACCTGTTGAGATTTGTGTAAAACCAAATAGATACACCACTAAACAAATAAATAATCGTTATTATTTTTTACAGAGTAAAAAAGGTGAAGATGCCAATTCGGAAGAAAACAAATTGAAAATTGTAGCTTTGAAAACTACCTCCAACATAAATACTCTTATAAGAGATATATTCCGCACTCCTCCCAGTTTCAAAAGCAAAGTCCAACTTTCTTTCCAATCTAAGAAGGCTGAAAAAGAGGTAATAATTACAATATTATATTCATTAATTAATAAGAGCAATTAGTCTTTTGTTTAACAAGCTAATAAATTGAAATAGATTTTATGCTATTCTTTGTAATGCTCCTGCATATTATTAATGGTATTAATATATTTTGTTTTAGATAACACAGTCCAATGCATCAGAAGATAGAGACAAAGAATCATCAGGTTCAAAAAGACACAGACCAATTACTTTTGACAACCGCGATCAGAAAGAATCGCCAGAAAAGCGCGCTCGGAGTGGTGACAGAAACCTTAAGATGTACACACCACCTTCAGGCAAATACAGCTCCAGATTAAACAACTCTGGAAGATTCTCTGGTTCCAACTATGGCAGGGGTAGGGGTGGTTATGGAAGACGCGATTTTCGAAACAGTGGTGCGCCTTTTAGACGGCGTAGCAACTTCTAAAAACAATTCCAATATTTTTCCATTTGGGCCATGACAATCCTATTTAGTAGAGAAAACAAATGGCTGTCAATTAATATAGTTGATATTATTATCAGCTTTGATCTACCTATGACTGATTTCCACGTAGAGTGGTAAACAAAAACCCTTTGTTAAATTTTCAAAAGAGTTATTGAAAATTTACAAATGAAATTAGTATGATAATCTCTGGAGATGAATGGGGTATTTTGTTGCTTTCTTTTACCCTCGGTTTACGCAGTTTACCCTCGTTGCTCTGTTTTGGTTGTATAGGATGTCCTTGTATTGACTTGCAAAAGCGAATGATTTAGCTGAAGAAAATCATTTCGTGGAAAATTGGTTTTTTTTGCAGGTAGTGTGGCTGAATGCTGAATTGTAGCTGCTAAATGGATTTCTGTTTTAATAATGCCTATTATTTAATGTAGTTTAAATTATTATCTTTCACATTGTAGGTCGTAAGTATTTGATTATTCAATATTGTAGATTGGATCCAGCAGTTACTAGAAGTAAATGTGACTCGCAAGCTTCAAAAATTGTGAGTATATATATTATAATTTTTATTATTATTTTATTTTACTTAGGTTCATCATCACCAAGTATTTAAGAGATGGGGAAAGAGAAGCTCCTGTAAAAAATATGTAAGTACTACATTTTAAAATACAATTTTGTTTAATATTATATAGGCAATATCAGAAGACAGTCACCAGAGTTGGACCATCCTGTGGACAAAAGCTGTAATTCAATATTGTTTCAGATTTCTTTATTGACATCTTTTAAAATCCAAAGAAGGTTCACCTACAGAATTTATCTCGACATGTTTATTTCACCTCAATAAAAAATGAAATAATAATAGTTGTTTCAATAAACTCGCCCTTCATTCTCTTTAAGACTAATCAATTATTATTACTATTACTTCTGAACTTGCTTGGAAATAATAATTGTTGTGGGCAAAAGCTAGCTTTTTTTACCTACAAAAATAAACTGTTAAGGTTTCCTTACCATCGTACAAGAAATAACATTTTTTTTTGAAATTTTCATGGTGGTTATTTTGATTTTTTTATTATTTGTTATATTATCAATAAAGATACACATTCTGTGACAACTCATTTATTGTGGTTCACAAGATATACCCTGCTGACAGACAGGCGGACGGACGGACGGACAGACAGCCGAGGCCTAATTATAGGGTCCTGTTGGCACTCATTGGGTACAGAGGTAAAACTAAGGCTAAAAAAGGTATTGCTTCAATCATATTCTGAATCTTGATGACTTTTAGCAACTTGACTCACTATGAGTTTTGCCAAAAGATATGATCTTCCTCTATTATATAAAACACAAAAAATGTTTCTACCTATATCTATACTTAATAAATAAAATTGAAGTGCTGTCTGTAATTTCAAAATAAATCCAAATTGTCATAAAAAGCAAGTTGAAATGAATCCTTTATAATATTATATTGAAAGCAAAGGCCATAAGCATACAATGAATGAAAGATTTAATAGTGAATTGACAAACTATCTCATATTGTCAACTATATTACACATGATTCTATCAAGTTCATAGCAAGGGTCTTGATTTGTGTTATCACTTGGGTTGCAATCCATATGCTCAAGTATTTCTGTAGGCACTTTGAAGTTAGACTCCATATCATTCTGATCTGGCAAGCTTTGTAATGCATTTTGTAAAATATCTTGAACTTTATCCAAGTGCTTTTGGAATCTGGAACAAAAATAGTAAGCCAAGTACTTGAATATAAATTACCCAATTTGAATTACAGTGCATTTTATAAGAAAAGTATTTACCTCATGGCAGTTTCAACTCTTTGTCGCTTCTGCAACTCCATCATCACTCTCAATGTTTCTCTAGCTTGATGTGGTCTGAACTCATTTAACAGATGATGTATGTGTATAAATAACAGGCTAAGGTCTTCAACTTTTTCAGCTCTTTTAGGTGAATCTGGACAATGTACTAGTAAATCTAACAGATCTAAAAAGTTTACTAGCAATGAGTGATTTAGTTTCTTTAATTCTCTTCTCCTTTCAAAGTGCATTGGGTACAGACGACGGAAACCCTAGTAAAGATAACTTATTATTATGAGAGCATAGTAAATAGGTAAGTATACAACTCAAAGAGAAAAATTAACGTACCTGACTTTCTAATGATCTGATAATTGTATCATCAGCGTTAAATGTGTGACCAAACATTTGATAAGAGTCATGAATAGGCCGTGGTGGCAGCGGAGCCCTGTTTCTTCGAACATTTTCGTCCGTGTAAAAATTTATATACTGCAATGGAGGTAATGGCAGTGAACTAACTTGAGTTGTTTCTGAAGACATACCTAGTTTTTTTCGTTGTTTTCTACTACTTATTATGAATTGAAACAAATTTAATCATTTAAAAATCTAAGAAGCGCAGATCAAACGTCAACGTCAAATATAAACAACAGATAACCAAAGAGTCTTTTTTTCTTCTTTAAATCTGGCTTTACTCTGATTAGCCAATGTCAAGTTTGTGATATTTTCAAGTTATTGAATTTATACAAGTATGGACTCCGTCTGCGCCGGCGCCCGCCGACATACGCGCGGCGCCCCTTTAGAGCGCTTCCCAGTCAGTTCCACCACCAAAAAACACCAACTAACACAAAAACCAGCCACTCTTAACAAAAAAAAACACTCCAAACAAGCACAGCACGCGCGCCAGCAAACGCCATCACAGACGAAGTCCAACCAAAGAGTATGTAATCACTACGTTATACAGATAACAAGCAAAACAAGGTCCTAAACTCTGGTTAATCAAATGTCAAAACTCATACCCTGGTATCTAAGGCCGTAAAATGAACAAATAAAAGACAAAACTCATAATCGCATGCACAGTGACCTCTAGCAATACTGGTACGCTGGACTTGCTATTGATAACCTATCTGTTTATTAGCAGTGAGTGGATGACTATAATATAACTAGTACTATTACGATATTATCATAATAGTGTATACCTATGGAAGAGTATTTTTCCTTATAGTATGTACATGTAGCAAATAATTATTATAACTACCTACTACATATTATCACTATACCTCTTCGACTGCCGAGTGAGAGGTCGGACACTAGCGGTACCTAACTAACTACCTATTAGGAGTGCTCCATTCACCTTTAATAATAATACAACATCAAGACTCATGAGTTCTGAGTGTCATGTCAATTGTGAGCGTACTCGTATACAGTAGCTCGATTCCTTAAAATCTGCATCAATCATCATTATTATATAGTTACAATCGCAATTGTTGTTATTGACAAAACAACGTTGCTGAGCAACTTATCAACACATTACAGAAATATTGGTTTTTAATTTCAGCCGTTAGCGAAATGTTACTATTCCACGCGAACGAAGTCGCGGGCACAGCTAGTTTTATAATATTACACTAGGGCCTCGCCCACTTCTTCCAGTGTACCTACTTGTAAATTATATCCATTTCAGAATGATTTTACATTAAATTATCCTCTGTGGACTCAGGTCTATGTTTATTATTGTTGATATTCTGTGGTGTTAGTTAAAAAAAAAAAAAAAAAAGTAAAAAGTGAAAAACTTTGTTCTTTCTATATTTTTATATTATTGTCTACTTTACAATCCTAGAAAATTATTTAGAATATTATGCTAACGCTTTGAGTTATTAAAACTCATTTGGTTAAGTTTCTGCTAACGTTTTTAATTGTTTCATTTACTTTGTTCAAGTGCCGAAATTATAATGATCTGCGTTTAATCTCAACAGGTATTTACAGTAAGTATAAAGTACTGATGGTTCATGTTGTTATTGATGTTTTACTAAGTTTAATAATATTATTAATTTCAAATGATAAGACTATTATTAATTTTTAGATGCATATGCCTTTTATCATAGCGGCCACATAGAGTACCATATTTTCCTGGTATTACTTAATAAATAGCAGTAGGTAGCACTAGCGGTAGTAAGTAATACGGGTCGGGTTTTGAATCGTACTGCCTTGATCGGGAGCTGTAATGTTTGTAGGGGTGCTCCAGGGTGCCTAGGTGGAACCCCTAACATCACTGTTACTTACTAGAGAAAATATAAAACTATTAAGTAGTTTAAAACTATTTGAGACTAGTAACGGAATTGGAGACCATGACTCCATGTTGCCTTGTCTGCCTTAACCCCTAGAGTGTATAAAGTGCGTAGCCGGACGCTTATGTAGGAGTAGTCTGAATGAGGCTAGCCTACAAGGCAAAGTGCTGAATTAATAAGTAATGGTCAAAAATTTCAAATTAAAAAACTGTATTTCTGGCAAGCAGGTTTGTGTTATGAGGACTGAAACCCTCTTCCCTCCACCTCTATATCCTCTGTTGAGGTAGTGTATTTCAAAACATTTACCTGTAACACTTTATTATCCCTATAAAATATAAATAAAATGTTGATTATTGTAGCCAGAATATTAAAATAATTATTTGATCAATTTATACTTTATACAGTCGATTTGTACAGAAAGTACAGTTTATACAAAGGTACATATATACATTTCCTAATTATACTTTTACTCAGAAAATATATCATATTATGTTGATAAAAATTTTATTAAGTTTTATGAGTAATTAATAATAGGTACATAGTAATTATAACTGATCTGTATTAGTTCAATCCTTTATTAGTTATGGCTGTTGCTAACCATCTGATGCTCAGCTAAATAATATTATAATTCATCTGACTTTTGTGATGGTATATTAATATTATTTAGGTAGGTATACATATAGTTTTTACTATAACTTGACTTATTTACTTTTTTCCATGCAAACTTTTATTTTCTTATGTAACTTGTATCTGTGAAAACTTGCAAATAAAATAAAATAGATATACCACTTTTATTGATGATTTGATATTATGATACCACTCAGGTGAAACATTGCCATTGCTGGCTGAGCACACGTATCCTCTCAGAATGAGAAAGGTTTGGCCATAGACCACCATGCTGACCAAGTGTAGGTTGGCAGACTTCACACACTTTTGAGAACTTTATGGAGCTCTCAGCTATACAAGTTTTTCTCATGATGTTTTTCTTCACTGTTAAAGCAAGTCATGTATTTTAATTGCTTATAATGCACATAACTCCAAAAAGTTGATGAAGTTGAAAATGCTTGCCTGGGACGAAACTGGACCTCCCAAGTAGGAAGCTGACATCTTAAACACTAGCTTATCACCGCTTTTCATAATAAGTTAACTTTCTATTGCCACTAAAATCAATTAACTAGTACTTAATAGTTAAAATTACAATGATAAATAATATAGTTCACACATGCAGAATTGTTGAATATTAATGGTTCTTCTAGGAAGGAAAACTTCTTAAAGCAGTAATTAATAATAATTTTGTACCCAAAATTTTATTTATAATTTTTACTGTAGTGTTTTACCTACACTTAAATTACTATCATTTATTTATCATTTTTTACTTATTTTTTACTTATCATTTTTTATACACATACACATAAAAAATTATGAAGATAAATACGCGCGCTCGTGTGCGTGACACACTATAGTACGCTTAGCGTGCTACAAAAATGGCGGCTTGATCAAAAGTAACAAAAATCTTTTCTGAAATAGATACAGGAAAAAGGGAAAGGAATTTATTATGTTTTTTTAACTCATGTTAATTCTATAAGTACCTATAAGTTATAACTATTGGTAGGAATGGAAATAGGAATATATTTTATTTCCTATATTTAATGAAAGACTAGCTGATGCCCGCAGCTTCGCCCGCGTGGATTGGTCAGATCCCCTGCAGCATCAGGATTGAGGAGTTGGACTCCAAATTTTTTATGAAACAATGTCGCAAAGTTCCTCTATCGATTAAAAAAGAAATGACGCAAATCGGTTCAGAAATCTCGGAGATTTCGGTGTACATAGGTAGAAAAACACAACTCCCTTTTTGAAAGTCGGTTAAAAAAGTAGCCTATTTTACGCCCTGGTCAATCCTCTACTTGCCTGTGAAAGTCCCGTCAAAATCGGTTCAGCCGTTCCAAAGATTAGCCTTTTCAAACAGACAGACAGACAGACAGACAGACAGACAGACAGACAGACAGACAGACAAAAATTTTAAAAACGTGTGATTCAGTTATGGTATCGTTCAAATAACCATATGAGCTTAATATGAGGTAGTTATTTCGAAATTACAGACAGACACTCCAATTTTATTTATTAGTATAGATACATCTTATGATTTTGGTAATGTTTTTGAAAATGGTTTTGTCTGTAATTATTTATATATTTCAAAGGAATTATGGCTTGTACTGATGAAGACGAGGTGATCCGAGAAGGATTTATGATAAAGAGGTCACAGAACAAGAAGATATTTACTCCAGTAAACTACAAGGGTCGGTGGTTTGTCCTTACCAGGAGAGCTCTCACATACTATGACACAGAGGGACAAGTAAGCTCATTTTCTTCATTTTGTAATTATTATACAAAAATTATTATTATTTTGAAAGTAAGATTAATAAGTACATGAAATGATATAATAATAAGATTGACTTTGAATGTTCAGTCAAGATTTTGACTCGAAACGAAATTCATTTATCTAATTTAAAAAATATTGTGCACTTTAATTACATAGTTTTTGATGAACTTCATTATTTGTTTATTTTATGTATAGCAACAAAAATAATGGAAACATTGATTGAATATTATACAATAATAATATACAAGCATTATGATAACAAGACAGTTCTTTATTCATACTTAAAGGCTTTAACAGTTTCGGCTGAGAAGTATAAATGATTAATCTTTCTATTTTTATCGATATTGTTTAAATGCTGCATGGGACTAGAATTTTAAACAAAGGTAAGTGATTGCCTGAATACAGTGCCCGTCAAACAACTTGAGCATTGACGCGATTGGCTGGCGAATGGCGGGTGCACGCGATTGGTTGATGCGTCGACTTTCGCTTCCCGGATTCGCCAACTTCTTCCACTACACTGCTTCAGGTCCAAGTTGTTTGCCGGGCACTATAAAACTTACTGGCCTACACTCACTAAATTAAGTGTCTTCGAGGGCTCACTAGTGCCAACAGAATTTCAAGCCAATTAAGTTTTGATAATAATCTGCTTCATTTTACTGTTTCTTAAGGCACATACATACGCGCTTTCCGGTTACTCGTACTGTGTACAGAGGCCCGACTGCCCGAATCGAATTGTACGATTGTAATTGCGGCTAAACGAATTGCGGGTAGATACAATCGTAACCGTTGAGAAACTGTTTCGATTTGCGGGTAGATCAAACTATTTACAGTCCGACAAGGCTCTTTTGGCACTTGAGTAAGGGCGCAGTTGTCGCTTTATGCCGACACAGCGAACTATCAACAAGTGCACTTTTCAGATGGCGTTCTACAATGCTGCTTCACTGGATGATATAAAATTTTTTTTCATAGAAACCCCGCAGTGGATTAAAAATAAATGTCAAAGAGCTCGGTGGCTCCATAGTTAGACACTGAGTAAGCGAATTACCCCTCATAGCGGTTGGCAAGCAGCCGCATCGCAGTGCCAATGGAAATAAGTTTGACATACACTTTTAGCTTGCGATCAAACATGACGCGAAGAATGGCCGCAAATTGTATTACTAATAACCGGACAGTGCGTTTTTAGCCTAAGTTCATAACTAATATTAGTGTTTGGTTACTCTAAATTATTACCATCACAACAGAATAGATAGTTTTATTGGAAAATACAAAACTTCTTCTATTTCGAATTTGAATAAATTGACTTTGAATTAAAGAAAAATACTTACATCTGTTAACAAGTGTAAATTAAAAATTTATAACACCTCCGACGATCCAAAGTATCTGAGTTTTCCAAAACATCATTTTCAAATAAATAATTATGTATTTAGGCAACGTCCATCTTGACAGCTTGACATTTGTCTATTGACATAATATTATGAACCTAACGGTTATCTAACCTTCTTTTCTACAAGAAAACTAGAAAAGAGCTGATAACTCTTAAACGGCTGAACCAATTTTTTTAGATTATAGCTAAGAACACTCTCGATCAAGCCACCTTTCAAACAAAAAAAACTAAATTAAAATCGGTTCATTCGTTTAGGCGCTACGATGCCACAGACAGATACACAGATACACAGATACACAGATACACACGTCAAACTTATAACACCCCTCTTTTTGGGTCGGGGGTTAAAAATACAGAAACAAATAAATAAGACATGCCTATAATATGAAGACATCCCTAACAATAAGTAGGTTTTTAGCAAAGACATTTAGAAATACAAGTGTAAATTAAAAATTTATAACACCCCGACAAGTGAAGGTTACAGTAACTAGAAAAGAGCTGATAACTTTCAAACGGCTGAACCGATTTTCTTGGATTATAGCTAAGAACACTTTCAAATTCAAATTCAAAGTATTTTTATTCAATTAAACTTTCACAAGTGCTTTTGAATCGTCAAACTAATCTACCACTGGTTCGGAATGCCGTTCCTACCGAGAAGAACCAGCAAGAAACTCGGCGGTTGCTCTTTTGAAGTATTCAATATACAATAATATGCCATACTCAATATACAATAATATGCCATACTCTCGATCAAGCCATCTTTCGAACAAAAAAAACTAAATTAAAACCGGTTATTATTAGTTTAGGAGCTACGATGCCACAGACAGATACACAGATACAAACGTAAAACTTATAAAACCCCACTTTTTGGGTCGGGGGTTAAAAACCAAAAGTATACAAGGCTATAATTGTGTAAATTGTTACGACCTCTCTGGCGTAGTGGTGTGGCCTTATAAGTTGGAAGTCTTGGACTCGATTGGCTTGTTACCACCTTAACGGCAAAGATGTCCTCCAAGCGATCTGCTACGATGCCGCGTATACACCGATTAGGGATATGCGTATTTAATTAAACTGCCAAATGATACGCCTCCCAAGTTAGCCCGCATCTTAGACTGTATTTTCACTTACCACCAGATGAGATTGCAGTCTTTTTTATTTTTTATTCCGATATTAGTAGCCCCTACTCACTTGGTTGTATATTATGATGGTGCAGTCTAAGTTGGAAGCGGCCTAGCTTGGAACGGGAATGGGGTATCTTGCTATAAAAAACGAAGGCGTTAAGTACAATGTAGGTGCACGTCGTTCCTGTAACAACTCTCCGAGCTTCCAAGCTCTCTACTTGACTTAAAAACGTGCAGTTGTGATTGCACAAATTGGCTGCTAATATTCCGGTAGAGGGTTAGTAGACGCATGCGCGACTTGGGCGTGTCTGCCATCCGGAGCGGCACCCGGCAGTGCTGCGTCGTCACCGGTCGTGCGCCCGTTCGACGCTCGCATTTCCCGGTAAAGATTACATTTTATCATTACATTTTATATTTTCTCTATTTACACATATACTGCAATACGATCTGAACCGAAGTTATATTTATATGATTTTATATTACTTTTATAATCGTCGTATAGGATCATTAGGGCATTTCCGTATCAACCCCCACACTCTCATAGATTCCGACAATGGCCCCATTTATTTCCTTTTTTTAATTGATCTATCGGCTTGTCCGTTTCTAAAGAATAGATTTGTATATTTTATTTTAGCAATATTATCGCTGTATTCATGTTATGTTAAATACAGTTTATCGACGATTCAAATCAATTAGCTAATTGGTATCATCCATATTCAGGTAACTCCGTGTAGGCACTTTAATGCGCGGTTCAATCAGATAGGGTTTTGCGTTTCTATACCACCCTACAAGATCGGGGTGAAGTGAGAATAGGAGCCCAATTAGAATAATAAATAATCGTTTAAAATAGAACATTTTGTTTTACGTACGGTATTGGATTTTCTTTTTAAATATTCAATATTTACGTGAAATAATGTCATAGTAAACGCCTTTCGTCACTTTCCATGATAAGTAAGGGGTGCGCAACCCTCATTCACTAATGTATGTACAGCCACGTCGGCCTCTCCTACAGACTCTTAGTGAGCGATTTAATGGAGAGCCCTCTGTGACGCACTAATTGTTTGTAAAAGTCCTCTTCCATAGCAACTCCATTCACACCACTACATGTGGTTGTCAACCCTTTTAAATTCTTCGCATAATAATATGCACGACTGCTCTTTTTGAGAACTTACGGTAATCTATTTTAATTAAAGGTGCCATGATTTAACTTTCTAGATTGTCATTTAAAAAAATATCTTCATGTTAATGAAGGGCCACTATATGCATTATAAGTTAGATTACCTATTTACTGCATAAAACGTTGTTTTCTATGATTACGGATTATACTCCGTCATTCATAAAAAATGAATATAATTAATAATTAGGTATAATATATTAGGTACCTACTTGTAAATATTGACTCTGCTGCATTCGTTGTCGATGGGTCACTTGGTGTTTATCCCATCGGCTTGGTATTAGAAATCATCGTAATAATATACCTACATATTCTTGGTAGTTAGAATCAGCAAATATCAGGATTTTGGAGCATTTTTACGCGACTGCGCGACGCAAATGATTGGTAAAGTCTTCATTTCTTTACTTCTTTGTGGCTCTCTAGATATGAAATACGTAGGCCGATTTTAATGATTTGCAGTAATAGATTCGGATTAAACTTGTGAACGTCACTAAAATAAACAAGTTACCTATATTAAGGAATTGCGGTAGGATTTAATTTTTGAACTTATAACCTTGTTCATCTTCAGCGATGTTTACAAACGGTTCCAATGAGTCCGATTCTAAATTTCCTTTATTTAAACGACTTTATCGTATTTAAAAGTCAGTAATGCCGCAATCAGCGTGTATTCCCGTAATTTGCGCCATGGTCCCAATAGGAAATCCTCTTAGGCTCTGTTACGTGTTGGCGGTGTCGAGGCGCGGTGGGAAATATCAGTTAGTTACATCAATTGATAAAACCGCCGCAATTTATAGGGCAAAGGTTCTGTTGCTTTACAGACTATACTAATTAAGTTTGAGTAGGTAGTAACTTATATATATAATTAACTTCTGTACGTAGTACTTTTATATTTTAAATATATTCTATGCATCTGACTTTTATGGTGCGCCTACAGAACTGCAAATTATAAAGAGTTCAGTTAAGAATTGTATAGAAAACTTGATAGGTGGATTCAAACACCATCATAATTAATTTATCCGTATAACTACAACTCCCTGAATGTAATTTTGGATGGGTTAAAATATCATGTTGTTAATTGGTAATAACTTATAATATTAAGTATATCTCGGTCCCGTAATGTTCTACGGACCAAACGGTGTCTACTCAGACTGAAACTGGTTTCCAAGTCGTTGACTCAAGCTATACACCCTTAGGTATTTGTTGTGTGGTTGGGGTTCGTAAACAAAGTTTTCGCTTTTTTAATTGTTAATAAATAACGAGATGATGACCCTCATATTATGACTGGAGGATTGGAACCTAGGAACTACAATTTGAAGTCAGCGCTTTTCCGAATCTTCTCTTTAGGTAGATACTAATATTCTACGAGATCTTCCTTCGTGTTTTTCATCAAGATTATAGTTCAATAGGAAGTATCGTTTACATTTTGATTACGTGTCATCAACTTTCAGCATCAATTTTCCCCTCCAATTCTAAACCTTAAAGTCAAGAGTGAATAGGCATCTTCTAGGCTAGCACACTCCATCTTAGGCTGCATCATCCCTCGCCATCAGGTTTGACTGCAGCCAAGCGTTAGTCTATAAATTAAAAATAAACGCATTTTGTATGAAAATAAAAGCTGAAACTTTTTATTGCGTTAAACTAGAAACTTGAAAGCACATCAGTCAGAAATGAGAAGGCCATTAACCTTAGTATCATAGGATAGTAGATTCAAACAGATTGATACCTCAAGCCATTTCTGAGAAAAGGGTCTTAACTCACAGACGGACGGACAACAAAGTGACTCTATAAGACTCACGCTTTTCCAAAGAGATGAGGAACTATAAAAAATGGGTACCTCGGTAAAAATAAAGGAGTGCTAAGACAGAAGCACTTTATTATTTCCTTTCATTGATATTATTTTTTTACATAAAGTTTCATTATTGTTACCGATTTTATAATAATATGTACGTACGATGTATGCCGCTAGATATTTTATACTTATAAAATATCTAGCGGCATACATATATACTATAGATACCTAGGTACCGTTTCCAAATTCACTTTCCTTATTGTTTGATTCCCGACATTTAAAATGTCACGTAAAAGGCTGAAACATTTCAAAGCTGTTTCAGTTTCTTTTCTAAAAAACTGTTTGCTTTGTTTTAGAAGCGTAAAGAGCGCGGACGAATACCAACGGACGCCATTCATACCGTGGAACAAGCTCAACTAGGAGAGCTGAGCAAGCAAATACCGACGGACGCCGACAACGAAAAGAGTCCTATCTACAGGTATCCCTTCCAGGTAACGCATTTTAAATACTATGACGCATCACTTGTACACGGGACTTTTTTGTATTATTACGTCATTTATTATGTACAAGTAACCTATCTGAGCTTCTGGTTATTTTGGTTGATTATTTTGGTTTAGTTTTGACGGCCTCTTTGGCGCAGTGGGAAGGGCTGTGGTCTTATTAGTCCCGGCATCGATTTCCGGCAGGGTTTAGAATTTTATAATTTCTAAATTTCTGGTCCGGTCTGGTGGGAGGCTTCGGCCGTGGCTATTTACCATCCTGTCGCCAAGCGATATTTAGCGTTCCGGTACGATGCCGTGTAGAAACCAAAGGATGTATGGGTTTAATGAAAACTACCATACCCCTTCCAGGTTAGCCCGCTTCCATCTTAGACTGCATTATCACTTACCACCAGGTGAGACTGCAGTAAAGGGCTAACTTGTATTTGAATAATATCTAAAAGTAGTTCCTACTACATTAATGATTGTCTTCTCGGTCTCGTTTGTCTTCGTTGATGGTTCTTTGTACCAAACGTCAATCGGTTAAACGGATGGATCGTGAAAGGTTTGGAGATAGACGAACAATCACACTTGCACTTTTCCACTATTCATCACTTTCGCATTTATTAATATTAGTGTTGATTATTATATTATCAGGAATATCGGAGTTTTTATAGACTAGTGTAGGTTTTGAAAATATTCGATCATTCCAATAAAGTTATTTGAACTCGCAACGACATAGTTTCTTCTATAGGTACAATCTAGCTAGTAAGTAATCTACCTATAGAATATAATATGTACCTATAATGTACATACATGTTTATTTGTTTACGGTATGGATATAAAGTATCTGATTAAATACCATTTAGGGTAGAAGGCTAACTGTGCGTAACGGATGCAATCTAATCAACGGGAGCAGACGGATGTATTCGCGTCTAAGTACTTCGTACATTTTATTAACGTTACAATAAAACTTAAAGCTAGTCTTACTAATTACTGTACAAACCATGCCCGCGTGGAATGGTGCCAAGAATACTGGCTGCATTTGCGCGCTGGGCGACCAGGCACTCGCTTTTTATTTTAAAGCTCATTATTTTGTGACTTGTATTCAAAACACATACCTCAGATCATAGAGATAGTATATCTCAGATACATCACTTAGACATAACAGTAGCGTATGTCCGCCTCCGTACCAAACGTCAAAATCGGTTAAACGGGTGGGCCGTGTTAAGCTAGCAGACAGATAGACAATTTCGATGATTAAGAATTAATGACGGCTAACTCACATCTTAGGTGAAAATGGCTTTTAAATGTAGGTTTTTAAACTTACGTTCAATAATCATTTTCGACAAAAATGCGAATTAGGCGTTTTTGGATCGAATATAAATATGTATGTAGGGAACTAAGCAGTTGGCGACACCCCTTTACACATAAATATTTGTTCCATTACAAAATAAATATGCACTAGTAGTCCACTTCAAAACGCGATTTTTCTCCTAACAACATTATTTTAACATACCAGGATTTACTTATGCTGTTTTGAAAACAAGTGGTTCGATTGCCTATGTGTAATGTATGAATATTTTATGTAACGAAACGAGATAACATGTAAATGGTGCAGATTGTGCACAGGTGGGGTACACTGAACAGGGCTCCGACTACACGCTGTACCTCGCTGCACGCGAGCATAGCGAAAGATTGAATTGGATACACGAAATTCGAAAACGTAAGTATATTTATTAAATCCTTTGAAATCTGTTAGTGCAGGTTATTAGATAATTTAGTTATAAGTTGTGAGGCCAGTGCAATATTTAAATAAATCGGCTTAAAGACAATGGATAAATAAGGGCTAACAAAGAAGAAGAAGAAGGCTTAAATTACTAAAACTCCACCATCTGGAGGCGACGTTCTTTTAATTTTAGGAGGTAAAAGTTAAATGCGAAACTTTTAGGAGAATCATAGTTCTGTTTTTTGTCAAAACGATAGATTTCGAATCCGCAATAGTGTTGTAAAAGTTACTGACTTCAACCCCGTCTTGACTCTGAAAGGCGAGGTTCAAGTTGGAAATCGCATTTAATCTTTATCTTGATTAATAATATAATTAATCTTTTATTGAAAATCTGATCAAAAAGCCGAATCCGAGAAAATACGCTGAAAAATGTGTAAATACTGAAGCCATGTAATTTTTCGAACTAAGTCACGTAATATGTGCGTAGGAGTAAATCTATCCTTCCAAGTTAGTCTGCCACCATCTAACACGTTAACATTTTAACATTTATTTACTTGAGGAATCACAACAATGGGTGAGTATTTTATAATTAGATAGTGGGGCAGTGATTTCCAAACTAGGATTCCTTGTATCGTGGAAACCTCTTCCCACCACAGGTAACAACTTACCACCAAGTGAATCAAAGGGCTAGCATCAATCAAAAAAAAAAATGGAAACGTGATTTGACATCTTCATACACTTTTGGCAGATTTTCGTAACTCCACTGTCACGTTTATTAACATAACTTAAAACCTACTTAGGGCTGTGAATTCGAATATCATTTTTTTATCAGATTCGAATTCGCGAAAATACCGTTTGGCCTACTATGGCTGTTGAAAAGTGTATGTAATTTTATTTTGGATCGAGCTTGTGAATAAGAAAAATATCTAGTGTCAAGTTGCACGCCCTTAATGTACTATCACTCATACATAACATAATACGCGGTTTCGAAACATTGCGATAGACCGCAAGCTTGTCGCTTGAGCGCACCCTGCAACCAATTCATACTGCATTGACATGTGTAACTAGTAGTTTTGAAGTGTGAACCGCCTTGTAGGTACGTTCTAACTATAATTATTCTGAAATATGAAAAGTTTTGTAATATGAATATGTTTGTAAAAATTGCCTTTTTAACGAATTTGTGTGTGGAATTCTTTAAATTTTACAATCTTTGGGGAGAAGGTAGGAAATTGCTAATAGGATCTGTGATTTTTTTGTTATTAGACTTTAATAAACTTCCAAAAACGAGGAGATTTTCAATACGGCGAATTTTTTTGCTATGTATAGGTATTCATCGAGTTCTCCAAGATTTTTGGACTGATTTTCAATTTTTTTTTACTCAATTGAGGAAGTTCTCGAGTTCCCATAACCGGACTGAACTCTTTAACTCCGATGCTACAGAGTTATTGTCCGCCTACGTTATGGAGAATCAAGAACTGTTAATGGTGAATTGATATTGAATAAGTATCAAGCAACGACTTCATGATTGAACTCCAAGTCCCAACTCTTCAACCCTGATGATGCATGGTCTTCTTCCTGCGTCGTTCCATCAATTTTGAGGATCATGGGTCCCCTTCGGTGCAATCTTTGTTACGATGTTCCTCCATTGCTCTCTATTTCTTGCCGCGTGGATTGCATCACAGATAGGTGTGTCGACCGCTGTGTCGATGCAGGGTACAGCACTCCATAAGGATTCTGGAACTGTTGATGGTTAAATAATATTGTAGGTACCAAGCAACGACTTATGATTGAACTCGATGTTCCAACTCCTTACCTCTGATAGATAGCACTCCTAATTCATAGAGGCTCAGGAATTGTTGATGGTGAAATAATATTGTACCTTCCAAAGATGTCAATGGAGTTGATTGTTATATAGTGTGCATATCGAACACTCGTCGCGTGCGGTACCACCCGGCGGTGTGGGCGGCGCGCAAGTGGACGTGCTGCGACGCGGAGCGCCGCTCGGCGCCGGGCTGCGCGCTCGCCGCCGGCTGGCCTCTGCCGGAGCCCGACTTCGAGCTCATCCTCCACGACCACAAGCCTATCAACGAGAACAGTTTAGGTATGTATTACTCCTTTCTAACCGTTTCCTTACTTGAATAACGTAAATACATACAGTTGGATGACTCCCTTGGTGCTAGCGGACGAGCCAGCTTTACGGTCGTGGCAGCTACGTACCCAACGACTGATGCACTACTAAGCAAAATAATTAGCTTGTTCTGCTGACTTCTGCTGGTTGGTATATACCAGTTGGTATACCCCTCTCGACCTGCAGGATTGCTGTTTAGAAGTATACGTCAACCGGCTGTCTGAAGTAACTCTTTAGGCACTGCTTTAACGATATCCGTCCGTTGTAAGCGAAACTGTTGGATTTGCTCAGGCATCCGAGCTCGCTACAGAAACCTAGCAGACCGCTTGGGTTGTTGAGGGATTCAGATTGTGGCTGAACCAATGTTACGGCGATGCTCTGTCATTTCTGGACAGGTATCTACCATATAGTACTTTTAATCTTGTAACTAGCTGCATTTTCCTCTAGCTACTTAAAATGTTTTCAGGATATTCGGCACTAAACAAGAGAGCCGTTTATTATATATAGCCGTTACTGCTTATTATATAGCCGTTACTGCTTATATTATGTACCTACTATTTATTAATCTACTAATGAATATTTTAACTCTATAATATCTAACTAAAAGACGTCTTCTCGAAAATTAACGGAGATGCACGGATGCATTAGTAAGATATTTTTTGTGTGCCCGTGAAATAAGAATGTTTTTGTCTTTTTGTGTCTGGTTCCGCTAATAATAAAATTGCTTGCGCTCAAGTCGCGAGTTGCCGTGTACTGTTTTAAGACGTGATATAAAAATAATTTTGACCAACAAGGCACTGCCACAGTTTGTCTGTCAGTCTTGTCTGCCCGTTAACTTTGTCGTTGCCGTACAAAAAATATTTTTTCGCAGAACTCGATATCCCAGTTAACAATGAGTCACTAGTTAGTAGTTACTTCATACGAAACTGATGAAAGGCTATATAAGGATAACTATATTTTCCTTATAATCCAATGAATTGTAATTTTTATAAGTTGCCTTATGCTATAGTAGTTATCTTTCTAATAGTGTTAGAAAGAAATAATTACAAGTAACATCTTGAATTTGTTTGATAGAACGATTTTTTCAAAAAGGCTTTTGCATCTACTTTACACCAATTAGTAACGAATCATCGGAATTAAATGAGTTATCTGGGCCGAAATTATAATAAATCCTATAAAGTATCCTGTCGGTAATTATTTCGCAACGTTGCTATTTCTCAAAAATTGAATGGTGTTTTTTGACAAATATACTTACTTAATTAACAATTTTATTTTCTTTATCAAGAGATTACAGATAGATTGATATTTTCAGCCGTAACAGGATAACGTTCTTTCTTTATGTTATGTTTTGTTGATATTATATTGCATTTTATTGTAATCAATTATCATGTAGGCCGACGCGACGGTTAGCATATCTGAAAAGCCAACCGTGATGAGTAATAAAGCCGCACTCATCGCACTCGACTCAAAACCTGATTGACACACGATCTCATTTTTTATCCGTCACTTTCATATTAATGAAAGTGAAATGTGTCTTGTATATAATCGCCTATACATATTGTTTAGATTCGCGTCTACGTTATACATTGAAAATAGTCGGCCCATTAAAAATTTATTTACTGTAGGGACTGACATATTAAACCGGTATTTTTGGCGGTTTTTTTTCTTATCAATAAAGCAATCAACATTTTTCCTTTCTTAACTTCGCATTAATATATTAAAATATGATTTGAACAAGTCTGTTATTAAGTACCTTCTATATACACGGAGGGTTTTCGTCATTGAATTACAATATATTCTGTTCCTATCGTTTGAGAGACTTAATCCATCAGGGTGAGCGAGATAGCTGTTCCTTGCGTTCGCAGTACGAATGGTGAATGTAGGCCGAGTACGATCATCTTTTCTGCTCTCGCTCGTCTCGTGGAATATAAATCTATGTTCACCATGGTAACTTAACGATTAACTTGACATTCTTATCAAGTTAAATAAGTATCTTTAATTTTTTCAACACACCAAAAACATTATTACTAATAAACACGTGATATTCCTTTGTGATATAATAAAATTAGTATTATCAATAATTTTAACATTTTAAATGTTTTATTAACCTCTGACCCAAAAGGAACGTTGTTATTAATTTGACCGCTTTGTCCGTTTGTCTGTGGCATTATAGCGTTCAAATGGATGGACCCATTTGAATGAGTTTTATGGCTAAGTAAATATATCTAAGCCATAAATATGTTTTATACTTAGGTATAGTTATATTTGATGAGAATCCTTAAAGCCGTTTTGACTTTTGAGGATAGCTCTTAACTCAACCTGTGTAGGGATCGATCAGACAATTTGACGATGTCTCGATGTCTGGTCTTGATGTTGGCAGACACAGTGGTCAAGATCTGCTGTTAGAGCAGGAAAGTAAAGAAATATCAGATTTATGTCACCATCATAACCTTATAACAACTAAAGAGTGATCGGCTATCTAAAAAATAAAAATTATCGTTCGGTAATGTAATGTAATCATAAAAGTCACTGACAAGCTGGTTTGAACGGAACCAGTTGAGGCTGTATTGTGTATTCCGCTTTAGCTCCGACACGGTACATTGACACGCGAGTCGCGAGCCAGTCTGTTGGCAGTGTCGCGCGCGGACGTCCGGCCGCGTTGTTCTGTCCCAATGTTGCAGACTAAGTCTGAAGACGAACCGATGGTTACCAAGAAGAAATCTAAAATACCATGTCTATCGCTGTCGTCGTTCCTCCCGGCTTTAGAGGGTACAATTTACTTATAATGACCTTTTTAATTTATGTGGCCTCGCTGCCAGTTGCGTTGCGTTCACTACTTCACTCGTTGCAGTCACTTTCTTGTCTTGGCAGGTGTAATTTAATGCGTTTGTGAAATGTCCAGTGGTTCGGGTTTCATTAAAGTGTTACCTTATGTGTACAGTTAGGTCCTGTGTGTTATTGTCTAACTTCAATTCAACTGTTTGCTGGAGCGGTTGTAAAAATTCGCAGCTCAGTGAGTTGCTATGCTAAAAAGTGATATGCAAACAAGTTTATGCAGTGTAAGAAACTCTTAGTTAAAACTTTGTTTTTAATTGTTTTGATTCTTTATTCTTCTACCAAATTCCTGATTAAATTTATCTGTTATTTTCATAAGTTACATGGTAATCTTTTTACTATACGAGTAGCTATTGTAAAAAGTTTTTGCGAGTTCAATATTTGGTTTCAATGCTGACGAAAATGTTTATACCTATAATAATAGTATGCTTGATAAATATAATTTGTAACCCTGAGTATTATGTTACCGCTTTCAATTTTATTCAATGAAAGTTTATAGTCAATTCAATACCCACGTAAGGTAAAAGATAATGTTTTTTACCTAAATTACTCCGAACAATAGGTATATATCTGTGTTAAATTACATAGGTACTTTCTATTCCTACATTGTAGGGTTCCGTACCTCAGAAGGAAAAATGGAACCTGTCTATCTGTCTGTCGTGTTTGTCAAGAAAACCTATAGGGTAGTTCCGTATGACTTAGAATCATGAAATTTGGCAGGTAGGTAGGTCTTATAGCACAAGAAAAGGAAAAAATCCGAAAACCACGAATTTGTGGTTACATCACATAAAATATTAAAATGTGTTCATGAACAAATTTAAATTTTCAAAATAAGATAACTATACCAATGGGATATCATATTATGAAAGAGCTTTACCTGTACATTTTTATTTATTTTCAAGCATAATAGTTTTTAATTTATCGTGCATAAAATCGGAAAAAATATCAGAGTATGGAACCCTCGGTGCGCGAGTCTGAATCGCACTTAGCCGTTTTTTTTTTGATTTAATCGATTGCCACTGAGCACGATAATATTCTAATAATAATATATCGACTGGCGTTATTATTGTCTTCTAATATATCGCTCTATATGCCGATCGGAATCATCTTCCATGTTATATTTTTTTAACCGACTTCCCAAAAGGAGGTGGTTCGTAATTCGCCCGATCGAGTGAAAATCGATTTTTCGACGTATGAAAATAATAGCGCATTCATAGGTAGCAACTATCAAGAGGGACTTCCTAAGTGAAACCACAATGGTGCTTATTGGTTATAAACAATCTCCAATCTGTTCGACCTGACCTGGTATGGTCCTTGCGGAAAAAAGCATTACTTTTAGGCCTCTCAAATTAGTTTAGCTTAGAGATTGTTTATAGCCGTATAAGCATCTGTATAATTAAGCCTCGATAGCTCAACGGTTAAATGCGCGGACTGAAATCCGAAAGGTCGCTGGTTCAAACCCCAGCCGTTGCACTGTAGTTGTACCTACTCCAAGCACAAGTTTTACGCTTAATTGGAGGGGAAAGGGGAATATTAGCTATAACAATAAACTTGGCTAATATTTTAGAATATACAGGTAAAGTTCTTTCATATGATACCCCACTTGGTATATAGTTATCTTACTTTGAAAATTTAAACACATTTTAATTTTTTTTCTGTGATGTAACCACATATTCATGGTTTTCGGATATTCCTTTACTTGTGCTATGAGACCTAACCTGTTTGCCAAATTTCATGATTCTAGGTCAACAGTAGTTGACTATAGTTTTTCTTGACAGACACGACGGACGGACGGTCAGACAGACATACAGATAACAAAGTGACCCTATAAGGGTTCCGTTTTTCCTTTTGAGGTACGGAACTCTAAAAATAGTGTTTTAAAATGTACTCATAATAATATATGTATTGTGATATATTGTCATACAGCGGTCACAGCGGCGGTCACCATGCCGGGGGGAGGTGGTGCGCCTCCTGGGACTCCCTCGGCGAAACTAAAGGTAATTGAGATTTTTTTCTAAGCTGATATACTCGTAATCTCGATCATGCTTATGTCTAAAAAAATATTTATTAGGAGTTATTAAATAGCGGCAGTTCCAAAATTCGTAAAATCTACGTTCGATGTAGTTTTAAGTTTGCTAACTATTTTAAATTATCGGTTTAACTAAAAAAGTACGTTAAATTACGTCAAATGTCTATGACGTCAATCTGTGAATTTCATACAAGCTCCCTTACTAAGCGAGCGTTTTGACGTTTGATAAATAATCACTGAATTGACTAGTAGTCATCATCCCTACTATGATATACCTTACTAGCGAACGCTCGTCCCTCCTATGGGAATGTCGAAAATCCGGCCTTTTCCGGCTTTCCAGTGCAAGGGTTTGAGCTTGGGGTTGATGAATCAAACAATGAGTACGTCGGGACTGTTTTAGATTCAAATGTTATTTTACGAGCTTTTCTCACACGAACCCAGAGGTCACTCGAACGCAATTTTTTTTTTAATATATTTTTTTTTAATATTCTTTCTTCCTTTCCTTTTATTTGTCACGCCAATTTTTTAGTGTAAAACAACAGACTATCAATATCATTTTTACACGACTGCCGAAAATAAGGGGGTTTGTTTCAGGGTTCATGTAGGTATGTATGTGAGTTTGTTTATTCCACCATAACTTCTATGTCTGAACAGATTTGGACGTATGTAGTGTACTATTGTTGAAATCCTTAGCATCGTCCCGAGTGACACTGACTTTAATTATTTTGAAGAAAAACAATCAATATGGCAGGGCATTGTTTTTTTTAAATTATTATGCAGTTAAACATTAACATTTAAATAGAAATCTTTATCTCATCATTAAGATTAGATTCTATCTCAAATCACTTTTGCTCATCCTAAAGGTCACTTAAATTAAAGTGATATCTTTCTTAAATATTATTACCTAACACGTTTATTATCTTTTTATCTATTTGAAATAAATGAAACCTGCAGTTTGAGTTTTAAATTTTACTTATCAATAAACAAAAAATAATGGCTTCTACACTGATTAATCGCTGAAGTACTGAATAAAGATAATAATAATAATTTTCCGATTTTTAGGATAAACAGAGGACCAAAGTCGTGGTTGCCTTATATCCGTTCAAGGCAATCGAAAGTGGTGACCTTTCATTGGAAAAGGTAATGATATGAATTTGGTTTACTTATATTAAAACTTTGAAAGTTAAGTCCGGCTGTCTTACATATTATTTTACCTGACGAAGTTCTACGAAGCTAGTTTGTATCTTTGAATAATTTATTGTTTTGTTCGTATTAGAACTCACGTCGGGTATTTTAATTGTGAAAACCAATGAATCAATAAGAGTTTTCATTATTATACTAAATTTAGTATAATAATAATTAAGAGTTATGTATAAATGCCCCTGTATTTTATACATGATACCTCTGAACTATTATTATAATACTCCATTTAGGCTGACAAAAAATAACCTTGACTGTTCATTATTGTTCTTTAATACAGAAATCTTGTTTATGTTATAGGGTGCAGAATATGAGGTTATAGATGATTCACAAGAGCACTGGTGGAAAGTGAAGGATGAAAACGGGTATGTTTTTTAGCTATTAATATATCTATTTGTTTGTTAGTTTATTGGTTCCCTCAAAGTTGGCAAGCTACTCATAAAATTTTGATAAATTAGGTGTAGTTGTGTTCTACTTGTGACAGGCTATTACAGGGATCTCCATACTTTTATCTCTAACCTAACCTACCTAAGGGCCACACTGGTTCCTCTACTAGTCCAAAGCCAACTGCCAAGATCTTTCTAGAAACATTTGATAGCTTGTTGCTTTATATGACTTGCCTACATTAGATTGTTAGTATTTGATTAAAAGTGAATTTTAGACAATTTATTTAGAATTATTTTTTACCATTTTGTTTCAGGTCTGTTGGATATATTCCTAGTAATTATGTCAAAGAGAAAGAAACGATAGGATTACAAAAATATGAGTGAGTTACTTTTATTGCTATGATATATTTTTATTCTTAGTACAAATTAAGTTAGACCAGTTTGTATTAGAGTAGCAAATATGTATACAGGTAAATTAATTTCATTCTTGTAAGCTTTAGATGTCGTGAGTTAAACGAATAAACATTTTTTTATTGTCTACTAGAATAAAACAAAAGTTTTGAACAATTGGATGCTTTATTTAATACTTCTAGTAGAGATTTCTTTCAGGCAAGGTTTGCAATAAAGAATGAAATACTAACTTTTGCCCGCAGCTAGGTCCGTGTAGATTTATTCATTTAATACCGTTTGTTTTCATGGAATCAATATATTTTATGTCCAGAAGGTTCTCCATATTCTCCAGGATGCGATCTATCTCTGTGCTCGTTTAAATTGGTTGAGGAATTGAAGCGTATAGAATTAACAATCAAACAGATATATTTTCGTATTTATAATGATATTATTACATAATTTTGATTCGCAAATATTACAATCTATTACTTTACTAATTTTGAACTACCTAGCATGTTACGCAAAATAGGAGTTAAATAACGAAATAATCGAAGTCTTTATAAAGATACGTTAAACTTATTTTAATAGGTAACTATTAAAAATAAACTTATTGTGGTTTTAGAAGGCCAGTTAAATTAAGAGACCTTGGTCTGGTATTGTTGTCTTAAAACAGTCTAAGTAGCAGTAAATATTTTGGTACTTATTTTAAATGGAGATTTAGTTATTATTAAAATAAACAGTGGCTAATTCTGTTGTACACAATCTCTAAACTGCACTAAAGGGATAGGTCTTAATATATTGCGATCCCTTTCATAATGCTCTTTGCGGAAAAGGATAGCATTAGATTTAGTTCTGTCAAGTTGGTTTAGTTTTGTGTACAACTATGAATCTTTTGTTAGTATGAAGTAGGTTAGCTCTTAAAAACGATTTAATTTATAATATAATCAATAATTGTGAAATTGTTAGATTGGGGTTTTTATTAGGTTATTTTAAGTCGACCAGCCCAAAAACGATACAGAAACAATTTACTTTTTCTATCAGACCTATTTATTTTTAAATATCCCGTATACATAAATAAATTCTTTATTTTCATGGAAAAAAATCCAAACAATCCACAAATCTTCACATTGATTGAATTGTAAATTATTAGAACTGTTTCTTACAAAAGTTCCTCCTGTTCTTAAAGGTGCAAACACATTGCCGTGCTTAAGTGAGTCGTGAGGTGACCGAAACCGGTCAGAACTCGGGAGTCATATATTTTATGAATACAAGCGCATTAATCTGACACGCGGATGCTCTAGGCGGGCTCCGAACTCGCCCGATTGCGTTGCAAGTTGCAACACAACACAGCAATGTGTCTGCAGCTTTAACGTTAATTATAATCACGATGGAGACGGCAGCCTCTCTTGTAATTGACCGACTGCCTTACTTTGCATTGCAGATGGTACGTGGGCGAAATGTCTCGGCAGCGCGCTGAATCATTACTCAAACAAGAGGACAAAGAGGGCTGCTTCGTAGTACGGAACTCCTCCACAAAGGGAATGTACACACTGTCTTTATTTACCAAAGTGTGAGTTTCCCCTTGTATAACGTATTATTTGAGAGCTGTAATTCCGAATTATTGTATGTAGTTAACTTACATGTAGTGTTTTGAATTTCCATTATTTTTGTTTATTCATTCAAACCTAAATATATGTATGACGGCTTAACTCACTTGTTTGTCGGAGTATACCCGACTAATTTTGAGCCCGTTCGACGTCCTTATTTAATGGGCCTATAAATGCGACGTGGCGCTCTGGAGACTGCGTGTCGCGCGGAGAATTTAATCGTTACAAAAGATAGATGCTGGCCTTCAGCTTGGAAATCGCCTTTTAACGCTAGTACCATCCTTGGAAAAGGACACCACTATAGTTCGGCATGCCTGGACTAAGTTGTTGACGATGCCAACGACGAAGATCTGCAGCCACCTCCCCCCAACCTCGGCCCCATTCACACCATGCCTTAGCGAGTCGCAGCTTGCGCGACTCGCAGTTTTCAGGCCAACAGCGAGTAGACCCATTGAATAAGGACTCCGGACGGGTTCTTAACTAGTCAGGCATACTTCGACAAACAATTGAATTAACACGTCTGACATCCTATATATTAACCAGCGTTTGCCCGCGACTTTGTTCGCGTGCACTACACAAACTTCAAACTCCTATTTTACATTACCTGCTTAGGGGTTAAATTTTCAAAACTCCTTTCTTCGCGGGTGTCTACGTTAAAATAGTTATACTTACGCATGCTTTTCAGCCCGATACGTCCAGTACTTTGAGAGTTGAGCGTTCAAATATCAGTCCGTCAGTCAGCTTTTTCTATACATATTTAGATGACAGTAAAATTATTATCAGTTTGCATATAATATTGAATCAGTCACACACTTTCTACCATCAAATCACATCATAGTTTTCGTCATACATTTTCAGAAATCACCCTCAAACCAAGCACTATCACATAAAACAAAACGCTCGCGGCGAGTTCTACCTTTCGGACAAGCACTGCTGCTCGAGTATTCCGGAACTCATCAACTACCACAAGCACAACAGCGGCGGTCTGTGCTCGCGGCTCAAGGCCACGCCTTGCGACCGGCCGGCGCCGCCCACCGCTGGACTTTCTCACGGTACTTCCATGCTCAATATAGCTAATTCTTACCCGACTGCGGCAAAGCCAAAAGGAAGGGTTATGATTTTAGCAGTCTATGTATGTTTGTATCCAAATTCTGTGTGTTCCACCGTAGTGCCTAAACTACTTACCGATACTAACTAATAACTATTGGGCCGATTTTGATGAATGAGGTGTCAATTGATTCGTCGTAAAGGTCCGAGTGTACAATTTCAAACGAAATTGGCGAGTATAACAAGACTTCCATTCGTATAATCACATCAGACCCCCGCAACGTACTAATGGCAATGTTACTGGCACGGCCACTACTCGGTTGTCACTTGTCCCGCTCGATTGACTTCGCTCTGACCTCGGGCTATGCTCAACCCTACAGGCCGTGGGTAATTCATTACCCACATACAAATCGTGTGCGGACAGGCCGCTGTCCCGGTAGTAGTAATAGGTAATTAAATTAGTCCGCTTGTATGAAGTGTCGAATGGTGAATGGTGCAGACAAATGGGAGATCGACCCTTCCGAGCTGGTGCTGCTGGAGGAGCTGGGCGCGGGGCAGTTCGGCGTGGTGCGGCGCGGGCGCTGGCGCGGCAGCACCGACACCGCCGTCAAGATGATGAAGGAGGGCACCATGTCCGAGGACGACTTCATTGACGAGGCCAAGGTCATGACGTGAGTATCATTGCACGCTCACACATCGACAATTCCTACATCGTGATTCAAGACATCGTTTTTTATTTTTAAGTACATAGCTTATTATGAGTATGATGATCATATTCATACGCTAAAAAACGTGAAAAATTACAAATCCAAAAACTTATTTTTCACAATGTTAAAGTTCACTTTAGAGACTGCAAAATCGAATTACAGTATCCGGTAGGGAAGATCGCATCAACTTGAGAAAAAAAAACATTAAAATCGGCAGCTTTGGCTTCGTAGAGCATTGTCTCTCTCGTTGCAACTGACTACAAACAAGCAGGTGACAAAACGTCATATGTATCCGTGACAGAGACGACGCTCTACAAAGCCGAAGCGACTTTACAAAACGAAGAAAATGGTCGGCTGACAAGCTTATCCTGTTAAATATTAAGCTGAAACTTGTAGCTTGGAGATTATAGCGGGTGTCAATAATCTATTTCAGAAAACTACAACATCCAAATCTAGTACAACTGTACGGCGTGTGCTCGAAACATCGTCCGATATATATCGTAACGGAGTACATGCGGCACGGCTCGCTGTTCAACTACCTGCGCCGCACGCCGCGTGACCAGCTCGGCTCCGGAGTGTTACTGGACATGTGCATACAGGTTCGTGGGTCGTCATTTCACTCGCGCACATAAACGACGCGTGCTCCAAACATCGACCGATATACATGTGACGGAGTACACTCTTAGAACTCTTTAATTTTCCGGGATAAAAAGCAGCCTTTGTCACATATATCCATGCGACATGGCAAGTCCCAGCTTCAAACACCAGCAGAGTCAAGTCCCAGCTTCAAACACCAGCAGAGTCAATTCGGAAATTTATCATATTTTCTAAATTGGCTTAAATTTAGTCTCGTGTGAAGCTTCGGCCGTAGTAGTACAGTTGCCATCGCGTACCATCAAGCAATTCAGCATGCAATTGGGTATGGTTTAATAAAATGGTACCCTGTCATACTTCTCAGTACAAACTTCCACTAGATCGATAGATTTACGACGTTTCAAAGAGTATAAAATAAATCTACTTAATTGTATTTATATTTGCAGGTTTGCAAGGGAATGACCTATTTAGAAAAACATAATTATATTCATCGAGATTTAGCTGCAAGAAATTGTTTAGTTGCGGAAGAAAATGTTGTCAAGGTATACTCATATTTTTTGTTCATACAACAAAAACAACACATTCTATGATCATTAAAATGGATCATTGAGATTTATTTGAATCAATTTTTTTTGTAGGTAGCCGATTTTGGACTGGCGCGATATGTCTTAGACGACCAGTATACGAGTTCGGGTGGTACCAAGTTTCCTATTAAATGGGCCCCTCCAGAGGTTCTAAACTATACAAGGTTTTCATCCAAGTCGGATGTTTGGGCGTTTGGTAAGTATTTCATATCTTTACTTATTTAGGGCAGATTTTATCAATCGTTAGACAACCTAAGACCAAGTCTCCATGCGCGTAAGATCTAACAAATATGTTCAACAAAACATTGTGACTCCTTCATGAACAGTCAAGTCAGTCAAACAGTCAGTTGGATTGGTTAACTTTCCAGCGTTCTTGAAGTTTATTATTTTTATTTTATTCTTTTGGTCCACAATTACATCCTAAATTAAGGGGCCGCTTATATAAAGAATACGTGATGTGATGGTTTTATCCCAATTCATTTTACATTTGTCAGGCCAATAGGCCAGGGCCACACCCCCGTTTTGTAAGGTCTCCTGTGACAAAAATCTAACGAAAACATGTTCAGAGAGATATGTTAGTAAAACATCTGTAATGGTTGAAAAGTTTTCAATATTTTTAAAGTGATATTTATTCTTTTGGCCAAGCGATAACACATCCTAAATTGCAGACCGCTTCCATATTACATTAAAACAAAATGAGTTTATTAAATTCCAATTAATTTTAAAGTAAATTCTTGTTTTCAGGAGTGTTAATGTGGGAGGTATTTACGTGCGGGAAAGTACCCTACGGTAAGATGAAGAATTCTGAAGTGGTGGAGATGGTCCAGAAAGGACATGTGCTCGAAAAACCCAAGGATTGTTTAAATGAAATTTATAATGTGAGTATTCCTTTTGTTTACTTAATATTAAAATATCCTCTCCGACCTCTTTGGTGTGGTTTAGATGGAATTAAATTTTATAAATGATATTTTTTAAATTGATTTTCCAGTATAAAAAAGTGTCCTTTCCCGGAATGGTCGCCAGTTTCTCTAATTTTGACAACCGTTTCGTATTATTTATTTTAAGATTATAGAGAACCCAGATATTGATTTTGAAAAAATCAGTGACAAGAAAAATCAAAATGGGCGTCACTTTTTCGAATTATGACAAGTTTCCCATTTTATGATGACAGAGAACCTCAGATGGTGTCGCGCTAACTGTCGGTTGTGGTCGCAGGTAATGAAAGCGTGCTGGCGGCACCTGCCGGAGGAGCGGCCGTCGTTCCGCCTGCTGAAGGAGGAGCTGGCGGGCGTGGCGCACAGCGTGCTGGCCGACTGACTGCGCCTGCTGCTGCTGCTGCTGCCGCCGCGCGCGCCCTGCCCGCGCCGCCTGCACGCCGCCGAGCCCGTCTGAGCGCACCGTATTCCCCCTTTGTGTTCGTCTCGTAAACCGACATAATATGGGGTCAGCGGAAACTGAGCAGCAAAATGCTCCAAGCAATTTTCATTGGTAATAATTAACTACATCAAATTACAACTAAAACAAAGCTTGCGTGCAAGAGTTAATTCCTTATGGATTTTCTCTTCTACTTTGTATTTTGTACAATATAATTCAATACAATTTTAATTTGTCAATACAATTGTAATTTGTAAATAGTCCGCGACAGGTTGAGATGGCGATCGGGGTATGAGGCGGGGGGACGCCCCGCACGTCAGCCGTGCTCGTCCGCACCGGTTTAGTGTGGAGGCTGAGCGGGGCGTTCCCTTCCCGATTGCCATTTCAACCTGTCGCGTACTATAAGTGACGCGGACAGCCTACAGTGTACGACTGATTTAGCGCCCTATAAATATATGTGCAAATACCTGACATATAGGGGAGCGTAATACTCGCGGCGCCCTGTGATATCTATTTCACAAAATGACTATGAGTAAGTTCCAATTTCAGAGAAGCCACAAGTTTAGTGCTAGATATGCCAGAGAGCGATTTTTTTATACTAAATGTCACTATTTGCATTTAAGTTTAATATGAATCGGAATCCGTTTCTAAAATGTTCTTGGGATACTGAACGTAGATGTTTCGGTGAACGAGTTTTGTTTAATTAAATTTAACACTCAAGACAGAGTGCTTCGTTTTGATCACAGTATAGTAGAATACTACTAGAAGACGTTTCACATTGCCAAGATGAGACCAGATGTGTGAATGTGTGCAGAGACTACTACATCATAATATAACACTTTGTATGAAACCAGATTCCCTAATATTTTAAGCAAGATTACGTAAAAATCTGGAAGATTACAGAGTAATTTAATTGAAATACTTACCTACATTTTCCTCAAATATTTATGTATCATCACTTAACTTTCTTAAAATATCGATAATAACATTATCGACATTGTTAATGCAAAATAACTTATTTCATAAAAATAGGCCTATAGCATATAGCTGATGAACTGGTTCGTATATCATATGCAATTTGGTTGTTTTCTCTCAGACATTTCATGTCTTTTTAACATCAGTAAGACGACTATGGACTATGGTTTCACCAAGCCCCTGTTGTGAATCGTGATTGATACGAGAAAATGGTTTTTTCCAATTGATACGAAAGAACCTCCCCTTTTTTTGGAAGTCGGTTAAAAATAGGAAAGTGATAAGGCAAGAAGCATTACAATGCAGTTACGATCTAGACACAATTTCAACATCTGACTGAATTTTGTTTGCATTTCGCGTAATTTCAACATTCCACTATTTGTAGTGAGATCAAGTTCCATAACTTTTAAGTACATTCTAAACCCCCTAGTCTTCTCATTCTTTTTGTGATTCTGAAATACCAATTCCATTAGAAATAATGTAGGTAGATTTAATAAATTAATTCTGAACATAAAATCAGCAGTAGCCAGGTAAAGTTTTGAACATTTTATAGAAAAATACTGTTCAATTGACTACTTTATTAGCAAATATTTTATGATAATAAGTTATTTTATCAAAAGACCCGTAGCAAAGTTAAAGTGTATTAGAAAAATAATATAATTATACACGCAATCAAGGTTACCCCTCTGCTGTAGGTAAATTATAATTAAATATTTCAAAAACAAAAGTTTCACAAATCACAAAGTATTGTGTCCTTTATTTTTCATATTAATAAAAATATTTTTGAATATATGTAATAGAATATTTAACTCATTTGATTACTTTTTATCGCTTTAAGGATGTTTGTCATGAAGTCAACCATTACAATATGATAATTAATACTTTTGTATTAAAATGTGGACATAACATAATGTTATTTATTATTGATTAGTTATTATATTACCGATATATTTCATATCATTTATGATATTATAATTCCTTTAAGAAAAGACATGTCCAGTATTACTAATATTAATAATAATAGTAATCAAAAGCAAAAAATTAAAATAATAATTATACTTATCTAAAAAAAATTGCCATATAATTTTTTTATTGATCTTCGGAATTAAAATAGGTGCAGTGGTTTTCGAGAAAAATGGCACTTAATAGGTATACACTCCCTATTCCTACAGTATAATTATCCTGTTATCCCAAACGCCTAAATACTGTCTCCGTTTCGTCATAGGTAAAACATTGCTCCCTATATTCTTCAAATGAGAGGAAATATCAATTTTTTTATTATTGGCCTAATTGGACTATTTTATTAGCGGTCATTTTAAGGGACCGTTTCAGAACCCAAATAAATTTTATCTGACGAATAAATTATTATGACGTTTTGACAGTTTTTGTATTGGACATCTGTTAAATTTATTCATCAGTAAAAGCTTATTTGGCGGTTTTAAGGAAAACTTCTTTAAAAACATAAGATTCCAATAAAATGTATCACAATTCACTCAAACACTAATATAACATGTTCTACATAGGTATTATTTTAATAAAAGGGTTTAAAATAACGTCACACATGTATGAACCAAGATAATTATTATATTATAATAGTTTATGTTTCACAATAATTACATTATGTATTCGCTAAATTAACTCTGAATTACAGCTATGCGAGTTTGTCTAATAAGACTTAGCTTGAGATCTATAGAGTGCACTTGGACTTTGCTCAGACTTAAGACACTGTTAAAACGAGACAGCGCTATATATCGCTGGCATAATTCTGTCTTGTTTTAACTGAAGCTTAAGTCTGAGCAAATTCAAAGTGCGCTCTATAGATCTCGGCCTTAGAAAAAGGTATAATACCTAGATATCTAGAAGGGGCAACCAGTTTAACCGTCCACTGCCTATATATATTTACTTTATTACCATTGTCAAACATTCGTAGATCTGTATGATTATGAACAAGACTAGCGTTTACAGCACAGTATTTCAAGTTTAACATTTGATACCTATTATGTCTAGTCGCCATGCATGCATAAATAAGTATTATTTATCACGTTTTAAATTACTTATCGATCGCATTGTATGATAACACATTATAGCATCATATTTTTACCAATGTAGTTTTTGCTGTGTATAGTACTATGTATAGTATGTATACTGTGTATAGTATGAGACATGTAAAAACAGTAAATTGCTTCTTATTTCTATAAAACTTTTGCAATAACTATAAATAGTTTTAAAATAAAAACCTGAAAGCTGATTATGTTTATGTTTTCGGGTTTCAAGCGACCAGTGGGCGATTTGTGATGAACGAAAAAGACAGAATAATTCGAGAGATAGTGTGGTTAGCCTAGTATAATATGCTTTCCATTAGACATTGGGCGGGGTTTTAACGTAAATAACAAACATCAATTTTAGCCTGAGTTTTATGTAGTTTTACTGACGTTACTAGTAATTTATTTTGTTTTGTTATCTAGCAAAATATTTTGATAACAAGCTGACTTAACAACCACCTTCTAATAGAAATTCTGGCTTCCATGTGCACTACTACATGTTAGATTTTTAAATTTTCATGTGTTTAACACATTGACAGTTTTCATGACGTTTTTTTTTCAAGAGACATTGAAATAGATAATGCGAAAGTGTTTCTGTCTGTCTATCTGATAGCTTTTCACATCCCATGTGTTTGATCGATGTTGATGTTTGGTACAGAGTTAAGCTTACATCCTGGGGATGTAGGCTACTTTTTATCCCGGAAAGTCAAAGAGTGCCCACAGGATCTTTAAAAGCCCATTCGTTTAATTGATTTTTAGGCGTATAAACGCTGCATCCCATAGACTGAATTGTTACTTTTTCCGGAAAATCAAAGAGTTCCCACGGGATTATTAAGTAGCGGGCATTATCTAGTACATAATAAAATTAGGAATTATAGTCGCAAAATTTATAGTAGCTGTTAAATTTCTGTTTATTATACAAGAATTTTCTGTAGTTTTCTACGACGAATATTCGTATATTATGTATTTCGTGTGATTAAAAACCTAGTCATTAGTTGAACTAATTTGATGTTTGTCAGTTGAATGCAATTGACTGTCAATCAAGCGATTGTAGATTTACAAGTATCAAGAGATGGTACTTGATCATTCACTTCGTGGCCAATCAAATAATTCATATTACTAATTAACTTTGAAATTTTTCACTACTTAACTGACTTCGTCTTGCATATCATTAATGTAAAGTTCATCCCAAATCATAATTTTGGGGTTTAACCACTTATTTGTTTTGTTATGGCTTAGGTCATTACTCATTATACTAATTTAAATAATTAATTATTAATCACCTATTACTAGCATCTAAATTCTAAATAGTTTTTTTCTGATTCCTTAAATTAATTCAATGTGGATAAGTAAATACCGTCCCAATAAGGAAATGAAGATGGATGTTATAATATTATGTGATAGAGATTATATTGTAAATTATTGTGCGTTGGGTCGCCATTTACTCCACAAGGAAAGGGATGTTTCTAATCATAGTGATAGTAATCCATCACATAGTAGCGACACAGAACTGTGCCAACTATTTGTGTAGATTCTACTCCATATTCTAATTTTTGTAGATATAATTTTAAGTATTTGTGACTGAATAATGTTATTTTAATTGTAATGCGAATTATTTTCTTTATCATGTACGAAATAATATGACTTTAATCTCAGTTAATTTTCTCAAATAAGTTGTATAATTTCTTTTTTCTCGAATGAGTTGTATAGCTTCTCTATAGCTATTACGAATGCTTTGTAATATTTTATATATTTACTCTTGTGACACAAGTTTGTCACAGCGCGACGTTAATAGTACAATACAATACATTATGATTATTATAATTACAATATGAATACATATTTTGTTTGAAGACGTTTGCTTGGAAATTGTACAGCGATTAATTTGTACCTATACATAACTGTTTTGTAAGTAAATATATTATACAAAAGAATAATTGGAGTTTTCTTTATTAATGTATTTACGCAGCTATCAACAGTTGACATATTACATAATATTTCGAAAAGAGGTAAAAGTAGTGAATAAATATCAACATTTTATCTGATAAAATTATCACATAAAATGTAACGAAATGAGATGAAGGAAAAAGATAATATTGTTGAATTCAACATATATAAGGAGTTAATATAACAACTATCTTTTCTTATCTAACTAGCACGATTGTGGAAATATTATCAAAAAAATAAACTAGAAAGTAGGTAAGTAGCTTAAAAATGAAAAGAATTATTTCCAGAGTTAAGTGCAGTTGTTTGGAAACTTCACTGAATACAAATTAAAAAACCCCTAGTCAAACAATGTTGCGTGGGTTCTTTCATAATATAGAAAGGTTTCTTAACTACTTTCTATCATATTATTATTGATGTGTATAATTTATATAGAAATATGTACATAGTTTGGTTTTCCTATTGAAGAGAACATTTTAAATCAAATACAGTGATGAATTTTTTCAAATAAATATATTTACTTAACTATATATTTTTTATACACAGAGTACCCTGTTGTAATTAGAGCATAACCACAGAATACTATTAATAGTATAACTAATACTACGTTAATAATATAGTAACAGAATAGTAAGTTAATCTTCAGAACTTATACTAATTTATTAAATTGCAACATTGCAAAAGAAATTTATTTAGGTACCTATTTTAATTGAATAAAAACTGGTATAATTAATTAAAAAAACTGTCACAAATAAATAAGTCATAAATTATTATGAATGACGGCAGAGTAAAATTTAATAGCCTAAACAATCACTACCCTTATTAAAAATACGAAAGTGTGTTTTTTGTTGTTATTGGTTTGTCCTTTAATCACGTCGCAATTGTATGGGTATAGTTAAAGACCTGGAGAGAATCATAGCTACTTTTCATCCCGGAAAATGAAAGAGTTGAAACAGGATTTTTAATAACCTTAATGCATGTGGACAAAGTCGAGGACATCAGCTAGTATAAAATAAACTAACATAAAATATCAAACTATTTAATAAAATATATCAATTACATATATGTTTATTATTATACATTACATAAAATAAAGCATGATTACAGCAACTGAAGTTAAATATATATATTTTTTACATAGTTTCTACTGATGTACTTATACAATTACAGTACAATTTGTATAGTAACATTCACTGAGCTTTCATATACATTATAATTTAATGGTAATATTGTTGTTTTTTTTATGTATTATTTTTGGAATGATGCTACAAACAAATCACAAGACATACTTATCAGGTACTTATTATCAGGCATTAGTTAGTTTGTAAAAAAAATATGAAATAAAGCAAAATGTACGTAATTCTTACATATCTATTTTAATGAAATACAACAACTTACATTGTACCACTTGTACTTAAGTTAATAGTAAGTAATAGAATACTATATTGGAACTATTTTAATTTCATTTTTCTTTTACTTATATAACTGTCTGATAAAATAACAACTTAATTCATTTATGTGATATGACTGAAATTATACCTAATAGTAGGCCTGCAAATTATATAATTTCGCTATTAAATTTTGAAAAAGTAATAAGATTCCAAGACTAGGCTATTTATTTAAGCGAATCCATACCTCTTAGTATCCAAAATCTTCAAAACACGTGTGATTTTTATTTTAATAAATAGTCATATTTTCTCCTTGTCTATAGATTTTTACTTAAAAACAGCAATTAAGACAGCAGTATATAAATAGTGTATGTTATTAGGTAGGTGACTAGTATAAACATCAATAACTTATTGCAAGCATAACAGTATGGCTAAGTTTGATTTTTTTAAATACATAATAACTATAGTATATTTAAAATACCTTCATTAAATATTGGTGGGCAGGATGTCTGGTATAAGATATTGACAGAGTTCCATTTCAGAGTTCACAAACGTAACTTTTCTTGATGTGTTTTCATCAAGCCTAAAAAATTAAATATATGAGTAGCTAGTTATATTATATAATAATAAATTATTATTGCTTAGTTTTTTGTAGAAATTTTTGGTATCTTACCATCCTTTTATAACTGCCCAACAACCAGAAAAAAATGTTGGAGCATTAATAATGAGACAAATTCCAAGTCTCTCTGGGTAATGTCTACTAAGGAGCCAAATTAAATTTTTCAAGACTTGGTAATCCATACAGGACAAAGTAAAGTTATTCAAGTCAAAAACGATACACAAATTATCCACCACTTCTTCAAAACACCTCTTACTGGCATCTTCCTAAAAAGTAAATATAAAAAATTAAATATATATAAAATCATATTTAATTTAGAACATTGACATTATTCATAACTAACTTTCAAAACAAGTTTTAATTTAACATGTTTTTAATGGGTTAACCAGTCTGTAGAATTATTAACTTTTTATGTGGCAATTAGCCTTCAGGCTGGTTTTTAGGATTCCATACCTCAAAAAGAAAAACTAAAACTGTCATAGGATCACTTTGTTGTCTGTCTGTCAGTCCGTCTGTCCTGTTTGTTAAGAAAACCTATAGGGTACTTCCCGTTGACCTAGAATAATGAAAGGCAGGTCATAGCACAAGTAAAAGAAAAAATCCGAAAACCATGAATTCGTGGTTACACAAAAAAAATGTTTCAATTTTCAAAATAAGATTTTTACAAACAGATTTTTATGCACAAGTTTTTGAAAACTGGAGTAGGGAACCCTTCATCTGCAAGTCTGACTCGCTTTTGAAGGGTTTAGAAATTGTTTCAGTATTGTCAGTGAATAAAAGTAGGTATCTACTATTCCTTCACAGTAAATAAATAAACTTTTTGACATAAATTTTATTAAAATTGCATAAAAAATATAAAAATTGTATTAAACACTCAGTATAATTAGTAACAAGGTTGTTACCTTAATAGGAAAAAAACCAAACATTTGGAAGATTCAAGACCTCTAGATGCATGTTAGTGGTATGATGTCTGTACAGGTATATTTGTACAGATATTTGATGTATATATATTTAATGTACGACTGATGTTGCTGGATATATAGTAGCGCCGTGTTCTCTACCAGGGTAGTAATAAAAACAAAAGAAATGAACACTAAAAAAATATATATTATAATTCACTATTTAAAGTTACAATTCTTGTAGACTACAGCACAATACAACGGGCTAGATGCAACTAACGAATTACGCTACGTCGTTGCACGCGTAGCCTCTAAAATGATTACTCGCTAGTGCCTCTACAATGTCCAATAATTTGATTTTTCACTATAACAATTATTCCCAGCACCACTAAAATGTATGTTGAATAGGTAGGTTTAATATAAGAGGTAACTTACTTTCACAATATTAAAAAGTACTTACCAAACAATATACAATAAATTTTGTAAGCTCATCAATGTTTCTATCACTTGAGCTGTGATTTTTAGCTGGGATGTAAACAATTGGCCTCCCAGCAATATCTCTGTGCCTTAGAACTCTAGCTTTGTCTTTATATTTTTCTATTAGTTCTTTGTTTTCATGCAAGTCAGATACACCATATTCGACTCTCCATTTATTTGTTTTTAATATGGCCTAAAATTTAAATTGAAAAATATTCATTCATGTAGGATAAACCTGGTAATACCTAAATAGAATTATATCTATTAACATTTTTCTATTAGAATACCCCTCATTAAGGGGATGGCACTCAATGGTGATTTAAAAAAGTATTACCCATTCTACAATAACTGCAAAAGTGTGTCTGTCTGTAACTTTTCCCAGCTCATCTAATTTAAACAGAGTTTCACAAAAATTTGGTGAGAGATTACATCCCAGTAACAAACAGGCTACTTTTATCACGGAAAATAAAAGACCCATGGGATTTTTAAAAACCAAATCTACAGGATAAAGTCAGAAAAAAGTACAATAGAAAAGGGGCAACAAAAACTGAATTTTGCAATAGCAATACTTACCTATAAAGTGCATTTAGCTACTTAGTCGATAATTCTTTAAATTTTCTTCCACGCTGTGGAATATGTCTTAATTAAATTAAGTTAGTAATAAGTGCTTGCTTAAAAGTTACCTGAAATGCATTGTCGATAGTTTTAAACGCTCGTAGATATCTCTTCAATGAATAATCGTTGTGGTACTGGCCTGGATCCGCATCTACGATTAATTTCATCCTTTCCTTTAACTCCCTTAAATCTTCTTCGTTAACTGGTTTTGGTTCCTCAGCCATTATATTAAATACAATAGAATGTTTTTTATAAATGGGAATAGGAAACTAACTGAATGATTTTAAAGTCGTCGTTTTGAGAAGAGGACACCATCTACAAAGGAGTTTATTATTTGTTTAAGAGTAATTCAATGAAACATAAAATTTACGGGGTGACTGAAAGTTGAAACTGAAATCAAATAATTCTTTGATTCGAAAATATGTATTAAATAAAATAATGTCACGTATTTTTAGTCGCTGTCAGCTGTCAGCACAGGCCACAGAATACTTATTACTTATGCACAGGCTGTCAGTGTTTTGAAAATGAAGACCACAGACCAATAACATGTAGGATCTTCAAAGGAGACTTCAAATTAAAGTTGCTCAGTGGTAAACAAACATATTAAGGGTTGAAACAACCATTGGCAAGCATATGCAAAGATCCGTCCACACGCTTGCCAGTGCTTGTGGTTCGCTGTTTGTAACAAGTGTGTAGCATCACCAGATAACTAACTAGGCCATTTCATGGTGCCGCCAGATCAGACAACATAGGTACAGCAAACATGGCTTGTCTGCCAATCGAAACGCTCCAAAGCCATAGTCCAAAGCAATGGCAAGTATTTGCTTGCTGTTTGTTGTTTATCACTTGACAAGCATCTGGCACCGGCATGGTGTTTGCCGATGCTTGATTTGATATAAGTTGTTTGCCACAATCATGAAGCGCGTCCATTAGCATAGAATCTATGATCCATAGAATTCACATACAAATCCCACGTTTATCGGGCCATAATGGGGCCATATCTTATACTATCTCTACGGGCCATAATATGGCCATCATATTATGATTCCATAGGAACATGTATGGTCTACGCCATAGATCATAGATGTTTGAAACTTGGCAGTGTTTCTACATACAAATTCCGGTTTTACCTAGTTTTACCATAGCTTCTACCATGCTTCGACTATTGGGTTCGACACTTCGACAGGATTTCGTGTGTTCGTGACGAATGTTGGATTACACAGTAGGTAGGTAGGTAAGTAAGTTTTAAAATAACTTCAAAAGTAACTACCTACTCGGCTTCGCCTTTTCATTTCAATATTAGGATTTTTTCAGGTGGTTCAGGCTATTATAGATAAAGGTCGCTGCATACGTAACGGGTTTTTCCCGTCCCGGATGGGACGGGAGGATTTCTCGAACTACTATTGGACAACTGGAACGCCCCGCCCCGTCCGTTTTCTAGTTGTCCAAATCGTACTTCGAGAAATCGTCCCGTCCCGTGCGGGACGGGAAAAAACACGTTACGTATGCAGCGACCTACGTATATTTTTACTTTTATTAGGCACAAAGGTAGGTACTATAATGACGTTTACGATGTTCATTTTATGATTTAACTGTCCTTAATACTAATATCAATTACTAAGCCGTATTAATTAGCTGGTCAATATTAATTGATCAAAATTCTGGATCTGCTCTGAATTATATGAAATCGAGTCCTTTGTGAAACGGAGTTTTCCAAGTTCCATATTTTGTCATAACGCCTGTTTGCCACTACAACGATATTTGAGAAATAACACGTTATAGTCGCAAGCATTCCGACTTTTGATCAAAGTTCTAGGATTTTAGACGAAAATACTTGTTTAATCAAAATTCCACTCCAGATAAGTAGGCTACCATAGGTAAAATTACATTCTTATTTCAATTTATTTTATCGTTTTATCATTTTATTTAATTATTTACATATACAAATTACTATAATACATCGTTTAAGAGATCGGGTAAGTAGATATAGGTAGATAGCATAGATATACAAGTAAGTAAGTACGTTAGACGAGGTGTTCCATACAAAATGACAGTTATTTTTTGTACCAATTCGAAGCGTCTTACCGGGCGTACCGGCAATTAAAATTGTCATTTTGTGTCAATTGTTCCTCGTGTTGGCAGGATATTTCTCATCACTAATCAAGTTGCTTCAAAAACAAGTCGGCAATAGAAGGTCTAGCGTAGGTACCTACCTATTGAATTAGTAGAGATCCGTGATAGGTAGACAATAATTATTTAGTAGGTATACTTAGTAGTTAGGTGTACATAATTGTAGTATTTTATGAAAGGAGCCCGTTAGCAACATTAAAATTGGGAACATGTGCAATGCGTCTTCTAAAATCTGGTATAGAGCAACAGAAGCTGTAGCCGATGTCTACGCGGTCTGGTTGCCAGTTTATCCAGTTGAAAGCGGCGTTGTTGCGGCACCTGTCGGTGCAGAACTGTCGCTGACGAGCCTCGGCGAGAGTGTAGTACGGATTGTTGATACTAATGAACGCAGTGCCGCGGCGGCGAGATGCGTCGTACACCACCTGGAAAATAACCACAGTAATTTTATCAAGACACGCCAATTCTAAAGACAAGTTCTAAAAAGACTGATTTTGCTAGAAAAATTTTTACTTATTTAAAAAGGAGTTCACCTCGAGCGCTCATTGAGCGCCTTGCATACTAACGCGTTTTATTTTTAGGGTTCCGTACCTCAAAAGGAAAAACGGAACCCTTATAGGATCACTTTGTTGTCTGTCTGTCAGTGTGTCCGTCTGTCCGTCTGTCGTGTCTGTCAAGAAAACCTCCCGTCATCGTGCCCCGTTCATCTAGAATCATGAAATTTGGCAGGTAGGTAGGTCTTATCCCACAAGTAAAGGGAAAAATCCAAAAACCGTGAATTAGTGGTTACATCACAAAAAATAATTAAAATGTGTTTAAATTTTCAAAATAAGACAACTATACCAAGTGGGGTATCATATGAAAGGGCTTTACCTGTACATTCTAAAATAGATTTTTATTTATTTTTATGCATAATAGTTTTTGATTTATCGTGCAAAATGTGAGGAAAAAATATCCGACTACGGAATCCTCGGTGCGCGAGTCTGACTCACACTTGGCCAGTTTTTCATTTGAATATCTGAATGACTACTTAAGTAAGTTCTGTAGGTTCAACAAACGTAGGTAGATAGACAAGGTACCTTAAACTTAGGTAAACTTAGGTAGCAAAGTACGAGTACCTACCTTATAAAAGTATTCAGGTACAGGAACACGATTGTTGGAATGCAAGAATATATCAATTAATCGCCCACCGCTGTTTCTTAATTGAGTGACGCCAAATGTGCCTGTGTAAATAACCGTGTTGTATCCTGCAGCAGCAATGCGTTGGCGAAGATTCTGAAATACAGCTAGAAATTAGATGGCCGGTTATTTTTATATTGTAGAACCGATTTGATTTCGATCAATTTGTAGGCTCGCACCACGCGAATCCCTCCGTCAAAAGTTATAAAAAAGATTGGCAGGCCCAGTGCTTTTTCAATACTCTTAACTCTTAAGAATATAATATTCGTTAGGCAGAATCTTTATATGCAGATTTGTGGTACGTTGCTTATGTAAATTGCATATTTAGGTACCCTACTTATTATTGTAACACTGTTTTAATGGAGCTGCGCTTGCCTAGAAGATGCGTATTAACTTTCGGTATCCATATTAAAATTAATGTAGGTGAAAGAAAACTGATGCCGAAAGGGCGTTCTAACCTATCGGTTCGAATTAGAAACAAGGAGGCAAATCGCTTCGTACGTGTCCGTGGAATTTCAACTACGTACGGGTGCAGACCTTAGGGGACCTTTACCTTGCAGTACGAATAATTCTCTAGATATTGGAATAGGGTGCCTACTGCCACGAATGCATTGTAGTCACGTAAGCGTCTAGGGTATGGACACCTACTATTTTTATTAAAATCGTCTGGACGCCTTAGAGCAGAGAGAGACAATCAGGGATCATTAACGTTGTGGATTTAAAAAAGATCACTTGTTAAATACGTACTATTTCAAGTCTCATCCAGTTTCCTGCGTTGAAAGGTTGCCATTGTGGAGCAGCGTTAATGAAAAAGAAAGTTGAGCGTTGTCCAGTTGCAAAGACATAGTCGGTCTTAGCGGCCAGGTGACCACGAGCCAAGAACTGGGTAGATGTTAAGTATCTATTAACCATGTCGCTACCCAATAGATTGGCAAAAACTTGTCTTTGGTTGTTTTGGGTATAAATGTTGTTAATATTTACGCCAGGGAAAAATGGACCCGCTAGAAAAAAAATACTTTATTACAGTTTCTGATAAACAAGTTTCAAACGTACTGTAACGAAAATTGCAAAACCAGCGCAATTTCAATGTGATTATCTCTGGCTACCACAGCCAAAGTGCTTCTTTTTATCAAATTCTCGATCTGCAATTTTTTAGTTAGTATTTAAAAAAAATATATTTCCTGAAGTACCTACACTTTATTTAAAGTCGATAAAAGGAAAATAACTGAAACTTCGGAGCATTTCGAATTGCGTGCATCGAGGCCGAGCCTTGTAGTAGAATAGAATAGATAGAATAGAATAGATTTTTATTCAAGTAGTAGTCATTGTTATACCTATCTACAGGTACAGTCAACAGCTGCGCTAAGATTCTTTTGCAGGCACAAAGAGGAGAGCAAGCTTCTTGACGTCGCTTCCATTCCATTCATCAGAGTTTCATAAAATATTGTCTTCGATATGGAGCAATGTAACTATACAAATTGTATATGAATCGATGGATTATAATTAAGTGTGCAACAAGCGCTTACCTAACCAGCTAGGTCGATCAACCCCAGTTTGATGGATTCCATTTGTTACATCTTGATTGTACCACACATATAAGACTTCCATTCGGGTGGTGTCAAAGCAGGACCAATAATGGACATGGAACACGTTGTTGACAATAAATCCAGAACTTTAATAATAAAAATGAAGACAGAATAACTAAAAAAGACAAAAAGAGGGAAAGACAAAAGGAAGGTATGGAATAGATGGATTTTATAGGTTTCTTCACTGTAAATTTGTGAGTAATGAAAGCGACGGGACCAAATATCAAATATATATCAATTTAAAAATTTAAAATGAACTTAGCTAGGTTAACATACCTACAAAAACAATTTCATAACATTTTTGGAAATTGTAATTAAGTATCCAAATCGCAAAAAAAATATACAGAAAAATTAAAATAATCGGCATTCAAAACGCACATAATTTTCAGTATAGTAGGTAATTAAAAAATATAAGTAGGATTATATGCTTGTATGAAAGACTAATGAGCACCGATACGAGGAGCTGGCGAACAGAACCGAATAGTCCACGGAATTAAAATTTTACAGGACAGCGAAAAAACTGTGGCTAGGTAGGTATACCTGCTATGTAATCCGATTTTGATTAAAAACAGATTTATTGAGGCAATTTTTACCTCTGCACTTCAAGGTTGTTTTCATTAAAAATAATAACGGGGATCAATTATGTAGGTATGAGACACTACCTGATTTAAGAGAGCAGCCTCACGGTTAAAATTTTCTTCTATGGGAATTTGCTTGTAAGTATTAAGAGACGTTTCCGTATTAGGTCTTTGCATTACATTGTAAATTGCATACCGTATAACGACATTGTTGTTGAAGCATCTTTGATTAGTTTGCTGTGTCTCGAACGTGGCATGGCTACTACAAGTAATTTGTCCGAAAGCTTGATTTCCACTCAACCACCCAACACCTGACACTAGGTTATTGCTAACACATCGAGCGGTCTAAAAAATATAGTAAATTTTGGTTACCTAAGTATCTGTGTACTGTGTGTGCCTATTGTATAAATACGGTACCTACTAACAGCTAATAACAACAATATTGGGTATACAGTATACACATATAAAATACATTCTTCTTCATCAATCCTATGCTTCCGATTTTTTACCCAATTCTCGAGGTCACGCTGTCTAATTCATTAAACGTCCCTGTAGAGCCCGTTGAACTGAGATCTCTTACAGACTTTCCACATTCCATGACTCCACAGACTAATTCTGCTGCTTGTGTCCAACTACTCCAGCCACTTATGAAGACGAGTGGCTTGTTTTCCACCAAAATAATGACAGGTCTATGCTGTCGTGCGGTGTGGGTTCGCCATAATCGATAGAGACTCCAACATTCATTGGTTCTTCGAAGTAGGTACTATGCCCTCTATCACTTAACCTTTAAACGGTTATCAAGCTACAATTTTTTAATGATTTTGTCGGTTTATAAGTGTCAAAGTGCCTAATCAAAACTAAAAATCGGAAATTAGGTAGGTGAGTACTATTGCGAGGAGTCGTACATTTAAAATTTAAAATTAGATGTGTTTATGTTAGTTAGTATTAAAAGTCTTACAGCAGTATGAACGTTCGTTACAATGTTGGGATGCCGAATTTGTCTGTTCGGTCCTGGGCAAGAGACAATGACTTCCTCTCCAGCATTAAGTCGAACTTGACCAGTATTGCCAGTAGGAGTGAGGAAAGTGTTTCTTGCTCTAAGAAGGTACACAGGCTGTGGCTGACCAAAATCACCGTTTACTCTTAAACTGCACCCTGTATTGTTAAAGTTAAAAAATAATGAGCATATCTACAAAAAAATAAAGTAAGCTAGGTAATATTTTTAAAATAAGCTTTTTTTACACATTTACCTATCTAATGTTATTAATAAAAATATAAAATATTTTTACCCGACTGCGGCAAAGCCAAATTGAAGGGTTATGATTTAAGCAGTCTATCTATGATTGTATATATGTATACATGTGTGTATATATGTATGTTTGTATCCAGATTCGTAGCGCCTAAACTTCAGGGCCGATTTTGATGAATGAGGTATCAATTGATTCGTTGTAAAAGTCCGGGTGACATAGGCTACATTTTATACGAAAATGTTACATCAAAAAAAGTGGCGATTTCCAAAAATTTTTCTTTGCTATTGTATCGAGTGTGATGTCAAATGAAAGTGGAAAAAAATTCTGAGTTCATGAATACTAATGTACCTACTTACTACAACATTAAAATATTAATAACAAGCGACAAGAAAACAGTTTTAGTATAATATTTCAGCGATCGCAGTTTTAGTTTTCAACTTTATCTTGTCTTGAAAATAATTTATGAAGTAATGCAACTTTGAGGTCGGTACGCGTATTATAAAATTCATTAGCGGGGTCGGCAAACCAGCTGTTCCTGTTTTCCACTGCCTACTGTTGCTGCTACTCACCGCACCTACCGTATAATCATTTTCATTGAAGAAGCTTTGACATGTAAATGTTTAGTCCGTTAGGTAGTCTTTAGACAAATATGTATAAAATTACTCGTACGCACAAACATGAGAGACATTTAACACTGTAAAGAGAATAAATTACCACTTCGTGGAGAGATTGTTTGGTTAAACCATTGGAGTTGCTCAGTCGCAAGCCAGGCGTCTAAGTAGTCTTCAAATTCGTCATCACTCTTAAAGGTCATTCCTGCTGGATCCGGCAGGGCAGAAGGAAGGGCAGTGGCAGACACCGCCACCGCCAACGTAACTACGATGAGGCGTAACATTGATTGTTATTTCTGTACCTCAACTCCTTAACAATGGTCAACGGCCAGCTTTTAGAAAATAGTGACAATGAAAGCATCACTGCTTATGATATTTATACGAAATCCATATCTTTCGTTTTAAGCGTAGACTATTTTTGCCACCAATGTGTGATAGTGGTATCATTACAAAAAATTGCCGTCTAAGATTATTAAGATATGAGTAAATAATATTGATATTACACAGTTGATATTATAGTAATTAGTGAAGCGGTGATAGCCTAGTGGATAAAAGTCGGACTCTTAGTCAGGGGATCGGGGGTTCAATCCCGGGCACGCACCTCTGACTTTTTGAGGTTAACTACACTTGCTTTAACGTTGAAGGAAAACATAGTGTGGAAACCTGCATGCCTGAGAGTTTTTCACAGGTATCTTCCAAAGCACCCGTGCCCCGTAAGAACCTGTACAAGGTGGAACGTGAGTGCTCCATGCTTCCTCTTCGTCCAATCCTCGAGGATGGGATGGATAGCTTCGATAATCTTATGACCAGCAGTGGGTGACTCGAGCCTCCTCTGCCAATGGAAGAGGAGTTAACCTAACCTAACCTAACTTAACCTAAGGCCCTCCCCCCACACGTACGCGCCCCTGCCATCGGCCGCGGTCCAATTTATTACATTGCCCGGCTACAAGTAGGGAATTATTCATACTGCCCGGTCCAAGTGATAAATTCAAGCTATCTTAAACACTGACTTATTACATGGACCACGGGCCGTCGGGCATTATTAATAACGGCCGGTCGAAGTGATAAATTAATCACTTTGCCCATCGCTCTTGGGCATTATTAATAATGGCCGGTCCTTATTAATAATGCCCAGTTAATCACGTTGCCCGTAACATATATACTCGTAGTAGTTAGGCATAATTTATATTCCCTGAGTAAGAAAAATGCTCATAACTTTCGAATTGTTAAATAATCATTTGATTCGATTATACCAAATCTCTTTATTAATCCAGCTAAACCTAACACTGGATTAATTAATATTTATCAATTAAGAAATGTCTATAATATGTGCGGGTAACAATTTTGATTAAAAATATCGCCTGTACAACACGCCTCTGTTACATGTGACATGCTACGCAAACATTTTGATACAATTTCGATTTGGCATTCCCCATTTCTTTGTTATTTATTGACATAATAAGTACCTATTTTGTTTTGATTAAAAACGTGTGACGCGGCATAAATTCACTGCGGTACGTACTATACGTTACGTATCTTCATTGCCTTTGTATTTGTTGGATTTTTATTTTCCGTGTTTCAACTATTCACTTTTTTCACTATTTGCTATTTATTTCATGCATTTTAAAATTGCTATATCTTAGAAATGAGCAATGAGCATATAATGTACATTGTACCTACTTTGACTAGATAAAGAATAATATATTAGCTCATATTATAAAATGTACATATATTTTTTGTCTTCACAATCAATCATAACATTATCATACCTATCATACTTAATAATGTTATTTTTGCAAAAAAATTATCCTAATTGATTTTAGTTTTTTGTAATTCTACTAGGGACTAGTAGACTCTATCTACAGCCTCTACAAGAACTTTATCTCTAGGAATGATGTAGCAATTTTAAACCACAAAATATTTATGATAATTTATAGAATAATTAGCATTATTAGAATATTTGTCAACGTAATTAAATGAGAGCACGGGGCTCTCATCGAGATCAAATTAAACCGTTAAGGTCCTGGGAAATAATGAAGCAAATTTATTCAGTGTTCTCCAATTTAACGAGCGACTAAGAAACATCTATTTTACTAAGATTTTACCCAAAAGACAAATTACAAGCTCAAAATCCGTCACGGGCATTTTGTCACCACGACGACAGTAAACTTTTTCCCGAGCGTAACTTTTGCTTTCTCATCTTATAGCGTCAAAAACTTTCAGACTGCGTTAAGTAGGTAGTAACTTTCAAATCTGAAATATACCCACGTAACGCGCGACGGAAACGTGTCCAACACGGCTAATGGTAGTGGTACAACACACAGTGGTGGTAGTACACTTACTCTAGTCTCTACACATATCAGTCTGTGTTCACTTGGTCACGTGACTCACGGCCGGTGTGCTCCTTCGACTGCAGTTGCGTTTTCGTATCGTTTTTGATTGAAATAGATAAGAGTAAGATGACAGAAAGAAAGGTGTTTATAAAATTTTAGGCCGCAGCACTGTGCTAATTATATTGCACTTTCTTACGTCGTAATAAGAGTCGCTATTTATTCGAATTTAATCCGGGCGCGCTCGATGCCTAACTTTTCAGATTTATGTGCGTTTTGAGTATCACTTGCTTTAACAGTTCAGGAAAACATTGTGACGAAGCATGCATGTCTAAGAGTTCTCTATAATGGATTCAAAGGTCTTTGAACTCTGCCATTCCGCACTTGGCAAGCGTGGAAGACTATGCCTTAACCATCTCATATTGAGAGGAGACCCGTGCTCGGTAATGAGCCGACGATGAGATGACGGTTATATTTATATTTATTTAGAGATCTTTTCAGTTTACAAATACAATACAAATAAATACAAAAATATTTATTTCGACGATAGGTTGATGATGATGATTATGATGACTAGGAAATAAGAATTGTGTGAAGGCATTCACATTGTGAAGCTCGCGTAAGTCATGCTTCTGTAGGTGTATGGAGTATCCGCCATTCGCTCTAGTGTGAAGTACATAATATAAGTGAAGGTACCTACATTAGGTACTGTTCAGTACATAGTAAAAGATATCCTACCTACCAACTATTACACGTTGAGTTTGTTCCAGTCTTAATGGCGAATATTGTTAAAATCACTATAGATGAAATTATACTAAGTAATATTTGAGAGCGGAGGTCGAGCCCCATTAGCTAAACAAGGGAATTTCGTAGCACATTATACCTACTTTCTGGCCTAAACATCGAGATTACGTCGTTTCGTAGACAAAAACTTGTGCAAAGGCTCGCTGAATAAATAATGGCCTTTACCTTTGTCGTATAGGTTTAACTCGCTTGAAAGGTTATTATTACAATATATCTTATTTGATGAGGGTTGACATGTTTCGTATGTTATAGCTAACTATTTACCAACTTGGTTACTGCTTTGCAGGTTTGATTGAAGGACTTGGAAGAACAACCTACACAATACAAATTGCGTACCTGTTACAGTGAAGGTGACATGCGTAAGCTAATCGCTACGAGATGTCTACGAGATGCCTACGAGACGAATATTAGTAATAATTATTATTATGTGTATGACGTGTTTCCAGTCCATTCATACTTACAGTACATGGATAAGTAGATATTTATCATTTTAGTGATCACTTAATCAACTAGTATTTTAGTAGTACTTATAATAGTAATTTTAGCCTGTGGTGGAAAAAAAAACTTAGATTTTTATAGATGTAAAATGCTGTTAAAATTCTGGAAAATGGTCCAACTACTAACAGGTACCTACTACTTAATACCTATAGAAACCTTGGCTAGTTGCTAGTAAGCTAGTAGACACTAACATTTCATTAGGGTTCCGTACCTCAAAAGGAAAAACGGAACCCTTCTAGGTTAATATCTGAATATTTCTATTTCCTTATTTAGAATTCTTTGGCAGGCCCCTTTAATTAAATCTTATCTCATCATAAATTTACACACCTTTACTTAATCCATTGTTCATTTTATCTGATCCGCGCTGACATCATTCTTAATACACGCCCTCATCACGAACCTAATTAATTACCTAAGTATTTAAAGTATTAAGATAACGCCGTGGTCCGTAGCCCGTGATTGGGATTAATAGTTAAGTAATTTCTTTATGTACGGACCCTAGGCCTCGTTCAGAGACTCGCAGGGCGTAGCGTGGTGCGCTGCGTAGCGTGGAGCGCTGCGAAGCGTGGTGCGTTGCGTAGCGTGGAGCGGTGCGTAAATGGCGCAACGAGTAACGACGACGCCCGCAACGATATGCTTGGCGATACCTGCCTCGCCACACAAGCAACTCCGCGGCCCGCATTACAATCTTTATCATAATTTTAATTAGAATTATGTATTTTCGTGCGTACCAAATAATATCTATATACGAGATTTTATCGAAGGCGTATGTGCAGTTTGTACGTGCAGGGAGATATTATCTACTTATGTATATACAGATAAGATTTTAGGTACATGGTTAGTATCTTAATATCTAGAACCAATTAGACTAGATACAGATCGATTCAAATTTAATTTGGCAATTCGAAAAGAAATTATTAAGTATTATCAAAAGCATCAAGACCACACGTCATTATATTGACGTCAGTCTCATACCAGCAGCGTTATAACCGTCTAATTTCGATATAAATTAGGTAGGTATGCGCACAAAAATTTCGTTACCGCAACAAACTTGGAGAAAGTTTTGTTTTCTCATCTCATCGCTGAAAGCTTACAGAGGGGTTAAACAACAAACAACTTAAATATTGAATATTGCGTGAGCATTGAGTTGGGGGTTGGCTCAACCCATCTTACGCCTCGTCTACGGTAGGGGTTGTCGTGCCATTAATATTTAGGGCGATATTAGACACTTTTCTGCCGCGGTTCAATTAGCCGAATGGCAGTAGGTACTTACTTCGATGCGCCTTGACATCACTATTTTATTAGAATTCTACGTTCGTTATAACGTTAAAAAAAACACCTATTCTCAGTTACATAGAATAAGAGTTAAAAGAGAGAAATTAAGAGAGAAAAGGAGATTTTTTGAGCCAAAAAAAAAATACTAAGAAATGGTAAGAGATGCATTTGTTCAAAACTAGCTATTTAATTAGATAAAAGAAATCTCACTGTATGGAGTCAGTGTTGATTTTTTTTTTCGTCTTATCATACGAATATCATTTTAAGGCATTATAGCCATGATGTATTAAAATAACACTTTCTACATTCTTAGATATTGATGTTTCTTAAAAATTGGAAAGCAAACTTGGATGAGACGTGAAATAGCAGCCCCAGGTACCTAGTAAACGCTACAACAACTATTGACCCCGTGTGTGCTTTCTGCATTGTGCATAATATCGTTCTCCTGGGTAGAGGTACTCTTTCAACGCTCTTTACAATTTTAAAGTGGCCTTATATTGCTCGCCAGTTCAGATAGCTACCTACCATTTTTTATTTCGATTTACACCAATAGCTATACTAAGGGCCGGCGCGCATATGGCGGAGCGCAGCGCAGAGCATTTTTCACAGTCAAAATATTATCGAAATTGTCCTCATTGAAATAATATCTAAATTCAATTGTGCATCCGTGCGGACACTCGCACAGTTCCGCGCGTGCTCTCTCTTCTCTGGTAGAAATTCGCGCAATGTATCACGCGATTAGAAAACTTCGCGGGCATGCTCTGCGCTGCGCTCCGCCATATGTGCGCCGGCCCTTATGTAGGTACTATCTTGACAGGTAGCAGCACCTGAGGCAGCACACAGGATTTGACGTTGTAATGGAGCAACGTTGTTTCCCCATTTACGTTTTTAATCTGTAGGAACATTGGATTCCCTTGAAAATTATATTTTGTATACCTTTTTCCTGAAACTACTATACTAAGTAGTTACCTACTCTGATTACATATACCTAGGAAGAAATAAAATTCAATGTGCTGGGCTGGATTCAAGGAAATATTTGGCAGCTTTAAATAAATGAAAGTCGAATTTTGTTCATAATTCATTTAATACTCGCAGTGTAGGTAGTTCATCAAATAACTTTATTTAAAATAGTGACTTTATTGAGTGCAAAAATAAGTATGTTACACAGGAAGGAGTGCTCTCAAAACAGTATTAATATTACGATATTCATTAAACGACTCACAGTATTTTATAATATTTCATTAAATTATTTTAGTTGGATGCGCATGGAATATTTTATGCATTTATAAAAGTAGGTCCTACCTATCTATGACTTAATTTGTAAAGTGCCTAATAGATAGGTAAGTAATAATTGTGAGTTGTCTAATTAATTTATTAATTAACCACGTGTCTTATGTTGGTAAGTACTTGGTAGGTACTTACTTATTTTTCTACTATATTTTACAACTTTAAGTAGGTGCCTTAGTCAGGAAAAATTCAAGCTCCTTTTTATTTCGCTGATTAAATAATATAACCTTGATAAAGAGTCAGTTAAATCAAACTCGATTAATAGATATTATAGTGCAAAATTCCGCGCCAGACCTTACTTATTTTAATTAACATATTTAATATTTAATCTTACTTATAGTCTGAGCAGTAATTTTTATATTGTTTCTCAGAAAATAAGTAACGTCTGGTGGCTCTGGGATCTTATCTGGGATTATTAAGAAAAATATGTGTAAAATATTCTTCTAGTAAAAGTATGTAGGTAGGTACTTAATCGAACTGATTCCGTTACAAACTATTAACCCTATTAACTAGGTCTATTGGTAGGTATATCTACTTCATGTTGATTTTGAAATAATACAAGAAATTTCATATCAATTCATTATTAAATGTCGTTGATTTCACAAATATCATACTTAGGTTTTATATAATTTATGTAATAAATAAATAAATTAATAAGAGCATTACTCCTTTAATACTAATGCATAATGTTGTACTTTGTTGTAATTTTTATAAATGATTTTTAACAAGAGTTAAAATATAACATTTTACTTACTAAAAATAAATTAATGACAACAGTAATATTAAAACAAGACTATAAAATAATCTGATAAGGTTTTTTAATACCTATAATAATTAATCACACTTTTTATTCAACTAATTAACAAATAATGTGTCACGAAGTCAGGCACATCGCAGCAGAGTCAAAGCGAAGCGACGCAAGGTGTCTTTACTAAAATTGTACCTAACAAACGCACTATGTACTTGTTTTTGGCTTGCAGTAATTTTTCCACTCAAATAATATTAATACATTGTGCATCTACATATACTTATAATAATACTGTTTTATAATCGATATAGACCTCAAAACATTTTTTAATTTTTGTCGGTCTGTCTGTATGTGCACGCATCACGCGAAACTACTGAACCAAAAAAATGAAATTGGGTACAGTGTTAGCTGATACTCCGGGTAGTTTTTATCCTGAATAAAATTAGGGATTCTTCGGGATAAAGCATCAAAATTTTATCGATTTTACTTCATCAAATTTGGACTCATTTTCACAATTCCTTTTTATTTACAAAGGTTGTAATGTCAAGTTGGTACCATGTAGATAAGTTTGGTGAAAATTTTGACGAATAGTTTCCGAAATAGAAGATGGATCTCCTCAATTCAGTACGGGTTTCATTGTAGTCAGAACATTTCACGTGGAATGTTTATAGATTCTAATAGACCGTATAACATTCATACCCATATTTTGTCTATGGAATTGGTAGGCTCCCCGTACGAAGCCGGGGCGGGACCTATCGTCTTTTGCTACTGTACGTGCTGACTTTGCCAAGAGTGGATAAGGCAATTATACAGACAGATTGTGGTCTGCTTAGTGGACCATTAGAACACTGTTGGTCTGACATCGTTACTAGATGAATCGGTATCTATAGGTGATTACACATTACAAGACGAGATAAGCAACGCATTTTTCAGTAGGTACCAGCTAAATAGGTAGGTATGTGTAAAGTAATCCAAATTTCTTTAGCGCATTCAAGAAATTTTGCAACTTGCTTCAAGGCATACTCACACTTTTAATTTACAGTGAAGATAATGTTAAATCCTTTCCAATACTTTAGAAAGAACCCGTCGTTGCGCCCGCTTTGGCTCTCCCGCGATGTGTCTTGAGCCTAACTATCTACCGTCCGTTTGGAAACCTGCGATCTAAGGCATCCATTAGATAATAGCTTCTCCGTTAACCATGATTAATGAATGAATGACTGATGAATGATTGATGGAGCAGATGTAATCCTCCTCACACATTAAACTGACAGCAAAAGCTATCATCTAAGGGAACCCTATTATAGGTACCTACCTGCATTTAAAATTATGTAAATACAACGACTACCTTATTAAAAGGCATTGCAACCTTTGAATTATAATGGACTAGCACTAGGCACTGAAAAATACGCGGCTTTGACATTGTACAAGGAACTGTATGAAGTATGCGAAAAACTGGCTTTACATCAGAGCAACATAGTTCGTATTTTGCGGAATGCCACAGGGCCGTCATATGCAATTTAAAATTTAGATTTTTTGTCAGTTAGATTAACGTACCGTAATATCCCAATTCTACAGCACGGTTTTGTCTCGGCAGGATAACGTGCTTGACAGATACTGTTCCTTGTATAAATAATAAGTAGGTACATTATTCAATGATATATTCTTTCATGCTGTTCCGTGGCAATAGGTACGTCTCGTTGCGTAGATTTTCTAGTTTTTCTAGGCCTCAAAGGTTTAAGAGGGCTCTCTCCGTCACTCGTTTCATACAATCGTAGTTCCAATTTCATTTGAATATTAAGCAACCAAAGTCCATGAAATTTTGCAGACATATTCTAGAAACTAATATCTATGTCTGTGGTTTTCCAGATTTCTGTTAAAATATTCGGTTTCAAAGTTACGCGGCCTTAAAAAATTTCATACAAATCTTTGAGCCCCTGTAATTTTAAAACTACATATTTTTAGAAAAATCTAAAACACCACAGACACAGCTGATATTAGTTTCTAGAATATGTCTGCAAAATTTCATGGACTTTGGTTGCTTAATATTCAAATGAAATTGGAACTACGATTGTATGAAACGAGTGACGGAGAGAGCCCTGTTAATAACATTATAGGTACCTGTCATTATAACGGTTATAATATATCAGTGCTTGACTGTCTAAATCTAATGATATCTTGTTCATATTAAAGTTTACAAAGTTAGAATTTGGTCGAGAAATACTAACACTATAATGTAATAATTATACTCGTAAAGTACTTCATTAATCTTTAAATACGATGAAGGCCTCCGATAGGTATATTATATACACAGACTAGTATATATCTAGTAGGAAAGTATTACTAATTATATTATTACGAATAAGTTATAGTGTCATTTTAACTCTCGATATATAATGACATTATGTAAAAGAGATGTAGAAATAGTGAAATAAGTACCTATGTATTTTGTAAAATTCATAAGATATCGACTGTTCAATAGCTCTATTAATTATATTTTGTAAAAATATATTTAACTGTCCTAAATATTATGTAGTATTCAATACCACTACAATACTCATTTGTTTTACAAATCCTGCTATTCGAACTACTTTTAGTTTTATTTAGTTCTCTAAAAGCAGTCCAGACTTGTTTCGTTCTCTTAAATTTAAAATGAAAAAACTACTTCGCGTAGATATGGCTTTATATTATAATATAATACATTCAACGTTCACTGCCAATAATACGGTCCCTTTAAAAGTTAAAAAATAATCAACACAGTTTTTGCACAAAAGAATATTACATGTTAAGTTATTCGAAATAATATATCTAGAGATTTGATATTTTGAATTTTAAATTAGGTAATTAAGGTACATACTTACATTTAAACTTATTTAAGCTATTTTCTAATTCGTGATAAGTGAACTTCGCCAAAAGAAAGCAAACAGAAAGAAACAAAAACTGGACATTATGAAACTCGAATCTATCTACAACGACACAAAGTATACTGATACTCATAAACTGTATTAAGGTGTACAATCGCGCTTACGATAAATGAACTTACTTTTTACATTAAGATCAAAATTCTCACAGCTTTGTCTTTCATTGTTCGCTTACTAGCGAGTAGTACGAATAAATTCGTTAAACACTAAAACTATAAGGTACATCTAGTACATACGTAGAGGTATTTGCAACAGTCATAATAATAAAAACATCAATGATACGAGCACTAAGTACTTGTATAAGTAGTCGTTGATATCATCGACGAGATAACAAACGCCGTATATACTCTCGATATCCGACAAGCAAAACTGATTCGCGATACAAACTTTATGTTTCAATAGGTATCGTTCGGTTGAGACGATAGTGTTTTAACTGATGGGACAATCTTTTCCTAAAAGTTTCGTAATAATTATAATGAGGGAACATAAGTTAAATTAATATTTCAATAAGGAATGCGCAAGAATAACATTTTAAGGTGGATGCGACGGGTCTGCCCGCGAAATTCAAATTTAATTTGGTTTTTTGCAATTTGTAAACCAATAAGACAACGCAGGCTTATGGCATTTTAATTGCAACAATGGCAGTATCATCCTCACAGGTTAAAATGCCATAAGCCTTCGTTGTCGTATTACTTTGCAAATTGCGAAAATCCAAATTTTTGAATTTCGCGGGCAGACCCGTCTCATGCCCCTTAATGTAGGCGTTAGTGACATGGTAGAAGAACGCTACGCTGGTGATTGTTAGTAATGCCTTAAAAATGTAGGTATCTGCAAAAGAAAGTAAACTGTACGACGGGGAAGAATATTAAATAATATTCATAAATTTAAATAAATACAATGACTATGTACAAAACATTAGAGTTAATAGATAAACATATATAAATCAGAAGTACTGAGATCATATTACTATTCTATTAACATTATAATAACTTATTAGTATTACGATGAAAATCTGGTGTTACCACGCTATTAAAGAGGCATAATTATTATTGCCACGAGTACATTTTAATCTTACAACAGTTAAACACAACAAATTATTCGTCAAGTTGATATAAAGTAATAAGGCCTGCTTAGTAGTAGTAATGTACATGTAATTCGACTTCATTTTACATAGTTGAAGAGATTTAACTCAAACCAAACAAATAATATTTACACACTCTTAGTAACTCGTTTATCCTTAAATTTAAACAGCTGCTCAAATTTCAGGAGATGCCAATTTATGGCTACTGTAAATAAGATATGCCTCAGGAATTTCTTATCATTTCGAAATAACGAATAGGTACTTAATAATAATAATAATTATCAATGAACGCGAATTATAAAATGACGAGTGTATTTTAATTTTTTTTTTATTACTGAAATGCTTTTAAATTGTACTGATATATCGTAGATCTTGTTGTCGCTGTAAAAGGAGGCTCAAGAGCCAGTAGACTACGACTTTTTGAAGAGGTGTTTGATAAAAACTTATAGTTGCTAGGTAATACTAATAGTGGTTATGCGTTGCCAGTAGGTATTGCAAACTAGATTTATGCCTATTGTGGGAATTGAAATAATATTTTATGCATCCCTGAGGTTTTAAGTAGGTACCAAATAATATTACTTTGTGACAAAACTGCAAAAATTAAACTGTGCTTGTCGTTTTTTACCAGGTTGGCACAATATTATGCTAGAACCATTCGATGTCCTTCATAATATAAAGCTTTTAGTATCGATGGTGGCTCAAGCCGTCATCGTCTCGGTCTACACTCTAGTGTGTAGGGTGTGGGTAGTGTTCATATCTTGAGAAAAAAAAACGAACTTATTGATCGTTATTTTATTATTAATTAAGTACTGTTTTTATTTCTAGATTTCACCACAATAGGCAAACATTCTTAGACTATCCGTGCAAAATCTGTTAACGGCTTATTAGTTGAACTAGAAAAATCTTAGGGCGATCATAAAAAAAGTAAAGTGCCAATGGTTTGAAAAAATAAATTGTATTCTGTTTCTTAGTAAAAGAATATCGTTTATGTATAAAGTCATTTGTTTTGGTCGAATTAGGATATGCATTTGTAGAGTAAGGGAAATAATTATTATTGATAATAATGTAGGTATCTGTTACAATATTTTTTATTGCATTGCTTCTACATCCGTGAACTAATGGATAAATTTTAAATCTAATGAGTTTTTGAATGTCTTAGAATTATAACAATTAAAAATTAGCTGTATTATTATTAAATGTACATAAATCTAAATCACTTTAATGGAAATATTTTAAGCGAAATATATAATATATTATTATTAAGTAAATTGAAATTCTCAATATCACTTTGGTGTTTGAGTAAACAATAAAATTTTAAAATATTAAAGTCATTTATACAATGCTGTTAGTTATTTAGCATTTAAGTTTTCTGGTAAAATATTTATCACTGTCTTCTTCTCACACAGCTGTCTCTAAATCTTCTGATACTAATTGAAAATGTTCTTGACCTGCAAAAGAAATACTTAATAAAATCAAAGCAATAATAGCATATCAAAGCACCGTTACTGCCTTTATTTAATAATATTTAAGTTAATAGCTGTCTGTCAGGGTTATGTTTAGAAACATAACTCTCATGTTGTCAAGTAACAAGTAATTAAAAAAAAATTAAAAGTCCCGACTGCGGTTTAAGCTTCATCTTTTTTGGCCCGCACATTAAAGCGCATAAAATCCGCCATTTTGATTTTTCTAAAAAATTTATGTACTCCATGACACTCGCACGGACTAGACGAATCTGGTTATGTATTATTTATCAAAATCGGCCCAGCATAGGAAAGAAACATATGTACATATAGACACTACAGTGCTATTGTAAGGCAATGATATTTTGACAATTTCACTGGTTGTTAGATTATGAGGCCGCCTCTGATTGGTCTGTTTCCGATGTTGAAAACGATGGTTGAAAAGGAATTGACCCATCAGAACGCTTGACGTCTCCACTGCCAACTTGACTCATAATACCTAGATTTTTTATGTCTCTATAAAGACCCCGTGGCATTACAATGTCACTAAATGAAGTCATTTGACAATCTACCGTTTAATTATAATATCACTAGTGAGATTGTAATATCACGGCTTTGACATATACATACAGATCATGCTTCGCTGCAGTCGGGTGAAAAATCAAATATTTATTACTTTCTAAGTAGGCCGCCAAGTCGTGATCGTCCGCCCTGAGCGCGTGGTGGCGCGGCGTGAGGCCGGCGTGGTCCTGCCGCGCGAGCGACGCGCCGCCCGCCACCAGCATGCAGCAGATGGCCCTGCGCTTGTGCGCCGCGGCCTTGTGCAGCGCCGTCTGGCCGCGCTCGTTGTCGCGCATGTTGAGGATGGCGGACGGCGCGCTGGCGATCAGGTACTTCACTATCTCCTTGTTCCCGTACCGCGCTGCGATGTGCAGCGCCGTCTGCCCGGTCGCGTCGATCGACAGCAGCGAGTAACCCGACGCGTGTAGCTCTTTCATCTAAACAAAGTTCAACTATTTCATTTCCCCCCCACAATACCTACTACTTATCTACCAATTGAGGAGCTGTCGTATAAAACGGTGTATAGCGAAACGAAATGTAAACTAACAGGAGGAGCAAAAACTGAAAGAAAGTTGTTGAAAATTTACTTAATTGCAGGTATTGTTTTGATCGGAATCACGGACTCAATTTCAGCTTAATTTTAGATCGTTTTGCTTGGAGATTCGGTGAGGTAAAAAGTCCAGAAAAAATTTGATCAGAAGTGTAATTAGGTATATACTATATAAGTACCATTTTGTTCGCCAGCTCCTAAAATAATGAGTAGGTACCTAGAATCTGCGTCCTCACGGTTTATGTAGATCTCAGATAAGGTTTATGGAGTTGGAACCCGAAGTTCAATGATAAAGTCTATGCTCGAGCCCGATAATATCTATTCACAATCTGTGGATCATTAGTCTCTACTCTGCAGCGTCACGAGTAAATATTTGTCACTTGGACGTTACACGAAATTCGTATGAAGTTGCAAATAAATGAATGCTTAATTTTAAACGACAGTTGTTACGACCCTTACCATTTTCAAATCACCCACTTTTGCAGCTTTGAGCAGCGCGTCCGTTGTTTTCTCCAATAAATTCCTGTAACAATATTAAGGCTGTAACGCTCATTGTTCTGCATTTTGACATTGATTAATGTTGTAACTTTAGAAAGCTCCGGTAGGTAAATCAAAGCGTTCCTTCAAAAAGGGATGGAAATCGCCTAAACTCCAAGATAGTAGACAATGACACGTGGTTCTAATAACAGAAGATGGCTTCGCAGAATCAGATGAGTGGCTATTGTTAGATCTTATATAATTACTCCACCAAAATGATGACACAGGCAAAACTTCTTCCAAAGATTGGAGAAACTAATAATTAATAATTTATGTCATCATCAGCAGATTGATTCTTTAAACGAAATAACAAGATGTGTATAACGGTCTACATAAATCTCACCTACATCCCAACACTTCTTGGTCAAATCCAAACAACTTTTCGTGAACGCTGCATGCAATAAGAAGAAACAAGGGAAAGTAGTGCAGGTAATAATTTGATAGTGTCTTGCTGCTACAGAAGAGATCAACAGACAGGTACAGAAGTGCAGGCTAAGCAAACCATAGGTACTAATTATTATTATTGACACGTAAATTATGCCTTGAAAAAGTAGTCTCTAATTTAACACTCTAGAGCTAAACTAGGATGGGTTGTATGGAAATTAAGAACGTTGAAAATTTTAATTGATTAGCCTTATTATATAATAGAATCAATAAGTAGCAGTGGCGGATTAAGAGGAGGGCGTCCTCCCCGGGCCTCGGGTCTCAGGAAGCCTCTAAGAGTGCGATCTATGGCGTGAACTTTGACGTTTGAAACAAAACATCTCTGTTCGACATTTATTTTGTGTAACGGGACATGTCTGACATAAATCTGTCTCGTTACTGAAACTTAAGTCTCAGCAATGTCAAATTGCACTCTATAGATTTCAGCCTAAACCTCGAGAAGTCTTTTAATAAAATGCCAAGAAACTATTTTCAATAAAAAATTAGAGAAAGTTGGAGGCGCGCATAAAAATTAACAATGAAAAAGATATAATAAGATCGTTTCTGTAAAGTTAAGAAAAAAAATTGAGCTCGCTTCGCTCGCGCTTATGTTTCTTATTGAATAATTATTTCTCTAAAAATTTAATAAGGGCCCCTCTGAAAATTTAATCCGCGAAAAATAAGTAGAACAGAGAACAGTGGCCTCAATTTACTGATGTCGAGCTTAGTCCACCACTGTTACGCAGATACTATATACAAATCTACATAAGTAACAACGCGAGATTTTAGATTGAGTGGCAGCTACAAAACTTTTTAAATAATATGCCTACTGAAACATTACCCATAGTCACATTCGCATGAAAAAAGCGCCGCAAAAAGGTGAACATTATAATATCTAATAAGGAGTTGACATAAAATTTTGTACATAGCTTATATTTTAGAACTCTAAACTACAGGGAGACTTTTATGTTAGCTTTTTAGTATTCATAAGTCTATCAAGTATACAGTCCTTGTTTTGCGATCGAGCCTAGAAGATAGGAAAGATATAGTAAGATATTAATGTGTATTGTAAATAGTTATTAGTTATCACAGACATCAATATCTGTGGTCGTCACTAGAATTAAAAAATGTACTTACGTTTTGAAGCGTGCAATAGAGTCACGGTTTGCCTGCAGGTCTTTGATCGGAGGACTGGTGCACAGTGGCGGGGAGGTGGAGTCTTGTACTGAGGGTGTTTTTGGTGGCTGAGGAGAAGTTTTGGACGATGGACGGATGGATATTTTTGGAGCGGCAGGCGCTGTCAACAATCCTGAAGGCGGCGTTTGAGGAGTAAGCAGTTCCTCCGATGTTCGCGCCGGGCTTCCGAATCCCGATTCACTGTTAAAGAATAATATTCTTTAATACTATGCCCGGAAGAAAGCTTATTATATTATAATATTAGAGTAAGGAAGTAAAAAAGGATAGATTTTAAGGTTAGTAATAATATCACCTAGCATGTGATTCTGGAACATCCAAAGAAACTCCGGCGCTGGGAGTGTCGACACTCTGCGATATGTCCAGCGACACGGATAGTCCAGTGGTCGTGTCCAAAGACACAGATGGTCCGGTGCGATCTAAGGAAGCTGTCGCAGTGGTGTCAGGGTGCGCGGTTGATTCTGTGTCAGGAGTGAGCGGCGCCGCGTCGAGGATATAAATGTTTTCATGTCCAATATCGGTCGGGTAGTGAAGATTTTCTTGAGCTTTGTCAATTCGAAAGAACCGCTCGGCTGTCACCGCTGAAATATAAAAGCCTTATGTGTACAGGCTATTTGCTACAAGGTAGGTAGGTACTATTTCATTAAGTTGTAAGTACTTCGGTATTTTTAGCCTTATGGGGCTGAATCTTATAACATACTCTTTACTGTAAGTCTAAGGATTATAGATAAATAAACCTGTCCATCGAATTTCAGTGCCTTGCGCATAACATGGATGCAAAAAATGTGATAACTCGAAATTATAAAGTTTTAAGTTCAGTACCTATATTCATTCATAGAATCCGGTTCTCATATTTATTATATTGCAAACTAAGTCACTCTGGTGCCTGCACTAAACAAAATAAAAGGACATTCAGCTAAAAATAGCTACCTAGTACCTACTTTTTAATACGTCGAACGTTGAAAAATACTATGCTTGAAATAAGGCTACATTGAATTAATAAACGTTAATAAAGCAAGAGAGACGTAACACGAACATTAAGCAAAAGAAGCGTTGGGTTATACGAAGATAAATAAAAACAAAACAAGTATACTTACAGTCCACGAACCACCAATCAACGAGATTCGAGTATGTCTGAGATTCTTTGATCATGTTTTGTACGAGAGTCCGTAATTGCTCTAAGTCAGCCGCTGGGTTCACTTCCAAAGTGCCGACCCGTTCCGCTGGAATTGACATAATCTTATAGCAATCGATATCAATGGGCTCATTCTTAAGCAAATAATAATCGGTCTTGCATCGGTTGTTCAGCGAAATGGAAATGTAATCAGTATTTTGGGACCATTCCACCAGACATACAAAGTGTGGCGCAGCCGAAGTTTTATCGTATTATTTTTAATACACTAAATAGCAAAATAAACTCAAAACTATTCGTTACGTGCTTCAAGATAAACAAAACTTCTTCTAGCTAACAAATTCTTGAAGGCAAAAGCTAGTAATAGCTAGTAATAGCTTTTGCCTGCGACTGGTCACATGGCCCTCGGTAGAAAGTCTCCTCACAAAATCATCTAACTATCTGCAAGAGTCTCGTCAAAATCGGATAAGCCATTTTAAAGCTTTGTTCTGACTAGAAAAAACAACAAAAATGTAAAAAGTGCTGTTTGGGTTTGATAAAGTCTGTAAATAACTGAATGAGCTTGATAAAATTACTTATGTTAATTCAATAATCACTAAAAACATCTCTAGTAATGCGACTTAGCGATAAAACTTGCAGAAATTAACTTCATTGTTATGTCAACATCAATATCTGCTAGTTTTGTATACAACACTTGCCAAAAATTGATTTGCTGTGTTTAAAAATGCAATGACTTACCAGAGCTAACTTTTGTAAGTTAATTAAATAAAATTAAATAATTAGCTAGAAGACACTTAGCTTGGAGAAAGAAGTATGGCTCAAAGCATTTTCATGCAGAGCCGAAGCGTTGTGAAAGCGTCTTTTTATTTTTTTATTGTTGCAACATACAAAGTGTAAAGTAGAAAGAATTTGCAAGTAGTGCGTCAGTGGACCTGGACGCGAATTTCATTATTACAGTTTCTTTTTATTTATGCACGAGCGCAATCAGACCTAAGCTACTGTCTGTTGCAGGAGATGATGCAGCTTTAGATAGAGCGCGCTTGCATATAGAAGATGCCTATTCTCTTGACTTGAAGAGTGGAGAGGAAAACTGAAGCCGGAAGTGCGTTCTATATCCTATTTGAATTAGAAACGAGGAGGCAAATCGCTTTGTACGTGTCCGTAGAATTTTGAATAAGGTACGTACGGGTGAGACAAATAGGCGAAAGTTTGTGTGTGTGTTTGTTACTCTTTCACGCAAAAACTACTAAGCGGATTTGGCAGAAATTTGGAATGGAGATTGTACCCCTGATTAACACATACGCTATTTTTTATTCTGGAAAATTAAAGAGTTCCCACAGGATCTCCAAAAAACTTATAGCCACGCGAACAAAGTCGCGGGCATCAGCTAGTACTTTATAACATTTTTGAAAAGAAGCATTGCTTCACTGCGCGTCTGTAGCGATACGCTCTGAGCCTAAAAGATAATAATAAATAAGTATTACAAGTTTGTTCATCCGACTAGCTTTAAGTGTCGCAGTGCGAGATAAATTGAGTGTATTTAACGCACAGTAGAGGCTTAGTAGAAATAACATTGTAATAAAAAATCGGCCAAGTGCAAGTCAGGCTCGCGCACCGAGGATTCTGTACTCGGGTATTTTTTCGACATTTTGGACGATAAATCAAAAACTATTACATTATGCATAAAAATAAATTAAAAATCTGTTTTAGAATGTACAGGTAAAGCCCTTTCATATGATACCCCATTTGGTATAAGTTATCTTACTTTTAAAATTGAAGATACTAATTATTTTTTCATGTATACATTTTAATTTTTTTTTGTGATGTTTCATTGACATGACTTTCACAGTTTTCGGATTTTTCCTTTACTTGTGTACGACCTACCTGCCTGTCAAATTTCATGATTCTACGTCAACGGAAAGTATACCCTATGGGTTTTATTGACAGACACGACTGACGGACAGACAGACAGACAGACAAACAGATAACAAAGTGATCCTATAAGGGTTCGGTTTTTCCTTTTGAGATACGGGACCCTAAAAATCGAAAGAAATGGGTACTTAGTAGGTGTCACGTTATGGCTGGTAATTTAAGAAGGCTATTATAGTGTTCCCAGAGAAATAAAATCCGTTTTTACCTGTTTTGGCTAACAATTCCTTATCGTAATGGTGCCGCTCGTAATCGACCATCGTTATGAGATTCACGGTGAGTGACAATTTGTCCATTGTGGTTAGGCTAGAAAAAAATGTTTTTACTTTAGACATCCACGCTATTAACATAATATTATGAGTTAAATTCATAATTATTACCTACTATTAGAGGCAGTAATATGTTCTAAGACCTAGGATAGACAAAGCGCGATGGCAGCCGCACAGTAGACAGTCTTTCTGCGAAACACGGCAACAGCAAGACCCCTACAGTGCGAATCACTGCGAATTGTATATCAAATCTTTGAAACGAGCAACCGCCGAGTTTCTTGCTGGTTGTTCTCAGTAGGAAAGTCCTTCCGAACCGGTGATAGATGCTTTCGACGATTCAAAAGTACTTGAAAATGTCTAATTGAATAAAAATATTTTGAATTTGAATTTGGAATTTGAATTTGAATGCCTCCATCCAGTTCCTTGAATAGAGCCGCGTTTAATACTCTACCATCGCGCGTTTTGTCAAGTCTAAACGTTTCATACATTCACGTGCTTTGAGGACATGAAGAAGCTCTACAGCTTTGATAAATTCACACCGACCGAGAGTCAAAGCGAATCGAAGCCACGAAATAAAATTTTACATTCCTCTATCTCTACAAAGTACCTACCTAAATCGTAATCGCACGAACTACAGAGAAAAACCGACAAATCTTTTCTGTGTAGAAAGTGCAATAGGTAGGTACGTTGTGGAAATATATTTCAGTACGCAGCTTCGACTCTGTGTCAATGAAAAACAGCTTTTGGAATGAGTAGTCTATTTTTGCTTGTATTGGAATCTTTGTCTGCAATTAATATCTCCGGTAGGATGGACTAACGATATAAAAAGGGTGGTGGGAATCGGCTGGATGAGGAAGGCTAAAGGGTGTTAATAAGAACCTGTGTAAACATCGTTATGTAAGTAAATAAGTTTTAAAATAATGTAAAGACAGGGTTTAAAGCTTTAAGCTAGCGTATATTCAACAGTGGACGTCATCAGGAAATATGATGGTGAGTATCTGAAAACTTACGGAGCCAACACTCTTCCTGGTTTCTTCTTAGCGAGCATGATCGCCTGGTTTAATATGCACAACGTGATAATCGAAGGTGCCAGCCTGCAAGCCTCGCCGTCGACTTGCATTGGAATTACTTTCGTGGTGACGATCTTAGCCGTCTTGCATTGAGTGATGCATGTGCCGTGACCACCCGCTTGCAGTAATGGCTAGAAAATGGGTAATCATTGAACCATTGATGTTATTAACCACTTCATCTTCAATAGTTAAAAAATGAGTCATAGTTTCAGTTTCATAGTTTCCACACTGGTAGGCACTTAAGTAGTAAATTGTTGAGTTCCGTAAAAAAGATTTTACATAATTTTTCACGTTGCGTCTTTACGTAAACTTTGAAAAATTTGTCTTACTTAAATAGAAATCTTAAATTACCAAAATAAGTATTTTATTTTATTTATTCACGTACCAATAACTTCAAACTGAAACATATACAATGAAAAGACGTGCACAAAGGACAACTTGTCTGTACCTACTGGAGAGATTTTTCGTTACATAGATAATATCACATTGCTATATGACATAGATATTAATTTATTTCCTTTATTTTATTTAACTAGTTCTCGTTCAACCCCTTTCATAGCTCCTCGTCTTGTTTTTTGCTCTACTCCATAACATCTTTCAAGATAAAAAATTCTAATATTTCTTACGTTCGAACTACCTATCCTTTTATTCATATTCCATATTATCCAATGAATATAATAAAATGTTCGCAGAGACATTTTTATGGAAACCATTAAATTAAGTGGTGAATCAATCACGAATGGTTCATAAATCAAAGCTCTATTATAGGGGAGAGTAGCTCTACATGCATGTTTTATCGTCGTTCGTGAGAAAACTTAGTACTTAACTGAATAATATTGTACGAAATTTTTTGTTCCTGTAAATATTTCTACTAAAATTTGCCGTGGGGACTCTTTAATTTTCCAGGATAAAAAGTAGTCCAGGATGCAAGGTATGTCTGTACCAAAAAGACAATGCCCGGAATTTTTCGATTTGGATTTAGATTTTTTAATAATGCCGTATTACTTTAATTTTTGGCCAAAATTAGCCAATGTCTTTTCCCCGGGCAAGCAAGCTATTTCTGTACCGAATTTCATCAATATCGGTGGAACGAATGGACCGTGAATAGTTAGCAGACAGACATACAGATACACTTTCGCATTTATAATATTATAGTATGGATTATTATGAATGTATTCTAGTATCATTTGCATTTGCAGAATGGCATATTATTATTTATCCTTTATACACATTCATGATAAAAGTAAATAATATAATAGGTACCTAACTACCTAAATTCTTTCTTTCTTCTAATTCCGTAGGTACCTACCAATGTATAAGTATTAACTGTACCTACATTGGAGTGGAAACAACATAATCTAATAATAGAGCATACTAAATAGATGCTACGACATAAATGTATTAGTACTGGATAATGCAAGTTGCAAGAGCATTATGGAGTTTAATGGAATGCGAATAGTATCATCTATAGTCTATACGATATCAGCGCGCGGTGAGAAAGCAGAAATGGACCCTGCGATAGGATTACGCCGATCGCTATACCTACGGGGAAATTCGTGCTCTATTTCAGTGCTAGGTTTCATAGGATACCTACATATACACCTTTTAGCACTTAGCCGATAAGATTTAATGTCAACGCTATAGTGCTAGGGCGTCCATTCGGGCGCCCGAATCAAATAGCATTAATTTGTACCCATTCAATTTTAACTACGTCCAAACTCCAAAGAGACAACGCAGCTGAACTGACGATAACGAATCCTACTTAGAACAATTCAATATAATTTGACCTAGAACTAAAACTCATCATTACTTTTCATTAAGCACTAGCTTTTTCCCCGAATAATATCCTAATTATAATTTGTAATTTATATGTAGGTATGTAATTTACATGCAATATGTTACTTCTAAGAAAAGTAGCTTCATAATGATGAAAAAAATATAAAAATCGAATACAAATGAACAAACAAATCTATTCTCTTTACAATTACAAGTATAGGTACTTAGAACTAAAGATGATTGTCGTCAAACGCAAGTCTATCTTGCAATAAAAAAAAACATTTCGTACCGAACATTAATAATAAAATTGTAGTACCTGCTAGTAAAATTGCAAACTATTTTATTATCAGTTCAAAATAAATACGATTGATAAAAATAACTTACTAGTTGATAGGTGGTCAATCCTACAACTTCTATTAGACCATCTTCAGTCGAGGGCTCGGAAGTTCCTCCCGACTTGTTCCAAGGGTGAGTTCCACCCCCATAGCTATAAAAATATTTTTAAAATATAGTAGACATACACATAAATAATATAAAATGTAAATAATTAATTATACTTAATGCTTGCGACTTCGCCCGCGTAGATTTAGGTTTTCGAAATCCCTTGGGAACTCTTTGATTTTCCGGGATGCAAGCTATTTCTGCAAAATTCGTTTATCTTTTTCGACAAAATTGGTTTAATGTATGGACTGTGAAAAGCTAATCGGCTAGCTTAGGATGCAAGTGCAAACTTTACGGTTAATGCACTTACAAAGAAAAATAAAGTTAAATATTTATAAGTGTGTAACTTTGTATGCGCTATCAGGGAACTTACGTAGTTAGGTACCTACTCACACCATTATTGTTAGACATAAAAGAAAATTAGATTGCTCTTGCTGCTACTGCTATTATAATGGTCACACACATTCAGTGTGACTCGCATGCCAATCGTCTGCTAGATTCGCAAGAACGCAACGTACTCTTCAGTAATGAAAATGGAAATTACGTCTACAGTACTAGCCCGACAAAATATGCGACACATGTTACAACCCGGCTTTCATTTATTTGTACAAATTCCACGGACACACACACGAATTTTCTTGCTCCTTCGCGATATTTACAAGTAAAGAAGCCGAAAGCCTTCTATATTCCCCTCCACTTATAACTTACGTGAAAGTAAGTAACGTAGTATACCTCCAAACAAAAGTGAATAGGAATCTTCTAAGCAAGCGTGCTACAACTGCGGTGCACCGATACATATCTGCAAGTGTGATTGCAGGCATGCTCTGATCTATGAAATATAAAAAAGATGCGATATGGGTCTAGACCCTAGCGATTCATCACTGACGTCATTTTGATTTTTATGTGTAGTGTGGATCTTTTTGCTCTTGCGACGCAGCGAGTGACGTGCGGCTCGTCTACATCTAACACTATGCCCAGGTAAATACAAAAAATGTTGCATGAAAATGGTACCTTGGAATGTTTAAAAATACGATTGCGTGCACTTTATGTTCCCGAAGCACTGGTGTATAATCCTTCCCATCGCACTCCATCGTGACGAAATCCGCCAGGCCCTTCCACTTGCGCTGCATGAGATCCTTACCGCCAGCCGTGCCGTAAAACAGCTTGTTTCTTATGCGGGAGTTGAACTTTTCGGGATGGGCCTCTAAAACAACAATAAAAGAAAGTGAGGTAAACTGACATAGGCATTAATTAACGGATTTTATACTTCATTCACCACTAGACTATAAATGAACCCACAGTGTAGCGGAATTTCTGTTGTCCGAGCTAAATATGTTTTATGACAGGAAATAAAGCGCCCGGATTTTCCTCAATTGGACACCTCGGGATAAATCCATCTGGATGAAAGTATTGTCGCTCGTATGTACCACTAAGTGTGCCGGGATTAAAAAAAGAAGAAAAGATTTTGTCGCAACACAATGTAGCCTATATCAGTTTTCAGACTGTAAGTTCTCTCTGTATAAAATGTGATAAGTTATCAAATAGACTAATAATAAATACAATTTTAGTAATAGGATTATACTATATTCTGTGTAATAGGAATGAACGGCACGGTATATTAAATATCACTTTTATAACGGTGAAGGAAAACATCGTAAGGAAACCTACATGCCTGAGAGTTCTCCATAGTGATCTCAAAGGTGTGTGACGTCTGCCAATCAGCACTTGGCCAGCGTGGTAGACTATGACCAAACCCTTTTCATTGTGAGAGGAGACCCGTACTCAGTAGTGAGCCGGTGATGGGTTGATTATGATGAATAGGTACGAATATCTATAATGTGCAACTAATGGAGTTCGAAAATACGACATACCTCTGGCTTCATGGAATTCGAGAGCGATATGTGCGTCGACACCGAACGAGAAGTAATTGTTGACGACATTGAGAGGCAAATCTGGTTTAGCATTACTAGTGTCTTCGCCCGACGCCGCCTCGTTGGGCTCCACCTTCAGCTGCCAGCGGTCCAGCAGCACGGTGTCGCTCTCGCCGATATGAGCCAGGATTTTTGATATAGGCTCATCTTCATATCCCTAAAATACAAAAATTATTGAAAAACGCACGTTACGCAACAATTTTTTGAAATGAAACCACACGTCAGGTTGTCAGGATGTCGTAATAGTGACATGGCCTTCCCGAACTACCCTAACTACGTCCCGGCCATTGTCTTTCGTACTTAGAAGAATACTAGAAACTTAAATCCCCGCCAGTGATCTACGATGTAGGCTATATTATGATGCTTTGCGATTTCGGCAGCCCAATGAATTCCAAAAGGTGATACCTACGTAATTTTATCTTTGCCCTATTTTCGTCGTAGGTACCTATATTACACTGCCCATATTCCATGCATACCCTTAGTGGGAAAAGACAGGAGTACCTATTGATAACATGACTAATATTCATTTAACTAAAATTAAGGTCTTACACCGCCCCAACCTAGCGCCCTGGCCAGGTCGTTGCCGGTTCCCAGAGGCAGCACGCCCACAGCTGGTCGAGACCCGATGCGGTCGAGCACGCTTAGCACCCAGCCCACTGTGCCGTCGCCACCACACGCCAGCACGCGCAAGTTGTGTACTTTGCGAAACATTTCTAATCTGAAAAAAAAATACCAATGGTATAGTAGTCTAATAGTGCGCGCAAAACAAGTAGTCCAATCTAAACACGAGGCGTATGACTACACATTGCATAAAACAGATCTCATACGGGAAATCATTCATCAATCATCTCATTGTATATTCAATCTTTTGGTGTAAATTGATCGCAGGATTGCAACTTCGGATTGAACCATTGTTTTACGCGCTAAGTAGGCTATTTCTAGGTATATCTAAAAAAGTATAATATCGCGGTGCATTCGTTGAGTGCGTACCGCCACGCCCCTTGTGTATCTAGTATCCCCATACTTGGTCTATGGGGGCAATATTTTGTTTTCGCGTCACGTCCGCGCAATATCTCTGCCACTCACAAACCGCGGCGAGGTATAATTCGTAAACGTACAAGCTAATGTAACATACAGTAATCCAAGCAATGATATTAATCGCTAGGACGTCTTTATCCACGCCGTTAAAGTCAAGGCAAAAGCTAGATTCATGAAAGCACGTACAAGAATTGAGATAGTCATACCTATTCATCATAGATTTTTTTATGGCCGTTACTTTAAGTTTTGCTTTTAGAAAGCAAACGGCTTGAGAGATAAATCACTCTAAATGTTAAAAGAATGGTAGAACAAAAAAATAAAGAAATGAAATAAATTAAATACTGAGAAATACGTCTTAAAACAAAATTTCTTTGAGCCTATCCATAAACAAACAATAAATTAGCTTAAGTTTTTAAAATTGCGTTAGGGTCGGTCATAAATTTGATAAAGTCGTCAATTTTAACTTAGAAATCTTTGTAAGTGTAATAAACAATGCCATATATTGCAACCAGATTGCGCGAAAGTAAAAAAAAACACCATGGGAACATGAGAAATAATTGTGAAGCCAAAATCGGACCATTCAGGAACACCGAGGTGTGTCAAAAGGCGGAACTTTGAAACACCATTTCTTCTGTCCACCAATAAAAATTCAGGGGTGCGCAGGAGACAACCAAAAGACGAATCAGATGCTCTCGTTTTTTTTTCTGTTACAGGAAGAGGGAGAAAGTCGAAAGGTAGAGAAGGGAGACGATATTAGCAAAAGGACAGTCGTCGAGAAGGATTCATTCGGGCCCTCAGCCTTCGAGACTCATCACTCTATTCGAGATTATTTCGACATTAATTTCGATATTTCAAAATTAAAGTTTTGAGAAAAGAAAAATTGTAAAATTGAAACAATAATTTTAGTATTGTTAAAATTAGTAACTAGTAAAATTTGATAGTGTAAAATCTTAATTAATCAGTGTGTGTTTTGAGCCGACAGAAGCTGATATTGGGTGACGTATTATATTTTGTGTTATTTTGACTAGATTATTTTGAAATCAGCTCCACAACCCTAGTTAATTAAATTAATTGATTGATTTAATTAGAAATGAATCCAGATAATGTATTACACACTTTGTATTTTATATGACGTAAATCGGGGATCCACAACTTGGTTTTAGCAGAGGTGGGTTCTAGAAATTTTGTTTGTAATGATTTACATAATCCTTAAATTATGAATACGAGGCTATAAAAATCGTATCTATACTCTAGACCGCACAATGAGTTAACTCCACGTTTGAACATAAAATTAAACTTCTTAAACCAAAGTGTTTAATTGAGACGAAATAACTAACTGCGGAGCTGGGATCTGAATATATCTAGATTGATTGTATAAAACTGTGTAATGTGTGTCCTTAAAATTTACTTTATTATAGAAGTAAGAATTGTAGATAATATCTCTATTAATTATGTGGGCATGTGTGTATTTTAGATAAAATGATGTACATAAAGCCGAAAGGGTTTTTTCGTTTGAATATTGCTTTTCCCCTTTCAATAATTAGTATGGCTTAGGAAGCAATATTCGGCCAGGAATTAATTAATGTAATAAAGTTACTTAATTCCCAGTCTAAATAATAAATTCAGTTTCTCTTCTTTATTTGTTTTTAAACTGAGTGAGTAGTAGAAAAATCTATTCACCAGTAATAAATTATATGAATATTATTTTCCTCTTTTATTGCTATATTTAATTATACCTATATGAAGTAGTGAATATTGAAAGGAGATTCAAGTTAAAGATTTATTAGTTATGGTTCATTTGATTTTTTGATATAGCTCAAACTTAAGTCACATGTGTGCATATTTAATTTGATAACCTTCAATATTGACTTTCTCTCTCTAATACCTACCTAAATTAAAGTACTTACTATGGAACTAAGAAATACAAATTTCTTCCATCTTACATTGAAATTAGTATTGAAATTGAGTAAATAAATTAACGTCATTTAGTGGAAGTTGATCACAAAAGTTAGGACGAAGCATCATTATCATCATCATGATCAATCTTTTATATGGTTATGAATGAACTAGAACATTTGAGAGAACTCTAGGGATGTGAAATTCTCACGATGGTTTTTCCTTATACTTCTATTTTCACAAAACGATTAGTACCTAATTTACCAAGAATGCTCTACACTACTAAAGATAATAGAGTTGGCTGGGTTCGAATCTCAGGCTAAAGACAAAGGGACCTTTTTACTTTCGAGTCATAGCTAAATTTCATCTACTTACCCTGAACGAGACAATGGAGTACACGCTGCCTCCAGAGGGCAGATGGCGAGGCAGGTAGGTACCTTTTTTTTATTGTGTACCGATCTTTCCCAAACAGCATTTTAGGTAACATTATCTGTTAAAACCGACGCCAGCTGAATTTGTGAATCACCGAGTTTTTGAATAGATAAAAATACTAGTTTTGCTGTACTTTGTAATTCCTTTGCTTGATATTATATGGTACATGGTTGATTGGTGACGTACCAGCAGCGAGATTCCGGCACAAAGCAAACACGTCATGTCTTTATACAGCTGGACTCTCCGAACTAATAAATTGGCCAATTTATTGACAATCAATCAAACAAATATATAAATATACAAAAATACCATGGTTTTGGGGCGAGCCCAGAGCTCACTGAAAAGAACCTAGGTTTCCGTACCTAGGCAATTGAAAACGCTTCGCAGCGAAAATAGGAGAGTCCAATTGCTGTGCCCCACATAACATGGATTAAGGCTGAAGTTTCAGCGTAGGTATTTCCCCCGTGCTTGAGGAATGCCGGTTGGTCTCAAACCGATGGCCTAAATAAGGCAAATACACGTATCAACTGATTTTCCACACTAACAGGACGTTCTAAATTAACAAATCTCTCCACTCATTATATTTATTTTGAGGAGTTGAAATTTTACATTAATTTTTTATAATTCAATCCGTGTAAACCTGTTAGCTGGTCGAGAAGTCTACGTGTTCACCCAACGTACTGTACCAATTAATTACTTGTAAATAACTCATGACTTAAATACCTAGGTGTTTCTATAATTCAGCTGAGTTTATTTCTTATTTTATCTCTTCATAATGCCTAATCTTAACCACTAGTATAGACGATCACACCGTACCATCACAGAAATATGATGCCGAGTGACCAGGGATCTATGTACGTATTCGAAATAACGATATGACTAGATTTACATTAACATAAAAATAACACAACGTAGAAATTGTGATTGGGTATTTGAGAGAGAAAAATTTATAAACTTACATTACTATTTATAAATTATAAGTTTTAAGGACACACTGTGCATGTTGTTTTATATATATATATGTTGTACATTTACATTTATTTTGTGTATAGGGGGAGCAGGAGCAGAAATAAGCTATGTGTCTTATAAATGTACAATTTACAGGTTTTCAGAGAGGATATTACAAGGACCGAGTTATTTATCCCGTGCTTATTTCTTAGACTTAACAAATTTTGCTTAAAGTCTGGGGATTCATATAATCAAAGCACTTCGCGCATGTGGTTGCAAATTATAGCAGTATTGCACTATTATTCTAATTACAACTTTGCATATTACTAAATTTTACACGGAAAGTAAAAAATTAAAAATATTTAAGATAGTACCAAAGTAGGTAAAAGGAATAGGGTAAAATTGAAAAAAAAAAAGGGATGTCTTCAGGTAGGAAAGGACGAAAAACAAAGCAAGTAGGTGCGGGGCAAAGCGATGTTAGTACCGTAGAATCGAGCGAACAAACAACGACCTTAGGGAATGCTACATTAGAGTTGATTTTGAAAAAAATCACCGAGTTCGAAGCAAAATTACATCAGTTAAATTCAAATACCGGTTCAAATGAAATCGCGAGCGTCTCTTCACACGAGTCGAACGGGATTAATGAAAATGAAAAATCTGATAGGCAGGGGTCAAATCTTGAAACCGCGAGCACAAGTACATTATCTGAGACCCGTAATTTATATGTTGTACAGCCGTCAGTAACTAAACCAAATTTCGACGGAAAACCATTCACTAACCCCATCGTTTTTCTAAAACGATTAAAGAAATATATAAGGGCGGTAAATGGATTAGATCGCGAAATAGATATAGCGTTAGGTTGCATCTCGGGGCATGCTCGGAAGGTTATGGACTTGTATTCGAAGGGCTGGACTACGATCGCTGACTTCGAGATTGATTTTAGACGAAATTATTGGACCGAACAAATTCAGGAATCTATAAGATATAAATTGATTAATGCGGTATATTCAAGCGATTCGGGAATGTCGATGTCCGAACATTTTGCTGAGCAAGCAGAATCAATGCAGTCATTAACTATTGCGTTTAGTGAGAGAGATTTGGTCAATTCTATTATGCGACATTATGCTATAGACATACAACGATTATGGTTTACTAGAACAGAGGAAGTTAACATCATGAACGGAGCGAAATTTCTTCGAAACATAGAGCAAAATATTGTTGAAAAACCTAGGCAATTTACGAGAGGTACTGTTAGTAATAATTACAGAGGTAGACGATACAATGAGTCATCATCGAGACGACCTATTGTAGCAACAATGTCAACAAGAAGTTGGAGAGCTAGGGGAAATTCGACGAGGGGACGCGGCTATCGTGGTCGATTAGGTTCTAGGGTTAACTTTAACAGGCCTACGGTATCCGAATCTAAACAAATTAGGCCGACTATCACGTTCGTGAAAGAGGGCGAGGATCTTACTGTGTCTAAGAATGTGGGGGAGGGATCATCAAAAAACTAGAATGCCCAACACAAACGAGGTCAAATCAGTTATTCTTGTGTGGCACGGGCGTCAGAAAGACCTCAGATCACGAAAGGACAGGTGTAGTCTATAGGATCTTAATTAATAGTGGATGGAAGCCAGGACAGAGTTTGGGGACCGGAGATAAGGGACTTAAACGGTTATTAAGAATCGGCGTTGATTATAACGAGTATAGTAGTCAATTTGAAATTAGGAGTATAGGAATCTTATTGGAAAACCAGTTTGAAAATGTAACAGAGTGTAATGAGTTAGGCGTGTCTTGTGAAACTTGTATGAAGAGAGGTTTGAATGTGTACACAATGTATCATGAATTAGATGAACAAACCGATGTGAGTGTTGATTATTCTTTACCTAGGTTACCTGAAGTATGTGTTAGACTGTATGGAAGAAGTATGAGTGCACTCATAGATACGGGAAGTCAGATTAGTGGAATAACTAGGGAATTGTACGACTCTATTCTAAGAGAACATGGGACATTGCCAGAGATCGCTATTCCAGCAATTCAAATACAAGGCGCGTTTGGATCGCGAAGTGAAAGCACGAATCGGTTAGTGCTAATAGAGTTTCAGTTAGGTAGTACTTTAGTTGAAGCACCTGTACTAGTTATGCGACGTCTTCCTAGGTCATTGATACTAGGATACGATTGGTTAGAGCGGGTAAAAGGAATAGTGAACTGTAATGGTGAACACACTTTGACTATTGAACATATGGGCGTTAGGTCTTGTGTTAGGCTGAATTCGGACTGCAAAATCGAAAGGTTAGGGGGAGAGACGAACGCAGCCACGATTAATTTAATATTAAATCAAAACTCTAGGCCAGTGGAACAAAGTGTATCAGACATGAATTTAGATAATGAGAAATTTAAGGGATTAAAATTAGATGACGCGAACTTAAGTAATGAACAAAAGGAATTATTACTACCTGTGTTAAACAAACACTGTAAGGTATTTACGGAAGGTTTAGGTTTGACAAACAAGTACGAACACGTTATTGAGCTATTAGACGAAACACCTTTTGTAAAACACAGTTATCCGGTACCTTTGGCGTATAGAGAACAGGTAAAAACCGAATTAGAAGAGTTAGAAAAACTAGGCGTGATCAGACAGGAAGCGACTCCTTACTGTAGTCCTCTCACTTTCACTAAGAAGCGAGATGGGTCAATAAGACTCTTATTGGACGCACGAGAGTTGAATAAGAAAATGGTAGGTGACGCGGGCGCGCCTCCACTCACATCTGAGATTTTACAATCCTTTCATGGAGTAAATTATATCAGTTTAATTGATTTGAATAATGCCTATTTTCAAATACCTTTGCATAAAGATTCTAGGAAGTATACTGGGTTCTCGTTCATGGGGAAGACGTATACTTATAATGTTTTACCTCAAGGTTTAAAAACTTCTGTAGCAGGGTTCTCGAGAGCAATGGATTATATCCTAGTAGGAGTACGAGAGTTTTGCGTAAACTATTTAGACGACATAGTCATATTCACTACGGGGGACATAAAGTTACACTTAGAACATTTAGATCGAGTGTTAGATAAATTAGAAACCGCAGGCTTAACTGGAAGATTAGAGAAGTGTCGGTTCTTATGTGTAGAGGTAAAGTTGTTAGGACACATAGTAAATACTAACGGGGTACGTATGGATCCTGAACGGGTTAAAGCTATATTAGACTTCCCTATACCTCGGACTATAAAACAATTACGAGGATTTCTGGGATTAATAAATTATTTCAGAAGATTTATCTCAAAATACAGCGAAGAGGTTAAACCACTGTGCGACCTATTAAAACAAAATACGAAATGGTCATGGACAGAGGAAATTAATGATTGTTTTGAAAGGGTCAAGAAATTGTTTATAGATACGATACTTCTTGTACACCCAGATCCTAAGGGAACTTATTATTTACAAACCGATAGCAGTAATTTGGGGGTTTCGGGTTATGTCTATCAATTGAATGAAGCAGGTGAAGAACAAATATTAGGGTTCTGTAGTAAAGCATTGACAGAGACAGAACGCAAATGGACAGTTACTGAACAAGAACTATGGGCCATCATTTTCAGTTTGTCAAAGTTTGAAACATATTTGAGAGGAGCGAATTTAGTCATTAGGACTGATCATAAAAGCCTGATATTCTTGCAGACGTGCAAATTATTGAGCGCTAGGATGATACGTTGGGTACATTATATAGGGCGATTTAATTACACAGTCGAACATGTGAAAGGTAAACTAAACATTGTAGCAGACGTATTGTCTCGACATTTAAAGGGGACCACCGATGTATTAACTAACAAGGTCACGGGGCCTGAAATGAATCTATTTAAAACATCATTAGGACGATTAGTGCGGGAGCGATGGAGAGAGATAGGTAGTTATCAAAGTCGCGACAAGACTGCTAGTGAGATAATTAGACGCGTGCAAACAGCAGACACTTCTGAATCAAAGTACTACGTGCTTAAAGAAGGGATTCTTTATAGAAGAGACATAAAAGGGGATATCTTAAGGTTATATGTTCCCGAGAACATACTAAGGGATTTGATAGTTAGCATACATGAAGAAGTAGGTCATTTCGGGCGATACAAGGTTTATGCTCTGATGAAACGTCAATATTATTTCCCAAATATGTCTCGTATAATAGGTCGTGTTGTAAGAGCTTGCGAGGCATGTCAGAAGTCAAAACATGCTTTGGAAACGCACACGGGGCCGATAAAAACTGTAATAGCGAAGGAAATAGGAGAGAGAGTTTTTTGCGATATTTTTGGACCTTTACCGGCAGGACGATTTGGTTTTAAATACATATTCGTAATGCAAGATGCTTATAGTAAGTTAATCAGACTATACCCACTACGCCAGGCTAGTGGGAAGGCTACTTTAACTTGTGTAAAAAAGTTTCATAAGCAGGTCACAATTAAGACATTATGTTCAGACAGAGGCGCGAACTTTACTTCAAAAGTTTTCGAGTTAGGTATTCGCCAACTAGGTATCGAATTAACGCACACATCTGTTAGAAATCCGCGGCCAAATTCGACAGAGAGGGTTAATAAAGAGTTAGGTAGATTATTCAGGACGTATTGCGACAAATCACATCGATCATGGGTAGATCTATTATCGGATATAGAAGATTGTTACAATCAGGTAATACATACTACAACTGGATATTCGCCAAACGAGATTATATATGGAAAACGTACTCTGCTATCGACTGATTTCAACACTGACTCATCGGTGAGGGCAGACTTACAAGGTGAACCGTTAGAACAGATTCGACAACAGGCACGACAAAACATAGATAAGGCGGCCGAAAGTAGGCAATTACATTATAACAAAAATCATAAGTTAATACAATTCGAAATTGGAGATTTAGTGAAACTTAAGACTTTTACGAAGTCAGATGCGGATAAAAAGTTGACAAAAAAATTCATGCGCTTATATGAAGGACCGTACATAATAGGGGCAGTTCCATATAATAATGTATATACATTAATAGACGTTCATACTGATAAAGTTAAGGGTAACTACAATGCCATTCATTTGTTTAGGTACTATGTAGATAACTAGAAAGATAGGTAAAACCAGAGTATTGAAAGGAACAGAAAACAGGTAGTTTGGGGTACACTAAACAAAGAGATACCTGAGTTAAGTAGTTATGGTCATGCCCGAGGGGATAATAGATAGGCGTGGGAGGTTTAATACTAACGTTCTAATACAGATAAGGAGAAAAATAGATTTTGAAACAACTAGCACAGCTGCAGGGACAAAAGGGGGATTACTACGTGTATTAAAAATCTATTTTGGGGGAGTGTGAGATAGTCATACCTATTCATCATAGATTTTTTTATGGCCGTTACTTTAAGTTTTGCTTTTAGAAAGCAAACGGCTTGAGAGATAAATCACTCTAAATGTTAAAAGAATGGTAGAACAAAAAAATAAAGAAATGAAATAAATTAAATACTGAGAAATACGTCTTAAAACAAAATTTCTTTGAGCCTATCCATAAACAAACAATAAATTAGCTTAAGTTTTTAAAATTGCGTTAGGGTCGGTCATAAATTTGATAAAGTCGTCAATTTTAACTTAGAAATCTTTGTAAGTGTAATAAACAATGCCATATATTGCAACCAGATTGCGCGAAAGTAAAAAAAAACACCATGGGAACATGAGAAATAATTGTGAAGCCAAAATCGGACCATTCAGGAACACCGAGGTGTGTCAAAAGGCGGAACTTTGAAACACCATTTCTTCTGTCCACCAATAAAAATTCAGGGGTGCGCAGGAGACAACCAAAAGACGAATCAGATGCTCTCGTTTTTTTTTCTGTTACAGGAAGAGGGAGAAAGTCGAAAGGTAGAGAAGGGAGACGATATTAGCAAAAGGACAGTCGTCGAGAAGGATTCATTCGGGCCCTCAGCCTTCGAGACTCATCACTCTATTCGAGATTATTTCGACATTAATTTCGATATTTCAAAATTAAAGTTTTGAGAAAAGAAAAATTGTAAAATTGAAACAATAATTTTAGTATTGTTAAAATTAGTAACTAGTAAAATTTGATAGTGTAAAATCTTAATTAATCAGTGTGTGTTTTGAGCCGACAGAAGCTGATATTGGGTGACGTATTATATTTTGTGTTATTTTGACTAGATTATTTTGAAATCAGCTCCACAACCCTAGTTAATTAAATTAATTGATTGATTTAATTAGAAATGAATCCAGATAATGTATTACACACTTTGTATTTTATATGACGTAAATCGGGGATCCACAACTTGGTTTTAGCAGAGGTGGGTTCTAGAAATTTTGTTTGTAATGATTTACATAATCCTTAAATTATGAATACGAGGCTATAAAAATCGTATCTATACTCTAGACCGCACAATGAGTTAACTCCACGTTTGAACATAAAATTAAACTTCTTAAACCAAAGTGTTTAATTGAGACGAAATAACTAACTGCGGAGCTGGGATCTGAATATATCTAGATTGATTGTATAAAACTGTGTAATGTGTGTCCTTAAAATTTACTTTATTATAGAAGTAAGAATTGTAGATAATATCTCTATTAATTATGTGGGCATGTGTGTATTTTAGATAAAATGATGTACATAAAGCCGAAAGGGTTTTTTCGTTTGAATATTGCTTTTCCCCTTTCAATAATTAGTATGGCTTAGGAAGCAATATTCGGCCAGGAATTAATTAATGTAATAAAGTTACTTAATTCCCAGTCTAAATAATAAATTCAGTTTCTCTTCTTTATTTGTTTTTAAACTGAGTGAGTAGTAGAAAAATCTATTCACCAGTAATAAATTATATGAATATTATTTTCCTCTTTTATTGCTATATTTAATTATACCTATATGAAGTAGTGAATATTGAAAGGAGATTCAAGTTAAAGATTTATTAGTTATGGTTCATTTGATTTTTTGATATAGCTCAAACTTAAGTCACATGTGTGCATATTTAATTTGATAACCTTCAATATTGACTTTCTCTCTCTAATACCTACCTAAATTAAAGTACTTACTATGGAACTAAGAAATACAAATTTCTTCCATCTTACATTGAAATTAGTATTGAAATTGAGTAAATAAATTAACGTCATTTAGTGGAAGTTGATCACAAAAGTTAGGACGAAGCATCATTATCATCATCATGATCAATCTTTTATATGGTTATGAATGAACTAGAACATTTGAGAGAACTCTAGGGATGTGAAATTCTCACGATGGTTTTTCCTTATACTTCTATTTTCACAAAACGATTAGTACCTAATTTACCAAGAATGCTCTACACTACTAAAGATAATAGAGTTGGCTGGGTTCGAATCTCAGGCTAAAGACAAAGGGACCTTTTTACTTTCGAGTCATAGCTAAATTTCATCTACTTACCCTGAACGAGACAATGGAGTACACGCTGCCTCCAGAGGGCAGATGGCGAGGCAGGTAGGTACCTTTTTTTTATTGTGTACCGATCTTTCCCAAACAGCATTTTAGGTAACATTATCTGTTAAAACCGACGCCAGCTGAATTTGTGAATCACCGAGTTTTTGAATAGATAAAAATACTAGTTTTGCTGTACTTTGTAATTCCTTTGCTTGATATTATATGGTACATGGTTGATTGGTGACGTACCAGCAGCGAGATTCCGGCACAAAGCAAACACGTCATGTCTTTATACAGCTGGACTCTCCGAACTAATAAATTGGCCAATTTATTGACAATCAATCAAACAAATATATAAATATACAAAAATACCATGGTTTTGGGGCGAGCCCAGAGCTCACTGAAAAGAACCTAGGTTTCCGTACCTAGGCAATTGAAAACGCTTCGCAGCGAAAATAGGAGAGTCCAATTGCTGTGCCCCACATAACATGGATTAAGGCTGAAGTTTCAGCGTAGGTATTTCCCCCGTGCTTGAGGAATGCCGGTTGGTCTCAAACCGATGGCCTAAATAAGGCAAATACACGTATCAACTGATTTTCCACACTAACAGGACGTTCTAAATTAACAAATCTCTCCACTCATTATATTTATTTTGAGGAGTTGAAATTTTACATTAATTTTTTATAATTCAATCCGTGTAAACCTGTTAGCTGGTCGAGAAGTCTACGTGTTCACCCAACGTACTGTACCAATTAATTACTTGTAAATAACTCATGACTTAAATACCTAGGTGTTTCTATAATTCAGCTGAGTTTATTTCTTATTTTATCTCTTCATAATGCCTAATCTTAACCACTAGTATAGACGATCACACCGTACCATCACAGAATACCGGCACAAAACAAGTTCGTTAAAGTTCCTGTCACCCACACAACTTGAACATATTTTTGTCAACACAAGGTGTACCGCTCATGCATACTTGTTCAAATCCTTGAATACACAAACTCGACAAGTATCTTGTCTCGACTTTCGAGATAACTATTATTATGTTCAACTTAGTACTCCCTAGAATAAAGTTGACAAAGCTTGTCTATTTTTATTTTGAAATGACGCGCGCCACACAAATCAACAAAATTATGTGGGGCGCGTCATTTTAGCTGAAACAAGTTATAGGTACCTAGTTTAGCCTAGTTACTTAGTTTTTATGTGTGAATTTTTTGTTTGCAATTTGTAAAGATCACTGAAAATTGCCTGTCTGTTGGTATTCTACAGAATGTTTTATTTCGGAGATCTGTGTGCTAAGGAATTATTTGATCTAATTCCCCGTCGCCATTTTACTATCGGACCACGCGGCGTCGTAAAGGTCTGCAGCTGCACCCCTGCATAGTCGAAATTCCATGGACTCGTACGAGGCGATTCCATTCCTCGTTTCCAATACGCCCTGCTAGAATAGGTAATGTTCTTCCGGCTTCCGCTTGCCCCAGCAACTACAATATTTGGTACCTTCAAAAGAAGAGTACCCAGGTAGGAAATGTAGTTAAGGATAGAAAATTTAAACTGTTTTGGCCCTTGAAACATACTGACAAAACCATTACGGCCCTAAGGCTTCAAAATTTGGAGACCCCTGGTGCCCCTGCTGTAGACTATTCATTTTACTACGGACCTAAAATTTCCTAAGTTACTATCCCACTAGCTTATGCCCACCACTTCGTTCCCATTTTACCCCCTTAGGTGTTAAGTTTTCAAAAATCATTTATTAAGAATTTAATTAGTGAACTGAACACAGCTCCTCTCCGTTTGGGTGGAAAGGCAGCCTAAGCATACTGCATCTGCAAATTTGAACAAGCTAAATAGCTAAACCGCCTATTAATACATAAATACCTGACTAACACCACGAGTTGAAAAACACGAAGTTCTGTAATGTGTTCTTCGTTCTCTATTACGACCCGTTTATGTTTTATTCATAGCTCCATTGAGGTATTTGAGCTCGGTAATTGCCTCTTAATTTCCATTTATTCAGTAAATAGTCATTCTGATTTCTTCTTTAGAATAGAATAGATTTTTATTCAAGTACACTTTTAGAACCTCTGAACAGAGTCATCCTTGGAAATTTTAATGCGAACCATTTTAAGCTGGACCATCGCGTTTGCGGTGGCGAATATAAACTTGAATTTCAATATCTGCTTACTAACTTCATACAACTTTTTGAATAGCATCACCATTGAATACCAATTACAAAATTTATTTGTTGCCTACTGCTACATTTTGTTGGAAATAACTGTATGACTATTGATTTATGTAACTATTTGCATCTTTGTGAAGCCGGGGTTGATTGCTACATTAAAATATACCTAATAAAATCGTTACCGAGACTTACTAATACTAGTACCTACTTAGAAATTGAATTAAAACTTTGGGAACAATAACGACGAAAACACCATAATGAGCTACGGAACTTAAAGTTGGTTACTGTACCTATTTTAGATCTCAAAAAAGAAAACAAAAATAGTTCTGCTGCAAGCAGACATCAGTCAACAGACAAACAAAAAAGCACTATTTTCTCATCTAAGTTGGTTAACATTTTTGCTAAGCAATAAAAGCTCAAGAGTTCTTAACAGTTTAATTTTGCATTTTTATACCTACTTATGCGAACTTTGAATTCTTTTAACTTTTTCATAAAGAAGCATTAATAGTGCAATCCAAGTTCGCAAGTGAATAATGTTGTACTTAGTGGTAATTCTCTTTACGCCAGCTGAAAGCGGGAACACTTGAACGCAAGTCTTTGTCAAACGATCAAAGCTCTCTCGTGAGTATTAGCTGTCTCAAAGTGTAGCAAAACGTACACAATATGCATTCTGCGACTGCTTTTCGCATTAACTTTTTGTAGTATCTGGCTTCATTTTTCTGGTACGAGTAGGTATTTATGCGGGGTATGCATTTTGAATATTTTAAGGTTTATTTTATCTGATAGTATTTAATAACTTTTGTGGACTTGTTTAGATTTTTTAAATTGATGCAGGAAGTCGGGATAGCAGATAAATAATACGTCCGTTAGTCATCCCCCGTATGCGAGTTACGAGTAACTATAAGCCAAATTTCATTGAAATTGATGGAATACTTAAGAGGGCTCTCTCCGTCACTCGTTTCATACAATCGTAGTTCCAATTTCATTTGAATATTAAGCAACCAAAGTCCATGAAATTTTGCAGACATATTCTAGAAACTAATATCTATGTCTGTGGTTTTCCAGATTTCTGTTAAAATATTCGGTTTCAAAGTTACGCGGTCTTTAAAATTTACATACAAATCTTTGAGCCCCTGTAATTTTAAAACTGCATAGTTTTAGAAAAATCTAAAACACCACAGACACAGATATTAGTTTCTAGAATATGTCTGCAAAATTTCATGGACTTTGGTTGCTTAATATTCAAATGAAATTGGAACTACGACTGTATGAAACGAGTGGAAACGAGTGACGGAGAGAGCCCTGTTAATCTATCACCCACCAGTGTGAGCGACTATGGACGGGTGCAAACCTACTCGTAGCTTTGTTGTTGACCCTACGTAAAACCAAAATATTAAAGTTTACCTTCAACCATCGGTTCGGTTATCGGTTACCTACAACATTTTGAGTTTTATTTTTGTATTAATATACATTTAAGAATACTACTAACGCTGTATTATTAACACAACATGCCAGTTGTGTTAATAATACAGTGGAATGTAGATATACCTACACGATACGTGAATGAATAATAAAATGTTTTCCCTCGAGAGTTAAAACGTTGCCAAGCAAATAAAAAATTCATATTGTTCTTGTAATAATGAGTATAGAAAAACCGTTTATAGCCAGATAACAAGCACATTGTTAAATTGTAAACATTAAAAAAAAAACCTTGTAATACATAATTTAACTAAGTAGACACTTTCAAGCATTGATTTTAATTCTTTGAAATGCTGCATACTGTTTTGTATGTACTTCCTATCCTATTTAGAGTTTCACTCTACACCGACATTATACGAGTACTAGTATCTACTGGTTGAAAAAGGACGCATTAAAACTGCAGTACATAATATTCTAGTTTAGATAGAGATACGTAGATCATGATGTAGATGCGTAGACGGTACATATAAGTAGTGTTCGTTCGTATACGCGCTACGGTGGCGTTAAACAGCTCATAATATTTTATTTCTTGGAAAATCAACCAAAATCTAACAATATTTATTCAAGCAAAATTATCAATACCTATAATATTATGTACCTTACAAAATTTTACTAGTACAACTATGTAATATTTATCTTATAAAAATTTAAAAAAAAAAAAACTGTTTATTATTAATTTATATCAAAATGCATTATTCAAATAAAAACACTCTTAAATTAAGTAGGTATTTCATCATAACCATTATTTTCTCCAATCGTGTGTCTATTAATTAGCGAATTAAGTCCGATCCCGAGTTTAATCACATTGGTTTTTAGTATCTACCAGAGAAAATTACGAAAACTAACTCATCAGTATGCTGGTTTCGTTTCAGAGGTCTATAAATGGTGATGGCTATATATTTAATTAGCAGATTAACGGATTAAGTTAATCGTTTAATGTACAAATGGGTGAGTTTTCTATATTCAAGGAAAGCAGGGCAACATTATGCAAGTTTCACGATTTCACGACACCTCCTGCTGACTTAATGATGTTGGGAACATAACGAAAATGTGAGTGAAGTTACTACACATAATATATTACCAAGATTATAAAGAGGCGCGATTGAAAATTTTTTACTATCGCCGATTGATATCCATACTAATATTATAAATGCGAAAGTGTGTCTGTCTGTCTGTCTGTCTGCTACGTTTTCACAGCTCAACCACTGAACCGATTTTAATGAAATTTGGTACAAAGTTAGCTTACATCCCGGGGACAAACATAGGCTACTTTTTATCCCGTAAAATCAAAGAGTTCTCGCGGGATTCCTAAAGACTCATCCACTTAACCGATTTGTATGAAATTTGGTACCGAAGTATCTTGCGTCCCAGTAATCGAAATAGGCAACTTTTTATTTCCCACGGGATCTATAAAAATCTAAATCCACGCGGACGAAGTCGCGGGCATCCTCTAGTAGTCTATAAATGATATATCTAACACGGACGAAGTCGTACGTAAAAGTATGTATGTTGTATTTACCCATAGCATCTCAAATTATGATAGTATCATTTTATGATAAAAATTATATTATTATCTTATCGCTAGTTATCGCCATAACCAGTGACGGATTAAGACTACTTGATGCCCTAAGCAATCCATGCCTGTGGGCCCCCCTATCCGTATGTCAACTAGAATCGCTCTTTACACCTTTACCGCCTAAAAACATTAGTTTTTTATAAAATAAGATGATGAGATGTAACGTACTTTAGAAGTGGAGTAGATGCGACAACAATAAAAACCAAAGCATAACTTATTTATTTGTTGAAATGGCTTTCGGGGGCATTCGAATTGTCGAATGCAAAAGCGGACAGCGAGTGGGCAAGCGGGAGTGGGGTTATGACTCTAGGTCGGACTCTATGTCAATTTAAAACGCGCGAATTTTCAAATTAGTCCTAGAAACTTTTTTTGGTGTGGTTTTTGGTGACGTGAGAGTGAGACGTGACGCCCTAAGGACGGATTTTTTTTTGTGCTTCTTCTGGTGCTCCTTCAGACGTGATGCCCTAGGCAATTGCTTAATTTGATTAAGGGTTAATCCGTCACTGGCCATAACTAGAACTGGAACTATTTACTGCCTATAACTCAATCGAAATAATATTTAACCGTGCAAAATTTTGGCAGTAGGTAGAGAAGAAAATAATATGTAGATATTATATCGTATAGCCTCGGACCCGCCAATCGAAATTGCTGAAAATAAAAGAATTGTGAATATTTACCCAGGTCCTGGTCCACCCTGGGTAAGATCGAACACCTGTCTCGGGTTGAGCAGCCATTGGAATTTCTGCAATAGTTTTGCCCCTTGATTGCCTCCACTCTTCGGATTAATAAAAACCAGCACCGGTTTTACGTTGGCAGTTGGAATTGGTTTGATTACGAAAGTCTTTTGTTCGCTTTTAGAATCCTTTCCTTTTTTCTTCGCTGTATTCTTCTTTTTTGGCGATTTTCTTAATGAAGACTTAAAGCTACCCCTTTTCGGGAGTTTAACTATCCACGACGGCGGGACGATTATATTGCATTGCGTACCTAAGGAAGAGTGACGGATTTAATAATGTTTAAATCTTAAAATTTAAATACATAAAACTATTAGTAAAATGAGATAGCTACGTAAAAAATTTATGGCATACCTAATGAACACTCTTCTCCTATCCTTTGTAAATTAAAGCAGCTTTCTTTGTTATGATAGGCATCTTTACACCAGGAACAACTCAGTGCAACAATTTCTTTAGAACTAAATGATAGTTTTGCTTGGAGTGACTGTAAATAAAACAGAATCTTTAAAAAGGGTCTTTTACATAAACAGTGAAACAGAAATAATTTTTAAAAGCAACGTGGCAAAACAAAAGATCAGCATTTAAGCGTAAGCTCTACGGGAATATACGCACACGATTTCCTATTTCGTCATGTAATTCAATAGCCTTGTCTACAGATGTTTGCGGTGTTAGGCACCAACCACAGCAACGGCGCCGGAATGACTGCCACACAACAAAACAACCATGCAGCACATGCAGACTAGTGCAAACATTAAAAAACAACAAAAAAATGAAATGAATAAACACAAAAGCGAAGGGCAATAAAATTAATCAGGAGTATTAAATAGGTATAATACTTATTTAAGAGGGCTCTCTCCGTCACTCGTTTCATACAATCGTAGTTCCAATTTCATTTGAATATTAAGCAACCAAAGTCCATGAAATTTTGCGGACATATTCTAGAAACTAATACCTATGTCTGTGGTTTTCCAGATTTCTGTTAAAATATTCGGTTTCAAAGTTACGCGGTCTTGAAAATTTTCATACAAATCTTTGAGCCCCTGTAATTTTAAAACCACATATTTTTAGAAAAATCTAAAACACCACAGACACAGATATTAGTTTCTAGAATATGTTTGTAAAATTTCATGGACTTTGGTTGCTTAATCTATACATATAATAAAATTATAGAAAAGTGGTGTCTGTACAATGGAAATATATATAAAAAAGTAGCAGGGGTTGTTATTATATCGATGCCGAACCCGAAATTGTAATTAATTATTTTTTTGTCTGTTTGTCTGTTTGTCTGTGTGTTTGTGCACGCTAATATCAGAAACGGCTTATTCGATTTAGATACGGTTTTCATTAATATATTGTAGTAAGCTTCACTTAACATTTAGTGTTTATTTCATGTCAATCGGTTCATAAATAAAAAAGTTATGTCAATTTAAAGAATCACGGCGAACATTTTTAACGTTCATGCTGCCCGAAAAGTCACTATTCCACGCGAACGAAGTCGCGGGCACAGCTAGTATTCAAATGAAATTGGAACTACGATTGTATGAAACGAGTGACGGAGAGAGCCCTGTTAACCCTCGATTACTTTTAAGTTCAATCAAATGTCTGACTTGACAGTTTGGAAGATTAGCTCAACAAATAGACTAGTCACGGTGAAATTCAAAAGTTCAAAAACTTTTAACCATTTGAGAACAAAACGATATTTAATAAGTACAACATGGTACAACTTTATTACATCAGAATGTCGTGACAACTTCATGACCAAATGTCGATTTTACAATGTTATATTCTATTGTCCTTCACAATAGCAAACCATCGTCATAAAGCAATACAAAATTAATCGCAATTACAGTGATAAATGAAAATAAACTCTACCTTGTGGTCATAAGGTAAGGTTTGGTGTAAACTTGCTACGTAGTTCTTTGCGTTCATTACGAATGCCCGTACGCGATATGCTAACACGTCATTAAAAATGAAGCTTTAATTTTACGTCGAGCGACTGCGATGTTTTTCGTGTTTCATGCAATTTAAAATATGCAAATGATTTTATACTCGGGTACGTTAGTACTAATTAGTCCAAAGAAATTAAATTTTGTGCTTCGGGAATATTCCCGGAAAACTTAACGAAACTTGAACCTGGTATATAGCTAAATATGAAAACTAATGACCTGTCTTCTATTCGTTATTTATGGGCTAACATTTAAACTAACCTGAATTATATTCGTCATAAAATATTGTGATTATAATTACTATTTGAAATGGGGTAAAACTCAAGCATCTGTCGGACGTCACATATACTTACATGTTCGATTAGTTTTAGACCAGTTTGCTAAACGCCGCATCGCGTGCAGAGGTCTAATGTATAATATGACCCCAAGACGGGTCTGAAACTAGTCGGGCACACTCCGACAAATACCTTCTTGAGTTTTGCCCGTTCATACAAATATTATTTATTTATATATCTATGGGATCGCGCATTATTCATCAGACGAATTGAAACCATGTACTACAGTGGTTGTCAAAAGTTGAGTGAAGTTTTTTTTGGCATAGTACTATCAACGTAAAATAGGTGACGCCTGAATCACAATGCAACACAAGACGTGGCATTAGCTAAAAAAAATTCAAAAGTCTCCATTGATCTGAGCGACACTGAAAATTGTGAGTAGGTAACCTACGTTGAATTCATTGAATTATACAAATTAATTCAATAAATTTCAAGTAAGCAACAATAATAAAGTAAACAATACAAGTTTAATAACTTAATAAGCATCGATATACGACCCGTTGGGCATTACGGCCTAAAACAATTAAGTATGGAGCACTATTAAGTAATTTGCCTGAAGCTACAAATTAACACAAAAGCCAAGTCCGCCATTGAACTTTGAATTTACAGGCAAAATAGTGAAGCTGATCCAAAGGGAATAACTTCATTAAACTAATTGATCTAAAATTCTAAACGATTCAGGGTGGGCTCTATGGCTCTACGATAAGTAAAAGCTAACTTATTATAGGTTGTTATTTCGAAAATATAATAGGTATACATACATATTATGTATTTATGTAATGCATAGATTCATATTGCTATTCGTTCGAAAGTCGACAAGATATCTTGGACAAGTAAATAAAAAATAATTTCAGTATTGCAGGTAATTTCGTTATCTATTAATTTAATTCTTTTTCCTACTACGTAGCGTGCGTCTGTCTTAACAGCAAGTAAGAAATCTTTTTAAACTTACTTATTAAAGCTAGTACTGTACAACTTGAAATAATTAGATTAAACCATGAAGGCCGAGCTTATAAGTCGAGAGCTCGTAGGTAATTTTGTAGAAGTTCTTGATAAAATCTGAAAGTTTGTTCAGAGGATCATCTGCGTTACCTGTTCTTGGTAAATTAAATTTGGCTATTTAATAGCTAACTGCGTATAAAATTTGATCTTATAGAATACCAGCAAAGTACAAGTTACTTATCTATACTTATTTGTCTATGTATCTATGCACATAATATCACGCTGCAACTACTGAACGTATTAAAAGTATTAAAACACAGCATTACTTGACATAGGTACTATAACTAATACCCCGGGTTAACTTTATGATAGCTTCTATTCCGAAAAATAATAGGGTTCGTTCGGGATAGGGAATGAACTTTTTTGTCAATATCAATCAAATCTAAACCGATTTTAACGATTCTTTGTTATAAAGGTTTTAGATAAGTCCTTTTGTAAACTTACTGATGATCTGATGAATAGTTTCAGAGCTGGAGGACGCAATTTCACAATAGTTAACAGCAAATCAATTGCGTTCAGTATAATTATAGCTTAGTTATTACTAATTGATGTTACTTTGGCAGACGATTGAACGGACCTGAAATACTTAGGCAATTTCACTTGAATTTCAAAAATTAGTACGAACCAGTTTACAGGTCCATTTTATCTACATAACCATCAGGTAACGCGAAATAACAATAGTTTGACCTTTGTAAATTACAGCCCTTACCAAACACCTCTTTAAAATTCCCGCTGAGCTCCTGGGATTGCGTGACGTCCCTACGAGTAAATGAGTCTTTCAGGTGTCTCATGAATATAGATCAGAAACTATATACTGTTTTCAGGTAATTACAGACGTACCGAGGGAAATAATTGAGGAGCTGGCGGACAGCGGTGTACTGCATGAAAAAATTTACAGAAGAAGCAAAAAACCGAAAGAAAGCTTCTGACAATTTACTGTAATTATACCGTTTTGTTTGTAACCACAAACAGTTTTAGGGCATTTTGTTTGTAAATGTGAAGTTTGTACTTAGTGATCGAAATTCGAAATCATGAATTTTGGACTCAATTCCAGTTCAGTTTTAGGTCATTCTACTTCTGTTTTAAATGAGCTCAGATTTGTATTCAGTGGGCTATTAAAAATGTCCGTATTAAAGATTAAAAAGTATTTAGATCAAAAGTTTAATTAAATCGTTTTGTTCGCCAGCTTCTCAATTGATGTCACACAGAAATTGTGTCGAACAAAAGGGGGAAAGTTTTCATTTGATACAGAATATTAAATTAAGGTCAACCCAAAACAAACTTAGAAGGCTCTGCTTGCTTTTGTAAAGTCCAGTCGCATGACAGATTGATAAAATTACGTTATAATGGGCTGCACATAATTATATCATAGATCTATATGATCTATTATGATATCGAATCGATACAAAAAATAACTGTCATTTCGTATGGCACGCCTTATCTAGCTTATTATGTATTTTATATTTATATATTATATATATAAATTATATATAATATATGGTTGTACATTGGACAAGTGTTAATTTTGAGCCAAATATTTGCCATTTACTTAAATTGTGCAGGTATAAATATGTACTAACTTGTGCAACTTAATTCGTTTTATATTAGGTGACAATTTTAACGATCACAGTAACATGAGTTTAATCGCCCGTCACGAAACTAGACCAAACGAAAGATAAATAAATAAGCCTACGCATAAATTCAGGTATAAATTAATATTGGGTTAAAGTTATGGAATAGGTGCCAGCTACTCTACAAATATTTACATCGCTATATATGGAAAATATTTGAAGAAATGACACTGAAATGGGTTAAGTAAGGATCTGTGTTGTCTATAAGTCCTAGTGTTAAGTACACGAGGACACTATTTTTCTTTATGTATGTATAACTCGGTCGTGCTAAGTTTGCACCTCACTGGAATGCGGCGCGTCTCCCACTTCCCCGCTCGCCTCCCCGCGGTCATCTTGTTGCGTCAGTTCGGTTCGCATACCGTACTTGAGCGTCAGTGTGACGTAATGGACGCGAGGTGCAAACTTAGCTTAACCGAGTAGTACCTTATAAGTTTATAAGTAATACATATAAACAAAACAATTAGCACGCAAATAGTCGTCAGAGATATAATTAGTGTAGGAGTGTAGGATTTAAAAAAACCGCGAAAGATATAAGTAGGTACTTAGTTGCTCATTGAAATAGTTAATTAGTTAGTACAGGTAGGCACTTGAAAATGTGCGCCAGGGCTTCTGAAATTTTTTCGTTTGAATTTTACTCCTCATCTTTTTATGCCTTTAATTACTGTCCAACAACTGCAAAATTCTCCGTATTTTGTAATTAAAATCTGAATTAGTTAAGCGCAGGTGCAGGGTGCTTTGAGAGTTTCAACATCATAATAGTGTGCAATATCTCTTTCATTTATTATGATTTATGAATAAAAGTTTCAACGTAATTAAATTTTCGAGTTCAGAGATGTGCATAATTTAACTGCATAAATTAATGATGCAGTCTCCATTCATGCAGCTCCCTGCAGTGCAGTTATTTTTAAGTACAAATCCTTACTAATAATAATGAAAAAGATTGTTTGTTTGTTGGTTTTTATTTCAATAATGTTAGACCGGGTCGACTCGGGATCGACGTGATTTTTTTGCATGGATAAATTTATAGACCTGGAAAGTGACAAAAGCTTATTTGACTCGCGAGCAAGTAAACGATTCATGCGGAATCACAAAGCAACAGATCAATGGGACTACGTGATTGTTCACATGGATATAGTTAAAGACCTGAAAAGTGTCATAGACTAGGTACTTTTTTCTCGGAAAAACAAAGAGTCAAGGATATTTAAAAATCTAGTATAAATTGCACTATCATCACACAATTTAATTAATATTTTTAAAGCTTCAGTTCATGGCGGCTACGACCTTCATGACGTCTTTGTTGCCCTACGCTACGAGTTACGGCAGTCTCTAATAAATTATTTGGATTCTTAGGAAGGTAATACAATATTGAGTTCAATGTTTTACTAACAAGTTACAACTGAAATATTTGTAAACTTGAAATATTATGACAATTAACATCTTATGATGGGTAATGCACATGAAACTACTCAATATGAAGTGAAAGTTTTGTTTGTGTAGAAATGGGTTAACGTTTAGCCAACAATGTTATAAACACAAAACACAACGAGCACAAACTGTAAAACATGCACCAATATTTATTCACTAAACAGAGCACATGGTAGGTATGCAAACAAATGAAAAATAAACGTTAAAACCCAAATGTAAAGGTTCCTTTTACCTTGCCGCAAGCCTTGCACTTGCCCTTCTCAGTTCGTCGATGGACCCAATGGTGATGAGTCAGGGTTTGCTCCCGGTACTGTCGAACCCCAACGTCCCGAAAAGTAGGCTTGCACGAGAACTGCACGCGGTCTATTAGGACGTCTATGCACGCCTGATGTGCCACGATCTTGCACGCTGAACATTTCATTCGGGATCCATGTTTCTGTTAACCAGAAAAGTACTGTAAGTTTTTATAAGTAGGTAGGTGTACCTAAGGCCGCAGCTTCTAGCAGCCATCTAAAACAAAAGTTCAAGCTTCTCCAGCCATGAAATGCTCCAAAATATTTCCGTTCGGTCGCTGGGACGCTTTCCTTGGAGGCCGACGTTGCTATAGAGATTTATAAGTAGCTGCTGCGGAAAAAACGATAGCTAAGGTGATAGAAGCCAATATGCGCTCTACCCTAGCTCATAAAAAAGACTAGTCATGACCATTGACTTATATATTACTATGGTCATGACAGACTGATTGATCTATCAGCGCCATAGACTTATGATAGGTCAACGCCCAACCTAAACCACTGGTCAAGTTTCACTCACCCGACTTTGCCTAATTTTGTTATTAATTCTCACGAAAAATAAAATATAGACTGCTATTTACAATCTTTTAAATTTTTTAAAAGGGTATAGATTATACTAATGGATACATATTAGGTTTTAGCTGTGGCTTTATTAATGAGAGTAGGTACCTACCAATCCTAATGTAGTAGTATGTTACAAGTATATGTTGTGAAGAGAACGTACGAAAAAGTCCTAGGTTTCTATACCTACTCAGCAGTTTGTGGTTTGAGCCCTACATTGATAATATGTCAATCATTATTTCTTTTTATATGTAGTAGATTAGAATCGCAGGAATAGCTACTGGCTGTAAGCCGATACGATAAAGAAGTGGTTTGTTTTGCTGTCATTATTCCAGCGGAAAACACCTTGAATACATTTATATTTTTTAGCTATAAAGAAGCAAGGAGAAAGCCTGTTACAAAATTAGAATGCAAATTGAAAACAACTCAAGGAGAATAATTTCATCTATCAGGCGTGAATACATTTAACGCGTCAAAGAAACCCTTAAGCTTTTAAGAATAGAATATTAATATCCTTTTTTTTTTGTTTTCACTCAAAGGACATTGCTTAAAAGGTACGATAAGACGGATAATAATCCTAATTCTGACTATACCTACGACAATTTTATTATTATTAACAAAGTTTATTTTAGGTGTAGGTAATTCTAATTACAATAATGTATTATGTACCAACTGGATTAGAAATTATCTGTAACTATAAATTAATAAGCTCTTGATTTATTTAGACTCGACGATTGCAATTTTTTCCTTCTAATTCCATATGTTATATTACATTTTATGGACTAAAACTCTACGAGAATTTTGAGATAACTGTGTTATAGCAGCAGCATTAGATATAAGTTTCTGAATAAATTGCTGTAATAAACATACTACGAGGTTATTCCATAACTGTTCAATTTTTTCGTTTAAGCCCGGAGCACTAAAAGGAAACAAATTAATACTTACAAAGTGCGTTTTAGTGTAACCACCACTGAGACATGTAATCTAACTTAGGCTATCTTAGCACTAGAGTGGACGAGCGCCCTTATTTTATTTACTATATGGAACACCGAATGCCCCATTAGCAGCTTCCTTTCCAATTAGTTTTGTTTCTTTTCCTGCGAGTTATCTCTGGAATTGGACATCGAGTTATATCATAGACTTTAGAGCAACACACCTTATACATCGCGCGACAAAAAAGCACCGAATGAATCAAGACACGCGATAGCGTGTCTCGCCAAGTTCGATTCTAATAAGAACGGCGGCACGCTGACAAGTGTATATTACACGAACCATTTCGAGCTACTTTTGACCCCCCCATAACTCAAAAACTATTAAACCTACACATTTATAATTTTGCATATCTATTAAGGTCTGTTTGATCGCTTAGAAACCCAAATTTCATGAAAAAATCTATTGCAGTTCCTGAGTTATTAACGTCTGAAAAGTGCCATTTTTAACACTCACTCACTCACTCACTCATCAAAAACCTAACCTACTTCCAGGTGAGTTAGAAACTTGAAATTTGGTATGGTGATAGGTAATTAGGTGTATACAAAAGAAAAAATCAGAAAATAGCAAATTATGTTTTAATATGTCATATATTATAGGACAAAGTTATTGGGGTGCCTTGTAGAGAACAGCAAGTATGGATCGAGGCACACATTTTAAGTTTGTAACACTGTGTAATTACCTACCTACTTTCACAATTAATAATAGTGCATTTGTTTATATACTCATCTTTAGAGATCCTTGACCTGTGATCAAAGCCATAAATAAGTGGTCGCCGGTTCGAATTCAGAAATTATGAACGAATAGGTATGAAGGCAAAGTTATTTCATATTATACCTACCTACTTGAAAACAAACAATAATGAACCCTATTACAGGTATGTGTTGTCTAATATACTAGTTGATGCCCGCGACTTCGTCCACGTGGACCTTGTCCTTCGTTTCAAAAACTGTGATTTTTAAAAAATAGCTTATGTCACTCTCTAGGTTCAAATATACTCACGTAAAAAATTACGTTGATCCGTTGCTCCAATGCGACGTGATTGAAGGACAAATCAACAAAGAAATATTCGCTTTTTAATATGGATTGTGATGGGATTAACTTCCAAAGCAAGTAACATAACATTATAACTACATATTAATGTATGCTAGTGACCTGCCTCGGTTTTGCTCGGCTTTGCACGGGCATATAGTATGATATTAGGTCCTTACATATGAAATTGGCGTTTTGTAAGGGAAGAACAAAAAGTCGATTTTTTTAAATATAATATATTTATTTAATCAAAGTATATACCATTGCTGTCTATTCAATAAAATCTTTGAAGGCGCTATGGACTGCCCCATCGGAGTTGAATTTTTTCCATATATAAGAAGTTATCAAAATTTCTAAATATCTTAGACATTCCAATTGAAGCTCCTCTAATTGGGTAGCCGCCTGTTGTGTGGTCTAGCGTTGTCCTGAAGCAGCAGTGGCCTAGAGCGATTGACCAGCCTCAGTTGTGTGGCAGCTAGCTTTTCCATCATGGTTTGCAGTTGCTGACAATAGACCTCCACCGTAATCGTCTGGCCAGTTTAAGAAAGCTGTAGTGAACGACACCGGTACTAGTCCACCAAACCCTTCAATTCTTCATTATCAACTTTGGTCTCCGGTCGTCACCGGGGCTTATTCTGCAGGTCAAAATTTCCAGATCAAAAACGTTGGAATCAAAAACGCACTATGCTTTCCTTTGCGAAACCACCGCCATACACGTCATTAATCCTTTGAGCTGTTTCGGCAGCACTGGTGCCACGAAGCAACTCGTACTCGTAAATAACGTGATATTTCAAGTTTTCCACTTGTTGTTAGTGACCTTTTTAGAAATCACATGGTTTGTTGCTGGACAGCGAAACGTTAAAAATTAAAAACAGGTATAGTCGTACCGGCCGGTTAAGAGCTAATAGCAATAAAACTTTTTAACAATAGTGTTTTATATTATGAACGGTCATAAGCCCTAATGCGGTCGAGTAAAACTCAGCCTAACGACTACTTGTTAAAGCTAAAAATTTATTACCTTTCCCGCAAACAAAGAAATTCTACGACTGCATAGGGTTGTCAAATAGATGTATTTTTCAAATTGCCACTATCATAACTGCACATAAGGCACATTACTTATAATAATAATGAAACACATAACAAGATAAACATAATAATTTTTAATTGAAGTTTAGGTAGGTGTAAACAGGTGGTTATTTTATCACTTCTAAAGGAAGAAGGACTGATCGGGATTTCCGGACTTTGGAGTTCCGTCACTTGTTGCAACCCTGTTGTAAAATCTATACATATAATAAAATTGTAGAAAAGTGGTGTCTGTACAATGGAAATATATAAAAAAAAAGTAGCAGGAGTTGTTATTATATCGATGCCGAACCCGAAATTGTAATTAATTTTTTTTGTCTGTTTGTCTGTGTGTTTGTGCACGCTAATATCAGAAACGGCTTATTCGATTTAGATACGGTTTTCACTAATATATTGTAGTAAGCTTCACTTAATATTTAGTGTTTATTTCATGTCAATCGGTTCATAAATAAAAAAGTTATGTCAATTTAAAGAACCACGGCGAACATTTTTAACGTACAGAGTACGTACTACACTCCTCGCGCCTGAGCGTCCGTGGCTATATAAAGCGCGCTGAGAGCTATTCCACGCGAACGAAGTCGCGGGCACAGCTAGTATTAAGTAAATCTGTTGTAATTATTCATGACGGCATTTGACTTTAAACCTTAGCGTAAACAGTTAAGTTAGCGTTTGGAATGGGTACGTACCGACTTATGATCTTTTGGAATATTTTACCTAATTAGTTAACTTTTATGGCTTTTAACTCCGAACCGGCCGGTACTACTATACCTAGTTTTGAAACAATATCGCACCACTTCTCGTTCAGAAATTACAAATTAGGCACCATTATCACGGTAATATTACATAACATTACCGTGCCATTATTCTGTATCGAAAACAAAGATCTTCAATGGGGCAAAACGATGAAAAAAAGCAGGTAGCTTAGAAACAATAGTGCACATGGGCCACTTTCTTGCAGCATGGTGGTATGTCAGCTGACTCGACACCAAAATATTTGCAATATTATGTTGTTTTAATAATAAAAATTGTATCCCATGAACTTCAAAAACATTTACTGATTAGTACTTAGGTAGGTACTGTACACATTATTGTTTTAATTTTAATAAATAAATATTAATTAACTTTACAAAGTGGTAGTAGTGGTTGAGATGTCGGCCTGCTCTTTAGGTCTGGGGTCCAGGGTTTGTTCCCGGACACGCACCTCTAACTTTCCGAAGTTATGCGTATTTTAAGCAATTAAATATCGCTCTCTTTAACGGTGAAGAGAATCAACTTCTAATGTATAACTAGTAAGTGGACACTTGTGTTGAAAAACAGTTTATGTAAACTACTTTCATGTAATTTTAGGTTCTAAGTATTCAAAAAGTTTTACCTGATATGCAAAGTTGTACGTGTTTAGGTTTAAGTATTTCTGTGTTATCAGAGGGTTGAAAATAGCTTTAAATGATTCGTATAATGATATATTAAGTATACACATTACGCATTACCATGCCAATACATCGCCTTATTAGAATTAGGCTGAATAGTGAATACTAATATGTATTACTCGGATAGTAGATATTAACCGGTTTTATTATTCTAATAAGAAAACTAGAAAAGAGTCGCTAATCGTCAAACGGCTGAACACATTTTCTTAGATTATAGCTATGAACACTCTTGATAAGTGACTAAGCGAAGTTGCATAGCTGCAAGCTTTTTCAATCACGCAAAAATTTACAGGTATAGGATAATCCTAATAAATGAAGAGAAATTAACTTAACAAAAATTGATGATATCCCATCAAAAACATAAATGTGAAAAAAGTGCCAAGTTCGATAGAGAAAATGAGAGATTGTAAGCTTCGCCGATAAAAGGTAAGCTTCGCCGACAAAAGCATTGATATCTAAATAGGTGCCTAGTTCTTATAGGTCTTTATATCATTCCTACAAGAATGTACAAGAAACTTTGATCGTTTTAAAATATTATTTTATGTTATTGAGTACATATAACTTGGCAAGTTTTAATAGTCGGTTAATTACATTTAATGTTTAATATAAAATATAGTACACTTAGCAAGTTTTGATATTTGCCAATACATTCCTAAACTTAAACTAAATTTTATGTTAAACGTAAAATGTGATTTACTGACTTTTAAAACTTGCCAAGTTATATGTACTCAATAACATAAAATAATATTTTAAAACGATCAAAGTTTCTTGTACATTCTTGTAGGAATGATATAAAGACCTATAAGAACTTGGCACCTATTTAGATATCAATGCTTTTGTCGGCGAAGCTTACCTTTTATCGGCGAAGCTTACAATCTCTCATTTTCTCTATCGAACTTGGCACTTTTTTCACATTTATGTTTTTGATGGGATACATTTTATTCATCTTAGTATAGGTACCTCCAATAAGGCTTTGCTTTGTCGTTCGAAATCTGCGTGGAAAAGTTCATTTTAGCTCCTGGGCTGGAAAGGTTTTCGACATTAGAATAGTCACTGCACACAGTTCTCGTGAGCTAACTAAAAGCATAATATAATGAAAGGTTCAGAAACGCGGTTCGTCCTTACAGTCTTTATAATACAGTCAAATTAATTAAATAATGAAAATACGACAAGAATGAATAAATTTTAAATATAATTTTTGTCATTTGTCAAGTCATTTTTAGAGTTCCGTACCTGAAAAGGAAAAACGGAACTCTTTTAGGATCACTTTGGTGTCTGCCCGTCTGTACGGCAGTCGTATCTGTCAAGAAAACCTGTAGGGTATAGGGTACTTATCGCTGACCTAGAATCGTGAAATTTGGCAGGTAGGTAGGTCTCATAGCACAAGTAAAGGGATAAATCCGAAAACCGTGAATTTGTGGTTATATCACACAAGAAAAAATGTGTTCACGAAAAATTTAATTCACTAAATCACATATAGATGGCGCAGTCCGTTATTAACTTGCAGAGTTCTACATACAGCTGTTAGGTATGTCTTGTACGATGGTACGGAATCCTTCGAGTGCGAAACCGACTCGCACTTGACCTTTTTCTAATTTACTAACTGTCGACCTGTCGGCTTTTATGAAATAGGGCCCAGGTTGAACCCAATGCTGCTCTATCTATCCAAATATCAACTCTCTGGGGCAGGGTGTCGAGAATCGTGATGTTAATACCTATACCTGTTTATATCTCCTTCGCAGTGTTACAAGTCCCTACGAAAGCTAACATAAAATGTGAAATTATCCTCATTACCTTTGTTAGAACAAAACGTATTGTTTACATGAAGGAGGGGTGAATGTGTCTAGGGAATTTGTTCACTGAAGCATATAACGAATATAAGTATTTATTCTGAATACAAGAAAAAAAGTGTTCTTTGTATAATCTAATGATTTAAGCCTTATTAACATAATATAGGTATGTAATATACATGTAACGGGTAATCAATGCTTGTCTGTTCATAACCTATGCGTTGAAACTTTTTACAGTTGTTGTCGGCACTTAAATGAAGGTTCTGGCATAGCACCAGTAGTCGCATTGCAATGAATACCAGGCATTAACTAGTGAGTTAGGTATGTGCGTTTTAAGCAATTAAATATCTTTCGCTGAAGGTGAAGGAAACATCGTGAGGAATCCTGCATGCCTGAGAGTTTCCCATTCTTAAAACTAGTGTCAGTATGCCAATCCGTACTTAGCCAGTATAGTAAACTATGGCCTAAACTCTTCCCATTCTGAGTGGAGACCCGTTGTTTCAGTAGTGGGCCGGCGATGGGTTGAGATGATGACAACGATAAAGTGAAATCAACCTTACATCAGGGTAAATTCCGAGGTAGATTGCCTATTGGTAATTGGTAATTGGATACCAAGGTTCCGAAATATGTAGTCAAAGTAAGATAACAACAACAACACAACAATCATTAGGCTGCGTTTCCAACAGAGATGTGCAATTGTAGCTACGCGGTGAGCGAGTTACTAAGATACGAAACTATAATACGTATTGGATAGAATCAGGCGTTACTTTGCGGAAGTTCATGTTTAGCAAGAAACAGTTAAAAATTATTTTGCTATAATCCGCCAACAGGATAAATCTGTATGGTCAAACATGCAGTTACAAGCTAAGCACCGCTTACCTTCCCAACCAAGCAATAAAGCCAAGTTCCCAAGCAAGCACTGCCACCACCATTCACATGCAACACCACACAAGACTTTTCCACTACTCTCGACGCACGTTTCGCCCCGACACCGGAGCATCCTCAGGAGATTTCGACTTTACAATGCTGTATTGTCACTTGAGATTTCGACTTTACAATGCTGTATTGTCACTTGACAATACAGCATTGTAAAGTCGAAATCTCCTGAGGATGCTCCGGTGTCGGGGCGAAACGTGCGTCGAGAGTAGTGGAAAAGTCTTGTGTGGTGTTGCATGTGAATGGTGGTGGCAGTGCTTGCTTGGGAACTTGGCTTTATTGCTTGGTTGGGAAGGTAAGCGGTGCTTAGCTTGTAACTGCATGTTTGACCATACAGATTTATCCTGTTGGCGGATTATAGCAAAATAATTTTTAACTGTTTCTTGCTATAATACGTAGTCTAATTCTACCAAAGCTACGTGATGTAGGTAAGCGTAGCGGGTAACATGAGTTATGAAAATGCGCTTTGCGTGAGTAGCTGTCGCCTGTAAGCGAGGTTAACGCTAAGCTACGAAACTGTGTCTATTTCTACCAAAGCTACGCGATGTAGCGTAGCAGGTAAGATGTGCTATGATATGAAGATGCGCTTTGCGTGAGTAGCTGTGAGAAACGTTGCTAAGCTACGAAACTATGTATCTATTTCTACCAATGCTACGTGATGTAGCGTAGAGGGTAAGATTTGCTATGAAGATGCGGTTTGCGTACTGTACCTATGCGAGGAAGATGGATGACGCGAGCTAAAGTACGGTTGCTATTGGCTGTTTCATACTTCCAATAGCTACATCACTCGCGTATTCCTAGATCACATCCCTCGCTTCGACTTGTATGTTAAAACTTAGCTTAGTTGAATCCCTTCCCACTAGAGTAAAGCTAAGCTATCTTGTGAAGAATCATGTGATTCTTTTGGTGGAATAGACACACATACGTTGCTAACAACATAGCATATCTTTGGTGGAAAATCAGCCTTAAATAGGCAAGTCACGAATTCGAAGCGGTCGTGCGGTTAGCTCGTTATTGTGCGACTATCAATGGCTAAAGGTCCCTTTGTGCGTTTACTCAAATATTAATTTCCATTAATTGGTTTAATGTAGAGTAAAAATAAAAAAAACTGGCCCGAATTGTGAACCACCTCCTTTTTGAAAGTCGGTTAATGAAACAATTAAGTCCAAATATCAGTCAGTGATGTGTATTGAGGCTACCAAATCATTTTTTATACGAGTAGGCATATTTATTACGGGGAAGAAAAGTTTGCGAAGCTAACTCGACTATGAATTAATAATTTGTAGACCAAAATATATTATGAACTTGGCTTGCCCACCAAAAAATACACAGGTAAAGAATTTCATTTTTTATATAAGGTACCGTACCCGAAGGGTGCTAAAGGAATCTATTAGGCCTTTCTTTGAAATCTCCGCCATGAAAATTAACTTTAGGTAAACTTAATTTTCATGCCATTTTGTAATTTTTAGTAGGTGTTTATTGTTATAGCGGCAAATACACATTCTGTGAAAATTTCAAGTCCGTCCGTCCGTCCATCCGTCTGTCCGTCAGCGGATTGTATCTCGTGAATATTCATGGTGCAGGTGACTCAAACTTTTACCACTTTCACGGAAAATATTGAAAAATACATAATTCTGTATCATCAAAAAAATAAAATTACAATAATTGCAGCCTTAAATCATCAAGATTCATTACAGCCACCTTTTGGGAAAACAACTCGCTCCAAATAAACATGGATCTACATTTAATTTAGGGATACATATTTACATTTTGTGTCTCCTAAATAGCTAACCGTGTTAGAGCTAATGAGAGACAAATACATGATTACATTTCGGCACGCGATTACAATGCGAGAAGTAACTCTGACTTGTAACAGGAAACAAGAATTAATTGGCACCTGCTAAGGCTTTGACATACACAATCCGCAATAGCCGTCATACACGACTGAAATTGCATGGCAGGATGTCACACTAATCCGCCTCCTGTCACATGCGCATCTCGTACGAATGTAGACGCGCTTATAAGCGCGAACCGTTTCTTCTTCGAAAACTAGTATATTGCTACTAACTGACTAACTGGTCTGATCTGCGACATGGTTTTATCCATGAGCGTCATAAGAAAGCTCAGTCACTCAGCGGGCAATGAGGAGAGCTACATTTGGAGTTTCTCTACGTGATTAAATCAAGAATTAAGAGATCCATAGAACCAGAGTAACCGACATCAGTGGCGGACGTCTATTGGATGACTATGATGAGCATGGTTCAAGCGAATACGCCGGAATGAGTGCGTGCACGACGCGTTCGTATTCAGTGAAGTACGAACTGTAAACGCGACGTTTGCCAAGACGAGCGTTATGCGCGCAGAATAAAACGCTAATCTGAAACCACCCTAAGAGAAAGATATGAGAACGTTACATTGTAAAGGGCGTCAGCGTTGTCGGCACGTGAGTAGGTAGGTATTCCTAGTTCCCACGCACTGCTCCTACGCGCGAAGCCTTCTTACAGATGCTTGTATTAAAACAGAGGAGCCGCGTTGGACACGTGCCGTATCGCTTTGTATGTGTACAAGCATTAAAATCGACACTGTTCTGGGAATAACAATAATAAGTTTCTTCAGGGTACAATAATAAGATAATATTATGCTAGGGTGGTATGGCCTAGTTCCAACAAACGCTTCATCTAAGTTGACTTGACGTCAGGTCTGATTAACTATGACAATATGTGGTAGTATGCGGTCTGAATAATAAGTGCTCAGAATCTTGTACTTTAAGCAATTCTTTTATCATATTTATATCCTAAGGTATATAGAATGAATTACTAGAGCAGAGTAGGTGTACAAATTATTGTGTGATTGATTTCCCGGAAACTCGACTCTAACGATTTGTATGAAATTTTGTATTGAGATAATGTTATACTTTCCTAATCCCATATTTGTCTAGATCAGTGTCATGAGTTCCCAACACCAATCAAATAAAATAGTCACTCAGCGAAGCTCGGTCATTACAAGGTACTACATTCTTATAATGATTAGGTACATTAATTAGGTAACTTTTTATTATTTAGTGACCTTAATTTATTTATTAGTTACCTACCTTACAAATCTGGTAGAAAATCAATTCTAAAAATCAATTCTATTAAAGGAATCCTTACAGGTATTCGAGAAATTAAGTGCTTTGTTGGCTGGAAAATAATTTATATTAACTTATTATGATAAAAAATGGTCAAAGATGAGGTATCATAGTGAATAGTTCATTCATTTCCTATGGTTGTTTAGGGTTTCGTACCCGAAGGGTTCCAACGGGACCCTATTACTAAGACTCGGTTTTCCGTCCATCTGTCTGTCAGCGGGCTGTACCTATCTCGTTATCAGTAGGTATCTAATAGGTAGAGACCTGTCACAGAATGTGTATTTCTATTGCCGCTATAACAACAAATACTAAAAATTTCAAAATTGGCGCCACGAAAATTAAAATAAAATAAAAAGTATCTATTATCTATTGCACGATCGTACAGAACCCTTCTTGTGCGAGTCCTACTTCGCACTTGACCGATTTCTTCCTAATAAATTTAAGGAAACACGTAGGAACACACCTATGAATATCAGGGGAAATATGTATTTCGGAACATTCGCGGAAATGTAAACTAAATATGTACAAAGTGAAATAAGAACTTTAACTATTTATATTATGGAAATGAAATTGCAGCAGGAATTTCTAATTTAACAAAGTTCTGTAATTTCTATGCCATACGAGGGCATTCATAATGTCTTTTATAAGCGTGGCATTTCTATTGACTCTTGGAACATTGCGGACAATGCTATGGTGTACCTAACTATGCAAGTTTCAATTACCATCTTGGTTTATGTTAGGTAATTTACATGATAAAATTTAAAAAAAAGTAAATTAAAATCGGTTCATTCGTTTAGGCGCTACGATGCCACAGACAGATACACAGATACACAGATACACACGTCAAACTTATAACACCCCTCTTTTTGGGTCGGGGGTTAAAAAATGAGGAATACAACGGGAGAGAAAGAGAAGAAAAATAAAGACTAGCCAAATAGGTACGTCACGATGAATATATTAAAACGTTTATTCACTAAACAGTAGGTACCTAAAGCAAAGCGCAGCTATTAGTAAATGATTGTTGCCTGCACCCCGGGGGCAATCTTTTGTTATATCGACAGTGACAAGCCATTGCGGCGGTAATGGTGGAAGCGGCTCATTAATCTTACGTTCAACTAACGACCTGCGGACACAATGTCGGCAGAACACAGCAGAAAAGATATAGAAGTGATACAGGAGCGTGAGCGTAAAGATGTCTAGTAAAGGATATCCCTTTTACAGTGGAAAACTTTCTTACTTTCATGGGCAATAAGGAATTGTATGCGGACGAAGTCGTTAGTGTAGGCATCATAACAAAAATAAAAAGACAAAGTCGCAGTAAGTGTTCATTTAGCAGTTTATTAAAGAAACCGACCGGTACGCACGTTTCACTACCGATTGCGTACTGCGTAAGTAGGTCCTGTTACAAAGGAAATTCAAAGGCTTTGTGAAAAAGAACATCCGGGCTAAAAGAAATAGCATTTACATTAGGAAACACAAAAGCAAAATTCCTATGTAGGTACGTATGAGCATGTAAAATGCTATACCTTATTAAATTACCTATAATGTAAGGCTGGTGTGATTAATACGTTTGCAGTAAAACACCATCTTTTAACTAGGTATGCACGTTTACATGAAAAAATGTAAAGGAGTAATAAAAACAAAAGGACAAGCTACGTAATCAGTTAAAATCAGTAGGTATAAAATTCCCTTGAGCTAGAAATGTGTTTAATAAATAAATAAGAGAATTTATAATTTTTCTAAAATAAATCGGTTAGGTAGATATTTACTTCTACGAATTTACATTTTTCCGCAAAAAAACTTCCAACTCAAATATAAATTCATTTTTGAAGATTCAGTAAATTATAAATTCAAACAAATATTATTTGACTTTGGAATTTTCCGCTAGGTTTGTTTAGGTATATAATGATTAAATGTTTTTTTTTTTTATCTATATTTCATTATATATATTTAAAAAGGCGTTGATAGTCTAGTGGTTAGACTTCAAGCTCCCATTATCGAGACCCAGAAAACACCTATTTTCACCACTCGACATTTATAAACACAAGTCGTTATTAAAAAAATTAAAAACACGATAGCCCTGCCAAAAAACAAACTAAAAAGTAAAATTATAGGCCTTCTGCCTAATTTTTTTTTTTAAATTTTATAGGCAGTGTCATTCAGGATTTTTGAAAGATTTGGATGTATGTGATAATGTATCATGCATTATCACATACATCCAAATCTTTTCGATATAAAAGTTATGGTGGAACAAAGAAACTCATATAGGTACATAAACAGGGTACATACTTACCTGCATAAACCCTAAAACGATTTAACTCCTTTTTTCGGACAGTCGAGTAATAAAAAAGAGCTTTATTTTACATTTGATAGGTAGACTCGTACGTTAGGTTAATGATCTGCAAATAAACTCGGGAATATGTGGAAGGTCTCACGATGAGAATGTACGAGTATGAAGAAAGGCGCTATTGAGTCCGGTACCATTGAAAGCGTACTCTGTTAATGAGCTCTACCGTTCCTACGATGTGGCCTTTTATATTTTCCATTTTAGTTTCCACGTAGAAATTATTTTTAAACTGAAGGAATATTACAGATCTAATGGGTAGAATATCTTGCATTCAGTACCTATATATACGTATTTTAAATTTTTATTGTAATGTTCTCCTGACTGAATTTCGGCCATACCGGCGCGGCGGCGGTGGAAGCCAATAATTATAACAGGGACTAGTAAACTACGCAGGTGATATTGTAATGCACACACTTGCACAAACATAGATCCACTCTCTATTTCCTATCTTATAGGGAGTTGTACTACCGCCAACGAGGACGCGGGTAGCTATCGACTATTTTCTCGCTCAAGATGCCGCATCGCGATGCATCGCTCCAATCGGATGTGGAGCGAAATACTCGCGCGCCGCCGCACCGGCACTCTCGCTTGTGCGTCTGTTGACAAACATACCTGGCATTCAGTGTCTCCAACGTAGCAGCAGTCCCCGGACACAGATGTGGGTGCCCAGAGATGCTCGCCGCTGATGGCCGCATCGCTCCAGTCGGGTGTGGAGCGAATCACTCGCGCGCCGCCGGCACTCTCGCTTGTGCGTCTGTTGACAAACAATACATAACAATTAGGTATATTGATAACAATTTGGTTGGTGTCTTAGTATATCTAAGCACATAATATATCCGAACCTTATTTAGTGGTGTTAATTTTTTTATTTAAACAAATAATTTTATTACCAGAAGGTGCTGCCAGTAGGTCAAGTAGATATAGTTAAGTAATATTTTTATTTTTGGTAAGCAGGTGCTCGCGAATTTACTTGCGTGGAATTACTCTTTTCTTTGGGGTATAATATACCTACTTACCTATTTTCAGGATAAGAAAGAGAAAAAATCCTGCCCGTGAACGTCTTTTCAAAATCTGCGTTAAGGTTTTGAATACGTGGATAGTGGAAATCCAGAAAAGTAAGACATATTGTGAGTAAAGAAAATGTGAGATTTTTTTACTACCTCTATGGGCTGAATACGAAAGAAGAAGAAGTTTGGTAATATAACATGAATAAAAAAAACATGATAAAACATTTATAAAAACACCTAAAACTTAGGTAATACAAAGAATTTTTCAAATCACTGTTCTATTTCTCTATTATTTGACAAGTATATTTTCAAAAATCGCTTAAAAAGAACATATTTATTTGTGTGGAATAACTGCAATAACTGTTTTTAAAGTAACTAACTGTTTAGCTGCCGATAGCATACCGAAAACTAAAAAAATAAGCTTCAATTTTACAAATTTTGTGTTAGTTTTAAAATAATTATTATCTATTTATTTGTACGAACACTGCACAAGGTCCACTGGACCGAATGTGGACCAGTGGACCGATTGAGATACAATTTTTGTATTTCGTAGCTAAGCTAATAGGTAGTAATCAACTAAGTATGATGCTCCAACTTTGTGTAAAATAAATTCCCAGAAGCCGAGAGACAAGAAGAAGTTGACGATAAGCTTTGGTGGTTATTTTGGGTTATGTAACAAACATAGATTGTGCACATTCTAAGAGAGAGAACCATGGACGTGAGATTTGCTTGAGCAGCGAGCAGCTGGTTCCAAGCACCAACAGCTGGAGGTGCAGCCACTGTCTTATGTCTCCATCCACTAACCACGTAACTCTAGAGATTCTAGATATGTCGCTCCAACATAAAACTGATGTATTGATATACTGTTTTGCAACCTAAGTAATTGATAATAATAATTAATAAATTCTTATTTTAAGGTATCTTTTACAATTTTAACGTGCAATGCAACTTATAGCTAGATAAGAACTTTGCTACTTTCCGGTAGGTATACTATCAATAATATCTAAAGCCTTTTCTTGGGAGATAATCACTCTAGGTTCTAGATTTAAAAGCTTATTTTTTTACCTCAAGTGTGTAATCACTTGAGGTGAAAAAATACACACAGTGTAATTACCTTTGTATGTGTGCCTTGCGAGACAAAACCACTTATGCGTACAACCCTTGTATAGCCGTATATTTACAAGTTACAGCTGCGTAATGGCCGTTTTTGTTATCAACATTACAAGGAGCATCGCGGTGATTAGCTACTAATGAACCTACTAAGTGTGCACGTATTCACTTAAAGTTCCGAATTCCAGCTCCACGTAATTGATGTTTTAACAGTAAGTAATACGTTACACGTGTCAGGCAGCGAAATTGCTCCCTCGTGAATATGCAGCTTTACTAGAGTGAACTGCTACTAATTCCCGCGGCGCGCAAAAGCAACACACGTTTATGTCTGGACCCCTATGCGTTCGAACTCTAGTGAAGTTTTAGAACTCCTATTTACATAGTAATATGCTCATTTTGTGGCAGGTCTCATTCAGTTCCAAACTGCCAAAGTTATATTTCATCTCCGGTCTGTATAGCCCCCATAAACCTTCATGATAAACGAGCCTTTACAGTATTAAATTTTCAATATTAGGTAACTAGGATAACTAATTGGGTTTGCCTATTCTTTATTAATGTGAACGTGTTATACTTATACAATATTATGTAAACTTTTATAAATAATAAACAGCATTGAAAATGAAGCTTAAAGTAATAATGGAATACAGAGACAAACGTACAGTATGGCCTTAAGTAGATAAAAAGCGAACTCCAAGTTTTAGTAAATAAAACTAAGGCCTTTTCAAGGAATTCCTGGAATTCAGAAAAATATTATCGTAAAAAATACGAATCTCTGTGATAAAATAACGAACGATAATAATAATGGAAAACTTGATGCTCTAAAGTCGAAACACTTCAACCTTGTTACAACTCACACTATCTTACAATCCTTTCTATACCCTTGTCTTTCACAATGTGCGGCACTGCTTAGCCTGCCCTTTTATCATATTACCGAGGAATAAACATATTTTAATGTACCTACATAACATAGCATACCTAACCCTTTAATATTACCACACACCTGGAATAATAACCGGTTATATTCCACGTTTTATGGATAACACCGAGCGTTTGAACATACACTTATGAAAAACCGCTATAAAAGGATTGAGGCAAAATGTTCAGTAGCTTTACTCTAGTTTTATTAACTTTTCCCGCCATTCTCTACACTAATATTATGAAGACGTAAAGTTTGTAAGTTTGGATGCAGGACGTAATTTCCAAAATTACTCAACCGATTAGAAAAAATATTTTTGTTTTGGGTACCTATGCGTAAAATTTATGCCATTATCAAAAGACTCAAATATATACTCTCGAAGACAAGGTTCACCTTCGTCTACACTAATTTCCCAGAGTTCAAAAGTGTTCATTATTTCCTACAAAATAATATTGAACTTATAAGATGCAATAAAAATAAAATGAATAAACGAAGAATATTCAGAAGTCCACACTACCTAAGTGAGCTCACACTACGCTATGAATAGACATTAATTGTAGTATGAGACATATTATAATTATTCGTTGTTTCATTTTGAATATTTTACGAAACTCAAAAATTCGTTAAATTAGTTACAAAAATTTTAATAAAAATTTAACATTGAGTACAATATATCAAAATGAATATGTACATGTACAATATATAAAAATTATGAAGATCACATTCCAATAATTTGATATTGGCTCACAAGGGCTCAAAGTCTAATAAATATTATTTTCGATATTGCTTGTAAACTTTATAGTCCACATTTTTCTTTTTCTGCTTTATATCTTAATCGCGAAGCTAAAGTGGCAATGAGGGGGGGGGGGGGGGGGATAGCATGATGAATTGATAAACGTTGCTGGTGCAGCTTAAAGTGCTGGAATATGCGAATCCACAAAGGAAAATCTTTTTTTGTGGGGAGACCCTACAACGATGTACTTATAATAATATGGGTAGTGATATTATACTAATTCGCTTTCCGTTCCCTTCGTATCCTTCACCTAAAATTTTCTTAACTGGGTAAAATATCCTTCCTTAACTAGGTAAATATTTATTCAGATATTCGTAATGGCAGTGAAGATGCTTATAATGTCGTGAGCTCTCGAGGCAAGTTTGTTTGATTATTCCTAGCTAGCCGCGTCACTTGCAGATTTGCAGAAATTCACTTGTTCTCTTTATCGCCAGTAAACACGACATGCTTTGTTCAACCAAGTTCTTTGCTAACAAAATGTCAGCCGATACTTATTGTTTCATGTTTTATTTATCGATGCACAAAGTTATAAATGACCTTATTAAGAACTAATTGTTGCCCGCGATTTCGTCCACCTGATATAATTGCCTATAGCATTCGAGGATGACGTAGCTAGGTATCTATCTATCAATGAAAAAAACTTCAGAATCCGATCATATTTAGTTCCGAAGGTTACTTTCTACAAGCAGGCACACAAACTCAGGAAGTAACTTAATTATGTCTTTATAATATTAGTAGGTATAGTTCTGTGGTTGGTGAATTTTGAGATTAAATAATTACCTACCTTAATTTAATAAGCATAGTAAAGAAACGCAAGTACTCATAGAGAGTTTTATATTTTCCCTTACTCCCAAAAGTTACTCGTAACTCAGCATAAGTAGTGTTTTATTACAAATCTATTACCTACTATAGATCCGTAATAAAACACTACTTAATGGATATGAATTTTAAAGATGAGGCCTACATAAGCTAAGTAGCCGTGTGGGTATACAGTGTTGCTCATGAGATAATACTGTTTTATTTTATATCTACTTGTAGACCAGGCTTACGCCGAGATGGAGGATAACCAGTTCCGTCGCATATTGTAGCCGCCTTAAGTGGTACTGGGACAAGGCTGGCAAGGACAAGGCAATGCAAAATAAGAATGGACACAGAAACACGAAATGTGGCAATTGAATGAATAGAAAACCATTGTGTATTTTTATTCAATTAGGTACAAGTTCGCGCTTGACTGCGATCTCAAGGTCTTAAGGGTAAGAATGACAGTTAATAAAAGTCATACACCTCTTCTAGTCTTACGGACGTACCGAAGGGGTAATAATTACGGGTGATAACTGATAAGTGATGTCAAAAGCCTACCACGAGATTAAATCAGAGAAGATTAATATTATATAATTTTTCGGAATATTATTTAGGTATTCACTTACAACCAAGTGAGATCGCAGTCAAGGGTTAACTTGTATCGGAATAATACAAAAAAAATCTTTGTGTCAAAGTAAATAAAGTAATCAAGAAAGTCTCGACTTCACTTGACTGTGGCAGTGTGCGTCGCGCGTAATGTTCCTACAGCTTACCAACTCACGTCACCTGAGTTAGCTATAATGGCAATTATCTTTAAATATCTAGGTACGTAAAGGTAGTAGGGACCTGTTCGTTATTGTGGTTAATACTTGTGGTCGTAGATAATGAATGCCGGAATGGAAATGTCAGTTGCGACTTGCAGATGCGGTAGACCGTACGCTTAAATTATTCGGTTGAGATAGGTATTAATTACTGATTGATGATTATGATAACGATACGTAATACAATATTCTGTTTAGAAGATTCAAATAAAACTATATTATTATATTAGGTAGGTAGGTACCTAGTAGGTACCTACCTACCTACTGTAAGATGGAAAACAAATATTTCTTCCGAATTATTTCTTCTAATTAAAAAAAGGTAAGTATATATAATCTAATAAGATGATGACCGCGACATCTGCGTGTATTTAGGTTTTTAAAAATCCTGGCGGAAACTCAACTTTTTCAAAATAAAAAGTGCTGTGCAAGATAACTCTGTACCTTTTATCTAAATCGGTCACATTACTATTGCGCCGTAAAAAGCTAGCAGACAAATAGACAGGCACACTGACGCATTTATAATATCAACATGAATAAAATAGGTAACAAACATTACTAGCAAATCATAGGTAGTAACAAACTACATACCTACTTATTACTTAGGTACCTGCTTGTTACCTAGTTCTTGATTAAATGCAACAGTAATCTAAGGCCACTCATCAGGTGATCGGAAAATTCTATAGAATTATAGTCATTAAATGGTAATATTAATTTATTATCACTATTATTACCTTTTGTTTACGTCCATACTAATATTATAATTGTTAAAGTGCGTCTGCTAGTCTGCTGAATTTTCACAGCACATCCGTTTTACCTATTTTGACGAAATTTGGTACAGGGATAGCTTTTGTCTCGGAGAGGCAGACAATATAGCTATGTATTTTTACCCCAGATAAACAAAAAGTTCCCAGGGAATTTAAAAAAAATCCACCTAGACGAAGTTGTGAGCATCATCTACTGAGTAAGAGATAGCTTGCACTCTGGACACAGGCATAGTCTACTTTTTATCAAATCAAAGAGATCCCACCGGATTATTAAAAACCTAAATCCATGAAGTCACGGGCATCACTTAGTTAATAAATGTTTCGAATTTCTTTTGCTACGCCCAACTGTTTAACGTTGGTTTGTGTGTTGAGTGTTCATACTCTTGACGTTTCTTGAACCATTATTAATTGCGTTTGTTGAATTGTCCTTGGCTAATTTTTTATTGCCAAAAAGGACCCTACGGAGTCAGTTTTAAAGTCGGTATAGATTGGTTCAATTGGTTTTAAAATCACTGATGCACAACGTTGTCACCAACGGTTTGTTACGGTTGGTAAACACAGTGGTAGTAATGTTGCCACACCTAGAGACAATTTTACAAACAAATTATTCGCTTCAAAAATTTTTGTTGCGCCCACCAAGTAGAATATACCTAACTAGTATTTACTTAAAGGATTCAGAACACGTACTTAATCTTCAGTCGAGTATATGATAGGGTAATAATATGTAGGTTGGCCTATGATCAAAGACTGACAAAGAGATTGGAAATAATCTAGATGTCAAAATAACCAGTTGCAGCCAACCAGTGTAGTACGACGCATTGAGAATTTCACAACAATATTTGTATTGGTAGACGAGAAAAACACAATAGATAAAATAATATGTTTTAGATGGATATCACATTAGCACTACTAGGTACACTACACCTTTTGTAAATTTTCTTGACACGATATTCCATGAAGCAGAAAATAACATCCAATGCCATATTAATTAGTTCTACTTGAGTTAAATAGAAGGAAGTAACGGCTTAGCTCTGACCATAAAATGTCTGTCAATGAATTGCAAATGCGATGACCACTCAGTCCCTTGCTAAGTTAAAATATTATGTTACTTACAGTCAGATGTTCCTAGTCGCAAAGATGATACATATAATGCATTATCTCAACGTGCTGCGAAGCTGAATTGGCAATGGGCGGCACAGATAGATCGAAGATCCGATAGACGTTGTGGTCCCAAAGTGGTGGTGTGGCGATTTCGCACCAGGTTTGGACGTCTGTCGGTTGATGACGACAACAAAGACGTATAACACGAACATTTTCAATTCGTAAACTAGAGCGATTGAGCCGATTGCTTCCAGATAAGGTGGTTATAGTTAGACTTCTATAAAAATAGTCTTGATATATGACCTGTTTAGTTCGAAGAACAAAATTTCTTCTATACCTACTTATTTTATTAAAGATTGCCTTTGCTAAGTCTATGAGAAAATAAATTAGGATAAAATGAGGCTAACTACGATTATTATAAACGTGAAGTATTCGTATGTACTTACCTACTTACTTAATTAATTTTAAATTGTTTTGCCATTTTCCTTCATCTTTGTTTCAGCGTATAATTTATAAAAAATAAATAATTAATATCCGGAATAATTATATCGGATATAGTAAGGAATACGTCTATGTTGTGATTTCTATACCTACTATGTTGCGATGTTAAAAAATAACATCTACCTAACTACGAGTAGGTAAATGTTCTTGAAAAATTAAACGTAGGAATTTGGGATTTGATTTGTGTCCACATTTGTCTATTGATCCTTATTATTTTCTCTTTTGAACCTTTGTATATTAAGGGCACGGACTTAGGGCAAGGGTTAGGGCTCGTGCTCGCATTACATAATGGCTTTCAACTTTGCCAATTTAAATTCCGGTATTCAAAAGGCAATGCACTCAACTGAGTGGCTCAAACAAGCGAAGGTCTAGTCATATTTCCTTGGTATTTTATACGGGGCTTGATTTTTGTATTTAATTTTTATTAAATCCACTTTACTAAGTTTCATTGATTTATTACAACTGCGTACTTGAGTTAAAAATAATAATTGTCATCCCCTTCTTTTACAAACTTCGTAAGTATAAGTTTGTATACAATGTTTGTTTGTGGAATGGAACTGGTTATGTATCCAGCATCATCATCGACATCATCATCAACCGTCACCGGCCCACTCCTGAATACGGGTCTCCTCTTAGAATGAATTATACTGAGGCTGAGATCTATAGAGCGCACTTTGACTTTGCTCGGACTTAAGACATTGTTAAAACGAGACAGCGTTATACCGCTGGCATAAGTCTGTCTCGTTTTAACTGAAACTTAAGTCTAAGTAAAGCCAAAGTGCGCTCTATAGATTTCAACCTAAGTACTTAATTATAAACTTTTTATAATTTTATTATACGTCATATTGTACCTAGGTATGCGTCATTTCAACGAAAAACTAAATTTATATTAACAGCTGCTTATGACTGTTTCTCGACGACATTTTCGTATTTCGTATGGGATTGCTAATTTTAGTGTTTAGTCGCTAATATGAACGCTCCATAAAATAAACTTTTATTGACCGTCCATGATTGCTTGTCGTGTAAATTGGTCATAATTTTCTGTGATGATCGTCAAATTAAGTAGATAAGTATGTGAATTTGTAAACTGTTCTTAATAGTCGTACAGTTTACCGCATTAACATTGACTGTTTTGAAGATATTTCATAATAATTATTTAAATTATTCATCAATATAGGTAAAATTTTTAGTTTCAGCCAATCTCCAATCCAATTAAATATCTTGTTCTAGAATAATTAGCTTGTAGATAGATACCTATTGAACTAATAACGTTAAAAAAATAGCCAAGTTCCATAGCTATTGGTTCGACAAAGATATATGCAGGGTTGCACCAAAACATTGTTTAAAAAACATTCTGTTTAAAACAGGAAAACTTGTTTACAACTGTTTAAAAGTGTTGTTTTTAGTTTTAAACATTTTAAAACTTTTGTTATATCATATGCCAACCCTGAGTCTGATTGTAATCATTTTAGTTTGTAGTTCAACAAGGCTTATTCATTTTTCTTCTGATTAGGCTTCAAGATAAAAATAAAAATGTTATGCTAATTTTAACACGCCTCTTTCTGCACTACATCTCATGCTTATCAATGATAACATACCCACGTGGCCTCTGCCGATTATCTGATAGTCGTGCGTGTAAGTCAAGAATGTGTGTGTCGTAAGAAATACCTGCGCGTTCTGCTTTTCCTCTTCAGTTTGAGATTGGGGCACTTTTTAAAAACCGAGAAAGACACTCCGAGGAAACCCATTATCACATTTAATATCACAGTTGGTTATCACAAATGCACGTATCGATTAACATGACAGGTGTTGTGTACGCTATTTGCGTGACTAAGCGGTCAGCTAGCGCGGCGAGCGTGTAGTGCGGCTGGAGGCTGCAGTACCGGCGCGCGCGACGAGCGCTGCCCGCGTCACCGCGCGACGCGTGCATTACGTTAATTCATCCGCATCGACACGCGCTATGCACGATGCACATCAGAGAACAATTCAGTACACTCACAGCATAAATATTTTTCTAGTCGTATTAGAGACTAATCTCATACAAGTTATTTATATTTTTTAATTTACAGACTAAGCGCTTGGCTGCAATCAGACGTGCTAGCAAGTGATGATGCAACATAAGATGGAACGCACTTGCCTAGAAGTTGCCTATTCACTCTTGACTTGAATTCAATATGGGTACCTTCCATACTGAATTTGGTTCGGATTAGAAACGAGGAAGCAAATCGCTTCGTACGTGTACGAAGAATTTCCAATACCTTGACGATGCCTTGCAATACGATGGTAGAAAGGCGAAATCCTGACTCACTCACTAGAACCCTTAGATATAGAGAGTTGATGCACTCAGCTTCCCTTCATAATGTAGACAGAAATAACGCCGATCTTTTTGAAATTCTCACGGGAGCGAAGCCACGGGCGGTCGCTAGTCAGACGACTAATGTTTTCCTTCATCAAAAATTAGTGACCCGCCCCGGCTTCGCACGGGTGTAGTTAATTACAATTTAAAAAGGGATCTCTAATTTTTTTATAGCTTATGTCACTCAGGAATAATGTAGCTTTCTACTGGTGAAAGAATTTTCAAAATCGGTTCAGTTATTCCCATTAGGTAACTAACTACAAACAAACTTACAAATTTTATCTCTTTTTGATATTAGTATAGATACTTAATTAATTTAACAAGGTATCTGTCTTTGTCATGATACGTGATAATTTATTAAAATAATAAACTGTTGCGAATAAAATTTTGCACTTATCACGTTCAGGTAATTAGATAGGTACTTTGTTAACCACTTGAAAATCGGCCTTATACGAGTAGGCACAGAGATACTCCACGAAATGAACAGCAAATATAAAAGTAAATGTGAGCTAAGTATCTATATTTGGAGTCAGTTAGGTCAGAGCGCGCCTACGCGAGGCTCCAACGCATAAAAATAATACCTACTTACAACAATTGTATAAATGAGCATATATTAAATTGAACAATGTCATGCTGTTTAAATAAATGTTGAAATCAAGCTAGGTAGGTACAAACTACAAACACTAGTTTTGCGTTTTCCTTATACTACCTAAAGGTGGCAAAATATCTTCTAGGTAGTTATAAAGTTTTTATAGTAGTTTTAAAAAAATAATGAAAATGAAAAACAGAAATTATTATAATGAACAGGAGTGAATTGTAATTAATATTATTACTAGACGCACCCTTTTACGTCACCCATTTGATATGTCAAGAGTTCAAAGCTCCTGGGTCATAAAGGGACGTACAGGCATTTGGGATGAACCCTCGGGCTAAAGGCAGAAGATAATGTTTGATAAGCACTTGATAGAAAGCAGTATGTACAATGTACATTTAATATTATGTTGCTGAATTTTGAATCTTTGAACGGTCCATTTGGTTGAATTAAAGGATAGACTATATTTCAAACAAGAAACGTAAAGCGTTTCTGGAGATTAACTAATCAAGTGCTAAAATGGTAATTATAATGACTAGGTATTATACGGCGCATCGTGAGTTTAAATAGGGTCAATGGCTTCCTAAGAATATCAAGTAGCGGATATTATATTAGCACAAACATAGATTCACACAGTAGTGTGAATTTAATCAACTAATCACAGCTCAAATTCATTAGACACACATTTATTTACGAGTGTTAAACCTAAATACACCTTTTTTTGAATAAAATAAATAATGATTTGTATAAAAAAATAAAATAAGCACCTGCATGGTCACGTTGCTGTATTGATTCTAACATGTAGGTGCTAAATCGTTTGAATACAATCTCTAAACTAAGTAAACTAAATAAAACAGTTGAAAGTAATGCTATGATTTTCCCGCAAAGTGAAACGGATACTTTTATAGATTTGCCATAAATGCCATAATTGTAAAGTCGCTAACTATGGACCTCATAAGAAACCTTAGGGTCACTCAGCGAGTGATTGAGAGAGCTATGCTTGGAGTTTCTCTACGTGATCAAATCAGAAATGAAGAGATCCTTAGGAGAACCAGATTAACCGAGATAGCCTCGGGGGGTTGCAAGGCTGAGGTGGCAATGGGCAGAGCACATAGTTCGAAAAACCGATGGACGTTGGGGGTCCCAAAATGCTAATGGCGACCTCACAAGAAAGAGATTTATAGATTCGCATCGCCTTGGACGCTCCTGCATTCCACGTTCATAACGTGTAGATATAAACTTAGCCTATTTAGGGGACTTAGGGACTAAAGGGATAAAATAATAATGGCTCAATGGATAAGCGGAATTTCATTTAAATTGTATTGTTTTGTGAAATATTTAATTTTTGCTGCTGCCATTAATTTTAAAAGATTAGCAAAAATGTTGCGGCTTCAAGCAACAAAAAGTGATTGACACTACAGTTTTCGGTTCTTTACTCACAAAAAATAGCCATTTCACAAGCGATGAGGGGTTTGAAAGAGATAATGAAAATTCAAAAAGCATCCCCAATTTTATTCAAACTTGTATACCTAACCATATTAGCTGATGCCCGCGACATCGTTCGCGTGGAATTAGTGTTTTAAAATCCCGTAGAAGCCTCATTTTCCGGGATAGAAAGTAGCCTATGTCACTCTCCAGGTCTTTAACTATAAAAAATCTAAATTTAACTATGCAAAAAATCACTCCGATCCGTTGAACCATTGCGACATTTTAAAGTCTTTCACTCATTTCGTTATAATCAAATGCTTAATGCTTATCCTTACTAATATTATAAATGCGAAAGTGTGTCTCTCTGTCTGTCTGTCTGCTACGTTTTCACAGCCCAACCACTAAACCGATTTTAAGGTGCAGACTTGGGATACATCCAGGGGAAAGACATAGGCTACTTTATATCCCGGAAAATTCAAGAGTTCCTACAGGATTTAAAAAAAACTGAAATCCACGCGGGCGAAGCCGCGGGCATCCTCTAGTAGGCTATAAATTACCTAAATCACGCGTACGAAGTCGTGCGCAAAAGCTAAAGCAAATAATAATTATTATATAATGCACCTTAAGTCTGACTAAGCAAGTATAAGGCAGCAAATTATTTCTACCTTGAAGCATGTTTTCATACATCCCGTTTAGCCACTGTCTAAGGTCAGTAAGTTTTTGTAAACAGTAGACCTTTATAAAGAGTTGACCTAGGTCTGTTAACTTGGGAACTTGAATGAATGTGGAATAAAGCACTGCCGTTTTTTCGCTGTGATATTTGCATCAGGGCTGGGCCTATGATAAAGCGAACAGAGTGGCCGTTCCAGGCAGAAAATCTCTGGGATAAAAAATGAAGTGGAAAAAAAACATAAATCCTTTCTTCGAATTTCGTTTTTTTTTTTTTTGTAAAGCTAAAGAAAGTTTTCGCGCTCACTTCGATTGCGCTTATGTTTCATAATGTAATAAATAGTTTTTCTTAGTTTTTCAATCTAGTAAGGGTTTAACATTCCTTCGCTCGCGATATTATTCAATAGCTAAACGCTGATTTTATGAAAAGCTCTCGCTATAAGTATTGTTTCTGAATATGACAGAAAAAAATTGCATTCGTATTTCTCGCGTTACTTTGTGAAAGATTATTTTTATAACAATTAGGGGGTTTCCAGATCAGGTTGCGCCTCGAGTCTCAGAAAGCTACGCGATCCACCACTGCACTGGGCAGAGCTTGTCGAAATATTTCTGCTCGTACGGATTGTAGGGATAGAAAAGCTACGCGATCCACCACTGCACTGGGCAGAGCTTGTCGAAATATTTCTGCTCGTACGGATTGTAGGGATAGAAAAGCTACGCGATCCACCACTGCACTGGGCAGAGCTTGTCGAAATATTTCTGCTCGTACGGATTGTAGGGATAGATAGACATAAGTTCTACAGAAAAAAGGTCGCCATCCACAGGGACAGACCCCATCGGATCTCCCTTCCATTCCTTACCTTCTAGAAGTATCTTCAGATCAACACTGATTCTGAATAAAACTTGATTCAGATAATATGATGGATTTGAATCTAACGCGTGACATTTGATGTTTGAATAATCACACAATAATGGTTGTGCACATAATCTCTAAAGTCTAAACTAAATTAATTATTGACAAGCCCTAACATAGCGGGAAACATTGTAAAAAAAGTGACTGAAAATGTAATAGTTTTGTTTAGTTTAGTGATTGTGTACAATGGAAATAGCAACACTATTGTTGAAAATATCTCTTCATATATTTTGTACTAGCTGATGCCCGCGACTTCGTTCGGGTGGATGTAGGTATTCTAAAACCCGTGAGAACTCTTTCTCGATTTTCCGGTATAAAAAGTAGCCTATGTGCAAATCCAGGATATACTCTATCTCCATTCTAAATTTCAGCCAAATCCGTCCAATAGTTTTTGCATGAAGGAGTAACAAACATACACACACACAGACATACACACATACACACAAACTTTTGCCCTTATAATATTAGTGTGAAATGTGATAGTTTAAAGACGTTTATTTTTACCTTAATAATATCAAAATCAAGTAAATAGCTTCCTTATTAGATGTGTAATAAAAAGTGCATGCAAAGTACCTACGAGTATATCTAACTGTTATAGTAAGTTAAGAATGACGTAATATTTACCCAAAAATCCTTGAAAGTAAGGTTATCTAATTCAGTAGTAAAATGGACTGGGTACCACTAAGCGATAAACGTATAATACAACGAGACCTGACCATAATATAGATTTCCTATTGAAAATATATCAAAAAGCAAAAAGCATTCTCTTTTCGGATTTAACGAGAACAATGACAATCGCGACATTAAGCTTTCGGGTTTCGGCTTTTATACAAGACGTAATCGACGTACCTACCTACTTATTGATAAATATTTTTTACCCGACTACGGCAAAAGCAAGGGTTATGATTTTAGCAGTCTATGTACCTCTGTATGTATGTGTGTATTTTTGTTTGTGTATGTTTCACCGTAGCGTCTAGCTACTGAGCCTATTTTGATGAATGAGGTGTCAATCGATTCGTCCGGTTCGACGGATCGATTGTTCCGGGTGAAATTATGCCACATTTTACAATGAATATTCAACGGATGCGGATAAAAATGTTACATCCAAAAAAGTGGGGGTTTCTGAAACTTGGGATGTCAAATTTAAGATTTAATATTAAAATATAAAAAAAACAATACTGCCTACTGTATTTCAGCGTTTATTAAGAGGAGTACTTAGTCGGGTTTTAGTTTTGAACTTTATTATCAATCTAATTAACTAATTATTATTAATATTATAATAGCGAACTTAAAAATTATAGCTAAAGAATGTGCAATATACCTATTATTGTTATGATATGACTAATAAAAACATGCCAATAATATATCAAATGGTATCCATATTGTGTCAATAATATGTCACACCTTCATCCTACGTCATATTATCACCATCCCAAAATTGAGGTAGGTACCTGTTTGTTATTTCTACTTGCAATATATTATTAATAAACTGTTTTTTCCAACGTGTTTAATAATGGTAGGTAGGTACTTATTTATGTATCTATCTACTTCATGAATAACCAAAGTGATAAGGAGTCGGATGAATAAAATTATAAAGATGAATAGGATGCATATTATAAGATATCCCACTTATCATTGGATTACTGTGCTATATCCGCAATCCGTTCCCCTTGCGGAAGACGTTGATGGGATGAATCACGAATGATGACATTTTAAACGTTTTATTTCACAATCGGAGTACAAGTTGGATTGGATGTCTACAAGGAATTTTCACTTTACATTACAAAATATCATTAATTCAAACAATTTGGTAATACCTACTTACCACAGAAATCCAAATATACTTACCTACCTAACAAATGCTTTAGGGTCGAGATCAATGATTATAACCTGACCCTTAGCTGTTATTTTCTAGATCAATTTTTATTTTTATTTGTTAAGTCAGGGAAAACGATTTCTAAAATTTCCACACAACAAAAAGAAGGGTCTAAATCGCTTTATAAAGTTCCACAAACTTTTTTGGGGAAGAAACGAGTTTCGGCTTTAAAGGCAGATTAATGATCATCTATATTTGGAAGCCTTTCTTTATTTTTCTGTATAGCGGATGCTTCTTATTTTTTATAATGTGCCTAAATCTATACATATAATAAAATTGTAGAAAAGTGGTGTCTGTACAATAGAAATATATAAAAAAAAGTAGCAGGGGTTGTTATTATATCGATGCCGAACTCGAAATTGTAATTAATTTTTTTTTGTCTGTTTGTCTGTGTGTTTGTGCACGCTAATATCAGAAACGGCTTATTCGATTTAGATACGGTTTTCACTAATATATTGTAGTAAGCTTTACTTAACATTTAGTGTTTATTTCATGTCAATCGGTGCATAAATAAAAAAGTTATGTCAATTTAAAGAATCACGGCGAACATTTTTAACGTACAAAGTATATGCTGCCCGAAAAGTCACTATTCCACGCGAACGAAGTCGCGGGCACAGCTAGTAATGTTATATGCCTAATGTACCTAAATAGAGGCTTAGATGCAATCAAACCTAATGGTATGTGAATATGATGATGAATACCTAATGAAACTGTCATACCCCTTCCAAGATGCCCCGCTTCCAAGTTAGACTGTATCATCAAGTTTACCGGTGAGATCGCAATTAAGGGCTAAGCTCATCTGTATCGGAATTAAAAATATATCACGTTTCAACAAAATTCTATTGCAGAGCTTACGTAAGCAACTTTTGACGTCATGATTGTCTCAAACGACGTCATTACTATATTATCTTAAAATATATTTATTGGGGCTCATTTTGTTTTTGCGGGGTCAATTAAAAATAACAATCAAACGGATGTCAATCAGAAAACAAGAACCAAACGGAAAAGCCAAAAGTTAAGTTTACGAAGTTTATATAGCGTATTGGTGTAAGCAATTACGGTGGAATACAGAATGTTTTCAAAAGCACTTCAGATACAAAGGTAGCAATAAATGCTATAATCAAATTGATAAACGAGTCTTATTCATCGTTCATACTCGTACAACAGGTACCATTCATCGCGAGAACTGTAAATTAGGTTCAAGTGTATGAGTTGTAATTGTAAACTATAGGAGTACAGAACTTAGCTCACGGTTTTCAGATTTATTCCTGTACTTGAGCTATAAGACCTACCTACCTGCCAAATTTCATGATTCCAGGTCAACGGGAAGTACCCTATAGGTTTTCTTGACAGACATGACGGACGGACGGACGGACGGACGGACGGACAGACAGACAGACAGACAACAAAGTGAGGGTTTTTCCTTTGTGGTACGGAATCCTAAAAGTATCTACTTATTTGTTTCTGGAACGTGTCAACAAAATGTCATTGAGTTTGATTGGTTAATATTCAAATGAGAGTTAAATTATGATTGTAAGTAACGCGCCCGGGAGCGCTTGAATTTGCGAAATATCACCACCTCTAGTTTATAGCACCTCTATGTTCAAGCGTTATTTAGGTACCGTGGAGACTGACGCCTTATTCTGATCGTGGCAGGATAAATCTTAACCGGGGGGTAAGCTTGGCTTTTCATTTGGGTTTCTTTCTTTTATATTACGTTGGTATTTGCTTTGCTCTTTGCTTCATCAAAAAATTGTTTACAGCTTAAGTTGAAACAAGAAAATTCACCTTGCTCTGTCCATCTGAAATCAACAGCTAAATAATTGGTAGTAAAGTTAAGCCGAGCGAAATTAATAACTTGTTATTGCTCCAATACCACAATCAATACTTTACTTACAATAATGATACCTAAATACAAAACAAAACTCTAAATTTAAAAAACAGCTCGTCGCGTTATTTTTGGATTGACGAAAATGAATATAATAACAAAAAGTCTATTTTATGTTTATGTTACTTACCAAACCTGTTATTTTAAATTTCATTTTCTGAAACTGAGATATAGACTAGTAATTTCTCAAAATTTAAAAAACACAAAAACGTCTATAAGAAAACTAGAAAAGAGCTGATAACTTTCAAACGGCTGAACTGATTTTCTTCAATTATAGCTAAGAACACTCTCAATCAAGACACCTTTGAAACAAAAAAACTAAATTAAAATCGGTTCATTCGTTTAGGAGCTACGATGCCACAAACAGATACACAGATACACACGTCAAACTTATAACACCCCTCTTTTTGGATCGGGGGTTAAAAAGGTGTCAAATTATAATATGAATACAGCTTTCCATTTCATAATTCATAGTGTGGTTTTACGGAGAGTATTTTTTTGTAAGTAGATATTCCAATATATTTTTATTGTTATAATGAACAATATAACCTTCAGCAAAAACAATTATTTTACAGCTTAATTAATTTTATTTTACACAAAAATCCTTTGCAAACGTTTACTAAATTAGAAAGTTGGTATCTACAGAAATCCCTTAGTAAAAATCTTCAAAGGCTGACTCACAAAAGAAAATGAACTTTAAAAAATCTTTTAAACAGGTGTGCTAAAGAATTTTTCATTGCTGTCTGGCGGTTTAATTAAACGTGATAAACAAAAACGTGGTGTTTAACTCCTGAGATAAACTCCTACTTCTTATTTTGCGGTGAAAATTCCATTTTAAACGTTTTGTCGGCGGTATTTTAATATACTCATATAAAAGTTAGTTTATGTAAAAGTGTTAAGAGTTACAATAAATAAATAGTTGGTTCAACTAAAATATGGTTTTAAGGAAAATACACTTTCTTTAATTCAAACTAATTCGAAACTGTACAAACAGGACACTATCTATTTTGAGACTAATACCTAGGTATACCGCCAACTACATCAAAACGATTTTTTTACGAAATGTATTGTGAGAGCAATGAACTTTATGTACTTAACTTGTTATGGCAGGATAAATAGCGGAAATCTCGCTTTCCCGTCATTCTCGGATTTCGCATTCGAAATAATTACATTATTCTTAGCTTGTTGACTATATAAATATTAAATTATTTACTGGTAGGCTTTTGAATACAAAATTATGTACTTAATTTAAACTTTATGAGGGTTACCAAACCTATACCTCAAAAGGAAAAATGGAACCCTTATAGTATCACTTTGTTGTCTGTCTGTCTGAAATTTGGCAGGTTAGGCACAAGTAAAGGCAAAATCCGAAACCGTGAATTCGTGGTCACATCACAAAAAAAATGTGTTCATGAAAAATAGTAAGTATTTTCAATTTTCAAAGTAAGATAACTATTCCAAATGGGGTATCTATCACATGAAATTTCTTACCTATAGACTAGGTACAATCTAAAACAGATTTATTTTCATTTTTTTTTTGCATAATAGTTAGTGATTTATCGTGCAAAATGTCGAAAAAATATATTAGGTAGGTAAATCCTCTAATTTCACCCGAGCTAAGCTGAGCGGATCAGTTAGTATTCTATATAGTAAGTATAGGTTACTTGGCTAACCGGCAAAGTGGAGTCGTCTGGTACTGAAGCTAAAGTCAAAAATCTGTAAACAGATTCCGCTACGAAAGGCTACGAATATATTCCTACTTTTCGTTTCCTAGAATGAAAATTTTATCTGAGAAATTATTTTTACCAAGTAGGTGCCTTCTTGCAAAATTATTTTTCAGGATGATAGAATAAATATGGCGCATTTTTTGCCAATTAAATTCAAAATTCCAAGTCAAACAAAATAAAACAAACTTCCCGAAAATATAATATTTACCGAGGCGGTAAAGTGACGCGCCTAATTTATTTACGACGACGCGCGAGTAGCTATAATTTCTTCCAAAGGGCTGTATTATTAAGCTTTGAGTCGCCATTATTTACGATGAAAAAATGAAAAATCTGTGTGTAATATAAAAGGAATATCTGACTGACTGATGTATCAACGTAAAGCTGGTGCTTACGACGAGGATTAGAAACTTGAAAATATTCATGAACGCTTTCTCTTTGACCCCCGCTAAGAAAGGATTTTCTGAAATTATACATTTTATGTGGCCGAAGTTGGGGGCGCAACCTAGTTCATAATAAATTTAATATAATAATATTATGTACTAGCTATGCCCGCGACTTCGTTCGCGTGGAATAGTGACTTTTCGGGCAGCATATACTCTGTACGTTAAAAATGTTCGCCGTGATTCTTTAAATTGACATAACTTTTTTATTTATGAACTGATTGACATGAAATAAACACTAAATGTTAAGTGAAGCTTACTACAATATATTAGTGAAAACCGTATCTAAATCGAATAAGCCGTTTCTGATATTAGCGTGCACAAACACACAGACAAACAGACAAACAGACAAAAAAAAATTAATTACAATTTCGGGTTCGGCATCGATATAATAACAACCCCTGCTACTTTTTTTTTATATATTTCCATTGTACAGACACCACTTTTCTACAATTTTATTATATGTATGTATAGATGATATATTATATTGAGTTAAGCTATTGGGTAGAATATACGAAATCTAAATGTTCAGAGTTCAAACTCTAACTATATACTAAAAATAATTAATATTTCGTCGCTGTGCATGCAAAATCCACTATTTATTTTTCTAGGATATTTCTTTATGTCATTTTTTTTTTGGTTTTTAAAGGCGTATCTAGGTTAGGTAGGTACATGTAGAAGCCCGTTCTTTAGCATGTGTGCTAGTTCAAGAGATAATCAATCTTTATAGATATGTGATTTTGATCTAAAGGTAAAGCAGATTTTTTCAAAAAATTTAAGTTTAAACGAGTATCCTGAAAACTTGTGACTTTCCACATAGCGTAATTTTCATGCGCAGCGACGATTAAAGGTCGCTGCATACGTAACGTGTTTTTTCCCGTCCTGGACGTGACGGGACGATTTCTCGAAGTACTATTGGACAAATAGAAAACGGACGGGGCGGGGCGTTCCAGTTGTCCAATAGTAGTTCGAGAAATCCTCCCGTCCCGTCCGGAACGGAGAAATCACGTTACGTATGTAGCGACCTTAACAAAAAACTTACAACTTCTAATTATTATTAATCATAGATCAACGGACATGGAGCTCAATGCACTGCGATAACTTGATTAAGTATGTAGATATACACACAGATCCTTTTCAGCCGATGACGAATAATCGTAATAACAAGTTACTTTGAGTGATATCAGCATGGCACTGATCAACCTCTGATTTAGAACAGGCAATCATGACGCTTGTTATGTGCTATTCAAAATGTTCCGAAGAAAATTTTTGCTGTAAATGTAGGGCTGTCCCTAGTAAAATCGCATCTAACACGAGACGATTTTTCAATACCTACTCATTGAAAATGCGTGTGACAGATTGGGCTTCATCGGGGGGGATCTGAATATTAGTAGAGTACTTTTGATAATCTAGCACCATCACGTTCAGCAAAAACGTTTTAATTGAAAGAAACCTATTTTTTCCTAAGGAAATTCTGGAACAGTATGACATATTGAAGTCTCTTTTCCACTAATATCCTATAAAGTATACACTTTTCACATTGCATCGTGAAACCATATCTGTTGTCTCATAATATATCATTAAATGGTCAATACATTTCATTTCTTAACTAAACAATTGCTCTTGCAAAACTCTATAAACTATTGTGATCAAGCTAACCCTTAAAAATGAGATGTTTTAATAATCTCATTTTTCATTTCTATCTGTCAAACTCTGAAAATTACTCAATTTTTTGATGATGTTTAACAAACCTACAGCCTTAAAGGGAAGGCAAGCATATCTTTATATCACAACATCCAAGGGAGTTATTTGCAGACAATGTGTGCTGGGTAACCCGGACGGATGACAACCCTATGCAAGAGAAACATGACGAAAACCCGAATGTAGCACAATGGAATTGCATGCTCTACTCGAAGTTAATACGAACATTTCCACTCGGCCTTCAAATAAGACTTTTTTTATTCACTTTGCTTTCAAAAAGTACGATGGAGGGTCAATTAGAAAATGTAACGAGAATGTTGAAGTTTGTTATTGATTCAAAAATATCTGTATCTATCCCTTGTATGAGTTAGAAAACCAGCGCAGCGCCCCAAGCAAAATTTGTAGCTTCTATCTTTAAGTTCATTTACAAGCTTAAAACTCACGGAAACCGTTATTATGATTTTTGAAATACGCAGGTAATGGTAAATAATAACGTGATAAACCAGACATAAAAAATGTAGTCTAGCCTCTAGGTCAGTTTCATTAGCAGCAGTTAAAGCTTCTTACCGGAAGAAAAATCTCTCAGACCCGAGCCAATTCAGAAATAGCTAGTTTTCTTTTTATAAAACGGGATTTGAAGCTCTACAAAGTTCAAATTCTTGCAATTAAGCTTCGTATCTAGCTATCACAGGCAAATTAATCAAAGAAACTTTTAATTCTTTTGTAACCGTGAGATGTACTAAAAGAAGGTACGAATAGTCTTTAAAAAGTGAAAAATTGTCGAATGGCCTTCATTTGGGCAATTATTTATTTGTATGAGATACACGAATATCTGGATATATTATGGTATTCCGTTTTTCCTTTTGAGGTACGGAACCTTTACGGAACACAAAAAATATCATGATTATTGTAATTTAAAGTTTTATTAGGTAAGAACCATGTTTAAAAAACCTACAGATATCAGTTTTCGTAATAACACGCAAAACAGTGTGCTAGCAAAACAGTGAGCCAGCAGATTGCCACGAGTAGATTAAGCTCAATAGCTGTAGTTTAAGCACGTCTACTAGTCTGCGGCTACAAAGGCGCTCTTGAATAGATCCTTCATTTATGATAAGCACAACTCTTTTTATCTGACTACGGATGTATGTGTATAATATGTAGGCAAGGGTGTGTGTTTATCGGTACTTCGCTCATTTTGTGCCACAATAGGTCCACATTAAAAAGGAAAAAGCACATGAAAGAATAAGGATTTAACAAAGTACCTATATTTAGGCGCCTATAACATTTAATTATTTTTCTCATTTTACCATATTTTTAAAAAATAAATAAAATATTAATATACCTTATAATAATAACAATAATATATATAATGTTATAATATAATAACATTGTTGTTATTATATTAATAAATGAAACAGTTTTATTCAAAACTAGTTGACTCAACCCGGCTTCGAATTGTGTTGTGGGAATCCTTTGATTTTCCGGGATAAAATGTATCCCATATACGTCCCTGGGATATAAGCTATTATAACTCTGTTCCAAATTTCATCAAAATCGATTAAAATGTTGGGCCGTGAAAAGCTAGCAGACAGACAGACAGACACACTTTCGCCTTCATAATATTAGTATGAATAGGTTAGATAGATGATGAGATAGATAGATGATGGAAAAATAACACTAGCACACTGGGTAATTTGTTATTAGAGCCAAACAGAATACTTCAATGAATAAAAACACAGCGCAGCGGGTGGACTGGAAACGGTGTTGAATTAATGGAATGAATGAAAACCAACAAAAACGAAACTGATTATTTTAACTCGCACACATCGCAATACTGTGTTATTACAGCTAGCCTGGGTATAGTAAGTAATTATCCATCTACATGACCCACCTTACAGACTGCATGTGGACAAGTGTTGGTACAAATTGTTTGAAATGTTAAAAAAATCGGTCAAGTGAGAGTGGACTCGCATACGAAGGGTTCTGAACCACGTAGTACAGTCAGCAACAAAGCTAGGTTTGCACCCGCCAGTCAAAGCGACTACGGACGGGATGCAAACTTGCTTTGTTGCTGACTGTACAAGAAATAACATTTTTTTTCACAGCAGCTATTATGGAACTTATATTATTTGTTGTTATAGCGGCAATAGAAATACATCTGAAAAAATTTCAACTCTCTACCTATTTCGGTTCACGAGATACAGCCCACTGACAGACAAACGGACGGATGGACGAAAGGACAGAAAGGTTTAGTTATAGGGCACCTACCGTTGGCACGGTTGGGTACGGTACGCTAAAAATAGAGGCTGTTGTTAGTTGCGACAGCGCATATCAGTGACAGTGTAAGCGGTCATAACCTAGTGGTTGGTATCGGGGGTCCAGGGTTCGATCCCGGGCACGCACCTCTCCTGAGTTAAGTGCGTTTTGAGCAATTAAGTATCACTTGCTTTAACAGTGAAGGAAAACACCGCGAGGAAACCTGCATACCTGAGATTTCTCCATAAAGTTCTTAAAGGTGTGTGAAGTGTGCTAATTTGCACTTGGCCATTGTGGTAGATTAGGTATGACCAAATTCTTCTCATTCTGAGATGGAAAATAAAAGAATTCCCGTGGAATTCTTAAAAATAGTCTAAATCCACATAAGATGAATCCGCGGGAATCATCTATTTAGCACGGATATACTCGGAGCTTGCATCCTGGACATGGAATACTTTTTATCTCGGAAAATCAAAGAGTTTCCATGGGATTTATGAAAATCTATATCCACGTGGACAAAATCGCGGGTAATGCCTAGTAATAAATAATTGGAAGGTGAATGTTGAGAAAATCTTCTAGTTTATATTAAGTAGGTACCGTTTCCACCCTAATAGGAAACTTGTATCGTAGAGAAAATTTTTACTCGAACTCTCTCTTTAAAACAACTCTACGAGTTGGTTGCACGACGCGCACGATTTCATTTATTAATAATTTATTTATTTAATGTAAATAAATAAAGCTACGGTTAAATTTCTTCACTCGTGTTAGTAGATCGTTAAATTTAGTATTAGCTTTTTTCTATACTTCACTCTACTTTTGTGTGAAGTTGCAATCAACTCCACACAAAAAGTAGCCCTTCTATTTTTAGGGTCCCGTCTGTCTGTGTACGTCGGGCTGTATCTAGTGCACCGCAATAGGTAGAGTAGAAATTTTCACAGAATGTGTATTATTTATATTGCTGCTATAACAACAAATAAAAATTTCAAAATTTAATAAGCACAGTCCGACTCGCTCTTGACCGATTTTTAATGCCACTCTACCGGCAAAGCCGTGTCTGCAAGCGATTTAACGTTCCGGTACGATGCTGTAGAAACCGATCAGGAGTTTGGATTTGATAAAACTGCTATATCCCTCCCAAGTTAGCCCGCTTCCATCTTAGACTAGGTACATCATCGCTTACCACCAGGTGAGATCGCAGTCAATGGCTAACGATATAATATATTATAGATATTATAATGAACATTACTAACATCAAGGCGCCTCTTTGAATAGCCAATAACCACCAATGTTCTATCTAACGACAACAGAATAGATGGGAAGTAGATATATAAAAAGTATAAAAGATTTATATACTTATAAAAATTTATTGGCCATAAAAATCGTCACCCCGCCAAATCAGGTCGGGACGGCTATCTCAGATACGTCAAGTGGGATGCGAGATACAAATCCATAAAAAAACCTATTTATTAAATGGTCCTGAACACAGTAATAAAGTAACTTACTGTTATGGCTCATAAAGTATAAGTCAATAAGACTGAAGATGACTTCGAAATAAGATATAATGTTAAAACTTTGAAATCTCTGATAACGAAGAATGATGTTCACTTTCATTAGGTACTTTACGACTTTCTATTCTACCACAAAGTTCAAATAAACAGCCCCTGAGATAATATTATTAAGCTGACAGTTGGTACAATTTATGCAAACCGCATTGCCGTAACAAAAGCCAAAAATTCAAATGTGGTAAGTTTTATAGATAAATATGGCTGTGTAAAAAGAGATCTGGGCTTATTATTTTACAGGCTTTATTGTAGCTTCGTAACAATGTAGACCGCAATTGAATCCCAGAAATTATTTTTTCCACTTCTGATTGTAATAATACTAATTTCAAACTTTTTAAACTTATGCAATTCTGATGAAAGTAATATGTACTATAGAGCTGGTATGATGATGGAAGTAGGAGCAGGCCAGAGAGATTCTTCAATAGTACCTAAATCCATCGCGTTAGGGCTCGTTTATCTCAGAAAGACCTCTTGGTGATAAACCTACCTATTTTTTATATATTCTTATTTCTTACTCATAAAAACTCGTTTCTTTATGTTTTTCTTAACTTTATTTTAGCATGCTGGAAAAATAAAGGCTTCCTAATTTTAAAACACTACCTAAATCCACGCGACCGAACTATTTTTGTTTTCAGTAGATACTTGGAGGAATAAAATGTGTTAGCGATGTGAGGATGGAGTGTCTTATTAGTTGATTGCGCTGGGTATCGTCGACCCAGGTCGTAACTCGCCGATTTTGAGTGATCCAATTTGACCTTTACATGTCCACTGTACCTCGGAGGGCACATCAAGCTGTCAGTTTCAAATAATATTATCACTTACAACTGATACATTACCTTTGTATTAAATAGTGGTTAAGTAATTAAAAAGTCGCAATATTATATTTTGTTTTAAAACTGAACTAGGTAGGTACCTACTACCTACTTAAAAACTTGTAGCCTGTCAAAACTGTTAAGATTATTATTAACAGACCCAGAAGATGAATAAAACGTAGAAATATATGTAGTAGTTATAGCTATCGACTAAAAATAAATTAAGAATCGAATGAGTTTCTATGGGCAGATATTATAATATTTTGAGAGTCTATTTGATTGAAACTGTGTAAATAATTTACACTGTTTATCAAACGATTGTTGGCAATTGGACAGTTATTAAATGCCCCTCGTACTGTGGCGATGGGGAATTTATTGGCTTCAGAGAGAATTAGTAAACAAACGTTGCGATAGTAGCCGTCATAGCAATTAGGGATTTGCTTTGACGTAGCAGTGGACGACGAGTTACCTAATTACTACCTAAATGTTGAAACTATAGACTAGCTATAAACCTACTAGGTATATATGATATGAACTTCGTGTGTCTATAGTGAAATAACGATGAGTAAGTACCTACCCACGTACTTAATTATTTTTGACGAAAACTAAAGTACGACATAAGTTCAGTTTACTTTGTGAAACTTTAGAGAAGACGACGCGTCGCGTCGCTTTGGCTCTACATGCCGCAATGTGAGGCTTTGTAGGTATGTAATAAACCCAAGTCTGGAGGACTAAAGCCTTCGTATGCGATTTTATGCTTACTTTACTACGAGAAAATAAGTCAGTCCTCGCTCTGGTTTCTTATCCGATCCAGCGCATTCCACTGAGCATTTAGGCTAGGAACTACTGTTATAAGTAATCCAATATTCGAAATTATTTGTAAGCAGTTTTTTTTATAATAAGTTATTAGCTTTAATTATTTTGCCCGCGTGTATTTACGTTTTCAAAAGATGTCCTGGACATTTCTCATAATCCTTCTTTCCATAATCCTCCATCTCCTCTATGGTAAATCGCTCAAGAAATATATAATATATCCTCCTTTCAAATCTCTAGATCTACCGGTTTTGGCTGTGCATTGTCTGTCAGTCTGTGTTTTATATTGCCGACGAGAAAAAAACATATGTTCCATTGAAATATTTAATTTTAGTAAATAAGTCAAATGTCAATATTCAAAAATACATAAATACGTTTTTTTTTACGAACAACAGATTGATTTGTTAGAAAGACCCGAAGCTCACTGATTTATGAATGAATAATACTCGTATAAGTATATTACTATAGAAAGGAAGATAATTTTTGTAGAGTAGAATGAATATCACATCAGAGGTTTTCGGTAATAATGAAGATAATTGTATTACTGTGATAGCTGAAATTAGTAGAGGTTTCGGTGGCGACAGAAATTCAAATAACCGTGTCCCGTACGGCCCGATACCGCGCGTACTTGATTGGCGGTACAATTTAATTTCCAATAACGTTGAATGACATTTTAGAGGACCACCCCTCCATACACTGATTAAAGTTCACTTCAATTCTACACGTATAATGGATATCTACCGCATACAATGCACAATATTTTAGCAGCTTTCGGAATCCCCTACCTTTATACCTACCAGTCTATAGAGCTTAAGTGATTAATTAATTAACTTTCAGCCATCATTGTACCTACGAGTATCGATTGTTAAAGAACCTTTTACCCGAAAGGCTTTTAAATATTCCAGGGTAACTTCGATCGTTTTCTCTAAGGGAATCTTCGATCGTTTCCTTTTTACCATAAAAAGTGTGCTACAAATTGAATTTGACACTCTAGCAATCGCGAACGTTCTTCAACGTCTTGTATGATGTAAAAGCTTTTCATAAAATAAACACGCGTGTGGCCATGATTGGCTGTAAGTTAAAGAAACAGCGCAAAGTGTATTTTGAAGAAAAATTTTACCTAAAAGTTATATTAGAAAAATTCAATACACTTAGGAAATTAATGGAATGCCAAATAAGTAAAAGGCAAAGGAGAATGGTGATAGCCTAGTACACGCCTAGTAGTTAAGATGTTGAGGTCTTATTTTGGAGGTCTGGGGTTTAATCCCGGGCACGCACGAACCTGGCACTTTTTATATTAGGTATTACAATTAAATATTAGGTACCTATTTGCCTTAATGACGAAGAAAACATCGCGGGGAGACCTACCTATAATGCCTGAGTGTTCTCCATAATGTTCTCAAAGGTGTGCAAAGTCCGCCAATCCGCACTTGGTCAGTATGGCATGGCAAACCCTTCTCATTCTGAGAGCAGACCCGAGCTATGGGTTGATGATGATGATAATGAAATAGACAACGCTACAAACAAAATTTAATAACATAATTTTGTAATATTATTATGTGCTTGAATGTCTTGGGTCCCCTCAGTTACTATTTAATATTTTACGCAAGAGCGCGGCTGCATAACTGGAACCGTTTATTTTGCGCTTAGAGTTTTTGAACGCACTCAACCAAATATTCGTTTAAGACTCTGCAGATTAAATACTACATAATTACCTACCTACTGTGGCAGAGAAAACATCTTTGTCGATTTTCCACACCATTTTATTTAGTAAGTTTTCAATAGAAACGAATGTTGTTGTTAGAACAGACAACATAAAGTTTGCTCTAGCTGCGTTTTGCTTTCTACAATAATATGGATAGGTACTCTACTTCTATGATAGTCTGGCAACTGAGAGTAAACTTGTTTGGCGTAAAATACATGGAATCTAACGTCTAATCGTAGCTATAGGTTTGTCAGAGCTTGTATATTGAAAGTTTACTTTGTTGCTTTGGTCTTAATAAACTATTCAGTAAAAGCCTCTATTAAAATTATAGGTGCCTGGAAAACTTTTTATATACTGAATAAGCGAATCAGAAACGTGTCAGCATAATTTTTATGGCGCACAACTGACCCGCCTCAGCATCGCTCGAGTAGAGATTTTGAAAACCGATGTAGGGGTGGAATTACCAAAAATCCTGAAATAAGTGCTTCTTTATTTTTTCCTTAAAACCCAAATATCCATTTTCATAAACAGAACTTGAAAAATGACAGACGTTCATACAAACTTTCATTTCCTATTTAACCCCCTTTTAGGCAGAATTTCCGGAAAACCTCTGAAACGTTTTTATATAACTTGAAAAATGACGGATTCATACAAACTTTCATCCATAGAATTAAGCCCCTTAGGGGTGGAATTTCCAAAAATTCTTTCTTAGTGGGTGTCTAAGTTGTAAAAGTAGCTTACAGTCAAAATAAGTTTCTAATCCCAGTGGTATAGCTTGTGCGTCGATAGATAGTCAGTCGATCAGTCAATCAGGGCAAAATTAGATAAGAAAAGAATTATTAACTAGCTGATGCCCGCGACTTCGTCCGCGTGGATTTACGTTTTTCAAAATCCCACAGGAACTCTTTGATTTTCCGGGATAAAAAGTAGCCTATGTGTTAATCCAGCGTATAATTTATCTTCATTCCTCAGCCAAATACGTCAAGTAGTTTTTGCGTGATTGAGTAACAAACATCTAAACATCCACACTTTCACATTTATAATATTAGTAGGACTAGGTACATCCATGAGAAGAATATAAAGTAAACAAAGTTTGCCACAACTTACAAAATTTAAATATAAGCCCTGGGAATATTTTTAACATTCTCACTTATATTTTACAGAGTGCAGGATTCGAATTCGATGTTATGCTGACGTGAATCGGACTCTCGCGTCGTCGCGACCACATAGGGAGCACGCCAGGAATACTAATTAGCCTAGGATGCCATTCTTAGAAAACCGATTATAAAAGTATAATAAACTTTATTTCCGTGCCTTATGCTACAGATTACTCATTTTTTTAAACTTATTAATAGATATTTAAATACCCTATGGTTAACTAGGTTAAATCATTTTCTACAAGTCTTGGAAAATACTTATATTTTTTTATGATTGTTATAAAAGATAAGGTATGGCAACCCCTGCAGCCCTGTATTAAGAAGTTGTGACTATCTGTACTACAGTGGGTTGTCTTTCAATACGGAAAGACAACCCACTGTGGCACAGAATATATCTCAGCGCAAAGCAAGTAAACGCAATACATTTTTTTAAACTAAGTAATTAAAAATACGATACCTCCAGCTTTATTCATTGTTATTCTGGATATAAAACATTTTTAGCGTTATATTTGAACACTTTGAGATTTTGCATTGAACTTAGCACCTTTTTTTTACGGCCGAAGGTGTGCAAAGTTAGTGCTGCCTTTACACAAAATGTTTGAACTGAGTTCTGGTATATATCGATTAGCAAGGTTCAATACTTGTATCAAAGTTCCATATTATCATTAAATTCTTCGGACACGTCTCGTCGAGAAAATAGAAGAAAATGTTTAAAACAAGCTTTTTGAACATGTTTTTAATCCTGTTTTAAACAGAAAAAAAGTTTTTTAAGTAACAGTTTTTTTCCCAACCTGGTCTTGTCATACATAATAAGGTGCTCTGGCAATCGGTTCCGGAAAAGCTGCATCAATCATTCTTACAGTCTCAATAATTGTTGTTATTTGCTGAATTTATGATATTCTAGTTGCAGCAAGAATCTCATAAAAGCCAATCACAACAATTGGGAGTATAGCAATGATAGTAGTTTTTTAACAGTAGATAATTTTCTCGCTCGGAAAATGCAACATGCAAAGCCTATATTATGCCAAACTAAACAAATAAAATGCTGTTAGGTAGGTACTTAGTTCGGCAGTATTACCTAAAAATATAGATAAACTAGCCGATGCCCGCGACTTCGCCCGCGTGAATTTAGGTTTTTTGAAATCCTGTGGGAACTCTTTGATTTTACGGGATAAAAAGTAGCCTATGTGCTAATCCAGGATATTATTTATCTCCATTCTGAATTTCAGCCAAATCCGTCCAGTGGTTTTAGCGTGAAGGAGTAACAAACATACACACACACACACACACACACATACAAACTTTCGCCTTTATAATATTAGTGTGATGCAGGACGATGCTCCTTTCAGTATTTACATAGCATTTCTGTTTGGATGCAGCAAAATAATAACGCGAATTTAGTTTCTGTTTATATGTACATCATAATATTATGTACAACACATTATGCAGGCAGCGTAGGTATAACCTACCTACGGAGCAACAAGAATAATAGTCTGAATAAAATTATTAAATGTATACATCAATATTATAAATGCGAAAGTGTGTCTGTTAGCTTTTCACGGCCCAAGTGTATAACCGATTTTGACGTGGTGGAGATAGCTTACGTCCCGGGCAAGAATATAGGCTACTTTTTGTCCCGGAAAATCAAGTAGTTCCCACGGGATTTTTAAACCTAAATCCACACCGAAGATGTCATGGGTATCATCTTTTTGTACAGAGACAGCTTTCATGCCAGAGACGAATATAGGCTACTATTTATCGCGGAAAATTAAAGAGTCACGCCCTCGGGATTTCGAAAATAACGTAAACAGATGCGTTACGGTCATCATTTAGTAGCTTATCTATACTTATAATATAAGTTCAAATAATGTAGGTACCTACATTGCGGATTTTAACGCGGATATTATCACCATCATTTGGAACATTTCACGAAAAAGATTGCATCAAACATTCACAGTCTATGAGTAGGATACGAGGCCACCGGTGAAAAACCGGGGCAAATCAGTTGGTTAGTTATAAAAACGATCAGTGGCTCAACGTAATTAAGAGTTTAGCTGAACTGAGATATTAGATTGAGACTAGAGGAGCAAGAACTACCAACTTTTCGCAAGTAAGATACGTAATTCTAACTAATAAGAAGTAGGTAAAGAAGAAGATTCGTGTCACTGCGTTCCGATTTCCGAACTCATGCCGGAACCCAGGACTAATTTGAAACTAGTGAGACTAACCCGACTGATATTATTTAAATGGCGATCTAATGAAAGCCGGTTATCCGTTATAGTTTTTGATTGCAGGCTAAACACACCTTTTAGAACATTAAGTAGTAGTAACTCTTAGGTATGCAGGTTTCCTCACGATGTTTTCCTTCACCGTTAAAACAAGTGATGTTTAATTACTTAAAGTGCATAACTACGAAAAGTTAGAGCTGCCTGCATGGAACGGGGTCCAACCCGTGACCCTCCGAACACAAGGCCGACACGACGTCTTAACCACTAGGTCATCACTGGCGTATATGAGGTTAGCTAAGCCTAAATCGATCTGTATTATTTATTCGATGTCCCAAACCATGCATTCCATGACGGCCGACGATATCTGCAATACTTTGGTGATACCTGTCCCATATACGTGTGCGATGTATCGGCCATTCATTGATTGACCCAAATTGTCTAACAATAACGGGCGACCAGCTTCGTCAGTCGCGGGCTAAAACTGCTTCAGACTCTTTCTGATTTGAGAATTAGAGAGAGTATGGATTTAGATCTTTATTTCAGGCAGCTTAGGCACTTAATATAATTTTTTGACAATACATAACAGATTCTAAGGGCTTAGCAAAATCAACAAAATGTTCGATCGAACTTATTTCGGATACCGGTATTTAACTTTTTGTTAGTTTGCCACAACAAAAAAGAACCATTGAAACAGAGTTCAAGATCAAGTAAAAACGTGTAACCGACCTTGGTGTTCTGAAGACTATCTTAGACTTCCTCTTAAACTTGACGGCGTGTCGTCTTCTAGCTCTGGCGACGGCGCCCGCGAGCAGCGCGCCTTGCGGGTCGTGGTCACTGTCGTCACTCGAGTGCTCCTCGAGCAGCACCGGCGGCCCCGCGGGCGGCAGGCGCGGGCGCCTCGCGCCGCCGCGGCCTGTACTCCACGAGAGCATAGAACTCCTGAGAGACCTAAGTGCCTCCGTTGTACAGGCCCTCCCGCTACGTCACCATGCAACAACATATCGGCGCACCAGTACACCGACGCACTTCGTATATTGCACTCGCGCACAATAATCGCAATGAACCACGTTACGTGACGTAATGTTCACAAGTACGTAATTTGGCCAACCACCGACACTGTCGCACTATTACAGCGATTATTATTATTGTCCACGAGACACGGTGAAAAGCACGTGGCCGGCTTTTTTATATGTGGCCGGTGTGCGCGCGCAGACTCCCGACGTCGTAATCACAAAGCAAACACTGTGGTATCTCGCGCACACATTAGCGGCGCGCCAAGCACCAGCCGTCGTCAATGCGTCTATTATACGCTGATATCACCTGCTCTATCGCATAAATGAGCCAATTGACTGAAGCACTTTGTTTTTGTTACTCTCATAAAGTAAAAATCGATCATACTCGAACTAAATGTACCTATTATTACGCAGACAGTTGTACTTAGAGTTATGTAAATCGATATTTTCGTTATGTCAATGAACTTGTCTAATTTCAGGACGAGTTAACGTACCTACTTATTTACCATATTTTAACTACTTATGAAGGTTTAATAAATTTTTATATCAAGAGTTGGTATGGTAGGTATGCTCCAATTAAAAGATTAATTATTTAAGCAACTGAAACAGTTTGTTAAAAGTTTGTATCAATAAAAAAGCTTCCAATTAAATTGAAAACATACAAGACAGGCAGTTGACATAGGTATTTAGTGTAGTGAACATGGCGTGACCTTCACGGTATACTGGAATGTATTTAAATATAATAAGTACCTATTATAACATTGTATTAGTCACGAAATTGATCCCAAATATGTAAGTATTCGTAGGTATAAGTATTATATTCCTTCACATAATGTTTCGATGAATACCAAGTGAAGTGTTAGAACTTTCTTCGTGCTGAAATTTTAAAATGTCGTAGTTGCAATCGTATACATGAATCACTGTTTCGTATTTTCCTTCCTCAACAAGTACCTCTAGTAGGTCCGATCGAACACAGAACACGATTTACTGGTTTGATGATTCACATTCACACACTATTGTTTTCGCCGGATCGCATTCTATGGTTGCGACTATATCCGAAGCGTGTTTGTTTGGGGACACATACACGTGAACTAAAGAGGGCCTACAAATGTGCGCGGGCGCTGCTGTCGTCTGATGTCGTCGCGTTCGAGCCGAAATAGAAATGCGCACGATCGACACGACGAACGGTCCGAGGACCCGCATTCGTCCCCTTCACTGAGTTTGACCCTCGCCTTCACCTTTCTATATAAATTGGAGCATATTAAGTACTCCGGTGTATACAATATACATACAAGAACCTACACTCTGTTGATATCTCCGCAAATGTCTTTGAGCGTAATCTTCTTTTCAGGAAAAGGTACTCTTGCTGGTGATATAAGCTCGATACAATCGATAGCTCTTTGATTATGTATGATTTTTATGTTACCCTAGATAATGATGATATATCATATGATGATGTAACATAGATCATTATCAATGATTATGTAATTTATTTATATCTAGGTACAAGTTAGCCCTTGACTGCAATGCCACCTGGTAAGTGATGATGCAGTCTAAGATGGAAGCGGGCTAACCTGGGAGATGTATGGCAGTTTTTATTAAACCCCCTACTCCTTTGGTTTCTACGTAATGACATACTTAACTATTGACTAATTTAGATTTTAGATATCCATAGGTAATTACTAATATTATTAATGCGAAAACGTGTCTGTCTATCTGCTGACTTTTCACAGCCATCCGTTTAACTTTAACTTCCCAGTTAGAATTTCTTACAATGTCTTACAACCAGGCAAGATCGCAGTCAAGGGCTTACTTCAAGTATCGGAAAAAAAATGGTAAGTACTTTTTATAAAATCCCAAAAAAAATCTTTAGTTACAAGATTAGAATTAACATATTCACATCTATAATAAGTAAAATTATTTCACATATAAATTTACGCTTAACAAAAACGGTAGGAAAATTCGTGCGAATTTTCCGGACCTGTGTCGATTTAACAAAGTAAAGCACGTGTAAAGATTTTCAGCCAATTTTAATTATTCATTAATGTAAACACACCTAATTGGTTTTTTGTTATTCAGCTAACAATTTTTTTTTACAATAGGTATTCATTTCAAAGAACTGCTATTTAAAAAGTGTAGTAGGTAGTCGTACCTTACTGAAATGAAGCTTCAAATAGCCACTTTAATCATATTTAAATAGGTAGACAGGTACGGTACACCCAGACAGATGTCGTGAAATAGCTTTTGTCCGCTCAATAGGTCAAATGCTATTTTTATGAAGTTATATTCAAAGATCGCGAATTTTCATACGATATCTTCCCGATTTCACTCCGCTCCCTTACGTTATAGAGAAAACCTGCATGCAAAATCTCAAGTTTCAAGACCCCAGTGGCTTGAGCTTTGTATGGCTTTCCGCTTTACTAACAAGATAAACTTTAACACCCGAGAGACGAAATAATGTTCACAAATAATGCACCGATGTTACGAGTAAGTATACCTACCTCCATTTTGTCTTTTAATCTTTTAGAGTTCCGTACCTAAAGGGTGCCAGCGGGCCCCTTTAAGCCGGGATTACTAAGCCTGCCCATCTGTCCGTCTGTCTGTCAGGGGGCTGTATCTCTTAAACCCTAATAGGTAAAGAGTTGAAATTTTTACAGAGTATATTTAATGTCTATTGCAGTTTTAACAAAAAATAATGAAAAGTTTTAAAAATGGCTGCCATGCATATTAAAATCGTACCACTCCGAGTCCGACTCGCACATCACTTTGATGATTTTACTAACCTGTAGTATCAAGACTTAAATTACTTTTTTAACCCCCGACCCAAAAAGAGGGGTGTTATAAGTTTGACGTGTGTATCTGTGTGTCTGTGTATCTGTCTGTGGCATCGTAGCGCCTAAACGAATGAACCGATTTTAATTTACTTTTTTTTGTTTGAAAGGTGGCTTGATCGAGAGTGTTCTTAGCTATAATCCAAAAAAATTGGTTCAGCCGTTTGAAAATTTTATCAGCTCTTTTCTAGTTACTGTAATCTTCACTTGTCGGGGGAGTTGAACATTTTTAACTTACACTTGTATTCTCGTTTGCAGTGCAAAAATAAACAAATGAAACATTTATTTTCAGACATTTCATTCCTAAATACTTGTTTTTATTCTAAAAATAATTTGAAGCTATTAAACGCCTCTAGGAGTATAAGTATCGCATTAATAAAGAGATTCTTTTAACTAATCCTGTCCCTTTCAAATTCTTTCGTTTGCTAAATAATTTTGACATTATCTAAACAAATTTCAAGGTAAATAAATATTTAGTACCTACTTTGTTTTTTTAATTTATGTTGATCTATCTATACTAAAATATTGGTGAACTAATTGATATTATTGTCATACCTAACTAACTTGCTGAGTGTTGAGTCACTATTTTACAGTCTAGGTCTAGGGTCTAAGGAATAAGAAGATCCGTAGAAGAACCAGAATAATCAACATAGCGCAACGAATCGTGTAACTAAAATAGCGATGGACATGGGACATACATAGCTCAATCAAATGGCTCTACATAGCGGTCCCATAATGACATCAATGCACCGGAAAATGCAGCAGCGTTCCACCACAGTTCCAGTGAGCTGCTTGTTCCAGCAGATCTCCCCAATCGGTGTATGAACGATCTCAAGCGCATCGCTTAGAACCGCTAGACACACAGAACGTGTTCTGAGAACATCTGTGTAAATCATACACCTATACTTATCGTTTTTGTCGTAGCTTAGTTTGCTATCATTTTTTCTTGTTTTAAATGTTATTATATTATCTTACTTGATGATGTGTGGATACAAATCTACAAGTAAGTATCAATGCAAAAGACCAGACGTTAATGTACGTATGCTACTACGTCTACGGGGCGGGGCGACGGGATTCGCTAACACATCTGCCAAGTGATAAATCTATTTATAAACAGTAGTAACCGCGTGATCAACCACTTTGGGACGATGATGGCTATTTTAAGCACAATAAAGAGAAGTAACAAATAAACACGGAAGAAAATTGCGGTATGTATACTACATACTTGAATATAATAAATAAATAATAATGCAATAGATCTATTTATTAGGTGATACAACTTGATGACAAATATAAATTTTGGCGACAAGAAATATAGTATTGAATTCCCTTGAATATTAAACCTTTGCGTCTTATTCACGCATTTAAAGTTCATGAAAACTGCAGGTGACAGAACGACTAGGTACTTAAAATAATATTTTGGTTTGCATTACGAGTCTCACTCAAGAATGGTTATTATTATTCGCTACTGTTATGTAAATATGTAGGTCAATTCATTAGCATAATGCAAAATACATAAAAAAATTAATGGGAATCCAATGCCGTTAAAACCATTCAGGAAAAAGTTAGCAAAAGGAATACGAAATAAAAATTGACACAAGATATAAGCGGCGGCGATAATACCTACCCATTTTTTATTAGGGTCCGTAGCCAAATGGCAAAAAACGGAACCCTTATGGATTCGTCATGTCTGTCTGTCTGTCCGTCTGTAATTCGCAGCCACTTTTTTCCGAAACTATAAGAACTATACTGTTGAAACTTGGTAAGTAGATGTATTCTGTGAACCGCATTAAGATTTTCACACAAGAATAAAAAAATAAAAACAATAAATTTTGGGGGTTCCCCATACTTAGAAATGAAATTACATACAAAATACTGATAAACAATGTACCTAATAATAAATTCAGAAAACTTAAACGCGAAAAAGTTTGTTCCTCAATCCTAAAACGTATTCAACATTTCCTAAATTGCGGTAGAAAAGTTAGAAATTCAATTACACGGGAATATTCGATGTCGAAAATTTCGACAACGATTGCTACCAAGTTAAAAGGCTCAATTAAAATTCCCAAAACTCTCCTTGCCTTTCTAAGCAGGGCCGAACCAGGGATGGTGCAAACGGTGTGAACGCGCCGGGCTTTTGCGCCGAAATGTACCTACTCAAAAATGCACCCCCGTTGGGCAAGTAGCTCGCAATAAGTTATAACAAGACTATTTATTTGTATTCTACATATAATATTCTTATAACTTAATTTGCGAGTAGGCACCAAGATTTGATTTCGGGGGACGCCAAAGCAGACTCAAATATGCGTCGCCCTTGGGCAATATTGTAAAAAAATTGCACCCTTTCGCTCGCATTTTATAGCATTGCATGTACCTGATTTGATTTCCACATTACAAACATTTTGTATATGTATTGTAGAAACATTATAAAAACAAAAAAAAAGTAGCTTTAATGTTTGGGGAAAAAGGCATAAAATATAAAATACTAGCGACCCGCCCCGGCTTCGCACGGGTGGACATTTATTTTTTTTATTTTCCGGGATAAAATATCAGGGGGCACGGCAGTGCCCCCGCCAAGACGAGTAGCCTATACGGATTCGGAAGAATCCGTATAGAATATTAGAATATATAGAATAATTAGGGGTAATAAGCTGTGATAGCCTAGTGGTTAGAACGTCCGCCTCCGAATCGGAGGTCGGGGGTTCGATCCCGGGCACACACCACTAACTTTTCAGTTATGTGCGTTTTAAGCAATTAAATATCAGTTGCTTTAACGGTGAAGGAAAACATCGTGAGGAAACCTGCATGCCTGAGAGTTCTCCATGTTCTCAAAGGTGTGTGAAATCTGCCAATCCGCACTGGGCCAGCGTGGCAGACTATGGCCTAAGCCCTTCTCATTCTGAGAGGAGACCCTTACTCAGTAGTGGGGCGGAAATGGGTTGATCATGATGAATGGTAAAAGGGGTAAAAGAAATTTTGAAATCGGTCCAGTAGTTTTTGAGCCTATTCAATACAAACATACAAAAATACAAAGGTTTCCTCTTTATAATATTATTATAAAGTTTATTTTATTTCGCTAAATAGTGAAACTGTGAATGTAAATTAATGGTTAAACCGCAGACATTGATTTTCCTGCACTTAAATAACAATTCAGCATAAACCTGTTGGTTTTATCTGATATTTGGGTAATATAATACCTATATACGTGCATAATATTATATAGCTTACGGAATAATATTCATCAATATCAATTTTTTCTGAACATATTTGATCTTTGTCAGACTGACAAGAAAGCGGCTTTATATATTTTCATAATGTTAAATATAAGTGTTACCTATGGCTAGGCTATTTATTTATCTACTTTAGAAACATTTTAACCGTAAATAATAATAATTAATCTTAGTGACGTTTACAAAGCGAACTATGAATAATGTTACCGTAGGGTAGTACTTGTACACAAAAATATTAATGACCTTAACGGGTAAGGAAGAAAAATGACTTTGATATTATGAACTTACTGCAGTAAGTGAACCGGAAATAGACTGATAGTTTAACAAAACATTATGACCATATATTGAGACATCAGCTCAGGGTAAGTAATATATTCACCTAATGTAACAAGTGTAAATTAAAAATTTGTAATACCCCCGACAAGTGAAGGTTACAGTAACTAGAAAAGAGTTGATAACTTTCAAACGGTTGAACCGATTTTCTTGGATTATAGCTAAGAACACTCTCGATCAAGCCACCCCACAAAAAAAAATCGGTTCATTAGTTTAGGAGCTACGATGCCACAGACAGATACACAGATATACAAGTTAAACTTATAACACCCCTCTTTTTGGGTCGGGGGTTAAAAAATGACCCCGCGTTCGAAACTAGTCCAGCTTACATCGACTAAATACGTAAGTATAGCCGTTACATTATATACTTAAAATACAAAAAACGTGTTCCTATGGTTATAACAAATGGTTTTAACGATAGCCATACAATAGTTGAAAAAGTTTCAGAGCCTTTTAAAATTGCTAGTTATAGCCTCCTAGCGATTTAGTGTGGTTGAATTAACATGGTGGAGAAAAGTGTAGCCCAGATAGACAACGATTTTACGATTTGAAATTCATATCTTTTACAAATAAATGCCATGTGTACATTTGTTTTCAGAGCGAAGTATTTCAATGGTAATTTCCGCCCTTCTAACCACAATGAATATCGGAGACAATGTACCCATTGTCTTTTCCACGTCACAGCCCGAGAGTATTCAGCTTTTAATTCAAACGTATAAAATTATACATATTATAATATATACAACTATCTACCAGTGAAGTTAGGTACTTATTATTGCGAAGATCCTTCCTTACCCTTAAAACTTATTTAGAATTTTCTAAATTGCAGAAGGAAAGTTTGAAATTAAATTCTGACGGAGTGCGATCATTCGTGAATTTCACAATCGGAGTAGGTATTTCGAAGCAATATTACAGCCTTAATGATGCCCGGTATAATGTTCCAAGTCTAAACCATCAACGTTTGCTCTAACATTATTTTCTAATTGAAAAATTTGGAATGTAAAATCTTTATGAGAAAATAGACCTCAATGTTATGGTATGACCTAAATATTAAGAGGCCACTATCGAGAACTCCGTAAATATTTTATGGATGACTGATTAAGTAATTATTATTATCAAATCAGCTAGCAATACAGGAGGCGTGATAGCGTAGTGGTTAAAACGTCTGCTTCTATGGTCAGGTCAGGAGGTCAGGGGTTCAATCTCGAGGACGTACCTTTAACTTTTCGAAGTTCTGTGCGTTTTAAGCAATTAAATATGACTTGCTTTAACGGCGAAGGAAAATATCCTAAGGAAACCTGCATGCTTGAGGATTCTCTATAATGTTTTCAAAGGTGCGTGAAGTCTGCCAATTCGCACTTGGGCAAGCATGGTGGACTATGGCCATATCTTTCTCAGTCTGAGAGCAGACCCGTCTGACCCGTGTTCAATAGTGACCCGGCGATGGGTTGAAGATAATCAAATAACGTCGATAGAAATTTCCAGGATAATTTTGAATCGAACTTCATTACTTGGTAAATAAGTTCGACCAAATGATCCGGGAAAGTTCGTTTAATCAATATTAGGGATATTAGGAATGTTATGGGTAGGATAACTTGGTAGGGGTTAAGAATTTTTCTAATCGGTATCGGGGTGGAATCGTACCGGAACGCTTGATCGCTTGGCGGCACATCCATGCTGGTAGAGTGGTAACTATAGCCACGGCCTCGCACCAGTTCAGACCAGAGCCACTTTAGAAATTAAAAAATAAACTTACTGCTCCTACCAGGAACGAAATCCCTGGGACCTCACTTTTATAACATAGGAGCTGTCACTAAAGTAGGTTCTAAAGCTTAAAATACTTATGATTTTATTAATTCGATTTATTCACGAGGTTTGAATTCACCATAAAAAACCGGACAAGTGTGAGTTGAACTCACATGGAGAGGGTTCCGTAGTCCGTACTATGAAATGTAAGTTCGTACGTACAATATTGAGAGATTTACCATACTAAGATCATGTATTTCTCATAGGTTGTCCTATCATAAGTAAAACATATGTAATTATGTATATTATTTGAGACCCTCACAACAAACCTTTTATTCATTAATATACAAAATATATTTGTTTACGTTACACCACCGTATTGGGGTCACAGAAATAATTTCTATATTTAATCGATCCAGTAAATTCGGAACAAATTCGCTGTGACAAACGGGCATGCATACCTACAGACAGACAGGCACACGAGTGATTCTATATAAGGGATGCGTTTAGTCTGTAAAATCAAATTTTACATTATGAAATCTGGGACTAAATCGTATTGTTCTTCAGTTTTTATTACAAAGGAACTCTAATGTTTCGTATTGGTACAATATATGTATAATAATTTTCACTCTTATCTATGCTTATGCTACGTGTACAATAATAGTAACTATTCGAAACACCTGGTAATGTGGAATGGAGAATATTATCTGTATCATTATTATGTTTCTATTTTCTTAAAAAAAAACCGTTTAACTGTTTAAGTTTAAAACAATTACTTATTTTATCTACAGAATATTTGTAAAAATGCAGGTAAATACACGTTGCTAATTCAACATTTTCCCAATTTTTAAATAAAAAAGTGGATGTAAAGGCACAGATTTAATAATCTTATTTCAAAGCAAATCACCCAAAAATAAAAAGCTACCTAGTAAAAACCCACAATCATTGGAAATACTTAGAAAAGTGGGTAAAAAGAAGTAAAAGGCAAACGGTTTTTGGCATAGTAATATTGGTTTTTATAGTGACCATGATCAAAGGGATAATAACTTGCTTGAAACTTATGTACGTACATAGTTAATAGTATCTACTTATTTCTTTTAGATTTGATTTAGGGTCGGTGGGGATAAGACGAAAAATGGCAATGTTTCGCTATATTATATTTTTGTATAAACCTCAGATTAAAGTATATAAACATGTTGGGCTTTTACGTAGGTAAGTACCTTATTAGTACACTATAGCTTTTGTTTGTCCACATTTAAGTTTAAAAAATCCTGGATACAATCCGGGATAGTAAGTACATTTTTGTAGTACTATGTGGTAAGCACTTTCGCAAGAGAAGTTCTGCGAAAATCAATTCAAAATTAGACAAAAGTTGTAATAATAAAGTATTTTTGTTTTGGTAACGTGCCTATAAATAACTAGTTTATGCCTGCTACTTCGACCGCGTGGACCTTATCCTTATCGGATAAACATCCTTTCTTAGCAGATGTCTATCAACCCACAGCTCGATTCGTATAGTAACTTGAGCTGTGCGCCAATCAGTTAACTAGGTAGGGACTTACATTATCCTTTTATATAATTCGATTTTAATTAATAGGTATTATTTATAAGATAAACAATCTTAAAGGCAGTTATTTTGAAATCACAGACAGACATTTCAATTTTATTCATTTGAAATGAAATTGTATCCAGGGGACAAACTGTAACTGCAGGTGATAAATAACTAGGTGAGTGGGTTTGATGAGTTAAATACACGCTCTAAACCGAAATCGTGATTATAGTACATATGTTCTAGTTTCTAGATCCATTGTGTACCTACCGAATGAGCTTAGAGCTTTCTCAAACGAACGAGGTGTTCACGTGCATTTGCGTCATTAGGGAAAGCAAACGGTAGTGATGCGACGAGTACTAAGTGGCTGGTTTCACATTTATTAGGATTTTATACCTATTTGCACGTTTCTAGTTGCGGGTCTCTGGAGTATTTCCCAATTTCGCGATTAAAGAAAGTAACTTAATAATATAGTAAAAAAAATACTTCTGAATAACTTATATGATAAACTTTAGACTATCAGCAGTGTCTATTAGACAGGATTGTCGTCAAGCACAGGCCTAACTGGCATATAAAAATACCAAGAAGTAACAGTCTTTTGGTATTCTGTTCTAGATATGCAGCGATATATACATGTTTATATAAGATTTCTTTACGCGTTTTAGTGCTTATCGGCATTATTGCTACTTTTTTTTACCCAAATATTTTTTTATGATACAGTAAAATCCTTAATAATGTGTTTGAAATCAAAGAAGCGAAAAAATAGAACCGAAAGGCGATCAAAGTGCCTGATAAAAATCTGTCGCCCGGCCAACATCGACGTCCCCGATTGCTTTCCCATTTACAACAGGCACTTTAAAAAGGATCATTTTACTTTAACAAGATAGATTGTACTTCAATAGAGGCAAGTGTATTTTGATTACATTGCTATATTTTTATTTCTTTATGTATTCTCATGGTTCACGTGGGTGTGCGTATATAAGAGCGTGCTATTGCAATCAATAGGTATTTACGGGTGGGACATTCTCAAAAGTGAGATGCAAATTGTTTTGACCATGCAAATCAACGTTTGAATTTATCTATATTATTTTTCACAAAACTAATCAAATCAATTATTTTTAAACAAAATAAAGACATTTTAAAGTAATGAGGTATGCCTCAATATTATTAGATTTGCAATTTTTTTTTAAAATAGTCTACATAGTCTATTGAAGCACGAAGCTTTTGTTTCGTGCTTCAATAAACTTTTTCAATACGTTCTCGTTTGCTCTAAGATGGAGATTTTTCAAGGGTCGTAATATGCTGAAATATGTATAAACTACTTCCGCACCCACCTCTACGTCAGAAACCTTACCGCAAACCCCAAGGTAAATCCTAACAACTGCCTATACAAAGTTTCGTTACAACCGGAACCGGATGAATGTTATAAGAATGCACAAGGGACTAACTAAGAAATATACTGTCATTTTATATAGGTACATATTAGATAATTAGCTTGGCAGAGAACGTTAAACCACTATATATTTATAACAATATGATCTGTTTACAATGTGAATGACAGACACGACTACGGCGATATCTAATAAAAGCCACAACAACTTTTCTCGTTTCAGTTTGACTTGGTATCATAGCATTATCGGGCTCACACTACCGATTGGCATAAATTATTATTTTTAATTTTCCTTCAAGAACAATTTCCTAGTGCCTATAATTAAAGAGGAACTTAAATTTACTTAGTTAAAATAAAGTAACTATTTTACTGCGTCACTATAAAAGGCGGAAAAGAGCACTTTTAAAATTAAACGCGACCATAAAATAATAAAGCGGGATAAGGGCAAAGAGGAAAGCAAATAAAAAACTTTTTGTTACCAAGCAAATTTGTAAAGTTTATTCACTAACCTGTTATCTAAAGTCTGCAGTACAACAGGGATAGCTTGGGGTTCTTCGGGCACCTGATGACTAATTTGTGGCTGCGCTTGAGATGCCGTTAGAGCGAGCGCTTTGTAACGCGACTGCTCCGCAGTTGGTAAAACGATATCCACGGACCGCGAGCGAAGCCCCGTACCCGGAACGGTCAAGTAATCACCATTTTCACTTAACTCTTCGGCTCTCGCACCGCCGGAAACTTTTGAAAAACACGAATCTACTGAAGCGGCACGATCGCGTTTTAATTCAGGAACAGCTAAATATATATCATGGACCAAGCTGTCCCTCGGAGCATTGTTAGCGCCCTGCTCGGAAGCTCTTACGTTCTCGAGGGAGCTTCCCGTAGGTTCGACAAAGAAAGCTTCCTGTCGTGAGATAGAACGTCGTCTTTGTGGCAGTATGGGTGGTTCGTCAATCGGTGGTTGTAATTCAAAGGACGGTGCACCCGGAGACGGTGGTGGAGACTGCGGTGGAGGCGGTAGGAATGTTCTCGGCAGCGGGGTCGGAGCGAGCAAAATTTTTGGTGTATCACTCTCGCTCTCATCCTCATCGTCGTCGTCATCTTCGGCAGATGAAGAGGCAGGTGGCCTTTCAGGTGTCGTTCGTTCTTCGCTCCGTTGAGCCAACCAGGTTTCCATGTGACGACAGTGAATGCATGGTGGTGGCGTGCCTTTCCCCGAACGTCGTCTTGACCAAAGACGTGGGACCTGCCATAGGAAAAATAATACAATAGAAATTTAATTTGCCACTTATAAATAATAATAAAATTCAGGACTACGTTTTTAACTTGTTGTGAAGTATGCCTAATTGTTTGTTAAAAAAATTATTTCATTAATAACGTTTTTAGACTTTAGATGAATAAAATTAACCTGTTTGTAAGTTTTTGTAACGGAGAAGATATTTTACTAAATGTAAATATTAATCGGAGTAAAGTTTTAAGCTAGATACCTCTAAGTAAGTGCCCGAGTCATCAGATCCGGCGGAGTCGAAGGATCGGCTCCGCGCTCCGGACTGCGGCACGGACAGCAGGGAGCTGGCGCCGGAGCCTCGAGCCGCCTCCAACTGAATCTCATCGAACGACGCCGACCGGACCTACGACGAAAGAAACAACATTTAGATATCTTCTTCTTCTTCCTGACCTTATCCTACGCTATGTGGGGTCACTCACGTGAAGTCAAGGGCAAAAAGTAGTCAAACAACGTCTTCGTAATCGGTAGCAATTCTGCCCCGTGATTGGCTGTGAAAAAATGTAAACAGCGAATCAACCAATCAAAGGGCAGAATTTGCTATCGATTACGATAACGATGAATACTTATTCTTAAAGAATCGGGGGGCTGCTCCGCTTCAGTGGAAACACACCTTTATGATGGCAGTTTAGGTCGTGATCGTAGAGCACGGAGGTTGCCAAGGAGATTAATTTTGACTAATTAATCTCGTTCATCCTTACGGTAACCTGCTACAAATCTTTTGCAAAATTTTGGTCGTTACCTTAACAAGGCAAAGTAAAATAACTTCTTGCGCCTGTACCACACCTGTACCTACCGTTTGTAATTAATCTACACAAGTAACACTTTCTTAATATACAGAAAGTAGATACGAGTGTGCACTCTATTCTAACGTACTGATAAATGATTATTTGAATTAGGAAACACGAGGACCCTTATAATTTAGGTTATATTTACAGGTTAGATACAATTTTATATATGAATAGGTAGGTAGGTACTACTCACCTAAATTCAAGGGATCAACTTATAAAAATCGAGCAAGTGCGAGTCAGACTCACACGAAAGGTTCCGTACCATCGTACATGAAATAATACTTTTTAATTTTTATGGCAACAATTTCGAATTTTTTATTATTTATTGTAACAGCGGCAATAGAATTTTTTTTTCAATTAACAAATTCCAACTCTCTGGGTACCTGTTACGGTTCAAGAGATAATGGTCGGACGGACAAACGGACAGCGGAGGCTTAGTAATAGGGATCCGTTGGCAACCTTTGGGTACGGAACCCTAAGAATGGTTATGGAAAGCGCATTAAGGAACACCTGCTCCTTTCTCTGCTTAATGAAATCCTATTGAACATTATTTTTCTAAATCAAATCCATCAATGTGATAGAGAAAAGCAAAATGGGCTGTAAATATCTTAAAATAGTAGGTGTTTATTGTATGTACAATAAATGTAATTTATAATATACAATATGACTTCCAGCAAATTCATTAAAAAAGATTGAATAAAAAAAGGGATAGCTGGTAGTTAGTACTTACCTAACTAAGTATATCTCAATATCAAGAAATACCCACAGAAATAATTTAAAAAAAAATCGAAATGTTTGTGTTATGTATTTAATGTTAGTTCAGTTAAAACCTATTCACTTACTGGTATGAAAGTTTTTTAAGTAGTCTAATAGCAGTTGGTATTTCAGCAGTTCGTGAGCTAAAAGGCAAGGTCAAGCCGCACTCCTCTCTGAGAACTCTTGCCAACACTTAGGAACTACTCCCACAGTTTTCTCTTTAAAAAATAAACAAGTAGATTTTGTACTATCTTTTATTATATTACACACAGGATGATGTCTGCGATTTTATTCACGTTTTACCTTTTTAAAACTCGCAAGGGAACTCTTGATTTTCGGGGACCAAATGTATCTAGATATGAGATAGCTGTATACGGGATGCAAGCTAACTCTGTATCAAATATGTAGATGATACCCGCGTCTTCGTCCACGTTAAAACAGGAATTTAAAATCCCGTGGGAACGTTTTGCTTTTCCGGAACCTATATTCATTCCCTAGGATGCATCATACAAGCTTCCTCTGTACTAAATTTGGTGAAATTTTTGAAAAAAATGGGGGGTTGTTTGTGTAGTCCACGTGGACAAAGTTGCGGACATATTATTATACTAGTCCATACTAATACCACAAAACTTTGCTAATACCTACTATAAATGCGAAAATGTGTGCGTGTGTGTGTGTGCCTGTCTGCTAGTTTTTCACGGCCTATTAGTTTTTTAACGTAACACGCGGACACAATCGGTGGCATTATCTATCATAATGTGAAATACTATAGAAGACACGTTGATGAATTGCATGAAAAGAGAAAATGTAAACTTGCAGGTTTAGTGAAAATAACAAAATGTAAAAGTGCTTTAAAAATTCAGCTCGGCACCGGTGACACTTTATGTTTGAACGTCGGCTTATACAGCATGTTTTCGCAACGTCAAAGGATTGCGTGCAACATCCACTGTAAAAAGGCAAAAGTTTAGCTTATAGAGAAAGCGCTTAATAGTAGAAATGTGGTACCTAGAAATGCTTATCGGACCTAGATAATCCCGAAATCTCTCTAAGTGAGAGTAATCGGCAGTCCCATGATTTTCTTCCCCAAAACGTGTGAGAAATAAGTAAAACCTGTAGGTATAAGCGATATTCGTTTTAAGGGTTCCGAACGCGAAGCGTGCCAATGGAATCCTATTACTAAGAATTGACTTACCTACTGGAAATTGTAGTCAAAAAGGGTTAAGTAATTTTATGGTCGATTCTACATTTACTATGGCACAACCCAAAAAGTAGGTGAATGCCAAAAATGAGGCCAAGTTCTAGGGTAGTCAAACAACGAGTTGGTTGTGGGAAAATTAACTTGGCAATTATTTTTATGTTTAGAAAGAACATGAAACAAGGTCAAGTATCTAGTACCTACAGCGTTTCTCAGGGGCGTAGAAATGACTACGTATACTTATTCAAACTTCTCCTTTTACATACCTACTAGTAAACCATTAGGCAGTACAATTTATAAGCTAGCTAATAGCTGCATATATTGTTTAAATACAATGGATAAGACAAAAAGAAAATAATACATACAATATCCAATACGTGGAAGAGTACCAGACACCCACAAACATACGAACACACATACAAACTTTCGCCTTCATAAAATATTATAGCGTGATAGTGTGATTAGTTTTATTTTATAAATTAGTTTTAACTGGGCACAATTTTTTAAGTTACCTTTAAATTATTTATTTTACCTACACTGCACCAATTTATTTTATTTATGTAAATTAACCCAATAAACAAATAGGAAAACAATTGAATCTCTTACAAAGCTGTTATGAAGCTGAGATTTGAGAACATGTTTTCGTAAACAGAACAAGGGCAGGAAACAATAGCGAATTTCCAAAGTTTCAATAAAACCAACTTAATTGGGGAAGGTTGTAAACTGTGATAATAAATAAACTGTGTTAGTTGGAAAATATTTCTGTACAAAATGGTATACTGAATAGCTCTATTATATGATTTACTTAACGATAAAATATTCAAAACCTATTACGGAAATCAAAGATTCATACGTATATAATGTAGGTATGTATATAAAATTATGATTGTTTGATAACGTTATAATAAATCAGTCATTAGGTATCGAATAACTTTATGAAAATAGAATAATACTTTTTACTACTTTTAATAGGTACATTATGTTCTAATCTGTGGCTTCTATGGCTGAGTTAGGACGTCCGTTAACTTTTCGGAGTGCGTTTTAAGTAAATTAAATATCACTTGCTTTAACGGTGAGGGAAAACATCGTGAGGAAACCAGCATGCCTGAGAGTTTTCTATTATGTTCTCGAAGGTGTATGAAGTCTGCCAATCCACACTTGGCCAGCGTGGTAGACTGTGGCCAAAACCCTTCTTACTTTGGGAGGAGACTCGTGCTCTGTAGTGAGCCGGCGATGTGTTGATCATGATGATAATATGATGATGATATTCTAAAAACGTAGCTATCATGTGTTTGTTTCCGTCTGTTTGCATTCATGAGATTGGGTGGCACGAGTACCTATACGCGGGCTTTATGACCAAAAGCTTATACAAAATCAGATATTACGCCAACGTTCAACCTTAATATTTATCATACATTTCCCTTTGTAACGCTTTACACAATTCGAATGTGAAAACAGAACAAATTATTGATTCGGTCGGAAATTATCAAGCTTTTCCTTTGTACGTCGTATTTTAGTGGAGTAAACGAAGCCTTTTCGTCGGAAGTCTTCAGAAACAGCTCCGATTTTGATGTTTTTTTTTTTTAATTATATTTTTTACACATTAATTATTATGTTCTGAGGACTTCCTAAGACTGGCTATTTTACTGCTTTATTGACTCCACTATCATATGATATTGTAAATGTGACTAACCGACAACATCATTACATATTAACTCAGACAGGCAATCTCCGCCATCTACGATGTTATTATCATATTATGCGGGTAAACTAGAAACTAACTTATTTGTATTAGGTATGTTCTATGACTATGTTTCTACTTAGTCTGTACTTAGGTATACAAAAATGTATACGTAGCTACACGTAAGATTCTGTGTATTTTAAAACACAGATGAGTAAAACTGTGCCTGGTGGTAGAGAAGTAATGAAATGATGAACGATGAAAAAACGTACAGGCTAAGATGGAAGCAGGCTAATCTATGTATAAGGGGTATAATTGGTTGGAGAACGCTAAATCGCTTGGCAGCAGGTAAGTGTTATTCTGGTTGAGGCCAAGAAGATCGGTGTCACTTGAGGTGAGCTAAACCAAAGACGTCCAATAGATCAGCTTGGAGAAAAGTCATCATTCTCTCACTTCTTCATCATTCTTCTATCACTATTACATCATTTTTTTTTTTTAAATATTAGCCATTCTAAACATGAGTAATATTTCCCTTTCCCCTCCAATTAAGCGTAAAGTTTGTGCTAGAAGTAGGTACGACAATAGTGCAACGGGTAGGGTTTGAACCGCCGACCTTTCGGAATTCAGTCCGCTCCTCATCCTGACATGAGGATGCCCCACAAATGACAATCAAAAAGTGTAGGTATATGTAATGCTAACGAATTTGAATGAATGGGATTTAGAAAGTTTTCTTCATTTTGTGTTTTAAGAAACTACGCACCTGCTTGGGCACTTCGAGGCTGCTCTGCGTCTTCATATCCTGGGGCGTGGGCGTGCGGGAACGTCTGAAGGTGGTGCGCAGTCGCTGCATGGCCGGCGGGGCGGGCTGCTGCGCCGCTCATGTCGCGGGCCCGCCCCGCCGCCCGCTCCGGCCGCCACGCTCAACACCACTAAAACATACAACTGCTATTAGCGTCTATGTTCGCAATCTGAGCAGGTGCTTCATAAAACTATATAAAAGCCGTGATAGCCTAGTGGTAAAAAGCCGTGATAGCCTAGTGGTTAAGACGCCCGCCTTCTAATCGGGAGATGGAGGTTCGATCCCAGGCACACTTGTCGAACTTTTTGAAGCTATGTGTGTTTTAAGAATAAAATATAGTAGCACATGCTTTAAATAACGGCGAAGGAAAACATCGTGTGGATACCTGCATTCCTGATAGTTCTCCATAATGTTCTCAAAGGTGCGTGAAGTCTGTCAATCCGCACTTTGCAATCGTGGTAGACTAAGACCTACACCTCTCTCATTCTGAGCCTCTTTCATGCAATTCCTAGATATTTATTATATTAAAGCTACGTAGGTTGTATCTACTTCGCTTTAATACATAAAATATACTTATATGTGATTATTATACAGAAGTAGAAACGATTATTAACCGACTTCAAAAAGGGAGGAGTTCTCAATTCGTCGGAATCTTTTTTTTACGGTATGGGAACGGCATCGTCTGATAAACAAAATAAATAGGTACAATAAATAAATCACTATATCCATATCTTGTCAACTATTTATTATAAACGACATTATAAATATAACCATGCGAAAAATAAATACATAACTAACTTGATTCGTTAAATTACAAAAACTACTCGCGGACACTAATCGTTTCTACCCAGTTTAGGTTTTTTTTTTTTGTATTTCATACGCCCGCACCGCAAGCTTGTGAACGCACTAAATACCGATAGCTGCTGGCAAAAAGAGCAAAAAGCTGTGCTCTATCAATGTGTAGTAGAGGCCGTAGAGTACAGCTTCATAGCGGAAGCTTCCAAGATCTATAACCATTATAAATGCGAAACTGTATTTGTTTGGTTTTGTCCTTCAATCACGGCGCAGCGGAGCAATGGATCGACTTGTTTTTTGCATTTTGTTAAAGACCTGAAGAGTAATAATTTTTATTCTGGAAAATTAAGGCGCTTCGCCCATTCGTAAATCGGAGACCAATAATTGTTGTCGGCAAAAAATTAAACGTACAGATTGCAATATTTAAATGCACACGTCGGTCAATAATTCTGCTATAAAAGTAGGAAAAATTATCGGCCCGATTATTATTTTCGAATCTACAAAAAGTCTGAAATGGGCGAAGCGCCTAGAGAGTTCCCATGGGATTTTAAAAACCTAAATTCAGACGATAAAAGACGAAGTCACGGACGTCATCTAGACAAGTAGGTATACTTACATTAAAAAGTTTTACGTTCTGAAGTAGGTACCTGCTCAAAAATGTATTAGGTACCTAATGGAAAATCCATGCAGCAATAAATTCATTTATTAATTGCATAGATTATCCATAAAGTGTAGTCTAGCACTAATTACTAGCAACTATGTGCTTAACCAAAATCACTGCCACTACCATAAAATATTCATGAAAGTGGCGTAGCGTATAAACTACGCTTTACAAAACCTTATTAATATGAAAAAATAGATTCACCATATAAATCACCACGATGTCTCGACCGTAATAAAATTTTCACCAAGTAAACAATTCTTCTTCCTGTTATAAAACTACGAAGCATTTTATGTGTAGGTACGATAATATTATAATAATCATATGACGAATAGGAAACTAAGAGTTTCATAAGTCACGCACAAGGCGGGAACAATATCTACGTAAATTATTCATAACTTTTCTTTATACTACCTACTTCGAGAATTCACCTGAATATTTACACGCGCTAAGAAATGAAATAATTTTTCAAAGTGACAAAGCGTATAGAAAATAATATATTCTACATTGTTGAATTTGGTTAGTGAACTAAACACCGTGTGATTGATGGATGTTCTTACGAAAGTTTCACAGAATACTTTTTGGAGGTTTTATACTACTAAGAGATACATAATTTATTGATTTGCGGAATAGGTAACTCATATTTTTATATCATAAGGTGTACTTATTGTGTGGCACAATAATTGAAGTAGGTAAACTTTTTTCTGTTAATGGTTTGAATAATATACATAAGAAAGGGTTAATAAATTTTAAAGGAGTTTTCTTAACATTTTTATCTTTCAGCGTACTGTATTTTTTAAAGAAAAATAGTAGGAAGTTCTGATTGAAAATATGAAAAAATATTATGTGAAATTTTATGGTATGATTTAATAAAAGGTACGTATTTGATACGTTTCGTAATTATTTATTCTTACAACATTTACATAAAAAATAATTTACGATTTCCATTAGGTAAGCCGCATAGCGCGGCTAAGCCGTTAAAAACACGGAATAAGCAACAAAGTTTATCGTATTAGCTGCTCATTAAATAACGACGGTGATTTGTTATTATTCATAAAGCAAGTACATTATAAAACGATGTATTATTAAAATGTTTTAATGGACAGTAAATTGGGCTGCTAATTAAAGGTTATTAGAGGCACTTTATTTATGTATTTTTCAGAATTGTTCACGTTGATTCTATTTTCATGATCCATGAAAGCTTAAATGAGCTTACTATTAGTCTATTTAACGTATCTAAAGTTTAATTAGTTTTTTCAGTTAGTTAATAGTTAGTAGATACTAGAGCTACAGACTATGCTGATAATAAAACGTGACCTAATAGTAAAATACGTCGACCCTTCGGGCTTTTTCGATTTTTTTCTTCGGGCTTCGGGATTACGACTTTTCGCAGTGTAAGTACCTACTACTTACCCTACCTATTATTACTTGTTTAGTTAAAAACATGACTCAGTTGAGTGTTTAGGTTACAAGCATGTACACGTACCTATTCAGTAACAACTAAAAGCAGTTTGTCATCGAAACAGTAAATCTAGTTTATATCCTCCTCACAAATACGACATAAATCATAGGAAAAGTAGTTTTCTTTACGGGTCAGTTCTTTCTAGACTACGAGTATTTCAAAAGTTGTGCAAAATGTTATTCCTGTGATAATAATCTGGTAGAAGGTTCAACGGGATTCTTTTTCTACCTTCTCTAATTGGAGTTTTAGCGAACTTCAGTGAAACAAGTACAACATGTTGTTTTAATCGCTCAATTAAAGTAAACTTAGCAAGACTCCTGAGAAAGAGACTTATTTTATTAAATATATTATTCGGTTCCTGCGTAGCTACTCGTGGTAACGGCCGAAACTTCTCACCAGCCCAGACCAGAGACAATTTAGAAGGATTCTTGCGAACAGATTGGATGTCGATTGTCGACCACATAAGGATGCCAAAGTTCACGATTGTTCGCTGTCCTGTGGTAGAATATTGAAGGAGGAACAAAGTTGTGAAGATCCTGACCATAGTTTCCTAAATATCTAGGTATCTTTTTTCCTGAGAAAAAATTATACTTACCTAGTATACCTTTGAAATTTTAAAAATCTAAACCCATACGGAGGATAGCCGCGAGCATAAGCTACAATAGTTAGCCATAAAATCAAGTACTTAAATTCGAGTATATCACAGTACAATGTTGACAGACGATAAGCCCGACTAAAATCTTTTTCCAACGTATAACAGGAAAAGCGCATTAAGTTTTCACAGTCACGATAGCCGTTATTAATCATCGTATAAACACACGAATGAAAAAGTCTTTATGGTTTAATTTACGACCTCCTTGGTGAAGTGGTGAGCGCGTGGTCTTATAAGTGGAGCTGCCGAGTTCGATTCCGGCTGGGGCGTTAAGGTGGAGATTGCTCTATCCCAGCATCCGGGTTTTCTGGCAGGTGTAACCTAAATACGTTGAAAACAAGAATGAATAGGTCTTAGAATATTCTAGGCAAGCGCGTCCAACTCCAACTTCATCGTGCTTAAAAAAGTAATTTTTCAAGCACAATTGTCAAGCGCAAGCCTTGACGATCTTGTAATTAGAAAAAAAAGGTACCTGTGAAAGTTGCGTCCAACATTCTTTCAGTCCGAAACAACACATAAAGACAAAATTAAAAAAAAAAATAAGCTTGTTAAGACAATTTTTACGAAAAGCAATAGACATTTCAATTTTATTCATTGCATAAATGATTAAGTATTTATTTATAGATAAGCGTGCGCCTGTATTAACGATGTTCATTAATTGCTTTTTAATTTCGTAAACGGACCATCGAAACTTTGTAATCTTTAATATTTCATAAAATTATCTTAACTTTTGACATAACCAGCATAACTCCAAAGTTAACGTCAAGAAATTCGATAGAAATTAATACGGACGGGCGGTTTTAATTCGCTATTCCTTCATAGCCCGTAATGTAAATCTACGATTATTAAATTATAATGTTTTAAGTTCTACCTTAAGATAACATTGAAATAAAATGAGAAGGTAGGTACTGAGCAAAGGGACGCTATTTGAACATGACGTTATACAATCTTTGTGTTTACTTGGCGCCCAAAGTGAGATTCTAACAATTTTGTCGTTTAACGATAGCTACTATTATTCTATCCTTAAAATTATTCTATTCGCAGAAAATTTTCTGTTGGTTATTGAATTATGAATTGTTTGTATACCTAATGGATAAGTAAAATCAACATGTGCGCTGAGGCGAGAACAACGACCTATTATATAGGTACAAGTACATTTTGCTACCGATTCAAGTATTTTTACAAAATTGTGAAAATGGCAAAGCGATGCAATCTTGATAAAATCTTAGCTCCCTTATGTTAGCCTTGATATGGATTATTATCTTTCCGAGTAACTTTATAGGGGTCCACACTTTTAGCGCTCGCATGTACGAATGGTGCGTTATAGTTTATACCCTCGGTTGAGGCACATGGGCCACATAGCCGTCCAGTGTGACCCTCGCAAAGCTACCGCGCTTCGTTTAAATCCTGCTAACGAAATGTTGCTGTTTATAAATATTATTTACTAGATGGATATTATTTATTTATTTTATTTATTTAAACATCTTTATTGATTAATAATATAACAAAGAATAAAGATAAAGCTGGTTGTTTTTTTTTTGAAAAGTAGGTATTTTTTGTGGCTCTTACCTACTCTTTTTTTTTCGTGTCGAGTTGCATTGTTATACCACAGTTTTCATCGTAAAACTGTGGTTATACCATGAATTATTTATTCAGCCTGGATTACAGTCTTGTTTTTAGAGTTAAGAAAAGTACTTTGAGCAAATTAATTACCTATGCTAAGCTGCGATCAAAAATTTGTTATGTTAATCTGATTGTATTGCCATAAATGTACGCTACATTCCTTGGTATTTGATTCTTAGACCTTTCAGTGTGACCCATGTAATATTTAACGTTATATAATAGCGACCAGTTACCGACGCCGCCCCAATTTCGCTGCGGTGAGATTAAGTGCCTTCATCGTAAAATTCTCTAAAGGATAGTGAAAATCCTTTAAACTATCTCACGATGAAGGCATTGAATTGTACTTAGAAGTTTAGAAGTTATAAGCATTATAAAGATAAACATGAATTGCTGCTACATTATCTTATACCTTCAGCTAAAACTCTGTTATAATTTTTTTTCGTTATCGATTTGGGAACTACATATTTAGGTACCAGTACACGATATAATTAATTTATGATTAAGTATAATAGTTTCAGGTTCAATTATACATCATTCATCATTTCATTTTAATTAATTAACGACTTTATTATGGCTCTAATTAAAGTCTAAGCCAAGTGCATAGATTCCCACTGCATTGATTAAATTTTTACTACACTATAATATTAAAACAGTAAAACATAGGGTTATTACCTTGGAATTTGACCAGCTGTTATTTATTATAGGTTATAACTTACCACCTGCTAGGCTGCGTTATACCTAAGAATGCTTTCTTAGTTACTTATCAGGTAAATCGTTGTGTGAGTTTTTTTGAGTTACAAAAATATTATGTTAATACTGATTAAGACTAGACTCAGCTGATTCCTAACTCCGTGAGCCTTCTAGTCATTAGAGAAGCATAATTAACTTAAATTCGATAGTCGATTATACGTATAACTCTATTGACAACATAATTATTGTATCAGTAATTATCTATCCCCTATTTACCTCAACGTTAATCACTAATCAAGTTTTATTGACTATCTAATGATTCCTTTTGAAATATGAGTGTCTACGGTCATCTTACCTTACTAAATAGCTTTCTCCAATTTGTTTTATCCCACATTCTAGGGCTTCTGGAACGAATTTCTTCCCGACAGATTAGCTATTCATTGATATCTAAATCATTTCTTTATATTCGTTTAGTTTTGAATTTTTAATAAAAATAAAATTAAAATACTTAAGTTTTTTTTGCATACAATTTTCAATGAAGAACTTGTTAATATGTTTCATCACTACCCATCTCTACCCATACCTATTTCATATGCGAAAGTGTCCAGCGCACCGCTGTGCACGATTGGAAAATTGCAATAAATAAAAACACTGTTTTTCTTGTAATTCTCCCTAGATAATTTTTGTATTTCTAACAAAAGTTGATGCAACTAATTTTCCTAAAAAATTTACTAAAAATGAGTGCGACAGATCCAATTCCGATTCGAACTGCTGATGATGTCAGCAGACGCTTTCACTTATGTGGCCTGTTACTGCTGTCCTGTTGCGTCTCTCGATACCGATAGATATGCAATTAACTATTAGTAAGATCAGCTACGCGATGCTTCAAATACTAGAGATACATGTAGGGATTTCACCGGTACAAGTTTGTGAGAGTTAATTAGTCTGCAAATTGGTTCTGCCATAACAGGTTATTATTTCGATCATACGCTCCAATGGTTTACGTTTATTAGCTACTCGCTTCAAAATCTAGTGTTAGGTGTCATAGCGTAATAATTAATATGAAACATTAGATGTTTATGTAAAAATTGTATTTACTTCGTTACATAAGTATATAAAAGCGGTGATAACGCAGTGGTTGAGACGTAGTTCTCTTAATAGGGGGTCGGATGTCCGCTCCAGGACACACACCACAAATTTTTCGGAGTTATGTACTCGTACCTAATACCTGCGGTTGATCCAATAAATATTATTTGCTTTAACGGTGAAGGAAAACAGTGAGAAAACCTGCATGCCTTCGAACCTCCCACAATGTTCTCAACGTGTGTGAATTCGGCCAATATACTTGGTACAGCGTGGTGGACTATGGCAAACCCTTCTCATTCTGAGAAAATAACGTGCTTAATTGTGAGCCGATTATGGGTTGAAGATGGTGATTATATAGGTAGGTATGTGAAGAGCTAGGTATGTAAAATGGAAAATGAAATAATGTAGACGTGCCTATAGTTCCTAATAACAGCTATACCTATTCATAAAATTATAAATCACACACATATCTTTTTCAATAGTTATTCAGTAATTCATTTATTTGTAAAAATCTTTTATTTTATTTTGATAAACAAGGGCCGAAAACGATTTGCTACAATTCACATAATTTGCACTAATATTGTGTATACGTTAAAATAGCATCAAATGAGGTCAAACAAACGAAGTTCTAAATGAAATTAGGCAGGTAAAGCTAAAACCGAATACAAAATACAGTAATAATACTATCATTTATCTTGTAATATATTATAATATTGACACATGTTTGTAAACCTGTTGGTAAGTGATGATGAGGCCTAAGGTGAAGTCTATTTACCCTTTTTTTCGAAATGTGTTATGCTGTTTACAGCGTCACAGAAGATTTGGGCGAGCGTGGGAACTCTGCCAGAAAGTATTCTTTTTTTAAATAGTTATATTCCTCATTGCTGAGGGCCTTTACCCCTTTCTATTAATTGTATAATGGCAGGATTTCCCTTTGGAAAATAATGCGGTGGGTTCGCATACAACTCGACTACAAGTATGAGATTCTGACTTTCAGGTTAATTTTCAGCTATTATTATTATCAGATGTTAGTGATAGTAAAGAGCACGGAGGAAATGAAAAGATCGAATTTAGACCTCCAAAATCGGCCCCCCATCCACTTACCCACTTGTGTCACTGATGCTTAAACAAGCGTAATCGATTAATATGCGTTGTCACAACTAGGCCACGCGTTAGAGCCTAGAGGGTATTCATTTTGGATCTGAAGTGACCCTTATCTATTCAGGTGGTGAGGAAAACGGAAGCATTCCATTTCGCGGTGTGAACGAGCTAACGAATCGCTTCGTACGTGTCGGTGGAATGTCGGCTACGTAGTGATGCTTAGGCTTTTACGGTTCCATAAACGTTAAGGGTGCGGATTCAAAGAGTTCTTTATCCGAAATATGAGCATAGATTACCTATCTTTTAAAAATATATTGATAGCTTTACGTGCGGATGCAATTTTTCATACTTTGAATTTTGAATTTCCCAACAAAACCTCGTCATCGATGAGTTTTCTTGCACAGCGATATAACCAGAGAATCTACTTATAAAATTATACCATTAAAAGCCTCTTCGCACGGAAAATTTACTCTCAAAGTTTAGCGGATGTGGCTAAATCTGTGTCAGAGCTACCTATACCTGCATATTATTCTAGCTTACCGAAAATGGAAATGTGGTGCGATGTATAGCCGCGTTCATACGAGGGCCGACACCACTGAGGTGTCGTTTAGAATTAGGTATTTTTCGTTACAATACCACCGCCAACTAAGTACTTATAACTATTTAATTTAATTAAAGAACCTCACTAGTCGGTGGTGGCGTCGTTACCAAAAAATAAATGTAAACGACATACATGAATACAAGAAGATGCAATTTAATCACTTTCTGTGATTAAAAGCTTATAGCGGGAATTTTCATCAATAGTATGATCTTTCGATAGGCCGAGAACATGCAGATTCTTATTGCCGACAATCAAATAAACCTATTTCAAAGGAATAAAATATCGTGTAAAGCAAATATGAGAGTGGGCCGATATGCCTTTGTGTAAGTTATCCCATTGTCTAGCCCGCTACGTGCTTCAGATGCCAACTCTCGCATCAGATCCCCAATAATCCACTCACTCAACTTCTATTACAACTTAATACGATTGCTCAGTAATGCCTACATAACTGACCTTTCTTTTAAATGGCAAGGGAATACGCTGAAAGGGAATTCAAGAAAAATACTAGTTGTTCGCCCCGAAGTTAGACCTCACTTAAAAACTTGTGAGTATTATCAACGATTGCGGCGAAGCCCAAATATAAGTCAGCCAGTATAGGTCTGTTTTTATGCCCGCTCGGAACTACTCAACGGTTCAACCAATTTATAAATGGTACGTCGAAAGACGTCAATAGATTCGTCTTGATGGCACGGGAGCCACTGGATTCGTAAAATTCTTAAAAAATCTAAATTGCGGCATTTATGCGCAGAAATAGATGCAGTGCAAACCGCAATCGGGTAAATACTTACATGTAAGTATGTACTTACGTCTTGTAACTAACTCTAGGCAAGTTTTCCTTTTAAATAAAAATAAATAAAATTGCAATATAAATTCATCAAGCAGGTCCGTGTAGCGTAATGAATGAATTATTCCCTAATTGCATAATGAATGAGTTTGAGGAACATATTACGCTTCTCAGAGGAATTATTAGCTAAGTTACTGAATTTCTAATTTCGTTGTCGTGATTTAAGTCTAAGTATGCAAATGAAGTAGTATTATGTTAACTTACAGTACTCCTTTGTAACTCTAAAATATCATGAAAATGCATTTAAGTTGGTACTCAAAATATAGCAATAAGGTATGTATATGTTTCTGAAAAACATAGCATAGATAGATATATAGATAGATAGAAAACTTTGTAGCACACAAAACGTGAAATAACCAAGAACAAAACAAAGAAATTAAAAACTAAAAGCAGTTGGATGCAAAGGTGGGCTATTGCTCAGAGCAATCTCCACCAGGCAACCTTAGATACATAGCTAGAACCATAGATAGGTAGAGCAATGTAACAACGTTCTTATACAAAGGTATAAAACTCTTTCTGTAATAATCCATTCTGTCTATCATAAAGGGGAAACACCTGGAAGGATGAAAAGTATCGACATGACCCGCATATGCTAATGCCAAGCTGAAGTGGCAGTGAGCAGGCCAGTCTGTCTCAAAACCGTGGCCGCTGGGGTAGCTGATGTGTTTTGGATTGATGACCGCATATCGGCAAACGCAGCGTGCTAAGTACAACATCGGGTCCCCAACCTTATAATGTGATGGGAAGTAAGTGGATGAGAAAAACGGAGGATCTTGGTAGCGAGGCGCTCTCGGAAATAAAGACCTCTCTCTGACCTGCAGTTACAGGCTAGAAAAGTTAGTTCGTGACTACGAGATGCAGTCTACAATGGAACTGGCTTTGTAGTGGTATGGCAGTTTCAATGAAACCCTTCTTAGCTTCTAGGCGGCATTGTACCAAAAGGCTAATTGCATGGCGGTACGGCTTTGTCGGTAGGATTATTACTACTATTATCACCCGACTGACAAAGTTGCCATAACAACGGTCGAAGATTATAAATTCCTAAGTTGCGCCTATGGAACCCAAAACCTCCCACTGGTTCTATTACCATTTTGCACGGCGCGCTCAAAACTGCTCCAGGGAAGTTGTCCCAAACAAAATTGGTAATTGAATAACAGAAAACCTTATTACGAAAGCACTCTATAAATACCTACTAAATGCTTGAGAATGCTTTGATCCGACCCGTGCCGATGTATTACGACTGCACAAGTGGGTGCTCTTTACTCAATACCCACGCTGTAATTGGCATAAACATGTTTATTATGCAATGTCTTGAAAATTCATCATGAAATTATTGAATATCTTTTTTTTTCCATATTCTATATCACCATTACAAGGGTGTCCTATTCGATATAGCATACTAATAATTATTATTAATGTTATAATATACTAGCCGATCCCCGCGACTTCGCCCGCGTGGATTTAGGTTTTTTGAAATCCCGTGGGAACTTTAGATTAAAAAAAAATTATTCAACATAGCTGACCCGCCCCGGTTTTGCTCCAGCCAGTTCTCGGTTCAGTCATTGAGGGAAAATAAAATCCTCTTTATTCTCCGTCCGTGGAAATTTCGAAAAGATTTCTAAGCCCAAGGGTTTGATCTAGGCATTGATGATTCAGTCGGTGAGTGAGTTAAGAGTTTTCTTTTTAACCCCCGACCCAAAAAGAGGGGTGTTATAAGTTTGACGTGTGTATCTGTGTGTCTGTGTATCTGTGTATCTGTGTATCTGTGTATCTGTGTATCTGTGTGTCTGTCTGTGGCATCGTAGCGCCTAAACGAATGAACCGATTTTAATTTACTTTTTTTTGTTTGAAAGGTGGCTTGATCGAAAGTGTTCTTACCTATAATCCAAAAAAATTGGTTCAGCCGTTTAAAAGTTATCAGCTCTTTTCTAGTTTTCTTGTAGAAAAGAAGGTTAGATAACCGTTAGGTTCATAATATTATGTCAATTGACAAATGTCAAGCTGTCAAGATGGACGTTGGATAGATACATAATTATTTATTTGAAAATGATGTTTTGGAAGACTCAGATACTTTGGATCGTAGGCGCGGAATAGTCCAAGAAAATTGGTTCAGCAGTCTGAAAGTTATCACCTCTTTTCTAGTTACTGTATGTAACCTTCACTTGTCGGGGGTGTTATAAATTTTTAATTTACACTTGTTAAATCTATTGATTTTTTTTGGACATCACTTGTAGGAATGAAAAAAATAGACTATTGAATTATAAATTCAAATTCTATCTACGTAATACATGTCAAAGAAGTCAGACAAGATAGATACTACACGTATAACATAAACTACCGGTGAACATAATACACTTCTTGAATTATTTTAAGTGTCGGAAAACTGTATGAAACTTCCGCGAAAACAGTGCAGCTATACGTCAACATTTCACGGAACGAACTTGAGGAGATTTTAAAGCTGCCGTACCTCAGGCTCTGGAGATATGCAAAATACATACTCTCGTTCGTATCTGTATGAGTTCAGTTGCAGTGTGAGGGTTTATTATATTTAAGATGAATTAGGTACATTCTCGTTAAATATTTTATTGTGTAATAATTTAAAACTAGAATTAAGATTATTTACTTTTATTACTTAGTAGTACTTTCCTCAAAGACTTAGAAGTAGATTTTCCTTGCTTTGCATCTCATCTCGGGCGTAAATGGATAGCTTACAGCTCGTTTAACAATCTAATTTTTTAAACCAACTGAACCAAAAGATTCCAATTTGAAATCAAGCATCTTTAAACAATTTTTGAATACAATACACACAACACTATATGTATAGCTCTCAATATATATATAAGGGGCTCTGCAGGAGTGCTGGGCGTCCTCACCCATTGCCATGTCGACGTGTCGCGAACTATACCTACTATTAGTTAAAAAAAATATCAGCAGAAAAAGACCAAGTTCTGTTTAAAAAGTAAATGATAGCTCGTAAGAAAAATTGATTTCGAATAAAGCGGTGTGTCCATCAATATAAATTGGATTCTGAATTATTTATGTTTTCCTTGCTAGATTTGCGTCATCCGGGAGAATTACTTTGTTCCTAAAAGTTACGAAGCCATTAAAGTACCAGTAAATATTTGTATTTTATTATTGAGAATATTTTGGTTTAAGGATAGGTACGTAACCGAAGCTACTAGAGGCGAGAACTATATTGTTCTGTATCTATCGAGTTATTAATATTTGTCGCTTGTCAGCGTTGGCTCTAAATAATTCTAAACTGCTATAATTTTATCTGCATTTAAAATCTAGTATCTAATCGGTACTTGGTTCATAGCATCACCGACTCTTTTAACCGACTTCCAAAACGGAGAAGGTTCTTAGTTGGGTGCGTATCCATTGTTTATGATGCCCGGTGGTATAATAAGTCTTATTTAAATGCAAAATTCTCTGGTGAACTATATTCTTACACATAATGTGTCCGTGCTATATTAATAAAATACCGACTAAGAATACTTTTCTTTATAATACAAATCTCACTACTAACATTCTTAGAGAAAAGCAGAACTCCTCACGGGCTCGGCAATAAAATGAAAAAGTCGACGTTCGTAACTCATGAAAAATGCTCTTACTTACGCTCTAGAGAAGTGGATATATACTATGATTAAACTGAAAGATTCATTTGAAAACGAGGGATTTGCTTTGAAATTTATTTACTTCACGTAGGACAGCGCGTGCCACTATTATGATAAGTATGACAAGAATCTTGCCACCGAATGCCTCCGATTTTATCATAGGATTTTATACACTGTCATAATACTTTACCTCTCTCAGAATAGGATATTATATTGAACAAATGGAAAAGAATAGCATATAATGGAATAGACCCCCTTCACCATTTTACCATCGAACCGCAAGACGTCGGGCGAGTTTCCATCCTTATGTCGTCGACATTCCATCTACACGCACGAAACGTTTTGCGTCTTCATTCCTCATACGCATGGCTAAGGTTTGGAATACTCTTTCGCGATTTGTGTTTCCTACCAATTACAATCCGGGTATCTTTAAAACAAGAGTGAATAGGCACCTTCTAGGTAAACGCTTCCCATCTTAGAGCACATCATCACTTTCCATCAGGTGTGATTGTGGTCAAGCGCTTGCCTATTGTGAATAAAAAAAAAAGAATAGAATGAATAGAACAAAGCAGACCAAAGAAGAGTAAAGTAGAGTATGACGAGCTTGCTTATCCTTTTGAGTTGTCTCCGTGTCTTGTTTTATTTTCAGTCAAGTGTACCAATTTCAAGAAGATCACATGTCAAAAGTAATTCAAAAGACATAGTGCTATAGATGCCTCGTATATTATTGGCCCCAATCCACTCCTGTACTCGTGAGCCCAAGAAGAAGACAACATTTTATTTCAGCTCTATTGCACTTATATTATTTGCAACTAATAAAATCCGTAGCACCAGTGCAGTAACTGCAATAAACTTCAATAGGTACATACAACAAGCTCAATAGTATTTTTAATGTAAATGCTAATACGAAACGGTTAAAGATACGCCATTTTAAAATGTAGTATTAAAATGTGGACAGCATGTTATCATTGGAAAATTGTCAGACCACTTGGTGACATTATAGAAAATGCTTTACCCTAGAAATAAAATGTGCTCGAAAACTTTATTTTCTAACATTTCTTGTCCAATCAAAAAAAATCCTACAAGATTATGACTAGGTACTAGCCAACATCACTTTTCATTATTATAAATGCGAAAGTCTGCTTGTTTGTTGGTTTATTGGTTAGTTGCTTTGTCCTTCAATTACGCCGAAATGGAGCAACGAATCAGCGTGATTTTTATGCCTGACCTGGAGAGTGACATAGGCTACCTTTTATCTCAGAAAATCAAAGAGTTCCCAAGGGATTTAAAAAAATCAAAATCCACGCAGACAAAGTCGCGGGTATCGGCTAGTAGAATATAATATAAAGTTAAGATTGGCGACCTAATATGCTATGAGCATGACCAGTGAAGTGGCTTAAAGGTGGCTAGTGGCTTATTATTATGGTATACAACTTTTTGTCCGAGAATTTATCCACGTGTATTGACGGTTTTATAAAAATTCATGTGGGCACCGTTTGTTTTCCTAGGATTAAAGTACCTTATTTTTTTTAAACCCCGACCCAAAAAGGGGGGTGTTATAAGTTTGACATGTGTATCTGTGTATCTGTCTGTGGCATCGTAGCTCCTAAACTAATGAACCGATTTTAATTTAGTTTTTTTTTGTTTAAAGGTGGCTTGATCGAAAGTGTTCTTTAGCTATAATCCAAGAAAATTGCTTCAGCCGTTTGAAAGTTATCAGCTCTTTTCTAGTTACTGTAACCTTCACTTGTCGGGGGTGATATAAATTTTTAGTTAACACTTGTTTCATTTAAAATTTATGTCCAATTTCTTAGAAACGGTTCAGTAGTCGAGGCTTTAAGGTTCCTATAGAAGACGGATATTGGATATCGCGTAACCTCTCGTGATTTCCCTCGATCTGACGCGTTTTATATATTTTTTTAATTAATTATCTAAAATGAGCTCTATAATTACCACACGACTCACGAGGTAAGCAAAACATTTTCACCTATTGCAGCGATCTACGAACAAGCCATTTAGAGAAGTATCTGTTGACTTTCATAGAAGTTAAAACAAATTTAAAGTAGGATCGTTAACTTTCATAGGGCAAAAGTTTATCGTAGTTTAAAATCGCTGCAAATCGGACAAAGCAAACACCGGAGCAAGTCTGTAAATATCTGCTTTTGGCGAGTTTGTTGCAAGGTTATTGTCTACGTGCTTCAAATGCCGCACCGGGCATCGGATCGTAAGTAATCCTCTTACTTAACTGATATTACAACTTATGACATAAATTATTTCCTTTCCTACCTTTCCACTTTTCAAATAAATAACAAGAAAATGTTTTAGTTAAGTTATCATGTTAATATCGTTTATTATACCGTACTTCCCTTTTTATTCTTATTATTAGAGTGACTCCATAGAGCGTCTTGTAGTGCAGGGCAAGGTGGAGGGTACCAGAGGGCGCAGAAGTTCGTCTACGCGATGGTGAGCCCATCGCGTAGACGAACTTCTTAACTTAACTTCCAAATTAAGTCCGCTGTGGTCCCGTGCACGAGTGTATCAGACTATCGGTCACCAGGAAAAAGTGGGTAGCGAATGCTCGTGAGGCGTATAACATCTGCCCCCAAAAAATTTCAGTTCGTGATGATCACGACCAGTCAGCCAAGAGTGTCACGACTATTAGATGACAAGTTATCCCTTGACTGCGATATCTTAGCCCTAATAAAATACAAGTAATAAATGCGAAAGTTTGGATGCTTGTTATACACCTTCACGCCTCAATGACTGAACCGATTTGGCCGAAACTTAGAATCATCATCATCATCATTTATCCCGGAAAATCAAAGAACTGCATGCCAAATTTCAGCTCGATCCATCCAGAAGGTTGAGCTGTGCTTTGATAGATCAGTCAGTCAGACAGTCAGTCAGCTTTTCCTTTTATATCTAAATATAATAGATATATATCTAGCAAACCTATTTCAAAACGAAGCATATTAGTTTCTAGAATATGTCTGCAAAATTTCATGGACTTTGGTTGCTTAGTATTCAAATGAAATTGGAACTACGATTGTATGAAACGAGTGACGGAGAGAGCCCTGTTAAATAATTCATTGAGTCTATTAGACACTTCACTAAACTTCAAATACAATGATCTAACGTGGTATTTTGCGTTAAATAAAACCCAGAATCTGATATTATTAGATAGTTATCATTAAGTTGCTTACCAGCTACATGTCCTCACTCCTTAATCACGTAGGAGATTAAATATTAAACGTAAGGACCGAAATGATATTACATTTCTCGCAGATGCGGGAATTGCCTACCTCTGAAATAAGAGAATTATGTGTCAGCTAGTATTTTCAAATAAAAAGAAGTATTCTTTAGTATCTTACAAGTATTTAAGTACTACGAAGAAATAATAATTTGTGCTGTGATCCTATAAGTGGGTGATATCAGGTTTGATTCCCAACTAGGTCAAATGAGGAATTTAGTAAAAATTGCTTCCCTTTTTAAAGGTTAGTTAGAATTGTTATATAGAAAGACGTTGCCTCGGCTCCACTCATTACGGCTTCTCTTCCAAAAGAGAGGATACATAAAATCAACTTACTTCCTAGAAACTACTTACCATGAACTCGTCCGTTAAAGTACAAAAATCCTTTGTGGGGCTGAGTATTTGCTTTTATAACATGGTTACAAAAGAATTTTTAGTTTTGCCATTTCACTAATTTAAACACACTTATTATGTAAGGTGAGGCTATACTTAATAGCCATATCATAAAATCCAATGATAGGCTATGATAGCTAATTGATAAATTCCTTAATGACAAAGTTACGTGGAAGCAACTTTCAGTAGCCCATTAGATGGTGTAGTATATTGTTACATACTAATATTGTAACTTTTTATGATTTGAAAAGAGCCACTGCTGAGTTTTTTGCCGCTCTTCTCAGTAGAAACTGTACATATTCAAAACAGATGGTAGAGTCACAGACCTCTTGCATAAGGGACACTAGTTATCCTATATGAAACAAATAAATTTTGTTTGATTTGTTTTAAAATATGCGAACGTAGCAGGTGCTCATTTTAACATAATATTATTTTTGCTTTAATGAGTGTTTCTAACAAAATATACAAGATAGGAGCAGTTGCCGTTCGCCCCACAGCTGTTGTTTTCTCCTTTCTAACCAAACAAAGCCTTCAGCAATTTGCAGAATCTACACCGTGTTTGCTAGACCAATTGTCATCAGCAACAAACACTAAGGTATGGTAAACATTGCGAGCTCTTATTCATATGAACGAAGTACGAACTGAACCGTTGTCCCATAACAAAAGCTTTACGTGACTTAGATGATGCCGTCTAGAGTACTCCATGTTATAATGAAAATGTCTAAGAAAGAAAAACTCATTTTACTTACGACTCGGTCGAGTCAGATATGAACAACGATTGCACATTGCGACCGCAAAGAAAATGGTCGATTTCAGTAGATACGAGTATGTCGCAGTAATGATAATATCGCGGCGACAGGCACAAAGCATCGGAATACATAGTAAAACACATTAACATTTCACGCACATTTTCATTTTTCGCACATGAACTGTCTAGTAAAGAGTTTGGTCCATTCTTGATCACATATTTCACCTGTTTACAATACGAGCATTAATCGTGATAGCAGCCCGAATTTGCTATTGCGGTGAAGCCAGTTCCGTTCTATATAGAAAACTTTTATAACGCAGTCTACGATCTGAGCATGATATACCATTATATTCGGCACCTAAAAATATCATATCTGTCTTACCCCTACAGTGTTTTTAAATAGGCTAGGCCAGAAGATTCGCTTTGTCGCTCTTTAATCGAGCTCTTATTATTTTATTAAAGAAATAAAATAATAAGAGCTGATATTTCAGGTTACCTAAATATTATGTTTTAGCGGAAATAATTAATTTAAACAAAGTGGCGGGCGAATTCATACAAAAAGCTTTTACCGAGTTCCTTTTCAAAATTTCCCATGGGCTCTTGGTTTAGTATAAATAACATGTGTAATTTAATAGGCACCGGCAATATATTTAAGTAATATCCGCTTTGATTTTGTTTAGTGAATCGGCTAAATGCTTACGCATTACGATCAATGAATATACACAAAGGGGTATACGATGTGGTTCTATTGAAAAGCCTTATTGACACAACTAAAATCCAAGGTAATGTAGCTTAATGATAGAACATCCTAGCCACGGTAGCTAGGTGTAAACAGCCCTCATTAGCTCACCAGCCAGGAAGCGCACTGAATTCAAAAGGTCGAAGGGTCATTGGTCAAACCCGACACGTTGCACTATTTGTCAACCTGATTTTAGCATAAGTTAAATTTATTGAAATGTAAAGGAGAATATTAGATATGTTTAAAAATTTTCTTAATAAAAATATAAAATATTTTGAGTTGGTTTATTGTAATAGTATGATCTTGACATGGGTCTAACTATATAGGTACAATGAAAAGATGGTCATCTGCCTAGTTGTTGCCTCGAGATAACGTACCCACGCGTCTTCTTAAAAGACACCATTATTATCCATCATCCTTACACTGTGCTATTACAATGCCTCAACTCTTATTGACTGAAACAAACTAATTTTCGCATTGTGTTTCACAATTCGTCAAAGTGTGGGCGAAGCTTACCCAAAGTGTTTATAATTGAACTTGGCAGGAACAACTTTGGAACTCAATGGAATAAATACCCTTGGGTGAAAAGACTTGTGTAAAAATAGAATCAAAATAACAATGAAGACGTTAGAGATGGTTATCGGAATTAATGGGGTGATTTAACAAATTAAATCACGTCCACGTTATTGTTATTATCTAAGATTTAATGATATTATTGAGTTAAACTAAAATTATTTTCAAATACTAGTAATTTTAGTACTTATTATTCCAATTTTTTCTACTAATTTCTACGAAACTTCACGAATTTTGTTTCCATCGAATTGGAACAACTTTGATGTTGCAGACATACTAGCTCCAATATCTAAGGATCGATCTATTTATTATTGTCTATTGATATTTTGGGTGCCAAGCACAATATGATCTTCGGATTCCAATTCCTCTACCTTGCTGCAAGAGTAATTTACATAAAATAAAATGTAAAGACGGAATATCTATCGACTTATAAATTGTTACTATAGGTAAAAAGTTTTTATGCCCGACCCATTTCCTATTTTCACGTCTTTGTTTGACTCCTATATTTACGCTTTGTTTTTCCTTATTTACTTTGTCAGTTCTTTAAATAAACCAGATTTTTTCCGTTCATCGTTTTGTTTCTTGAAGATTCGATAACACTCGTATCGAAGTTCGTTTGATCAGAAATGCTACGAAGATCTACTTCAAATAAATTTTTGCCCTTTAGACGTCCAAGTTAATGTCCTAGATTTTTCCCAGTCTGAAAAGTTTTCCCTTCGGATTTTTCTAGGAACTTTACAATTAGTAAAGATTCACAGTTAATAGGGTCCATTTTCTAGCTAAATAAATAAAATCTGTTATAAAAGAAGTCTCATCATGGTAGCTCACAAACTGGTGGTATCACGAAGAACAAACAGTGAGCAAAGTTTTAATTACGATCTTAGGGAGGTAAAGCGTGCCTCACAGATCAAATAACTAGCTAAACACTTTTTTATTACCACTTTAGTTTAAGCAAAAAGCTGTTCAAATTGTTCTTAAAATTGTTAAAATTGTCTCATTAATAAAAAGTCTTGGAATTTTCTAAATTAAGTATAGGTCCTACATGTTTTAGTTTGCTGCACGGCACGCTAGAATTGCAAGGTAGGGAGAGAGTTTCTACGCATTTTTTATTTCAGCAACAAAAAATACTAAATAAATATATATTTACCCGTGTAAATAAGTCTTTCAAAATATTTTACACATATTTTACACTTACTGAAATATTGCAACCCCAATATTCTGGTATATAATAAAAAAGGCATTTTAAAACTTCACATGTGTATCTTTATTTCAGTAGCTTTACCAACATAATATAATATGTTCCATTACATTTAACCCAAAAAATTGTTACCATACTTGTAGTTAAGGATTTTGTAGGAGTAACAATGCACAAGGACAGAACGAGGCAGAATCACATATATTTACATATTAATTTCCATTTCCAAAGGCCAGCACAAATTAGCGTGAGATTCATTTAATTAACATGTTTTGTTTCCGCGTGTATTCCAATCACGTTCACGGAACTAACGATTTTATGTGACATTCTGAAATGTGCGTTTCAGGGTCTATAATACAAACGAATAGGTTTTTTATCAGAATTAGAAAGCAAATTAGCCTTACTATTTACTATGAATCTATCTATCTTGTTTTCCAAAGTTTCTTTGGTTTCCAAAGTTAATCTGTAGGCCTAGCTTGTTCACAATTTAAATCCTATTTATTCATAGTGTGGCATTTGATAAACAAGCGCAATTTATTTTAAGTCAAATATTTATAAAGTAAAAAATGCACTAACCTTTAAGTTGCTTTTAAGTTGGGGTCCACATTATAGACAGAGGTTTATTTATGATGTGTGTTCATATGTCAGTCAGACAGTTTTCCCTTTATGTACATTAGCACACAGTCACAACTAAACCAAAGTTTAGCCTTACCTAGCTATAATAGCTTGCATAGGGCAATCTACATCAACATGCTACAAAACATAATTTATACAGGTAGTCCGGTGTAGTAGGTAAGTATATTCCCCTATAACCTCTCAAGTCTCAATGGGATCGTGACGTTTTACCGAACATCCTGCACATTAAATTAAGCACAAATTGGTGCTACGAATGTGCTACGAACACGTGGAAAATGAACTGTAGCCCGTAGCATCCGTTTGCAAGTCTCGACAACTTTGATTGATTTTGAACTAGGTAGGTACTAGGTATGACCATAAAACCGATTGAGTTAAAGCCGCTTATTCGCCTACTACCGATTTTATATTTACAATTTTTCCGCTTTAAAGCGCCGATTATAGATAGGTATCTAAAAAAATAATATAAAATACTGGTATCCTAATTCCTTTGTATTGAACATATTAATCGGGAAAGTAATGGATTTGTGGTAGCAACAAAAATATTTATCAGAGAAAATTAAAACTGAATTTCAATTTGCCATTTTTAATACAGAATTGCTTTTTTATTGTTTGAGTTTGAAATAGATCTTAAAATTAGCTAAAAGACGAGAAAATAACTCAACGGGCATTGCTATAATATTATATTTCAGAATTCTTCCGAGTCAAGATACAATGGATACAATCCGCTCTGCGCAGACAGCCTCGCTATTTATCAGGCTTTCACGTAGACTCAAACTTGCATTTTGTAGCCTTGTGTAGCTAACGCGTTACGTGCGTCGGGATAATATAAATCCCTATATGCTACTGCGATTGAATCTCGTACGACATTTCCAAGCAGCGTGATCATTTTTTATTTAATGCAAATTACATTAACATAATGTTTCATCATTTAATCTTAATATAGGTATAAAAACACTTGTCCTGCCAGCTTGAACGGTTTATTGCTGAAGGCACTTAAAAGACAGTAGGTTTTATACAACGTCAGCGCTCACTAATGAAATGAAATGAAGTGAATTTATTGTTTAGTTAGTTAGGTTAGGTTTCTAAAATCAATGATATTAGGTCATGACTCTACCACTGGTTCAGAAATCAGATTCTACTAAGAAAGGATTTTTGGAAGTTCCTCCCCTAAGAGGATGGAATTGGCGGTGAAAGTTTGTATGAAAATTTTTCGGTATATCTATAAACGTTGATATTTGGGTTTTTGTTTAACAATTAAAAACACTTGTTTCAGGGGTTTTAGAAATTCTACCTCTAAGGAGGTTAAATAAGGGATGAAAGTTTGTATGAAGTTCATAATTTTTCGAGTTTTAACTATGAAATAGTATTTGGGCTTTTCGGGCGAACATATTTTAAAAAATTGCACTCGAGCAAAGACACTCGATACTTATTTTCGGTACAAGGATCTGTTTTCTTAAGCCAAAGCTGCTTTTCTTGAAGAACAAAAACGTACTTTGAGAAATTAAGTTTACTCCAGGTTTGACAGTTAAGTATAAATCTTTAAATTGTTTATCCAAAAGAGTTTATGTGAATTAGGTATGCAACAACAGGCCAAAAATTAAGTTACCTAAACCAGGAAGTCATATGCGTAAATAATGATGATATGATATCACATAATCAAGACGTAAAACTGAAATATGGTTAGTGATTGACCACACATTGTGTTATTGTTCAATTCGAAGCTACGCTGCCTGCGAGTTCTCACAGTCATATATTTTGAATCGATTACATTGTGACATCGCCATTTACCTGTCGAAGCGTGCCCTGACGGTTCCGTAAGCTCGTTAAAAAGCGTCATTTTCAAACCAGTTTGTTCAGGCGACCGCCTACATGCTAATCGCGTTTCTACATCATTGCATACGCATTCAGTCACTGTGTTATGATGTGTGCAAGTTTTGCTCTCGTTGCGTCATAATATAACAACAGATATCAGACTGGAACTGCATTGACTACACATTGCATTTATTGGTAGCTATATTTCGCGCAACACAAGTAGTCTAATCTGAACACGAGGCGTCTAATTGCGCATTTTTCAAAATAGATCTTAGCCGGGCTAGTGTATTAATTGGCCTATGACCTGCGCAAATCGCCATGATACAACTTCAGGTTACTTGTTTTTTGCGCACTATACCTTTTAGTGCAGTGCAGATCATAGAGGCGCAAAAGCACTGTTTATTCTAACTGAAGTAGTTCAATGCTCATATTGCATTATGCTGGTATATTTATATATTGTTATACTGGTATATATTAATATTATTATACTGGTAAGCTACCATTTATAGTATAAAACAGTCTTTTTTATGAGAATTATACTCATATGCAATAATTTTTTTCAAAAGCCGCTTAGTGACTTATCCGGTTAACTTTGTGTAACTTACATTTGTTATGGTGCGCAATTTTATATTCTATAATCTATGAGCTTATACCCGCAACTTCGTCTGCGTGGACTTCACAAATTTCAAACCCCTATTTTACCCCCTTAGGGGTTGAATTTTCAAGAATCCTTTTTTAGCGGATATCTATGTAATAATAGCTGTCAGTCAGTCACCTTTTCCTTTTATATATTTAGATTTTTTTAAATGGACAACTCGTTTGGGTGGATTCATGTGGATTACATTTGTCACTAAAGTTTGACGGATACTATTTTATAGGATAGCTCTCCAGAGGTAGGGCGCTTACGTCAGGATAAATTGGAAACTCGCTGAATTATTTATGCCCTCCGTATAATATTTACGTCGTCTCTGGCAGCTTTCTGCTTGTATATTTAAATATTAGCAGATATTTTAATTTGAAATGGAGCTTGACCTGTTTGCGTATAAACTACGCTCTTTTGCAAGTTATCTCGTTGGCCATATTATGATTAGCTCATAATGCCTTATTTTATGTTTGACGGTTTATTCTGTCTATTCTACCCTAAAATGCCCTAAAACAAATTGCCCAAATTAAAAAACAATACCTATACAAATTCGTCATCTGTGGTGGATAGTCGGACACACGTTTTTGAGTAAATATCCTAGGGCGGCTATTTTAGTGTGAATAAACGGAATAAGCCCGTTTGAGTTTGACTAGATTACGTCTGCGTGAATAGGTACCTGCCTACGTTTTTAAACTCTTGTAAAAATATACCAAATAAAAGTTCTGAATTCTCAATAACTTTGTGTAGCGTTGTTTAATAACTAAAAAGCCCCTTTTCCATTTTAGAAACAAGGTAGGGGACTGGAAAAATCCATATCATTTACTCGTTGAGAGTGCATGTAGTCACGACATAACGTACCGCGAAAGGTTTTCAAAAACATTCTTTGCGTGTTGTTTTTTTTTTCACTGTACCGATTATATTTTATAAAACTAGATTTTTATCGTAATAATAAAATTTATCACAGTATTAATTGAATTGGGAGAATCAAATTTTATTGTGATAATAATAATAATTATTCCTTAACATAATTTTTGTTAAGTACACAAAATATTCATTACAAGAGAATCGGCAGTCTACACGAAAGCTCGCTCCAGCAATGTGCAAGCGAAAAGGGTTTTACTAAGTAGTTTTGATTGTTTAAATTATATTGAAAACAGTCTTTCCTTGCTTTGGAAGGAAAATTGGTCAAGATACCGTTTTCATATAAAATTTAAATCGGTTTAAATCAACCATGCACCCTTGAGAGTATTATTCCATTAGACTTAGTATGTTCTTGTCAAGTTCAATTATAGACACGAATTTATTCCCAAAAGGCTTTGCGGGAAGCACTCTCTACCTAAAGCCCTGAGCACCGTACAAAATGTAAAGACAACAAATCGCTACTGAATTCAACATTTTCGCCTGTTTCAAAGACTCTTTTCAAAAGGTATCCGTTCGTATCAAAGGACTGTCTTAAATAAACAGAGTCGTCAAAATTTCCCTTTTTTTATAATTCTAGTTCTAAGTTTTCATTTGTATATCGATGTACCAAGTTAAAACGTAAGATAGCCTAGATAGATAGATAAGTTCAGTCGTTCTCAAAGATGGAAACTAGCCACAGAATAATGGCCTTAGCAGACACTGGTACTAATTCTGAGCGTAACTAAATTTTAAAGTATTCGCAACCTTTTTTAACCCCCGACCCAAAAAGAGGGGTGTTATAAGTTTGACGTGTGTATCTGTGTGTCTGTGTATCTGTGTATCTGTGTATCTGTGTATCTGTCTGTATCATCGTAGCGCCTAAACGAATGAACCGATTTTAATTTACTTTTTTTTGTTTGAAAGGTGGCTTGATCGAGAGTGTTCTTAGCTATAATCCAAAAAAATTGGTTCGGCCGTTTAAAAGTTATCAGCTATTTTCTAGTTTTCTTGTAGAAAAGAAGGTTAGATAACCCTTAGGTTCATAATATTCAAGTGTCAATTGACAAATGTCAAGCTGTCAAGATGGACGTTGCCTAGATATACATAATTATTTATTTGGAAATGATTTGTCGGGGGTGTTGAAAATTTTTAATTTACACTTGTTTATCAATGCAATAAGAAAAGGACAGGCGAACCTATTTTATTTAGAACTGTCAAACCACATTTAAAGGAAACTTTAGGAGTCAGTCGTGAGGCTATTGTTTAATTTATACAGAGCGCTAAAACTTATAGTCTTTGAATTTAAAATTCATTTTTCGTCCTTTTTTAGCTATATTAAAAAGAAAAAGATGCAGTTACTCTAAATTTAGTTTAGAAAAAAAAACATCAGAATCAACGCCACTATGCTATTAGCATTAACGATCGATAATTTAGTTGTTTTTGGATTGCCGCGATTGAACACTCCACTCCGCATACAGACATTCTCCAGTCGCAGTGATAAGTTGATTTTCTTTATTATTTTAATACAACTTTTAAGCAAATGTCGTCAAAACGCAATGCAAAGTTACCTTACTAACAAAGTCGTGGGCAAACGCTAGTATGAGATAAAAGCGAGACGAGTCGCAGGCAAAAGCAATGTTTACAATAAAGCCGTCGCGTCGGCCTATTTTCCCAGATCTCTATGTAAGGCGCCAGACAAACATTAATTTAGCTCAATAACACTTTTTATTGCATACAATCAGTGTAGTCCGAACTATTTTTAAAGACTATTAAACAAGTTTACCACGTGTAGTTTGAGGAAAAAACATCGGTACAATGATAAAATAGGAAAGAAGAGAAATTAAAAACCGGTCAAGTGCGAATCGGACTCGGAGACGAAGGGTTGCGTACCATTGTAACACAAGATAACTTAATTTGCATGGTGGGATGTCAGTGTAAACATCATCCACACCTGCACCACCAGAAACGTCAACCCTGCGGCGGTCACCTCCCATGATATTTTTTAATGGCGCCATGCACAACTACGCGACTAGGCAACGCGAGTCGACCGCGACTTGCACTCTGCGGAGCGGGACGCCGCGTCAAGAGCTCATAATATGAGCTCGAGTAAAATTAATGAGGTTCGCGAATGGCGACTCAAATTGTAGTCGCGTAGATGTGCACTGTAAATTAACGTCGTGAACGATCCCGCATCGCGTCCCGTATCCCGCGTTTATGACGCGCAAGCATCGATGTATACGCGCAGGTGTGGCAGTAGCTTAAGCTAGGGGAAAATTTCAACCGTGCAATGCCGACGGCAGAATCCATTTTCGTAAAAGTCCAAATTGTTTTTGTACTAAGTATATTGCTTTTACAAATGTAGAACATTACACGTATTCCAGAAGTAAATTGGAATGACAAAAATCTATTATCATTCCTTTAAAATATTTTCATTGAGCTACACCATTTTCATGAATACTGCAACATTTAATGTTTTCTCAGAAATAAATTTTAGTTCAGGGAAAGGCATTTTATTATAACGTTGAACTGGTTTAAAACGTTCAAATGGTATTTCATAATATCATGTGGTATTATATCACGAAAACCAAAGTGGTAAGCAAATTCCTATAGTTAGATGTAGGTACCTAGATAATAAGAAAGACATAGGTACGAGTATTTATTTACAATATAATTATATCGTTTCAATATGGGTAACCATAAAAATCTAATTTAATAATAATATTAAGAGTTTTTAAACATCTACATAATATAGGTATCTAAAATAATAGAGAAAGAGGCTGTGAGGGCCAGACCTTCGTTATTTTATAAAACCTGAAAGTTTATTGTCCCCAAGACTGAGAGGATCGATCAGTGATTATGAAGTTTAGATCATGGTGGCTTTGGCAGATAACAGGTAACAAAGACGTATAAAATCATTTGTCAAAGTATAAAGTCTACTTTTTTATATTTTCTTCGGAATAGTATTAGAAATCACTTCATCCATTGCCTGCCAGTATCATGGCAACCCCCTGCCACATCCAAAGCATATTAAAGTTCAAGGGTAATACGTAGACACTTTCATCTTTTATAAAATAACGAAGGTCTGGCCCTCACGGGCTCTTAATCTGTAATTTTATACCTACGTAATAGCTTGGAAAACTAGGTCTACACGTATTTTAAAAACGCATTTAAAACACCTTACCAATTTCAAACAGGCGATGGTTTATTAAAACCTGTTTTTCAATACAGTAGCCATGGTATGCATGCATGCATTGTAATTTGTGAGTAGTTTTGTTTCAGCTTTAGCGGAGTGATAAATTTTAATTAGTTTCCTGTGAAAGCCGTTGCGAGTTGCGACTAATTTTCCGATGCCAATTTGCAGCGATGCGTGTTCTAAAATCATCAGAAGTAAATTGAGCATTAGAGGTGCTTGAGAGAGCTTTAAAATATTACCAGTGGATAACTACCAGAGCGGCTATGTAGCAAAATATGGGGTCAACCTGATTGATGTAGAAGTTCACCAAAATTGTTTATTGTGATTCAGTAAATTGACTATGGCCCTGCTTTTATCCTTCTGCCAAAAGTATTTTAGAACCATGATACTTTCATTTGGATGACAGTTTCAGAAGTAAGGTACTGACACAAAAGTAAAAGAAATAAGTAGGCATAATGTACCAATATTATAAATGCGATGTTTGTCTGTCGATATTAGCGATTTTGGCACAGAAATAGCTTCCTGCTAGTTGTAGCATCGTGTTATTCGACTACGGAAAAGCTGCATCAATCATTATTACAAATACAATGGTTGTGATTGACTGAATTTATGCTGCAAAAATGCAGTAGGCCCTAGTCTGTAGACAGACCTATGTATAGAATATTTTTGTCTTACCTACTACCTAAGAAAATCCTCCCCCCCCCCCATTTCCTTATTTAATTAAGATAAAAAAAAATGTATTCACTCCTCTACTCCATGAACTCGAAACAATGATATACCACATGCTAGGGTAAGAACAAAAATGATGAGTCCTGTGACACGTGGACAGACGGACAGACAGACAGCAGGGTGACATTATAATAGGACTCTGTTTTTACCCTTTGGTTACGGAACCCTAAAAATTGTATATAATATATTCATACGGATGAGCTTACTTAACACTCTACAGACTGAATGTGAATGTATGTCGATGTAAACCATTCTGGTAAAATGTTTTAAATGATGGTGACAGTCGTGTTGAAATCCATCGAAAAGTTTCGAAGTTATTTATGCGAATACACAGACAACCGCAAATTGCGGTTTGTAATTACCTACTTTTAAAATCGCTAAACGAACACGTTGAACTAATTTGACATTTTTCAATACACACAAGAACTGTAAAAACAGGTCAAGTGGGAGTCGGACTCGTACATGGAGGGTCGTACGACACGTACACGTGCCATCGTACGAGATATAACACTACACACTCTGTGAAAATTTCAACTCTCTACCTATTACGGTGCATGAGATACAGCCCACTGACAGACAGACGGACAGACAGACATAATGGAAGACTGACGGACAACGGACGCCTTAGTAAAAGCGTCCCATTGGCACCCTTCGGGTACGGAACACTAAAAACGAAACTCACTTCCCAGTTAAACCCTATTTGGCGATTGAAAAATCGTCCCTTGGAGATATGTGGTGGAGAAGAAATAAATCCCTTACATTTCCGAAAATAAATTAAGTTGCTATGTATTTAGTTTTAGAGACGTCAAGGGAGACTGCGAATGACAGCGGTCGTCACGTTAAACCTATTTGAGACCGACGCATTGTGATGAATTTACGATTCTCGAGGTACCTACTTACTGTGTGGTTGAGAGTTTACATCTCTCTAACATCGATATACTTCAGCGTTTAAGTAAAATGGACCTTTACAACCTTTTTAGCGTTTTAAGTGTACCCAAAGTATAAAAGCGGAGCTCTATTAACGTCACTGTGCTATAAGTCTGTCTGTCCTAGCTCGTAGACGAAATGAGTTACAAACCTAAAATGTTGGTACTTGGTGTAGAACGTTGACAGTCAGTGGGCAGGCCAACTTGTCATAGGAGCGATGGACATTGGAGCCGAAAAGATCTAAAGTGAGTTAGATCTAGAGTGAGTGAGACGAGGGTTAAGAGATCTCCGGTTTATAGGCTGAAATGATAATGATTGGTAGTCCTCTGGTGAGAAAATTAGAGTCATTTAACACAGAGGACTAAATAGATTTTATTATTTTAGTAACTAAGTAACATAGTTAGGTATAAATATTTATATAATGGACGAAAACAATAAAAATGTTCTTGGAAAACCAATAAATTAAACAATAATATATTCTGTTGTACATTGTTCTGCTTGTACGAGTAGTTGGAAATTCAAAGAAAACACATAAACTCTCTAACAACGCTATAACACTTGTAAACGATGTTCGCTTTTAAGCTCTATAAAGTTTCATTTCCTCGCTATGCGAGTGAGTATTGTGGCAGAAACATTTTTATCAATAGGTTGTTGTACTTGTTACAGGATTTTTCATGCGATAGAATGCGAACGAAACTCTTGTTTCGGTGCGTTACATTTTAATGGAATTCTAACGTTACTCTTATTGTGATAGGGGAAGATGGGGCGGGGTTGGTACCCCGTCCCTTCAAAGAGTTCCGGCATAAAAATCCGGAATACGGAAGGGAAAAGTAACCTATGTCCTTCCCCAGGATGTAAACTAAAGTTGTAACCGTCTGAGTCGATTAAACTGTTGGGCCGTGAAAAGCTAGCAGACGGAGAGACTGACAGACACACTTTCGCATTTATAATATTAAAGTATAGAAATATCGATTGTTAGCCATGGCTATTGACCTGGCGGGTAGGAGAGTGTTGTTCACGCGTCCCATGGATGATAGACACGGAGCGGTCCGTCGCTCACAGCATTTTGGAGTAATAGGTAGCTATTATTTTGCCTTTGCGCCTCGCCGATGTAAATTTTCGTAAAATAAAATCAAAGAGCTTAGAAATAATCGAGCGTACTTGGAAATTAGCGGAATTTTGAGTCGATGAAGTCACGGGCGATAGCTAGTAAGTATTTGAATAGGTACTTACAATGTCTACTGTAAGCATATCAATTTGAAGAATGCCTACAAATGCAGATTACAGCTGATATTATACTAATTAAGTAAATAAACAAATACTAATATCTACTACAGGTTATTTTATTGCTAAATAGGTGCCTAGGTTTGTTTTAAAAGTAAGTAAGTTAGTGTTTAATGTTGGTATTGTTTAGAGAACTATTGACTTTGGACTACTTAACCACTTAAAACAACTGAACAACAAGTCAAACTCCAGAGTTCAGGTAGAGTTTGTGTTTAGCTCTAGGAAGGGAAATATCGTATTTCGTGATATAATCACAAATTGCTAACCAAACAAAGGTAATCTCTGATCATATTAACTTACTCCCATTTTTCACTGTAAAATGCTTAGGTGTATTAGATTGGTGTTGTGCGTTGAGTGGTTTTGGGATTTGTGTGATGGTGCGTGCGTATTGCTTGCTTGGTAGCTAGCTTTTCCTTCATGTTTAGCAGTGGGAGGACCGGCGGTGCAAATCGCAAGCTGCATGTTGCACCATACAGATTTGTCTGTTTCAGCGAATTATAGCAAATTAGCTTATGCCCGCGAAATTTTAAACCCCTGTTATAACCTCTTTACAGGTTGAATTTTCTAAAATCCTTTCTTAGCGTATGTCTACGTCATAATAGCTAAGGCCAAATTTTAGCCCGATCCATCCAGTAGTTTGAGCTGTGCTTTGATAGATCAGTCAGTCAGTTCGTCAATTAGCTTTTTCCTTTATATTAAGCTTTTGGTTCCTTGCCTACGTTGTTATCATCGGTGGATGTCTTTAAAGTATATATTAATCTCTGATAAGACAGAAATAAGGTTACGCAAGCCAATACCGTAAGTAGTACGTAAGAAAGCAAACAAGTCGTACTCGTTTGTAGCGGCCAATGTTTGCTGACTCATTAGTCCGGGTTACGATCCCACGAGGGACACTTCTGAACCCTAACGTCGCATTTACACGATGAAATTAGTTGCATGGCACAAGTTTATTTTTTTATTATTCTGATCAAGTTAGCCCTTGCTCATAGTTGATGGTAAGTGATGATGCAGTCTACGATGGAAGCGGGCTAATTTGGAAGGGACGTATGGCAGTTTCATTAAACCCATACGGTTCCCACACGGCATCGTACCGGAACGCTAATCGTACCGGAAATTTTACTCCAATTAATCTTTCGGCTTATCTATAGCCAACCCCTCATTACTCATATTTAATTTATTGCGCCTGCTACCTGTATTTATTACCCGGTTATACATTTTAAATAGTTGAGGACAGGAAAGGCTGAAATTCGTGGAATGAAAACAATTTGAGAGTAGACAAGGGAATTTAAATTACGTTGGGTTAATGAGGTCATAAATATTTACTGACCTCAAATCTAAATATTGTTATAAAGAAAATTCTGATGCTTGCGACTTTACCTGCGCAACACAAAATGGTTCACTTCCTTGAATCTTTTGATACAACCATAATATTCTTTACTAAATTAAGACGCTCGTGGCGTTTTCCTTTATTTTTCATCTCTCTAATATTACATATTACGGAAATATTTTAAATAACCTTTTTTAGGGTTCCGTACGCAAAATGTCCAACGGGACCGTATTACTAAACCCTCCGCTTTCCGTCCATCCGTCTGTCTGTCTGTCAGCGGGCTGAATCTCGTAAACCGTAATAGGTAGAGAGTCGAAATTTTCACAGAATCTGTAATTCTATTGTCACTATAACAATCAATGAAAAAATTTAAAAATGGCACCGTGAAAATTAAAAAGTGTTGTTTCTTTTACGATTGTACAGAACCCTTCGTGGGCGAGTGCGACTCGCACTTGACTGTTTTTTATTAGTATCCTAGAAGAACATAGTAATTATGATAGAAAAGAAATAAAGCTAGGACTCTCCCCAACATTCCAGTACAGGTTGTTTTAATTTCTAATCTAAAGATGAAAATTGTGTATCGGAAATATCGGCGTGAGTTTACCAGACCGTGAAGCCTAATGACATTCACCATGGCTCGATAGGGAGAAGAGTGTCAAGAGATTTATTAATTCTGTTCATCATCATCATCATCATCATCATCAGCCTGTGGACGTCCACTGCTGGACATAGGCCTTCCCTATAGAGCGCCACTAATATATTATTAATTAATTAATTAATCCATATTAATTCTGTTCAATAAAGATATATCTAGGTTCCTGCTATACCTACCTATTATGCTTATTAGCATTCACAAAATTGAAATTAAAAAACAAATGGTAAGTTAATCAAAAATTAAAATTACATGTAGTAAAGTAACTGCAGCCGAAACCAATTACCATAATATTATGCCTTAAAAATTTAAATTGGCACGGTAAATATCACTCTTACAAAATTAATTTTTTAACTTTTTCATTTTTAATACTTAAAACGATGGATTTAAATTAGATGCTTAACAATAAAACTAAAAGTAGTTAAGAGGGTTCCGTACTCGGGTATTATTTCCGACATTATGCTCGATAAATATATGCATAATAGCATAAAAATAAATAAAAACCAGTTTCAGAATATACTAGTAAAGCCCTTTCATTAATATGATACCCCACTTAGTACGAAAGTACTTTGAAAATTGAAACAATTTTTTTTTAAAATGATATAACCACTAATTCACGGTTTTCAGATTTATTCCTTTACTTGTGCTATACGACCTACCTGTACCTACCTGCCAAATTTCATGATTCTAAGTCAACAGGAAGTACTTACCCTATAGGTTTTCTTGACAGACACGACAGACGGACAAACAGACAGATAGACAGACAGACGGGCAGACAGACCGACAGACAGACAGACAGACAGACAAACAGACAAACAGACAGACAAACATACAGAGAGACGTACAGACGGACGGACTAACGGACGGGCAGACAGACAGACAGGGTTCAGTTTTTCCTTTTCCAAACTCATTTTATTGTATTGTAAATGCCGTACGTAGATATAGAGAAAATATTTATTAAATGGATACAGAGAAAACATTTTTCATACTTTCCTATGAAAACGTTAAAAACTACACAAAAGTTTCAAATACAGACTGCCTTTGCGTTTCCTCTTTGACTGGTAGTTGATTTTTCATTTGCTATTAACGACTCCGAATATATTAAGGGAGATGTAGCAGTTTTAGTTTTATACGCTTCGTTTGACTTTTTTCTACATTGTTGGACTAATTTTCTTACTCGGAACTTTACCTTACGGAACTTTGGACCAGTACCTTATGCGTAGGTATGTATGGATATAAGATCCTCATGGGATAGAATAGTAAGTAGACTCAGACTAATAAATACTGGGACTAGGTATGTTAAGCTGAATTATTAATACCTATTGGTTTAACCCGTGGAAATATCACATAATAACCACTATTTATCACTGAATATTTCAGTCCGTGCATGCTGCACGATTTTTGAAAAGAAAAATTAACAAATAGAAAGTAAAATGCGCAAAGGTTTACTTGTGCTATAAGACGTTGTTGCTACTTGCCGGATTTCACAATTCTAGGTTTTTATTGAAATTTGAAGAAGTTATTGATTCCCTTGAATTGACAGACACGACAGACAGACAGACAACGAAGCGATCCTATAAGGGTTCCTTTATTCCTTTTGAGGTACGGGACCCTAAAAATACAAATAAGCAAACAATTCATTTACATTTTACACGATTTTTTAAGATATTTAAATATTTTGATTGTCTAATCTATTTGCTCTTATTCTATTGAACTCAATGCACCTAGAGATATGTACCCTTAGATTAAGGACTATAGAACCTTTGAAAAACGTCAATAGAAACCCGACCCTAAAGGTCGTTGCTATTTACTATGTGATTGGAGTATTGAGGAAAACTTTGTGTTAAATTGACCATAACCTGAAAGTATCATTGTTATATGTATTTTTCTAACGTAGGTATGTTATATGACATAATATATTTCCATACATTTTGTTGAGTTAGTAGATTACCTTGACCCCTTCGCACTGATCATTATATCCTATGCAACGGGGTCAGAGTGACGCGGCTGTCTGGTAGAGATTGTTTCAGCGATAAGGCCGCCACTCTTAGGAGTATAATATCTTACTATGCCATGCCTATGCCCATGACTTTCCGCGTGGACATAGGGTTTTTAGGGTTCCGTACCTCAAAAGGAAAGACGGAACCCTTATAGGATCACTTTGTTGTCTGTCTGTCTGTTTGTCAAGAAACCTATAGGGTACTTCCCGTTGACCTAGAATCATGAAATTTGTATGTATAATAGTTTTTGATTTATCGTGCAAAATGTTGGGAAAATAGTCGACTCGCACTTGGCCGGTTTTTTTATCTATATAAATCCTATGGTAATTTTTTGATTTTCCGAGATAAAAATTAGCCTGTGTTAGGGCATAAGTTATCTCCGTGAAATAAATGACTTCGCATTTATTTCACGGAGATAACGTGTTTCTTTCCTGCTTTGTTGATTTGTCATTCAATCACGTTGCAACGGAGCAGCTTTTTATACCAGAAAATCAAAGAATTCTAACAGAATTTTTCAAAATCTAAGTCCACGCAGATAAAGTCACGGTCATCAGCTAGTCTAAATATATAAGAGGAAAAGGTGACTGTTTAATTAATTTATCAACGCACAGTTCAAACTACTGAACGGATCGGGCTGAGGCATGCAGATAGAGAGAGCTATTATGATCATCCGCTAAGAAAGGAATTTTTGATAATTCAACCCCAAAGGGGGTAGAATAGAGATTCGATGTTTATGTAGTCCACGCGGACAAAGTCGTAGGCATAAGCTAGTTTATAAATATAACTTGCTGTAGGTACCCTTAGTACTTAAATAAGTAGTATATTATCTCATCCGGATTTCCATTCGAGTCAGGTACCGTCTCCACAGAGTAATAATTAAAATTCGGTCTGTATTCTTCTTGTTTAGGTACTTTTATTATTGTTGTTTATTATAGGCTCCTTATCTTGAATCTTAAAACTTCAGTGTTTATAGGTGTTGCTGTAGCCTACTGAAATAATAATAGTTTTTCATATCCTGTTCTAAATAAATACTTTTTTAGTAGGTCTCATGTGTATGTATATATGCGAAACGGTCTTTGAATTCATTCAACGTATTATTATCCCAAGAAAACTCCTCTCATTGATGTAAATGTTGGTTATACCTGAGCAATATTACTGTTATTTCAATATTCCGTTTCTGTTAACCAAAACTAAATATTTACTTCAAAAGCTCAACGCTTTGTCTAGCTCTTGACGAGACGAACGATAAATAACAAAATTTACTAAATTATTTCGGGTCTCTCTCTCAGCGTCGTGTTCCTCATTAGGTACTGAGGGTGACTCCTTCCACATTCATAATGGAAATCACTGACGATAGTTTAAACCGAGCTTACATTAAAACATAAAACGGAACTAACCTAACGGAAGGAATTTTCAAATATTATTTCTTACTCCCCACCAGAGACTAACCTTCGCTTTACTATAGACAAGGAACCTCATGCTTCTAGACTCACTGACTCGCTGCGCAGAGTTGTCCGTCAGTCAGTCGGTGCTATAAGTTCACAATATTTAATCCATACCATAGATAACCGCAAAGCCTTAAGACTAAGGTCGTCGATACCGCAAAGCCTTAAGACTAAGGTCTTTAATGAGTGTGTCCTAGCTGTGATGACGTATGGAGCTGAAACGTGGACACTGACAGTTGGCCTCGTCCACAAACTAAAAGTCGCTCAGCGCGCTATGGAGCGAGCTATGTTGGGTATTACTCTCAGGGATAAAATCCGGAACGAGGAAATTCGCAGGAGAACAAAAGCGACCGACATAGCTCAAAGGATTAGCAAGCTGAAGTGGCAATGGGCAGGCCATGTCTGTCGCAGAACCGACGGCCGTTGGGGCAGACGTGTTCTGGAGTGGAGACCGCGTACCGGTAAGCGCAGTGTAGGACGACCTCCAGCCCGCTGGACCGATGACCTGAAGAAGGTGGCGGGGAGCGGGTGGATGAGGAAGGCGGAGGACCGTGTTTGGTGGCGCGCTCTTGGAAAGGCCTATGTCCAGCAGTGGACGCTTACAGGCTGATGGATGGATGGATGGACCATAGATAAAACCATCCGGGCGAAGTCGGGGGAGCCAGCTAGTAAAACATAAATAAATGTAACAAACCGTAGTCGCCGTAATGAACGTAGCCGCTGTTAACAGCTACGAGCCGTGTCAACGCTGCGGGGCGTAGAAAGGATGCGCGATTGTGTTATTCATTATTAGCAGGCTTGCCACAGCTTTGCATGGGCAGTCATAGGCATAACACTGTGTGGCTATAGGACTCAGCAGCCCGTTGCGAGAGACACAATATCTATATGTGACAACATAAATAAAATATTAATGGAATGTGTATGTAGCGAGGCGGAGAGATAGGAGATATTCACTCGATTTCCCAGGCTTCGCCAGATAGGCGGCTGTAACGGAGCCCTATCCCAACCTCTGTCGGATGAGGCTAGGGCTCTGTTACGGCTGTACACGAAGGCCTTACGCAAGTAAGTGTTTGTATAATGTGGCCTTACGGAGTGACATATTATTATAAAAAAAAAACTTAAATAAAATCTTTTCAGTAGGACTTGAAATCGCTTGCCATAAAACGGCTTTCAAACATGTATAGGTACTTATCTAGTGATGATATTTAACGTCATACTTTATGTAGTACTTAATTTTCATAATAGGTAACTAAATGATGGCCGCGGCTTCATCCGCGTAGATATATAGGTTTTTGAATCCCGCGGAAACTCACCTTTACTAAGCAACAACAACTTAAAATGTGCTAAGTCATGTTACAAGCTATATCCATTCAAAATTTCGCTTCAGTCGTTGTGGCATGAAGGAATAACAACATCCAAACATTTTCATTTTCAACCATATTATTAATATTATAAGAATTAGAATTATGAGGAAACAGTAAAACATTATTTAACCTTAAACCAGACTTTCGTAACTTTGAAGGATTAAAGGCCGCGCCCTACTGACTTTATTCGAGTTGAGCTGGATTCACCCTCGTTATCTCTTCATGAGGGCCAAATTTTATACTTGAATAAGTCCTCCTATTTTGTTGTCTCCATCACTTGAGGGCCTTCAATGTAATATTGTAAGTCCTGTAGACTGAAAATTTTATATTATTAGGTAGGTATTCAAGGTGATAATATTATACTGATACGATTCCCCTATACCTACTACCAAGAACCTAGGTGTAGAACCCTATATCTACCTATGGATACTATGAATGCTAAATACTGAATAAACATCTTATAAGATGTGTGCCATTCTTTGTGCCGATTCGAAGCGCCCCACCGAGCGTGGGCACCTACTGGGAATTAAAATTGACACTTTGTGTTAAATCTATGCTGCTATCAGCTCCGAAATGACCAAAATCAAGTTTCTCCAAAAACAGGTCAAAAATCTTGTGTTGGCAAGTCCAGAGTATATCACTAAAGGTCAGTGGTGCTACATAATTCCTGATCAATGCGTCGGGGTAACTGTAAATTATCATTTATCACTAGTACATAGTTATTAAGTTCAAAGCAGATCGGAGACCTGCCATCCGAACAAAATAATACACGGTTTCGAATAGATAATATAACATCCAGTCCTTTTGGCTGTCATGCAAATTAGAAGATCATGATGATGATGATGGATTTATTTCCTCGTGGATTTTAGGTCTGCGGCCGTTGTTTTCCATGTCTCCCTGTCATTGGCTACTACCTTGATAAGTATGGTTCCACGAGAGCCCTAATCTTTTAAGGTCTGCTTCAACGGACCTCCTCCAGGTGCTCTCGAGGTATTTATTTGTTTTCGAACAGCAAGCTGTCGTAGAAACTTCAAAAGTACCTACATAGTGTTATATTATCTTGTACGATGGTGCAGAACCCTTCGTGTGCGAGTCCGGCTCGCAGTTGACCGTTTTTTTTTTTTAAATAAATCATGAGGAAAACAATGATACAGCTATGTGATGTGCTGTTTCCGTGGTGTATATTTGCGCAGCGATGGCGCCCTGTTAAGACGTATGTGAAATTGTTATGACATTATTTTTAGAACGGGCTGCACTCAGCTGGGCGAGCTCGGTTAGCGTTGGATTGAATCATAAAGCAATATTGACGTCAGCTCTCTGCCTCTTTGTCTATACACTTTCATCTGGATGCGCCACGCCATTATAAATACATGCTATGGACTGAATAATGGACTTTGGGATGAGTTACGTGATTGTTAGTTTACTTTTTGAGTAATCGTGTAAACTATGTGTAAACTACACGAACAAAATATGAAATATACGTGCAACAAAGTTATCAGATGTTTGTTTTGACACAATTCCTATCTATGAATAAATAAATAAAAAAGAAATGAATCGTAATGGTTAATTTGCTATTAAGTATACTCAATGCACGCTTCACTCTGACACCGGAGCATCTTCAGGAGATAAACTTTACAATTTGCAAAGGTCTACATCTCTTAAGGATGCTCATGGACTTTCGCAAAGTAATGCCTACTTATTTACAACAGTCCTACAAATATTATCATATCTAAAAGCAGTTTCATTGATCTGAATACGTTTAAACTACGAGGTTATACAACGTACATAACAAGTTTATTTTTTAGCAAACGCCTAAGTGACACAGAACACACCTGAAAAAGAAATATTTTTCCAACGTTCCGTGAATCATTGAAGTGTAATATTATTGAAGCTCTCTGTAAGCTAACGAAGTCGCGGGCGTATAATGGTGAATAGGTAGTAGGTAACTTTTCATAATCCAACAACGCACGTAGTATGTACCTACCTACGTACATATTATAGTATGATGTTAAGATAGTGTTCCTATTTGTATTGCAGCATGCATTCTCAGTTGGGCATACCTTGCGGAAGCTCGTCTAACATTCTCTGAGCTTATAATATCTACCTACGTAAATATTTGTGGTACCTATTCTACACTATTTAGGTGCACCACAAGTATTCCGATACCATGAAACATGAAAAATTAAGGTGAATAATATGAATATCTTACTAAAATAATTTATATAGGTATCTACCTACTTACTCACCTGCATTCCAAGAAAATGAAATGAAAGACTTTTTATTTTAATTCATTTTCGTTCAAACTAGCTGATGCCCGCGACTTGGTCTGTCGATTTAGGTATTTAAAAATCCCGTGGGAACTATTTGATTTTCCGGAATAAAAACTGGCCTTTTTGAAGAATGAACCAACAAACAAACACACTTTTACATTTATAATATGGGTAGTGAAGGATATGGGTGGGTAGTGATGTCGATTTTATCGTATGTTTTTAATCGGATGTTATTCTAACGAATGCTGTTTTACCAAAAATGGGTGTTTACATTTTACTTTAACCGTATTTTTACACGGTCTTTTTGCATCATCAAATATTTACTATTCAGTTTAGTAAAAATTCATGACCGGTTCGAAAAAGCGTTTCCGGAAAGCTTTGAACTTGCTACCGAAATATCCAAAGCTCAAATGTTGCGCTCTTCATAATATAGCTATTGTTTAGTAGGTACTAGGTAGGTATTGTTACGCCTATGCCTATGTCAATTTCTGGGACACAAGCTACAATGTACCTTTCATATTATCTAGATTGGTTAAACGGATGGGTGTTTAAGAATACCGTGGGAACTCTATGATTTCCCTGAAAAAAGAAGCATATGTCTGTCCCCGGGGTATAAGCTAGCTCTGTGCCAAATTTCATCAAAATCGGTTAAACTTTTGGGTCGTGAAAAGCTAGCAAACAACAGACAGACACACTTTCGCATTTATAATATTAATAGTACTTATGGATTACTTATTTAAATATGTAAATCTATGTCTATCAAATTCACTTCAACACACACACATACTTTTTAAATAGGGAGGAATCTTCATTTATTACTATGTGACTACACTTTTCAGTACAAAAAGAATAATAAATAAATAAATCAAATAGAAAACTTAAAACGATCTTACACGTGGACAAACTCACGTACATAATTATATATCAGTTAATAAATAAATAAATAAAAAATATTTTATCATGCCGGGTTTACAATACAAAGCCCATACATTGTACCGTGATGCCGTGCAGAGAGATCCGAAAGCATTGCCATGTTCTTGTCAAGTGCCTGAAGGTCTACACATCATAATTACATTGACTGCAGTGTATGAGCGCTACACAAAATATAATTATGGCTTTGATATACACCTACTTAAAAGAGCCTTTTATCATTATTTTTATTAATTACAAAATATTACTAGCCCTTGATTGCGATCTCACCTGGTGGTAAGTGATGATGCAGTCTAAGATGGAAGCGAGCTAACTTGGCAGTTTTTTATTAAACCCATACCACATCCCATACCTCTTACCCCTATTTATTAAAGGGCTGTTCAAAATCCGCTGTAAAGAATACCTCGCAATTAATTAAAAACCTTAAAAATATCAGGACATACAAAATTATAAATTATATATTATGTAACAAAAATGCCCTGTAATTCTACAAGTTTAATAAATAAATAAATACCTAGGCTACTTATGTAATTTTACTTCTTTTTACCCGACTACGGCAAAGCCGAAAGGAAGGGTTATGATTTTAGCAGTCTATGTATTTCTTAAAACTGGTTTTAATTTGAGGCGACTTGAACTAGATTTGCGCTTCAGGAGATATTTGTATTAGCTTATGACCAGTTCCCAGTTGATAAGATACACTAGTTATTTTATCTTTGGTTTTTTTATCAAATAACCAATAGTACACACCCAGATGTGATGTAGACCGTACAGATAAAATTCCACTGCAGCATGTAGGTATTTTTAGAGGTAGAGGTAGGTATAGAGTTGGAACCAGAACGCTAGGAAAAACGAAAATAGGCTATAGTACTGATGATTACTAATAAAATAATAAGATACCATAAAACAGACTACGATTTTTTTTTTTAAATCCTAGTTTTTTAAGTTCACAATATATTGTAAATAAAACTAGAGGTCAACGACTGTTGCGTAAATAGGTCACTCGAAGTCAATGCCGCGTCGTAGGTGGGGCATTGACCCGAGTTTGACACGCTATACAATGCGGGTTCGACATATACTAAATCACTAAAACTACAAGATAAGTTTTTGCTTGCGTTCTGGTTACACCCTGTGTGTAGATGAAACGTTGTTCGATTGTATAGAGAGCTTGAAGTTCACATTGTTTTCATAGGAAATACCCCAATTATTTCAAATTAGCCGTGTGCTTGATGAGTTGGTCGATTCATATTGGCTGCGAATTGATTTTATGACCTCTGTCTCTACCTACACATAAAGCACAAACTACCCTATAATATATCCCTAGTGATGTTCTAGAGCCATTAAAAAGGCTTATATTAATACGATCCACCTAAACACAGGCATTTTCAAACACCTACAAGCCAAATTTTTATACGAGGACCCACGTCTGTAGTTCCTTGTATAAAAAATTTAACACGCGTACGCGCGTGCTCAACGGAACGTCCTGCCGTGCAGTTTCCGTCGCAATGTGTCTGTTCAAGCCTTTAACTTTAGAGCGTTACTGACGGCAATATACAGATCTCTGCATCTCTGCCTACTTAATAATTTCTCACATCTGTTCTGTGTTTGTCTGTAGATATTTCACGACCCTCCCACAGCGTTTTACACTTTTCGTAGCTTTAATGTAGGTACTTGTAGTGCTATGATAAAATCTTTACGATTTTTTGCTCATATCATAAACTGTGCTATTTCGATGGAGTTTTTAACCACGATGGGCCTGAGACAGTAGGTACTACCTACGTATGCGTTTGACGTAAACGAGTTGTGTGTGTTTGTGCGACTTTTGTTAACGTTTTCCTACTGCTCCGGTTTTAATGAGCTTTTTTTTTCTAAAAACATATCGTACGTTGTATTCCCCCTAAAACTTTCACATGATACCTCACTTGGTATAGTTATCTTACTTTGAAAATTGAAACACATTTTAATTTTTTGCTTTGTAATGTAACCATAAATTCACAGTTTTCGGATTTTTTCCTTTACTTGTGCTAAGACGTAGCTACCTGCCTTTCATGATTCTAGAACAACGGAAAGTGCCCTATAGATTTTCTTGACAGACGACAAACGGACAGACAGAGAGATAACAAAATGATCATATAAGGGTTCCGTTTTTCATTTTGAGGTACGGAACCCTAAAAATGGTTGGAAAAACGTTGGGCATGTTTCATGGCGTATTGTGTGGCGTTTTTCCAAGCCTATTAAAATATTAAAGAGCCTGAGGCGTGAAACTATATAGATATAAGAATACAGCCAGACCCGCGTATATACCCGCGAACAATAGCTCTTAATTTATTTGTACGACGAAGTTTATTCAATCAAATTATTTAAACGAGACATAACGAGTAATTTACATACAAGATTTACACAGATAAGGGTAAAGTTCAACAGCTAACGAATATCTTTGGCACAATTTCACAAACTCCAGTTTATTTATTAAGTAGACCGTATATTAAAATTATTAAAAAACTATTCCAAATTGGTATTGACTCTATCTTACCAAGAAAACTAGCAATAAACTCGAAATACGAGCAGTTAGGTATACGTATTAATATAGTAGTAGTAAGTAAGTAAGTATTTATAAATATTTTATTACTAGTTGACCCGCCCTGGTTTCGCATGGCGACGCAAGCTATTCGATATTACAATACCAATTATAAATTCGGAAATTGTCGGACGCAGTAGCAGGGAGCCGCTGAATTCAGGCGGCGCAAGACCGTGGTATGTGGGAGTCCCTACGAGACTTATGTCCAGCTGTGGACGTATATCGGTTGATAATGATGATGATGATGATGACTTATAAACCTTCCCTATGAATTGTTCGAATTTTTTAGCGAAATCGAACCTGTTTAATTCGAATTAATGAAGAAACGAAAATGATACTTAAATAATTCTTTCTTTCTAAATTAAACAAAAATATACCTAATACTATATACCTACCTATTATGTACTTACAAGGTACTAAAGGTCATAGCTCATATTTTGAGCCACCTTGCACCAGACCTGCACCGTATCGCCTCGTGCGGTCAGTATTCTTTCGGGTAGCTCTAAATAAAATCAGCTATGCAAGTATGATCTTAAAGCTAGGAGTGTTCCAAACACACCCCGTAAGTATAGATAATATTATATTATTTTTTAGTTTATTCAGGTACTAGCATGAAAGTTTATTATAATAATTTTATACACCACCTCCCACTGTCCACCTGTCCAATTTCTCCCTAGCGTCAAGTTTGCCTGGAAGAGATCGCTCCTTAGCGATAAGACCGCCTTATTGTACCTACCTTTTAAGTTTTTCTTTTGTGATCTAACCTTTGTGTTTTTGTGATGCGCAATAACGAATAGGTATATAGGTACCTACGTACAAAATTATTTGTATAGATACAACGTACGAGTCAGTCAGTGCAGTATTTCTTAACTGTAATTTGTAAACGATCCCAAATGAATCAAACAGTCAAAAGACAATCAAGAATTTGATATCGGGTTGCTCATCTGAGTAAATGTCATGCCATATTACCTACATTTGCCAGGTTACCTACTACGAGAGACAGTGTTGCATTTATGAAAGTGATTCCATACTGATCAAAATTAATTATTACATACGTATATTTTTAACCCCCGACCCAAAAAGAGGGGTGTTATAAGTTTGATGTGTGTATCTGTGTATCTGTGTGTCTGTGTATCTGTGTATCTGTGTATCTGTGTTTCTGTGTATCTGTGTATCTGTGTATCTGTCTGTGGCATCGTAGCGCCTAAACGAATGAACCGATTTTAATTTAGTTTTTTTTGTTTGAAAGGTGGCTTGATCGAGAGTGTTCTTAGCTATAATCTAAAAAAATTGGTTCAGCCGTTTAAGAGTTATCAGCTCTTTTCTAGTTTTCTTGTAGAAAAGAAGGTTAGATAACCGTTAGGTTCATAATATTATGTCAATAGACAAATGTCAAGCTGTCAAGATGGACGTTGCCTAAATACATAATTATTTATTTGAAAATGATGTTCTGAAAACTCAGATACTTTGGATCGTCGGGGGTGTTATAAATTTTTAATTTACACTTGTATTCCTAAATATTATTAATTATTATTTATTATATGACGTCCTCCCTTTCGCAGTGGTAAGCACTGAGGCCATATTAGTTGGAAGTCCCGGGTTTGATTCCCGGCAGGGGTTTGGAATTTTATAATTTCTTAATTTCTGGTCTGGTCTGGTAGGAGCTTCTCCGTGGCTAGTTACCACCCTACCCTACTGGCAAAGCTCCGGTACGACGCCGCGCCGTGTAGAAAACCAAAGAGGTATGGGTTTAATGAAAAACTGCCATAGCCTTTCCAAGTTAGCCCGCTTCCACCCTAGACTGCATCATCACTTGCCACCAATTGAGATTGGAGTCAAGGGTACTTGTATCTGAATTTAAAAAAATATTGAAATAATAAAAACTTAAGTTTACACTTTGAAACTCTCGCGCCCGCCCGCCGCTACTAACGCAGCTGAACGTGGAACGACACAAAAGGTGAATGAGGACAAACCTATATACACCTATTTTAAAAACCTACTGATTTGCAAAACAAGCTCCTGTATTATAACCTACTTAACAGCACGTTGTTTGTTCTAATCACCAATAGAAACTTGAATAGACCTAGTTGAAATTATCTCTATGTGGTTACAAACGAACCTGGGCTATTTCTCCAACACGAGATATACGGAAAATTGCTCCTGACGTGGTAGATGGATAGACTTACTAGATAGACCCACATAAATTATTGTGGGTCCTACAATAATTTATATGGGTGTTATTAGCTTGCTAGTTAGATTAGTTAGTAAATGCGAATTAATATTATATTGCAGACGTATTTTGGTGATAAAATATGAGCAACAATGCTATTTAAAGCAAATATCTTCCATTGTAAGTAGGTAGATACCTATCTACCTACTTACAATGGGTAAATAGGTACCTACCTATTTTCCCATTTTCCACAAAAAAAAAGATCTTTACATTTTAGAGCAAAATTATGTAGTTATCTATAGCATCTTTCCTTTCATATGCGTTGTGTGGTTTTAGAGTAACATTTCAATTCTTGATTTTACAATAGAGTTGTTAATTATGACAAATCACAATGTTTGCGCATCTTAGGCCGTTCTTAATCTAAACTAAGTCCAGGCGCATCCTTTTACCATCTAAGTAAATGGCAGGAAGGTACTTAACACAAGAGCAATAGCTGTGGCAATATCGCTTCTCTATTTATATTATAATTTAATTAATTCTGGTTTCTGTGTAACCGAATAAAGTATTTCATCTCCCGTTTTTCAACTTTTACCTAAATGGTCTACATAAATTACCTTACCTGTATCTACCTAGATAGTTGACCTCTTGTTAGAGCTAATAAATAATGTATACTATTTCAACAGAAATGGTTATGTAGGTACGTACACCTGAAATAATATGTACGTATTAGATTCAGTCCTTGAAAGTTGAAAGCCTTTGACACGTAACTATGCTGTGCTATCCACCTACATACATTTTCCAAGCTCTACCTATTGTAAGCAAATACAATAACATCAAACGTGGTTATGAAGAAAACACGATATTGATACCTACATTCCCTTTGTGCTTGTAATGGTATCAGCTGTCTAACCTCGAGACTCGTATCCTCGACAACGTATTTTGATACTAGATAGGTACAAGTTTTTCAGTGATTCTCCGTGACACACCCCAACCCCGGTGAACATGAATGAAACATGCATATAAACATAATAATTTATTTCGATGTGATTGAAGGACAAACCAAGAAACAAACGCACTTTAAATTGGATCAGATTTTACAAAGGTTAATGCTTGTAGTATTACTTTACTATCAAACAATATGCATCGAAAATCTAATCATATTAATTTTCGAGAAAACAATATTTTATCATCTACTAGCTGATGCCCGCGACTTCGTTCGCGTGGATGAAGGTTTTTTAATAATCCCGTGGGAACTCTTTGATTTTCTGGGATAAAAAGTAGCCTATGTGCTAATCCAGGGTATAATCTATCTTCATTCTTCAGCCAAATCCGTCCAGTAGTTTTTGCGTGAAGGAGTAACAAATATACACACACACACACACACACACACACACACACACACACACACACACACACACACACACACATACAAACTTTCGCCTTTATTATATTAGTGTGACAATCTACATATTATTATTTCCTTTTATCTTGACTTTTCTTGATAGGAGTAAGATAATAATTCTGCTTAGAACTAGATCTACTATAGGTACTGTTAATTTAATAATCTAAATCTCATCTTCGTAGAAATTATATCTACCACAATATCTAGGCAGCAATGTTAGAATGATTCATCATCATTAAAACATTATGTTCGGATTGCTACTTTAATAAATAATTAATTAGACACTAGAGATTTAACCTTTAATTAATTAAATATTTTGAAATTGATATTCATAGTACACTTAAATATTAATGATTCTATTAACAATTTGGAGTATCGTGTAGATTAGAAATTAGATTTTAGAGAATTGTTATATAATTCGGTCTGTGTTATAACTATATGCCACAGTTATATTACAGTCTATCGAACCCATTGGCTGGCTTACTACCGCGCACGGGTTTCATCTCGAATGAGAAGGGTTGGCCATAGTCTACCACGCTGGCCAAATTAAATAACGATTATGCTATCTATAATCGTTTAGTTCTAACATATTGAATAAACGTCTAAACTCTACTCTGATTGTTTTATATGTATTTGCTTAAATCATCTCAAGTTGTTTTCAAGTTGAGTCTTTTGAAAATACTTACACGTCTCTAAACTTTCGAAGTTGTTTATACTGTTTAGATCGCCCCAAAGCTTTTTAAACAAAATTTGTACATGCTTTGAGAAACGAGTGCATCGATTCTCATTCGATTTTCCTTTTGCAAAAGAAGTCTCTGGTGCATTATTTAGGCAAGTAGGTACCTATCGAAATTCGATGGAAGGACTTTGTTTATTTTAGTTGCAACTCTACATAATCCATATACATAGCTACTAATATTTAATTATATTCCTACGGGATTTAAAAAAATATATATCCACGCGAACGAAGTTGCGGTCATCAGCTAGTAAATAACAAGTTTATTTACTTTTGTCGTACATAGACACATATTAATAACTCACGTATATTATAAACTAGCGACCCGCCCCGGCTTCTCACGGGTTATTACAATTTTCGAAAATATAGCCTATGTAACTCAGGAATAATGTCGTGTTATAGTGGTGTAAGAATTTTCAAAATCAGTTCAGTAGTTCCAGATATTACCCCTACAAACAAACTTACAAATCTTTATAATATTAAGTTTAGTACAGATTAGTAACACACTATGCACCATAAATATATTTAGTTATTTACCTATTCCATTCCTAAAATATATGTATACCTACTTAAGTACGAACTTGGAGTAGTAGATGCCAAATATTGAATTTATCTTCGAAATCGCAGAAACTATTAAATCGATATTTGTCAGCCCGTTTGAGTTTGAAATCCGACATGTATGAATTGGACATTTAGTGTCCCACTTCCATGATCACTCTTGTGTTCGAGTATCGTACATACTCAATATTATGCTGAAGCACTGGCGAAGAATCACTTGAACCGCCCAGTTCATTGGTCTACCTCTCAATCCACTAGAAAACGGAAAAACAATAGAAAGTAGGTTAATAATATTTTAAACGATCTCCGTAATTTCGGTCTCTATATTTATGAAGCGGAAATAGCCTAGTTGTTATAGACATCGGCCTTCTATTCGAGAAGTCGGGGGTTCGATCCTCGACACGCACCTCTAACTTATCGGAGTTATGTGCGTTTTAAGTAATTACATATCGCTTGCTTTAATGGTGAAGGAAAATATCGAGATGGTAACCTGTATGCTTGAGAGTTCTGCATAGTGTTCTCGTAGGTGTGTGAAGTCTACCAATCCACACTGGGCCAGCGTGGGAGACCTAGGTCTAAGCCCTTCTCATTCTGAGAGGAGACCCGTGCTCAGTAGTGAGCTGGCTATGGGTTAATCATGATGATGATGATATTTATAAAATGATCACAGTGAGATTATTATCCATCCATTATATCCCAAGTTTCTATAAAAACAGCAAAAAATTCCGCAATATTGCATTATTCGGCCACCTTGATGAGCTGAAGCTTTAAGTCGTAAAACATATCTTTATGTACGTCTACGTGTGATGTTGAACTCAAAATAACAGCGTTATTCCGGCCTGTTGTTAGATTATGTTGGCTTTCAATAGATTATGGCACGTAAACTCGCGTAAACGATATAAAATCCCTTTCAAATATTGGACTTTAGAGGGATTAATTATTTTAATGTGGGAAAGTTCAACTTTGGATTTACGCAGGTAATTTTACAGCTGCTATACAACACATACCTAAATTAAATAATACTTATTATACGGGACTAACTGTAGAAGTTTTATGTTTTCAATCTCAAGCTTCAGAACACGGATGCTTGCAGGCTCTGCCGTGAAAGAAAGTTAACGCCTGTGCACATTGATTATGCTATTGCCATGTATTAATGTATAAAGGTAGACCTGAAGAAACACATACTACATTCAGAGGAAGCACGGTATACCCCAGTCAAGAAGATGCTACTGCACCTGGTAGCAACCAGTACTAAAAGGACTCCGATAAACAATTGTTGGACAACGGTCAGCGAGACAGGGATTGCAAGTCGCAACCGCTACTTTAGGTGTAGCGGAGTGTGTAGAGCTCTTGAAGAAGAACTAATATCCAGTGATGTTGCCTCGATAGCTTCGATAGCCTCGATAGCTCAATGGTTAAAGGAGCGGACTGAAAACCGAAAGGTCGCCGGTTCAAACCCCACCCGTTGCACTATAATTGTCGTACCCACTTCTAGCACAAGCTTTACGCTTAGTTGGAGGGGAAAGGGGAATATTAGTCAGCATAATAAATTTGGCTAATATTCTTTTTTTTTAAATGTTGTAGTTATAAGAACCATAAGCTGATAGTAATTAATTAATTAACTCGACAATCTAGAGATTACTCTACGCTTACGTTTTGCCATTCGTAGTTTTAGGTCGAAGTCGTTAGCAAAAGCTAATTTCTAACTTAGAAACTATGTTTGAAACTGCAATACAGTTTACTGAGTTCTATTATTACGTTCCCAAAAATAAACGGCATTCGATGCCCATGTAACGTTATTTTAACCTGAATTACGTGCTTATGGGTTTAGCTAGTAGATCCCGGTTCATGTTATTTATTGCACAGCGATTTTGTACAAGATTCAGGTACAATTTGGTAAGTAGGTATAAAGGGCGTCCGTTTCCGATTTGCAAAAATTGGCTGTATAAAGTCTTCTAACTTCATAATATATCGCCTAAACGACTTTATTAAATAAGTAATTTTAATAAACAAGGCTTCATGTAGGTAGGTAGGAATCTGTTGTACATGAACGTAAATCTATATATACCTACAAAGGGAAAAGCTAACTGACTGACTGACTGATCTATCAACGGACAGCTCAAATAACTGGGCGGATCGGGCTGAAATTTGACATACAGATAGCTATTATGACTTAGGCATCCGCTAAGAAAGGATTTTTGAAAATTCAATTCCTAAGGAGGTAAAATAGGGGTTTGAAATTCGAATAGTCCACGCGGGCATAAGTTAGTGAATAAATAAACGTTGGCCTAGTCGATTCTTTACCCTTTGGCGGTTTCCAAAGTTGACATTTTAATCCTGTTGAGTGAATGTAATATGTTGACGCTTAAGTCGGGATCAACAAGGGAGGCTAAACCTTACTATCTATGTATATGAGTACCTACTACCAATGTGTTTTCAATAATAACGATGATGATAGAAATGTTAGGCCGCTAGCTTGATTTTCTAAGTCCATAGTTTATTTCAGCCCATTTTCATTTTCTAGTTTTGCAGTGAACCCTGTTACAACGTTGAGTCAATAGAAACTAAACGAAACAAACAACTTTTTCGTCAGTTTTCAAACATGAAAATTTTACCGAAAAATAGGTCAAATTCAAAACCAGACGACTAGCTAGTAGGTACCTACTAACTATAGGCTGCATTGCGTCAATAAAATATAGTCTCAAGTTCTCCTCGGCAACTAGGATTTACTCGAATGCCTCCATTCAGACACCGCGCCTGAGCCTTTCCTGAGCGTCCTGATATCCGCTGTTTTTAACCCCCGACCCAAAAAGAGGGGTGCTATAAGTTTAACGTGTGTATCTGTGTATCTGTCTGTGACATCATAGCTCCTAAACTAATGAACCGATTTTAATTTAGTTTTTTTTGTTTGAAAGGTGCCTTGATCGAAAGTGTTCTTAGCTATAATAGAAGAAAATCGGTTCAGCCGTTGAAAGTTATCAGCTCTTTTCTAGTTACTGTAACCTTCACTTGTCGGGGGTGTTATAAATTTTTAATTTACACTTGTTGATTCTAAAAAGAAGTGATTACTCAGATAATAATAATAATTTTGTGCACAGCTTTGCTGATCCTTCTCGGCAGGAAAGGCATTCCGAACCAGTGCATTGGTAGATGCATTTGACGATTCAAAAGTAGTTATACCTACTTGTAAAAGTTTATTTGAATGAAAGTACCTATATTAAACATGTTTTAAAAAAATATATAAATAGTATACAGAATATAAAGGTTTTAATTTTTATCGTTGCAAAACAAAAAAATAAGACTTTGATAGGATATTTTATCAATAAAAGGTTGAATGTAATTTAGTTATATTTTAAACTTGTTTTGGAAGAAACAAATTAATACAGTGCCTAGCTTTGGTTTCACTACAATCCAATGAAGTAAATATTTTCATATTTACTTTTTATATTTTCATATTTGCAGCCAAGTAGGTACTCTTATTTATAAAATTGTCATCTATTTCAAAACAACAAAATTTCTGTGTAGGAGTCGGTAATACCTGCATTTACCTCAATGTTCATGCGCAACGAAATGTTACGAATGAACAGTTATTTTTAGCTGGGTAAATTTAATAAACGCAGCCGGATCTCGCCGGAAATTATATCCGCCACCGATAAAAGTGTTTCCTCTAAGCGTTCGTAAAAATATTTATGATAATATTATAAGGGTGTTTTTCTATATCTGTTTAGATACTATAAATTACTTTTACTACGGCCGTGTCTACGTGAAATTCGGATCAAGAAGACAACGATAACAACGCAGTGTGTTAGTTTGACTAAATGCGATTGCCGCCGCGCCGCTCAGATGAATCACAAGTTCCGCAATTTTTGATTTGTACCTATTTGATTTATTATTGTTATAAGGTTTTATTACTTGCCGTGTTAATATGTGGTGAAATCTTGCAACTGAATTTTAGATTAGTTTCAGCCAACCGATTAAGCTGGGAACACATAAATGTATACTAATATTATCAGGAGGTAAAGTTTGTAAGTTTAAAATGAATTGACAACCATTCCTTCAATTTTATGCTGTAGAAATAAGGACTGCATACTTATAATAGTTAGTTAGTTTGTTAAACTTATCTAAATATACTAAATCATTTTATTCTACCTTTTATTACTTACGTACTACTACGTACATAGAAATATGTAATTTCTATGTAAACTACAATAGAAAGTTTGCGAGGTTACTTTAATTACTTTGATCATGAATTCAGTGACGTGTTAAATTTATAACACACACAGGCACGTAAGCCTGCCGTTAAACTAAAATTGCGCCTTGTTTTAAATAGAGGCAGAATATAGAAAGACTTTATTTGGTAAGGTATACTCAGTGACGGATTAACCCTTAATCAAATTAAGCAATTGCCTAGGGCATCACGTCTGAGGGGGCACCAGAAGAAGCACAAAAAATCTGTCCTTAGGGCATTCACGTCTCACTCTCACGTCACGTGAGAGTAGAAACTTTTCTAGGACTAATTAGAAAATTCGCGCGTTTTAAGTTGACATAGAGTCCGATCTAGAATCATAACCCCACTCCCGCTTGCCCACTCGCTGCCCGACAATTCGATTCGAAAGCCGCAAGGCGCATTTCAATAAATAAATAAATAATTATGCTTTGGTTTTTATTGTTGTCGCACCTACTCCACTTCTAAAGTACGTTACATCTCATCATCTTATTTTACAAAAAACTAATGTTTTTAGGCGGTAAAGGTTTAATTAAAGACCGATTCTAGTTGACATACGGATAGGGGGGCCCACAGGCATGGATTGCTTAGGGCACCAAGTAGTCTTAATCCGTCACTGGGTATACTTAAGCATAAACTCTAAGCATAGTAGCAAGTAAAATCGATACTTACCTTACTTAGAATTGAATTGAAAAGTTTTTTTATTCAAATAAACTTTTGCAAAGTGCTTTCGATGTTCAAGTGAATCCTACCACTACTTCGGAATGCCCTCAGCTAATTTACTTATTTCCTTATCATTGGCGGACTACCGGTGGGGCGGAGGGGCTTTCCCGGGCCTCGGGTTTTTAGGGAGCCTCCAAGAAGTCCTTTAGTAATATCCTAAATATGCTCAGTACAAAAGAGCCAGTTCGGAGTAGGAGTCTTCGGTAAAAAATTGAAGGCTGGAAAGATATGAATATCACATTAGGAATCACAAGGTCGTTTCGGTAAAATTAAGGTGAATTTGTATTCGCTTCAATTGCGGTTATATTCCCTTAGTAATTTTTTTTCATTTTGAAATTTAGTAAGCATGGTTATTACAAAATACAGCAACTTACAAAAAATCAGACTGGCATAGATACTACGGTAATGTTCCTAGGACTACTGTCTACGGCGGATGCCTGAAATTCGGTCAAATCGCAAAACGAGAAGCACTGATGTTTTTTTTTTTTTTGTTTAAATTAACTTTTTCTGTTCGTTTACTTAAAACAATTAAGTCGTTGGAATTGTGATCGTTTCGCTTCCGATATTACGCAGAGTCTGCTTGCTGATTTTCTGTTCGCTTTTTATTATAAGTAGGCATCTTTTCTGTAAAATTAAAGTCTAAAAATCGAGGTTGATTCACTCGCCTATTCATTTTAATTAAATAATAATTATTTCTTTTCCGATGCGACGGCTTAATTCATCGCTATTTATTTCTAGGTTTTACAGTATTCTTAGTAAATCCTAAATACATATGTAAATACCCGACATCTCTCTCGCTCTCCACTTAAATTTTAAATAAAGAAAAGTTCTTAGTAAATGTAAGTATGTGGTAGGTACATACTTACACATCATACCTATTTATTTTATTTTATTCTAGTAATGAGAATATTTTTTTCATATGATGCTTTAAATTTAAGGTGTTTGAGCATTAAATATTATCAATGGTAAATAAATAGTTACATCAAAGTAGCTGTATAGGTAAGATCAGAAAAATAATAACACATAATATAATTTAAAAAGATTTGGATTTTGTTGAACTTATTGAAATATTGAAATTGTTCTTTTTATTAATATTAGGAGAATAATTTTAGTTTTACATTTCTTTTGCTTTTTCGTTTCTTTTGAAATTACTTAAAACAAACGTTCCATTGTAATTTACAAAGAAACTTTGTAATTCTTAGAACGAAGTTTTTAATTAATAACATTTTCTTCTACATTATTTTAAGTCTTAGCAGCATATTAATTATGAATTTATTTTTAAAATAGTAGCAGTGATTGGTTACAAAATAACTACCATTAGACAGTTAAAATTGAGCGATTTTTTTGGTAATAGTTTTTAATAAAGTTTATAGTAAATGTACTCACCTGTGCAAAAGAGTTCAAAATTTTCATATGCCGATGATCAGCCGGCGGCGGCGGCCGCATGGTCACCGCCGCACATGGCGAAGAACACAAAAACTTGGCAAAAAGTCACTCACTTCGCTGTTATAATAGTCAGTACAAACAACAAAAAAACATGAGAGGTGAAAATTCGAAGTTTAAACGGTAAGTGTACACGCGCGCGAACGAATCTTCAGTGTTTACCTTAAACGTACGGAGCTTCGAGTCGAGTTAAGCGCCCACGAGGCAAAAGCCGACTGGCGAAGCTTTGGGCGGGCGGCCGCGCCCCTACACTTCGTCCCTCACCTACCAGCATTGCCTTTAAAATTCTTCAGATTCAGTCACACACTTTTAAACACTGTTACAAGTATCTGCGGGGCCATTGAAGCCTGTTTAACCACCCTCGACAGTGTTTCTCAAACTTTTTATTTAAATAAAATTGAAACCTAATATTTATAAGGTAGGAATGTATAGAACCCAAGAATGGATAAAATTATAAAACTTGCATGTTTATTTACTTAAATTTCTTGATTATGAACCTGCAGTTCATATTATTATTGTATAAAATATTGATAAAGTAAGTAAGATAATAAATTAAGGGTACAAAATATAACATGTTTACTAAAACTAGACTAATTATATTACAAATTAAAATGTATTTATTATATACGAATGGTTATGGTAATCAACTTGAAATACAAGATAATAATTTCTCACATTGTTTTTTTGTTTATTTTACATTTAGATGATGACTTGCCCATTTTATTTGGTTGATGTTTCGCAGGATCAAAGTTTTAGCTGAAAAAATTCAAAGTATCTCGTAAATAATGTAAGCAGTGACATCAACAGATATACGTCCGTGAGTACGGGCGCTCGAGCTATCCTATGAGAGAATACGAAACGACAAATAAATATTGAACACGATACCTCTAAAAATTCTGATAGAGTAAAGTTTAAAATTTAGTTACAGAATTAATTAGACAAAAAGTTTCAACATTCCTAATATCATCACTCGTACCTGGAAAGCTCTATAAGTAGGTATAATTATTATACTATAGATTTATCAACATAAATAATAATCAGATTTACCGATAAACGACTACGAACACTGCAGAGATTAAAATTTTCTGCATGAATTAATACAATTACAAGTCCAAATGAATTCACCAACCCACACACACCACACGACTATAACTATAAAAATGTTCTTCTGAAAAATTGCGCGCTATTGCATGGCAGATTGTAAATGGACTTTTATAATTTTAAGACCCAATTGCACATACAATTTTGAAATTATAAAATAATCTAATCTAATCTTAATTCCCAAAAAGCGTTATTTTGATAATATGCTCTTCTTAAATAGGAGAGCATATTTTTGATAAAATTAGTTTGAATAATTTTCATTTGGATCGATGTTATGAAGAACAGAGTTGGAGTTCAGCTAATAATAACCAAAAGGTTTGACGCGTTTGAAACGTAGGTATAGGTACTTGATTTTCAAGTAGGTTTCAAACGCGTCCTCGTGAATAATGTAAGCAGTCCGTGAACAATCCTCCTGAGCTTTATAGCGGATGCCTCAGTTATTCTTACTGACTCGTGGATCGACATCAATATTAAACACAATCTCACTATGTAGGTAAAGATGTTCAATATTCGTCGCAACCTTGTGTTATAGGTATCAAAATATTGTGACGATGGATAGTCTTGAATTCTTCTAACGATATAGAATCAGGACCAACCTCGCGGATCTTACAATTTACAGCATTTTCATAATATTCATTCCACGTGTATCCGATCCAAATCCGAGAAAATTCAAATCTAAAAACTCGAATCGAATACGGATGTCGATTTTACACTCCGTCCGTTTCGACGGATGTTGATTGGTATTCTTGAGCCTCCACAGCCCGCATGACGGATCGGATGCAGCGCGCAAGCGTTCATATACCTACCTATTGTGGTTTTTCTTTGGTCCGTGAACAATGCTCTGAATTCTCAGCTTCGGAAAACGAAATTTGGATCTAGTGCGCAACTCCTCATACAAATAATACCTACTACGGCTACCTCGGATCTAGAATTCTCAGATTCGATTCTAATGGAGGAGGTTAGGAACAAAAAGTGATAATTCGCTATTTTTCCATTATTTTTTTTAATTTTTATCCTACATCTACACCTTGATTTCTATCCACCCTTGGTTTTATTTCGTACCAAAACGTGCTAAAATGCTAGTAAAAACTTTTTTACAATATCAAGTTTGCTACAAAAAGTGATAATTTTTAATATTTTCTACAAATTCTATCTTTTAATCCTACCTTCGGTTCAAAAAGTGTTTAAATTTAAAAGAAACAGCAAGGAAACTGTACTTGTTTGTGTCAAATAGTGATAAATTAGTTGTTATTTCATTTAATATGTAATTCTATGATTTCGAATGATTGTGCAGCCCAAAAAGCTAGTATCCAGGGGGTCTATCGGCTAAAAATATATCAATCATTAAAGGACAGCATCAATGTCAAAACATGGTTTTTGGCCAATCCCATTGGCTAAATAGTAAATACCATGTTTTGACATTGATGCTGTCCTTTAATGATTGATACATTTTTAGCCGATCGCCCTGCGGGCTAACTAAAAAAAAATGAGTTAGATGACAGATTTACAGTGTTCTGTCAGTGACGGTATTTAGTTTGTGGTGCTATTTATCTATGTTTTTGATTTTCGTTGTATGTGTTATGCTTACCTATGTCAGATGTCTTTTTCGTAGTGTTTTCGGATCGTTATTGTATCGTGTTAATTTATTGTTGTTTGTTATTGCTATTTACGTGTTTTGCTTCACTAGTATGGAAGAATTACCAGTTCGGGTGGAACAAATAAACACTGGCACTCGAAAAAAACATAAAAAGTAAGAATCAAACAGTGACAATTAGCAGTTGTATGGGTCAAAAGGTGATAATTTGTTTTTTTTATAATAAATAACTTCTAACCTGTAAATAGTTTTTATTTTTTATTTTTGCAGTATTGTTCATTATCCAAATTCCTAAAAATATAAATAAAAATTTAAAAAGTTTGATATAATATACTTACCTTCAAAAGTATTTCTCATTTTTCTTTAAAAAAGTAAACATATAATTATTGGATAGAATCAGGCGTTACTTTGCGGAAGTTCATGTTTAGCAAGAAACAGTTAAAAATTATTTTGCTATAATCCGCCAACAGGATAAATCTGTATGGTCAAACATGCAGTTACAAGCTAAGCACCGCTTACCTCCCCAACCAAGCAATAAAGCCAAGTTCCCAAGCAAGCACTGCCACCACCATTCACATGCAACACCACACAAGACTTTTCCACTACTCTCGACGCACGTTTCGCCCCGACACCGGAGCATCCTCAGGAGATTTCGACTTTACAATGCTGTATTGTCAAGTGACACTTGACAATACAGCATTGTAAAGTCGAAATCTCCTGAGGAACCTCCGGTGTCGGGGCGAAACGTGCGTCGAGAGTAGTGGAAAAGTCTTGTGTGGTGTTGCATGTGAATGGTGGTGGCAGTGCTTGCTTGGGAACTTGGCTTTATTGCTTGGTTGGGGAGGTAAGCGGTGCTTAGCTTGTAACTGCATGTTTGACCATACAGATTTATCCTGTTGGCGGATTATAGCAAAATAATTTTTAACTGTTTCTTGCTAAACATATAATTTATCACTTTTTGTTCCTAACCTCCTCATTATGCAGTGTTATGACTCGACAGCTAGAAAATAGATCCGAGCGTCTTTTGCGTTGTGTTATTACTATAGCCTGCCTAAAATGATCTAGTCCTTAAAGGGTGTTGACTGTTGAATGAATAGGTCGGTACAATAAATACAATGACGGGGCGTTTCGGACCTGAAATCGCATATCCGAACCCCGACCTCAAGATCATGCGGTGTAGCTTTTCGATTTTCTGACCCTTTTCCGTCTTTTGTCTTACAGAGAAAATTGAACGTTTGGCACAAAGGTGACTTCTACCTACCGCAAAGCCTGACAAACTTATGGTACTTTTATCCCAAGAAATCAAAAATTTGAAAAACCTAAATCCAAGCGACCAAATCGCTCGTATCACCTTGTAATTACAGAAGATGCAAGCATAATAATATAATAAATAAATACGTAGATTATAAATTGTTAAATTATTTCAACCAGCAACGTTTAACGAGTAGGTAGTTAAGTGAGCCAAATAAACGTGGTAGAGCTTAATTCTCGTAACCGACTTATTCTCTATGGAGCGATTCCATAGTAAACAACAAAGACAATTAAACTTAAATGGTAAGTATAACTACTAAAACTTACCTTGTATTGTAAAGTTTAATTAAATAAATACCACTAACTTTACCAAGCATTTATACACACTATTACACACTATGATTATAATATACACTTTATTAACATACAGAAGAAGACACACTTTACAATTTTTTTCTCAAGAATAGGATCAAAATCATTTCAGCGTTAACTCGTATTTAATTGCAGTAAGTACCTATCTTGTATCTAGGAATATTCAGACATATATTTTATACGCCATAGGTATATATGTTCCAGTAATGTTATATACATATATAACATTACTGGAACAGATCCAAATAAAACTGTAAATGGACGATTTCTTTTTTTTTCTCTCGTCTGGGAAAATGTCTACACATTAATACATTTAAAAAATTATCAAAGGAAGCTTTAAAAATACACACTGAGTCTATAACATTTGTACGACTAATTTTAAACCGATCTGGACGCTTGATACAGATAGTTTGCATGACGTAAGCAAACAGTAGGTACCTACTTTTTATCACAAAAATCGAAGACTTCTCACGGGATTTTTAAAACCCTAAATCCAAACGGGAGAGTTCGCGGGTATCAAATAGTACCTAATAGTATAGTTACCTACTTAAATACCTAAAAATAATATTATATACCTAATATGTAAAAAAAATCGGTCAAGTACGACTCGGACTCGCACTGTAAGGATTCCGCACCATCATTCATAAGAAATAACAGTTTTTTTTTTTCTTGGCGCCAATTTTGAAATTTAGTACCTGTTTGTCTATTGTTCATCAATAGAAATACACATTCTGTGAAAATTTCAGGTCTCTACCTATTATCGTCGTCTTAGAGTGAAAACCTCGGGAATGCATTTTTGCTCAAATTTATTTTATTGCGTTTCTAGGAAGAAAACCTCGCAACGCACATCCTGATCTGACTAATTTGTTCATTCGATACTCGTAACGCCATCTATTACATTAAATGAGAATTTCGTAAATACTCGCTTCTGTTAGTTACAGCACGCAGTTTTTTCTTCCTCTTGAAAAGTTACTTCTTTTACACTTACGAGGTTTTCACTCTAAGCTGTCGTTATGGTTCATGAAATACAGCGCGCTGACAGACAGGCGGACGGACGGACTGCGAAGTGTTAGTAATGGTAATAGGGTCCCGTTTTACCCTTCGGTTACGGAACTCTAAAAATACCATGTTATCTTTGGAATCTTAATAGCTCGAATGCTAACAATATTTCACGTTTTAATTATAGTCCAATAAATATTTTACTGAATAAGTAACACGCAAATGACAAATGCCTTTATTTCACACCTTCGCAATGAGGTATCTAAGCTACCAGTTAAGTATTTGGGCAGTGGGCCGCGGACTTTTGAATAAATAAGCAATATGCGGCCGTCATGCCGCCGACGTGGTCCATTTCTTGAACTCTATAAATAAAGCACATGTATAATTAGTTATAAAGCCAACAGCAATGTAGTTTGTCTACCTACAGTACAGTAAACATAACAATAACTGATGTTATATTAAAACTTTCAAGTTAGAGCTGTTGATTTTTCTCTATTTTCACCGCAGTTTCTCTATTTTCACCATTCGTTACTGAAAGTTTCTACGTAGGTACTAGGTACTACCTCCTTTACCTACGAGTGTCCTTATTGATATGAGTTATTATTTCTTCTAATTCTATGTTTTCGTTAATTTAATTATGTGAGTCGGGTGGGCGTACGATTATGCACAGTAAATTATTATTATAGTACCTAAGTATTATGACACTAAGTAGGTGCCAATAGCCACTCTCTTCTGTGTTACATTTTTATTTAGGCAAACTAGTTGTCTTGCCCCGGCATCGGCCGGGGTTTAACTATTCCATGAGTAGGTAAATGTGATATACATATTACAATACATATAAAATAAACCTTCCTCGTGAAACCCATAATGATTTGCACAGAGAAATTTAGGCAGGACCAGCAGACCGACAGAAGTCGAACCTGTTACTAATAGGGAAGGAATGAAAATTTAATATGTATATACATAGTATTTAATAGGTAGTAGGTACCTATTATATGCTAGTATGGTAGGTATCATGCTTTTTTCTAAGCTATTAATTATTACACTGATCGCCATCGATTTCTCGTTAAGTAGGTAGGTACCTGTTAAAGAATTCCATCCTTCAGCTCCGAATTATTCATTAAAGCTTTACTTTTACATAAGACACGTATATAACATCCATAACCTTTCCAAAGTAGAATTATCAAAATCGGAAAATGATTTCGCGGTATAATGGAGTAACATCAACAAAAATTTTATCATTCCCTATTCAGAACGATCCCTATTATGTTTTGGGTCAAAAATTATCCTATGTACCATATTATGTACCCGGAGTATTAGCTATAATTACCTATACCCACCTATACCAAGTTATATGACAAATCTGTTCAGTAGTTTAGTTTCAGCGTGAAGCGTGTACAGACAGACAGACGTACAGACACAAAGATAAAATAATACCTACTATTTTTGGCTCTATATCTATAATAATGCTTCCTCCGAATAAAGTTATCAAAATGATGTGCAAGAATCGTCCAGTTACAGTTTTATTATAAGTTTAAGTATAGATTAATAGATATTTTAAAAGAAATAACCAGAACCACTGTATGCGTGTACAATTTCAAAAATAATATAACAGGCACATACTGGTTCTATTATTCCCTTTTCGAAACTCAGTACCATTAATGGCAATAGATCGATAGGTAGCAATACAACAAAGGAAAGTTTTGGTTTAAATTTTCCTTTGGGTTTTATTATTCCCAGTCGACTGCCTAATGTAAGGGTAACAAAAGAGGTCCCCTCTATCGAGAACGATTACAAATAGAGCAAAGTAACAAATGTAGATTTCTCTTCAATGGTTTTCTTCTGGAATTACCTTACCTAATGAATGTCCATTTCCATGTGAAAGGAACGTCGCAATTCGCAATACGTTTTACTTTTTAGCAGATACCTATTTTATCTTTCAAATAAAAGTTTGTTATCATCTTCGAAGTTAATGATTGGCCATTACCTTGTTATCTATGATAGTGATAAAACATGCACTGAGTTCGTACTTACCGACACATTTGTGTGACAGCTGTTTCCTTTTATCTAGGAATCAAATAAGTAAATAATCTTCCTTTGAAAATGTAACTGTTACAATAATTTTGGTACAAAATCAAAATTAATCTAGTTCCTTATCAAATATGTGCGTCATTCGGGTGATGACACAAACTTACCTGAAAAGATAAGGAAATAAGAGTTTAAATTATTGTGAATGATGACTAATATTACGTGTAGGTTATTTTGTATGATGCCGGCTTGTGTGAAATTCGAGATTTGATGAGATTAAATGCCTCTATTGTATCTGCCGATTTCAAATATTTATTGATATCGCAGATAAAAAATAATAATACACGTTTCAATTTCAAAGATCATCGGTACTTCGTAACTCTTGTATCCTAGGTACGCTCGCTCTACAAATATAAAATTTCTAGGATATTTACAAAAAAGTTCATCTTTTCAAAACCTATTTTCGTACTAAAACGAAAAATCCGAAAAGTTATTATAGAAGCGCGGGCGTGTCGCATTATAATACCTATTAGGTATACAGATACTACAGTAATTATTATGTACTTAAATCTAAGATGAAAATATTTTTGGCATAATGCTTCTGAAAATTCATAGCACTTTTGAGCATGCCCTAACTTAGCATAGTGTAACGAAATTAGGTCCAGAGTCAGGGTTGCTTACACTAACTAGTATGTTAACCCAACCAATTCGATACGTGTATCTACCAATCGAGATCAGAAAGCATAAAAAGGTAAGTTTGCCTAAGGTGATTCTGTTAAGAGTCATAGTTGTCGCGCTTCAAAGTTTGAAAATTCGAGCATGTGATGATACCCTACGTCCAATAATGATACGCAAAAGAATTCGTTAATAGAACAGAGAACATAAGAAAACAAGAAAAAGTAAAGTTGAAGAAAATCCAATCAAGGGTGCTCTTTAAATTTTTGAGATTCGAAGAAGTTATTTAATATTTTTACACTCATCTGTTAGCTGAATGTATTTGATCCCAATATTGAGAGCAGGAAGTATAATATATAAGGAGCAAGAAAAGGTAAAGAGGCCTTAGGAAGTTCGGTCCAGTAACTAGTTTCGATAACTAAACTTAGTTGTTTGGTAATTACTATAAAAGCTTAACGTTCTGTTAAGTATCTATATTTACAGTTTTATATCTAAACTTTTTGTTTTCATGGAACTTTTAAAATAGCACAACTCTATATACAAGTCTGCATGTTATCATTCACGTTGAATGGGCAATAAACGCTGTCTCCTGCAAAAGGTTTAAACGACAAGAGTCCACAACATAAACTCTTTTTCAAAAATATTGACTTGTGTTTACGCATTGATAATATAATAAAATGAAAAGCTTTATCAAAGCAATTCTGTTTAAGTAATTATATAAGTTATTATAATTTGAAGTAATTTACACATTATGTGTGTTACAACTTACAATCATGTCTTTTTTGATTCTCATGAAATGCAACTTTTCATAATGAAAAAGTTTTCGGTGTTGACTCTCGTACTATAAATATATTTGACTGAAAGGCAGCTTTCTGAAACGCACCGTACGTGCGTACGACGTGTCTCTAAATTGGAGGCAGTTTAAGCCTGAAACACACTTGTAACACGCTGCCTGATCCGACGCACTCTCCAGCACGTTGGACCGAAGATATAAAGAGAGTAGTGAAAAATAGCTGGATGAGGAAGGCTGAAGATCGGGTGTCGTCATAGGGTATACAGATTGGTCGATTACGGAAAAGTTGCATCAATCATTATTACAATCTCAGTTGTACCAATACCATAAATTCTGACTGGCTGAATTTATAGTATTATTTTTGCAAAAATGCATTCCAACCGATAGCAAGAGAGTGTTGGCCAACTAAACTGATTGCGAACGTCACAGTACTGTCGTTCTACTTAGGTATGCCCCAGGGTCTAAAAGTTGCGGCGAGTCGGATTATGTTTCATTTATGTTTCCAACTTAAGCAGTTAACACGCGTTCAGAGTTCAGACGTAGGCTATGTTTCTACGTACTCCTACAAAGACTTCTGTCGTTTAGGGAACGATAACAGCCAAATTACGTGTCTCAACGGAGTTACGACGCAATGAAAGTACTCTGACATAGCATTGTTGCAATGTTGCCGACGTGAGAGATGGCACACGGTACTATTTTATTGTTATTTTAGGAACAAGGCTATGAAAAGTAATTTTTTAACGTTTAATGAACTAATGGAAGAAACGGCACAGGGAGCTTAAAAGCGATAATATTTCAAAGGCCATACATAAGTACATGATCGTTAATGTGAATGCTACCTACACACAAAGGTTCTACAGGTGTTTCATAAATAGGAAACTTTGTGCTAATATATATTTTTTTTCCGAAATTAGTGTTTATAATAAAAGTTGCAATCAATACAAAAAATATCATAAGTTCTTATTTAGAAAAATTAGGTAAGCAGAAATAAGCGCCAATATTTTCCATATAAGAAGGTAGATTAAACATATTATTATAGCAAATAAGCAAAGATGTAAGGGTTACAATAATTATCGTGCAAATACGTCTTTAAGAAAGCCACAATTAATGACGTCACTGGAATGTGACGCTTGCGGTCGAGACTGGTGCGTAACTCACGTTTCTCGTATGACGTCAGTAGGAAAATGAACCCGGCATCCCAGTTTTGGGTCAATGGCCAATCTACAAATAGAAAAGATCCAATTTAAACTTATCACTGCACTTTGCGAGCTATTTCAAGTATCAAATAATATTTAGTGAATGTTCTTAAATCAAATCCTATTTAGAAGCGCTTCCGACTTTGGCTCAGCATATTAAATCATCAAGAATATTCATTTTATTTACGAAACACCATTAAAATAAGTATTTTAGCATGAAATTCATGCAATCCATTGGTCTACCTACAATTTAATCAGCTAATGGAAAATACACAAGTAAGTATTATTACAATGAGACCTTATTAAATTACTAAATTAGCATATAACTATGTACTATTGTACCTTGTACCTACTACAGTACCTACCTGGTTGTAAAGGTGTCCCAAAAGCAGTTAAGGCTTTATTAGCACCTTCGGGTTAACAATGCCACATTAAGGCACTTGTCCGACCGCCGACGGTTAGCGAGCAACGAGAAGCGAGTATGTAGTTGGCATAGCTATGGCTGGGTTATGAGCCAGGGTGTGTGGGCATTAATTACTCATGTGGTCATTCGGATAGACGGCCGAGACATTTTAATGCCAGCGGAAGCCGCGCGAGTGTTTTGCCCGCCACGAGAGTGTCGCTGAGCGATTTTTTTTTGATGGCTTTAATTACTGCGATAAATTACTAGTCGAAAGAGTTCTCGCCGACAGTGTGCGCTTTTATTGGCACGGAAACATACCTACTTACATCGATTGTACGTTTTTTGAACGAGAAAACAGTCGACAGCTAATCGCTTCCTCGTCGGTGGTGGGACAAGTGCCCTAATTATAGCTAAACGATTCTGAAAATTGTATTTCAAAAAACGTCTTAAATAATATTCTGCAGAAAATTAAGGATTTTACTGATATTCATGGCTCTGCGACTTACACGAAACTGAAAATTCTTATATTTAAGTAGGTATATTGTTATATTATCTTCTACTTACGTACTCCAAGCATTATCTAGATAGGTACTCCTATCAAGTGGCATGAATTGTACAGAAATTCCTATGTTGACGTCTGACGATCGGAACGATATGACTTTGCTTTTACGTACCTAATAGGTATTTTCTTGTTTCTGCCTACTTACGCTAATAATAATGTACGTTTATTGTTACTAACGTAACGTTTAATTTGTCAGTGGAATTTCGCAATATTTTTTTACTATCACAATTAGGTATGTTTTTCCTTAACAACATATACAATTAATCATAACTATGTATACACAGGAGAGTTTGAGCCTTCCATGATTTCTTAACTTCTCTTTGAGACACCTTACAAAAATGAATGAGCACAAACAAAATTGACACATTACACTTTCAACGTACCCTTCGCCCTCATCGGCGTCACTGTCATCGACACCATTGCAATCTTCAGCGTCACTCATTTTTTTAGAAATGCCTGTCTACTAGACACCCGACCGAATCTTTCCGTGCCAATACCGAACACTGCCATCATTTGCCCTTGGTAAAAGATTACCTACACTGCAAGCTATATTATTAAATTAAGTGAAGTTAACTTATGGCCAAGCATGCGCCATACATCGATGTTATATTGGGTATACGTACTCTCGGGTCACGAACGCATGCTTAGGGCTTCCAACGCGTAATCTCTTTAGAAAAGTATGTAATGGCAGCGTTTTGACTATATTCAGAAGTTATATTTTTGTGTAATTTGTAGGCTTCATAAAGCAGTTTATGCAATGGTTGATATGTAGTGGATAAATAAAAAATATATTAAATAACTTATCGTTTGAATCTCAGAATAAACAAAACTATCAATGGTTTGAATATAAGGCTTACAATTCGTAACCTATCAAAAACCATAAGTATAGGTATCTTAAGAATACCTGCCTAGCAATGGAAAAAATTGTAGCAAGGAATCCTTCAAGCTCAGCACTCGTATTGGGTTACTTCCTACGAATAAAACATCAATTTTGATCTAAGGGATACTTTCACTGATAATAAGTTTGTCAAATAACGCCGCTAGCGCGCCCGTAGGCCGTAGGGAACGAATGGCGTGGACTTTGGTTTGCACGGCAGCACGGCCGGCCCTTCAGCAGAGGCTGTTTTGCTCGCCGCCGCCATGAGTAGGTAATGATATATTACATAAAAAGGTTCGACGAAGCTTTCTAGAAGCACTCGACTGCGGTACGTGCGGGACAAAGGAGCGACCCGAACATGCCCTAAGTAGTTTGGGCCCTATGTTGTATAGTGGTCCTCATTTACCACGAGGTCGAAGGCGTCGGACTTCTGTGTCTCTTTTTACACTATGGTTGCGGCAAGCAAGGCGGGCTGCAGGATCAGCTGATTTATATAAACACAAATTTAAATAAACTCGTGAGTATTTCTATACCAATCATTTAGGTACGTACCTATTCAAATATGAGGTCCTGGGGAGAGTCCTGGGGTCTAGCGAAAAAAGTAGAATGTGTAAATGTAAGCTCTTCCATATTATGTGATACGCCATTAAACTTCATCTTGTAATCCCACTTTAAAATTTCTACTCCCTATTTTGCCACTTTTTCCAATGAAAATAAGAATATTTTCTCATAAAGTTACAATAAGTTTAGTTACAAAATGGTCGGTGCCCGACAATTTGCTTTATTTCTGAAAGCTCCCTGCGCTCATAATGTTATTAAATGCTATATCATGTTACTCATAAAACAAGCATTAGGAGTAAAGATCAACCTCAAATTAAATGAAGCTCATTCATTTTAAAAGCACTTAGAAGCGATTTAATATTTCGCTTAATCATCTAAGTAGGTATATTCTATTGTATTTAGAAATCCTACATGGTGCCTTTTAGGTTTGCCACTTGAACCACACCAAAACGACATATTATTATGACATACAAAACAGCCTCACTAAGTCCGGGGCTTACGCGTAAGAACCTTACTATATGGCAGTCATGGCAGCGTCGTTGTGGTACCTAGACATTTACGAGAATCGGGAGGTATCGGAGTACTGTGTCTCTCCTTAATCTACTTACCATACCCATTCCGAGTTGGGACACTAAAGATTCCATTATCAGTAGGTATCACCTGTGGTAGGTAATAAATACCTATCTTCTTGTATGGATAAGTCGAAGCATTTAAAAATTATTATATAGGTACCATAAGCATTCTACCCACGATACTGCGGCAGGGCCGATTTGGAGTAACAAGTGGTCAAGCCTCTTTAACATGTCGTAGTAGGTCGGATCTTAGAAGGACGGCAGGAGCAGATATGCATCCGATTACTGAGCGGCAGACATGCGTAGCGGCCATGTGTATAGGTACCACCCTAGATTGCTCCAATCTGGCTGCCTCCTAAATCAGCCCTACCTCAGTGTCGTGAGTAGAATGCTTTTTTAAGTTTTTAAGTCGGCTGGTCATCGAATAATAGGTACCTACTCGTAGGAGATCTATAGAGCGCACTTAGACTTTACTCAGACTTAAGACACCGCTAAAGCGAGACAGCGTTATAACGCTGCCATAAATCTGTCTCGTTTTAACTGAAACTTAAGTCTAAGCTAAGTCAAAGTACGGTCTATAGATTTCAACCGTAGTGTCCATCGCTCCCCTGTGATGTAGGTACTTACCTAGTGCAAATAAAATAAGCTATTCAATCAATCTAAGCCGCTAGTTGTCCACAAAGTTTTAATAGATTGCCTTCGATAGAGTAGGGAGAGCCTGCACTTACCCTAATAAGAATAACACACGATATTGATGTTATTTTTTTATACAAATATTTTCGTGAAATTTTATGCAAATGGTTGTCTGAAATACGAATATCTACGAATAGGTAAGTATTTTGAATGCAATCTCTAAAAGCTGCAGTCTTAAGAATAGGTGCAAGCAATGCATTCGCCAAGGCGTGAACAATGTTCAGAATCTCGCCAACATCACAGGAAGAACGGGGAAGACGTTTGTTACAAAAATACCTTACTAAGATCAATCAAGGAAGATAGCGATGGCAGTTGCTTCGTCAGGTGTTCTTGCTACTCGAAAAACTACTCATCTACTTTTAAACTTCCGCTATTCGTATCTAGTGTGTCTCCATACTTCCATTGATTATGTGGGATGAATGCAGTGTAAGCCACAGAGCACATGTAGAGGCTATGGACAGAAAAACTTTGCTGTGTGGGATTATACAGGTACTTTTGTATTTGCTGGAGATTTCCGACAGATACCTAGCTACTTCACGCGTGCAAATATTATCATTTCACAATATAAAAAAAACCGGCCAAGTGCGTGTCAGACTTGCGCACCAAGGGGTTCCGTACATGATTTTCGGATTTATTCCTTTAGTTGTGCTATAAGACCTACCTACCTGCCAAATTTCAAGATTCTAGGTCAACGGGAAGTACCCTATAGGTTTTCTTGACAGACACGACGGACGCACGGACGGACAGATGGACAGACAGACAGACAACAAAGTGATCCTATAAGGCTTCCGTTTTTCCTTTTGAGGGACGGAACCCTAAAAACACTAAATTGCACCCGTGCGAAGCCGGGACGGGTTTACTAAAAAAAACTTTATCTTTTTTTACTAAAAATTTACTAAAAAAAAAACTAAAAAAAATGGATTTTAATAATGGACTAAGAACGTTATCGGAATGTACTTATTCAGAGGTTATCAATTAATATTTTATTGATGAAAATACCAATTAACTGGGGAACTAAACTGGGGTATTTGGCTACTTATTATAGTACCTTTATCATTCTTATTTGCTTGAGATATCCAAAGATTTTCCTTAAACGTGCTTCACAGTCAATGAGGTCATCGTGACAAAGCAAAAATGTTATGGCCCCATAACTTCTACATGTGCTCTATGGCTCACAGTGGATTCATCCCACATAATCAATGGAATTCTAGATACGTATAGCGGAAGTTTAAAGGTGAACGCACACTTAACCGAGCCGAACGAAACAAATTTAGAATTCTGTATATGAAAACTCATGAAACCTCGCACACTTCCCAAATCGCCCAAATCTTAGTGCGTTCATCTTAAAAGAGGATGAGTAGTTTTTCCATAGCTAAGAGAGTTGCAGGAATACCTGACGAAGCAAATGCTATCGCATCGCTATCTTCCCTGATTGTCTTATCTTAGCAAGGTATTTTCGCAACAAACGTTTTCCCCGTTCCTCCTGGCGCGCTAATCGGGCTTATCTCAAAAACTACTATACGGATTTTCATCCGATTTCCACGAACAGAAAGAAGGAATATCTGAGAATGAAGTACAATAAAACACAATAATTACATGCAATTAGCATTCACTTTTATTCGATAGGTACAAGTAATTATCTATCATTATAAGGTGCCGAATAAATAATCAATTAAAATCACGCACATTAATAACGACCTATATTTATAAGCATTATTTTACTATCAGTACCGCAATTTTCAATAGTAGGTATATTCTACATTATTTTATTACGCAGCGTATAGTGCGCGCAAAACAAGTCCAATGTGAACACGGGGCGTATAACTGCGTATTATACAAGAACAGATCTCAGCCGGGCTTACGTATCCTCTACGTAATTCTTAGTCTATAATAATCTATAACGTACGCAAATCGCCTTGTTGCAACTTCAGATTGCACTAGGTACTTGCTTTGCGAGCACTATACGCAAATCTCAAATAAGATAGATTACCTACGTAACACATTCAGGTACCAATTTAACAGCCAATAATATGTTTAATTATACACATCATTATCCCTTTGTAATTAGTATCTAATCTGTGTGGCTAATTCTGGTGTACGTACATAATCTCTAAATTCACAGGTTAAATCTAGGGCTCTTTCATAATGCTCCCTGCGGAAAAGGTTAGCACTCGATTTAGAAAATCAATTCAGTTTAGAGATTCTGTCGGTACAACAGAGTTAGACACATTATTTTGCTGAATATAAAATGTACTTGCAGTATCGTTATACCAATGCTTCCTTTTATACGAATAAGGCCTAGCCCGCACAGCGATTTTTATTCGCGCTATTTATTTTCCGCGTACGATATTTCACCTACACGCATTGCGAAAGCGGTAATCGCCGTACAACTTCATACTACATAAAATATTCGCACGAATTTAAAACCGCACCGTGTGAAATTTGTAATTTTCCGCGCGAATTTTAAATCGCAATGCGGGCAGCTCTATATGATTGCAAGTGTCACAGAATTGCGAATAAAAATCGCGCGATTCTTATTCGCTGTGTGGGCTAGCTATCAAACAAAATACAAAAGGCGTATTCAATTAGCTACAAGGATAACGCTTATGTACCTACGATTTTAAAATGGGGACGTGTCGTCTGGCAGTAGATTGAAGCAATTACATAAGCACATAACGCAAAGGGCAGCAATTGACATATTTTTTTGATCCCTGAATTGACCTATCCTACATGTAGGCATGAGAACAGAAATCTTAACAACACTGGTCTATCTCGGTATTTTAAATTACAATAATGTATAAATATTAAAATTACAATTAAGTATGACTAGTCAATTGTGTTTAAAACTTTAACAATACCGTACATTATCCCTGATAATAATATTATTGATAAGTTTATTTCTACGAAAACGAAGTACAATTTTAATTTGATCATACCTATTTTACTACACTTAGGTACAACATGTTTAAAAACAAGAAATACGATCGTTATAACAGTCTAGATTATCTAACAAAAGGTGACCAAGGTCTAATCTGTACTTAGTTGTAGAAAAAAACATGAAATTATAAAAATTTATAGTACTTCGCTATCAATAAAGATTAAAACATTATCATAAAGATAGTTCCACTTCCAGAAGTCTTACTAGTTATCACCACATACCTAATAAATTAACTTTTTGGATTGTGGTTACATAAAATATTTTCATATAATTTATTTCAACTTTTCAACTTTGAGCTGGGTTATGGGTTTTGATCACATGACAATTTAATCACGTCCACAACTGCATTGCAACTGCCGAGGCTGACAGACTGTGCAGTCCGCGTGCAGTCCTTAGGCAGTCCAGACTTGCAGTAGGTCGGCAGTTGCGATGCAGTTGTATTAACTGCACAACAACTGCATTCTAACTGCAATTTTGCGGCCTTGCAACCCAAATGTTGTCTGACCCTAATTTAAGAAAACAAATTCTTGATTAATTGATTATATTTAAAAATGTTATAGAGGCCTAGTCCTTTTTTTTAAATTCGGATACAAGTTAACCCTTGACTGCAATCTCACTTGGTGGTAAGTGAGTCTAAGATGGAAGCGGGCTAACCTAGAAGGGGTATGGCAGTTTTTATTAACCCCATGCCCCATTTAGTTTCTACACGACATCGTACCGGAACGCTAAACCGCTTGTCGGCACGGCTTTGATGGTAGGGTGGTAACTAGCCACGGCCGAAGCCTCCCACCAGACCAGACCAGAGATTTAGAAATTATAAAATTCCAAAGTCATACCGGGAGTCGAACACGCGACCTCCCACTACACATTTTATTACACTAACATATTAACAATTAATTTTTACATCATTATGTACTTAGCTTTACTTTGAACGTTGTACTTATCTGAATCATTTTTTATTCTATCTAAAATTGTCTGTCAGTTCTTTTTGAGATCAGTTGCAGTTAGTGTTTTAATGTTAATGATTTTGTTATTAAGTAAATTGTTACAGAAAAATATTTAGAATTCTAAATTTTGTTTTCGTCCAAGATGTTCTTAGCCATATTTTGTGCATTTCAAAGAACTTAAACACAAACGTCTCTAAAAAATATGAAACAGGTTTTAACTGACGCCTAAATTGAAATTTTGAGTCTTTGTATGGGAAATCTGTCAGGTTTAGATAAACGTGTCTTAATTTTTGTGGAAAGGCCTTTAAGTTTATACATAAATGGTAGGTACAGTAATTGGTGTCACGTAAAAACACATCCTATCTTCCAGAGGCTTTTAACATATAATTAACTGTAGGTATACTGATAAGGTAGGTCCTAAATAATATGCATATTCACTAAAAATATACTCGATTCCGTCTTTCCTCTAAGGTCACGTGGGCCACGAGCCCAGGGCCGCCGCCTGATGTAGTTTTCTTCCAACCATTAATTGGCGGACTAGGGATGGGCCTCAGGTCTAAAGGTTCTCTAAACCCTGAGAAGTTCTATTGCAAATATGTTCATTGCTTGAGAGCCAGTTTAGAGTTGATTTGTGGTTACATCATTAAAAAAAAATTAAATGTGTTTCAGTTTTCAAAGCGACATAACTATACCAAGTGGGGTATCATATGAAAAGGCTTTATCTGTAGGTTCTTAAACAGATTTTTATTTATTTTTATGCATAATAGTTTTTGATTTATAGCGCAAAATGTCGGAAAAATTACCCGAGTAACGGAACCCTCGGTGCACGAGTCTGACTCGCACTTGACCGGTTTTTTTAATAATATTACCCAAGGGGGCGCATTGTTGACTACGTTTCGGCGCTCCCCGTATGTCGATGCCCACCTCTCTATGCGGTCGCACCACTCACACCACCCATAGGCCGGCCCTGTGCTGAGTTATTAAACTGACAATCGATTGAAATTATTACATAATTAAAAATTAAATGATTACATAATTAAGTAAATAATATAAATTTTGTGCTATCTTATAATACTTTCACATTTATTTTTAAAATCAGCTAATTAGTAATAATTAATTAGCCTTTGGGTGTTTACTACTATGTAACATTACTGAAGTTAAAACTCCTTTACAAGCAATCCCCCATACATACAAAATTTAAGAAAGAAACAACAATAACAAACTATTAAACACCCAAAAATACAAATATATCTCAATTTATATGGAAAAAAACACATACAACATTTTCCCAGACATAAGAATAAAAAATAAACAACAATTTGAAGAATGGACATTATGCATAACTAAAAAATATTACTTTAAGTCTTTGGTAACAAAGAATAGGTGATTGATCACTTGTTCATGTTTTAAATTGTTCAATCACTGATGAAAATGAATGATATCACATCATAATACACTAAACATACATACATCAACACTCAACAAATAAAATTAATAATCATTAAGTAATTTGTGCAATGTACATTCAAATAATAACTGTTTTGTGTTTTTGCTTTTAAACTAATAATAATAATCATACTGTTGTTGGAGTCTTGACTTCTTTATTTACAATGTAAAATTTGTGCTTCTTACCTAATACACCCCATATCACTGCAATATTTTCGATTACAATATTAAATGGTATGGTCGCTAATGCACCCCCAACAAACATAAAGAACTTGAGAGGGCCAAATCTATGTATAGGAAATGATTTGATAACACCAAATATATACATGTAAATATTTACAGCACCTATAAACCCACATGTTAAATCTAAAAGATGCGGGCAAGGTATAGGACAAAATGCTGCAAGTAAGATGTTGCTGGTGGAAAATGGCAGTGTAACCCATGAGTAACAAGATATCGCTAGAAAAACCTTATTAACAACAGGTATCTCTTTAGAATGTACAACCAAAAGAATACCTTGAAGCCACCGTTTTCTTTGTTGCATAAAATCCCACAGGGTAAATGGGGATTTTTCCCACATTTCTCCTTCAATAAAATTGAATGTATAGCCTTGTACATAAGCTTTCATTGCAAAGTAACAGTCTTCTGCAACTGAGCCATCCAGACCATTGTCAAATGATACTTTCTTTTCTGCAGACACCTAGAAAGATATTTTATAATGAATTTCAATATCAATAAATATTATAAAAAGATAATTCCTGACTCATCTACCTACACCCATCACGAACCCTTGGACCTACAAAGTACATAGCTGAAATTTTGCGCAGAGGTTCCCTTTAATAATATAGACAAGATACAAGGCTAAATTCTTCCAAATATCCACAGGATACGGAAAAAAGAAGTATATTTTCGCCGAGACAAGCCCCGGGCGGTAGCTAGTCGATATACAAATATTTTGGTTGACCCCAAAATTTCTGAAAAGAATGAATTAACTCAATTCTAAAATATCCTGATAACTATCTTAATGTACTTTTACCCAAGTATGTACCTACTGGACTTAAAAATATTGTAATGACTTTTTATTTATTTTAATCTTTGTAATGCTTTGTAAAAAATAAAGATAGTGAAAACTTACTTGAGTAACCACATAAGACCCTTTCCAACTGAAAAGTGGCTTGTGAAATATGTAAAACTGAAATCTGAGTTTCCCCATATCATCAGCTACACGAAAACTATCAGCCAATGTTGTAAGCCAATTAACAATGTGATCATTGGCATACGTGATGAGACCTTGCCCAAATTGGTGTTGGCCATCTAGTACAAAGTTTATTATACCACGAACTGAGTTCTCTGTTAACAGAGTTTCTTCATCCAAGTGTACAATCCAATCAGTATCTGCCAGGATATTAACTGTATCTTCCAAGCAGTATTGCAGTGCTCTTGACTTGAACAGTGCACCAGTTTTAGTTTTGTACTCAGCTGGTACAACTACCTCTCTCACTCTTCTATGCTTAGGTAGGTTTATAGCTTTATCTGTCACAACCTCTATCATAAAGTTTTCCATGCCTACATCTAAACATGTATTCATATTTTTGGTTACATTGTCCCTTACTAACTTAGGGAAATCCCCTCTAGTTACAACCCTTATACAAATAAATGGCGAAAGAAGTGGAGATCCTTTTAATTTAATTTTCCCTGGGAATGCATTAAATAATGTTAGCCCACCAAAATTACAGAGGACTTGAGGTATAGTAAGTAATGTTAAGAGTCTTAATGTGTACAATGTTAGGGTTCCATAGATGCCATAGGTTTCCCAAGGATCTATATATGGTTTTTCCTTGTCATTTAGATTGATGGCGCCCGCAAATACCAAAAATAAAAATATAAATGATATAAAAAATGTACAGTGAAATAGGTGTTGCACTTTTCCACGAAGCATTCTGAAAAAAAAATCTTTGATCAAAGATAACACTTTAGATAACACATAATGCTACTTATAAACCAATTTTCATTAATATAATTATTATTAGAAAACCATTTCAATCATTTGGTAGGTATTTACCTAATTTGTTAAGCTGTAAAAATTGATTCAAGTGTTTATAATATAATGGACACCAATCAATCATATTTAATTAAAGTTCCAAATCCTTATCAAAATGTGTAATAAATTACCTTTCGGCTTTTAAACAATCCTCAAAAGAAACAAAATATCACAGTCAACTTGAACTATGTTTCACTAAAAACACTGAATACTGAGTCCTATAGAAGTATCATAAGGAGCAGGATCAACACAATTATTTGATTGTTGAATTATTTCAAATGCAATATAATTTACACAATAGAATGTTTCAAATTTTATCAACAATATCAAGCTCAGAATCAGAACAGCCATAGATACCAGTGCTGCCAACTCTATAAAACCGTTTGTCGCTATTATGACGCATCTTTGAAAAGTCGCCAGATCGACCATGCATTGAAAAAATTAAAAGTCGCTATAAGGCAATGAAAAATCAGAATAGGAAATCAAAACAAAATAAATATCAATTTTTTACTGCACAAGGAGATTTATTTGAATAAATGCAAAATTTTAATAAATTTTACACATGGCTATAAACTACATCGTCATTCGAAAACATCCCATATCTTTTTTATCTGTAAGACGGTGACCTCTATCATTTCATGGGTAGAAAATTATGATTTCAACAAAGACAATTTTTAATAATCGCTATAAAAGTCGGTAGTCCGTAGTAAGACAAGTCGTAGAAGTAATTAGAATATTTTTAAGTATTACAATAATATAATTTATACAAACTACAAGAGCCATTGCAAGAGCCACATGGTCGCATTAGTGACCCAGCTCCTAAATGAGATATTTTTTTTAAGTCGCTTAAGTGCCAAGAGAAGTCGCTAGCATAATCGAAATGTCACCAAATTGGCAACACTGGATGCCTATGCCTATCAAGGTCTGTGACTCTGTGCTCTTTTGATATAGATACTTTTTATAGTTGATAGAAGAGTTTAAGAGTAGTGACTTTTGTATTACTTTGACGTTATTAATTTTATTGTTGTCGTCAAAAATGGAATAAATAAAAAATCGTAATCCACTGCACTTTATTCTGCTCAGTATTATACTAGAGGTTATTGGCCCGCACGTAAGAAAAGCGAAAATATGAGTCATCACGTGCACATTGAGCCATTGAAACGAGAAAATTATGATACATGGAGAATCCATGCAAAAGCTCTGTTGATGAAACTTGGCCTTTGGAGCTATGTTTCAAATATAATTACGAAGCCAACAAAAGAAGGTGATGAGCTGAATAAATACATAGAAAAAGATGGGTTAGCATTAGCTGAATTATTACTTATTATATCGCCAGGGGAGTTAAAACAAGTTAAAAACTGTACAACAAGCAAAGATGTCTGGGATACGCTGGAAAGCATATATTACAGTAAAGGTCCCGCAAAAAAGGCTAGTCTATTGAAAGATTTAATATTACGGAAGATGAAAAATGATGAAAACATTGTCGATCACTTAAATAAGTTCATGGACATTGTTGACAAGCTCGCAGACATGGATATACTAATTAACAAAGAATTACTTAGTATAATGATGTTATATAGTTTACCTCAATCTTTCGAAAATTTTAGAATTGCAATAGAATCTAGAGATGACCTACCAGATCCAGACAACTTAAAAATAAAAATTATTGAAGAAGCTGAAGCTAGAAAAAATATAGCTAGTACAAGTGAACAGAACTCTGACCAAGAGGCGTTATATAGTAGACAACGTGGAAAAAATAAGAAATACATTGTTAAATGTCTTAAATGTAAGAAAAAAGGACATAAAGCTAATGAGTGCTGGTCAAAAGTGGACCAAGGTAATAAAAATAATGCGAATCTATGTTACTCAGGAGATACATGTCTAAATACGAATGACAGTAAAGAAAAAATGAAGAAGTGGTGTCTTGACAGCGGCTGCACTTCACATATGACACATGAATTGGAAAGATTCGTTAATGTAGAAAAACATGACAATAAAACTTTAAGGTTAGCTTCAGAGAACTGTTCAGCACAAATTGAAGGACGTGGTCTGGCTAAACTTTACATAAAGAAAAGACCAGATCTGAAACTGACTGAAGCCTTGTATGTACCGTCACTGACTACAAACCTAATGTCAGTAGGAAAAATGACAGACAAAGGTGCAACAGTTTTATTTAAACAGAAAAATGCAACCGTGATGCGAAATGGTGAAATACTGTTAAGAGCTGAAAGAAATGAAGACGGTTTATACTATGTTAGAGAAAATTTAGCAGAAAAAGCTAATCATTGCGAAGCAAGCAAGATGCAGCAATGGCATAGAAAGTTAGCACATCTTAATGAAGGGCAAATGAGAATAGCACTTAATAAGAAAATTATGGAAGGTTTAGATTTTAATAAAAATGACACAGTTAAAGACTGTGAAGTCTGTGCTAAAGGCAAAGCAACAAAACTGCCGTTTAATGTCGTTAAAGATGAGCAAAGAACAAATGAAAGATTGCAAATTGTGCATACTGATGTATGTGGTCCCATGAGACAGCTATCAAAAGGGGGTTCCAAATACTTCATCACATTTATAGATGATTATTCAAGATATACAAGAGTATATACAATGAAAACTAAGGATGAAGCCCTATCAAAATTTAAGGAATTCAAAAACGAAGCTGAAAGATTTACTAAACAGAAGATAGTATGTTTACAAAGCGACAATGGGACGGAATATATAAATAATCAGTTTGATAAATATTTAAAAGATAATGGCATCAAAAGGAGACTTTCCGCACCATATACGCCAGAGCAGAATGGCTTAGCAGAAAGAAAAAATAGAACATTGCTTGATAAAGCTAGATGTATGCTGATAGACGCTAATATGAAAGAAGTTTTTTGGGCTGAAGCTATTAATACAGCTAACTACTTGGCAAACCGTAGTCCTTGCACAAGTATTGATAATACGACTCCATTTGAAAAGTGGGTAAAGAAAATCCCGTCTGTAAGACATTTTCACATATTTGGAAGTAAGGCATTTGTACTTAAGAAAGGAAGGAAAAATGGAAAATTTGAAGCCAGAGCGACAGCTGGAATTTTTGTAGGATATTCGGAAAACCACAAGGCGTACCGGATTTTCAACCCAAAAACAGACAATGTGATGATCAGCAGAGATGTCAAAGTACTGGACAAAATGTTTTATGAAAACGAGATCAAAGAAGAACAAAAACAAGATGTAGTTGATAAAAATGAAATAGAAATTATACTTTTTCCTGAAAAAGAAAATGAAGAAAATAATGAAGGTTTGAATGAACACGATACTGATGAATCAGAACAGGAATTGAATGATGAAATATTCGTAGATGCAACTACAGAAAATGATGAAATAAATAATGAAATGTGTACAGATAATGAAGTCGAAGCGACTAGTTCTTTTGACAAAAGACAGAGAAAACCACCAGCATGGCATCAAGATTATGAAATGGATGCTGAACAATCATTCCTCTGTGAAATAGACGAGAACAGTGATGAATGGGAAGATGCGATAATAAGCGAGATTGAATCTCATCTTAAAAACAATACTTGGAAAGTTGTACACAGGAATGAAAGCAAAAATTTGATAGATAGCAAAATGATTTTAAAATATAAATACAATGCAACGGGAGAAATAGATAGACGAAAAGCACGACTTGTAGCTCGTGGGTTTAATCAGAAAGAAGGTATTGATTATACAGAAACATTTGCACCTGTTGCGAAAATGAGTACGATTAGACTACTCATTGCACATGCGATTGAAAATAAAATGAAGTTATCCCAACTAGATGTGTGTACTGCATTTTTAAACGGCGATATAGATGAACAAATTTACATGAAAAAGCCGAAAAATCTAGACAAATATTTGAAAATTATAATTACACACGGAAAAGATAAAGAGTTGATTAGGAAAGCAAAAGAAATGCTATTAGATATAAATAAATATAAAAATAATGGGATATGTCAATTGAATAAAGCCATATACGGTTTGAAACAAGCAGGAAGACAATGGTTCTTGAAGTTACATAAAAAATTGTTGGAAATTGGATTTAGGAACTCGTCAGCGGATCCTTGCTTGTATATATTAGACAAAGGAGGAGAAAAGCTATTTGCGAACATTTATGTAGATGATTTAATACTGGCATATAAATCAGAAAACTTATTGAAAGAAGTTAAAACAAAATTGCAAAAAGCTTTTGAACTAAGAGATATGGGTTCACTACATCATTGCCTGGGCATACAATTCACCCATGTAGGGGGAGAAATGATGTTGTCACAGGAGAATTATATTGATAATTTGATTAAAAAGTTTAACATGGCTGATTGTAAGCCAGTGTCAACGCCAATGGAGACTGGTCTGAAATTGGAGAAAGGAACAGGAGAAAAAGAAATGGAGAATATACCATACCAAATGTTAATTGGATCTCTAATGTACCTAGCTGTAGCCACAAGACCAGATATAATGTTTGCAGTAAGTTATTTGAGCCAATACAATACATGTTTTGATAGTACACATTGGCAAGCTGCGAAAAGGGTGCTTCGTTATTTAAAAGGAACGAAGAATGCAAGCATCAAATATAAAAAGACAGGAATGGCATTAACAGGCATGGCTGACGCGGACTGGGCGGCATGTACCCTTGACCGTCGTTCTTATACGGGTTATGTTTTTAAATATGGCGGTGGCCTAATCAGCTATGCGACAAAGAAGCAAAGAGCGGTGGCTTTGTCGACAGCAGAAGCCGAATATATGGCGATGACAGAAGCCACGAAGGAAGCTCTACACTTAAAGTATTTGTTGGAAGATCTTGGAGTATGTCAACAAATCGTTCCAATATATAATGATAATTTGGCTGCACAGATGTTAGCCAACAATTTGATGACTGGCAAAAGGTCAAAACACATAAGCATTAAGGAACATTTTATAAGAGACTGTGTTCAGAAGAAATTGATTACCTTACGCTACAAGGACACAGAAAATATGGAGGCAGACCTTTTTACAAAAGCGTTACCGCAGCCAAGGTTGACGAAACTCTTAAAAATGATTGGAGTCACTCAGACCCCAAAGTCATCGTGAGGGGGAGTGATATAGATACTTTTTATAGTTGATAGAAGAGTTTAAGAGTAGTGACTTTTGTATTACTTTGACGTTATTAATTTTATTGTTGTCGTCAAAAATGGAATAAATAAAAAATCGTAATCCACTGCACTTTATTCTGCTCAGTATTATACTAGATCTTTATTTAGAGGCATCTAATCTATGGTGTATTCTGTTTGTGCTGTGCTTTTGTTTCTGGTCGGTGCTGTGCACAACCACCATCACCATAGATTGCAGACCACCAGAACATGCAGGACACTTGGGATGCACCGTCGCACCGTCGATGCGATCCGATTCTTTGCAGGTATCGATACAACATCCCCTTTTCGACTAACAAAATAAGAGCGAACCATAGTAAACATTGATGTATTAGAGCGAACGGTTGGACACTTGATTTTCGATTATGATATCAGCTGATCTCTTATTCTCATTCGGCCGTCAAAAAAGTACTAGGTATTTATTTCAAGTACACCTGCTCGCCCTCTAGCACGATGGACCGACGATCGGGAAGTGGCTGGATGAGGAAGGCTGAGGACCAGTTGGGGTGGTACTCTTTAGGGAAGGTCTATGTCCAACAGTGGACATCCACAGGCTGATGATGATGATGACACCTGCTCTATCCTGGGATTTTTAGGGATAAATTAAAGTAGCCTACGTCGCTCTCCAGGTCTTCAAATAGATATATCTGTATAAAATGGGTCAAACCTTCATTACCGCGTCATTGAAAGACAGCTAACAAACAAACACACGTTTGCATATTTTATAACATTACCCATATTAAATATTATGCAAAAAGTGCATCCCTAAAATATTATTTCTGAACACAGATTTGTTCTATGTTCTGAGTTTCCAAAAAATGGTTAGCTGAATTGTTTTCAAAAGGAATCTAGAGCCGTAAAACCAATTTAAAAAATATCCGAATCGATTTCGTCAATGACATTGACATCCAATCAGGGCCGGCTATCCTACGGTATTTCAAATATGCTTAGGTACATTGCAAGTACATGTCTTCTATCTCACATAATTAGTATGGGTAGACATTAAGCTTCTCGCTTCACTACCACAGCTATATTTTACGCACACGTTTGAAATTTTTTATTACTATATGTATTATAGTTATATGGAATGGTCGCATGAGGAGTGTGACCAGCTAAGGGTTTTACCCTAAAGGTGGAAGAAAAACGAGCTTAGATTTTTATAGAAAAAAGTATAATATTTTATTGGATTTAACTTTAAATTTCATGTTGCCAAAATTAAAGGTTTTTAAGAATCATAGAGCAAATTTAAGTAAAATAATATATTTAGGTTTGAAATTACAGTGATATAACCATGATAACCATTTTTTGAATAAAGTAATATAAAACAGAGTAGCAGTAACATACAAAATATAAAAATGTTCAATGTCGTTCATTCGATTTCTCATTTCAATAGGTACGATTAAAAATCTGAATTTGGGGGAAATAAAATCAAATGTCGACAACACTGTTGATAAAACAAAAATCAATAAAAATGGCGTAACGTAGAAATCAATAAAATACGAAAACTTTTTAGCCAATTTAAATCACTGTTTCATATGTTTTTCTTAGAAATTCATCGTCTTTTTTTCTTAAATTGAGTATACTTGTTTTGTATACACTCGTATAAAGAATCAGTGAGCGCTAATAACCATAACCGCGATTGAGAAATGTATTCCTTGGTTTGGACTTGCATTTTGCGTTTTCACGAAGATCAAAGAAAAGGTGGCCCACATCTAGCGAATGCCGAAGATGCACCAAACATCTGGGGGTTCTGGGGACTTCTGGGGGTGTTCTTACTGTGAAGGCGATAAGGGCATGTAAAACAACCTCCAAGTGCAAGCTGCTGGAAAAACTACCTCAGGAGAGTGGCTGGACGAGAACGACTGGATGGAAAAGGCTAAAGGGACTCTCATACATGCATGCAGTATGATAACTATATAAGACTGCAATTACGGAGGTGGAAAGCATAGTTTTGTCATCACAGAGTAAGTATTACTAGATGATGCCCGCGACTTTGTTCGCGTGACTTAGATTTTTTAAATCCCATGGGAACTCTTTCATTTTCTGGGATGAAAATTAGTATCCTATGTCTCCTCCAGGATGCAAGCTATTTCAGTGCCAAATAGATGATGCCTGTGACTTCATCCACGTGGAATTAGATTTTTAAGAACTCTTTCATTTCATGGAACAAGAAATAGCCTGCATCCATCTCCGAGATGCAAGCTATCACCACAAAATTTCGTCAAAATTGGTTAAATGGATAGGCTGTGAAAAGTTACAGTTACACTTTCACGTTCATAATATTGGTATGGATTAATTTCAGATGAATTTCTTCATTAAACATGCCAAATCCAAATATATCCATTATACCAAATAAACAGGGATATTCTCACTGATGAGTGGCTAAAAATGTTCATTATGTTGTTCATTGTGAAGTGTGAACTCTTTAATACACTTCAAAGCTTCCTATAAAATAAACACTGAGATAATGAGATGGATACTCTTTAATTTTCTAGGATAAAAAGCATGGCTCTTAAAATGCCTATCTGTGTCTCCAGATGCAAGCTGTTTCCCTGTGGGATTTCTCCAAATCTGGTTCTTTTGTTGAGCTAAAAAAGAAAATTTACTCTATTTATGAATGATAATATAATTTACCATTTACTTTATGTTTCTGCCTTAACTTTCCAGAATAAGGAGTTGGTCATCTGAATTGGTGTTTACACTGGGAACACAGTGAAATCCTGCACCTGAGATGCTGTGTGAGAAGCTACAAAACTGAAAAAGAAACATGTTGGAACTATGCCAGGCATTCCTGAACATATTGAGGCAAGTAAAACAGTGGTTTATTAAATATCATACCATATATCTATACATATAAAAATCACTGACTGACTGACTTACCAATGCACAGCTCAAACTACTTGACGGATGGGGCTGAATTTTGGTATGCAAATAGTCATTACGGTAGACGTAGCTAAGAAGGGATTTTTGAAAATTCAACCCATAAGGGGTTTGAAATTTGTATAGTCCACACGGAAGGTGGAGAACCGTGTTTGGTGGCCCACTCTTGGAAAGGCCTATGCCCAGCAGTGAACGCATACAGGCTGATGGAATTGAATGTCATAGACTAAGGATTAAATACACAAACTTGGCTGATTTCTGTTTTTATACAATGTGCAGACTATATTCATACACCTCATATTAAGAATCTGTACTACTTATTTTACATTCACTATACAAGCTTACACCCGTCATTTTGTCTGTAGAAAAACAATAATGGCTTTATTTAGACTTTATTTAATTTTCCAGTATATATAGTATGGTATCCATCTTCAGGATGCAAGCTATCTTTCTGGTAAACATCTAAATTGGTTTTATTGTTAAGCTATGAAAAAGTGACATGCACAGGTAGCTAATTACAATTTTAGTAAAGATCTCTAACTTTTTGAAAATAAAATATAGCCTATGTCACTCATGAATTGCTCAGCTTTCTACTGGTCTAAGAATTTAAAAAATCGGTTCAGCAGTTTCAGATGTCAGATGCACATGAAGATCTTTTTTATTAACCCCCGACCCAAAAAGAGGGGTGTTATAAGTTTGACGTGTGTATCTGTGTATCTGTGTATCTGTCTGTGGCATCGTAGCGCCTAAACGAATGAACCGATTTTAATTTAGTTTTTTTTGTTTGAAAGGTGGCTTGATCGAGAGTGTTCTTAGCTATAATCTAAAAAAATTGGTTCAGCCGTTTAAGAGTTATCAGCTCTTTTCTAGTTTTCTTGTAGAAAAGAAGGTTACATAACCGTTAGGTTCATAATATTATGTCAATTGACAAATGTCAAGCTGTCAAGATGGACGTTGCCTTGATACATAATTATTTATTTGAAAATGATGTTTTGGAAAACTCTGATACTTTGGATCGTCGGGGGTGTTATAAATTTTTAATTTACACTTGTTTATTTGTTTTTTATAGCAATTCCATAAATACTTTCCTTAAATCTAACATCCATACTAATATTATAATTGCGAAAGTGTGTCTGTCTGTCTGTCTATCTGTCTGTCTGTCTGTCTGTCTGTCTGTCTGTCTGTCTGCTACTTTTTCACGGCCCAACAGTTTAACCGATTCTGACGAAATTTGGTATAGGGTTAGCTTATATCCCGGGGACGGACACAGGTTACTTTTTATCCCGGAAAATCAAAGAGTTCCCACGGGATTCTTAAAAACCTTTCCGCTGTACGATTTGTATGAAATTTGGTACTAAGGTAGCTTGCGTCCCTGTAATTGACATAGGCAACTTTTTATCCCGGAAAATCAACCAGTTCCCACGGGATCTTTAAAAACCTAAATCCACGCGGACGAAGTCGCGGGCATCCTCTAGTTTGGAACAAAATACTATGATTGCACATGGTAGTATTATAGATACCCAGTTTTGGGTGTTGTGCAATTTGGTCTATGCAGCGGGCCCTAGCAGGGAGACCCATATTTTTATTTATATTATATTTAAGTCGTTAAGAAGATCATTTATGGCATACATAGGCTGCACTAAAAGTATCGGGAATGGAATATTTCCACCGTCCCTGTCATATTAAAATCTTTTTAATTGAAAACTCCTTGGTTTTAAAAATCGAATACCATTTATTTATTTAAAAAAAGATTCTCGGTCTTGTCACAAGGTCTTTTCAAACTTGTTTAGTCGTTGAGAAAATGGAATTGACTCGAGAAAATTCTAGAGCGATGATTTATTACGACTTTCGAAGTGGTTTAACACAAAAACAGTGTGTTGACCGGATGATTTCTGCATTTGGTGATGAAGCCCCATCTAAAACCACAATTTATCGCTGGTTTGCTGAATGTCAACGTGGATGTGTCAAGCTCAGTGATGATCCCCGTTAAGGTCGTCCAAAAATCTGCAGTCACCCAAGAAAACGTTGATGCTGTGCGTAAGCTGATTGAGGAAGATCGACATGTGACATACCGCGAGATTCAGGCAACTTTAGACATTGGCATGAGTCAAATACAAATAATCTTGCATGAACAGTTAGGTGTAAAAAAGTTGTTTTCCCGATGGATACCGCATTTGCTCTGTGAAGAGCAAAAAGCGGCTCGCGTTACTTGGTGCGTCAGAACTCTCGAAAGATTCCACGCAGGATGCTGTGTACAACATCGTATTAGGTGACGAATCCTGGATATACGCGTACCAACCCGAAACAAAAAACCAGTCACGAGTTTGGGTGTTCGAAAATGAGTTAAAGCCAACAAAAATCGTTCGTTCACGAAGTGTTGCAAAAAAAAATGGTGGCCACGTTTGTCTCCAAAACCGGCCATGTTGCGACGATTCCTCTTGAGGGACAAAGAACGGTTAATGCAGAATGGTATGCTAGCATTTGTTTGCCACAGGTCGTTTCTGAACTCCGTAAAGAGAACTGCAACCGCCGCATCATCCTCCATCACGACAATGCGAGTTCTCACACCGCGCACAGAACAAAAGAGTTTTTAGAGCAAGAAAACATAGAATTATTAGACCATCCGCCATACAGCCCCGACCTAAGCCCTAATGATTTCTGTACTTTCCCTAAAATAAAGAATACATTGCGTGGTCAGAGATTTTCATCACCTGAAGAAGCTGTGGACGCCTACAAAACGGCCATTTTGGAGACCCCAACTTCCGAATGGAATGGTTGCTTCAATGATTGGTTCCATGATATGGAAAAATGTGTCAAATTTCGCGGAGAATACTTCGAAAAGCAATAAATACATGTTTTAAATAGTAATGTTGTGTCACTTCCTTGATTCCCGAAATTTTCAGTGCCGCCCTCGTAATAGCACTTTTTCTAAAAAAAAGTTTACCAGTCTCCTTCGCAGTGACAATGATGGGTTGAATGTTTATTATTATATTATGAATGGCAAAAAAGTATATCATAATATGTGTGATGTTCCACATCTACTAAAATGTCATTTAAACAATTTCAGAAAAAGGACCTAATCATCGCTAATCGCCGTGCTATTTGCGTGTCAGATCATTGAAAAAATATATGCGGTAGGTGGGATTGGTGGCACTGTAAGGAATAATCGACTAACAGATAGACATTTGAAACCAAATTCTGTCGATAATATGAAGGCAAGTAAAGACATCTTACCATACCAAACTGAAGTTTTACAAACATTTTATGAAGAAACAGGTGGAGCACCCAAAAGTATTTAGCATTGCAACGACTCGTATCAATTTTTAGGGTTCCGTACGTGAAGGGTGCCAATGAGACTCTATTACTAAGCCTCCGCTGTCCGTCCACCTGTCCATCCGTTTGTCTGTATGTCTGTTTTTCAGCGTGCTAAATAGTGTTATATCTTGTGCGATGGTATGGAACCTTTTGTGTGCGAGTCCAACTCACACTTGACCGATTTTTATTTTGGCTTATTACACATTGCCCCTCCAAGTAGGACAAAGTAGATTGTATAACATTTTAAAGTTCAATTTGTCCCACTAATTATTGGTTTGACCAATTGGTGCATAAAATAGCGGCACCAGTGGCACTATTTTTAAGACACAGCCCAAAAATTTCTTGAATTATGTCCTTGATATAAGAATAAAGTAAAGGATGCATTTATTTTAATTCATTTAGGTCCTCTATTTTTAGGGTTCCATATCTTCAAAGAAAAAAGGAATCCTTATACTTCGTTTTCTGTCTGTCTATCTGTGTCTCTATCAAGACAAGGGAATCAAAGCTCTTGAGATACTTCCCGTATATAATCCATGACATTTGGTAGCTAGCAATGTCCTAATAGCACAATAATTAATAAAGGGAAAAATCCGAAATCATGAATTTGTGGTTACATCACATATCTAATCAAAGTCAAAGATTATCATGAAATGTTGTGATTTATGTCTCATAATTTTATAACTAACAATTTGCTCGAATTTGTGTAATTCATTGATAATTCATTTTACCTTTCAGGTCAAGCTTGCTGTAAGAGTCTTTAGCAGAGAGGTGGCCCTCACTGTGTCAATGCGGATGAAGACATACATGGACATTTTAACAATTGACGATTATTGTAAGATACCTGTAAACATCGATGATGGCATTTTCATTACAGAGATAATTTTATTTATAAATAATTTATTCGATAGCTTAAACGGTTGTGGTCATTCTAAAAGTGGTTTTAAGAACGCATTGTCCGAAAAATTGCAACCATTTAGCGTTTTGGAATGATGACGAATTTAGTTAGTCAGGCTTTAGGTATAAAAAATCCGGTCAAGTGCGAGTCGGACTCACCCACGAAGGTTTCCATATCATTATACAAGATATTTTAACCAGTGTGCATTGTGGCACAGTTGCCACAATGCAAGTTAATGGCAACAGCGCCATCTATATCTGATTTAGTAAACTTAATTTTTTTGTGAATTTGTAAACTGATCATGATTTTCTAAATCCACATAAATAGATTTTGAAAATTTTTGTTTCATACATTTTACTAGAATATATTTTGGTTAATGTAGTTTAATGGAAAAGATTTACATTTGTCGAGGGTTTCATACCTCAAAAGGAAAACAGGAACCTATAAAGGATCACTTCGTTGTCTGTCTGTCTGCCCCCCGTGTCTGCCATTTTGGGGGAATCAAAATAGGAATCATGACATTTGGCTGGTGGCAATGTCTTATAGCACAATTGAACGAAAAAATTTGAAAACCGTGAACTTATGGTTACATCACAAAAAAATTAAAGATTTGTGTTCCCAATCAAATAATTAGTTTAACTAAATCACATTCGTCATTAATTTGCACATTTTTATTACACTGGTTTGAGATTTCTTGTACGATCGTGCGGAACCCTTCTGTGCGAATCCGACTCTCACTTGAATGGTATTTTTAGAATCAAGTACAATTATTATTGTTGAAAACATGACTACATCTATACTATCTATACTAATAAATAAAATTGGAGTGTCTGTCTGTAATTTCGAAATAACTACCACATATTAAGGTCATATGGTTATTTGAACGATACCATAACTGAATCACACGTTTTTAAAAATTTTTCTGTCTGTCTGTCTGTCTGTCTGTTTGAAAAGGCTAATCTTCGGAACGGCTGAACCGATTTTAACGGAATTTCACATACAAGTAGAGAATTGACCAGGGTGTAACATAGGCTACTTTTTTAACCGACTTTCAAGAAGAGAGTTGTGTTTTTTACCTATGTACACCAAAATCTCCGAGATTTCTGAACCAATTTGCGTCATTTCTTTTTTAATCGATAGAGGAACTTTGCAACATTATTTCAAAAAAAATTTGGATTCCAACTCCAATCCTGATGCTGCAAGGGATCTGACCAATCCACGCGGGCGAAGCTGCGGGCATCAGCTAGTAACTGAATAATAATGACATACTTTTGTGTCATAAGACACAAAAGTATGTCATAAGACACAAAAGTATGTCATAAGTATGAGATAAGTCATGTTGTTATGCAAAATTCTTGTTGCATTATCTGGTTTTGTATTGTATTTCCTGACAATGAAAATTTTATTACTTAAATCGGTTGATACTTGACCTCAGTAACTTTAAATGAATAATGTCTTTATGAAGACTACGATAATTTGGCATTTGCGTCTTGTATAATTCGTCCAAGACGTTCGATTGTGTTAAATATAAAACGCTGGTCAGAAAACTACAATTATTACACTTATAGCAATTCATTTTATGATATTTAATTGTTATACAGTTTATAATAATCTCTCAAAACAACGTTTTGGAGATGTATCTTGAAATCTAAAGTTTTTATTTTCTAAAAGATAATGATAAAAGAATAGTATGAATAAATTGCTCTGACTAGTTTTAAGTGTGATTGTGAGATGGTAATAACAAAAAATACCCAGCTGAGTTTGTTGTGGTGCATTGGAACCCTACGAAGGTTTAGTTTAGGTACTTTAAGGGCCGGCCCACATATGGCGGAGCGCAGCGCAGAGCATTTTTCACAGTCAAAGTACTATCGACTTTGTCCTCATTGAAATAATATCTAAATTTAATTGTGCATCCGTGCGGATACTTGCGCAGTCCCGCGCGTGCTCGCGCATTCTATGGTAGAAATTCGCGTAATGTGTCACGCGAATAGAAAACTTCGCGGGCATGCTCTGCGCTGAACTCCGCCGCACTCCGCCATGTGTGCGCCGGCCCTTAAGGGCATGAGACGGGTCTGCCCGCGAAATTCAAATTTAATTTGATTTTTCGCAATTTGTAAACTAATACAACAACCTAGGCTTATGGCATTTTAATTGCTCCAATGGCAGTAGCATCCTCACAGGTTTACATAAAAACCTTTACTTGAAAGGGTTCAGTTTAAGAAATTAGCTCTAGTATCGTCGACTAATTTGTGAGTTATAGTGGATACTAGAGCTAATTTCTTAAACTGGACCCTTTCAAGTGAAGATTTTTAAATAAATAGGTGGGGATGATACTGTTACTGTCGCAAATAGAATGCCATAAGCCTACGTTGTCGTATTAGTTTACAAATTGCGAAAAACCAAATTAAATTTGAATTTCGCGGGCAGACCCGTCGCATCCACCTTAATTTTTAAGCGTGCTAATATTTATCACCATCACGTCATTGAACCAAAAATAGTTAATAAGATTTTGAAATCGTTAATAAATTATTTAAATTATTTTGTTTTGTTTTTGTTGACCAAAAAAAGTTGAAGAAATCGGTTATTTGCCGAAAATCGGTAAATGAAAACCGAAAAACCGATATTTTTACGATAAAGTGCGACACTATATTTAATTTACGATTCATTACGATTTTCGAGGCTCATCCCTAAAATTACTAGGCTGTCATGACGTCATCGTGACGTTTTGCCGCAACCGTTTACATCTATATTATATTGTGGGAAAGAGACGTGTAATGTATAGTGTTAAATTGCCATAAGAGGGTGAAATAGAAAGACCATGATACAAAGAAAGTTTATTATAGATAGATATTGATTTTTTCTATATATATAATCCGATATTATCGGTATGTATAGTACTCGCTACTAATCATAAACAGATCTATGGAACTTCGTCGTCTATCTCCGGATTCGTGGTCTGTGCATCCAATTGACATATCAAGCTACTAGCTAGTTTTTTTGGAATCCAATCTATTTGTGGTGCATCAATTTTTGAAAATGTGTTAAATCTTTTAAATAAATATAGTATACCTACTTAAATTATATTTGCATAAGGCAAATATTGATATTGCTGACGCTATGAATCCCATGATACAATCTAATTTTGATTGCAAACTACGAACAAGTAAACAATGCTGAGACAAACCTGGGAATCTATAACTGGAAGAGAAAGTGTCTCAAATAATAAATAACGGGTCGATATGAATATGTCTGTCTCGGATTTATCTGTAGGATGTCGATTTGCAGATTATTTTATAATATGTGGCCTCGACTTTGATTCAGGACTAGAAGCAGATAGGCTCAGTGGTAATTATGTACTTATAAAATTTTCTTTGTTGTAAGTCAATTTACATTTGACTTAGACTTATGCGGTGATTTTATATATTATTTTAGGTGATAACTTACACGTATCGCCCCTTGACCGTTCGTATAAAGGAAAGGTTTTAGCTCACTATCCAGATAATGTTCATAGCAATCCATTTGATGAGCATGCAGTTTGTATGGTAAGTTTTTGTAACATATTTTTTTCTGTTATATTAAATGAATATGAAATCCACATTTTAGTAATACATTGATTGAACATCTGTTAATCATTCTGTCTACAGTTATGTCTCCCAGCTGGTCTTCAATTTAAAACTCAAAAGCATCCATTGGAGCCAAAGTTTCACAGTTTCGTAGTAACTAGAGAAAATGCATCTAGATATTATGGATACAGTCTTATATTTTATGAAGAAGTTAGAAACAGAAACATTTGCAGTGCTATGCACACATTGCAGGTAAGTCAGTTCAAATATTTAATACTAATAACACTTATATAATATATAATTGGAAAAAGGAATTCCTTTAATGTTATATAAAACTAATTTGATTTCATTGCAGGCAATGTACATCACTGAACTTTCCAGTGGACAAACTCCCCCTGGGCACAGGAAGGGATCAGGAAAAGAGAGCTCCCGCTCATTACCAAGATCCTTTAAATTAGCTCCACACACTGGTGCAGCCCTCACTTATTATGATATAACCAAAGATAAACTCTATGTAGCCAAAAGTATAGCACTTATATGCCAATACCCTTATGTCAGGGTAGCACAATTATTCTTAGAAAATTTATTTAGGTATGTATAGTTTCAATCTTGATTATTTTAAGTTGTTTTTACATACTGCTAAACAGATTTAACATGACTAACTATATAGTCTAAGTAACTAATATAGGTAACATACCGGTAACTACTAGAGTGTCTGAAACCCCTTAAATTGGTGCCATATTGTTTCACCATAAACAGTTACACTACATAACATAGACAAATTGGGATGATTGACAACTTTGCAACTATATTAATGTAAGGGAGATCACCTACTTCTTTGTAGCAATACAGTTCCAAAATGGTTTTAGGCTGCAATGTGTCGCTGGTCGCTGTATCTTTGCCCACAATTCTGTATTGGTACTTTTGCAATTCAGAAATGCATTCAAGATATGCAAGACTGTATCACTACAAACAGGGGTTAATAATAATTAAATATATTAAATGAAATTAACTTTTATGCAAAACAATAAAATACTTATAATACCATATCTAGATGTATCATGTATTATTTTGACATACACTGGGGCAAATAAAAGATTAACTCTAGAAATTAGTCTCTTTTAAAAGAATGTTTTGGTTTTCAGGTCATTACCCAGACAACCTGGTCCAGGACTTAGTCCAGAATCCTATGTCTACAATCTTTTATATGAAGTACCAGTGCCATTGCCCGGCCAGGCCTTACGTCTTTATGTACCACCATCTGAACCACATCTTGATCCTATCCCAGTTGTAAGTTGTAATTATTTATATGAACACTGCATTATTAAAATAGCAGTGCCTAACAGTAACAAGAGATACATTATTTAATTGATAAAGAACCTCCTATTGCTATATTAAAGAATAATATAGCTATAAATAAGCTATTGTAAAAAAGTATTGCTATTAATATTTACAGTTATGTGTGTATGCAGTAACATAGGTTTATTGATGGCACTGTAAAAGTGTTCAGTGCACAAAATAGAAAGTCTGCAAATGTGAAAATTAAAAAAAAATTAAAAATTCAAACTATCTATCTATCAATAGTCGATAGCTGTTGAGTATATAAAATATGGCCAAAAAGCTGTGTAAAATGTAAATATGATGAAAGCAGTACCACAAAAGATATGATTACCTTCTTCGAATATATACTTCAATTTGCCAGTTCTTGTCCATTGCCAAAAGCCCATTTCAAAGTGATTTTTGAAATTGCCGTTTGACAAACAATGGCGCGTAATGCTGAAGCAGGAAGGTAGCCGTAGAGCAACATTGTTTTGACCATTTTCAATCTGTAATAAAATAAGTGAAAATGGTCAAACCAATTATTGGTTGATGCAAGGTTAAGTGGATATTTTTTTTTGTGCAACATAGTGTACCTATGTAAAATGTTCAATAATATTTTTTTTTTGCAGGTGATAAGAATGCCAAATCCTCCCGAGGAGTTACCTCTGTTAGATTATCCTCTACGTGTGATGTTTACTACTTTAGGTGTTGAATGTGTAGTCCAATTGTTTACTTGTGTGCTATTAGAACATCAGGTTCTACTGCGATCTAGTGGTATGTAGTCCTTTTATTTCTGCTTCAATAAAAACTTTGGTGTACTAAAAACCTCCCCTAAATAATGCGTTTGTTAAAATTGAAAAAAATATTTTATGGCAGGTAGTTTTAGTTGAGTTAATTATTATGCTTTCTAGTGTATTAGACAATGCCAGCAACTTCATCTGCGTGGCAATCTTGTTCTCTTAGGTCAATATTGATATTAATCAATCCAGGTTAGCCCACTTCCATTTTCACTGCATCATCACTTACCACAAAGTGTGCTTGCAGTCGAGGGCTAGCTTCTATCTGAATAAAATAAAATAAACCCTACCTGTAATCTGTCGATATGTTACTTAGCAACATTGTTTTGTCAAAAATTGTAAGGTCTTTTTTTACAATAATTAACAACGTCGGCAGATTAAGGATAAATTGAATATTAATTTCGGCTATTAGTCGAGTTATTATTATTCCAAGAAAACTCCCGCCATTATTTGAATAATGGAAAGGGGTCACGATGCTCAGCAATGAGTAATACGATAGATAGACGAGATAATAGAGACAGAGAGATTAAAGGCCTTACCTCACTAGGACAGTGGCGGCGTAACCTGTCGCGTTACCAAAAAATGCTCTATGGACAGAATCTGTTCTCATCTGTTGACCGCTTGGGTCCACAACCAATTTACCGGTGGCAGCCGGGATTACCTGCTGGTGGCGCAACTATTTGTATGGAGTGCTCTTTGGCGTGTCACTCACTCGACCACCAGTTGCGCTACCAGGGACGCCTCTCTCGTACACTGTGGCATGATGATGTTATTCGTATCTGCAAACTGTTGATATGAAGTGATCGCTCTTACGCTGGTGTCTGCTGTGGTGTTTCTCGTTTGGCAGTTCAAGACCTCACGGTGACGCGACCAGTGGCGCCGCCATGGTATCCTGGCTTGGCTATTGGCCTAAATCTATGTCAAATAGAATTGTGTTAAAACTCTGTACCATTTTCAGATTTCAACAAACTTATGTTAGTTGCGGAATGCATAGTGTCGCTTCTGCTACCGTTTTCGTGGGCACACGTGTATGTGCCCATCTTGCCGTCACCACTATATCACTTCTTGGATGCTCCTGTCCCGTTTGTTATGGGTAATGTATTTTTTACTAGCTGATGCCCGCGACTTCGTCCGCGTGGATTTACGTTTTTCAAAATCCCGCGGGAACTCTTTGATTTTCCGGGATAAAAGTAGCCTATGTGTTAATCCAGGGTATAATCTATCTCCATTCCAAATTTCAGCCAAATTTGTCTAGTAGTTTTTGCGTGATTGAGTAACAAACATCCAAACATCCACACTTACATTTGTAATATTACTAGGAGTAGGATTAGGATTGTTACCTTTAGAGATGTTTTTCACACAGATAAAAAATGAGTGCCTTAAAACGACTGTTCTGTTTGGCGGCTATTAAATACCGAAAAAAGATCTGAGTTTCACTCTTCTATTTCAAATAATAAAATTTTATTAATTACTTAAAAAAGGTTTTTCTATTTAAATTTTTGCTCTTAACAGGTCTTCACGCCGACAGCGTAGCCATTACCATCGGAAGCAACGGTCCAAGGAATATCGCTTTAGTATCTGAAGCTGCTCTATGCCTTGTCGACATTGACAAGCCTGACATACAACTTCCTGAAGAACTGCCAATATTGCCACATAGGACACCTTTCATTGAAGAACTCAATCATGTTTTAGACAAGCATCAGGTAATTTATTTGAGTTTATTATGGGCTACTCGGACCAGGGCATTTGTGACCCTCATCATTTTAGTTTTTAGTTGACGAAAATAATTTCACAAAAATGTTAAGGTATGGAAGATATCTATGTAAGTATAACTTGTATAATAATTATATTTGAATAAAATTATATTGAGTTTTAAATGGAATATTGTGTTATTATTACATGTAAAACTAAATGTACCTATGTAATATTTTTTCATCCATAGATACAAAGGCCGGAGACCGAGCCAACGAAACTAGGGGCATTAAACGGATCTTCATACAAACATAATATTAATGATGGAATGAGCAGCAGCTGTACTTTACCTTCAGGTAAGTTAATTAATTATTCTGATATATTTTGGAGAGTGTGTTCAGAAACTTCACAACCTTGTTTGTCCTTCACCATTCTACCATAGAACAGCGAGAAACCGTGAACGTTGGCATCCTTGTGTGTATTATTGTACAAATATGTATCTATTTTGTATATTTCTATATGTAATTTGGTGTACAATAAAGAATATTTACTTTTTTAGGGTTCCGTATCTCAAAAGGAAAAACGGAATCCTTATAGTTCTGTGGTCTACATCCAGTCTACTCGGACGAAACCTTTTTGCTCAACGATCCTGATACGAATCGCGAAGGTTACGAAGATTACTTCGTATCATATCATGATCGCATATCAAATGGTCCAGTTCTGTGTCAGATCTCAATCAAATCGTATCTGTATCTCCGATGATCGGACAAGAATCGGGTAGACATTAGACGGACTCTGCGTGAAGTATCGATGAAGTTACCGTGCACGAGTCATAGCAGTTTTTTAGTATCTATGTAGTCTGCCCCATTACGTTGTATGCCTGTCACGCACCAACAAATATGAATAACGAGTACGAATTTGGCATATCTAGAGTTTTATAATATTTTTTGAAAAAAAAAATGGCAGCTTCCATGCCAAAATCGCCCAACGCGCCAACGTTTTCACTTCAATAAATTCGTTCCGATAGGCGGTCTCCGTCGCAAGCATTCGTTCCATGACGTGTTGGAGTGGGACGAGAGTAGGCCGCTCAACGCGTCGCCGCCCGGCTCGCCGCGCCGCGCGCCGCGCCGTCTCGACGCGCTGCAACGCATCGTGGACATTGTCAAACGCACAGGTAATATTCGTTACGTGCATAACTATTGATTTTCTGTTAAATTTACTCAATAATACCAAATGTTGATTCGAATTGTTCACACATCACGCATCTCGTTCTTGGGTATGTCCCGCCCGTAAATGTTGATTGCGATAGCATGCTCTCATGCTCGCCTTGGAAGACCATAGAGAGATTTTAATTTCAAGCGTGATGTTTACAGGTGTGAACATAGACGATGTAGATGCTGATACAGTGATGCCAACAGCAAAAAAGAAAGTGCTTAACGATGAAGAACAATACAATGAAGACATACGCTTCAATATTGCCATAAGAGAAACTTTCCTCAACAGATTTGTTCACATGTTCCTGATGTACGAAAACTTCGTCATTATGCCAGATCAGGTAAAACTTGAGTATAGGTTGACCTTATTTAATTTTGAATTTTATCAACACAATATGTCGTTTTCAAATGACCTTTAGGTAACTCCATTCACAATACTAACTATAACTCTTTCTACTTCATGCGCGTGATTTAAGGATTTTATACTAATACTCTCCTTTTCATAGAAAAAAGTAGTCTTTGTCTGTCTCCAGAATGCAAGCTATATCTGTATCAAGTAGATAATGCTCAGAACTTTATCCATGTGGATTTCAGATTTTTAAAAATCCCATGGGAAAACTACGATAAAGCGTCCTTTACAGCCACAGCGACACAGCCCATTCCTGTCGCGCTTGTTAAAATTTCTTATTATTTGATTCACAAGGACCGTGACTCTTGGCTATCGGCGCGTGAATCAATGGTGAACTTCGACAAAGCGTCCTTTCTGTCGGACCAGCCACAGCAACACAGACCGTTCCTGTCGCACTTAATAAAGTTTCTTGTTTGATTCACAAGGACCGTGACTCTTGGCTATCGGCGCGTGAATCAATGGTGAACTTCGACAAAGCGTCCTTTCTGTCGGACCAGCCACAGCGACACAGACCGTTTCTGTCGCGCTTCCTCGAAACGCAGATGTTCGCAACGCTCGTAGACAACAAGATAATGGCCAACTGGGGCGAGTATGACGCTAACCTGCAAGTCTTCGAACATAGGATAAGAGCAGTGCGGTAAGTGCTTTTGTTTGCATGTATGTAGTTTGTTTGCACCTTTGGGTTTGGGGGCGTGATAGTAACGGTTTAACAGGGTATTTGGTAGCAGTGGTGGATTAATTGTGGGGCGGAGAGCGTGATCCGCCCCAGGCCTCAGGTTTAAAGGCCTCCAAACCTTGAGACAAATAATAATAATTAACTTTTTTTGGTTGACCATGCGATAGACCGACCAAATTAAGTCGGGTGTGGGCGGACCGCAGCTTCCGAACCAGAAGAGTTTATTTATACGCAACAGTAAAACACTACTACACAACCTTTCTGACAAGACAGACTACCTTTCTAACAGACTAAATTCATACGACCATACGTTAACGTAGAAAACAAATTAGTTTCCAAAGTGAACACTGCCTGGGGTCTGGGCTGCGCTTAGGGGAGCATACTTGAGTCGTGAACCACTCGGGTGTTGTTGCAGGGGCCGGCTGGGCGAGGGCGGGCTGGCGACGCGCGGGTACAGCGTGTGGGCGGGCGGCGCGGGCGCGGCGGGTGCGTGGGCCTGTGAGGTGGAGGTGGGCGCGCCGGGTGAGCGCCTGCCGCACCGCGCCGCCTACTACCGCGCCTTCCCCGCGCGCCTCGATGCGGCTGCGCTCGCGCCCCCGCCCGTCGAGGACCGCAGGTGCGCCCCGCCTGCCCGCTTGCACGACCAGTAACGCACGCCGTAGTGTCCTCTACCGTTCCCAACCGGAGACCCTTCCACTCGCATCCATGAGGAAAAATGTTAACCAAGCTCTGAACCATATGACAAATACCACAACACCACACATGTTTATTTGACTGTGGTGGTCACAGAATGATTTGGCTCAACGTTACTGCGTTGTTGGTATTATTATGTATCTATCTGTCTGAGGGGCGATTTTGCAATCGTCAAATAACTTTTAACTAAATAATAAATTTGAAGTTCTAACAGTTTTTGCATAGTAAATCTGTCAAAACGTTAATATCGGGTGATTAAAAAACACGTGCGGTTTTAAATTCGACAAGTTTTATACGGCCGTCGGCCTTACTAATAGGGGGTAGGTAAAACAGTGAAACACCGATCTCTCTTTCTGTCATCAATCTGTCATTTTCCCCACATTAAAAGAAACAGCACAGTAAAATAAAATTTATCAACTACATATTAATTTCAAAACTTAAGACACTATTTATGGTTAAGCATTTATAATAGTTAATATGAATTGTTATTCATTTGATTGATAGCTCTATTAGTAAAACTAATGTTGGTAGTTTAGAAACTGTTAGTGAAAATAATATGCACAATCTTCTTAAAGCCTAGCAAACGGCCGAATCTTGTATTTATACTCGTTAATAATTGTCTATATCTGTGACTGTGTTTAGTATTTTATCTATATAAAAAATTTGAACAAAATAATCACACATAGATTTTCGTAGTATCAGTTTTACCTTAAACACAAAACAGTTGTCACTTGCATGTTTTAAAGCACACTGAGATAACAAATATAATAGTTTAGCTTTAACATATTGACAATACGTTTAATATTAAAATATTATAATATAATGTTAGCAAAATATCTTACCAAAACGTTACTTATCGCAGTTATTAGAAATTAAGCTTTAACGGTGAAGGAAAACATCGTAAAAAAACCTTCATGCCTGAGAGTTCTGCATAATGTACTCGAAGGTGTGTTAAATCTTCCAATCCGCTATCGATAGACTAGACCTAATCCTTCTCATTCTGAGAGGAGACCCGTGCCCAGTAGTGGGCCGGTGAACGGATTGTGGTCAAACCATGAAACCAATGATATATTCGATAGCATTTGCTTTTATTAATTTATATAAACTATCTCAATTCGATTAATAAGTTGTTGATCGTAGTCCTTAGATTAGAAGTAAGTATTTACTTTAATAATAATTTTAATTGGAAAATGTAAAATGTATATGAATTACATTTTGGTCTGATTTAATACTCGAATTTATTGATATTACTAGATGATGTATTATATATTGGAAAAGTAGTCTATGTCCTTCCTTGGTATACAAGCTATCTCTGTATCGAATGTCGTCAAAATCAGTTAAGTGGATGGGTCGTGAAAAGAAAAGGTAACCGAAAGATAGACACAGTATCACATTTATAATATTAGCATGGATTGTTGACTCAGAGAATAGGAAGAAACTGTTTTTATCAAAAAGTGAATATTGTGTATTGTGAGAAGTTATCAGTGCTTGCTTGTTGTGGTTAGCATGCAAATATGCTTATCGAACCTAAATGTGTTTAGCTTTTGTTTATTCTTGTATAATGTGTATGGGTGCTTTAATATCATGGTTCTATATAAGTATACCCAGTACAAGTACATAATAGGGATGTTGCCAACTAATCAAATCAGCAACTCTTTATCAAACGTCCAAACGCTCTCTTACAGTTTGTATAAAATAGTGAAATGTGGTGTCTTGGACATTTCACGTGGTTTTTTAGTCATAATATATCATTTAAAATGGGTATTAAACTTAAAACTAACAGTAGACATGGATTTCGCGTATTTTAGAAGACCCTATTTAATATAATCACTAAGAAATAATTTCTTTTGACATAGGCAACATCCCTGAATATGTATTTTGACAATGAGTTGTAATTTAAACGGAACGCGTTTGCTGAGTTTACGTTTAATTTTTCATATGTGTAAATTTAAATTGAACAATGTTCATAGCAAACTTCTTAGCAAACTCAGTGAATGCATTTTTATAAACTTCTTTATTCTTAAAAAACTAGCTTAAGGTACAAGAATCGTCAATTATTGTTAACCAATGGTTACCTATGTGTCGATTATTTTGTTATGTCATTCTGCTAAAAAAAACAACTGAATGACTCGTGCATCTGATATGCCTAACATATCTTTTTAAATTATAATTTTTTATTGTCTTATGAATCAAAATAAGTAATATTATTATTTGCCTATTTTTTGTTTATAAGTGCGCAAAGTATTCCTTTAAGATTAAAAGCAAAAATTATGCAGCTATTTATTTTTGTGTTTTTGTTAATTTATTATTCTCAATGAACACTTATTTTTGTATATGCCTTGCCTTTTAGTACAACATTATCGAATACTCTTTAAAAAACGTTGGTATTATTTTGCATAATTTATGATCCTTAATCTTAAATAGGATAGTTACTATATTTATTCAAAAATAGGTAGGGTAGATAAATTATTAATTAGGAGTATAGATTATTATTATTCTGATGGTGAATCTCAATTCATTTGACTCGATAATACTTTGAAAAAAAACCTGTGTTATTTAAACTATGCTAAAAGCATTATGTATGTTACTTACTCATATTTATTAAATGTTGTCTAATTGGACTTGAATGGTCAAACCATTTGAATTCAAATTTAGTTATATTTCTTAGTCTTATTTAAAAGCTATAACGTACAGGTTGTGTTACCTACAGTGCATATTTATCAGCTGTGACACACATAAGCACAAAATAGTGAACATTTAATATAATAATAAAATTATTATAAAGGACACATTATATTATGTCACATCAACCTTTACAAAAAACAATTTGTTTACGAATTTTTAAATATGTGGTATTGATAAGTTATACAAATACTTATCCTATAAATGAAATATGCTTCTATAGTAAATAGTATATTTCATTACAAGTGCGGAAAGGCTGTCATTGCAAAGAGTTCCGACAAATGTCTACCCGAGCCGAGGCGTAGCTGAAGGCGAGGGTTGACAGTCGGAACGAGTTGCAATGACGGTTCCGCACGTGTACTGAACGACTATTTTTAATACAGTTGCGAAAAAATGAAGCAATTTAATAAAAACACAATAAACTCAACTAACTTAATTTAATTTAATTTAAAACAACTTTATTGTTAATAGATATAAAAAACTAGGGTCGAAATTACTCATTTTAGGCAACTAAACTCGCAAAGAAAATTTCTGAAAAATGGCGCCAACCGTAGAATATAAGCAGAGTTTTTTTTTTCTTCACCCATTCTGGTAGGCAAAGGGAACTATGCCATACAGCCAAGTCTTCAGTAGAAGTTTTTTAGTGATATGAAATGAAAATGAAATTTAATAAGATGAAATGAAACCTAACCAAACTCATTCAATCAAATCATTAAATCTGATATTGAAACAAATTAGTAGCTTCTTATTAGAAATACGTATTTGCATGAATCATAAAAACTTCTATGAATTTTTTTAGTAAAAACTTCATGGTTGGTTTTTCTTTTTAATATTTTGACAGTTGGGAAAGAAAAAGCACTAGTGCGGGAAAGGTAAAGAAAAAGCACGAGTATGTAATAGCCCACATCCCGAACGCTATACGTCCCTGCAATACGCCACTTTTTGAGCAACTGTATTAAAAAAGTAGTTTTTGCATTGCTATTCTAATGCAGATTAAGATGCAACTAATACTTCTAATTTTAAAATCCAATTAATCATTGAATAATATTATACTTTAAATAGTTATCATATACATTACTATTTAAAGATCATCTTAATATAATGTACCTATGTAATATTTGACTGACATATTATTATGCTCTCATAGATATTTGGTCCTATCACTATTTTCCCTCGGATATTTGAAAAGAACAACGAAATTATAACTCTCATTAAGTAATTCATATTTATATTCCTAATTCTTGTGAAGTTTCAAGTGTATTTTCAACATAATGCTTCCATAAGTTGTGATTTGTTGTGCATGATTATTTTTTAATATTAATCTTTGTCATGTGCCGTTTTGCATGTATTTACTATATGTTTGGATGCTAAGCGTACATAATAGATAGTAAGACATTACCAATGGACACCTGTTGTACACTACTTTTTAATTACTACAAAAAATTTAAGGGCGAATACAGAAAAAGATTTTTTTAATGTGCAAACAAATATTTTTTACTATAATTTTACAAGGTTATTAAAGTTCGTTTTGTTCATAAAATATAAATAAATATGTGGGGCACATTTATACTAACTTACGCTACGAATTACGAAACATCATGCCAACGCCGCGTGTAGTGTATGTACACGCTAACAAGATATTGAATTCTGGTTAGTACGAGATTTTTATAGTAATTAAAATTTGTGGTGGATAAACTTTTATTTATATTATAGATTAGTCATAATCAGAGATTGGAGTAGGTAGAGAACTAAAGGATTCAACAAAAATTAATTAATATTTTGGTGGTTTTAACAACTCCATGTTATGTTCTCTTTTCAACTTTAGGTATCTATACTCTTAACTCTACCTATTCCATTCACTGGTCATAATATAGAATAATTGACTTGTATGTAGTTTATGCAGCTATGTTAACTTGTGCATGTAAATTTTTGTCATAAGGTTTCTTAATATAATTTACAGATTTTTTCCATATACACATTAAATAATTAGCATATTATATTTATATGAGCGAAATAAGCTAACTGTTATATTATAAAGTCCAAAAACTATGTGGATATCAATCTAAATATTTTAAAAATAAAGACGTTGAATTCTATATTTGTTTTTGAATATATACGCCAATAATGATTCTATTTACTGTCATAAAAATTAACAGAACAAGATAAATTTGCTTGATTTCACAGTAATTTATTACGTTGGGTTTCTTAAAATTGTTCAAAAAGAATAAATAATAATAGTTGTTAGTTGTGTAATGTAAAAGTAAATTGCTTCACGCTTGCCGAGCTTTTCATTTTGTATTTACTAAATCAAGAATAAGTAAAAAGGCCTGACAAACTACTTTAATGTTACAGAACTAACAGCTTGAAGCGTATAAAGAACGCGAAGTGGCAAGTGAAAGATTGCCCGCCGGAGTTGTTGCTTGGCGATATCGGTAGGCGGCTGTCCACCGAGGTCACGCCCGCTGCGATCGCTCAGAATAACAGGACCTTCGTCGAGAAACTATTGAAGGTATGATCTTTCACTTAACGACTTAGGTACTATAACTAGGACATTCCCTAGGACGCTCTCCAAATCTTTGACGACCTTGGCGCAGGTTGTGACCGCCAGGAGGGATGTATATTATTTATAAGTGGGTGGTCCCGGGTTTGATTCCTGGCAGAGAAAATTTAAGCATTTACGACTTCTAAATAATCTCTGGTCTAGTCTGGTGGAATATTTGTTTTTATTAAATGACCACTAGCATACTAGGTAGACACTTTCATTCAAAATTAAACCTTATGTGTTTGCATTAAAAGAACAAATTTGAAAACTAATCAATTCCCTTGTGGCCGAATATTTTTTAAACTCAATGATCGTTTGCGGCTGCTTAGACACTTCCAAAAATATTTTTTTTCATGCAGCTCATTTCTTTTATTCTTGCTTGCTCATAAACAGGAATGCAAAAGCAAAACCAAGAGAATGCTCCTTGAGAAAATGGGAACAGAAGAGAACGACTTAGGTTTAGGCAGCGAAGTGTCCATAACGGGAGTGGAAGAAAGCACCATGATAGCGTCACTGTGTGATCTGTTGGAACGTCTGTGGTCGCATGGCCTTCAGCATAAGATGGGCAAGTCTGCCCTTTGGATGCATCTCACGAATTACCAAGAGCTGGAGCAGTGCAGCAACTCGACCAAGCCTATCGACCCTAACTATCTTACGCCTGGTAAGTCGTATCAGATTAAATATATACATACCTACTTGATGATCCTCGCCACTTCGACCGCGTGGATATAGATTTTTTTTTTTATTCACTATAGGTAAGCGCTTGACCACAATCACACCTGATGGAAAGTGATGATGTGGTCTAAGATGGGACGCGTTTACCTAGAAGATGCCTATTCACTCTTGTTTTAAAGATACCCGGATTGTAATATCCCGTGGGAACTCTTTGATTTACCGAAATATAAAGTAGCCATGTCCATCTCCAGTATTCAAGCTTTATCTCTTTACCAAATAGATGATGTCCTCGATAAGGCATTCCGAACCAATGGTAGATGCTCTTGACGATTCAAAAGTACTTGTAAAAGTCTAATTGAATAAAAATAATTTGAATTTGAATTCCGTCCGCGTGGATTTACTTAGGTTTTAAAAATCTCGTGGAAGCTATTTAATTTTCTGAAATACCCGTCAAAATTGATACTTTTCGTCAATTTTAAAACGCTGTCCACATTATACGAGTTACACCTGACAATCCAGGTCTGGATTGGATAATAAACTAAAACCTGTAGACTGTAGTAACGGAAAAGGTTCTGCTGTTGCATGTTTTTGTTAAAAATATTGTTTATTTTTAAACATGCAGCTCTGGCTTGGTGTGTTTTACGTAAACGTTTGGACTGTAAGTATCAAATATTTTGTTATGAAACTTACAAGTGTTATAGGATCTATTTCTTTTTAAAGTAGTCTCTAAAAAGTATCGCATATCAAAATGGTACCTTTGTTAATAGTGTTTTTAGTAATACTACATGTTAAACAAGAATAAGATAGTTTTAAAACTCTACTATTCCTCTTAAAAACACTCAAACAAACGTTTCGTATGATACCCCACTTGGTATAGTCACCTTACTTCGAAAATTGAAACACGTTTTAATTTCTTTTTAATGATGAAACTACAAATTCACGGTTTTCGGATTTATTCCTTTACTTGTGGTATAAGACCTACCTACCTGCCAAATTTCATGATTCTAGGTCAACGGAAATTACCCTATAGGTTTTCTTGACAGACGGACGGACGGACAGACAGATAGACAGACAACAAAGTGATCCTATAAGGGTTCCGTTTTTGTTTTGGGTTATGGAACCCTAAAAAATTTAAAATGTATAACTTTGTCAGATTTATCATCCGTGGGTGCTGAAGTCGAAAGCCAGCAAAGCACCAGCACAAATAGATCCCGAGATAGTTCTCGAGGGGGATCCCGAGACAGTTCCCGCGACCGTCTCAGTAATTCCAGCACTTTGGAGCGTAAGTCACAACCACCGAACCCACTGCGGCCTTTACCAGAAAACCTTACATTTGACATGAGGTAAGATCTCATTTTACTCATCGCACATCCATTATTATTAGAATTGGAATATAGTATTGGATTTAGATTTAATTTGCCGTGTAATTCTGTTAGCGGTTGTAAGTAATATAATAAAATGCTTAAACTCAAACCATTTATTCAAAGTAGGTACTTACTCCTTTTGATAGTCAGAAATTTGTAAGATGATATAGTTACTTTAGTCCTCTACTGAAATAACACTAAACAATTAAATCGACTTTGAATACGTTTTTTTAGGAATGTCCAAGCAATGACTGATATAAAAACGGAAATTGGTTATGCCCGTGCATGGGTGAGGCTGTCGCTAGAAAAGAAGCTACTGTCGAAACATCTCAGAGAACTGTTGTCAGATACAACATTACTACGATCTCAGTACAAAAGAACGGCTTTTTTGCGATGCGAAGAAGAGAGGGAGCAATTTCTATATCATCTGTTGACATTGAATGCTGTAGACTATTATTGCTTTACCAACACATATCCAACAACAAGTAAGTTATATAATTTCAATTTACCTACTAAAAAATATTAACAAAATAAAACGTTATTACATAATAATCCTCTGTCTTTCTCAAGTTGTTATACTTGCTGTTTCCAAATCTGATATGGTGAAAAAATAAACAACCTCAGAATTTTGCCAAATCTGCTCAGGGGAAAAAATAAGCAAGCTCAGAATTTTTCCAAATCTGGTCTGCTGAAAAAATAAAAGCTCAAATTTTTTCAAAATATCCTTCTAATGTTTTTCTTAACCAAAATTAAGAAGCACGGACCGCCAAAACAAGGATAGGTCACTTTGGAATAATCTAGAAATCTATTGGTGCTAATAAAGAGTGTAGCAGGCGGGAACATGTTTAACAATCCGTAACAACCGTTTTCACATCCATTCCTCTCGCATATCCTCGAATAAAGTACTAAAGCACTTTAGCACTAAAGTTTTTTTTAAAGTTTCTGAGGCTTCTGCGCAGTCTGTTTTACATTTAATTTTTTAAACTCTCAGCTTCTTTCATTAGACAGGCGCTTCAATCTATATTATCATTATACATTTTTGCAGAGTTGCCATATCGCGTATTAATTGTGCCCTCTCGGAAAGCGAGTCAAACTACTGCCAACTGCTGGCTTTCAATTTCGGGAGCAAACGGCGAATCTACTCCGAAGATACCCATTCCAAGGAACACCAATGAGTTTGTATTTCATGTAAGTTTCGATAAGTGCGGCATCATCGCATAATGCAAAGTCGGCGCGGGCGGTGTAAATCCGCAGTTATGATGCGGGTGAGTTTAGATGTGACGTTTTGCTTCACGCATTGAACAATCATCCGAATCAAAGCTACAAAAGACATCACGCGTGACTCTGCTTCGTGTCCGGGTAGTGAGCGCAGTTATATTTGATTCTTTTCTCTTTCTACCAGGTCTCTTAAATTATACCGCAGCCTGCCTCGGCTTTTGTGCTTATCCCCTGTTACCATACTTTTGTTTATTGCACCTTTACAAATAGAGGCTAAAATCTAGTTGTGAATTTGAGCTACTGCTATGAGAATTCTAACTAATGAGAAGCACGATTAATTGTCCTTTGGTAATAGGGGCACTGACCTACAATCTTTTGTCATCAAAATATGTATATGTACTTCTGATTTGTGGAAAAAATGTATTGCAGCACAAAAATTTGGGAGTAGTTTCGACTTTGCGTATTGGACATGACAATTCCGGCTTGTCTCCGCGATGGCTTCTGGACCAAGTGTACGTCCGAAACGAGGTCACAGGACATACTTATACGTGAGTAGTTTTTCTGTATAATGGCGCGTATAAACTGGTTGAGGGCACAGATATTTTCTAAATAGGTTATTATCATCACCATCAGCCTGTGAATGTCCACTGTTGGACATAGGCCTTCCCTAAAGAGTGCCACCACATCCGGTCCTTGGAGACCACATTTGAGCAAGCATAGTGTGGGACACCCTCCAGCACGATGGACCGACGATATAAAGCGGCTGGCGGGAAGTGGCTGGATGAAAAATAGATTAACTCCTTCCATTTTCATTCCAAGTTTGATCCGTTTTGGATCCGTGACAATTATACGTTGACATAAAATATATGTTGTATTCCAAAGAATCACACAAATCAATATGTGCTGAAAGTGGTGGATAGTGGGAGTTTAGGTGAGTAGAAATCCCACTAATAATTTGGTCTCGCTCCTAGGGGTTTATCTTAAAAGGAGAATTCCTCCAGTACCAAAAGAACGGGAGCCATAAGAAATTTGTATGGATGCTCATTCCAGATTCCCATGCAACCGATGGCTTGGCACGGGTGTGGACGACGGCTCGACGGAGCGCGTGGTGGTGGCGGCGCGCACGCGCGACCGCTCCCCGCGCACCCCCGCGCCTGCGCAGCATGCTCTGTCGCCCACCACGCACCTCTCCACCTCCACCATACAGCACATGATAGGTAGGTCCCTCTGACGGTTCGACGCGTGGCAGGTTGAATAATAATAATCTATCTATTCCTTATTTTTTACAGGTGATTGCGTCAACGCAATAGTTAAGTGGCATTACCAATCGAAACGGGAAAAAGATGCGAATTCTTTGAGTGTGTTACTATGCGGCGAAAACGGCTTGGTAAAGTGCTTGGAGCAAGCGTTCTTATGCGGTTTCAAGTCCGCTCGCTTATTTGGGAAGAATCTGTTCATTTGGGACTATTTTGGTGAGTTTTTCCAATCTAGCCCTTTTAATATAAGTAGAAAAAGTGATTCATCTACTAATTTTTCAATTATCTGCATTAATGTGCATAAACAATGACATGGTATCCCATTTGGGCATGACAATATTTTTAGGCGCCATGCTTTCGCTTAGTAACTATAACGTAAACTATCCATTTAAAAATTGAAATCATAAACCTCACTTTATCTAACTTAAGTTCAATATCGACAAATACCATCTACGTCTTACAGCAAGAGTGAAGGATGAGTTCAAAATGAGTCTATGTGACGAATCAACCACACAATCGAACAAGAGTTGTGGAGTAGCGTACAACTGCAGACAAGACCAGGAGCACAGAGCCATATGGAGGTGCTACTGCCATCTCATGGATGAGATCAGCTCTGTAGGCCGATCGCTAGGCAAGGACGGGAAGTTCCAACTCTTCATTTGCCTCAGTCTCAGGTACGATCCATTTAAGGCTGATTTAAGGCTGCAAACAAACAAAGTCTTCACGCTTTTTAGTCCACCAAACAGCGCGCCAGAGCACTAGGTCAGGTTCAACTGTCTTCTATCACATCACGACACTGCGTCAGCCCAATGTGGTTACACATTAAGTGCAACAAATCAAATGATTTTTTTAAATCAATAGTTTTTAAATGAGCTTTTGCTCGCGCTTTCGTCCACGACGATTTAAGATTTAAGTTTTTTTAAAACCCGTAGGACCTTTTAGTTTTTCGGGATGAAAACCCATGTCCATGTCCAAGACGCAAGCTGTCTCGTTAAGATAGATCCAGTGGTTGTACTGACCTCTACTAATACACGCTAGACTTGCGATTGCCGACTCGTTCTTTCTTGCCATTTTGGCGCTGACAGTAGCAGTGAGTGTCATAGCGTACTCAGAACCGAATATTAGTGATGTAATATAGTGTTAACAGGAAGATCATTCGACACTGTCAATAAAATCGGTAGCAGTGAGTGTCATAGCGTACTCAGAACCGAATATTAGTGATGTAACATAGTGTTAACAGGAAGATCATTTGACACTGTCAATAAAATCGATTCCCGGTACGCTCGGTGGATCGGTTCGAATTGGCACAAAAAAAACTGCCATTTTGTATGGCACACGATTTCCAGCATATACACGAGTATGTCCATTTCAGTGAGTGATTGTCACGAAAAGGCGACAGACAGACTCTACTTACTCTGTCTTAGGTGTAGTATTCGTATAACTATTACTAGACGATGACTTCGTCCGCGTGGATTTAGGTTATTAAAAATCCCTTGGGAACTCCTTGATTTCCCGGGATAAAAAGTAGCATATATCCTTTCCCGGGATGTTAGCTAATTTTGTACCAAATTTCATCAAAATCGGTTTAAAAAAACGGTAAAAGCCAGCAGACTGACACACTTGAACGCATTTATATTTGTATGGATGAACATCTTATAAGGTCGACCAATTTGATCGATTTTTGTAGAATCAGCTCGGTCTTATTTCCTAACCTATGTGAATCCAAGATATTTAAGAATGATTTTAAGTTCATAATTATATTGACATGAAAATGTTTCATCTCCAGAGAGCATTGGCTTCACAGAATGCTTGTGCCAATGTCCATGACACGCGTCACCATCGAGATGTATGAAGAGCAGAGTTTCCTGCGCAAGCGCGGCCTGCTCACCTTCCTCAGACAAATACTCGAACCGTTGGATGAATTTGATATAGTTTTAGAGAATTCTCTCACTCAAGGCATTTAATTCATTTCAGTCAGATATTTATTTTATATTTTCGTATTTCAGGATATTATAATAATTATTATTATTCGTGGTTTCCATCACAGTTAGCCGATAGATTTTATGCCTTTTATAGTCCAATATAAAGATAATAAAATCATTTACATATGTAATATTTTTGAGTAGAAAAAGATTATAATTAGTAAATAAGAGGAACTAAAATACTCATAAAATTTAAATTATTACCTACCTTAAGAGATTATTTTCCAGTCTTATGAATTTATTATTTGTTAATAATGATTTTTTGAGGGTCTGTTGTTAGTTTTAAGTTTGTGATTGTTATGTTTTTTACTTGCCAGTTTATTCCAAAGATTGTTAATGAAATAACGCACATTTCTTTTGTAAGTTTACTCAAAAATGTGTACCTAGGTATGTAAGATTTTTTTTTACTTTATTTATAGCTTATGTTTTTCGAGTAAGCTCTTCATGACTAAAATTATGGGGCTGCCATAATTTTATTGCAAAATATACAAGAAAAACGCAGACTCCATTAGTAAATGTATCGCAACAATTATAGATTATATTTTTGCTCGCCAGGCGTTGTAGATTCTAGATTTTACTATAGTAAATATTTAGCACAGTTCAATTATTAAGTCAATAACAATATTTATAACGAGTATCTCTGTGATACTAAATCACTACAGCTCTCTGTTTTTTCTCCCTCGAAAATTCGCATCTATTTTTTAAAATTTATTATTTCAGCCGTAAATTGGCATCTTTAAAAGTTCTGCTAATCTTTACTGCAGGGAACAAGTACATACGAAAAAGATAGCACTACTTAATACTGACATATCACATAAGTTCAGTCAAGAGATTTGAGGGCAACCGACTTAACATCATTATTTATGTTTAAATGTAAACTGGAAATACACTAGCGTGTCGTGTTGTGTTGTGACGCGCCAGAAGAATTTCTGTTTGATATATTAAGTTGTAGTTAGAGAGAGACAAAAGGCGGGGCAACATGTCATTCAACCATAATGTGTGTCAGTCGCCATTTTAATTTTGTGTCAATTGTCATGTCAAAAGTACGTTTTTTTTCTCTCTCGTCTGGCTTTACACTGATTAGCCAATGTCAAGTTTGTAGTTATTTACAAAGTTAGGGAAACTATATGTATAAGTATGGACTTCGTCTGTGCCAGCGACCGCCGATATACACGCGGCGCCCCTTTAGAGCGCTTCCCAGTCAGTTCCACCACCAATAAACACCAGCAGAACACAAAAACTGGCCACTTCTCACAAGAAAACACTCCAAAAAAGCACCGCACGCGCGCCAACAAACGCCACCACAGACAAAGTCCAAAAGTACGATTTAGTCCATATTTTTAAGGTGTACCATCCTTTCGACATCACAATTGACACATAGAGTTAAAATAGCGAGTGAATTCTGATTTTGTACGGATTATAACTAAATGAATGAAAGCAACATGATTGTGACGTGTCACGGCACAACACGACACAAGTATATTTCCAACGTAATATTATTCGTAACTGCTAGTGATGATAATAATATCGATAAATATTTCGATAACTTTCATTTAAAAATATTGTAATATTTTGTAAGTTACGGGAAATACCAGGTAAGACTTTCCATGTCTCCTAAATATTGACATGATACATGTGTTCAACGTGGGCCAATTCGAGGCTTTTGTTATAAAACACTATGCTACGGAATCTCGTAATACTCATAAAATACTAATTAGCAATACTCACTATCAACTCTACTTACTTAAAAATTGAAAATATAATAAGATTATTAATAAAAGAAAGGTACTTATATTAAATACTAGTGGATACGCCCCGGCTTCGCACGGAGAGCCTATCTATTCCATAGACAAAATATGGGTATGAATGAGTTATTATACCTATTAAAATCTACCTACCTGCTTATAAAGATTTCTCGTAAAATGTTCTGAATACAATAAAACGCGTATTGAATTGCACTTAAAATTTTAGACCCGTTTTTCTAGCGGAAGCAAACCTGTTACTAATAGGGGAGAAATGATTATGTACTGTATGCTATATGCTATGTATTATGGTTAATAGTCTACTTTTTACTAAGCTATTATACTGATCGTGATCGATTTTCTGTTACCCATTGAGGAATTCAGTCCTCTATTTCGGAAACTGAACATTAAATCTTCACCAAAGTTACACAGTACAACCCTTGTAAAGAAAAAAATGTGAAAATTGGTTCAAGACGGAATTATGGAGTAAAATCCTCCATCCCTAATTTATTTCCGGACAAAAACGACCTTATATGTTAACTCGGAGTACCAGCTACCACTGTACCAAATTTCATTTAAATCCGTTCAGTAGTTTCCGGGTGATGCGCGTACAGACAGACAGACAAAATATCCAAAAATAATATTTTGAGGTTTATATTGATAATAATGTTTCCTTTAATGTACAGAAACCTCCCAGTTACAGTTTTATTATGTGTAGACAGATAGGTCGACTAAAATAGACTATTCAACATGGTCGTGTACGTAGCAACAGGCCAAAATAAAACGCAACATCACTGAATATATTGTAGGTAGGTAGGCCCTGGCCCTGTTATCTTCTTGCATTCACAGTCGTCATATTATATAAAGTACTCTGTGCAGACGTCAAAGCAGACATGGGGTAGGTAAGGGACGACGTTGAACTTATAAACTTTAGGAAGATTATTATGAAACGATTTATAAAAAATATGTAGTTCGTAGAAAATTTATTGCCAAAAAATCATCATTTGTATGATAAGTTTTATGAAGATATAAAGATATTCCTCCATTCTCCTGCATTGGTTTTTGGTAATACATATTATAATGAGGTAAAACTTATTAGTTTGTATAAAAATAAACTAATGATCCAATTCTAAAAAAAAATTCAATGATAGTAGCATACCTACATTGTTAACGACCCTGATTATCATGCAGACGAAATCAAAAACAAAAGCTGGTATCTCATTATTATTTTCCTAACGTTTATACTTCAGTGTACATTATTTTGCCCTTGTACTACCGTTGTCATCTCAGGAGTCTGGTCATTAACGTTTAACGTAAGTAGGAATGTGCTTGTAAGTAGGACTGTGGCTTGCTAAATATCGACTGTTTGCTACATACGAAATGAGGGTAACCATAATATTATTATTGTCGCCGCATTCATTTCATCCTTGATAGTTGTATCTGTACAATGGATTTTTTTACTTACATTAGGCATGTATAAAATCGATGAAACTGTGCCGATATAATTTCTGACTAGTAGGAATCCTACTAGTAAAAATTACATATTTTTACAATTCATCGATATCGACTCGCCACTAATACGTACATCACTGTGACACTCCGTAAACACCTTGGTAAAAAAAAATTATGACCAGACTCCTCAGATGATAAGGGCAGTATTATTTTTATTTATAGAATATGGAACTGTGACTTAAGAAAAGTTGAAACACATTACTTACTTCAGTAGGTAGGTTACTAACATGTTAATTGGGAAATTCAATTTTGAAAGATTGAATATTTTTTGTGCCTACTATGTATACCCTTTTTTTTTCTCTCTCGTCTGGCTTATGTATACCCTATCCGTGGAGTGAAGTCAATATAGCGCTCTCTATGTTTGGCTCTATCATTTGTATGGGTAAGTGACAGAGAGAGCGCTATACTAACTTATCCACGGAATGAAGTAAATATAGCGCTCTCTCTGTTTGGCTCTATCATTTGTATGGGTAAGTGACAGAGAGAGCGCTATACTAACTTATCCGCGGAATGAAGTAAATATAGCGCTCTCTCTGTTTGGCTCTTTCATTTGTATGGGTAAGTGACAGAGAGAGCGCTATACTAACTTATCCGCGGAATGAAGTTAATTTAGTGCTGTTTTTGTATCGGATTAGTTAGAGAGAGCGCTATATGATGAACTTCATTTCTCGGATAGGGTATATTATCATGACATGCAGAGAGATTTCAATACTAGGCTCTAGCTACAGTGTGGTCACACAAAACGATTCCAACATAGCTATGGCTATAGTGTCAAGAACATAAGTCTAACTTTTTGTCAATAAGGAAATTCGCGGTAAACAGGCTTGTTTTTACACTGTCTGTAAATTTCGACGTTAACGTTGACTGTTGAGTAGAGCTTACATAACCAGTACACGTGTCCCGTACATGACAAAAATTTTTACGAAAACGGTCAATGTTTACAAAAATGTAAGACTTCATTACAATGTCAAGCTATCTGTAGCTACTCTTCGCTCAACAAGGCAGCAAGCCTGAAAACTGCAACAGCATGACCTTGTTCGGATATGACAAAAATGGCAAACACAACTAGTGACTACAAGGTCTACAACACACGACTCACGACGTTATTGCTCTCTCAGCCCGCCTCTTTCTTCTCTCTTCTCTCTGGGCTGGTTTCCGCATTTAAACGTTTCCGTCTGTTGTGCGTGCGTTGCCCCTCCCCGCCTAAGTCTTCACTCCAGCCATCCAAGCTCGCTCCAGAAGCCAAGTAGACCGCCTCACGCGACATTTGAATAAATGTCTGGCTCATTTTAGGTATCTTAATAGGTAACATCTCCCGGGCGTTAATCCCGTCCATATCCCTAAGGGAGTTAGCTAACTCACGTTTTATGCCATTTCGCTGCGTCATATCTACATATGTAAGTATGATGTTTTCAACTGCATAGTAGTATTCAGTCACAGTTCCAAAATCATATTTATTATATTAACTAATATAAGCGATAGTTTTACGATAAACCGTCCTGCGCGGTTGTAAACATGTGCGTTGTATAGATGCCGTCTATTATATTTTTTGCCCATTAAGTTTTTGTGCCAAAGTTAGACGACAATTAAATTGTTCATACAAAACAATTTTAAATTAATCACTGATTTGTTGTAAAACTTGATTTTCTGTCTCTACTCGCCCTTACATTTTTTTAATTATATTGAATTAGTGTACTTACCTAAGTTGAGATCTATAGAGCGCACTTTGACTTAAGCAAAGTCAAAGTGCGACTTAAGACACTGTTAAAACGAGACAGCGCTATACTGGTGACATAAAACCGTCTCGTTTTAACTGAAACTTAAGTCTGAGCAAAGTCAAAGTACGCTCTATAAATATCAACCCTAGAGACTATATTATGGTCTCCGAACTCGAAGTCTCTTATTTTAGTATTATGGTGGTACGTATTATTGCTCATTATGCATTTTATTACATTTACAACCGGGAGCTGCAAGTTTTAGCACTTGAGCATAAGTCTGGACGTGTGGTTACTCTCGCCTAAGCTGTAATACCGTGAGCGTGGGCTTTTCAGCAGATTTCAGTTTCGGGCGCCAGTAGCCAATGTGCATTCAGCCTGAAGGATTAAACGATAGTAAAAGAAATAGTAACTGATAATGTTGGTCACTCTGCAGCACCTACTTGGTTCCACGGTGACAATCTTTGAAACTACTTAATCAACTTCTCAAGGCGACTCAAACCGCCTACACGAAAACAATTATTCACAATGAAGATCTCTTGAAGTTTAAAGCCTTTCCGCTTAACACATAGAAAATAGCTGATTATGTTAAAACGTACAGCGCGCTTTTAAAATTATAAGTTTTGTTTCGAAAGTCTTCCTTGAACGTATGCATCTCTGTACCAAAGAATATACATAGCTGTTAATGTGAAAGTACCTTTAATTAATGTAATAAATGTGAAAAACGAGTTCAAATTGTTTAATTTTTACTTAAATTCCCTCTACCCTTTAACTAAAACTTGTACATTGACTGAGTTCTTGTATTAACAGATTATGCGACAAAAATATTACACAGCAGTTAGCCTACAAAACTGTACGGTAATATTAACGCACTAGGGCGGTATTTGAGATTGTGGATTTTTTCTATCATATTCGGATACAAATTAGCCTTCGACTACAATCTCACCTGGTGGTAAGTGATGATGCAGTCTACAATGGAAGCGGGCTAATCTGGAAGAGGTTTGGCAGTTTTTGTTAAACCCATACCTACACGGAATCATAGCGGAACGCTTAATCGCGTGGCGGCACGGCTTTGTCGGTAGGGTGGTCACAAGCCACAGCCGAAGCCTCCATTCCCACTAGACCAGACAGAGTTAGAAATTATAAATTCCAAACCCTTATCGGAAATTGAACTCGGGACCTCCCACTAATAAGACCACTGCGCCAGAGAAGTCAAAAGAGTTTATGTCGGCGGCCCAGGTGGGAGCGGGTGTTGAAAGGAAGACGCGCGCACGTGTCCTACTCGAGAGCGGGTGCCGAGCGGTATGGAAAGTATGGCATTGGCCCTGCAGTGAAACGTAGTGGTGACGTAGAATGCCATAAGCCTACTTTATCGTAATAGTTTACAAATTGCGAAAAACCAAATGAAATTTGAATTTCGCGGACAGACCCGTCGCATCCACCTTAAACCATTAATTTGGTAATTCTTCTGTGGCGCGCATTGAACCATAGACTAGTTTATTAAAAAATCCGTCTATATCTCAGAATTTAAATCAGTGACCTTGATTAATGGTTTTGATTTGACCATTGTGTTTTTCTATAAATATTATAGATAGAGTACTTCTAAGATTCCTAAACTCTAAGGCTGAGATCTATAAGACAGCGTTACACCGCTGGCATAAATCTGTCACGTTTGAACTGAAACTTAAGTCTAAGCAAAGTCAAATTGCGCTGTACAGATTTCTTCCCAGCTTAATACTTTTTATGGTATTACTTTCATTCAGATATTATTACTATCAATAATTTTTATACCAATAATTCCGTTGAGCCATCGTTTCTTATCGATTCACAATGTTTTACACTTTTACAATGTTACCCGTGAGCCCGAGTACGTCGACTACCGAAAATACTCTTGACACTTCCATTAAAAATTGTATTTTAGTAGTTTGTAATAAGAAACAAATTTTAGCTAATAATAAACTTGTGGCTCAATATAATATTTTTTACTATCGAACGACCGTTTATGGCTATCTAGTCTAGATACCTACTTCCAAAAAAATACTGTGGAAAAAAAGAAAATGCGTTTGTTAACTGTAGATGGCGCATAAGTCGCTTGTTTTGTGCGGTCGTTCATTCGACTGCGTTCGACTTCGACATTCGACAAGTAAGATGGCGGCTATGTGAAAGGCGAAACGTTGTCGTATTTCTACTTGTAAATAAAGTATTCGCTTCTCTGAAACAATATTGTAGTAAAAACTAAGGAAAGAAAATTAGTTGCGAAGTGTACATTGTTCAGTGATCAGTTATATGTAATGCATAACAAAGTATAAGTGCTTTTTAATTTCACAATAGACAAAACCCGTCGCAAGGGATCCAAGAGTCGTCGAGGCCATATTTATGATGTTATCTGTCGTGTGAGCGTCCTCTGAAACCACATTGATAAATGGTTATTCAAAACTAATGCCATGGTATGTTTCTTTAACCAAATGTTCATTCTCTAAAACAGATTCGAGTAAAATAAGTTGCTGCATTGTTCGAACACATTGACGCTTCCCTGTCCAGCGGCGCATTATTTTTGTTTCGATGTGTTTATAACCGAATCAAGAAAGTAATACTAATTTGTACTTCGAAATCATATTTTAAAATCTTGATTAATTAGTATTTTAACTGGGAATTATCCTATAAGACAATTTTTTTTGCCTGCTAATGTTTAAATGCTTGTTTTTTTTCTTTTCAGGGGTGTTATTTGGACGGAGAGTAATTAAGTTATTCAGTATGACTACAAGTGCTCCAATTTAGTGGTAGTAAATATATGATTTGTGTGTATTACAAACTATGGATGAAAGTGTGGACTACTATTGATAAATTACATACATTGACACTACACCAAGTAACACGGAGGTGGTAATGGATCCAGTAGGACCATGGTCAGCATATGCTTCGTACAATCGACTGGCAGGGGTACAAGCTGGTGCTGCGAGTGGGGACTTCCATCACCATCTGGCCAGTGGTGGTACTGGATTGGGCGGTCAGGCTGTGCCGTCGACCACCAGCCAGCTGCTCCTACAGGCGGCGCACACCACAGCATCACTAGCAGGCCAACTTGGCTCATCAACTGCTTCTCCGTTTAATCCTGGTGGATTTCTTTCCACCCCACCTGTGGGGTATGATGCAGTGTTCTCACCTCTGTTCCATCATGCGAATCCAAAACCTGCACATTACAGTTCGTCTCTTCAGGCACAACATCGCCAAGTGATAGCACAGGCTCAAGCTGCAGTTGCATCAAAACAGTCCTCAGTGGAAACTGAAATTTCTTCACTAAGAGAAAACTATCCACACCAGGCACTAGCCACTCAAGGAACTTCATTTTTCGATCAATCGTCAACCCCGGGTAGCACAGCTGGCTTAAATTGGCAAGGAAACAACCAGCTCCCTAGTCCATTTGGAATTCTACCTCATGAAAGTGTTGTGCCCTCATCTCCGAGTCCAGCTACAACAAAAGCATCAGCAACATATGAAAACTTTAATGCTCACTTTGCTGCTGCACAAACTCTCAATAACCACCTCAATTCACAAATTTCCAGTGCCAGTAAACAAAGCAATAGGTCCGGATCGCCGGCGACAGCGTCCAAACAGCCAACTTCTTCTACATCATCCTCATCATTTTTTCAACCTCCTTCATCTTTCGGTAACCAGGCTGATAATTCATACAGCACGAGTAGTGCAAAGAGTGGTCAACTTTCATCACAGCAGGATTATGCTGGAAGTAAGTCATATTCAAGTTCTGCAAGCAACCCTGCTCACTCCCAACAATCTTGCATTGTGTCAACTCCATCAGTGACTTCCTCCCCCACCCCTCCCAGCAAAGACTACCGCGCCTCTACCACCTCCACCAGACCTTCCGCTTCCATCTACAACTCCCAGTCACCTAAAACTGCTAGCATTGAAAAACCAACTCCCAGCAATAGTAGTGGATTCGTTTCTCCCACATCTAAAGCACCACAAATACAGACTAAGGCTCAAAGTAAAATTTACCCAGAGTTAGGTAGTGAACCAAGAAAAAGTTGTGATTCCATTGATAAGCCCCAACCACAGTCATCCCCCATAAGTTACTCTATAATGGATGCCCCCGGTAGGTTGAACTATAGTGGAAGTGGTGGCTCTTCCAAACCAAACAGAATAGGCAACTCTCAATATGCAGGTTCACAGAGTTCAAGTTTTAGGCATTACCAGAGTGGTAACAATGTAGAGTCTGAATATCATGTTCGTGCAAAAAGCAGCTCCAGTACAGATACTGGCTATTCTAGTAGTAGCTCTCAAAATGGCCCAGATTGTAGTGTTGCCGTAGCACGAAGACAAAGCCCTTTGCAAACTGCCCCCCAGACTTCTCCAATAGGACACGGCTCTAGTCCTGCATATCCCATGTATCATAGTCCTATGAACTCCACCAACTCTCCACAGCAACATGGAGATCACTATAGCAAAGTGAATAATGCTGCACCAAGGTCACCATTAGACGCTTCTGTTTCTAGACCACCCTCACAGAACAGTCAAGTGGCCTACCCTTCTGTTATTACCCGGGCCTTAGGCATTGAACAAAGCAAGTCATTTAATGAAAATAGGTATGAACGTAATCAAAGCCACCCCAACCAAAGTTGTTGGGAGACTGAGAGACAGTCAGCAAGAAAATTTAGTAGTAATGGTAATAGTAACAGCTCCACTAATTATAATAATGGTATAACTGAAAATACTCACAGTGAGAAAACCACATCTCAGACCTCAAATGACAGAAATTTGCCTGATAAACAGCACTATGTTGATGGCACTAATGTCGCTTTACAAGATTTATCTAGTTGTCGTGGGGACCCAATGAGTATTGTCAAGAACTTGCAGACCTTGCAACAGAGTTGCCAATTACAGGAAGTCAAGCAATCTAAAAACCCTACTCCCGCACCGCCCACACCGGCGCCGACCAAAACGGTAGCCCGGCGAAAAAGTACTGAGAAACCATCTCACACAAACATTAATGAACTTTCCAATGCTGCAGTGATGGCAGATTATTTGGCCAGTAGAATTCCACCCCCTGCTCACAGTTCCACTAGTAATCAGCAACAAAATGGATACTTTGACTTTGAACGTTGGAATCTTCCTCCTCCTCCCCCCAAAATGTTTTCAGGCACATCTGCCTTTGGCTCTCAAGCACCCCTACATGCGACAAGTTTTGCCAATCAACATCAAGCTCTTGCGATGCAGCACGGTCACGCCCTCACCTACTTCCCTCCATTTCATCTCGGCCCTCATCCAGACTTCCAATCTTCTGTGGAGTTAACACCGTTATCTTCATTCAGCGATACTCCACCTTCGGCTTCCTCGTCATCTTTTTCCACACCAGAAACTCGTGAAGAGGAACAGCCTAAGGTGGTAGTGCCCAATATAGAAGAAGAACTTGGTTTCCTTGCAGAACAACGAGCTAATACTGCATCGACGGTAGCACCCTCTTCTCAGCAGCCGAACATTAACAGTACTTCGCAAGATACAAAAGTAATGGATAAAAAGTTCAACGTCCCGGTCACGGGCCCCGGATCGGGTTTCATGGCCTCTTATTTGAAGTTCTTACAAGGGGAGCGCGATACTTCCCCGCCGCCGGCCGGCAGGGGTGCCAGAAAGTCGACCTGGTCGAGGACCAATACGAACAGTACCCCCAACAACAAGGCGTACGGCAACGACCACAAGAGTCCTTGCGAGGCCGGCAGCGCCAACGGCGCGATGGCGCCCGGAGGCATGGCGCTGAGCAGCCCCGCCATGGGCGCGGCGCCCGCCATGGGCGCGCCGGGCCTGCTGGGCGCCGGGCCGCACGCGCCGGCGCACCTCCTGGCCGCGCAGGCGAAGGGCGCGGAGCTGGAGGACCCGCGCTACTACAACCTCAACAAAGACCGCAAGAGAAAGTACGACGGGTCGGAGGAGGCCGCGTACGACGCGGACGAGGAGGCGCGGCGGCTGCACAAGCCCGTGCTCAACGTGCCCAGCACGCCGCTGAGCGACAAAGGTAAGAAGGCGCGGGCGCCGGCGCCCAGCAAGCCGGCGGCCGCGCCCGCGCCGCCCGCCAAGAAGCCGCGCGCGCCGCCGCCGCCCGCGCCGCTGCCGGCCGCGCCGCAGCAGCAGTACTATTACCAGCACCAGCCCGAGGAAGGTGCGTTCAACTTGCTAGATTTCCACTTGCGAAGTAGAGCGCGATGGTGAAGAGCTAGCCCTGAAGCTTGTATGACAGGAGCAAGCTAACTGCCCGCGAGGCAGCATGCGGTGAAAACTTGTTACATTTTAACTGTGATAATTATGTAAATTTTTATTAGATGAAATCTATTATTATTTACTGTAAATAACTTCTACGAAGAAAATGTGATGTACCTATCTTAATGGAGGTGGTTATTTTAGGGTTAGCCTGTAACAAGATTTCATTGATGTAATTGTTGATGACACATTATTAGTGCCATTTAATTGTAAATTGTAGAATTTGTGACTCTTGTCATACTCGCTTTCGAAGGGGTGCTACCATTAATAATTCCAAAATTGTGGTATATTTTTTTTTATGGGATCGATACCAGTGGTTGTCTGATGTATATACTAAATAATGTATTGTATTTTACAGTATTTGAATTTAGTTGGTACTTATGGATAGTGTATTCATATACTTCGCTGTTAGCCGAAAGTGATTTATATTATAAGGAGAAATGAATTGCATAATAATACATTGACAGCTATAAGTTAGTGTGAGTAATGTATTAGAAGGCCATGCCCCGAACATAAGTTTTTGTATTTCTATTTAATTGTTATTTGTTTATGCACAATTCTCAATATTTTATGTAAATATTTTTGTATAATAGGAGGAGACATAAAATAAACGCGAGTATATTACTGATACATGTGTTAAATAATTTTAGTTTGTAATTATTCCTGGTAGCACCCCTCACTTCGCCAAATAGGGATAACATGTTCATTTCTATAAATAGATCAATTGTTTGTATATTATGAATTACTGTAAAACAGACATATCACCACTCATGACTGTATCATGTCAAAAATGTGTACATGTTATCGCAAAAGGTGAATTCTTCACCATTTGGCTTTCCTTGTCCCTACCAATCCTACCTTATTTAAATTACATTCACAAATGGTTTAATTGTGAACGAGATTCAGAAATAACAAAAAACTTGGTGTTCCATTTTTCCGTGCAAATAAGGTAACGTTAAATACATATATATCATTATATTATATTATGTTAATTTATTGTAATTGATTTTTTAAACTGCTTTTATCCTTTTAGCTTCTGCACACACAGCAGGCCTGGGCTACGGCGTATACGGCTCGACAGAAAACGAAGCCAACTCCAACAGGAAGTTGCACCATATAAAAACACATCAGCATGTTTCGAGAACTGGCCAAATTGACAGTAATATGTCAGTTGAAGAAATGCCGTATCAGGTATTTGTCTATTCCATATACCTACATACCATTGGCCACATTGACCAAGTGAAGCGAGGTCTGTGAGGCTGAGATCTATAGAGCGCACATTGACTTTGCTAACACTCAAGACACTGTTAAAACGAGACAGCGTTATACCGCTGACATTAATCTGTCTCGTTTTAACCGAAACTTAAGTCTAAGTAAAGTCAAAGTGTGCTCTGATAGATTTCAACCTGAGTTTACTGGAGTGGCCTTCAGCCGAATATTGCATTAAAAAAACCGGTCAAGTGCGAGTCAGGCTCGCGCACCGAGGGTTCCGTACTCGGGTAATTTTTCCGATATTTTGCACGATACATCAAAAACTATTATGCATAAAAATAAATAAAAATCTGTTTTACAATATGCAGGTAAAGCCCTTTCATATGATACCCCACTTGGTATAAGTTAGCTTACTTAGAAAATTAAAACACATTTGAATTTTTTTTAATGATGTGACCATAAATTCACGGTTTTCGGATTTATTCCTGTACTTGTGCTATAAAACCTACCTACCTGCCGAATTTCATGATTCTTAAGTCAACGGGAAGTACCCTATAGGTTTTCTTGACAGACACAACGAACGGACGGACAGACAGGCAACAAAGTGATCCTATAAGGGTTCCGATTTTCCTTTTTTTATAATGTTTCCTCAGATAAAATTTTCAAAATATACAATTTAGTCCAGTTCCAGTTATAGTTTTATAATGAGGATAAATGAAGCCATCTTTAAAATGAATAACTTGTTATAAAATTAACACAGTCTCGTTCTTCTTAAAAATATCTTTGAAGGAAACAAAGTGAATAAATAGGCAGAAAACGGATACCACTGTTCTCCATTATACACCGTCTCTTGTTATCCATCTAGTTATTGACTTGATAAACCAGTACAATCAATTAATGCAAATAGGTTTAATATTATATAGCTATAATATACGTCACTGCCAGTTTTTACGATTTCACGTAAATAAACCTTCGTTTTTGCAGTCGGGGGAGTTCGTAGCGATAAAAACCGACTTAAACGAGATGTGGCCGGCGATATGGAGAGTCGACGGCAAAGCGCTATTGCAAAAGTACGAGCCTTTCGAGGAAAATGGAAAAGTATTATATAGAAATATATCCACGGTTAGTATTTGATCAAGATAATATAAACCTTGACTGACATTTAGAAACATGATTCGAATGCGTAGAACTCCTTTATTGGGTCCTCAGATAAAGAATCAATGCATTTGTCAGACGCGTATACCCGAAAGGGACAACAAAACAAATCATACTTACGAATGGAAGGTTAGGTTTCTTAATTTGCGTTTGCTACGTCTGTTACAGCCGATCACAAAGCAATGCACCATAAATGGCTTTCGACACATCAACAACAAAAACAGAAAACTAAATCAAAACTCCTAATATTCGCAATAAATTACTATCATAGAGGCTTGTTGGGCACAGATGACAACTGTGCCCAACAAAAACAAACTATGACCAAGAAAAAAATGTGTTTTTGTCTTTATCACTCTTCAGAGCTTTTCCATACACTTAGCTTGCTCTAGCAAGGTATTATTATTTTGATGTCGAGTCCACCTTTGATTCTTTGTCTGAAATTGGGTCTGATTGACAAGAGCGCGAAGGGCACATGTCTGTGATTGGTTGGCTGTCATCACGTCATACTCAGCCTCCCGCATAGGTTACCGTAGGTCTTCCTACAGTCCGCCGCGCACACACATGCTTTGCAGGGCGAGTGGACGGATGAATTTACGTATGCGCCATTATCGCTCTTATCTTGTACGTACGATTTTTTTAGTTAAAAATATCATCAACAAAAATCTTAATAAGGAGGCCCTTCGGCAATTTTGAGAAAATATAAAGCGGAATTTATATTACGAAATTAGTGGCACGAAATTGCTTTCACGACATTAATTTCACTATCAATTGCACGTGTAAACGTACAATTAATAAACTTATATATGTAACGACATATGATGACAGACAGACACACATTCATTTTTATATATAAGATTAAGTAGGTACTCATTTGTTTATTATTAAGTGTAATAAAGAAAATATCCACCAATTTAGTTACAATAAGCACCATTCAAAACTTTTTATCCAAAAATGATACAAATTTTTCAGTACGCTGCATGGAACCCTGAGAATAAAAAGCTGTACACGCAAGTTCCTGTAAAAGTGCGGTCACAATCTCACTTAGAAACAATAGTTGAATTAGTAAGAAGTGAACTTCCACTGGACGACGTCAACTTTATAGAAAAGAGGATGTTAGAAACTCAAATGTATCAAGAAAATTTCGAAGTTTATATTCAGACATTAATATCACACGCACTGGACCCTAATTTCTTGACGGAAATATTTCAAGAGCAAGGTAGGTTTTTTTATAAACTAAAGACACTACTACAGATATTCACTGCAATCTCACCTGGTGGTAAGTGATGATGCAGTCTTAAGATGGAAGCGGGCTAACCTGGAAGGGGTATGGCAGTTTTCATTAAACCCATACTCCTTTGATTTCTACACGGCATCGTACTACAACGCACGAGCGCGCGAGCGTGCTGCGGCAGTAGCTAGAGATTGTCAAAACTGGTAATCCAAGATTTTTTGACACTTGCAATGGCTCTATCAGTTCAGATTAGATCAAACTAAAAGCGTAATGTATTAAGACGAAACTAGATTGTCCTTGGTTAAGATGGTATAGCCTGCACACGTAGGATAAACTGGTTTGACCTAGGACGAACTAGTTTGGCTTTAAATCGGGGTTGGGCGGTAACATAATAATATTGTATATTATACAACTACCCTCACAGCCTGTTTTCGATGTAAACAAAAATTAATAATAATGTTCTTATTAACTTATACACGTAGATAACATATATGTTTCAGAACTTAATGTAAAATGGTGGTAAGTCACATACAGGGGCTGTGTTTATGTTCACAGACGAATATTTCCTGTCGAACGTGAAGACGGTGGACGAGGTGACGGAGACGATGCGGTCGCGCGTGTCGGCGGGCGCGGGTGGCGGCGGCGGCGGCGCGCGCGCGCTGGATGCGGCCGTGGCCACGTGGCCCGGCCTCAGCGTAGCGGCGGGCGCGGGCGCGTGCCGCGCGTGCGCGCGCCCGGCCGTGGCGCGCCTACTGCTGTACGGCCAGCCCTACAACCCCGCCACGCTCGAGCCCGTGCAGCCCGACGCGAGGCTGGCCTATGAGAAGGTAATCTCTCTCTGCCTCGTGGTCCTCATGGTTGAGGGCCATTACTTTCCCTTTATCACATAGGTATTCAAGTTTTCTTGGGATAGTAATGCGGTGGGCTCCCAGATCCTACATTCTATTATACGGGATTACGATTCTTTAAATTCAAATTCAAAATATTTTTATTCTTAGACTTATTATTTAGACTTTTACAAGTACTTTTGAATCGTCAAGACCTATTTAGATTTATCGATTATTGTCGGCGGATTTTAGTCATACTAACTGGAACCGATGGCTTAACGTGCCCCCGAGACACGCAGGAAACGAAAACAACAAATTCGGACTTTCTAAATTCCAATAATAGGCAGCTTTTACCGCGGGATAGTAAGTCTCAAAACCGCGTCGTTAGCAGCAATCGCAGCTACCAACTCGTAGTCATATGACCTTCTACCGTTCCAGGAGTTTCTCGTGTGCACGGCGTGCTGCGGACGCGTGCAGCTGTACTCGCGCATCTCGCACCAGAAGTACCTGATGTACGCCGAGTGCAGCAAGCGCGTCGCCGAGAAGCGCATGCAGAACCCCAGCAAGGACACCACCGTCATCCTCAACGAGCTGCTAGCGGACGAGGTGTGGCTGTCGCAGGTGAGCAAATGTTGCAGTATCTGATGCACGCCGAGTGCAGCAAGCTATATATAGTGCAGATTCCTAAACGCTCTGTTAGTGCGATTCAGATTTGTGTGTTCTACTCGAGCTTCAGCTGTAAGGTACTCGTGCTGCCATCTAGTACGAGCGTCGTGAGTGGCGACTGGCTTAGGTTCGTATTGAGGTTTACAATTGTGGCGACCGCCACAAGCTACTGGCGGACGCGGTGTGGCTGTCTGTCGCAAGTGAGCGTATGACTTGTAAATCTAGTTCTCGTCGAGAGTTTAACATAGCCTAGACTAGGCCCTAGAGGATAAGGAAGCTGAAGGGCAGTCGACAGATCACATCTGTCGCAGAAGTGATGGCGTGCTGGTAAGTGACGCATGTGACGACATACCTAATAAATACTTTAAGTTTTGTTAGGAAATCTGGAACACGATGAGATACAAAAAGATGACAATAAGCTCCTGGTGGCTTAAGCTACTCATGGTGACTTTTCTAGAATCAGCGGAGTTTTTACTATAGTAGAGCGTTTTGACAATATTTTCGGAGGGAGTCGAATCGGCTCAGACTCGATACCTAAATAAACTTGCGCCCTTTCCCCCCCGCTCGATTTATGTAAATGCGTACCAAATGAGATTTCGCTATTTTAACTTTGTGTTAAATGTCATGTGAAATGTACGATTTTAGTCCTTATTTAACATGACAGTTAAAATAATTGTTAGTGAGTTCTCATTTTGTATGGACTATATTTATGTATAGCCTGGATAAATCTAGCGGAAATCCGCGTAGGTCCAGACAGACAGACGGACACACTTTCGCATTTATAATATTAGTATTTTATTATTTTTTAATATTGTATATGTAATTATTATTTTATTATATGTTTATATGATATGATGTTTTGTTGTGGCAGCTGTTCCGCGACGTGCGGCACGGCTGGGCCGACGCGGAGTCGTGGGAGCGGCGCGTGCGGCACGCCATGTCGCGCCAGATGATTTAACGTTCCCCACACCGGCACTAGCGCGCTGGCTGACGGACTAACTCACATTTCTTTTTTACACTTGTGAAATATGTGCTGCATGTATGTATTTTTTAAAAATATTTTTTATAACTTTTAAATTTAGAAAAGTTCACGTGGTCGCGCGCTTCGCAAATGGCGCCGCTTGTGCCTACAATTCAAAACAGTGGTACAGTTCGCACGATTCAATCAAATCACCGTCCACTACGTCCGGCAAATCTTTTTTTTATTTATTTAGTCCACAAAACTGACTGCAATTAAAAAAATAGCAAAATAGTACATGTGCAAAAATATTGGTTGTCTTGATTCTACTGGATGTGGTCTTCGCATGCGCGATTAAAAGCTCGGTCACAGGCTCCGTAAAAGCGTTGCGTAAGCGTAGACGTAGCGCGTACCATTGCGTTGTAATGTATGGAACTGTATGAAACATGGCACACCGCTTGCGTAACGCGTAGATGTATGCGTAACCTGGTGTGTTGGGGGTTTACGCGCGTCATTACGCACGTGTCACGACTACGTGCTTGGTGTGAATCGGCCTTAAATGCTACTAAATAAACATTTGAACTATGTAAGGCAGTAGGGCCTAATATTATGTTCGATTTCCTTCAACAGGAAATACAATCAAAACTAGCTTCTCTGTGAAAACAACATCAAAATAGTTAGTAAAATAAAGGCAGTAAATTATATCTTTAATAGTGGGAACATTTCGCTATCTCCCTCGCACGCCTGTACGTAATGGCGGTGACGTCACGCCTAGTGTCATATTGTATCCATTTTGTTTTATTTGACAATCACCCGTGAGAAAATAAATTCGTATTTTATTACTAAGCAGCATAAAATTGTATACAAATTTAAATATTGAATGTAAACCTTGATGAAAATATTTAATAAATTGTACTACTACCCATTTTTACATGACTATTTCAAGTGTCTACTTGCAAAGTGCACGATTGGTAAAACATGCAAACCGCGCGACTATCTGAACCTAGCCTTAGCATTTAATATTTTCTATTCGAAATGGACGTAATAACTACTATAGTTTAGAATTATAACGGATGTACATCACATATTATAAGTTTTTTTTTTAAATTCAAACGTCGAATTTCTTGAATCGAATGGCTGTTACTTGGTATCAGTTTTATTTAACGATGTCACGTCAAGGTATGTACGTCTATGGAGTGTATGTTCGATAGTTGCGTCAAACCATAGGTGCGGGTGCCATTTTCGCATAATGGGACGCAAAACCGTTTACCCTGTGTAGTAGTGCCGTCGGCTGTATGTTTGTGATTTTTTTCCTTTACTTTTATTTTAGCGTATTATAAAAAGGGGTGTGGGACAGCGGAATTGTTAATATATTTACGAGTATATGCATTCCGGAAACTGGGGTTTCTTATCAAATAAAGAATGTCATTATTTACTTTAAAAAATTGATCTAGATACATTTTTAAAATTATACAATAATTATTACGTAAAGCCCTTCTTGAAATCATACTTTAATGCATTTAATGGGAATATGAAATAAATATATTATGAACTCTGCTGTAAGTAGAAATGGGGAATAGTTAAAAAATTGCGAAAGATATTATGTCAACGAGTTCAAAGGTCGTGAGTCTCGTGGCTATCGGTAAAGGCCTTTGTAAAATACGTATTTTGAAAATGTTAAGTAACAGATATTGTTAAAAAAATACCATAATTAAATATTTTTATGTACATAAATTAGATAAATTGTCATAATGTGCAATGCCGAGGTGGAACAAAATCTTGGCTTTTTTTTTCAATTTTTTGTTGATTAATAAATCGCTTTTATTTCTTTAATTTTGTGAATAATAAATAAACTGGCAGAGCGAAAATCAATAGTATATGATATAGGTAACCACAGAAAATAGCATGTAGCACTAAAGTAATTTAGCTCTAGATTTGGTACGTTCGAATGCCACTATCTAAATAAAACAACACAGCTGTGCACTGGATTTTTCATTTATTTCGTCCGACATAAATATAACATAGCTGAAATAAATACATCCTTTGTGAAGTTTAGATCCATACAATCCAAACACATAACTACGTTGTGGTGTGTTGTGCTCGCAATGCTACCTTTATAGTGAAGTAGAGCAGAGTCTTTTTGAAAACAAACCTAGCTTTATGTAAGTTGATATATGGTTGAAAAAAACAGAAAATAATCAAATGACACGCGGCGCAGCTTACTTTTATTTCTTATTACATAAAACTTAGTTTGAGTTATGATCGAGCAAAATGCCGCGCCTCGGCTCTACTCGTATATAGGTACGTTGTGCCTTATACGTTTTAAGGGTTCCGTACCCAAAAGGTAATTAAGGTTGACTTTCGAGTCAAGCATCTGATACACAGTATCGACATAACAGTGCGGCAGATTTATAATTCAAGCATTTATTAAAAAATGGGTACACTGTACATTGTTTTCGCCGGCCCGCTGCGGCTGAATTTGTATAAAATACGGGAGCTTTATTTACCCCGTATTTTATTTTCCAATTACTTGTTTCTGTGTAATCATTCTCTGAAATACGGGGTAACCCGTAAAATACGGGGCATCTGGTAATCCTACGCCTGACTGTCAGTGTCGCTGCGCTCAAATGACGTTCCCTATATTTTCCCTACGTTGCATTGTGCGTTAATCTGCCGCTCTGTCGCGGCCACGCTGGCGCCACGGATGTTCAACTCGAAAGTCCACCTTTAGAAAGATGTGCACACATTAGTCTTTCATGGCGCTCGTAGCGCATTAGTCGATGGTCACGAATTACTTTGCGATTTGCGACACTTCACAACAGTAATTTCATAGGTTACATTTTATGGTGCAACAAAACAAAGTAAATAATTTAGCGCTATTTGACTAATAATAATTAATTATTATTGACTATTTTAAACGTGTCTTACGTTCAATGATCATGCGTATGATAAAATCGTCTGCCAACTTGTCTTTTAGATTTTTAATGTTTTGGTTAAGTATTAAGTCAGAAATTCATCATCACAATTTATGGTCATAATAGTAATTTATATTTTTTTTTTATAAAGGATAAGTGGTAATTTTTTTATTTCATTCAAAGTTGAATTATTTTCTATCATCATTGACTATCATCACAAATACAATTGGAATGTTTATGTTTAACCATTCTACTTCTTTAAGTTTAACGTAGCAGTAGATACGCATTTCCTTGTAATTTTTATTATGTTTAAACGCGCAACCACATTGCTCTTTTGGTGTATCGTGTCGCGATAGAAGGCGATCGGAATTCGGAATCATCCATTTTATTTGGCTTTGTGCGCGCTACTGTCGCTTTGGTGCACACCGCTCTAAGGATAGATTTATAGAGCGCACTATGCCTTGCTCAGACTTAAGATTGAGTTAAAACGAGACAGATTTATGTGAGAGATATACATCTGTCTCGTTTTAACTCTGTCTTAAGTCTAAGCAAAGTCAGAGTGCGCTCTATAAATTTCACCCTAACATTCGAGGCACGCCTCGATTGTAGCGCCAGAGTACGTTCTAACACGCCCAACGCACTGTTTACTGGATCTGTAGCTTTATTCATTCTTCAAAAAAATGAATGTGATTATATTGTTATTTTATCTTTACAGCCTACCGTATTATTGGTTCCCAAGTGCTGCCTCAAAACAAAACCTAGTGATATATAAATTTAAAGACAAAAACATAAGAAACAAAGGCAAAACATTTAGTACAGAGAAAGCTTGCATCTTGGAGCATATGGAAATTTTATCCCGGAAAATCAAAGAGTTCCGACAGGATTTAAAAATCCACGCGGACAGTAGTGCATCACCTAGATTCTAGAATAACTAAGTACTTATCGTATAAATATAATTTCATTGAGGCATCTTGTCGAAGCTAAACATCTCTTGTGCTGTATTTTTAGTAAAATTTCACGGAAAATGATAATAACACTACTTTAAGACCTTTCAATGCATATTAAAGATTTGTACACTTAAAACCAAAGTAGCACTTATGGCATCAAAGTTTCTGTCAGCTACCCTTTTGACGCACCCCCATACCGTCCGTTACCACATAGGTAGATACATATTATTTTAATTTTAGAAAATCCCGTAGCTTTGATTACCTATCGTTTGTTGCATAGTAACTAGCTCTTAGATGAATTTATCTTTGAATACTTAAACTCCTAAAGAGACTATAATACTTAAGAGCATCTTAAAACTGACTGATTTTTGTCCCAGCCAAGAGGATATGATTTAGAAAGAATATTTATATGTTTATATGTTATATAAAAATTATATGTGAGAAGTTTGTCACTCACTAGGTTTTGATTTGCGGCAGACGGTATATTTTGGAATGATCTTGTCAATCACATTGTATCTAAGGGCTATAGCAGCCACAATACTAAATAATACTAATAAATGATCGCTGTATTGAAATCGCACGTTTTAGCGATTGTTTCGATATTGCATCGCGTTTTAGTGACGTTCTGCGTTCGATCGCTGCATTGAAATAATTTATAAAATCGACTATCTGCGAATGGAGACTGTTTGTTTGCATAATAGAGCGTTTAATCGCGACATCAAATTTCCGAAAAGCAACTAGGTATATCGCCGATCGCTGATGCTGAAGCATCGTGTTTGCTATGGCCCTAATATAGCCCAAGGAGTACCTATAGCAAATAATTATACTACTCATTAAATTAGAGTACTTACGCTAAACATCACATTCCTAAAGCGGCCTTTCGAATGTTATCAAAAGTAATACTGATTGAAAAGAGTGATCTTTAGTTTTTAAGTTTCGATTTACCCCCTTATTGTAAATGAACAAAAATGGTATATATTTCTACTTTACAGATTAAGTACACTATTAGAAAATATTTTGTATAATTAATTGTATTGGGTTGTATAGGTTTATAATGATATTCATAAGCCGATTAAAATACGTATTTCATACGCAATAAGTATCTATTGTAAAATACAAGGTTCTGTCAGGTAAAGTAAAGATGAACTCTATTTATTTTGTTCTAGTAAGGCAGGACTAAGTAATCAGATTTGTTTCACATTTTTTCATTATTCGAAATCATAATAAATGGCAATTTTATCAACTAGAACGTTTTATTTTTTACCTACCCACCTGACCCCCATTGTTTCTATGTGAATTTAATAAAGTCAGAGAGAAATCTCTAGCGGAAAATCATAAACAGAGTTACCTACTCGCACCGAAATTCACTTCGGTGTTTTCCGCTCAAAATGATATATCGCGTTCAATCGACTTTATTTTTAACCCCCGACCCAAAAGAGGGGTGTTATAAGTTTGACGTGTGTATCTGTGTGTCTGTGTATCTGTCTGTGGCATCGTAGCGCCTAAACGGATGAACCTATTTTAATTTAAGGTCAGGTGGGGTAAGAGGGACGCGGGGGGAAGAGAAACTGTAACTAGTAAAAAGAAAACTATAACGGCGAGCTCTATGGTCACTACGTTGATATAACAGTATTAGGCGTAGTTCATATATTCTTGGATAGATTGCGCTACAACACGGCAGATAAGCGAGTAAAAGAGAGAAAAAAAAATCAGTTGTCAAACTAAAAAAACCAAGACCTAGCGGCGTTCCTTGTTTGTGTTATTAAAATATTAAAAACATCAGTTTTGCGGTTGATTGCTATGGTAAGTGTAATTATTACGTTTAATCTTTATTTTCTACGTATTGTATTGTTTGTAGTGTGTGTTTTTAGTGCTTTTTCGATGTCAATAAAAACATAACCTTCAAAATGGCAAGCTGGGAAAGAGGAACGGCTGTACTAGGTTAAGAGAAACATATGTTCCTCTTTCCCGGTTTCAGGGGGTAACAAACATTTTTAAAATACCGCTAAAATACCGGCTGACTTTTAAGTACTGGCCAAGATTTGTAGGATAAACCTACCTATGAATATGAACAACTTTTTCTAAATAAAAAGTCAGCTGTTCCATACAAAAGTATCGATCAGCTGTGACCAAAATGTATGAAATACTTAGTAGATATTTTTTTTCGAGTACGAAAGTTGGTCCCATACAAAAGGTTAAGGTTTATCCTACAAATTTTGGCCAGGACTTAAAAAGTCAGCCGGTATAACACGTTCCGTAAATAGCCATGATTTGTTTAACTGTTTATTTGTTACAGAAAAAGCAAAATGCCTCGAGCTTACGAAAAAAAGACCGATAGAAGTTCTTACCCGAAAGAAAAACTATTAGAAGCAGTTAGGGCCGTCAAAAGTGGCGCTTTGTCAGGTTATGCAGCCTCAAAATATTATGTTATAGTTATATTTCAAAACATTATAATATAGTTTATATTTCACTACGAATGTTATTGTTTGTGACAGTATTTTTGTTGTGATACATTGTTGTTTACAATTACGCGTATAGGCCAAAGTGAGAAAAGTTCAAAATTGTTAGAAGTTTGTATTGTTTCTTACGAGTTCATTTTTTAAATTGTAATTAAGTAAAGAAATTTACTAAAACCATATCTGTTTTTAGAATACATTTCTATCCCAACTATTCCGACCAATATTATAAATGCAAAAGTCTGTCTTTCTGTGTCTGTCTGTCTGTCTGTCTGTATGTCTGTCTGTCTGTCTGTTGCGTTTCCACGCCTAAACCACTGAACCAATCTTAAGAAATTTGGAAGGTAGGTAGCTTGACACCCGGGGCTAGGGCATAGGCTTCATTTTAACCGATCACGGGACACTAAAGGGGGTTCATGTTTTGAAAAATTGTGCCAAGCGCGATATAACCAAAACGCGGACGAAGTCGCGGGCGGAAAGCTAGTTTTTAATACGTTCATTTAATACCAGAAAAAGTTTAGCACCTCTGACCTTACCTATATGTTCCTGTTACCCCAAATTTCGTTTTTGTATGCTGTCAGCCTAAATAAGACCTTATTTTAAACGAGGTAAGGTTTTCATTCCCTTAACTCAAAAAATAATTTAATACATGCTATATAAACACTTAAAAACACGAGTTATTACTTAAAAGTATCGAGTGTTCCTCTTACCCCAAATCTCGGGTAAGAGGAACATTTTTATGACCTAGCTTTGTTGCTAAATTGTGCCGTAATTATACGAACAATCTAGTTCTGTATCAAAAAAAATGTTAGTATATTTCAAAAGCGAAGATTTGTTTCAATTAATATCGAAATAAATGTATAATTTTGATAGCTGAAGGCCAAAATGTTCACAAACCAGTAAAGTATGTTTCTCTTACCCCACTTGACCTTACTTTTTTTTTTGTTTGAAAGGTGGCTTGATCGAGAGTGTTCTTAGCTATAATCCAAAAAAATTGGTTCAGCCGTTTAAAAGTTATCAGCTCTTTTCTAGTTTTCTTGTAGAAAAGAAAGTTAGATAACCGTTAGGTTCATAATATTATGTCAATTGACAAATGTCAAGCTGTCAAGATGGACATTGCCTAGATACATAATTATTTATTTGAAAATGATGTTTTGGAAAACTCAGATACTTTGAATCGTAGGCACCGCGGAATAGTCCAAGAAAATCGGTTCAGCCGTTTGAAAGTTATCAGCTTTTTTCTAGTTATTGTAACCTTCACTTGTCGGGGGTGTTATAAATTTTTAATTTACACTTGTTGGCATAGAGATAGTTAAAAGGACGGAGAACATAGGCTACTTTTTATCCTGGAAAATCAATGAGTTCCCACGGGATTTTTAAAAATTATTACGGGAACGAAGTTGCGGGCATCAGCTAGTTATGAATAAATTACAGTAATATTATAGGTAAAGGCCAAAGTTTGTGTGTGTTGTAGAAAACTACTGGACGAATTTGGCTGGGAATGGAGATAGGTTAGGTATACCTACCCTGGATTAACAGGCTACTTTTCATCCCGGAAAATCAAAGTTCTCACGGGGTTCTGGAAAACCTTAATGCATCAGTTAGTTCATAATATAATATACCCAAATGGTCCAGAAGTAACAGGCCCTTAATGTTACTTCTTGACCAAAACCAATAAGTTTACATCTGGATAAAGTAGCTTTCTAATCAAAGAATTATTATTAAAATCGGTTCAGTAGAACAAATCTTTCCTCTATGATATTAGTAGGTTATAGATACGGGATTGTCCACTTAGTTCCGTCGTACCCCGATTGCCATGTCGACTTGTCACGAACTATAGGTAAGTACCTATGAATAGTTCCCAGTTGCCACTAGCGATGACGCTTCAGTGGTGACGAATGGAAATAATCCGTTTTTATAGTCTCGGTTATCTCCAGAAGCGACCATCAAGAAAACCAAGAAAAATCAATGAATTGATCTCCAGTGGCACCTCTGGAGACAATGCCCGGTGTGACAACTGGGAATATCAGCGAGATAAATCAGAGTTTACTAGAGTAGGTAGTTACGTCATCATCATCATGATCAATCAACCCATCGCGGACTCACTAATGAGTAGGTCTTCTCTCAGAATGAGAATCGTTTAGAGGTTATAGGTACCTAGTCTGCTACGCTGGCCCAGTGCAGAGTGGCAGACTTCAAACGCCTTTGAAAACTTTGTGCAACTCTCAGGCATGCAGGTTTCCTCACGATGTGTTCTTTCACCGTTAAAGCAACTGGCTTAGCTTGCTGAGTACGTCATGACTGAGGTAATTTATCTGACCCCGAAACAGGTATTTGCTCCAAGTAGAATAGAGACTATCTCTATGCACTGAAATGCATGTACATTGGAAAGTGTAGAGTGGGTTTTTACGCCGCTTCGAAGAACTCCATCGAGCGTACCGGGAATTGGGATGAGGACTGTTAAAAATAAATTATTTCTGAGGAATTATTAAATAGAGGGTCTTCCAAAATTCGTAAAAGTTGTTAGTTTTAAAGCTAACCATTTTTAAATTATCGATTTAGCTAAAAAAGTAGGTACCTACGTCAAATTATGTCAACTATTTATGACGTCACATCTGTGAACTTCATACAAGCTTCCTCACTAATCAAGCGTTTTGACGTTTGATAAAAAGTCACTAATTTTACCAGTAGTCATCACTCATCATCCCTATTGAATTGGAACAGGTCAGCAATCGCAAATCCAGCGTGGAATATTAGGACTATATTATTCGTCGGTCTTTGGTGAACTTAACAATGAAACAGGTTTGTTTTCATAGAATACTTTAATTTTCTTGCACACAGCCTCTATTGAGAACATGGTTGATAGAGAGAAACTTGAAATTAAATAACAAATACAGCGACAAGTTACATTTAATTTGTACGTGTTTCATCTGTATGGGTCAAGTCGCTGCGTTGCTAATCCTATTGACGTTAAAGTAAAAAAAACTAAAATTTCAGAAGTTAGCATTTCAAGTGTCGCAGATTCATATAAAAACCGGCCAAGGGCGAGTCAGACTCGCGCACCGAGGGTTCCGTACTCGGGTATTTTTCCAACATTTTGCACGATAAATCAAAAATTATTATGCATAAAAATAATTTTTAAAATCTACAGGTAAAGCTGTTTTATATACCAGACTTGGTTTCTTACTTTGAAAATTGAAACACATTTTTTTTTTTTTTGTGATGTAGTTAACCACAAATTCACGGTTTTCAATTTTATTTCCTTTACTTGTGCTATAAGAGCTACCTACCTGCCAAATTTCATGATTCTAGGTCAACGGGAAGTACCCTATAGGTTTTCTTGACAGACACGACAGACAGACAACAAAGTGATCCTATAAGGGTTCCGTTTTTCCTTTTGAGATACGGAACCCTAAAAAAACAAAAATTTCAAAAGTTAGCATATCAAGTGTCGCAGAATCATATAAAAATTTCAGCACAACTTTAAATACTATTCAGTAATTTTGTATTAAGGTGCAGGGCACGGGTCCGCCCACGAAATTCAAAAATACATAATTTGGTTTTTCGCAATTTGTAAACTAATATGACAAAGTAGGTTTATGGCATTCTAATAGCGCCAATGGCAGTATCATCTCCGCAGGTTCATATTATAAAAATCTTTGAAAGTGCTGAACACTTTTCAAGTAAGTACAAGTAATGATTTTTATATAAGAAATTAGTCAAAATAATGAGTTTGACGAGAGTTACTCACAGTCGATACTCTGACTAATTTCTTAAACTAGACACTTTCAAGTAAAGATTTTATATAAACCCGTGGAAATGATACTGCCATTGGCGCTATTAGAATGCCATAAGCCTACTTTGTCGTATTAGTTTACAAATTGCGAAAAACCAAATTTCGCGGGCAGACCCGTGCCTTTCACCTTAAGCATAAAAATGACAATTTACTTCAATATACAATTAATAATTATGTTAATAATTATGAAATAAAAACAGGTAATCGTAAAACAAATGAAATGACTTGTATTCCATAGCTCAGTCCCATTAGAGGGCAAATGTCAGTGTGCACATCTCCTGTACTTAAATTATCATCACGAGGACGAGGCACCCACGAGGCACTCGCGACGCCGGCCCGAGGCGCTCCACTCTCCGAGCGCCGCGTCGCTTCAGCCACTTGCGTGACACAATCTATACAAGAATCTAGAATTAACGTAACTTACAATAATCGCATAATATATCATACATCTAAATTCAAGTAACTTATTTTTTATTCAGTTTCATGTTTTATCATTTTACTTTTTTTTTATTGTTTTTTTTATTTAATTTGTTTTTTATACCATAATCTCTTGTTTGTTGTTACCACAGCGCGTTGTTGCCGGTGAAATTTGCCTTCCACAAATGATTTAGTCCGTTATTAGAAGCACTCGTGAGTTACTCCACGTTGTCGGGTTTGCGGGTGTACTGGTGCGGGCGCGGCGCGCGGGGCGCGGCGCGGGCGGCGCGCGGGCCGCCTCTGCCGCGGCTCTTGAAGCCGCCCTGGTAGCCCGCGTCGTTGTAGCGCTCGCGGCCGCCGTTCTCGTGGTGGTGCGAGTCGCCCGCGTCGCCGTTGCCGTAGTAGGCGTCGTTTCCGCTTCTGTTCTGGTAGCCGTCTTTGCCGTGTCTGCTCTGGTAGTTGTCGCTGTACTGCCGGTATCCATCCTTGTTTGACCTGTTCTGATACTCGCCGTGCCGTCCGTGGTAGTTGTCGTTGTTCTGCCTGTTCTGGAAGGACCCGCGGCCGCGGAAGCCGTTCGACGATCCCCTGCCGCCGCCGCGGTATCTCCTGAACCTGTTCTGTCCGTCGCCCTGGCCTTGGGTCTTACGGTCCCCGTCGTCGCGTTCGGGGCTCCTGCTCTCTTTCGAGTTCTCCTCGACTACGTCTTCGACGGGCGTGGGAAGCTTCCTCTCTTCGGGTGGAATCGGAATCTGTTGGTCGACGTGGATCGGCTGGACGAGGGGCTGGGGCGCGACGTGCACGTGCGGCAGCGGCGCGGCGAGGGGCACGGGGTACACCGCAGGCTCGGGGTGCGGCGGGAAGTGCGGCTGCGGCGGCATCGGGATCGTGCCCGGCTCGGGCACGCGGCCTCCGGGCAGCACGTAGTGCTGGTTGGTGAACGTCTGCGTGGGAATGGGCGCCGGGGAGCCCTGCTGGTTCAAGATGGGGGGAGGTTGAGGAGTGCCGACGGGACTGTCGATTTCGGACTCCTGAAGGAAGAAGAAGTTCTGTGAGCCGATGACTTCGGCGATGGGTCTCTGCTGAGGGTACTGCTGCGCGAAGTAGGCGTGCTCCACCTCCTGCAGCGTGATGGGCGGCAGCGGGCGCAGCGGGTAGGCGGGCGCGGGCAGACCGGCGGGCGCGGGCGGGGCGGGCAGCGGCGCGGGCGCGTAGGCGGGCGCCGCTTCGGGCGCGGACGGCACGGACGGCGCGGGCGCGGGCTCGGGCTCGGGCTCCTCCTCCGGCTCAGGGCACTCCTCGGGCTCTGCGGCGACCGACACTTCCAGAGATTTATCAAAGTAACCACATTCGTGAACCGCGTTTATAATTTCCTTAATATGAGCATAGGTTGTTCCCAAAAACTCCTTTGGTTTGCCATCGATAATAGCGTACAAGTGTTCTGCAGCTTTTACTGTGTAAGAATGGAACCCAGGCAGCCCTTCTTCATTTACTTCATGTTTAGGGGTCACTTCTGGGTACCTGGAAAACAGTTTAATAGCACATTATAACTGAAGAATAGAAAATGAGATGAGAGATATAATTTGATACTAATTGCTAGCAAAAAGAGCTATAGTGTTTTTTTTAACTGGAAATCCAAAACCATAGGAGATATTAACATTAGGTATTTTTTGTGAAAACTATAATTTAGGCAGTCAATTTTTTAGTTAAGCATAAAAATAAACAAAACTGATATTTTTTTTTAATATTGATTGATTTGGATAGAATAGAATCAGGCGTTACTTTGCGGAAGTTCATGTTTAGCAAGAAACAGTTAAAAATTATTTTTAACTGATAATTTATTGATTGATTTGGTTTCATGTTAGGATCATTTTATTGTATTGGAAGAAAAAATCGGAACAGCAGAAGTGAAAAGAAGAAGACTCACATTTGACTGGTTTGTTTATTATTTATTGAACAAACACTTGTTGTGGGCTATACATTTCCTTAAATAATCAAAACAACATACTTATTTGCTTCAATACTTACAAATCATCCAAAATTTTCAGATCATCTTCTGTCAGTTTGGCTGCCCCATTAGTTCCATTGAGAAAGTCTTCCCTCGCCTCATTGTTTCCCATTTGCATAAGACAATCCAACACAAGCAGTACTTCACGTATTTTATTTGTCTCTGCTGTGTAGCGAACCCATGCATCCTGAGAAAATAATAAAGCTTTCAATTCTTTTATTACTTTATTAAAGTTTGGTCTTGCACAACACTAGGTTTATTTGACCGGCTTCAAGGATAGGGATTTGCGAGAAAAAAATTCTGAATCCAAGTCCTCCATTTTTGAAATTGGGTTAAAAAAATAGCCTATGTCACTTGGTTAAACCTGTACTTGTCTGAAGTCCCGTCAAAATAGGTTCAGCCATTCCGAAGATTAGCCCATTCAAACAGACAGACTGACAGACAGACAAAAATTTTAAAAACGTGTGATTGATCACACAGTTCAGTTGTGGTACAGTTCAAATAACTATATGAGCTTACTATGAGGTAGTTATTTCGAAACTACAGGCAGACACTTTAATTTTATTTATTAGTATATAGACTAAAGAGTATAGATAATATTGTTTTACCTTTTTAGCTTGCTTTTTAGCGTCCCGCTCGGCAACAGTTGCTACTGTCATGACTTGCTTAAACATGTCGCGAGCAAATTCCAATGTCTGAACAACTTCATCATACTTCGCAACAGCAACCTTCTGATCACCATTCAGCTCTTTACCAGCTTTTTGCAAGTCTCGGTAAGATGTTAGTTTGCTCTGTAAAAATGCAAATTAAGATTGATCAGATCTACTATTTGACACAAGCCAGTAGTTTCGTATCTCTAGAGAAAAAAAGGAACCCTTAAAGGATTCTTCATTGTAGTTGTGTCTGTCAAGACCTGTCAAGAGAATCAAAGCTTATAGGGTACTACCTGTTGTCCAGAATAATGAAATTTGTGATGTCTAATAGCAGAAGTAATGGAGAAAATTCAAAAATGTGAATTTGTGTTACATCACAAAAACAATTAAAAAGTGTCATTTTTTGTAGGATGTTACGGAGCCTTTTTAACCGACTTCCAAAAAAGGAGGAGGTTCTCAATTCGTCGGAATCTTTTTTTTTTTTTTTTTTATATTTTTTATGTATGTTCCCCGATTACTCAAAAACCCCTGGACCGATTTGGAAATTTTTTTTTTTGTTTGAAAGGGTATACTGTGCAGGTGGTCCCATATAAAGGAGATCATTCTAGCTCCATACATTTTTGGGCCTTTTCTGAAAGTGCCGGCCAACGAAAAAAAATGGTACGGATCGTTAGAACTAGCCATTTGAAGTAATAGTTAATATGGCAGAAAAGTTGTAGGATTGCTCTGAACCAAGTTATACAAGGTCGAAGATTCGTCATTTTCATACATTTTATTGATTTCTAAAAGTGCTGGGAAACATAAAATAATATTAGATATTGCTAGAACTAATGATTTGAAGCAATTATCATTATGACCCGAAGGCTGTGGGGCCATTATATGTCGTGTTATACAAGTTATACAAAAAATGAATATACTTTGTACAATTCATTGTAACCGATTTTATGATTTTGTTACTGTTCTGATTGTTTTATACGAATTTGAATACACGTACAATTATTTTGACTCCCACGAAGTGCTGGATCAGCTGCAATGTGGACAAAATTCGTTTATACATACCTGGATTGTATGCGGCCTTGTAATACTAGGTGATCTCATCCAGCCATCTCCCAAACTTCTGCCACTGGGATATCTCCGGCGAGCTCTGTGATGAATGCACCATTTGGTTATAAGTACTGTTCACCATAGTAACTACGGGCTTGCTTCAGTCGATAGCTGCCTAAAGCAACCTGCGTAAATTCTTCTGTGAATCTAGGAAAATCATTGAACGGAGGATGTTGGCTTCCATAGCCTGGAAATGAGCTCTCCTTCTATTATAATTACATATTGTTTGTGATAACAAGTTCTGCTGAACTGTTTTGCTCATTGACCGTTCATGGATTACGTCAAGAAAATCACGTGCATGCACGTTGTTGTGTATCAGAACATGATAGCCGTTCAGCAATGCTGACAAAATCCTGAAATAATCGATCATGTTACTTAATGTCCGGTTACAAATCCTGAATAACCCTGAGTAAACAAAAATCTCTTCCAAAGCGGTCGTTAATTCATTTACATTATCCAGCAGCAAATGGTAAATAGTCTAGATTTATTGGCTTGGTCAGTAGTTAGCTGGGTTTTTACTGATGTTTTGTTACTGGCATTTGTGCCACATAACCGCACACCTCAAGAAAGAAAGATTACCTCAAGATTGTTTATAGTATCTCTAAAACCATGGACTAAGATAAAAATCCAGTAAAAATCTTCTATATCATTTAAGGTATCATTTAAAATCTGGGCATTGGAAGTTGCTGCAGCGTGTAGATTATTGTTCCATCGCAGCAAATATAAAGGGTTTTAGTGGTTTCGGAACTTGTGGTTAGGGTATGATTTTCACTGAAAAAAGTAATTAGTGCTTTTCTGAAGATATATGTACATGCCTGTATCTGTCTGTACATGTCCTTTATAGATAGCCTTTCTTTCTTGAGGCATGCGGTTATGCGACACAAATGCTAGAAACAAAACATTTAAATGAAATCCAGCTAATTACTGACCAAACCAATAAATCTAAGCTTGTTTCCATTTGCCGCTGGATGGTGGAAGTGATGAACAATTGCTTTAAAAGAGATTTTCGTTTGCTCAGTATTGATCAGAGTGACCGGACATTAAGTAACGTGATTGATTATTTCAGGATCGCGGTAACATTGCTAAACAGCTATCATGTTCTGATAGACAATAACGTGTACTACAGACGTGATTTCCTTGACGAAATCCATGAACTGGTCAATGCGCAAAACAGTTTAGCAGAACTTGTTACCACACACAATAATTATAAAAGAAGAAGAGCTCATTTCTAGGCTATGGAAGCCGACATCCTCCGTTCAATGACTTTCCTAGATTCACAGAAGAATCGACGCAGGTTGCTTTGGGCAGCTATCGACTGAAGCAAGGCCGTAGTTACTATGGTGAACAGTACGTATAACCGAATGGTGCATTCATCACAGAGCTCACCGGAGATATCCCAGTGGCAGAAGTTTGGGAGATGGATGGATGAGATCACCTAGTATTACAAGGCCGCATACAATCCAGGTATGTATAAACGAATTTTGTCCACATTGCAGCTGATCCAGCACTTCGTGGGAGTCAAAATAATTGGACGTGTATTCAAATTCGTATAAAACAATCAGAACAGTAAAAAAATCATAAAATCGGTTACAATTAATTGTACAAAGTATATTCATTTTTTGTATAACTTGTATAACACGACATATAATGGCCCCACAGCCTTCGCGTCATAATGACAATTGCTTCAAATCATTAGTTCTAGCAATATCTAACATTATTTTATGTTTCCCAGCACTTTTAGAAATCAATAAAATGTATGAAAATGAGGAATCTTCGACCTTGTATAACTTGATTCAGAGCAATCCTACAACTTTTCTGCCATATTAACTATTACTCCAAATGGCTAGTTCTAACGATCCGTACCATTTTTTTTCGTTGGCCGGCACTTTCAGAAAAGGCCCAAAAAGAATGATCTCCTTTGGTGAAGATCTGATGAATATCTTCGGAGATGGAGAACAGAACTCCTCAATGGATAGGAGCAAATTGCTCGCGATCAGTGTAATAGGTTAGTAAACAGTAGGGTTTTAACTGGGCACAGCATATTATAGTACAGTGGGGCCACTAAAAATTGTGAAATAAAAAATTTTCAAAAGAAAAATAAAACCGACTTCAAAAACGACAAACACTAAAAAGTAAAAAATAACTTTTGTTCAGCTACACGTGTAATGTACCTAGGTATGAAGTCGGGCGAGCTTCACTTTTGGATTTCTAATTTTGTTTTAATATGCTCGCTCGACTTCATACCTAGGTACATTACACGTGTAGCTGAACAAAAGTTATTTTTTACTTTTTAGTGTTTGTCGTTTTTGAAGTCGGTTTTATTTTTCTTTTGAAAATTTTTAATTTAGGTTATAAACTATATCAAACTATTCATAAGAGTTAGTAGCCTAGTAGCTAAACACTGCAGTTTGCTCTGGGTAAGTAAGCATGTTTGGTAGAAGTTGCAGATGATAAAAAACTCGATTGTAGTCTTCTGAAGTGATTAGCTCAATAAGTGACCGAATTTATCAATTCTTCCTTGCCTGAAGAGCCTGTTTTTATCACTAGCATCTGATAATGACTGTAAACATAAGAGCCATAACCACACTCTTCCTCAAACCAAATGTGAAATTATCTGGGAATTCACTTCATTGCTATCCCAACCTCTACCATTATGTATTGTGAAGAGATGCACTATTGGCTTGTCAGGAATATGTTGATTCACTCTTTGAATAACCCCATTTTGATATTGTGTAGAAAGAAATAAAGTAAAGTAAGAAGTGAAACATGGACCCAAGGACCTGCATAGTCATTCCAAAAGAAAATCCATTCATATTTTCATTAATTGCAAATATTGATTTGCGGTTTACTATTACACAATATTTAGAACAGTATTTAGGAAAAACGATATCGTTCAAGAGCTCTACCCAAGGCGACGAACTAAATAAAAGAATTTCGAATGCGTGGAAAAGGTACTGGAGCTTAAAATACATTTTTAAAAACAAAAAAATATCACTGTCCACTAAATCGAAAGTATTTAACACATGTATACTGCCAATTTTGAGTTATGGAGCACAAACCTGGGCACTAAATAAAGAAGAGATCAAGAAAGTAAAGATAGCACAAAGGAAAATGGAAAGGAGTATTCTCGGAGTGAGGCTGGTAGATAAATTAAGAAACGAATGCCTAAGGAACCGAACTAAGTTGATCGATGTTATCAGACAAGCGAGAAAACTGAAATGGAAATGGGCTGGTCACGTAATGCGACAATCTGACAACAGGTGGACGCGGGAGAGCACAGTCTGGTGTCCACGCTACATAGCGCGGCGCCGTGGCAGGCCCCGCACGCGGTGGCGCGCAGAGCTGGAGGAGTTCGACGGCCTTGGAGTGCTCTGGACGCGCCTGGTAGCGAACAGAGATTACTGGAAGAAAAGGGGGGAGGCCTTTGCCCGCATTTGGGATGACCTCTGAAGAAGAAAAAAAAAAAAAAAAAAGTATATTTATACTTACTAATTTGAAGAAAAAAAATATATATATTTACCTGCATATACATAATATTGAGAAAAAATATAAAAAGACAAAAAAGAAAGGAAAAAATATATTAAAAAATTACAAAAATAAAATAAAAAATAATAATAATAATTAAAAAAAAAAAAAAAAAATTAGAGGCAGGCTAAAATAATAATAATAATAATAATTACACAATATTTACATAATATTACTATTACTCATTTTTAAATTATATTGGGTAATTCTAGATTATAGAACGTTTTAAGGCATTAGGTAAATATAATCAATACATTACATAGGCAGGTAGATATACAAATTACATTAAAATGAATCTTAATATTATGGTTGTTCTTGTTTTGAGCACTTAACCCGAGAACCAGTTTTGGGTAACAAATTTTTCCTCAAAGGGTGCCTGGCCATCTCAACAGTTTTCTGAATTACTAACACTTGTAGGCACGTTTAGGCACCGAACGTACGTTTGAAACCCTCATAGCTCTTAGTTTCTTTTAGTTTGGGTTAATTATCATCATTAAATCAATTATCTTACATAGTCAACAATTGACAGTCAAAGTCTATAATAGTACCTATTTTGAATAAATGGCTTTGACTTTGACTTCATTTTATAATGATAGCCAAGTCAATTAGAAATTTAACTATTTTAATTACCTTGAGCACCTTAGGCATACTTTTATAGTTATTTTAGTACCCCTTTTAGTGCCCTTGATGCATTGGTCTATGCTTGTAATTTATAGCACTGAAACATCTGATAGGTAAGAATCGAGTTTATTTTGGCATAGGCTTGATAAAAAACCACAAAGAAACAAGATACTCTTATTTAGTTGCTTATAAAGTTATAACTATTTAAGTGATTGACTTTATTTTGTAAATTAACAATTATAATTGTACATCACTGTTTTACTGTATATTTTTGTTAGGTGCCTATCTGTATGTTTGTAAATTTTTGAATTATAAACAGAAATAGACCTTAGAAGTTACATTTTAAGTGACTTTGTGGTTGATTTATGTAAAACCTTTAATCTTTTGAAATGTGTATCTAGACAAAATATTTATTTTTTATAGGTATGTAAGTAGGTACCTAATAGGAACTAGAAATGGATATGATACTGAGCATAGCACGAATATAATATCTATTTAAGTACAAGTTGTGTTTCTAGAGGTAGGAACTAGGAAGACTTTCTTGGTTTCAGCGAATTTTGGGCGTCACAATTTGGAAGCAAAATTACTGAAGCACATGTGTAAAAATGGCGTCAACGGAAAACCGCATCTTTATTTACATGCTCCCGATTGAAAAGTTAGCTTAGCGTCCGATCTTAATGTACATAAAATTATAGTACTTGTATGCAAAAATTTCAAGTCCACCTATCAAATAACAAAAATAACATCACAAAATAGCATACAAAACGTTTGTTGATGCCGAGAGCATTGTACAGTACCATTAAATTGCACGTACCTTTCTTTTCTCCAAGTTGCGAATTTTGTGTTCAATAATAGTCATAACTTGTCGGATAGGTGAATTATCCGTTGCTTCCGAAGAAGCTGGTTTTTCAGACTTCGCATTCGCTGCAGAAGGCATCCTTCACAGGCAACAACTTCTTCTGGATTGGTATAGTGGTAGACGGTAGTGAATAGACGAAATCTATCTATATCTATACTGATTGTTCACTATGGTATTGGTATGTATAAAGTGTGTATAGGTTATCTATAGAATGTCTATACTCTATAGACCACAAACTGCCACAAACTCTGTACTAAAGAGTAAAGACTAATCAGCAGTTGTCAACGAATAAATGGAACCATGAGAACGGAGAACCGAGATTACCGAGAACAACCCTATGGGGAACAATGTGAGAACCATAATGAGAATGGTGTAGGACTTCGTCTGTGTTGGTTTTGGCGTTGGCTGGCGGGCGTGCTCTGCCTTTTTGGAGTGTTTTTTTTGTTAAAACTGACTGGAAAGCGCTCCAAGGGGGTGCCGTGCGTATGTCGGCGAGCGCCGGCACAGATGAGGTCCACAATTGTATAGTCTAACTAACTTGTTACAAATAACTACAAACTTGACATTGGCTAATCTTTGTAAAGCCAGACGAGAGAGAGAAAAAAAAAGAGAGAATGGTGTAAAGTAGGTATTACGAGTGGGCAATCTAGGTATACAATATTTTATTTTATAAATATTATAATACTAGGTGTGTGAGTTGTTGAGATATGAATACCTAGGTATTCATATCTCAACAACTCACACATGGGACCACATGTAGTTCCTCTGACTTCTTCAATCTTCGTCTTTATCCAACCTTCCTTCCATGTCTTTTATTGTTCCGAGTCATTTATTAGATTATTATTACATCACTTACATTCTGGGCTTACCTATCTGTGTATAATTTTCAATGTACTCTGTGTCTTTGCTCTGTGGTCGTGTTCTTATAAAAGCTAGAACCCAGAGCCCTAAAACCAGTAATATAAATAAAAGAAAATTAGTGAAAAAACAATAAAAACAAAGAGTCGGTAAAAAAATAAATACGAAAAGTTAATCTCGTTTATTTGGGTTAATATTAATAAAATTTTTCAACTGCTAACGGTTATCAAGTTTTTAGGTACATGCACTATAATATAATTGTGCTAAAAGAAATATTGTGTTAGAAATGCAGCGATTTTCGAAGGTGACTCTAAATTATTAACCTATAAATTGCCGCAACTTGGCGGGTCCATGTGAAAATACATCTAAGTAACTAGGTAATTTAAACTTTTTCTTTACAGGGATTCTCTCATGTGAAACAGTTTGTACAAACTGGGAAGTTGTTACACACAACTATTGCCAAGTATGACGCACAAAATACAGAAAAAAGTAAATGTTCACTACAATTTAAAAAAATACTTGCTTATAGTGTAATTTGTTGATAAAAAGATTATAATATTATTTTCCAGCAATTAATCAAGTAACATTGTTGGGAAGAGTAGGAGCTGATCCCCAAAAACGAGGCTCTGAAGAACACCCAGTCATAAATTTTCCACTTGCAACTCACTTCAGTTACAAATATGAGTCTGGTGATATGCTTCAGAGAACAGACTGGCACAGAGTCAGTGTCTTCCGACCAGGTCTACGCGACACTGTCTATAAGTATCTTAAAAAAGGTCAACGGGTGTATGTCACTGGCAAGCTGTCTTATGGTGAAATCAAATTAGATGATGGACAGGTTAGGACAGCATCTACTGTGATAGCAGATGATATTATTTTCTTTCAAAGTCAACCACCAAATGCATAGATAGGTAGGTATTTGATTAATTGTTATTATGTATAAAACAGAATACAGAAATGTGTATTAATGCTTAAGAACAACTTTTGGGATGCATTTAAGTGTTGGAATACATTTTAGTATTTGGCAGATAGGTAGGTCTCTTAAGATATATCTTAAAAATAAGCTTGTAGTTTGCTAGGTATTTTATATGATAAAATATATCTGTTTCAAGTCATTATTTAAAAACATGATTTTTATTGAACAACTCACTATTTCTGATGATTAAAAAATTTATATATTCAGTGCTTCAAAGCACAAGGGTGTAGTATAGACAAAAGTGCAGTTTGTACAGGAAGGATAAGAATGTGAGTTTTTGCATAATACATTACACTCTTTTGTTCAAAGCATCCTCATATTGTTTACCCTAATAGGTATACTGAATACTGACCTTAATATTTTCGAGCTTTTCTGTTGTTACATTGCTAAATTACATTAATTAATTTTATTGCTATAAATGTTGACTGGAGTATTATTTGTAGTTAGGAGTTGATTAAATAGGTATACTACAAACAGCAATTAATGCAAATCAAAGCATTAATTTAAACTTCTTTATCTTCAAGATGATAATGTCACATGCCAGAAAAGAAATAACAAGCAATCAGGTAGAATTTTTCAACGTTTTATAGGCTACAAACTCAGTGTGGCTGCTATGGTCTTTTGAGCAGATGTTTTTTGTGCATGGAGCATTATGAACGGGTTAGACCTGTTGATTTTTTAGTTTAGAGATTTTGTACAACTAAATTAGCCCCCATGTCTTTTCTAACAAAAGCAGTGCCCACATCTGCAATTTGCGTTCTCCAGTGTAGAAGTCTACGTATGGTACGCGACAGGTCGCGATGGCAATCGGGATATCAGGCGGGGGGACGCGCCGCACGTCGCCCGCCCGCTCCGGGGGCTGTGCGGGGCGTCCCAACCCTGATTGCAATCTTGAAAAAATTGCAAATTGATTTGAATTTGTGAATTATTCTGACGTATGGCTCCACTATCGGCATTCGGAAAATGATTTGTGATATCCGAATTGTATGGGCAGCGGCAACCGTACCGTTTCGCACATTTGCGCTAACGGGAATGGTTGGCGCGAATATAGGTTTTTTTTTCAATATCCCGCGGAATTCTGTTTTTCGGGATATACCTATATATTATCGTGGCAACAAAATTTCGCGTCTGCCGGCTGGCTGATTTGCCGAATTATTTGAAAATTCGCCATAAATATCCAGTTGATTTGCCGAATGCCGAAGTATCGTAGCCCGAAGTCGTGGAGCCGTACCATGCGTGCGGAGTTCAAGTTTCGAGTTTATTAGAATGTACAGGTAAAGCCCTTGCATATGATACACCACTTGGTATACCGTATAATAGGTATAGTTATTTTCCTTTACTTGTGCTTGTGCTATAAGACCTACTACCTGCCAAATTTTACGATTCTAGGTCAACGGAAAGTAGGTACCCTATAGGTTTCCTTGGCAGACGGACAGACAGACAACAAAGTTATCCTATAAGGGTTCCGTTTTTCCTTTTGAGGCACACCTCAAAAACGGATACCATACCTATACCTATACCTATCTATTTATTTGTTCTGTATTTGTCTTGGTGACAATTTTTTTTTAAATAATAATATACTTAGGCCTTAAGGGCTTCTCTGGTGCAGAGCTGAAGTGAGCTGTGGTCTCCACTTGTGCACACTGTGGTGTAATATCATGTATATAGTCAGGTCTAGGGGGAGGGCTATGGCCGTGGCTAATCACTAACCTAACAAATCAGGTCACTGACTGACTGATCAGACTGCATCATCCCATGCAGTCAGATGGAACATGATGATTTCAGAAAAAACGGAAGGAATGGGATATAGATCGTACTTAAATGACGTCAGCTTATAGGAGTAAGGTGTGGGAAAAAATCAAATAACATTACTTCCATTTATTTTAAGTTATAAATCTGACACAATATTTTAATATTTATTCATATTGTGTACAAGTTGGAAATCATGGCTGATGCCAAATAGAAATTATTGTAAAAATACAAACTCAGTTGTAATATCTCTTATGGATACCTAGGTACTTTAATAAAGCTCCACATTTTGTTTGACAAATCATACATACACTCTTTTGGTTCACTTAATCTAACTTACTTCTTAACCAATATTTACAAACGCAATAATTTTACTCTCTATTTGATTATTTACCTATATTGTTAAAAGAGATCACAGAAAATTGTAGCTGGAAATCATTGAGTAAAAGCCCTAGCATATTCTACAAGACTACCACTTCATACTTTTTATCACAGTGGATTTTTTTGATTGATTCCAAGGCATTGTTTTAGGTAGGTTAACTAATTTATTGTCTTTTATATTAATATTTTTATATTTATATAATAATAATTTGTGGGACAAATTGACACCAAAATATCTTAGTAAATTTGTTTTGATAGACTCTAATTAATTATTATGTTCATAATATAATGTTGTGTGGTAGCTTTAATAATATTTTGTTTCACATGCTACAATTGAAACGTTTGTAATAAAATTAATGGAAGACTATAAAGTTTCATGTGATATTCTTTCATAACTTTTATCTCTCAGCTATTTTGCAAAAAAAAAAAACGAAAATAAACATAGAAATAACTAATAATTAAATTAACAAAAATGCATTTTGGGCGCGTACATGAGATAACTCTGCGCAGCAGTAGATATCGGCAACCTCTTTTAATTTTCAATTTGCAACTGCTTAATTTCAGTTCACAGTTTTAAATGGTCCATTGCACAAAATATTAGTATAGTTTAACACAAATAAACTTCTGTCCCCTTTGCTATCTACTTAAATGTAATTGACACTATTAGATAAAAATCACTTGGCACAAAGGCATCATTTAGGTCCATGTCCTACCCTGTTACACTCCAAAAGCTACACTAAATATGTCAAAGCGCTCTCAGTGATTTACCTCATTTAATTCCCACATAATATTCTACTTTCTGTTAAGAGGAAGACTCAACATCTGAGAGAAATTTGACTAGAACTAAGCCGTTGGAGTAGTTTGTCGCACAATTAATGTTTATTAACACCACATCACATTAGAAGTGTACATGTGTCTGTAATAATCATTGTTCACATTTTTCACTTTTTAAGTTTAGAGCACATTGTTCGGAATTGTATTCTGCGTCTCTTTTCATCATCATAATACTATCGCCAATGAGGGCGCTGATGCGGTGTTTGTCGTGCGGCGCCGAGGCGGAGTCGGGCCACGTCCGCTTCCGCCACTGTTCACACGTGTTTATGCTCAAGTCAGTCGGCATATCTTCATCTATGTTGTCTTCTTCACAACGTTCTTCTTTCATTTCTGTTTTGACAGGCTGTTGTGTATGGCCCATTTGTTGCCTCAATAGCGAAATATTCTTTATATTCTTCAGTTCTGTTGGGTTCCTGAGAAACCTGTAAAAATTGAACAAAAAATTACAATAGGTTCTCAAGATTTAATAAAAATACGAATGTAGGTTTTGTAACTATACTATGATTACTTACTGGTAACAATGTCTTTCGCCTTGAACTTTTCGCAGTATATTGACACGGTAATAATATCGTAGAGCACGTGACATCTTGTCATAATTCATCGAAAGATGATTTTTCTGAATACCCCAAAGCTTGGCGAGTCCAGCTGGGTCTACGATCTTGAACACACCAGTTTCTCTGTTTTTCCAAGCTATGTAATTAGTGTATCTTTGCGTGGGATCATTTAACAACTGTTGCAAGAAATCCCACAAAAGTCTTCCATCTAAAAGCAAAAAGAAACAATCATTAGAAGATATGCTATTTGTAAGTGAACAATATATGATTTATAAAACGTTAATATTGTGTAAAATATCTTACTTGTATTAGATTCAGGCATATCGTTCGGAAAGAATTCTCTATGCTGAACTCTGTAGTGTGTATGTTGAGGAACAACGTGTGTTTGTGGTGCAGGGCTGTTCTGAGCAACTTCTTTTGGGGAACGAGGAGCTTGCGAGAATTGGGCTTCTTCATCAGAATCTGACTGATTACTTCCCGAGCTAGCTTGAGCATTTATTGGTACAGGAGGAGCGTATGCTGGGGCATAGGTCATAGATTCTCCCCTTTGCGGACTACCCGAACTATCGACTGACGGTGCCGGACTTAATGTCACAGAGTTGGGTTGCGCAGCCGCTGCGACGGCTCCGTGAAAGTGGTGGAATCCGTCGACAGTCCAGGTGGGGGTTGGAGGGTGAGAATGTGGCGATGGTGGGTACGGAGCGGCGCGAGCTGTTGGAGTCACTGGGGAAGACGGCATTCGTCCGAGTAAACATGCATCGCGAACTAACATCTGAAGGACATTGTGCAAGACGTCTCCGGCTCCAGGGCATCTCTCGCCTAAGTCTGTTTTGGTTAACAGGCATAAGGCTTTACCTGCAAAGAAAAATTAATCAATGTTTTATTGTCACAAAGTGATGAAAAGACATTGAATGTGATTTCAAAATCTATACTACATACCATTCATCTGGAAAAGATCCACGTCAAATTTTGGTAAATCGAATTCTCTCTCGCACCATTTTAGGAATACGATGACATCTTCACGTGTCCACAGTCTTGGTTCTGGAGGTAGACCAGCAGGCAACTGGGCTTTTGTATCGCCAAGAGGTGACGGTGGTGGCGGCGCCCAAGGTAAAGGGTACCGCCATAAAAGCTCAGTCGGGCTGAATGGTAGCGGTAATCGCTCCATACTAGGCCCAGACGGCAATTGAAGGCTTACTACTTTCATCACGACGATCTGGAAAGATTAGAAATGAATCCTTATTATTGAAGTCCTTTCTTTTCATGAGATTAATCGTAGGCGATGGTTAATTCGAAAATATTGAACTTGTGAAGTATATTTATTATAGCTTCTACTCGTCAACAGATGGCGCTAATATTTCCATCGAATTGATAAATATTATTTATCATTTTATGGTTTATAGTTAAACAGATCAATTCAGTTTTATCGCTTTGTCGAAGATTACGTAAACAAAATTATGAAATATTGATATTACTGTATATTAACTTAATTTATTATACAATGATTACATTGTATATGTGTGCAATGAGCTACTATGTATTAATTTTAAAAATTAATAACTAAGCTAATATTATAGATGGCAGTATTGTAAGTGCCGTTTTGCTGGTTTTTACATTTTCTCCCGTAAATTGTGTTTCAATTTATAACAGGCGCCTTTGGAAGATATTATTTGGCATCTATAGGTATGCTAGCGTTTGGCAGATACCTACCTATATTAAACATTACAGTTGTTTTAAGCATGTTAGTTAGGTAAATATTAAGTTTTAAATAATATATTATAAAGGTAGGTAGGTAATTATTTTTCGCTAAACTATAATTTAAATATCAAAATTTCACTTCAAATTAAAGAGCACAAACAGTATTAGAAACTAGATAATCCATACTTCCATTATTATTAATATACTATTTACCTATATAGATATTTACATCCTTATTAATATTATAAATGCGAGTTTGCTTGTTTTGCACTGCTCAACCGCTGTGTAGGATACCGGTTTTGTCGTTTACTCAAGGAGCTTTCGTCCTAAAAGAATTTAATACTTATATCCCGGTTAAACAAAGCAAAAGCTACTAAGTAAGTACAAAATTATAGTTAGTCATAACATATCGGCAAGATTGACGTAAACAGCTCAATAGTTATTGTTTTATAAAGTTAGTCGCCTTACAATAATTTTATCAAGGTTAATCTTGTACTGATGTTGGGGTCGTATTTGTTGTTGTCAAAATTGATCAGGGGGAACGACGCCCATGAAAAAGGGTGCACGTGCATGATATCTGTTATTAGAAGGAATATTGCAGAGCGGGTATTTAGGATATAATAGTTTATCTTCGTATTTTTGCGTTGCACATAGTTATAACCTGTAAAACTTAAAAGTTTTCAGGGTATATAATATATTTTTGTTTATATTCGCTGATATCGTCTGTTCGGATTCTGTATCTAAGTAGTCACCGTAGGCCTTATCGGGCGGGGTCGGAAATGCGTGAGTTTGAGATAGCGCGGCTTGCCGCTCGCGATAAGCACCGCTACTCACCGGCTGAGCTGATCCGGAACTTGCAGTGTCGTTAAAATCCTTTAAGGTGTATACGGAAACTTGCAAATTCAGCACATATGCATTGTCACAGCACTAGAAACACAGTATCCGATCTTTATAAAGCACCAAGCACACGCGAAGCAGCGGCGGTCCCTCCAAACGTGTCGTGTTACGGCACGCCGTAAACCAGCAGCGTATCTGAGGGATCAAGCTCGCAGACAAGCGTCGCGGGCAACTCTCTGACGCGGACTGACGATGCGGTGGCGGCGCGGGCGGACGGACGCGCGCCTGCCGCCCCCCGTCCCTCGCCTCCTCCGCCTCCACGCCTCACATAATATAGCGGAGAATGAGATAAAACTTCGGGAACCCGTTTGAGAATAGTCCCATTTTTTAATAGCAGCGTAGATAATATTAAAAGCCAACTAAGTTTCTGCATGCGTAACTTTATATTTTATGATTGTAAACAAACCAATATAACCTAAAATCTTATCAAATTCAATGTGTAGGTATAGCTATTTCCAGTTGTAGTGATAGTGGTGTGGAAACTGCGTGAGTCTAGTGCATGCGGAAGTGTTGGCTGGCGTAATCCTTTCAGCGAAGCTAGTCTTTTATTTAAATAATTTTGTAATACCTACCTATTTCCTTATTTGCAAAATTTCTAAGTAATGCAGTATTAGGTACCTACCTACCTAGCGAGACAAATGCTTTGTAGGTACCTAATAAGATAAGAAGTTTATAATATTACTATTAGACTTTGGATTCCTTGGTAAAAGGTGTGCAGTTGTTGATCGTTGATCTGTTCTTGCTATTAGCACAGGAAACGTCTGCGTTGTTGGTTATAAGTTTCCTGGTAGAGTATGAGACAATATGAACGTGAACCGGTTTCAGCTGAGTTTATTAAATGTCTGCATTTTATGAATGTCTTCCTGAACAATTCTACGCTAAATATAATTAATTCTCTAGGTTTTGCTGGTTTGCCTGCTTATTTGGGCCCACTTATGGTGACGACCACCCGAAACGTACACAACTTAATCAAAACACCATCGTTTCGGGTATACGGATACAAGACACCATTTAGATGTTCCTGTTTTATATTAATATAGATTTGACTCTTATTTGTCCTGGCTGCCTTCCCACTACCGGTTCGTACAGAAATATTCGGCAGCCAAGGCGGAAGTGGCCTCGGAATCTTTACCTGTTGCTCCCTTCGCCCGCATGCCCTCTATGCCCTCTCTTTTACTCATACGTAACATGCCATAAGTAAAAGCTGAACGGCAATGGTCTGTTGTAGAGTAGGTTCATGTAGAGTAATTTGGAGAATAAAACATTAAGATGTTTGACCGTTCGTGTGCTTAATCGTGACCGTGACCGCAGATCTTGCCTATACTTTCTTTGTCCATTTATTTTTATGATCTTGTATCGATAGTTACGTAAACATTTTACTCAACGAATGGTCTGAAATAATTTGGGATCTCGATGGTTAACAAAACAGATACTTACTAATGCTAAGAAAATAAAAAATAGCTTGCCCGCAGGACTGATTTTCGAAACAATTTATGGGGTGTATATTTTTTTTTGTCTAAGAATGTCCTATCTACTGACGATTGTATGTCATTAAGATATGTTTTTGGGTTCCGTACCTCAAAAAGAAAAATGGAACCCTTATAATAGGATCACTTTGTTGTCTGTCTGTCTGTCCGTCCGTCCGTCTGTCCGTTTGTCCGTCTGTCTTGTCTGTCAAGAAAACCTATAGGGTACATACTTCCCGATGACCTAGAATCATGAAATTTTGTAGGTAGGTAGATCTTATAGCTCAAGTAAAGAAAAAAATCCGTAAACCGTGATTTATCATAAATCATTAAAAAAAAATCAAAATGTGTTCGCGAACAAATAATAAGTATTTTCAATTTTCAAAGTAAGAAAACTATACCAAGTGTGTTACTATAGGAAAGGACTCTACCTGTACAGTCTAAAACAGAGTTTTATTAATTTTTATGCATACTCAATAGTTTTTGATTTATCGTGCAAAATGTCGGAAAAATATCCGAGTACGGAACCCTCGGTGCGCGAGTTCTCTTGGCCGGTTTTTCAATTAAAAAATCAGTTTCAAGGAAATTGTAATTCATCAGTAGGTATAGTAGTAATCGTCTGGTCGGAGGTGGCCCGTTTGGAATGCGACGAGCGGTTGGGGCCGAATCTCCACACATGCGGAAGTGCCCGAAATAAGTTCATTGCGTGAGCATTTATGTTTGGCTACCGGCGGCGATAGTACTAAATTATATTTAACATTTGTACGTGTGATATCCAATTTTTAAAAACTAAGGTGTTTTATATTCCTTTATTTTGATTCTTTTGTTTATTCTAGTAATTAGACCAGACGAATTTCTGATGTCTTTTTTCGAATTTCTGACCTAACCTAATTAGGTAGGTTTAAAAAGATTCGTTTTTTTTAAATGAACACAAAAATATTTATTCTGAAAAAAACTTAACACCTAAACATTAATTTTGTCTCTATTTTTGGGCCGCATTTGAAGCACTTATTCCACCATTCTTGTAGATAATGATATCGCTGCCCTATACTTAGGTACTCCGTACTTTACTAGTAGCTCGTACCTACTCACTAGTCACTACTCGGTACTCACCATCATCACGGTTGAAATGTGTCAAAGAATTTAATTCTGAGGAAATGGAAGACATGAAGTACAGTTCACAGCGGAAATTAAGACATGCGAAAAAGGAAATTAACTTCGTTCTACGGGGACCGGAACACGAGGGTCAGGGAACGAATCTCTGTTTCACTTCCGGCCATGTCCGCACGGAAAAGGAACCGGTACTACGGAAGTGTAGACCCTCCTTTCGCTTCGCTTATATTTTATCTGTATTTTATGTCGAAATAGGTTTTAATCTCAATATATTCTGTGTACATTGTACACGGTACAGACCTACCAATTTTTACAACCCCTATTAATATTATGAATGCGAAATTTGTTTACTATTTGTTTGTCCATCAATCAGGACGGAACTCTTTGATTTTACAAGCACAAGCAGGTAGCACTCTCCTGGTTTTTTGTATCATATAATATGTGTACCTACTTATTTGTATCATAAGCTCAGCTGAATCCTAGTTCCACCATTATCATGAAAAAAACCGGTCAAGTGCTAGTCTGTTTCGCACACGAAGGGTTCCGTACCATCCTATAAGATATAATACACAGGTAGTATGTCCTTTTTAATTTGACGGCCATTTTGAAATTTGCTAAGTATCATAGTTTTTTTATAGCGGCAATAGAAACACGAAAATATCAACTCTCTTCCAATTAAACAACAAACTAACTAAGTAACTAAAAGGTTTCCGATTGCTAATCCATAGATTATTATAGAATAGGCAAGCCCACCTATGCGAATGAAAGGCTAAGTTAGCTTATTGCTTGAACCTAAACGATTAAAAAATCTTTAAAAAAACGGCCAAGAGCGAGTCAGACTCGCGCACTGATGGTTCCGTACTCGGGTATTTTTTCCAAAATTTTGCACGATAAATCAAAAACTATTATGCATGGAAATAAATAAAAATCTGTTTTAGAATGTACAGGTAAAGCCCTTTCATATGATACCCCACTTAGTATAGTTATCTTACTTTGAAATTTGAAATACATTTTAATTTAATTTAATTAAAGTACGCGCTTTTCAGATTTATTCCTGTATTTGTACTATAAAACCTACCTACCTGCCAAATTTCATGATTCTAGGTCAACGGGAAGTGCCCTATAGGTTTCTTGACAGACACGACAGACAGATAACAAAGTGTTCCTATAAGGGTTCCGTTTTTCCTTTTGAGGTACGGAACTCTAATAAGGGGAACTGACTCCTACGAGTAAACTCAGAAATCGCAAACACAGATACCTACCTAGTACCTACTGTACATACATGCACACTGACCGAATGGAGAACCTTTTTCATTGAAGTTGGTTAATTTCAAAGTGTCTCACACTGAAGGAGTTTAAAATCTAATGTTTGTACGACGAGGCGACATAAAGTAATGTTCCCTTTAAGAATAAATAAACGTTATCTAGTAGATATTAAATGCCTAAACAGGTGCCTTAAATTAATGAAAATGTTATTCCCCGTTTAATGGAAAACTAGGAAATCAACATATACTGACGGAAGTCTAGACCGGATGCCCCTACATTTGAAATTGCAATCGTATGGAAATGGCGGCGCTTCCTGTGTGCTGACCCGAATCACGCGGGTTTTACTACAAGCAATATAAATAGGTATTTACTTGCGACTACATAAATAAAATTAATTAAATTCCTACTATCTGCGTCAAATGTTACTCATTCAAAATACAATAATTTAAATTGATTAAGTATAAGTGTTACAGAAATTACCGAATTCATGGGAAAAAACCGGCCAAGTGCGAGTCGGACTCGCACACCGAGGGTTCTGTACTCGGGTATTTTTTCCAACATTTTGCACGATAAATCAATATCTATTATACTTAAACTTATTATACATAAAAATAAATAAAAATCTGTTTTAGAATGTACCTACAGGTAAAGCCATTTCATATGATGCCCCACTAAGTGTGGTTATATTCTTTCTTAATTTTTTTTAATTATATACTTAACCCCAAATTCACGGTATTCCTTTACTTGCTCTATAAGAATTACCTACCTTTCAAATTTCATGATTATAGGTCAACGGGAAGTACACTATAGGTTTTCTTGACAGACACGACAAACGGGCAGACGGACCGACAGCAGACAGGCAGACAGACAGACAGACAACGAAGTGATCCTATAAGGATTCTGTTTTTCCTTTTGAGGTACTTCCGAATGATTGGTAATAATAAAAATCAAATAAAAAAAACAGTTAAGTACAACAACATTACAAACCTAGGTACCTAAATAAATAAAACTACTTCTGAACGCACTTCCGAATGATTGGTAGTAGACCGCGACCCCGATTTGGCAGCTCACTGTTGTTGTGCGTTACATAATTTACTAAACTAGGCAACGATGTCACACCAAAAGTTGCGCCACTTTCTGCTCGTGAACCAGCGACTGTAAGCAATGCTTCACTACTCTGCTGCGTTTGCGAAATTTTTTGATTGACCATAAGTAGGTAGGAATTCCTACGTAGGTAGTAGGTACTTGCTCATTACATATTTTCATGACATTTTTGTTCCAACAAATAGCAAAATTGACTTATTAACCCCTACCTAAGCGTATATTTCATGTAGGTAGGTTCAGCATATAAACCCACGTGGTTTATGCTGGAGCCAACAATTGTAAGGTGTATTTTTTTTTGTAACTTTGGATACTTAGTAAAAAAAGGTACCTAGCTGAGAGAGGCACGGCGCATTTTTCATTATTTATAAAGTATTAGAACTAGATAATGTTCGCGACTTCGTCCGCGTGGATTTAGGTTTTTTAAAAATCCCGTGGGAATTCTGATTTTCCGGGATAAAAAGTTTCCTATAGCAATTTCCTGGAAGCAAGCCACCTCTGTACCAAATTTCATGACAATCGAATAAATGGATGGGCCTCTAAGAGTCCCGTGGGAATTCTTTGATTTGCCGGGATGAAAGAAGCCGATTTCAGTCCTCGGGATGTAAGCTAACTCTGTACCCATCAAAATAGGTTAAATTGTTGGGCCGTGAAATGCCAGCTGACAGACAGACAGAGAGACACACTTTCGCATTTATGATTTAGTATGGATGGATGTGATCAAGTTAGGAGCAAGTTTTGACTGCATCTGACCCATCGATGACCTGACCAAACATCTGACCCATTGAAGAAATGCTGACGTCAGCAAGCACTGACTTCACCTCTGATCCCTTAATTTTTACTCACTCGTGTTTTCAGTACCTATAGCTGTTGCTTGAGAATGAGAATGTTTAGTAATAGTTATAGGTACTCGCAATTGCTTGGCAGTTTGGTCCGTAACCGCCTTCTAGCAGAGGAAATATTTTTGAAGTCTGAAGCTAAACTCGCGTCTTCTAGCGCGGTCATTCATTCTACCGGATGTCGTTAAGTCTTACTAGAAGCCGCAACAATCCATTGTAAGGATTAAAGACACCTAATACAAATGTCGCGACTTACGAGACCAAAAATAAATTGTGAGTTTTATTTTTTTATTTTTTGGTCCGGTTCGATTTACCTAGTTGTTATATATTTATATTCACTTAATAATCCGTTGTCATACAATTTGGTGATATCACGTAATGGGTATAGTATTTTTTTCTTGGGAATCTTATTACTGTCGACAATGAAATTGCTAAGTTCCGGTTACAACGTTTACCATCCCTTTATAACTAAGTATAGGTAGATTACATACCTACTTCTGTTTCAGAAAAATTATGTTGTACAAAAAGGTTAAGTTACAACCTATAATTACGTGGTATGGTTATATCAATCACTTGTTATAAGTTCAATTTACCTAATAAGTAGGTACTCCGTACTAATTTAGGAACAATCACATTCGAGACATTCTTTGGAAGTTCATCACTTACGTACTAAGTAATATTTACAATTTTACGCTATCGTCCATCAAAGTTAAAATCATGTATTTCATCATTATTCATGTAGGCCTACTTTGCAGAAAGCAAAATCTGCTGCGAAATGGCTGCGAAGAATTCAAGAAACTCAGCAATATGATGATAATTTATTATAACAATATTGTAGTTATGCTATCTCGTGAGCAGCTAAATGCAAAGATGACATAAATATCATGCATCATGCATTTAAACTTTGGATATTAAATCTTTGTATCATTTTAACAATATTTTAATGTTGTTGAGAGTTGTTGTAACCCACATTTTACAGGCTACTACTTAGATACACAGCGCGATCGCCATCTGATCCTTGCATCCCGTTAAGGATAAACCAGTAGTTGGGAGTTAGAACCTATCTTAGAATTGCCACATAGGATCAACGATAATGTCGTTAGGCTGCTATGAGATCAATCTAGCACCAATCATGCATCAAGTCAATCTATAAGCTCAGCGATTAATCGTTAATGTAGATTGATAGATAAAAAAAACATCTAGATTTCATGCTTTTTATTTCAAGCGAGTTTAATTGATGCAATAATGAGATTGAATGCCTAGTGGCCATCTTACGATATGTTTCTACATAATATGCATAAAATGTGAGGTGAGTGTCAACTCTACATAATCTAAGTCCAAATAACAAGTGCCTAACTTCGTGCATCGGTTGTGTTAAAAAGAGAATAGACAATTATCCCCCAATTCTGACGAGTAACCCCCAGGCGAGTTACTATGCGCGCAAGTGTCACATGACAAAGCGACCCCTTCGTTGATTTGGGATCAACATGATCAAAAAAATCGGGTCGGGAATGCACCCGCGCTGGGAGAGGGCACATGCTTATTCAACGTACCTACCTATTAGGAAAACGTTTAGTTTTTATACGCAGGCGAATTTGTATTCAATAAATATAGGTAGCTACATACTAATGCTTATTTTAACTCATACTCATTTTCTTTTTAATGCCGAGAGTAAGCGGTCTAACAGTTTTTTTATGCTTTTGGGCATAAAAATGTTGTACGGAAATTTCTTTAGGGCCTAGTCTCCAATGTTGCTATACTTTCCTGATACAGTTGGTATCATGTCAAAAGGTCTCCGAACTTGAACTTGCGCAGTCGGTGATATGTCTATCGGTCGGCGGGTCTACATTGTGTATTTGGCGTCTTGATAAAAAACCTGACCTTGTACCTGCGCAATGGGTGATTTATCTGTGTATGGCTAGACCATAGGTACGTAGTAAATAACTTTGACGATTTAAAAGTACTTGTTAAAGTTTATTTGAATAAATTCTTCTCTATTCTAATGACCAGAAGCGGTGAAGTAAGTATAAAAGTGATCTCATCCACAGGTCGCGGTCACTGGTTCATTTCCTCGCAATCGAAGTGAAAAGCACAGTGATTTAGTCGAGACTGCATTCATACGCGATTTTATAATCTCCCTCGTTGTCTAAACATCTCGTATGAAATGGCTCGTTTTGGTATAATCTAGTATTGTCCGAATATTGAGAGCTAATAAAAGAAAGATTAAACAGCAGGTAGAGTGATATGATGGAATTCAATTATGTATATTATCATCGAGTGTTCCATATTGACAATTCAAACGGCTTTATTCCAAAGAGTTATTTGTGATTCCTTCGTTGTCGGCATCAAACATTCTGTGACATATTATATGCGTGTCGTAAAAAATGTAACGTCAAGGGGCTCGTTCGGTATGTCCCAATCGAGCCATGTGCGCGCGCTCCCACGCGTAGTTGACACACAAGTGTGCGCCAGCGCCATAGCGGACTCAACGCCACTCTCGTGTGTGTGTGAGGAGCTGCTACTTCCTGGTACAATGCGCGAGATGCTTTATTTAAATTCTCCCTTTGTGTGCGTACGTTGTATTATTTATATTCATCTACCTCTACTAGAATATTATTACATTAACGCCGTGTGTGCGTCAAGTCCTTTTAATCTCCATTGTACTTCCTGATTGTGTGCTAGTGTGCGTGAGCCACTTGTTTGAATGTTGGGGCGACTTATCTCAGCGAGGGACATAGTGCAGCGTCCGATTACATTATTAGTTGGATAGGACTGAGTTGCTTTTGTTTATATTACTTATCGATATTTATTATAAATGTTACTTGTTACGAATAGTTAATATGAGATAGTGCTTCTTATTTGTGCACCTATCTACGTATATTATTTAGGTCTGTAGGTAGGTATGTTTTGCATCGGATGGATGCAGAACATTTTGACACAAAATCGGTTTCACACAACTGTGAATAACTTCATATCAAATGTTCTGCTACTGAAACATCGGATTAAAATCCGGGTATGACAGACGACAAGTGGGAAACCGGCTCTTAGGTTTATATACTTATTTTACGCTTTCTCGTATGTCTATATGAAAAGAAGGTCTTGTTTTTCAGTATGATGTCGTTTACGATAGACGTTTAGGTCTCCGAAATCATCTATCGTCTCATGTTTACATTTTCATTGGCAACAGGAAGCAGTAACGTATCAGACGCATACTGTTCTTGGTATGAAACAATGCCAGTTCCGCTGTTGTTTGCAAAACTGCCGGTTTCAGGAAGTAATCGTAAGTACTTCGATCGATTCGTTGTTTTTATCGTTGTCGTGTAAGGACCTACCAATTAAGTTTAATTGACTTCATTAGACATGCACACTAATATAACCAGTGTCCTTGTTTTTGATAGTTTTGTTAATAAGTAATTTTTTACCTATTAAAGGTTGATAATAATTAAGACCTGCCAATCTATCTGTATCATCCATTCTTAAGCCATGATTCTGGATTTATTATTCCTATTCCAATTAAAATGATTATTTAATTATTTTGGTAAGAAGCGCGATCGCTTTGCTTCTCTTGAAAAAGTATGTAGATAATTTCGGTGGGTCAGGAAGAGAAGCGGCTCTATCCTATAACGATATCGACAATCTAAATACTTAATTATCAACACTAGTCATATAGGAAGCAAATGGACAGATGCGCCTGAAGCCAGCAGTTTGCACAATTCGGTAGGGTCCACGTTTTCGGAGGGAGGGTTATGAATTTTCATTGCCATCCCTCCGTCGTACACATCTGTCGCCATCCACTGCGGATTAGATACAAACGTCATTAATTGATTTTAGATGTGAAGGGTTAGAGATTACATACTGCAAAATTGTGCACACATGCTGCTTTGTGCCGGAAAAATCGATTTTCCTGTAAATATTCAAATATCAAAGTAGGTGGATATTATTCCGTTTCCTCTTGATCGTGTTTTGTTCTGAGGAAATTGGAAACTGGGATATCCTTATGATAGTGTAATTTTTTGTTGCTACTTATTAAAAATAGAACGGTTTTTAGTTCTAGTAAGAAAACATGGGCAAAAATATGTTAGGTAGATAGATACTAAAGGTAAATACGAGTAAATCGCTCTAATGCGCGGACGTCAGCGCTTGGATAATGCAATTATTGCAGTTACGCATGTTTATGGTCTCAAATAGACACCGCGAGAGAGGCACTTGTAAGGTTTTTGCATATTCAGCCAACTTCCTCGAGCATACATACCTATTCTTGCTTATTATGTGGGACATAACCAAGACAGACGTAAGGTTTTTATGATAAAGATGACTTAGGAATGACGCAACCTGATCGGCTTGTTTTGATAGGCATTTTTTATGACGAATAATATTATGTGAACTTTAAATAATCTTTATGAAACTATAAGTTAGTAGTACCTACAGGTCTAACAAATGAATGAAAAATAGGTAAGTAATATCTACCAGATTAAGTTTAAATATACCTAGGTAAGTACCCGGAGTAAGTAGGTAGGTACTATTTTACGGACGAAGGAAATATATTTTGCGCAATCTACAATAAGATCTTTTACTTATTTTGATATAATATGTACCTGGTCTATAATTTCACAAAGCGACACTAGTGGAAGCATAGTGGAAGCCAACGCACCATATTCAAATTTAATAAGTTCGGGAATTATAGCGATGAACTGACACACATACATTTAAACATTCCTGTAATTTCGTACTACTACAGAAAAATATATCAGGTACACATTTTTTATCCACCTGCGTATGAAAGTATGAGAAGACGAGCCAACCCTTCATTAAAAGTCGCACAGGTGTAAAACCATTCCAACCACGCCTCACCCTTGCAAGGGTTCACGGATTCTATTTCTGTTTTCTTGAGTGCTATAATTAGATGTTATCGGGAAGCGGGAGAGACATTCATATTTTTTTAATTCTAAAGCTTTTGTAGATTTATAATATTCTTCTCTAGTTGGATATCAAATTGGGATAAAGCCTATTTAAAAAAAAATCTTAGGAATTATTAAATAGAAGGTCGTCCAAAATTCGTAAAATCGTCGTCCGCTGTTAGTTTTAAGTTTGTTACCCATTGGATTAAAACATTTGATTAAAACAATGCCAATCCCGACTGGAACTCTCTAAAATGCATAATAATATTATGTCAACTGGGACTAAGTAGATAGTCTTGTTTGGATTTTGTATCTAGGCTTTTTTTAGTAAGTTTCAATCCTTTTTAGTACTACATTAAAAAAAGCATTTACCTCCTTAAAGTTTTTTTTTTTACTTTCAACCTATCTACTTAGGAGGTTTAAAACTAGACATCTATTTATTGTCTTAAGAGGGCTCTCTCCGTCACTCGTTTCATACAATCGTAGTTCCAATTTCATTTGAATATTAAGCAACCAAAGTCCATGAAATTTTGCAGACATATTCTAGAAACTAATATCTATGTCTGTGGTTTTCCAGATTTCTGTTAAAATATTCGGTTTCAAAGTTACGCGCTCTTAAAAATTTTCATACAAATCTTTGAGCCCCTGTAATTTTAAAACTACATATTTTTAGAAAAATCTAAAAAACACAGACACAGATATTAGTTTCTAGAATATGTCTGCAAAATTTCATGGACTTTGGTTGCTTAATATTCAAATGATATTGGAACTACGATTGTATGAAACGAGTGACGGAGAGAGCCCTGTTAATTGAAAATGTTAGACGTAGCCAGTGATACGAGCAATACAAATCAAATTGTGTAAACACGCGAACAATAATAATTTTATTTGGACTCGTCTTGACGATTAACCCGTGCCTTTTTACCTCTCTTTTAAATGCATATGGAACGTATATAACTGCCTCTTTCATTCTATCGTGGCTTCCTATTGCCCCCCGTACTTGCGTGCACGCACCACTACCAACCTTATTATTACACCAATACTCATGTGATGCAACTATTATATCAGACTTGCTCATTAAATGTTAATAATTAACATTGATTTGTGTTGCGTTTTAACACAATACGCTAAAACGAGTATTGAAACTCGTAAAAAGTTGCTATCGGATGTAGGTAATACACTTACAATCGTAAGAAACTGATAGATTATGTTATTATCATACGAGTAGTTATGCAAGGAAATTGTTGCTATACTGTGATAAGGAAAATATTTTTATAGTGTGGAAATATGGAAGCTTGATGTCTATAACAAATGACGCTGATCGAGAAAAAGTAAATACCGGTACCTTTATGTTAATAAAGTAAAGTAGGCATGTAAAGGTTGGCGAAACTTTGTAGGAAGAATCTATTTTTGATAGCAACCTTTCTCTACATAGCATAGTAAGGGCATTTAAAGATAAGTAGTAGAAAAAAAAGTAGGAAAATAGGATAAATCATATTTACCTGAATATAAATCGCGCTTATAAAAAAGTTCGTTGGAAGCTTGGTTGGAAGTACATAATATTATATAAAATAAAATAAATTATAAACACTAAAAATATAAATAATTTAAAATTAAATTAATATTGTTGCTCTACATAAATGTAATAGCGAATTACCATTAGAGTAATAGACATAACAATTAATTGTATATTAGTACGATTAATAAAGGCCATTAACTCAAGGATAACACAAAGCAGGCGGACTGCATGTGATTATTTAATTACTCTTAAACGCTGTTTCCGGTTGGTATCAACGGCACCATTATTTCCCCAAATGATAAATTGGTGACTCTGTGGCGTAGTTATTATCATACGACATACATATGCATTTATATTATACCTAACCTACGTATTTAGTACTTAATTAATAACATAGATACTACACAACACTAGTAGAGGTATCCAATATTTATTTAATTCGACGAATAAGATGGACACACTTCAGAATTCAGTACTGAATGAATCATTAGGATTGATGATTATTTTCGTCTTAAACTGCTGTATAGATACCCAACTCATTTACTTTATGAAGAAGCTGAGGTCCTTATTGTTAGAAAATCGTATACTTATATACGAAAGCATCTTGAGATATCACAACAATTATTACTGTTCCATTGCTACCAGCTAACAACAAAAGAGTTACTAAATACCCAACACCAACCAACCAACAGTGTAAACTGCGCTGGCAAAACGTCACTTTGATTTCCTAGTAGGTACCTTATAAAGCGATTGATAGGATCAGCTAAAACAAAAATAATTTCCTGGCTTAAAAATTACTGTTAAGCGCTTTAAAAGATTAGCACCAGAGAAGGAACTAGCTCCCATGACACAGTTTATACTATTTTGGGAGCTAGTGGTCAAAGTTTTTGTGAACATTATTTTGCAAATAAAGATTTTTCTTATTCTTAAGTCCAAATCAAAAACAAGTTCAAACTTCAATTGGTAGTTGGTCTGCCTTGAAATTTAAAAATTTTTGCTTTATCGGGCCACATCCCTAAACTACTCATTTAAGACCCAAAAATTGTGTTTGTGGCATCCAGACTTTTTATCGAAATACGTTACATACAGCCTTACAACTTACAACCATGGCGTGAAACTACAATAATGTAATCACTTAAAAAAATGTAATAGCGTGTAACTTTTCCTTTTGTAAATGGAGAAATTCATTTTGCCCGCGACCACAAAGAGTGACATCGTGAATACATGTCATGTCACCCGCGAACCCCCGCTTTGTCCTAAGTGTGAAAGGGTTCACTCATTAGGAAGATTGCGAGGGCGCGCAGATATGCGAACATTGTCTTCTGTACCAGCGTTGACACATTGTTCCTGCTACCACCTCAATGTTGCCAGTAGACATTATACGGTTGCCTATGCTCAGGAAGTATTCATTTCTAGCGAGACCCGTCACAAAAGCAAAATGCATTCGGGTTAAAACAAGAGCGAAGAGTCTAACCGGGAAATGGTGGATATAAACGCGGCCATTACTGAGATTACACCATATTTTACACACATTACACATATTGAACTTTCTGTTACCCTTGTATTTTTGTCCAAGTTTACGGCCGCTGCATGAAAATCTACAAAACTTATACGTAAAAAATAATAGTTTTAACCCATCCGCAGCTTGAATCAAGATGTGAACTGAACACCTAACTAAGGAAACAAAAATTACTTTAGGATGCTCCTAATCTTGTGATTCCGTAATATTTAAGAACAGGTTGGCTATATTTAAATGATCAGAGTATATATAGTTAGTGGGCTTACCTTGTGTTTAATATTTTTTGGCATACCTACACGAGAATTATAAGCGAATAATGACAAATTGCGCGACAAGTTCCGCGGTTTTTGTCTCGTTACTCATTATGTACCTAAAGGATTGTGATACTGTGCTTAGAAGACGTGGTTTTCTTATCCAAACATATAACTTATTTATTTGTAGGCATTGTTGGTTAACAGACATTAGGTATTAATACTACCTGGGTATATAACTTTTATCTTACACAGTATGTAAAATGATAAGAATATTTTGAACTCCCAATGCATGGGCACTCCCGTGCTCCCTGATTTATCTAAGTACTTTCTTGTAGCATTTACATAGCCTGGCTATCTTCATACGGGTTACCAATGTTAGATATCATTAGATAAAGCAATTTCAATTTTGAAGAGCTGTGTAATACCCAAATGTGGATCAGGTGTTCTGTCCAAACGTTCCGCGTACGTTTTTGATTCACGGTATTTTTCTACGGTCAGGCCTTCTGCTATCTTTTAATTTCGAATTTATATTTTTATCGACATGCATAACGTTCAATCTTTTTTGACGTAAGTACGTCAGCCTTGCATCATCTCGGTGGGGTCTCATTTTATTATCATCATATCAGTCTGCCGACGAACACTGTGCGACCACATCTAGTGCTTGCTAGCCTTCTTTATCTAGTCGCTTTCCTTCCCCCTGTTTATATAGTCTTTCCATCGTGCGGGCAGGTGCCCCATATTACGTTTACTAATATTCGGTCTCCACTATAAGACTTTTTAGTTCTAATGACAATCCCCCGACAAGCGTGACCTGCTCAGTGCTCACTGCCACGAAGTGTAGCTGGTGGTTGGGACAACTTCTTAAATACTTTTTTTGCGTAGACATTTTGCACTCAATGTAAACTATGCCTAAGTATAACGTTCGAGTCAAGACACAGGTAAGCCGGCAACGAGCAGGAAGTGAAGTAGGAAAACGCTCTAGCGTCACTCAAGGTCGACGACGACCATCCACTCCGTATGTGATTACACGGTGCGCCGCTCCGGCTCGGCTCGAATATAACTTTATTGTTGGCTGCAATTGTTTTATCACTAAGGCGTTTCAGTACACACCTTTTGAATGGAAATTATTGCCATTAGCAGCTTTTTTCATAAAACTTAAGTAATTTTGTGATGTGTGAATGCACCGAACAGAAAACGATAGAAGTTTTTATTTAAATAAACTTTTACAAAATTCTTTCGGATAGCCAAGTGAATTCACCACTGGTTTGAAATTGGTAGAATGTCGATTAATTTACAATAAGGATGCACTTACAAAATAGACCTTTACGAATCCTGTACAGCTAAACTACGAAGTTGGTGCTGCACAAGCAATGCTAATTTGCAGTCTTTGCACAATTATACACCTTAGGATTCGCTAAAAACAGAATAGATTTATAGACAATTTTAACATACATACGAAAAAAGATATCGAAAAGAATGCTTTTCCACATTAGATATTAGGTAGTAAGGTTGTCTTCTAAGTGAGCGCGCTTCAATACCTAGGTACCTCATCACTGCTTTTTACCATCCATGATTGTCGTCAAGTGCAAGCCTATCATACAATAAAATAAATATACTTACACCTACTACAAATACTCTTGTAGTCAAACATACCATTTTATCATACCATACCATAACCTAATCTGGTTAAGTATGAGTATAGGCTTTTTTGTACCTATTCTATTATAAAATATGATGGATCAGTTCCAAGGAATACGTACCTATTTTTGTGCGGTTTTGGAGGAGTGGTTATCTTTTTTTCGTTGATCAATTACAACGGTCTGCCCACTTATACAGCGTCTGCAATGCATACTTTGCATTTTGATCTTTCGCGGATATTTTCGACTATTGATAGAGCTTCCATAATAAGTGTGCAATCCGCACACTTATTCTATAGAAGGCAGGTAACGTTTGCGGGATACAATAGAGCGAATTTCGTTCGGGCTAAAATATTAACTTTCACACAATGGGAAACATTATATATCCAGTATGGAGCACTTCTTCACTTCCGAACAATAGATTGAATGGGAAACGAAGTGGTAAACAGAGGTTCCCTTGGAGAACTCCAACTCAGTGCGAGGTTGGCATTGTGTTTTGTTCCCGAAGCAACGAGACTAGCTTTTTGAGCGGCTAGCGGGCTTTGAGATTCTGCTTTTATCATAACAAAGCGACGTTCGTGTTATCTTTTTCTAACATTATAATGTAACGGAATGTACCCGCTAATAGATAATATGGTTGCACTGTGCACTGTGCACATAGCCCTAATAATAAATAATTAATTTATAGCCTATGTAGTTATATGCATTATGGTAAGAAAATAATAAAACAAAAACCGGTCAAGTGCGAGTCGGGCCTCGCTCTTTTAGGGTTCCGTACATAATTATGAACATCATATTTTGGGTGTGTGAAGTATTTTTTTTCCGAGCTAGAACATCGCAATAAACCGCAAAAAAGACCAAAAAAATTTTCGTTTGTTTTGGTCACTGCTTACAAAATATTTTATTTATTTTCAGTAACCTTTTTAGGGTCCCGTACTCGAAGGGTGCCAACGGGACTAACTTCTAAACCTCCGCTGTCCGTCCGTCTGTCTGTCAGCGGGCCGTATCTCATGAACCCGAATAGGTAGACTGTTGAAATTTTCACAAAATGTGTACTTATTTCATAATAAAAATTTCAAAAGGGCCGCTATTTAAAAAAATTTATAAAGTACATAATCTTGTACCATGATACGGAACCCTTCGTATGCAAGGCCGACTCGCACTTGATCTGTTTTAAGCTTGCCTAAGTTTCCGCTGTTGTTGCTACAATATTGCAACCCATTTTCCATTATTATGTAAATCTACTATGCAATGATATTGATAAAGCTCCTGTTTAAGTGGCCTCTATTGATAACATAAGATTATCCCACCACATTCTAATATGTAGTTCCAATTGTTATCCCACCCTATGTACCTACTTCGATAGGACAATACTTTCCATTATATCTTGGGCTATTCGCAGAAACCTCAAAAATAAACTTTAATAGGATATTAACATTTAAATTCTTTCGGAACCATGAAGAGAGGAAATAAAGACTCGAGTGCTTGGCTCATTATTTGTGGAAACACAAAGGATTGCCAATGAAATGGTGTCTCGGAGATGTTTAGTAGGTACATTGTCCCAACTAGACGCCGCGCGCCGGCGCTATACTTTTATGTATAGAGAGGCTTATGTCTTTTGTCATTTGTGGCTGAGTATACATCGTCAGGTTTGATGGCAAAATGCGTAAGTAGGTACTTGATGTAAATAAAATTCAAATGAATATGAAAGTGCTACTATCTTATATTGGATTAACCTTCATAAACATCATTATTTTAGGGTACGTTTGCGTAGGTATAGCAGACTGCAATATTTTACCTTTAAATTGTTCGATAATAATGTGATCTAACTAAAACCAAAACAATAAGTGTGGTCTTGCCAACATATTGTAATAAATTATTTTTATCACTTTAAAAAATTGCTGCAATTATTTATAGATTTCCATCAGATAATATGCATTGGGTGTCTTTAAAATTCTACTTTTGCCGACGCATTGTCTGCTCGCTTCGACTCATCCCAAAGGATTTCTGATCGTTATAATTCCGGCGAACATTTCCATAAAAATGATTCCCGATCGTTATCTCGTGAACAGGTCGGATTCTTTTTTTTCGGATGCATCATTTATTATCTTTAAGTGTAGAAAAAGTAAGGGTCTAAAGCGCCGCGTAGTCCCTTCTAAGAAATGTCTTTAGATCTGTTTGACACTCCTCCGTGAGATATAGAGCGGCCAGTGGACAGCACAGTTCGACGAATCCGGACGTCCACTTCAGTTTGCGCCCACTCGGGAACAAAGAGGTGTAAATTCCCAATTCCGTAGATTATATTCATGAAGTTACCACAACCGGCGCTAGCGCAGATTGTGCGAACTGATGAGAAAGGAGTTAGATCACAACTTTTTGTATCGCTTCAGAATTAGAAATTTTATTTCAATTCCTTATATCTTCTATCAGCAGCCGGGGTAATTTATAGTGCTATTATTTTCATTGTGACCTTCAAAGGAAAAGGTGCAAGTTTTATCTGAGATACTTTTTATACTGATTCTGTACTGATCTTTTTTACTGCTGTATCGTTCGTCTTGAAATCGCTTTGTTAACAACAATGTTGTTCAGCATACCGTATTCTGCTCCCTTATCTAGGATTACTTTCAGCATTATTGTACCTTGGTTGAAAGGGTTGTAAAAAGGCTTCGATTTTTGCCTTCTAAGCACGAATTAAGTGAGTTTGATACAGCCTCCGATAATGCGATGGTTCAAAGAGCATTAAAGGAATAACCGTCGTTGCACAATTTCCCATGGTCCCAAAAGTAAATACCTTTTTTGAATCAGGCCACAATGGCAGGGCAAGAGTCAGGTAAAGCGCCTCGCGCCGCGGGGTTCCATTGCAGAAGTTTTATATTTCCGCTTCTTTGTCATATCTGTAGGGCCAATTAATAATTTCCCTAGCTGACCGGAGTCATTGTCACTTCTGCCCGGGTCTTTGCTCCATGCTGTCTGACAAGATTGACTCCTAACAATTGTTCACTTTTATGGACTCCTTTTGCTTTATTTTTGAATGATGTGCAAGTTTATTGATTACCTGGTCTCTTCATAGTGTTTATGTATAGTTTATGTTTACTTAATTATGTATCTCTACTTATGTATATTGCTTTGTAATTTTTTGAGTAGTTTTTTCTCAATTAATTAACGATTTCCTTGTTAAGGACGAAGTAAGAAATATTCCTTCGTTTGTAACTATAATGTATTTATGTATAAAATGGTATCTTTGTCTTTTTTGTTCATCTGATTGTCCGCGTGTTGTGGCGTCTTGGTATTTCCTGTTCGCAAAATTAAATTCAAATATATGCATACTTTTTGTCGACCAGTTTACGAGCACAAACGTCGCTGTGTAAGACGATATGCTTAAACATACCTAATGGCGAACATCATCCTAAGTATTATTATTTTAAATGATATTTAAACTAAAAAAGCCGGTATTGCTTGCATATGCTTTGATATTTAATTTAGAATCATACTGTTGTATATAGAAGCAACAATTGCAATTGTGCATTGTAAGGTCTACACTCTACATCTCCTGAGGATTCTCCGGTGTCGAGGCGAAACGTGCGTCGAGTGGGTGGTGCTGTGGGGTGGTGGTGCGTATTACTTGCATGGTGGCTAGCTTTTCCTGCATGTTTACCATGTATGTTGCACCATACAGATTTGTCTGTTTGAGCGGATTATAGCAAATTAAGCGTTTATTTCCAAAATCATACTCATATATCTATCTACTAGTATTTTAAATTGCTGGAACGTTATGAATCAGACTGTAATGAAAGGGCTAGTCCGGCGTTAGGTAACTTCTAGGTATAATACGAGGTATCTCGTGCTGTCCGCGTCTTAGAACTGGTAGGCAACGTGGCTGCTGGTTCATAAATCGTAGTCCGAATGCAAACAAACTTTTTACCTGGAGAGAGCGTTCGTTGATGATAGAGTGGATATCAAAGCTTATATTGAAGTCAGTTTAACCCAGACATGTAGATAAACATCAAGTGTACATATAAAAGCTACATAATACCCGAGACGTATCGTCGGTATGTAAAAGTCTGCCAAATAGCCATGTGGACTGTGGAACACCGATATTAGCGCGTGGGCGAACTTCCTGGCGCGACAATCCGGCATGCGACGCCGGCCATCGCGGTTTGGTCCATATGCTTAGTATGAGATTTTACATCTCACATAGTACGCCGATAGAATCCGACAGTCAAAACACACTATCATAAAATATACCTAAAGAGCCTTGATTATATTAAAAATTCGACGACTGTCAATCGGGGTGTGGCCTCAAGGCTGGCCCTCTTTGCTTTGGCATTTCCTCAGGTACCTAGCGCCTTGCTACCTGCATCCTTTTATATTTGGTCTAGAAGTCCAAGCTCTTATCTATCTCTGGACTTATCTATAGACTTTGTTGTGATATCTTTTCCGTGTAAGTACTTTCCAATCTGGTGATATCGTAAATCATTTGTGTTGTCCTGTTCGTTGACACTTACGCCTGCGTTGGGGTCAGGTACTTATTTGTGGATCTGTAGTCGCTGCTTCTAATACGCTGAACAGAGGACGGGACCACATAAATGTAGACATACCTACCTAATCACCGTAAACTTAACTTTGGTTGTTAGTGATAATTTTGAGGCAAATACTGATTTAAGTCTCGCAACATTTCCATTTGGAGAGCTGGCTGTAAATCTAAGCTTAACATGGCAGTTAAACTCCATTTTATTTAACGCTGAAGTCTGAAGTGTTCAAGCCAAAGTGAAGTGAAGTGCTCGAATACTATCAACGTAAGTGATATTTAAAATCTCGTACTAAGCCTATTGACGGCAACTCGCTCCCGGCTCTCATGTTCCGAAATAAATCTAGACGGAAGGTAAGGTAGTAGGAAACAGTAGGTATTTTCTTTTCGTGTTAAAATTCAAAACAAAAATAAATCGAGTTATGTTTTAGATCTACTCACAACATTAAAATTTGGGTATTTTATTACTTTTTGACATTTAAAAATTTTGCGCAAGAGCGCGATTTGTTATATTGACATTGTTCTACCAGGGAGACCGCGCGAGTTTTTCGACTCCTTTTGTTCACTGTTGCCAGGTGAAGTTGAGGATAATACATACCTTGATAATACCTTAATAATTTGCGGTTGATTCATTAATTATTAATTTATCAATACATACTTAGCTACATTTTAGCGGTTAAGAGATAGCGAGATATCTTTTCCGGTTCAATTTCCTACAGTCATTACGATACGAATGTAAAACAAGAAATTTGTATAGCTACTTACATATATAATTACTAATAGGTAGATGTACCTACATTTAGTACACGGGTACTGTCAATTTTCTGTATTCATTTAATTTTCGAAATGTTGCTTGTTAGGGTTCCGTACCTCAAAAGGAAAAACGGAACCCTCATAGGATCACTTTGTTGTCTGTCTGCCTGTCCGTCGTGTCTGTCAAGAAACCTATAGGGTACTTCCTGTTGACCTAGAATCATGAAATTTGGCAGGTAGGAAGGGCATAAGCCCTTCCTACCTGGCCAAATTTCATGATACAAAATTCATGGTACAAATACAGGAATAAGTCTAAAAAGCGCGAATTTGTAGTTATATCATGTAAAAAAAAATGTGTTTCAATTTTCAAAGTAAGATAACTTTACCAAGTGGGGTATCATATGAAAGGGTACCTGTACATTCTAAAACAGATTTTTATTTATTTTTATGCTTAATTGTTTTTGATTTATCGTGCAAAATGTTGGAAAAAATACCTGAGTACGGAACCCTCAGTGCGCGAGTCTGACTCGCACTTGGCCGGTTTTTTTCCATTAGGCAAGATTAGAATTTTAGCCAATCATTGAATGTGGTGATCGTACCCCTTATTTTATTATTAAACCTTCCATCCATATTTTGTAATCATATTACTATTCAATCATTGATGTGCAAACGTGATAGTAACGATTTTAATGGACTATGCAAGTAATGATCTAGGCTTCACCGATTCCCACGGCATTAAAAAAACTAAAATTTACGCGGACAAAATTCCGGAGTTTTTGATAATAACTCTACTTATAAAGGTATCTTCAAAGAACCGTAATTCATAGGTAGGAACTAGGAAGGTACTTAAATCAAAAACTGCAATGTAAACAAGCTCGCGAGTCGCGTCCCGTTTTGTAGAGAACTCAGCTTTCTGCTTTTCAGCTACAACAGGACAGGGTTTTCTATTTGGTCATGTCGTGTAGATATAATTTGTAATTGCATGTGCCATTCACCTAGTTAGAGCTGGGACTGAGCATCGTCACGGAATGTTGCCAGTCTTCCAACCTGCTTGCTAAGTGTCACCGTGCCTTAGCGGTAACCTTGCACTCTACTTGTACTTTTAATTACGTACATGGTAAGGGGCCATTATGAGCTATACAGTGGATAACGGTACGACTTTATGATAAGGCATCAAAGTCCATTAAACTGGACCTTAATTAAAGTTGACTGTTTTCTGGGCTGAAACACGTTAAAATTAAAATAAACCTAACTAGATACATGGTTCTATATTTATTGGTATCCAAACCTTGGGATATAGAGCTAACACATTTCACACAGTATCCACAGGATTAGAAATCCTGAAGGAACTCTCTGTTTTTCCGGGCTAAAAAATAGCCTATGTCCGTCCCCAGAATGTAGACTACCACGCGTCTGTACCAAATAAATGATACAATTAGGTTTTTTTTAAAATCCCGTTGGAACTGTTTGATTTTCCGGAACGAAACGTAGCCGATGTTTATCCCCGGGATGCAAGCTATCTCTGTACCAAACGTGGGCCGTGAAAAGCTAGTAAACATTAATTAAGTGTGGAAGTATGGGTTAAGAGGAAAAATCCCCGTCCTAGTATACCGCACATAGTGTTGTAGTGCCACATATTGTATGTGACAGTTAGCTAGTTTTTCCCGCGCGTCGGATCCGGGTCGGCCGCGTCACGTAACGGGTCCGCTGATAACGGGAGGCCTAGGTCGCGCAGCGGGATGAGCTACGCGGAAGTGGGATTGCGGACGACGATTAGGGCCTACTGCCCAGACGATTAGCTCGAGACCGACGACATTGCTGCGTTCGTTGATTAGTTCTCGGAATTCGTCGGCTCGTTTGGTGCGCTGGCCGCTGACAGAAGTGACAGACACAAATTGTAAAGGGTTGGACAGACGACGCGCGACGGAAATGTGTCCAGCGCGCTTATTAGAACTTCTAATATTATCAAAAGGTATAGTCTAAGGAACTATGAAGAACTATGAATTACTCCATGTCGGAGGGATGCCAGCGAACCATACCTACATAAAAAAGACTAGTGTGACATGCTTCATAGTATGCAATTCCTTGTATTGAACAAATCATTAATTGCACGCGTTTCCTAGTAAACCGTCCTTAGAAGACCAACTGCCGAGTTACTTGCTGGTTGTCGGTGGGGAAAGGCATTTCGATTTCCGAATGCGACCTGACGATTCAATGCATTTGTAAAACTTGTAAGTATTTCATCAAAAATCTCTGTCTTTCTAGTTATCTGCTGCGTTTAAATGTAATAATGTGCGGTTAAATGTTGCCGTCGTGCTTTGTCTGACCAAGACTCGAATGATACAAAACGCGGAAGATCAGCTTCTAAAACATACTTTAGGTACCTATTTACGACGACGCTCTTTTTAACAGCTGTGCCTCAGTAACGGTTTTTATGTGAAGGTATGTGTTCTGCAGACAGAGAAGTCGACAGTTCTTTGCCGACCTGACTTAATAATATGGCCTGGTCTTTTGAAGTCACCATGTATAAAATCACGATGCAAGTTATTTTTACACAACTCCCCAAAATAGGAGTCTAATGTTATCAGGGTCCATATTATTATGGATGTGAGTTTCTTTATCACACCATAACTTCCAAATGCCTAACCAGATTTGCATGTAGGTGTGTGGTATCGTTAGAATCCGTAATGCCTTACATTATCCCGAGTGATATAGTGGCTATAAGTTTATTGAAAAAAAAAAAAAATGGCTGCTGTGTCGCGCCAGTTTCAAATGGGAACTTTTCTACTTCTCAGTTCATTTTTGGCAGGGTAGTCGTGTTTTTTAATTTCTTTAATCCGACTTATCTAAATCGACATTGGTTTGGTTAGTTCCGTTTAAGTCGGAAGATCCGGCAGCGGTAACCACCATACTAATAAAAATACCGACTTGAAACATGCACAAATCCGGGGAAATTCGCTAGTTTAATTTAAATGGTTACATAATGAAACGTTTGGCAGAGTGGGGCGCGTCGCGCGGGGCAAAGAAAGCAAGTTCACTGCCACGGCCGGAGCGACAACCTTGCATGTTGCCTGCCACTACACTACCTTCCTCTCAGTCGCCGCTCAAAGTTATCTAGTGCTAGCGACGTATTATGCATTACTTATGCATGCAGCACTTCTGTGAAATCAATTTGTAACTTACACACAGTTACCGCGAATTGATAGCTCCTAGGCACTACGCGTTTTATCTTCAAACATTCTGATTTCCTGATTAGCAGCAACCTACCGCCTAGTTCACTATTCAGCACAGGTCTCCTTCTGAGAATGAGAAGGGTTTGGTCATAATCCAACACGCTGGCCAAGTGCGGACTGGCGGTCTTCGCCCAACTTTTGAGATCATCATGGAGATTTCCTCACGATGTTTCCCTTCACCGTTATTAAGCAAGTGAACTTTAAGTGCTTAAAAACACACACGATGAAAGCTAGAGGTGTGTGCCCGAGATCGAACTCCCGACCTACCGAATGGGAGGACGACGTTTTAACCACTAGGCTATCACCGCTAATTTCCTGGTATTAGGCACCTATTGTGGTAAATTCTGTTGTAGGTTACCGATATCTTAACTAAAATGATAAGTCTACATGTATTGCTAATATCGGTTGATAAAACTACTAGCTATTATAGACCTGTCAATTTAACTAAAAGATTGTGTAGGGTACAACAGAATCAGTCACATTATCTATGATATCAATTCCAACCCTGTTAAAATATCTATAGATCCCGCTGAAGTCAAGAAATAAGTCGAGTTGGCAGGAGATCTGACGGTTGGATGCTGATGCTATGGGAATGCGGACAGACCTTTAGTGGGACGCCACGTGTGTTGACACATAAGCCTCATCCCATATCGGAGGCGAAACGAGCTTCATTACAAAAAGTGCCTTATTAATTGAACTGCACGTATCTATTTACTTTGGAGACGCATTTGAGAATGTTAGTGAATAAATAAAAAAATACATTAGCACCTCATTTCTATGAAAGAATGTATTGAGACTGTAAACGTTAATGCAGTTCGCTGTAATGCTACTGATCAATTCGTAGCATGCAACATTATGTAATTCATACGTAATATGTATGTAATGACTAATTACTATTTATTTTCTACTACGTGATGCCCACGACTTCATCCGCGCGGATTTAGAATTTTAAAAATCATGTGGAAACTCTTATCTTATCTTATACACCCTGCCCATCCTCGGGATTCAAGCTATCCCTGTACCGAATTTCGTCAAAATCAATTAAACGGATGGGTCTAAAAGCTAGAATACAGACAGACAAGCAGACAGACACACTTTCATATTAAAATATCAGTATGGATGTGTTTTAAATGTAGTGCAAGGGAAAGATAGTACAAAGACAAACAGGCTTACACAATTTTATATTTCACTTCTTCAATCAGACAAACCTTCTGCAAACCGTTCCAAAGTTAAAACATCGCGTATTTTACTGAGTAACCTCTGTAGAGGTAATTAATGGTAAACATGTAAATCCCGTTATATGTATGTCTGCAGAGCCCAGGCAGACTGGCGGACATTTCAGATCAACAACGGAACCTTGAGCATATGCCAGACTGCGAATTCCGAAACGCTTTGGTTTGTGGACACCTACGTATTGCGTAAAAAGCTGAATCACTGTTCAGAAATGTTATGAGCAAGCCAGATTCTACCGGCGTATGTGAATCAGCGCGGCCGGAAACTTCGCCATGTTGGCTCACCGCCGCCATGTTTTATCGCGTTCCGGAAGTTGCGCGCGCGCCGACCGTCTTTAGACATCATTTCCACAAGTCGGGCGAGCTACGAGTCGGAAATATTCAGCGGCTATTTCGGGTGCCGACGTTTTTCCGCTTCGTGCAGACATAGTCGAACCTAATCATAATATTGTATATTTGACGACGGTATCTGTTTTATTTATAGAGAAAATTGCCTTAGAACACATTTAGAATCTCGTAACTTTGTCTGAGATGCTTGTGGCAACTATAGATGCATAAATCACGGGTGAGAGATGGGTGTGAGTAATTCTGTTTTCCGATACAGTAGTCTGTAGTAGTGAAAAATACATATCGTCATCAGCAATGATGGGATGGTGGCAACGGACCTAAGGAACTCCAAGAGCGGGATAGCTACAGGGATGCAGGTTCAATCCTTGTCAGTTCCGCAATTATCAATTTATTTCAGCAGTAAAGTTCACTGGCCAAAACTCCTGAAATCTTTACTTTGGGTGGATATTGGATACGTGTACGTTTAGATATTTATTTATTTATTTATTTATTTTTGGATTAACAAACGGTAGCACACAAGCGGTAAAAAACAGTAATAATATAGATATAGTAATATTATATGTGCTACCCACTACGTCAACCACATATTATTAATTATACTTTACTACATAGTTACATCTATAAATTAATATTAGTGTTGTAATTAAAAATATATTAGTTAATTTATCGTCTATATTCTAATTATCCTACAGCCTTAGTTTAATATAGTATTATTATTAGTATTATTATAAAGTATTCTTGCAAAAAATAAATGAGGAAACTAAAGGCGAACTCGTGTTATTTTGAACTGATGCAATAACAACCTAGGTATTTGCATAAAATGAGTCGTTTGACGAAAATCGTGACGGTATAGATTTTAAGTACATACCTATAAAAAATATTATACCGGAAAACCTAGCGACAAAATGAAAAATCTACCTTCTTATTACATAATCAATATTACTTATCGATTTTGCTCAATTTAGCAATAATAATCTTATTATTTACACAGTATGTATTGAATGCCGATAAGGTATCTACTTCCGACTATGTTAACATGGATTCAGTACGTGAGTCGATTTCAAATTATTTTATTGTAGTACGAATTGCTTGCGCCATACGATGATGTTAATTACATTTTCGATAAGTGTCATGTCATTGTTATACGGAGTTTAGTGTGAATACGATTGGGAAAAGGTATACCTATTATCTAGACATTATTTTTGATTGTAGAGTTATCAGTTACCTATCACTTCGGCCACTAGATCCACATGTTCTAGTTATACCTACTGGTATGTCGCTGTCACTTAGACAAGACAGTTTTATATCCAAATCCATACAAATATAATAAATGCGAAAGAGTGTCTGTCTGTCTGCTATTTATAGATGACCCATCCATTTAACTGATCTTGGAGAAATGTGGATCAGAGATAGCTAACATCCCGGAGACGGGCATAGGCTACTTATTACACTGGAAACCCAAGGAATTTCCACGGGATTTAAAAAAATCCACGCGGATGACATGGACATCATCTATTAATCCTTAAGTATGTACATTGTACATACTAATATTATAAATGAGAAAGTGTGTATGTCTGCTATTTTTTAGAGAGTTTCAAAAAGACTAAAGTCCACGCGAAGTCACGGGCATCATCATGATAATTATTTTATTAATTACTTAATAAAAAAATATTATGATGGCGCCACTCGCTAGGTCTTATTATCACTAGAAGTAAATTTTTCATAAAAAGTAATTGGGTAATTACCTAGGTAGATACCTGCTATCAGCCTACAGGCCTACCATAATACCTATCAAGTTTTATAGAAACTATTTTTTCACAACGACTCTTAGCAACGACTTTTTATGATTTCATAAGCAAAAGGAAGGTCCTAACTACTACATACAAGACTTTCAATGACATTAACTGTCGACTAGATGATAACCTGCGACATCGTCTATGTGGGTTTAGGTTTTTAATCCTGTGGGAACTTTAGATTTTTGGGATAAAAAGTATTCTGTATTCGGATTTCAGGATGCAAGCTATCTCTGTGTCCGTCAAGATCGGTTCAGTGTTCGAGCCCTGAAAAGTAACAAAGAAACTGGGTTACTTTATTATTATATTGTGTGGGAGGTTTGCAAACACTGTGCAGTGTGCAGGTGTTCCCCAGTACAAGGTCGCCATTTTAGCACCTTGGGACCCCAACTTCTATTAGTTTTTCGAAAAAAAAAAAATCGATTTCGGTAGAATCACACTATAATATTATAAAGGAGAAAGTTTGTATGTGTGTGTGTGTGTGTGTGTGTGTGTGTGTGTGTGTGTGTGTGTGTGTGTGTGTGTATGTTTGTTACTCCTTCACGCAAAAACTACTGGACGGATTGGGCTGAAATTTAGAATGGAGATCGATTATACCCTGGATTAGCACATAGGCTACTTTTTATCCCGGAAAATCAAAGAGTTCCCACGGGAATTTAAAAAAACCTACATCCACGCGAACGAAGTCGTGGGCTTCACCTAGTATAATATACGCGTCGTAATATTGGGAAGCTCCTCCTTTATTGTAAGTCGGTGCAAAGGTGCAAAGCTTTTGTCATAGGCTATACTTTTCCAGTTGGAGTTAGATCTAGGTTTAGTGAACTTACGTAGGTTGGACTTTGTCAGTTACCAGATTGTTTTAAATGTATTTATGCCTGTTGGATGTCTATTCGTTTAAAAGAGGATCGTTCGAGTGGAGTGGTGGCTGGCTGGGCGTACGGAGGCAGTGAAGGAATGCGGTCGGACTGGGACTCGAGGGACAAAGGCTCTGGAACTGGTTTCGCTTCCTGTACGTGTCGGATGTCCTGCGGCTTCCTGCCCCTACCCCGCCCACCGCCAGCCACGCAACGGGTTAAAACACGGTAGGGCTGTAGCATCTGAAAAAAGGTCAATCACACAAATAATTATTATTATGTTTAACAGTTTGCCCCTCCACTTTTAATACAGGTCCTTAACCAACAACAAGTCAATAGTAAATAGGCAACTTCCAGGCCTTTCCCTTTTAGGCTGCATCATCACTTACCAACAGGCCTGATTGCAGCCAAGGGCTAGTCTATAAAACAAACAAAAAAATTGGTGACAAGTTAACTTCACTGCGGTCTATTGAAGTGATGCAGTCAGAGGAAGAGGGCTAGCAGGTGTGGAAGTTTTACTAAACTCTACTATTTGGTTTCAACGCAGTATTGTATCAAACAACCAAATCGCTTGACTACACAGCGGTAGTCACGGCCGAAATCAAATCAAAGCTGAGCCATTTTAGCTAAGCCGATCTTGATGAAATTATGCCCACAGATACCTATCAAATAATGTCACATTGGAAATTGGAATAGGCAGTGCAATTTGGCAACAAGAGCGTTAGAGAATGTAAGTTATAATACCTACTTGCTATAATTACCTACTTGTGAATTGAATTGAACTATGCGTAATGAGCACTTTAACTGACCTAGGATTAATTTAAGGTTTGCCACCCTAAATGAGAACACTTGAGTGACTATCGATTCCTTCTTCGTTATTTCCTCTTCACCTACTCTTCGCAAATCATAACGTTTACCTAGGATATTTCAAAAATACCTCTTTTACTGCATTTAACTTATGTAATTCAAAAGCAATACTGTAAATGTACAGGAATTATCATTTGGCAAGATTATTTGCATTTTGTACTTTGCCAGCCCTGAAGTCCGGAGGCAGGACACGCACGATTGAGGACAGTCTCTTTGTTTTTGTTGCGCTGTGGTCACTGTAATATAACACGAGAGCTTGTCTCGGGGATCAACTACTATAGAGAGTTACTCCACTGTGATATCTTAACTTGATAGTCTACTGTTTCGATGTAATGTTAGTGGTAAGTACAATAAGTAAGTCTAAATCTTGCCTTCCATCTACCGATAGTCTCGTCTAGTTTCTACGTTATCGAGATGATTAAGGTTTGGGGCGGTTTTAGGTGTGTCATCTAATTCTATGCTAATGGTGTCCCTGAAGAAGCCGTCATGAAGCTCAACCAATGTTACCATAAGCTTAACAGTACAATTTGGGATAATTAACTTAATTTTAATAATAAACAAGCCTAGGTTCTGTGGGCTGAGAGCTAAAAAGTAATTAAGTATCTAAGTCTTTACTTACGACTATTCGTATAGTTTCAAATCCCACCTGTAAAACTTTTTAGCAGGTATCTTAGGGAACTTAAAGGGAATGTTAGTCATGCAAAAGATACTTTTAATGCTTTTATTTTCAATAAATACATCAGAACTAAATACAACAGATGCATGTAGGACGGAAGCCCTAAACTGATAGCTGACGTCGCGTTTTGGAAGATATAAAAAATATACCTAATTTCGAAAAATACCTAATATCTAGTGATCAGATCTTAGAATCAGGTGCAAAAGCTACGCGGTAGTTACAGTATGTAAATTGTAAATGTTTCAACTTCACAATAATTCAATTATTATATCAGTGCCTGCGTCAATGTAAGAAAAAAAAAACAGATTGTGAAAAAGTCCCGTGATTACAATACGCGCTCGCAGAAACCACCTGTCATTGTTGACACTAGGAAGGTATTTGTAAATAAATAAAGATTAACTCAGTTGCATTACAGCAATAGCGGTTTCATAACAAATAGTTGTTTATTGATTTTGTAATCTTAACGGCGGTTTCTGTCCGTCACTTGCTCCATACAAGCGTAGTTTCATCATAAGCCTACTTTGTCGTATTAAATTACATATTGCGAAAAACCGAATTAAATTTGAATTTCGCGGGCAGACCCGTCTCATGCACCTTAAGTCTGTGTAACTTTTAAACTGAATATTTTAACGGAAATCTGGAAAACCACAGTTTAGTATTAGTTTTTAGAAAGTATCTATCCACCTACTCATTGAGTTTGATTGGTTAGTACCAGAGTAAGTAGTATATTCCTTGGTTAGTATTCAAATGACAAGCAAACTTCGTTTGTATGGAGCGAGTGACGGATAGACTCCACTTTACTTGTTTACGTTGCACGTGCGAGCATTTTTGCGATGACTGCGGTCACACTTCGATGCAGTGTCGGGAATAATTATATTATTTATTGAATACGCTTGGGAAATGCTGGAAAATCACATAAAGATTAATGGCATAAATGCTTTACTTACCTACACAATAAAAAACTTAAAAGTAAGAGGAAATCTGTAGTCTGTACTGTACCTACCTATAACTTACTTCTAACTTTTTATTTTAAAGTATTGATATTACTGACCTCCTAATAGATTTGACGATGATCAGCTTGTATCTACAAAAATGAAATTCGTTCGAAACTCAAAAATTTAAAAGAAACGAATATGCATTAGTGCATCGCGTGCTTCGACACGAGCTTTGAAATGCGAGCAATCTATCATACCTCAACTTTCATCATCCGTGCTAGCCATGTTCTTAAGATAGGGCTGCAATCGAGCGTCCCAAAGTCATACGGTGTGTCCAAGTCTTTAAAAAATTGCCTACATATTGTATTAACTGGAGGTATTTTCGGAAAATATAAAAAAGCCGCGATCCTGATAATTCGTAACTCACAGGTATAAGTGCTACATAATTGTTATTTAATTTAGATAACAAAAAACTATTTTTTTTTTTGTTGAGACGATATGGAATAATTTACGATGGCGCGAGAGTGAAAATAGGCTTAGCTAAATATATTGTACTCAGACGCTACATAACAAGACGTGATAGATTGCATGCGAACAGCATGAGTAATATTTAAAAATAAAGTTGTTCGTATCCGTTTCCTCGCCCCGCCCACCACGGTGCCTGAAACAATGCCGCCGCTTCCGCGTCGTCGTCGCGTGTTTTTCACGCGCAAGGCCTATGCCAAGGTCTTGGCTTTCTAGAAGGGGCTTGGATACCGATCGCAAAAAATATATTTAGATGGAAACATTATACCTTCATATCCAAGACTGGTTACATTTACATATAATGCAGTTTCAGTGTCTAATTGTTCCATCGAAGTAAGAATATTTCGTTGTAGGTAAATAAAGATTGTAGTATTTCAGTTCACTGTAAACCATTGAGTTAAAGATTATAGAGAAGCAGACCTCATAAATAAGGCGGCAAAAAGCACCCACACTATATTTACAGGGACGTAATGGAAATCTCTTGTTCTATCTTGTCTCAATAATTAAGAGTAGCGCCAATGAAATTGTATTCTAAAGATAAAGATATGTATTTTGACAGAAAAAGTTACACCGCCACTTTACTGAATAAAAAAATTTGTACAAGTCTTTTATTCACCAGGTTGGTTGGAACTGTTTTGTCGGACAACTCGCCGCCTCAATTGGCTAGAGAATTAGAGATATAATGAAGTCTATAGAATCTAGCATTCTATTAGATATATAATTATAGCGATATAATTATATAGTATGACAATGATATATGACTAAATAATTATATTCAAGGGTTGAAAGTTTATTCTTATTTTTACTTGATTCATTTTTATTTTTGCTTGATTGCACAAAGCAAAAGAGTTTATCAGTCTAAACATGTGTCTTTTTAACCCCCGACCCAAAAAGAAGAGGGATGTTACAAGTTTGACGTGTGTGTCTGTGTATCTGTCTGTGGCATCGTACCTCCTAAACTAATGAACCGATTTTAATTTAGTTTTTTTTGTTTGAAAGGTTGATCGAGATAAGAGTGTTCTTAGATATAATCCAAGAAAATCGGTTCAGCCGTTTGAGAGTTATCAGCTCTTTTCTAGTTACTGTAACCTTCACTTGTCGGGGGTGTTATAAATTTTTAATTTACACTTGTTGCATATTTAATTGCGATAGAGTATGTTTTGGTTTTATAAATTTAGAACGACTGCGATCTTTAATTTTATATACCTACTTACAACGATAATATTATTTATTGTTGTAAAAAATGTAAACGATTTCTTGTAAAAAAAAGAAGAAAAAAATCCGGACGACCGACCGTTTGTTGCTAAGTTGTATGACAGGGTATGACGTAGCGTTAATAATAGTAACGTTCGACGCTAGTTCGCGGTGCTCTTTGGATAATCGTCAAGTAAATAATACGTTAGGTATTTACCTATATTATGTAGCTATCAGGAAGTAGAAAAGTTTGTCAGCGTATCAGAGTATCTATGGGATTATGTCAGGTTTCATACCTAAATAGGTAGGTATATAAAAATATGATTTTGTACAGCATTTACATTTAATTTTAAATAGCTGGTGATTGATTTCTATTATTTGAACATAATGTAATGAGTATGTCTATCCGTTGTAAGTTACTTCGTTGTAGGTTTGCAATGCCTTAAGAATATCCTTTTCGGATGAGTGCAAACAACGCCATAACTATCGCGATTATTCGGCCGATAATCTACGCGTTAAACTGAGGGCCACACTTGAACGGGTAACGTCTAACGCCAAACGGCAATGTGAATGCCGCTGTAAAATTATCGCGTTAGGTCGTGGCTGCACCTAGGGTTAACGGTTATAAATGCGTTTATCAAGGGCGATTTCCGTTAATGTAGCGTGTCTACTCTACATCTCTACATCTACTCATGTCACTCTACCACCGGGGTTTGGAATGCAGAGCGTAGAGTAGCTTATACTGTCATCTATTTTTAATATTATGTAAAGAGCTGGAAACCTTCAAATTCTTAGCCTATTGAAAATCTTGCTCCTGTTGCAGCTCTGGTGGCTCTTGTGGGTCGTCTTAGCAATCACCTTAAAGGATAAGGAAAAATACAATGTAAAATATTTGTTTGCCGGCTATTTACGATTGCATCACGTATGATGAGAAAAAATCATTAGAAGCATGCCAATAGAATGGAATCAAAGCCGGATATAGTGGTTCACACAATTAACGCGACCGTGTAAACATTTCATTATCTAATACCTAACCTAAGTATCTACCTGCATAATATGCATCTAATAAACACTAGGTATAGAAATGTCATGTTTATGCATTGAAATAATAAATCCTTTGCCGCCGTAATGCCTAAGTATTCAGTAGTAAAGTATAAGATCATTTTCTTAATTAAGTACCTACTTAAGAAGATTAACTAAAATCCGACAGTCAAACTTAAAATACTATCGTAGTGACAAACAGTTATCTAATATTTTCACCTGTGTACCATTTTGAATTTACAAAATTTTTTACTCAATACGAAATATGCAGCTCAATTTTAATTATTTTTTTTCATCTTTTCATATTCGCCATATTGGATTTGCCATGACGTCATAGGTAGCCTGTAACACGTGGAAGGCTAAGATGAGACGGAGCAAACAACAATTTCATGTATCAAAATCAAATTAACATTTTGGCAATTACGAGTGAACCAATAAATCGACAAACATAGTACATTAGATACCTAAATTACATTGACTGTTGAACATGTAATTCTCCCGTTGTGCTGTAGTTGGAGCAAAACGTGAATATTGAGTAAAGTCGCGGATTTTTACTAGTAATAACTTCGTGCTTCCTTAATGGACAGGATACAAACTGGATGTAATTAATAAGAACAAGTTTTTCCCGGATGCAAACTGTAAAGAAGACAAACAGGCATCAACGCTTTGTATTCAATTACAATTATTGTAATTTATTGCGATAAGTAATTCTAGCGTTTGAATAGACCTACCTTCCCAGTGTTTTGTAATGGGTTAGGATAATTTTTAAATATCGAATAAGTATATTAGATAAGGCAAATTAAATTAATATTGAAGCTGCAAAGTACTAACATGTATGGATGTATGGTATAGGTAGGTGTACTAAGTACATAAGATGCATGTTGTGTACGTCATGGAATCTGCTTATTATTATTGGCAAATGAGGCAAGTTTGATAAAACAAGATTATACGAATAAGTTAAACAAAACGTCTACCAAAATCAACTTGATCAATATATTAAAGGTTACTTAATTCTCTTTTTGTTTAAACAACGAGAAAATATCAACTAAAAAGTCCTTAGAAACAGAGGCAGAATGAATTGACATTATAGGTAGGTAAAAACTCAAGGTAATAATACCGTTTTATTACCCACCTTACAATCAATATGCTACTACATCCTCATATCTATATGTGGACATAACCCCCAAAGTATTGAGGAGTTCGTGACGTAAGGTTGTAATCGCCAGAAAAAAAGTACTCGGATTTTTCCATACCTTGCTTCTTGCCTTTCATGATTTTAGCTCAACGGAAAGTAGGTACCTACCATAAGTAAATAGATTTCGATTTATATGAGATTGTCGAAATACTATGCCATATCTTTGGCTATACTTAAATAGATTTTTTTTGATTGCGTTGATTTAAAAGCTTAGATGCTAGACTGTAGCTTAAATTCGCTTCGACTCTGTATCAGCACGTATCAGTAAGAATCGACACTAAATTTAATATCGTCATCAATGACCTTATGCAATGCAATCGAAGTAGGTATATAAGACACAAGTAGGTATGAATAGCAAATAGTATAGCCATTGAACCGAATTATTGCATTGAACTTGAACTCGACTGGAAAGTTGAAATACTTGAGAGGTTCATTCACGGTTCCATTGAGATGAACATTAAGTCTATCGTATATTTATTAAATGCGCATACCTAATTAGGTACATCAGAAGGTCTTATTACAAAATTAGATAAATTTTTATCTCAAAAAGAAGCGGATAGGTCAATTTAACATTGAGTTATGGACCATAGAGATGTAAAACTTCTAGGGAGAAAAGGCGACAAAAAATCGGCTCATTAATTAATCCATACTATAATCATATATTAATAATACTATAATATTATATTATAAATGCGAAAGTGTGTCTGTCTGTCTGCTACCTTTTCATGGCCCAACAGCTTAACCGATTCTGACGAAATTCGGCATAGAGTTAGCTTATATCCCGGGGATGGAGATAGGCTACTTTTTATCCCGGATAATCAAAGAGTTCCCACAGGATTCCTAAAAACCCATCCGTTTAACCGATTTGTATGAAAGGTACCGAGGTAGCGTGTGTCCCTGTAATTGACATCTATGGCAACTTTTTATCCCAGGAAATCAAACAGTTCCCACGGGATCTTTAAAAACCTAAATTCACGCGGACGAAGTCGTGGGCATCCTCTAGTCTATACATATAATAAAATTGTAGAAAAGTGGTGTCTGTACAATGGAAATATATAAAAAAAAAGTAGCAGGGGTTGTTATTATATCGATGCCGAACCCGAAATTGTAATTAATTTTTTTTTTGTCTGTTTGTCTGTTTGTCTGTTTGTCTGTTTGTCTGTGTGTTTGTGCACGCTAATCTCAGAAACGGCTTATTCGATTTAGACACGCTTTTCACTAATATATTGTAGTAAGCTTCACTTAGGATTTAGTGTTTATTTCATGTCAATCGGTTCATAAATAAAAAAGTTATGTCAATTTAAAGAATCACGGCGCCTCGCGCCTGAGCGTCCGTGGCTATATAAAGCGCGAAAAGTCACTATTCCACGCGAACGAAGTCGCGGGCACAGCTAGTAATTAATAAATTTAAAAAAAAATCGTTCGTAACGTGTTACGTGACTCGCGCACTGAGGGTTCCGTACTCGGGTATTCTTTTCAACATTTTGCACGATAAATCAAAAACTATTATTAATAAAAATAAATAAAAATCTGTTTTCGAATGTACAGCTATTAAAGCCCTGTCATATGATACCCGACTTGGTATAGTTATCTTACTTTGAAAATTTAAACACATTATATATTTTTTTTACATATTATGTAACCACATAATATGTAAAAAAAAAATATTCACGGTTGTCGGAAAACACATAACCCTCCTTTGGGCTTCGCCGCAGTCGGTTGATAACAACTCTCTATAATTTAAAACTAACAGCTCGTTCACACAGGCTGCGTGAGCGTTGCGTAAGCGTAGACGTAGCACGTACCATTGCGTTGTAATGTATGGTACTGTATGAGACATGGCATACCGCTTGCGTGGCGTGAACGTTCGCGTAGACGTAATGCGTGCAGTTATGTCTACGGATTCATATCACTACGCGCGTGTCACGTGTAAGTGCTTGGTGTGAATCGGCCTTAAAGCGGTTGTTCCTAATTAAATTGTTATCTGCATGATAGTCCTATTTATAGACCTAAATTACTATCAAAGATATGAATATGTATATGTATTATGTATATGTAAGTGTATCTTAGGCTTTCAAGTTATAATATAGAACATAACATATTCTGTAGTTAAACCTACTAGAAAAAACATAGTAGGTAATATTTAGATAGACCGTGGCGCGTGTAAATAAGGATGCTCATCACCATGTTTACTTTTCCTATATAAGTGTAAGTGCTAAGTGTTGTGTGTAATCCGCTGGGTTCATTGTCACTTGCTTCGCAAGAGCAAGAGCGCACACGTGGATATGGACATATACTAGAAGCTAAAAAAAATTCTTTTCAATTGAAACTAACACCTTAGGTAGGTACCTACATCTAAATGCTGGGGAAACGGAAACCGGAAAGACATTCCACAATAAATAGCTTATAGGAATCCCAAACGAGTACCTAAGCGAATTGCTTCTAAGTTCTAACCCTGGTTGCTTATTCGTGGAATGTCGCCTGTGTAGGGGTTACCTTTATAATATCTCATACCTTGTGGTATTATGATTAGAAATTGAGGAAGGGACAAGATTTAAAATTTCTTAAGCACACTCTCCAAAACATACTCTGTAGAACTAGATGGTTTTTTTTGCAATTATAGGTTGCAGATTTTTTTTCTTTTTTTTTATAAAGAATATTAGTCATTTTAATCATGACTAACATTCCCCTTTCCCTTCCAACTAAGCGTTAAGCTTGTGCTAGGAGTGGTACTACAATAGTGCAACCGGTGGGGTTTGAACCGCCGACCTTTCGGATTTCAGTCCGCTCCTATAACCGTTGAGCTATTGAGGCCTATTAGATATCTAATGTACCTAACAGATATACCTAAGTACGCATTATTATCTAGAATCTCAAGGACATTTGTTTTTTATCAGACCCGCAAAAATGATAAGCATGAAGGAAATGAAAATGACAATATTTTATCACGAAATCTAAAACAAAAAGCAACAGTCACTTCGCGATAAGTTTTCTTTGTTTTTATGTAATAAAAGGTAATCAGTTATTAGGTACTAACCGCATTACGCTCCCAGATAACAGCAAAGCAATTTAATTACTTACTTAACTTCGATAACAAACAGGAAAGGAAAAAAATAAAGGAGTATTCGCATGATAAAAGTTATCTTCAGACGTTTGACTTAATATGATTAGCGACATCCTACGCACATCAACGGATATCGTTGATTATACCATTATTATGTATATTTCGTATTGATGCCATAAGCGATATCTTTAAAGAAATTTGTTGTCCTTGCCATTGAGGTAAACAACTATAGAGTAACTTGATTCAACCGACTTCATAATGTTAAAATATTATACTAAATCAGATGTCAACAATTGCCTGCCACCTAATGAAAACAAAAACGAAGTCAAAGAAAGAAATCATTTCAAGAATAAGAAAGTAAGAATACTTATCTTTTACTTTTGTTATGTTATGGTAAAAGTTATTTTTTTATGATAAAATAAAAATAGCCATATTATTATTGACACACAAAGCATAAACAGGTCCGGCGCTAATTGACAAAATGATGGAGCGGGAGTTATATCCTTATACTTACACGAGTTAGATAAGCTATTTTTCAGGAGAGCTTTCTCTAGCAATAGGTATAACATCTCCCTGGTCCTTGTAGGTAATATTAGTCACGCGTTCTGAGTAGAAATCTGGGGGCGTCGACTGGTGCACGCGATGCCACTGTCGCTCTCTGCTGCCCTGAGAGGAAAACAATGTGATTTCTACGTTACAAATATGTACAAAAAGTGCGATCGTGCCCGTGAGCGGTAATCATACGCACGTTATTATCTCACGATCGTTTAAAGACTTTAGAAGATCTTTTATAATTATAAACATCCGAACCTCAGGTTGCTCTGGTGGCAAAGCTGAACTGAAGTGGTAATTAAAACTCATAAGTAGACGTTGGGTCTCAAGGTGCTTTTTTGCACCGGAAAACGCAGCATTGGCACTCTCACACAAGAGATGGACAGACAATTAATACCAAAAGAGTCGCAGGGAGCGCTGCATTCGTCCAGCGCAAGATTGTGGCATCTGGAAGTCCCTACAAAAGGCCTAAGTATGTCCAACAATGGACGTCTCGATGATGGTGATGGACCATAATTTAGCCCCAGAAAAGGGACGTATTTACTAGCTCAATATCAAAAAGAAAAGTCCTGACTCATGAACGCCCAGCCCAGACCCTTGTAAGTACTTAGAATGCTGAAGTTTTGCACAGAGGTCCCCTATAGTAATGTAGACGAGGAATAAGATGAGATTTTTCGAAATTCCCCCGGAATAGGTAATAAAGAGACGATTGCCACTTGGCAGTAATTTATAATATTAGCTTTTTCACTGACTCTGTTAGTAGAATCATTTGTTCACATCTTATAAAAGTTCAAAGGGCGTGTGATAAATCATTTCGCTTATCATCACGCTGCAAATAAAGTTAACATAATCGATAATAGCAATTATTTATAAACGATATTAAACAAATAAATAGACTGTTGAACTTGTTTATATGATTGACTTCCGGGTCATTTGGGATGGTACCTATGTCTAAAAAAAATTGTTTCTTAGTAATTGTTAAATAGAGGGTCTTCTAAAATTCGTAAACTCCACGTCCATGGTTAGTTTTAAGTTGGCGAACCATTTTAAATTATCGATTTAACTAAAAAAGTACTACGAAAACATGACGAATTTATAACGTCACATCTATGTACAAGCTCCCATAATAAATGAGCTTTTGACATTTGATAAAAATTTGCTGATTTGATTAGTAGGCCTAGGCACTATCCTTATTTGGAATCTATGGGGACTGACCCCGAAAAAATCCTGCTAAAATTCAACTGCTGCGTAACAAATAAAGTGTATCTATCTACCGCCTAAATTCATCCCCAAGGAGAGACAAAAAAATAGCGATAGAGTTCGACTTGTACTAGAGTTTATGGTCTGAAAGTTCTTTCACAGAGGAAGGGTTGGACGTAAATAGTGCAATTGTACGATTTCAGTTTTATTGTGTTTTATCTCAAAGAATAACTTGAAAAAATTTGCTTCTAAAAAAGAAGCAGGCAGGCAATAAGCACCAGGTACAGGCCGCGGCTGCCTACACGTGTCATATTTTTTTATAATATTGCACCAAATTCACTGGATTGTAGCAATGTTTATTTTTCCTTGTATGTCATGGAATTCTCCAAAGCAACGCCCGCTTCTATCAATCATAAAGCTATGATTAACGTAGTGTGGTATGATGAAGTGACATAACGATAAAATTGATACCAATTGTTCTACGAAACAATGTATAAATTGTTTTATATATAAAACTGATAATTTTGCACTTCCACAAACAACATAATAAAGGGCCGTGCACACTTACAAACAACCGCTACTGGATCTGATTCTAGTTCCAACTTCCAATAATACCTTCTTACCTACATAGTACGAAACTGTGATGAAACTACACAGAAACATGGCAAGCTAAATCAAAACGCTTCAAGTGCATGTTAAAAGATATAACTCGTAAATCGTAGATACTGTATACTTATTATTTAAATATAACAAAAGACAATGTATTGCGATTCTACTCGGTGGCCTAGGCAGTGAACGTAGCCTGTTGTAGCACTCTCCATGAATACTTCGACACAGTACCACATGAGTAGAAAATATATATGACAGTACTCCAAAGAACTCAATCGAGGCAAATAAACCGAGAGTAATCTCACAACCAAGTCGTCGGCGTAACTTCCCAAAACTAAATCAGAACGAATTTCCGGAGGCCTCATTACGAACTTGTTTTCAGCTAACATCCCGAAAAGTTTGGTTTTACAAGTGTGCTTATAGCATTATGATGTGTCGATCATCCGAGCGGCTGTCAACTGCCTGATAAGCGTTATCCGCAAACGCGACCAACGCCAGCTGTCCCGGAAATTGTACCGAGTGCTTGACGTCACTGCACTTCGCAACTCAAACAGCTTATAGGAAATAACACAGTTCCTTATTACTAACGAACAAACTAATGGAGTGCCTATAGAATTTAGGATCAGGTTAGAGCCAGATTCCCTGTTTTGTATAACTTACATTGATGAGCGTAATATTATATTTATTTACAGTAACTAAAATGCATCGTTTGATCTTTGATTTATTTAGGTAGATCCATTGCTACGTACCTACAATTGTAACGGCCAAAGTCCACTTAATATGTGCAAATTATGCATGTGTCCGAAACATGCGGAATTGACAGTCGCTAGCAAATACCTACTAGCTGATGCCTGCGACTTCGACCGCGTGGATTTAGGATTTTAAAAATTCCGTGGGAACTTTTTGATTTTCTCTCCATGCAAAGAAATTCTTACGCGATTGCGTATTGCCTACTTTACTATGGACCGTACCTAAGTAGGTATTTTCCAATACACGTGCTGAATAAAACGGGTGCATTAAAACTATATAATTATTATCAATATCAACTAACAACGTTATCTGTAAAAGCGGATATTAAAATAAGGATTTATCGGCAATCGTTATTCGTTTCGTGTTACATAAAATAATGTTATGGCCAAAATACAATAGCGTTTTTATTATTTTCACTTTTGTTTTTATGATCCACTCCTACGTCGTTTTCTTTTGCGTTTTTCATTAATTTTGCTAAACTTAAAATGGGTAAAACCGGTAGTTACTGTTTGCCCAACTATTCAGATCCTAGTTAGCTGGTCAGCACGAAGTAATGCTATGCAGTTCCGTGCTGATCTAGAACTAAGAAGCGGGCGTCAGCTAGTAAGTATATACAGGGTGGTCAAAAAGTCGTGGATCAAATGAAATAGGGAGATAGAGGAGGTCATTTCTAGCAAAAAAAATTTCTACAGCATGGCTATATTTAAATTGCCCTAAGAGTTATGAATATTTTTGGGTTTTTTAACAAAATACCAGATTCTCTTACAATTAGACTAATTTAAAAAAAATGAGATAAAAAACAATAAAACAAACGATGCTGTGTCATTACTAGATAATGTATCAGCACTACAAACCTTCTATTGAGGCTCTGGCTACCAAATTACAAGAGCAATTAATTTTTTTCCAAAACTTTTAAACCGTTACCAAAAATTAAATGTCACTTTAAAAACACACTGTGAAAAAAAAATGTACTACAGAAAAGTGACCCTGTATCAGAAAAACTTGCTGATTTAATGCCAATTTAAATGAAGTATAATACATTACTCTTTGTTTCGTAATTCTGGTATTATAATGGTTTTTTCATATCAAGGTGCAAATTTCAGTAGATTAGTTTAATTCAAAATAATTTTGAAGATTATCATGCTGCTAGTTAAACTGCTAGTTTTTTGTACGTTGGAATGCTAGAAACATCACTGTGCTTGTCACACTTAAAATTTGTGAAAAGAACAGAAACTGTTCACTACCACCTCGTGCCAGAACCACCCAGAACTACCCAGAACGCCCGTCTTGCAAGTAGTTCATCTTTTCTAGGAAACAAAAGGATAAAGAAACTAACTCGTTCACACTAATCATCATTTCTATTTGCATTGTTGGAATAAGGAAGGATGTGAAAGAGAGGCATAGTTTTTTTATACTTTTGTTTCCTAGAAAAGAGGGCGTTCTGGGTAGTTCTGGCACGTGGTGGTAGTGAACAGTTTCTGTTCTTTTCACAAATTTTAAGTGTGACAAGCACAGTGATGTTTCAAGCATTCCAACGTACAAAAAACTAGCAGTTTAACTAGCAGCATGATAATCTTCAAAATTATTTTGAATTAAACTAATCTACTGAAATTTGCACCTTGATATGAAAAAACGATTATAATACCAGAATTACGAAACAAAGAGTAATGTGTTATACCTCATTTAAATTGGCATTAAATCAGCAAGTTTTTCTGATACAGGGTCACTTTTCCGTAGTACATTTTTTTTTCACAGTGCGCTTTTAAAGTGACATTTAATTTTTGGTAACGCTTTAAAAGTTTTGGAAAAAAATTAATTGCTCTTGTAATTTGGCACCCAGAGCCTCAATAGAAGGTTTGTAGTGCTGATACATTATCCAGTAATGACACAGCATCGATTGTTTTATTATTTTTTATCTCATTTTTTTAAAATTAGTCTAATTGTAAGAGAATCTGGTATTTTGTTAAAAAACCCAAAAATATTCATAACTCTTCGGGCAATTTAAATAAGGCCATGCTGTAGAAATATTTTTTGCTGGAAATGTCCTCCTCTATCTCCCTATTGCGTTTGATCCACGACTTTTTGACCACCCTGTATATTTTTTGATATTCTTATTATATCGGTAGGTACTTAAAACAACTTTTCTACTAATTGCCTTTTAATACATAGCAATTACCTACCGGAAAAACCGATTGATATTTAATTTTGTGCTGAATTTCCCGCCTCCTTTCTGGCTACCAAAGCTAGATTAATAGGTTATTTATCTACACGACTAACGATATCTTCTCATGTGACTAATATCCACTTTTGCTATCAAGTCGACGTGACTTCATCTGTTCCTTTGTCTGGTGGTGTGTCACAGCGAGAGCCAAAAAATGTTTGATTTTCCTCCTCCGTTGAACAGGTATTTTAAAATCTTAATGAGGTTTCTCAGACAGCTTTTGGAAAAAGCTACGGTTTACGAAATAATGACTGTCAAAGTTTTAAACAACTAATATAACTAATGGACCCTACTTTATGCGTGTAAACCCTAATTTTTGAGTTCTTAGGGACTTGACCAAGAGACCTATTCGTTATTAGGGTCTTTACTCTTTATTAATAAACTTGAAATGCTGTGGTACCTACAGGAATACTTTGTATCTGTTAAGCCAGTTAAGCAGGTAAGTTAGGCCGACGGGAGATTGGAGATGCCTCACAGATGTTTCTTCTCTCCGTGGCGTTCCACATTATTATTCAAGAAGGCATATTCCAATATTCCAATTGCTCTATTCTTTATCATGAGGTCATACCATAGGGTCATACTAATATCGCCATCAATCACGAAGGGGCATAGAGCTTTACAAGTTGACAAGACTAAGCGGAAGGGTGATGAGGCGGTCATCTCGGCCAATTGCTCCAATTGCGAAAAGAAATCAAGTTTCTTTCGTGTGCGTAGCCGCCGCTCGTGTGTATGTGGGTGCGCGGGGCATGCTAGATGGGCTTAATTTGTGTCTTAATTTGGCTTAAATATCTCAGTTGCTATGTAATTTAGTTGTACACTACGAAAACTCATAGGGTTTTAGCAAGAAACTGTTTCTTGCTAAACATGAACTTCCGCAAAGTAACGCCTGATTCTATCCAATATCATAGGGTTTTTATTATGAATGTTATCATTTACGTGCCATCTTTTTTGTCGTACTTATAATAATTTTCCTTTATATCCTCTCCCACTGCCCAGAGTCACTGGTTGAGATATTTTTAATTTTTTCATTACAAGGTTTTGGTAGGTACGACAAAAAAAAATTGCCAGTCAGTGCCGACAGAAGTGAAAATTGGAAACTATGAAATAAAAGAGGTTTCTTAAATGTAGTAGGATATCAATAATTTAATAATTTGTACAGCAGAACCAATAACAATGGTTTAGCTTTTACATGGGGTGGCTCTCCGACATCAATGGTTATTACTGACTTCATAGCTACCGAGACCCGGAATATGCCTGCTGAGCAGCTTCTTGTAATTTGAGACGTAGACTCGTTTATATTCAGTTGAGTTCCATCACATGACGTCGCGCGTCGGTATAATAGACTTCTGAAAGAGTTCACGGCTAATTGACTGTACCAAATGTGAATATGAGCATATTTTACTTGAATACTCAATTTATTGAATATTTAGTAGGTTTGATAAGTAACAGATTTTTAAAAATGGGAACTCTTGGATTTCCAGGATAAAAAGTAGCCTATCTTACTTTCCAGATCTTTAACTATAGCCATAAAAAAAACGGAATCTGTTGCTCTTATGCAACGTGATTAAATAACAATCCAATAAACTAACAACCTAACACTTTCGTATAGTATAATATTGGTAATGAATAATGATAAAGGTTTTTAAAACCCCGTGGGAACTCTTGGGTGATAAAACGGCCTTGGCCGTCTTCCTCGAGTAAGTCATAACAACAGTAATTTTATTGAAAGTCAAAAGTTGAAACAGAGGCCTCTCGTCGCGTAGAAAGAAAAATAAACAGTTAAGTGGATACCAATGAGTTTCCGACATTTGCTTATGTTTTTGATAGGTCTCTAATTCTGAAGATGCTAAGTAAATAGCTACAGTGCTGGTGTCGTTTATTTGCTTGTAAGCATTCTTGCAACATGAGTTCGTACGCCAGTCGACAGATGTTAGTGCTCGAAGTGAACGATGACGCCGGCTTGAAGCGGAAGGGTGGCGGTGTGTTCAATTGGCGCAATTGGCAGTAATTGTGGGCAGAATGTCCGGGCGCGCCGCGACCCGCCGCGAGCTAGGGTTGATGAGCATACTAGATAATATAATAAATACCCTTACAAGTTACAATGAGTTAATTTTTATACGACTGCCTAAAAAAGGATGTATGTTTTCGGGGTTCACAATTCACATATATCTTAGATTCTAAATGCCTGAACAGATTTGGATGTAATCGTTAGAACCATTCCGAGTGACAATAATAATATATTATGGTCAAAAACCTTTGAAAAAAATTCTATATGGGGTTGTACTTTGAAGTTCGTTTGTTGGCAGGGCCGTTGTATTTTTATTTTGTTAGAGTAATTTTCTTTCTAATTAATACCTAAGTAATAGGTACAACTATACTACAGCTATTAGCTATCAACGGTGAAGTCGTATATGCGGTAGTCAAAAATGGAAGTGGGCTAACCTAAGCTAGGGGTATGGCTGGTTTTTATTGAATCCTTACCCCTTTGCTTTCTACACGGCATCGTACCGGGACGGTAAATAGCTTGGCGGCACGGCTTTGCTGGCATCGTGGTAACTAGCCACGGTCGACGCCTCCCACCAGACCAGACCAGAGATTTAGAAACTATAAAATTCCCGAGATCCCGGGATGGTATGCGGTGGCGGTTCTGGAACCCCATACTTCATCTGGACAAGACAGCTAGGATTCCGTCACCAGTACACTCTGGCATCTTTTATAAATTCACCATACCTTATTGATAATGATGAGACTTACCAAAGAATTTTTTTCAAAGGTAACAAGTGACGACCCTAGGAACCGCAAGCTTGCTCGGACAGACACGACGTATCACAAAACCGTATTAAAGACAGCCTGCACAAGTGTGCGTGTGATAAACATTGATATCAGCCGGTTCTGATTCGCTTTCATGATTCTGTGTCTCTGCGTTCGATTATTAAAATGTCTAAGATATTACTAGTTCTATAGCCTTTATTTCTACAGTATTAAACAAGGGCTAAAGATTTAGTTATAGTTATAAAGCTAGATCTTTATACTATGTAGATAATCTTTTCCTACAGTTTGGGCAGGCTGGTCGTCATGTTGTAAGTCTTAAGTATTAAAAATGTGCTGATAGTAGGTAATCACCACTGAGTTCTGTCTAATATTCTATTTTTATGATAATTACAAGTATGTAATTTGTTTACATTTGGTGCAGTCATAAAACATTTGATTCATCTGGCCTATTCTTCCACCAAGGGCCAACTACATAATACATAATACAGTGGCAATCGGTATTTACACACAGCAACTGGCTTCAGGAAGTTTTTGCAATTTGTGTACGGAAAATGAGTCCCGTGAAGCTATTTCGAGATCGTGCCAACTTCAGCCAACAAGCGCAATAAACAACGTTAAATTACTGCAGTCCCACCTTTTCAATCATCACTTTGGTTACATTAAACTATAAAGTTTACGATCATCGATATAGAATATAGTTTTCTATATCGATGTTTGCTATCTAACGGAATTATGATAAGGCAAGGGTTTTGGCGTTTCCTTTATGTACCTGAGAGAATACACATTTTTAATAAAGTGGCTGTTGCTCTGACATTGGATGAATAATTTGCTGGACCGAAAGGATTACTAACCAATGTGGAGCTATTGAAAAGATTGAACGAGGAAAGAAAGATTATTTAAACCATAGAAGAAGAATATGCAGGAGCATGTCCTAAAATCATGATGATTTCATAAGAAACGGAAGACCAAGGATAAATTTTATGATTCAAAGGTTAATGTTGGACTCGGAGTAACGAGGTGTTGACGGTTCCTTGTGCTCCTTCGTCAGCGGTGGGATGGAACTTCGTGAGGTTTTTAGTCGGTAGGAGTCCGACTTAACCACTGTGCTTAAGCACAGTGAAGATAATCCGTCGATTATTCTCACGTCAGTGTAAAAAGTTATATTGGCAAGTAAAGAAGAGGGCCAGAAACAAGTGTTAGGATCCAATGGAGGCAGCCAAGAGTAACTAATATACGAGTACTTATTTATTAAAAGAGTGTTGCACTGAAATGAATATTACCTACTCTTAATAACAAGTTTACTTCTTGTTTGTGTTACTTCATTAAATAAGGAGTTGTTACAGTAAACATAACTTCCTATAAACAAGTCCTTCTACAGTTTACATCATAACATTTATAACGTTCACTACGCAAGAATGATTCCTGTACCTCCCTACCTACTGTCTAGATACCTATGTACCTACTGTACTGCAGTTTCTCTAACGAAAGTAATAAGGATGTTGCCCGCATTTTTTAGCAATTCCAGTAAGAATTAAATTATTCTCCATACCTATGTATCTTAATCTTTGCAAAATTATTTGAATTTAATCCAGATTTAAATAATTACCTATACTGGATTACAATTAAATCTAATTTACAAAAAATATTTTTTCGCGCGTCGCTTCTTGCGGCATTCATGTTATTATTGCTCAAGTCGAGCTAGTTTTAGCGTGTCTTCCTACTAGATTAATATGTTAAAAAAACTAAAGACGTTCGAGCATTTAAATACCAAGCCATTATATATTATTTTGTAGGACGAGATCAGAGACAAAAAAGTTGAAGTTCTTGCGTTTTATTTGCGTAATTATCTATTTAAGAAAAAAGGATGAAAGATTTTTTGTTAATGGAGAGTGCTTCGAGAAAAATCATAAATGACCATGTCTAATTGGACTTTATTTTATTAAACTGAAGGAGCAGTGAATTATCCAGATACTGATTATTATCAGTCTCATTAGAAGCTACATTATCCGTCAGTTACAGTGACTGGGAAAATTGACATCAATCCCTATATTATCGTCTAAATGGACCCTACGAATGGACCCGTTTAGTCAAAAGCATGACAGAATATCCTGCACATCTGCACATGCAGAGATTTGGGATATTTAAACGTAAACCTTTTGAGGCTTTAATGTAGATTTGTTGCTCGTCAGTTTTATGGAAGCAGTTATTAGCTTTCCGAAAATATCACTTGCTTTAACGGTGTAGGAAAACATCGTGAGGAAACCTGCATGCCTGAGAGTTCTCCATAATGTTCTCAAAGGTGTGTGAAGCCTGCCACTTGGCCAGCGTTAGGGACTATGGCCTAAAGTCTAAACCCTTCTCATTCTGCGAGGAGACCCGTGATCAGTAGTGGGTCGTTGATGGGTTGATGATGTTTAAGTTATATCATGTGTAAAGGAGTGGGTACAAGTTACTCGGCTAATAATGCATATAGCAGTCACGATCGGTGCGCGGGCGCACGAGCGCAGGGCGACGCGGAAGTCGCACACACTTCCGCGTGCCGCCATCTTGCCGTCGCAACTCACAAGATTCGCCCGTCTGATCTTGCTATTGAATGTCCTATCGACATATTTAACTGTAGGTACGTGCTAATATTACACTGTCGGTTTTCTGTAATACAATCTAACGAAATAATATAAAGTCCATTGAAAACAAGCTTTATAGGCTCAATAGCCTTCACCCTTGAACATAACGGCCAGGGAGCGGACTGAAAAAATTGCTGCAAAAATTTCCCAACAGGTGTGTTCCACATCAAGACCATAACAAAATCCGGGAATTAGTAGCGAGTGTTTTTCGCATCCTCAATAAAAACTGCCATGTTTTGGTTGCCATATCGTCACTCAGATTTTATTTCTGTATCTGTAACTCGTTTTAAAATATGCAAACATCACACTTAACTAGTCCAAGACGTACAGATACTTAAATATCTTCGTGTACAAATAGATAAATACATACTTGTATTCTTATGTGGTGTATTTTAAAGATTAGCTTAATGTGTGATGGTGTTGATGTTTTAGAAAAAAGCTAAGCCAAGCGGTAGAATTTCAAATTAACAGGACTCTCTCCGTCACTCGTTTCATACAATCGTAGTTCCAATTTCATTTAAATATTAAGCAACCAAAGTCCATGAAATTTTGCAGACATATTCTAGAAACTAATATCTGTGTCTGTGGTGTTCTAGATTTTTCTAAAAATATGTAGTTTCAAAATTACAGGGGCTCAAAGATTTGTATGAAAATTTTTAAGACCGCGTAATTTTGAAACCGAATATTTTAACAGAAATCTGGAAAACCACAGACATAGATATTAGTTTCTAGAATATGTCTGCAAAATTTCATGGACTTTGGTTGCTTAGTATTCAAATGAAATTGGAACTACGATTGTATGAAACGAGTGACGGAGAGAGCCCTCTTAAAAACCTTTTCAATACGCTCATGTCATTATTTTTTAGACAAAGGAAATATCAAAGTTGCAACAGTAGTTGTAGTCATATGTAAGAATAAATTAAATCCCAATTAATGGTAATCATTTCGCGCAATCGATAAACTAATTTACATGTGCATAATAACAGCGATAACTATGTGAACTACGCGAATACATTCACCCTCTCTTTCTAATTACGGAATATGTGGTGGAACAAAAAGAGATGCCCCAGTTTCAGGACCGGTCGTGCGAGATCGGGTGCGCACCGTTGCACATATTACGTGTTAGAAGATGAGGTTGTATACTGAACGAGTGTAGGTACCTAGGCGTTTAACGGAACAAGTCGATGTGAATTTTCTCGCCCTAGTATACCTTACCTTTTTGCACTGTTTTTCCGATTTCGTGATAAGCGAGCACGGCACTTGCGTAACTGGGCTCAGTAGGTATAATCTGACTGAATTGTTGAATTCGCAACTTATCTAAAGCTCATTTTCCAAAGACGGCTTCCCTGTTCATATTTCAAGCAACCTGAAGTCGAATAGATATTCAATTTTCAGTAGGTACCAATCCAATTTGCATGCTGAAGGATTTCGTAACAACGCCGGTTAGCGTTTGTAAATCTAATTCTAAAGCTTAGGTAAGACTTCCGATAAGGCTAGACAAGTGTACCTACCTAAGTGTATAAAGTGAAGGTACCGAAGCATAATTTCCGAATGATAATCATAAAACAATTTTTGTGTTGAAATCAGGTAGAAATATTTACATCATCTAAAGCTCAGAATACATAATAGTAAAGAAATAGATCTAAGTATTCAAATTACAGCTGTGATTTTGAAATTACATAATTACTTTCAGGCCAGTTACCGCTATATAGATTTAGAAAAAAAATGTTTCAGGATGCCTCCAACATGAAATCCCTCGAGTGGGCCCTACGTTCAATAGGTATTTAAAATCATGAAGTTTCTTCAACGGTTTTTCGAAAAAAATCTACCGTTTAGGAAATAATGCACAATGTCCCAGCCTAATTCCAAAATTATTATAGGTATCTATTGAAAAATTAGAAAATTCTAGGATACTGTATTAAATCAATATTTATGTCTGTCTGTTTGTCCCGGCTAATTTTTTTTTGAATCGACTGAACCAATTTTCACTTTCTTTGGTAAGGTAAGTAAAGTACCTACCTACCTACTTTGCAAGGAGTGATTTAGGCTAAGTAATTTTTGTCCTTAGATAACAAAGGACTCCTAAGAAATTTAAAAAAAAACGCAGAAAAATTTAGTTCAATATTATTTTCCTCCAGATCAGCGGTGCAGCGGTGTGTAGGGATTTTATCGGTCCCGGAGCAGGATCTTCCTCAGCAGGCGCTGCTGGCTGGTTTACGCGGATGAGATTAGTCACCAGCGAGATTAGAGCTCAGCTACCAGGTGTAACACCGTGAGATTTTAAAAGAAAGGATCCGACATTGTCTTCGTCTTTCCCTAGGCGCGGTGGTATCCTTGAGAATTTCCCTACAAAATAAAGGTTAAAATAGGAATAGAAGGCGCGGCCAGCAGGAGCACGGGCTTGTGGCAGCAGGCAGCGGCAGGCGGCTACGTAACCCAACGGCACTCAGCACTTCCTGAAGGTGGCGCAAGCGTGCGAATGTCGGCCGCCGAGCATTTCGCGCCACTTTCGTAATCCGTTGCGTGGTGCGACCGGCCGCCCGCTGCCTTGCCTGGCCCGCAGGAAGTAAAAGTTCGAAGGTAAGAAAGTAGGTCTCCACTGTAATTGGCAACGCGCCTGCATACTGATGCTCGCGTATAAATAGGCTGCGAGCACCTGTGCCCGCGACAGGACATGAAAAATTACATTCTTATCCAATTGTGGTTACGAAATTGACAAATCAAAAGGGCATATAATGCTGTAAAATAATTGCCTTTTGGGTACCTGCTGCGAAATAGTCGCTCCTCCCATATTCACCATCATCATCATCAACCCACCGCCGGCCCACAACTGGTCTCAGAATGAGAGGAATTTACGCCATAGTCCACCGCGCTCGCCAAGTGCCGATCAGTAGACTTCACACACCTTTGAGAACACTATGGAGAACTCTCAGGCATGCAGATTTCCTCACGATGTTTGCAAGTATTTTAGTGAAACGCGCGGTTGTAGGAACGACTTCGGCGTCCTATTCGGGAGGTTGGGGGTTTGGTCCCGCGCACGTAGCTCTTTTTCGGAGTTATGAAAAATTGCAATCTTATCCAACTGTCACGACAGATTGTGGTTTCGAATTTGTCAATGTTATTGAGAAGGGCATTTTCTGTGAAATAATTGCGTGTTAGGTTGGTAAGTACTCACTCACCTGCTGCGAAACAGTTGCATCTCGCAATGTTACGGCTGTTTTATTGCTTTCTTCAGAGTTTAGAATGTTTTGCGATGCAATACTTACTTACGGAATAAATAATCGTAATTAAAAACACGAATAAAAAACAAAAAAAATTGAAAATGCCGCCATATTGAAGTTTTTCAAAAAAAAAAGTCATCATCGCGTGTCTTGGGATGATGTAAGGATTCTAACGATACCTCATACATCCAGATCTGTCCAGGCTATTAGAAGTTATGGTAGAAAAGAGAACCTTACATGAATAGGTATACGAGTACCTACATAAACCCTGTAATTATTGCACTTCTTTTTTAGGGCAGTAAGCTTTGATTAAGTAGACAAAATGTGTGTTTGCTGAATTCGTTGTACCTATGTTGATGCAGGTTTTATTTTTTACGTTCGCTTCGGTCATGCTTGCTATTTGTATTTTCAGTGTCAGGTGTCAGCGTCACAGATTCGTACCCCTGAACGAAGTACGCGACTGACATCAGCGTAGGAGAGGCCCTAAGACTACTGTAATATAGAAAACCTTATTGATAGTTAGATTTCATACGAAAAGTGAAGGTACGGGCCGAATGCAGAACCTACATGTACATAAGTTTACCTTTACTTACCAATTTAACTACTTATCTATTCATTTAGGTATTATTAATATAGAAAAACCAATAATATCAGTCATAGTAAATTATCCGTTTAACAAATATTCTTAATCCTCCGAATTTCTTGCTGGTTCTTCTTGGTAGGAACGGCATTCCGAACCAGTTGAAAATTATTTTGACGATTCAAAAGCACTTGTAAAAGTCTACTCTATTCTATTCTATTCTCAGAACACAGGTGGGTTGTCGCGCAAATCGTTAGGAAGAGCCTCGCAGTCGCAATACCTATGCAATCTCGAGTTATCCCCGCCACGTGTTTGTTTGCTACACATAATTTCTTACATATTATATCGATTGCAACGAAGCCCTCTGTTAAGTAATGACATGTAAGCGGTATTTGCTATTGAGAGGGCTCACTGGCTCACGCGGCACGTACGTTACGTGTGCGAATGACATAAGTTGCGTAGGCCGGCGCGCGGCGTCGCGGGCGTCGGGTGACCCAATCTGTACGCGGCGCCGCAAACTGGGTCGACCGAGATGCGCCGAAACTAATTGTTTGCGCAATTTTACACGATTCGCGAACACCTTTTGTCATTCGGCTGTTTTTGGATAAAGATAGGAGGGGCTGTATTGCGAAAATTGAACGCAATCAATACGATAATTCCGTAATCCCATGGTTGAATTGCACTGTTAGGTAAAATTTTTAGATTTAGCAAGAGTCGCCACCATGAATTTTGTCAATAGCGATTGGCTGATCAATTCTTTGGTTCTACTCCTCTGGTCATAAGGCAACATGATGAGGTTGATTCTACTCACTGCGAGCTTAAGGACTCAGGTAAGTAGTACCTATTGGTAAATCCTAGCCAGTCCTTCTTTTTTTCTCTCTCAAGAAGAGGAAGAATTCCCTCCGGACTGCTATATTATGTCCGACTTGCAGGGGCTTAAACAACCTCCTCCGTATCTTCCAGGTCAGCACGGAACCGCTGTTACTTTGTGCTGACCAGTCCTTTGTTTTCAAGCAATGAAAACTCAATTTATTGTCAAGCTCCATAATAGATATAATTTATTACCTACCTACTAAAAAAATAATTTAACTTTGTTTCTTTACTTGACTGGTTTAGTCTAATTCACAATTATGTAATTGTAACTCAGGAACTAACGTAAATCTTCAAAAAATGACAATCTGAAAGACAGACAACTAACTGATCCTAAGGGTTCCGTTTTTCCTTTTGAGGTAAGGAACCTTAAAAAATACATTTTTTTAATAACACTAAATATACAAAAATAGGGGAATAGGAAGTATGGAGCGGTTCTGAAGAAATTGGGCGGAGCGTGCCGACTGCTGCAATACAGGAAGCTTCGGTAACTGATGAGCTCTTGCAACAGACGCCTTCTTCGCTTTCAAAACACGATGCATGATATCATGAGAACCATAAATTAGTTGAAAATGTTGGTACGTGGTTGTAACTTGTATGGTTTGTAGAAAGTATTATTATCTAATAATATTTAACAAATACTGTCTGTGTGGTACAATTATTTTTATTTTACATACATAATATAAGTACCTACTTAAACTTTTTTTATTTAAGTAAAGTAATACTTTAACAAAGTGCTTTTGAATAGCCAAATCTACCACTGAGACTGAGTGGTTCGGAATGCTCTCCCTACCGAGAATAACCAAAAAGAAACTAGGTCGTCGCTGTTATAAAAAAAAATATCATTACTTTCAAGATAATAGAAAATTAACTACAGTATCGGGTCGTATTGTTGGATAGAAAACAAACAATAAAATAATTTTAAACACAAATCTAAAATTACGGAACCGCCAGGATTCGAATCTGCGTCTCCCCTGCCTGGGTACTTATCTATTGCGCCCGGAGCGCCATCGACCAACTAGGCCACGGTTCACTTACTGCTCAGTGCTTCCATTGAGTACTCAAGCGACTGTTAATGGGGACACGCAAGTTCGAATCCTGCCGGTTCCACAATTTTTGATATGTATGGTTCGCGACAAGTTGACATGGCAATCAGGGTGGGGACGCCCCGCGCACCCGCACATCCCCGTGCTAAGCCGGTGAGAGATAGCGCGGGTGACTTACGGGGTGCCCCCCCGCCTCATACTCCGATTGCCATATCGACCTGTCGCGAACTATACATAGATACTTATTTAAAATTATTTGGAAAGGTAAAAAGTATCACGAAAATTTCAAATAATTAAATCCTACATGTGCAGGTATGGTAACTTTCTTTGGTATCGTATCCTTTAATAACTTTAAAACTATGTGCCTATTAAAGTTACGTCATGTATTTCCAGTTTCCGAGCGACGTAGAAGTGTAGAAATGAGCTAGCTATTACTTGGTTTCGGTAATTCAGGAAACGCCGCGGCGTTTACTTTGCGACAGACCGGAGACGCGGTCGGCTGATATGGAGCAAGCCGGAGCTCTGGAGACTTCAAGATAGATATACTTACCTACACTCGTAAGCTATTTCATTCTATTAATACGAAACTATCTTTACTTGCAATAAAATCGTTTGTATTCATGTTCTTATCACATCAGTTGGCAAAAGGGAAAATTATCATTCAGCATTATCAAGCGGTGCCATCTTCTAAATGAAGAATAGAAGTAGAATCAAGGAAAAAAGACGGCTTCGGCGTATGTGGCAGACCTCACGCAACCAAAGTGACAAAACACGCCTCAATCGCGCCATCAAAGAGCTCAAAGAAATTCTAGTAACTACCTCAAACAACATCACAAAAAATAATCTAGAACAGATGTCTCCAACAGGTCGAGGCGAACACTCACTTTGGAATGCTACAAAGCACACATTAAAGCAACCTCAAAAACATTTACCCCCAATCAGAACTGGTAACACTTGGGCTCGCACTGATGAAGAGAAAGCGGACGCTTTTGCCATCCACCTGTCTTCAGTATTTAGACCTAATGACCCTATTGATGCAAATGACGCAGAAATCGATACGATTCTTGCACAGGACTTGCAACTTTGCTTCCCGCTAAAGCCCACTTCTCCCCGAGAAATCGCCAAGACTATTGGTCTTCTAGAAAGTAAAAAAATCCCCCGGTTTTGACCTCATATCACCAAGACTATTAAAAGAGCTACCTAAAAAGTGGCTAGTATTTTTGGCCAATCTCTTTAATGCCATATTCCGAACAAGTCACTTTCCAGACATATGGAAAGTGTCCCAAGTAGTTATGATTCCTAAACCAGGCAAACCTGTGGAGGAAACCTCGTCCTACCGCCCTATCAGTCTAACACCGGTATTATCTAAACTGTGGGAAAGAATATTCTTAACCAGATTAAAACTTAGTCTAGATGAATCCAGAATAATACCTGAGCACCAATTCGGCTTTCGCCAACGACACTCGACGGTAGAGCAAGTACATAGAGTTTATCACACGGTTCGGCAATGCCTTGAAAAAAAGGAATACTGTTCTGCAGCCTTTCTCGATATTCAGCAAGCTTTCGACAAGGTTTGGCATAAAGGCCTTCTCTGTAAGATCAAGCAACTCTTACCACACTCCATGTTTCTGATATTAGAATCATACTTAAAAGATAGATTTTTTCAAGTGAAACAGCATGACGCGAGATCTGGCTTATATGCCTGCTCTGCCGGAGTACCCCAAGGGTCTGTTCTGGGTCCTATCTTGTACAACATCTTCACATGTGACTTGCCTCTTTCACCAAATGTCACAGTTGCAACTTTCGCTGATGATGCTGCCTTTCTCTCTTGCAGTAAAGACCCAGTCCAAGCAAGTAATCAGTTGCAAAAACAACTGGATGAAACAAACCGATGGTTAAACAAGTGGCGTATTAAACCCAGCGCACTTAAATCACAACACATGACCTTCGCCCTAAAAAATGGTGACTGTCCACCTGTAAAACTAGGTAAAGATACATTACCCGAAACAACATGTGTCAAGTACCTAGGTTTCCACATGGACCGACGTCTCACTTGGAAGGTTCATATCAAGCGCAAGCGCGATGAGCTTAACAATCGCTTTAGAAATCTACTCTGGCTCTTGGGAAGACAGTCTGCGTTATCCCTGAACAACAAAATTTTGATTTACTGTTCTATTCTAAAACCCATTTGGTTGTATGGTATTCAGATCTGGGGCACGGCGTGCAAATCAAACATACAGGTCATACAACGAGCCCAGAACAGTATGCTCAGGAACATTGCCAACGCTCCGTGGTTTGCTCGCAACGCGGAAATACACCAATATTTGGAGATGCCAACTGTGATCGAAGAAATCAATCAATATAATGACAAACATCGGGAGCGACTACAAAGACACCCCAATTTACTGGCAAACAGCCTATTAACTGCTAAAAAACTAAAGCGACTGAAGCGGGCAAATGTGCTCGATACTATACAGACTTGAGGGCAGTGGCCCTCCAGTCTGGTAAAGTCACCGACAACAGAACTAACCTGCTTATAGTCTGTCGACTGATTGCAGCTGAAACAACTGAAAAAAAAAAAAAAAAATCTTCTAAATGAAGCTCTGCGATCAGCAAGAGACGTTTCGGTTTTGTGCAATTTTCTTCATTTCCGAGTACTTCTTGTCGGGTACACTCCCTTATATCATCGAACCACTTCATTCTTTAATTAGGTAACGGCCAAATATTATATCTTGGCTTTTAGGACCAACCGTGGAAACTCGTAGAAGGACCCTCGTTGATAGGTGACCTCCGTACGGCGGTTGTCATAAGCATCCGTTTGCAGTTCACAGATTTCACGAAGATGAAAAGTTTCGCAGATCTGTTGCTGAAGATGCAAAAGGAGTTAAAGGCGTTATGAACATTTATGCCATTGCAACTCTATTATAACCCTATAAGTATATTGCATTATATTTCTGCCTAAATAAATCGATGTTAGTCAAAATGATGTCTAATCATAAAAATGTGCGTGGTTTAATCGACGTGAATAGTAATAATAATAACTTAATTATAATAATTAATTATTTATTTTTGTCGAATGCTATCTATCCTTCAGAGGTAGAAGAAAATAAATGACAGAAAAACATGTTATTATAAGAACATATCCAAGATGGAATTAATAATTCAGGAAGCTCATGATAGGTACCGTTACGACTTGCGACATACCGGAGACCGTCTGCTCATTGCTGTTTTATAGCAACCGGGACAATTTATACGTATTAATATTTGATAAATTATTATAGTGAGAGTGAATTTCTTTGTTAATGTAGTTGTAATAATAAATAATAATTAGTGTTTTAGGAAAATGTGGCAGTACCGACTACCGACCTATCTAAGACAGGAGCGGGGATCCGGCGGCTGATAATAAGGCTAAAATAGTTATGGGATAGAACTGTTACTTGACTTATTCAAGAAACACTGGAACTGGTGTCCACTATAGACTTTCGACACTGTGTGTTGTAGTGCACTGCTTTGAGAGTTGCGTATCCACGACCCGAGTTTGACCTGAATTCTATGCCTGCCTGGATTTGCCTCGCAGCTCGGTTCAGCAATGCGTGGGACTGCAATTTCTTCTGGACATGGCTTAGTATTGTAAAATATTGAATCTTTGTAGAGCAACCGATCTGAGTGTCTTGCTGGTTTATTTTTCGGAAGGAAGGGCATTCTAAACCGGCGGAAGATTCATTTTGACTATTCAAAGCACGTGTACAAGTTTATTTAACCTAATAATAAATATATTAGTCTCTTTATTTAAATACTAGCCGATGCTCGCGGCTTCGCCCGCGTGGATTTAGGTTTTTCGTAATCCCGTGGGAACTCTTTGATTTTCCGGGATAAAAAGTAGCCTATCTCAATAAATAGTTTATTTGGATAAGGATTAGTATTTGACGATAATATGATCAATAAACATAGGCTAATAATTTTAATTACTTTTATTCTATGGAAAAGTGGTTATAATGGCTAAAATATAAATGTTTGGTTTATACTATTGCGGACTTTTTTGTAGGTATTATTGAGTTCTACAACTTTTCTATAGAAGTCAACCATACATCTCTAACCATTTAGGCAGCGTTCGCGAGAATCGTTAACGTACGGCAGTTTTTTCGACGCCTTACTCCACAATTTTCACTACCACGAAAAATCCTATCTATTTTCCGGGATAAAATATAGCCTATACGGATTCGGAAGAATCCCTCTAAGTAATGGTAAAAGAAATTTTGAAATCGGTCCAGTAGTTTTTGAGCCTATTCAATACCAACATACAAAAATACAAAAATACAAAAATACAAAGGTTTCCTCTTTATAATATTAGTATAGGCTAAAATATAAATGTTTGGTTTATACTATCGCGGACTTTTTTGTAGGCATTATTGAGTTCTACAATTTTTTATAGAAGTCAACCATACATCTCTAACCATTTAGGCAGCGTTCGCGAGAATCGTTAAAGTACGGCAGTTTTTTCGACGCCTTACTCCACAATTTTCACTACCACGAAAAATCCTATCTATTTTCCGGGATAAAATATAGCCTATACGGATTCGGAAGAATCCCTCTAAGTAATGGTAAAAGAAATTTTGAAATCGGTCCAGTAGTTTTTGAGCCTATTCAATATAAACATACAAAAATACAAAAATACAAAGGTTTCCTCTTTATAATATTAGTATAGATTTTTAATATACTTAATTTAATAATACGGTAGATATTGTGAAACGATGTAAAATTGCCGCAAAGTTCGGTTTCGGTAATTCAGGAAACGCGCTGCGGCATGCTTTTGCGACTTGCGACATGCCGGAGGTGACTGCTATGAAACGGCGGCGGGAGAAGTTATAATATTGAAACACTTGCGAAACTAGCTACTAGAACTTTACGACTCGACTTTACGATATCAAATCGGTTGAGGTGCTTCTAAAGACATGGTAAAAAATACAATAGGTAGGTAAGTACCTATAAATGTTATAAATATTTCATGGAGTAACTAGCCTTTTAATTACTGCCTTTAGCTATCGAAGGTTTGCCTGGATTCTATTTTCCTAAGTCTTCAGTACCTACTCGTTTTTCGGTCCATATTATAAAGGAAAATAATAATAACACAAAAAGAAATGTTTTGTCAAACATAATTGTTTGAAGTAGGCTTTATTCTTAATACGACATCATGATCAATTCATCGCCGGCTAAGCACGGGTGTCCTCAGAGTGAGAAGGGTTTTGGCCATCGACTGCCACTGGCCAAGTGCGGATTGGCAGACTTTACACACCTTTGAGAACATTATTGAGAACTCTTAGGCATATGCAGGTTTTCTCACGATGTTTTTTTTCCTTCACCGTTAAAGCAATATTTAATTAAGTAACTCTGAAAAGTTAGAGGTGCGTGCCCGGGATCGAACCCCCGACCTCCGATTAGAAGGCGGGCGTCCTAACCACTAGGCTATCACAGCTTTGTACGATATATAAATACGGTATGGTAATTTAGTATAAAATTCGCTGAAAAGTGTTGCAGAAAATGTCTACATAAGATAAAATGTTAATTCTTTATATCCAAGTACATAAAGCGAAAACGGTAGGAGTAGGAAATTCTGAATTCAAAGGAAGCCGGAAACCGGAAACATGGTAAGGGTTAGAGCGGAGACGACGCCCGTTTCCGCCGGAAGTGCGGCGCCAGGAAGGTGGGTAGAAGATAAATATAGGACGCCATATTGGCGTTTGAAAATCGATAAATCTGATCAGTTTTGCATGTTCGTTATGTACAGTTTCCGTCTCCTGTTTACCAATACGAATAGATAAACATAAACGTGCTTTTACGGTAGGTGAAAATCTTACGAAATTGTGAATAAAAGTAGGTTAGGTACCTACTTTACATAACATAAACTGTTCCCTTGATATATAGGTAGGAAAATGAAGGCAATGTTACGTAGCTTATCTTTTGATTTGACTTTATTTTCAGTTGGTAGGTACCTACAGTGATTTAGACATTATTTCCAGGTAAATACTTAATAAATAATTATGTAGATACTTACTTTAAATAAAATATAGGTAAGTAACTACCTACTTATATCTAAATTATTGTTCGCAGAAGTGTGATTTTTTCTCATAAATATTCAACAATAAACTGGGTGCAATGCTTAGTTCACACAATAATATTATTTTGATTACGTCACTACAAATACCTAGGTATCCACGTAAATGATGCAAATAATACCTACTCTGATTAAGGTGCAAACTTGGATATAGAAAATTCTTTTTATTTTTAACTATGTATTTTGCTGTTGCTTGTGCGCCTCCACGTGAGTAGACGCCACGGCGCATAGGTAATCAAAGAACTGTAATTTCATTAAAATCCCCGGGGATTTTCAGGGATAAAAAGTAGCCTATGTCCGTCCCCGGATGCATGCTGTCTCTGTGCCAAACGTCAAAATCGGTTGTAGGTACCTACCAATGGGCCATGTAAAGCTACAGAGTGACAGACAGCCACGTCTTTCGCATTTACAGTATGTATAGCGTGGATTATTCTTTATGCACCATAATCATGCTGGCTCATTAATAATAGCAATTCAAGATGATATTCTGTGAAGAGCGTGTCGGTTGATACAATCATTGAGATGTTGTATTACTAGAGTAAATATACTTACTCTTATTTTACAGTGTAATATCTCGGAAAATGGTCTCATGTTATGGAATTTTAAATAAGGTAATATAAATGGTATCTACTATATTTAGTAAGTACCAGCTACGTGCCGCTATTCTAGATACTCATTCATTCAGAAATAGTTTGAAATAGCCTATATCTCTAGCAGTAGTAACCATTTTAATAAACGTAAATTAAACTGCAAGGCTATGCAAATACGTATGTTTTTATTAACGCGTATTGATGTTTCACTACACATCTGGACTTTTTTACCACTACTAAGTAATTCTAAATGTGGCTCTACCTGATAAGAGTCTAAGCACCACTCGAAATTCTTTCATTCCGTAAGTCAGCGCTAGAAAAGCTTTGATTTGTCTTTATTATTGTGATACAATTCGTATGGCAATACTCGTAGTATAGCGAGGGTAAATAATATTATAAACAATAGCTGATAATATTATTTTTACATAAAAATATCTATTAGACTGAGGCCATACGATACGTTGCGGACCGCACCACCACCAAACAAGAAAATAAGATGTGGATTTGAGTATTGGGTGCTACACGGGCACTGCGTTGCCGCTCCGGCAAAAAGCATGGTGTTGCAAGCAAAGCACCACTCCTCCTTAACTCGTTTATCTGGTCCCAAGTCCGTTGAGCGTGTGGTGCGGCGCCGCATGACGCGACTTCGTAACGTATCGTGTGGCATGTTACAGCGATTTCTACGTTTATTCTAATTCTATGATTCTTACATAGTTTCAGACCGTCTTTGAAATCATTAAATAAGTAATCGCTTTGTGAATCCCTGTTCTGGTTAGCTCCTCTATAGATATCATCTCACTGGTGTCTGGATCTACCTATAGGTATGGAGCGTGTCGGTTGGTACAATACGAGGAAGGAAACATGTTGATATTTGGCGTCATGAACAGCAACCGGTTCCACAAGTGTTATTCCGAAAACAAGATGACTCTGGACTTTCCGGACACGATATTTTTACTCATTCGTTGTCTCGTTAGTTAGGGAGCCTACACATCAATCAAGCATTTTTATACATTTTTGCCCTTGGATCTCTTGATATTAGGGTCGAGAATGTATATACTGACCATTACCCATTATGATATATTCTGACTTCTGAAACAGATGTTTGTAAGTGACAGCCAGGCTGATCCTTTGCCTAAAAAATGAGCCAACCTTTCTATCACCAGCTGAGGCTATGAACCGCGTTGAAATGACTCGTAAATAAAATTAGCATTAAGATTCTATGGGCCCAGGGTCTCTAGTAAACGGAACAAAAAGTAACTCGCGATGAGAGAAACTGCTGCGCTCCCGATCTTGATGCTGTCTCCCTGATATGACACAGGGCCAATATGTCAACGGACGTTGACGGACCCGGCAAGAGAGTCCGTGAATTCCAATTTTTTTCTATTGTTTTATATATTTAAACTTAAAGTTTCATTTAAAGCAACCTTCAGTGTGTAAGCTCATTTATGATCATTATTCGGAGGACGACGACAGCTTTTTATTGACGGACGTTGGCGAAGGTCACGCGGAACATCGGTCTAGGCTGAGATGAGCACGGGCCCGGCGAACTAACAAAAACTTGTAGCTCGCCACTCGCCACTCGCATACGGCACCTGTTTTATTTATTCCATTTATTAAAATATTCGTTACCCACTTGAATTGGTATTTTAATGTTATATACCTACTCGTATGATGTTAATATATTCATCGTTTGTACCTATAATTTTTAAAATGCATAGCATAGCATGCACAAAATATTTCTTTTAGTAGTTATTTTATTAGGTAGGTACCTATTTACGTGTTGTGTTGTAGCGTTATCAAAATAAAGTTACTTACTAAAATTAATTATTAAGTAATAATATTCATAATAGTTTTGGACTAAATTAGGTAAAGAAAGTTTCTTACATATAGCTACGGTTTTACTAGCTGAATCTAAATTACATATTTACAGAATTTGTAATAATCTTTGACACCAACTGCGTCATTTCAGTTCTGCCAGAGTTAACTAGTTAGGGTACTCTCGGATTGATCCTAAATCAACGATATACCTATTTCAAATATTAGGCTATAGATTACGTGAAATAAAGGTGGAACCAAAGAAAAATAGGCGAGGGCTTAGGGCTTGCCAGTGACATCGAAGCCTCGACGTTTTTTACATGTTCCCTAATTACTGTCATGAATTGTGGTTCTGCGGAACCGGCCCAGTGGTGAAGAAATATAAAAGAACAAAGATTAGATTAGGCGCACAAAGCTTAGGTCATCATCATCATGATCATCGTCAGCTCACTACTGAGCACGGGTCTCCTATCAGAATGAGAAGGGTTTGGATTTGGACATAGTCTACAACACCAAGTGTGGATTGGCAGACTTCACACATCTTTGTGAATACTATGGAGAACTCTCAGGCATGCAGATGTTTTCTTCACCGTTTTAAAGCAAGTGATATTTAATTGCACACACACATAACTCCAAAAAGTTAGAGGTGCGTGCCCGGGATCGAATCCTCGATATCCTAAATAGGAGGCCCGACATCTTAACCACTTATCACCGGCTACAGCACAGCTACAGTATCGTATACACAATAATCAATAGGCTATCAATACTAACGCGCGTACCGCGTAGCGCGTCACTGCCGCGCGTCGCGGCTGGAGAGAATATCGTGCGGGGCGCAGCCGCGACGCGCAGTTCAGCTGTAGTTCAGTTCGAGTGCGGGGGCACCTTTAGAGGTAGGTACAGGAACAAAACTAGTCAAGCTCTGTTCTTAATATAAGTCGTTTAAAAAGTAGGTAAGTACCTACCTATACTTATTTATTTCCTCGTTTTTTCCAGATGAGCTTGCCTGATTTGATTATGTATTTGGAGAGATGTCTCGCTGACCGCCCAGAGGTCAATGTCAGATGAATAACACGTTCATAAGATTTTAATTTAATGTAAAATATCATTTATAAAAGTATACACTGTTCAACGTTATACATGGTTTCAAGAGTGTTCTGTTCTTAAAAGTAAAAAAAATAACCTCGTCAAGTGCGCGTAAGATTCGCTCACTAAAGACTTAGCACTTTAGCTTAGAAAGAAACAAAAATAATTTGTGTAGTTATTTAAAGCTGAAACACCTGAAATAAGCAGGTATGATAGACGGACCGACACACAGACGAGACGGCCAGAGTCGCATCATAAGGATTCCTTTTTTTACAATTTTCTTACGGAACCTTAAAAACAGAATGCAGGAAACATTACATCTCTGTGACCGTCCGTTTGTCTGATAGCAGTTTTTTTCGGAAATTATGAGAATAGTTACAGAGCTTGTCACAGCTACATAGATAGGCGGGTTACTCAAATTTTTATTTTTTCTTACTCGTATTAAATATCGAACGCCATAGCGGAACACTGATTCTGCGTAAAAAACTTGCACTTGTCAGGTTTTTTTAAATTCATAAAAACATCAGCTAATTGGATCGATGGACCTTTATTTTTTAAAATAAGAATACATAAATGTTAGTCAACAAAAAATATAGTTAGGTATCCAAAACATTGAATCGAATTCCTATTTCTACTTATGTCTTATAAAAACTTTACAGAGCATTCGAATAAGTAAAGGTAAAGCCTATTTACTGACAAAAAATACAAACAGAATTGCTGTCTCTCAAAAAATGTTTAAATGTAATTATTTCCTAGTAGGTAGGAAATTCGGATAACGCTACTATGCAAAAAAAAACATTTTGTGGCAAGAAGTGAATTGGATAAAATGGATTTGAAAATTGTTAGTGCCGCCACAGTGGTGCGTAGCTAACACTAGCTTGATCGTAACTAAGTGGCTACAAAGAAAAAATGTAACTCGTAGTGAGGCTAGTAAGATCTTGGAAAAACACAACGCGCGTCGTCAGCCACGCCCGATTTCATACTAGAAATTGTGAATAAAAAACTGTAGACGTTCACGCAGCGGAACGTGTGTAAAACCGTGCTTGTGCTTTGCACTTTGTGGATGTGCTTCATGTAAATCCATACTTCCATACTAATACTATAAATGCGAAAGTGTGTCTGTCTGTCTGTCTGTATGTCTGCTACCTTTTCACGGCCCAGCAGTTTAACCGATTCTGACGAAATTTGGTACAGGGTTAACTTATATCCCGGGGACGGACATAGGCTACTTTTTATCCCCGAAAATCAAAGAGTTCCCACGGGATCTTTAAAAACCTAAATCCATGCGGACGAGTCGCGGGCATCCTCTAGTCAATTATAAATAAATCATAGCTCGAAATATTCATATTGATGACAACTGCCAAGTATACGAAACGTATTCGTATCTTATGAACACGCTTTTAGGTAAGTATACTTCCGTGATTCGCGGCCGGAACGATTGACGCATCTACGGACGCTCATTATTACTAATCACTGGGAAAATGTATGGCGCACTTCTGATTCCCCAACAAGACACGTGCAGTTGCGACCCACGAAAATCTTCCTATCGGCGTCACTCAGAAAAGCAGGTATTATTTAAATATTTTTATCGAATTATTGGAATGTCCTCTCCAAAACCAACACAAAAAAAACACAAGTTTAATGTGTAAGGTTATCCGAGAGTTTTAATCTAAACAAACTAATGCCAAAATAAATATTTTAATTAGAGCGTGATTGCTATCACAACATCTAATTATTCAGTTCACAACCCAAATACCGAAAATATGCGATATCGCCCCGAATCTCGGAAGGAGACTGAACTAGAACCTTCAAAACACCCGTATTTATGCAAGTTCAATCTTGTTGGCCTCCTAGCAACAGATTGTATGACATCGAATGAGCCAAATATCGATTTTATCAAACTACCTGCATTAGATAAATTAATAATTTTATATTATTTTTGACAACTCAAATCAATTTTTAAAAATAACCTTACAGTTCGGCCGTCCTGAATTTAACACGTCCTCGTGTTTCTAATCAATCTTGTCATGTCAGTCGCGGGCTTCCTTGCCCTAAGTCAAATCCAAATCATGGGCTATCCTGCCCTCCGTCAAATCATTAAAACCTACCCCTGAACTGCCGAACTCTCAGTTTTTATATCAAGTCAACAATAAATCCAAACGGCTAACTTCTCATTCGATGTATACAAAATCTGAACCACTCATTGCAAATTACTTTCCAATTCACAAAAGACTAAATTATTAAAAAAAAACTAAAAATTTTAATCACCAAATCAAACTCAATAAAAATTTTAATCAAATGTGGGTTGTTTACAAAAAGATACCAAAGCGAAAAAGACAACGTGAGACACGTCCCGCTTCTGAATTATCGGCGTCACTCAGAAAAGCAGGTATTATTTAAATATTTTTATCGAATTATTGGAATGTCCTCTCCAAAACCAACACAAAAAAAACACAAGTTTAATGTGTAAGGTTATCCGAGAGTTTTAATCTAAACAAACTAATGCCAAAATAAATATTTTAATTAGAGCGTGATTGCTATCACAACATCTAATTATTCAGTTCACAACCCAAATACCGAAAATATGCGATATCGCCCCGAATCTCGGAAGGAGACTGAACTAGAACCTTCAAAACACCCGTATTTATGCAAGTTCAATCTTGTTGGCCTCCTAGCAACAGATTGTATGACATCGAATGAGCCAAATATCGATTTTATCAAACTACCTGCATTAGATAAATTATAATTTTATATTATTTTTGACAACTCAAATCAATTTTTAAAAATAACCTTACATTCCTTTATAACGCTTGTGTGATTTATAAGTTATAATTTAAAATACAAGCAACTTATAAGGTACCTCACTCAGAGTCGCAGAGTAGAAGAACGACGCGGCGCGACTGATGCTGCAGCGCGACTTTTATGCGCGCTCCACCGTTTGATACAACTATAATTGTAATAGGTACAAATTACAAACCTATTACAATGTCTAGAAGCAGTGCTGGAGAGATTCTTTACGTCACGCGTTTTATTTGTCCATGTCTTACTTGATTATACGTTGTAACTGAATCATTATAAATAAAAAATGTAGATTAGGTAAGATTAAAAAACATCTACAAATGAGGTAATAAGTACCAATTGTAAATAATTGGAATACCTATACCATGCCTATACCTACGACCTATAGCCAGACATTCCTACACGTATTGCTCTAATCTCTGATATAAAAATGATATAAATTAAAAATTGATCATTTCTCAGATAATCGTAATCACATCCGGTATTATAATAATTATCCGGTAATTGATAATAATTATTATTAATACGCATTTTGATAATACTTATAAATAAAAATTACATAAAGCCTGATAGCAATATAAACAGTCCATAGAATTAATTCTATGATAGAGTAACTTCTACGAGTAGGTCTATGCAGATGATAATAATTGCTGTCACTCGAAATACTGTTGTAATAAATGTACCTCCCTACCATTTCTAACTTAACTCACCCCTTTTGAATAGGGTTATTATAGGAATAATATGAGATTTCGCATCTAGATACGGATATGCACTCGAGTAGTATTTCGTAGGTTTCGGTTACCAACGCCAGGACTAGACTAGACCTAAGTACCTAGGGTCCCCATTCTCCAGCTTTAGTCCAGGAATTCGCTGAAGACCTGGGCTATCCTTATGGAATGGGCTTGGATGGCTGGAATGACAATAACAGAGGGTAGGGGCGGTTTACTAACAATAGACGGAAAATCTAGTGCGGAAACCTGCCCAGAAGAAGAAGCTTTTATTTACAGACTTGAGAGAAGTTTTATGAACACGGATATGAAATAATTTCGCAAGGTATCCGATGGTTTCGGGGTATAAAAACTGTTTGAAGTATTGAAGTTAGCAAAATCTACTATAACCGAATTCAAATAGTTTAAAATATTTGTACGTTTCCTAATTTTTGATGGATATAAGTAGGTACTTTTTGTTCATGATTATGCGTGCGTTATCTGTCCAACCCTTTAAGCTAAATAAAAAAATGGATTTGAGTGGGCTGGAGTAGGTTTTTATTCGAAGTGTCGGTGTGGTTCCATGTGCATCCAATACGTGGCTGCTGTTAGGACTGTGGTCGTGACATTGAATGAAATGTGATTCATTCCAATTCTAGATCTATCAACTTCTTATGTATCTAAGTTTTTTGTTCACAACTCGTTCAATCGATAGTAAATGCCATTTACTATTTTAGATGCCCTTTTTGTCGCTTCCTCCTTTCAAATGATTTACTTTCGAAGAGCTCGATTAATAGAGCAGGTATTTCCAAATAAGTAGTAATCAAGGAAATCCTTTTTATACCAATACTTGCGATTTTCGGTGCAATTTAATATATACGAGCAAAAAGGCATACCTACTTAGTATAGGTATCTACCTACCTACTTACATAGCTGAATAATATCCGTACGTAATCTATCAATACTGTAGCATACCACTCGTTTTTGACGATCTCCCTGGCGCATGGTAAGCGCTGTGGTCTTATTAGTGGGAGGTCCCGGGTTTGATTCCCGGCAGGGGTTTGGAATTTTATAATTTCTATATCTCTACCTCCTACCAGACCATCTGGTCTGGTAGGAGGTAGAGAGAGGCTTTGGCCGTGGCTAGTTAGTTATCACCCTTGCGGCAAAGCCGTGGCGCCAAGCGATTTAGCGTTCCGGTACGATGCCGTGTAGAAACCAAAGGGGTATAGGTTTAATATATGGTTTGTCATACCTCTTCCTGATTAGCCCGGTTCCATCTTAAACTGCATCAACACTTATCTATCACCAAGTGAGATTGCAGTCAAGGACTAACTTGTATTTCAATGAAATAAAATAAATGGTTTTTTCTGTAAAAAACCAAGAAGTAGGAAGGTACAAGGTCATGTATGAAACTAATTTTCTTTCATAATGCCAGTAATTGTAGCAGTTTCTCTACCTAGAGTTCCTTTCGAGTAACCTTATTTAAAGACATAATTTCTCAAAGTTTATAGAACTTCTTTGTTTGCACACATTGACAAAAGCACATTGGCGCCTCACACATGCCAGTGTTGGTGCAAGCCAAAGAGATGCCATATTACTAGAACCTGCAATGACCTGCGAAACGGCCGGCCGTATTGTCAATCCATAAATTGGCGCTGGACAAAGTCATTGCTGGACCTGCTCTAACTGTCTGGTCGTCATACAAATTACCTCCAATTCCCTCCGTAATCAATCTTAGACTTGCCTTTACAAAAGTATAAAAAATCTAAAGCTCCTGAATAAAGCTTAGGTATTACATTATATTCTATCGGCCTGTATGCGTCAACTGTTGGACATAGGCCTTTCCAAGAGCCACCAATCACGGTCTTACATCTTCCTCATCCACCCACTCTCCGCCACTTTACACTCGAGTGACCGAGGAAACTCCGAGGTGACTCGGTCATCGGTCCAGCGGGCTGAAGGTCGTCCTATGCGCTTACCGGTACGCGGTCTCCACTCCAGAACGCGTCTGCCGTCTGCATTGAATTACATATTTTGCACAAAATATTTCCTCAAGAGTAAGAGGTTTGCTCTGCCAGTAATGTAACATCTCTCTGGAGCCAGTGGATCGGAGTGGTAGTGGTGCTAGGTACATGCGCGCGCGGCGTGAACGCTGGCCGGTCCAATTGGTCGAGATTGCGCGTTTCCGCCGAGCTACTTCCGGCCGATAACAGCAAGATCGCGACTCGGAGACCGGAGTCGGACCTGCTCCGGTCAATGGACTCTCGGGGCTACTTAAAACGCATTACGAATAAGCCTAGCTCATGTCTAGATAATATAGGTACTTAATCTGACAGGCTGTCTGTGATGTCTTATGCCTCTTGAAGGCCCCTTATTTTAAACGAGTGGTTACTGAGATTGCGATCGTTTTGCTTGGTTTTGTCAATCAATCAATCAATCAATTTATTTATTTGCTGATACAGGTATTACAGGTGTAATTATAAAAATAGTCCAGCTGTATCACGCCAAGCTGGCATGCAAATACATTAATTCAAAATAGTGAATAAACAAATTAAATTAAAAGTAAAATTTTCGTTTGTTTGAAATAAATGATGTTATACAATAAAAGGAATTTACAATTCTGAATACTTAATATTAAAAAAAATAAAAAAAATAAAAAAATAATATTACAGGTCTTAAAAAATATTACAAGATTACATAATAAAACAAAAAAGTCATCTTAGATATTCATCAACACTATAAAAGGTATTCTTAGTTAAATATTCAAATAATTTCTTTTTAAGGCCTTGTATTTTATTTACGTTTACAAGTTCTCTTATTTCCAAAGGTAATTTATTTACAATTTTTACTGCCATAACGTTAAAACTATTACTGATGAGAGCGGTTCTATGTGACGGGAATCTTAATTTATTTGTATAAAGTTGTTTTTACTTATTTGATGTTAAGTCTACTTATGTAGATAAATCTATTTTTTGTTATGAATTGTTATTTAAAAGCTGTTATATAAAGTTAATATAACTGTATATTTTGGGCATTTTGTAAAAGTGGGTAAAAATTGGGTGGTGGTCGATTAAATCCCATGGATAGGTAGGTACATTATAAATACCGATAAACCTTCTTGGTTACGCTACAGCTTGAAGTTCCTAAAGTACGCAACGCTTTACTTCCTACCTACTATAGGTGTGGTTAAATGTTGATCTTGAGCAAAGGCAACAGTCCTTCTTGAATTTTTTTTTTTAATTTTATTAATTATGCTTTATTCAGCAAGCAATATTGGTTAGGTTCCAAATCACTTCTAGGGCGGTAACTAGCTAGGAAGTAGAAACACACACGTTGATTGTAATTATAGCAGTGTTGAGTGTTCATCTGTGAACTGAAGCGCAGATATTGTAAAACAGCTCTAGTGTCTATAGCTTTATTGAGACTTGAGTTGAGACGATCCGGTTAACGAGTGTAGTGGGACCATATATCGCGTGCTGCACGAAGGAATTTGTGCACCTAGGAGAAATATATTTACCGAGATGAAAGTCTTATCCTAATCACGCCATTAAAATGAAATCGAAAATTAGTAAAATATAGTGAGAATAACAATAAGTTCTTAGGTGGTAGGTACTTTATGTATAATTATTATGTTCTAGGACAGAACGAAGACTACCTATATAACATATCTACCTCCTTTATGTTTGTTTATGGGCTCTCTCCGTCACTCGTTTCCACTCGTTTCATACAATCGTAGTTCCAGTTTCATTTGAATATTAAGCAACCAAAGTCCATGAAATTTTGCAGACATATTCTAAAAACTAATATCTATGTCTGTGGTTTTCCAGATTTCTGTTAAAATATTCGGTTTCATAGTTACGCGATCTTAAAAAATTTCATACAAATCTTTGAGCCCCTGTAATTTTAAAACTACATATTTTTAGAAAAATCTAAAACACCACAGACACAGATATTAGTTTCTAGAATATGTCTGCAAAATTTTATGAACTTTGGTTGCTTAGTATTCAAATGAAATTGGAACTACGATTGTATGAAACGAGTGGAAACGAGTGACGGAGAGAGCCCTGTTAACAAGTGTAAATTAAAAATTTATAATACCCCCCACAAGTCAAAATTACAATAACTAGAAAAGAGCTGAAAACTTTCAAACGGCTGAACCGATTTTTTTGAATTATAACTAAGAACATTCTCAATCAAGCCACCTTTCAAACAAAAAAAACTAAATTAAAATCGGATCATTACTTTAGGAGCTACGATGCCACAGACAGATACACAGATACACACGTCAAACTTATAACACCCCTCTTTTTGGGTCGGGGGTTAAAAACTACTTTAAAAACCACTAACCCAGTTTAAATGCGCTTTTCAGAATTTGGTAATTGTATCATCTCGTAGCATGTTCTTAAATATTTATATCTAGTAGTTATAACCTTAAAAGCCAACTGTAGGTGCTGTATTAATCGTGGGTTTTTAAAAAGATTAATGTTTGTCTTGTTTACACTCTATTCCCAGCATAAAATTAAGTGGTTTCTAGGGTTATCTAATATTGACTTGAAACTTATAAAAACCTAATTAGGTAAGTATGGAGCACGACTCTTCACGATATGGCTTTACCCAGATAACGAATGAAGTAAATGATTAGAATGAGGAAACTACTCTATTGCACTTCTGTATTGTGTCCTTGTTCTTTTCAAGGAAGATCCGGGGCCAGGTGAATCACTTTAAAGGTCAAACAATACCTACTTATTTATCATGTGAACGTGACATTCCATACAACAGCTTATCTTGTGTAATATTATAATTTGAAAATGAGCCTATATTTTACACTTTATTAAAGCGCTTGTGCACTGGTCCAATACAAATAAAATAGTATCGTATCTATACTACATATATTATCCTTAGTTTGATGGTAGTACTCGTAGGTATAGTATAAAGATTGACATAATATGTGGTATGAATTTCCGCGTACGAAAATCCGTACTTTTCCAGTAGACTACAACCCCTCTCATTCTGAGAGAACACTGATGCTCAGTAGTAACGCTTACCATTGGCTGGCGATGGGTTGATGGTGATCGTTTTTACACCTCACACAGGTGATTCAGTTAACTAAGTCATTAACTTTAATTAAGTTAAAAACGATTAGAACAAAACATCGCATTAGTTAACGAGATAGTTTGTGTAGGCGACAACAAGCGCTCTTATTGATATCTCTTCGATAGTATTATAGGTAATTTACGTGAGTACTAGGAATCTTAGTATATATTATGACGATTTACTTCTGAAGAACGGTAGGATTGTGACTTATCATTCTTATCAATAACGTCCTCTTGGTAAAATCACCGTAAGTTTGTTCCTCGGAGCGATGTTACGTCTTCCGATGTTCCGGATGCTGCGTAGAAATCCTAGATAGGTTTGGGTTTAATAAAACTTTTATACTCTTTCCAGTTTATTTACGAACTGTTTTAAAACTGCATCATCACTTGGTGAGATACTGAAGCGCTTAGTTGACTACCATTCTGGACCTCCTTCGCGAGCTTCTGGATTCTAGAGGTAGAACCATATTATGGCAGATATAACATTGCGTGGAGTCGGGATGCTCAGATTTTATTCAGGCTTAGTTATTTTCGTAGGTACTTTTGCGTGTCTTTGGAGTAAAAGCCTAAGATTTACTATGTAAATGCTGCTAAAAATTAAAATTATCATAAAACATTTATAACTGAACAGTTCAGACTTTTACTATAAGGCTGGTTAAATCGTAACTTTTACTGCAAAATCCTAGAATTTACTGTAGTTCGAGCTTTTACAGTAGCATATTATAGGGTTTAACCATAAGGTGTGAACACACAAAGGAAATAAAGTGGATGTAATTTTAATATCGTGTTCGGAACATATTGCGTACAAACAGGAAAATGAATAATTTCACACTTAGCTGTTATTTCTCGTGACCAGTGCTAATGATAACTTAATAGTTAAATAATGTATTATTTATCGCACGGCTAACACGCGCATAATCTTTACTCTATATATACTTAAGGCCTTTTTGAGATAAAGAAAGAAAACTAGATAGGTAGGTAGCATACATTTTAACTATGGCCAATGGATATACTATATTCAAGTTCAGAGACCTTCTCTGACGCCAGCTGTATAAAAAGACAATAATGGCTTTTTATGCCATTACAGTTAACCCTGGACTGCGATTTCATTTGACTAGTAGTCTAAGGCTAACTTGGGAGGAATATGGAAGTTCCATCAAACCCATACCCTTGATTGGTTTCTACACAGCCTCGTACCGGAACGCTTAACCGCTTGACGGCTTAGCTTTGCCGGTAGGATGTTTAATAGCTATGGCCGAATCTTCTCACCAGACCAGACCAGACACAACTTAGAAAATATAAATTTCCAAATTGCCCCTTTGGATATAATATGGAGATGGAGAAGCATTAATATGAAGAGCAGCATGGTTTTCATGCGAAAAGTTATGCCAATCAATACCAACTTGTTAACCGTAACAGTACATTAAGACAGCTAAGGAATTTGATACATCTAATTAATGGTCACCCTACATAAAGGAAATAGCTGAGAGTGGCGAGGCGCGATCGCAAGCGGAGCGGAAGTGGCGGCCGTTCCCACGGACACTCATCCGTTACTTCACCTCGACTGCGCGCCTAGCTGCCTCGCGCCACGACGCCGGTGATTCTATTGCACTTTCTTAGACAAGCTTGTTTTTCGAACCACTATCTATGGAATGTGTGAACTCGTAAATTCTTTAGAATTACGTCCACATAATTTACCTACCTACTTTCAAATGCATTTACTATCCATACTTCCATACTCATATTATAAATGCGAAAGTGTGTCTGTCTGTCTGACTGCTAGCTTTTCTGCTAGAAAGGTACAAAGTTAGCTTACCTACATCCCGGGAAGGACATAGGCTACTTTTTATCTCAAATGGAGTTCCCACGAGATTCGTAGAGGTCCACCCGTTTAACCGATTTAGGTATATGAAAGGTAGTGAGGTATAGCTTGCCGGAAATTGACATAGGCAACATTTACCCCGGAAAATCAAAGAGTTCCCACGGTCTCTTTAAAAAACCAAATCCACGCGGACGAAGTCGCGGGCAAGTTCTAGTTAATAATAATTTGAGCTATAACCGGCTAGATAAACATCGGCTAGACTCACGCGATTAAATTGATTTTTCTTCCTCCTTTGCGTTTTCGCAGTGTCGCTGAAAATTGTTTTTTTTTTCAAATGTCCATACCTACCTACCCACTTTCACCTAAATAAGTAAAATATGGGGTGTCGAAGCGAAAAAATAATCAATTGTTTACTGAACCGTTCTTGATTAAAAACATATTTCAGTGTTCTAGACAACCTAACCCAAACCTAGACCAAAAAATTTTTTTCACGCAAAAAAAAAACTTCTCAAAACCTACGAATAAGTACTTGTACTTATATAATATATGTACTTACCTATTTAGTACATTAGTGTAGATGAAGTATAAACTGAGAGTAGTCTAGAATAGCTAAACAAATAGTGGTTGCTAGTCACACTACAGTCTAGACTCTAGACCTATGATGTTTTGACTAGTTCTGCACATAGTATTATGACTAATAATAATAAGAAACCGTCTTACTTATACTTACCATTTTTCTAAGGCGCAGCTTATACAGAAGTGGCTTCTGCATTTAGATTTTAAACCGTAATGCCGACGCGACCGACAAATACAGTTCACATACAGTACGGTGGGTTCCTAAATCCTTCCGCATACAATTTGACTAAGAAAACGAGTTTTTGACTCTTAGGTTTTACAGTAATATATTAAATTAAAATATTAAAAAATTAATATAATAAAGTCAAATATTAATCATAGTCATAATTTATTCATTGCAAATACACAAAATTGCAAATAAATTAGTAATAATAACCTGGACACGGAGGAAACGAAAAGGCCAAAAGTCAGTCTCCCACACAATTATTGACTTTGATCAACGTTGCTTAAAAATCGCAATCGATTGATAAGCATTGTCACATTATTAGGCGACACGTAATACTCACCATTACTTACTCTACTTGACTTATATGGAGAGTGATATGGAGTGGCTTTATGTCCGTGCTGCCAGGTCCATTAGTTGCGCCCACCGGCCCCTTCTGTGTAAATCGTGCCTGATTCTAAACAGTCAAAACAGTGGTTGGTTGTTTACACGAGTTTAAATATGATCGGCTGTGGACGTCAGAGCTCAGCATAGCAATATCATTGTTCAAAATCCATACTTTTTCCGTATGAGTCCGCTATAGCCAATAGGCCCAGCTGATCTCATTGTTTAGTCTACATTTCACGCCGACTAAATAATGTAGTTCCAGAATTCGGTTCCTCTAATATACTCGTACCTATCTACCTACTTTCTGTGTGGTAGTTAGTGGTAGGCTATCAGGCATAAATGAGTATATCGGTTGTAAGGTTATTTTTAAAAGTTGATTTGAGTTGTCAAAAATAATATAAAATTATTAATTTAGCTGATGAAGGTAGTTTGGTAAAATCGATATTTGGCTCATTCGATGTCATACAATCTGTTACTAGGAGGCCAACAAGATTGAACTTGCATAAATACGGGTGTTTTGAAGGTTTTAGTTCAGTCTCCGTCTGAGATTCGGAGCGATATCGCATATTTTCGGTATTTGGGTTGTGAACTGGATAATTAGATGTTGTGATAGCAATCACGCTCTAATTAAATTATTTATTTTGGCATTAGTTTGTTTAGATTAAAACTCTCGGATAACCTTGCACATTAAACTTGTGTTTTTTTTGTGTTGGTTTTGGAGAGGACATTCCAATAATTCGATAAAAATATTTAAATAATACCTGCTTTTCTGAGTGACGCCAATAATTCAGAAGCGGGACGTGTCTCACGTTGCCTTAATTTCGCTTTGGTATCTTTTTTTAAACAACCCACATTTGATTAAAATTTTAATTGAGTTTGATTTGGTGATTATAATTTTTAGTTTTTTTTTTAAGAATTTAGTCTTTTGTGAAGTGGAAAGTAACTTGCAATAAGTGGTTCAGATTTTGTATACATCGAATGGGAAGTTAGTCGTTTGGATTTATTGTTGACTTGATATTAAAACTGAGAGTTCGGCAGTTCAAGGGTAGGTTTTAATGATTTGACGGAGGGCAGGATAGCCCATGATTTGGATTTGACTTAGGGCAAGGAAGCTCGCGACTGACATGACAAGATTGATTAGAAACACGAGGACGTGTTAAATTCAGGACGGCCGAACTGTAAGGTTATTTTTAAAAGTTGATTTGAGTTGTCAAAAATAATATAAAATTATTAATTTAGCTGATGAAGGTAGTTTGGTAAAATCGATATTTGGCTCATTCGATGTCATACAATCTGTTACTAGGAGGCCAACAAGATTGAACTTGCATAAATACGGGTGTTTTGAAGGTTTTAGTTCAGTCTCCGTCTGAGATTCGGAGCGATATCGCATATTTTCGGTATTTGGGTTGTGAACTGGATAATTAGATGTTGTGATAGCAATCACGCTCTAATTAAATTATTTATTTTGGCATTAGTTTGTTTAGATTAAAACTCTCGGATAACCTTGCACATTAAACTTGTGTTTTTTTTGTGTTGGTTTTGGAGAGGACATTCCAATAATTCGATAAAAATATTTAAATAATACCTGCTTTTCTGAGTGACGCCAATACGGTGTACTGCAAGAACTCATTAATTGCTAAAAATCATCTACAGTTTACAATAACTAAGAACTGAGTTCTACATACCTATATACCTAGAGGCTAGAAGTTGTCTAATACAACTACGAACTCATCACAATAGGTTAGGCCTACATACTGTACTGATAGGTATTTAGAACTCGTCTTGAAGAACTCTCTCTATCTATCTCGAGCTTTACGAGTTCAACCTGATAGTTTTTTGCTATTACTGAGTTTCATGCTGAGTAACCGACGATTTATCAAAATACTACTGCGAACTAAACAGGGCAATATTGTCTTTACAGAATGGTTGAAAGATTAATCGGATCGGATCGGAATCGGATAGCTATATTAAAATGATATAAGTAGCCGGTCATTGCGCTGCAGCGAGGCGTGACGGCGACTCCTGAGGGAGCGGAAGTCTTGCGCGCTTCCGGACGCACGACCCGGAGATCCGCACCGCGCCTCGCCGCCTCACGCCTGCCGGCAGCGGCGACTGACTTGCGTGCTTATACGCTGGAACATGGACGCTTATAATGAGTTCAACTGACTTTATTCTTATTATACCTACCTACTGCCTTTGAACGATGGTCGGTGGAGCCGGAAAGTGCTAGAATGGATACCGCCTTCCAGCAACATGGACTGACTGGACGAGGAAGCTAAAAAGATAAAACTGTAAAAGAAGAAGATTCGCTGTCTTACAATCACAGATAGCTGGTATGTACATACAGATACGCAGATGCGTGGTAAGACTAGGTATCTAATAGTCTACTACGTATTTATCCTAAGTAATAGTTTGTAACATGAAACTTAAATAAAAACGAATCGTACCGGCATTATTTTTAATATCACGATTAGCAAGGAAATCATGAAGAGGAAATGCATATTAGAGTTAAAAATAAATTGCCGTTTTTATACTTATCTTACTTACGTATAATTATTTTAAGTACTTACATGTTTATTATAATTATGTAAATGCTAATTTTTTGTCTCTCGGAACAAAACTGCTTGGATACAAGAAACACGTAAAACGAGAAATATTACAATGTGGTTCATAAGTAGGTAATAGAACGAATTTCAAAACGAAACGATATACTTACCTATAAGTATATATTCGTAGTAGGTTTTTTTTTGGTTAAAGCGATTATTAGCGAATTATTAGCGATTATATAGCTAGTTAGGGTATTATGTTATATTAATATATTATATCAACACATAGCTCAAACCTTGAAGTCTAGAAACTTGATTAAGTTGAAAGTCCTGTCTTATAACGAATAGACCTATACGTACTTGTAGTTCCAACTAAAAGAGGATTTTAAGAAATCCCACCCAAGATAATAATATTATTATTGCAGATGGTGACTACTTGCACTTGTGTAATAATTTATTAACTAATTGAGAACTTCTGTATCAATCGTGCCAGGTTGCTTCTATTAACTCTCTATAAAATTCTTTTTGGATGAAGCGAGGCTGAAGCAATTATAATTAGAATTTCTCTTTGCCAGTGTCAAAATTGTCCATTAATCAACAACCTGCACATTTAATTTTTAACGATTTAACTTTATTGCGATTTTTTTAAAGAAATTAATTACCAACAAAATTACTCAACTTTTTTAATACAGAAAACAATAACATGCTCTCTGTGATAAGAATATTATGAGAGTTTTCTACCAACAGAAATGCACTCGCTACAAGAGCTCGCAGAATATGATGAAGTTTTAAATCCACTGCCGCCTTTGATATCAATTAATTTACGAGCAAAACTAGACGCTGAGAAGGTAACGATCGAATTCTAGGTATTGTGTTTAACTGTACTTCCTATTGTTTGCCCTTCGGTTTTCCCTTCTTCCTCTAATAGGTTTAGTTAGTCACCTACCATTTACCCATTTACCTACACAATATTTTCGGAGGGATGTTGAAAATAAATAACAAAATTATCTTATCAGCTACATAGGTAGGTACTTGTTTAACTTACTCTCTCGATCCTCTGATTAAATTACATCATGATGAAGTCTAAGTAATTGAATATTTAGTGTTTATCACTAAGTAGTGATCATGAATCTATAAGCCTATAAAATATAGGCAGGCATTCCGAACCAGTGGTAGATGCTCTTGACGATTCAAAAGTACTTGTAAGAGTCTAATTGAATTAAAATATTTAATTTTTTTTAAATTTATATTATTATAAATGTGAAAGTGTGTGTGTTTGTTTGTTTGTTGGTTTGTCCTTCAATCAATCACTCTACAACAGAGCAACAGATCGACGTGATTTTTTGCATGGATGTAGATTGTAGACCTAGAGAGTGACATAGGCTACTTCTCATCCCCGAAAATCAAAGAGTTCCCACTTAAATGCTTAACTCTCGCTGTAAAGTGCGCGTTGGGAGATGGACTGACGATGTGGCGATGTGTGTCTTTTGGTTGTGGTAGGTTTCTATTGAAGACGTTACGCATACTGCACATCATAAGAAAAGGTCAATTCAACATCATGAGGCTAAAGAAGACCAAAGTATATTGAAGAGCCGACCGAGACCTCTACATGATCTGGAAATTATATGGTGCCCCAGTGTCCTTGATTTTGAAATTGACGATGTGGAAATTCTTTATAGATTAAGGTCAGTTTATATTTTTAAAAATATTTATGAAATAGATTTAGTAGGTATACCTACTAAAAGTTTGTCTAAGCGAAAGTTGAAAGTTCAGTTTCCGATACAATCCAGAACCTACTTAGGTAGGTACTTACAGCTATATCGAATCGCTGGCCTGTCAGAATTAAAGAAAACGAGTGCTTAGATAGGATTTGGTGACAGAAACTTGACACTAAAACTTGGTGTTAGAGCTTTGTACTAGAACTACCGAGCGTGCACTAATGGCTGCTGAATTATTTATTAACGTACCTATTTACTTTTTATCTATTTTCTCTAGCGATGTAAATGTACCACAATGGTAGAAAAAGGTTTGTTTTTTTGTTTTCAGGATATGGAATCCATGTCCACGCTCAATTTATCTCCACTGTTGCGGATTCTGGGATGAGACGTGCCGCCTGGGAGCATATTGGCGTTGCTACCCCCGCACCAGGTTCCTGTTAGCGCCAGGCCTCCCCGTTGATATCTACATCAAGGCTACACCTCGGGACTACAGCCCGATACCACATGCAACGATAGCACTGCAATTAGCCGCCGCACATAAAAGGGATAACGTTGTTGGCTATTTTGCTGTACCCATACGAGTTACGTTTTTGAAATACTTACCACCTTCTCCTCGGGGAGAATAAATCATACCTACTTGATTGACTTTATACAAGTAACAGTAGCCAGTAAGAAGTATCCTTTATGAAGTAATGGACAGCAAAATCATTGCAAGCCGTGACCTAATTATATAAAGCTTCGTAAACAAACTAGGTACTGTTTAAATTAAATGCTTGATTGTTCAAAATAATATATTGGAAACATCGTTTATGTACCCGAGTTGCCGTATAGATGAGTTACATCATTTTGAGCAAGTAGGTATATTCCTAAAATATCTATATAGGAGCATCGTCGCTCGGAATAGCAATCAAGATGGATCGCAAGCAAAGTCCCTATGGGCGTTTTTCCACGGATCACGCACGATATGCGTTCACAATAATATGTTACACGTGACTTGTCGTACGTAGGTAGCTACAATTTTCTGCGAGTAATAATAATAATAGCTATTATATAGCTAATATATGATGTGGCGGGCTTTTTAGTCTCTGAGCACAAAATTGAAACTATTTTGTGATTGTCGTCAGTATGTTTTCTAGTGAGTGACTATTCCAGCTACGCCACGGCAGCCGTGCCTTTTTGTTTGTGAGCGTGTGAATAGACACCATTTTGTGCTGCGAGGCTGTATTTCCACTGCAAAAAAACAACAACATAACAGCAATAACGACAGCTAAAACGTCAATTACAGGACTAATGGTTCACAGAAATATATGGCGCTAAATAGTCGTTACCGTCATGTCGTGCAGTCAACTGTGGGCACAGACCCTTTCGCTTTGTGCGCGCATGTGTATAATATTAGGCCTAATAATCTCGTCGGTGACTCAGAGGACTGACTGCCTTTGTCCTCAAACGGTTGGAAAGCCGTGCAACTGATGATATAGAACGGCCGGATGCTGGATTGCTTTATTATCATTGTATTTCTCACATTCTATGATAAAACTCTCCAGTTAAAAGATAACTTTTTTTTTTTTCTTTAAATCTGGCTTTACTCTGATTAGCCAATGTCAAGTTTGTGATATTTTCAAGTTATTGAATTTATACAAGTATGGACTCCGTCTGCGCCGGCGCCCGCCGACATACACGCGGCGCCCCTTTAGAGCGCTTCCCAGTCAGTTCCACCACCAAAAAACACCAACTAACACAAAAACCAGCCACTCTTAACAAAAAAAAAAACACTCCAAACAAGCACAGCACGCGCGCCAGCAAACGCCATCGCAGACGAAGTCCTAAAAGATAACTGTTATAGAGTTGCTACTTGCTAGGGTGCCCATCTCAGATGGACGAGTACGCACTTGTAGTGAAAAATCATGTCAGTTTTCCCATGTCATCTCAGTCTGATGGCAAGAAGGTACCTAAGTAGTGATGGTAAGAAGATGGAACACGCAAACAGGTAGAGATAGTCAGATTATAAAGGACGCAAAAAAAGGACACAAGATTTGTAGGAGAAATAACGCACTGCCAGTGCGTCGCACGTCGCCGTTCTTATTAGAATTTTTATCTTATTAGAACTTGGCTTTGACATACTATCCGTTTGTCTTGATACAGAGGAGACAGGCTGACAGAGGTGCAAGAGATATATATATTTTTATTTGTTTTCAATGATAATGGCGATGGGTTGGTCATGATGATGATCAATAATGATCTACTGTGGCCATATTCAATGTATCAAAGAAGCTCATAAGCTCTACTAAGTAGGTACCTAAGTATATAAAAAATACACTATCATTAGACTAGTTGGTATTATAGCAATACATAGTTGTGCAATACTGTTTTAAATAATTTCTCAAGTTATTTAATAAGCCTTGGCTTGTTAAGAAGTGTGTTAAATGCATGAAAAGATTTCCGTATGTTGAAAACAATGAGATTGGGAACGGCGTTGATGAGCTACTGGAAATCTCTTGTTGGTGTAACATTACCTACTATGTAATGACGAAATAAGTAGATGGTCGTTACTCGTATAATAAAAATCTGGATAAAGGACTGGGCAGACATGACGCGACTAGTGACTCGTTGTGGCATCAGCATGGCATCGGCCTGGAAGAGATCGCTTCTTAGCGATAAGGCCACCTATTCCAAACTGGAAGGCATAAAGATACACATAGCGAAGCGTGCACAGGAGCTGCGCTATTGCGTTCTCCAGCCGCGCCGTCACATCGTGCTTTAGAGTGTGTTTTATGCACTTCTTTGTGTTAACACTGACTTCCGTTTCTCCCGTTGGCTATTGTACCTATTGGTAATTTCAAAAGAAAAGTGAATAGGTATCTTCTAGGCAAGCGCGCTTCATCTTGATTTAAGATTCAAGATTCTTTATTTGCAGAAACATTTTTTACAATGATATTTTATTATCTTCAACTACTATTTGGTGTGATTGCAGTCAAACGTAAGCCTCACCTATTCATCATCAAACCATCGTTGGCTCATCACCGAGCACGGGTCTCCTATCAGACTCTTCGATAGTCCACACGCTAGCCAATGACCAAGTGCGGATTGGCAGACTTCACACCCAGTTGAGAACAGTATGGAGAAACTCTCAAGTATGCAGGTTTGCTTACGATATTTTCCTTGATCGTTAAAGCGAGTGATATTGAATTACATATAACACACATAACTCCAAATAAGAAAAATTTAACTCGTACGTGTGCGCTCAGTATGTAGTCATTCCGCTCGCGCGTTGTGTGTGACCAAGCTTTAAAGTACGTGCAGCAATGGCGCGAGAAATAGATTTTATGCATTGATTTTATGAGTGCGTGCGGCGCGATATTTACGCTTGTTTACACTTGAGACGATTTTATAGGCGCAACGACACCGTCCCTACGCCATATTTGCATACTGGGCTAATATGCTGGGGACAAACTTATATGAAACCCTTCCGGTGTAATTTGAAAATGATGACACTTTAACGTAACATGTTATGAAGTTACTGTAAGGTTAAATTACTTATAGGAGACTTGGTAAGCTCGGTCATAACTTAACTTTTTGTGTTATATGTAAACAAATTAATAAAATTGGTCTGGTATTTTGAAATAACTGCCTTATCCATAATAATATAGCATCATAATAATATTATAGCCCAAAAACCAGGGCTAACTTTCGAAATTGAGGAAACAATTTTAAAAAGACTTTTACAGGCAGGCTATATTTACAGAGAGTAATTTATGAAGGAGTACTACAGGATTTTTAAAAATGAAAATATGTAGCTAGTAAACCTCGTCACTTAGATTAGATACTGAACCTATGAAAAGGTGAAATAGTAACGAAAGCCTAGTCATCGTAGGTAGGGGGAAAATTTAAAAAAATGTATTTATTATCAATCAAATCATGATAAGGCGACGACAGTGTGGCGTTGTGGAGTAGCTACCTATCCACGGACAATCATTACGGCGAGATACGGCTTCCGTATAGATTGATACTGATTGGAATCGGTTCCTGGTAAGTATTATTAGCCACTCTTCATTTCGCTTTAGACACAATCGGAACTCTTGTAAGACTACAAGAGGACATTCAGTTTCTGTATGACTAATGAGTTGTGTTATCGAATTATTTGATAAATAGATTTTCTTTTTGGCTTATCTACAATGTTTCCATAGTTAATCTACGTACTTAGTTCCAATGTTCTTCCTTTTTCCTGCCAACTGTTTGCAGATTAGCTTCAATTAAATCCTGGGCTACTCGTACCTACTTTTTATTTAGGTACATACTACTACACTGTGCTGTGCTACTACATTTAAATATTGTCTGCAAAGATGTCTTCTTTAAAATGTTTCCGTACTAGATATCAGAACGTTGGTATGTACTAGGAATTTTAGTTATCTTCTAGCATCAACTAAACTTCTACCGAGGTGGGGTCCACTTTTAGGTACTTACCTACTTACTAAATTCTCCAAAAGATTTCACGTTATCTGTAAGAGATCGCACTTTAGCGATCAGACTGTTATCACCATGTTATCACTCTATCTAGTAACTGTCTTGTGAGTTTTTCTTTTGTAATCTGTCCTTTGTGTTTTTTAATGTAGATACAATAAAATATATAGACTACAGGCCCATGTTCAAAAATGGATGGGTCATATGAACCACCAGGTGACGTATACAGGACGATATAAGAGCATAAAATAATAAGATTCAGCACTATGCCGTCACTTGTAAGCTGTCCAACAGAGTGCTGGTGAGAATTCAAAAGTGCAGGTAGAGTGAGTACATTTTGGTCATATATTTTTGTACGGCATTTTTACCATCGATAGATCCATGAAAAATAATAAGAAAGCGCGCAGTGCCGTAAAAAAATGGTGCGCCACAAAGTCAGTAAATTTTTTGATTTTCTGACAATTTCCAGGATAAATTTGGTCATTTAATTCTGTACGGCATTAGTTTCATACTGTTTCAATACAGCCTCTAATCCATTATTCCGCAACGCCGTACAAAAATCATGCGACAAGGGGAAAAAATTGAGGGTAGCAACCCCCTCTCTTTCCGTGGTCCGGGGGGTGATTTGAAACAACATAAAATTAATTTATTTTGAAAGTGTTTTATGCATAGATAATATTTTTTTACATGCCGTACATTTTCGTTGGTCCAAAGGTTTGTAGGGGATGTGGATATTATATACACACCCGTTCACTTCAGTTAGACGGCATAGTGATTTTATCATATTATCAATTGTTCTCTTCAAAAATATGTTAATGCCGTACAGTATCAGATGGCCATAAAGTACTATACCCTTAAAATGGTAGCGTCATTTTCATCAGCCTAAAAGATATGGTCTGCATTAAAATGTACGGCATAATTTTTTCCCAATTTATTTATCTTAATACTATTTAAAACAAGGGAAAAGCGTAGATAATTGCTATATTTTATTAATCTATGAACATTTAAACTTTTGCAATAATTTGAAAATTTTCAGTTTTTGTATTTCTCTATAATTTTTTTTAGAACAGTTTCTTTTGAACGGCAATACTATATAACAATAGTATTTTACACTATCATGTTAAAAAAAAAGTTGCCGTACAGAGTCAAATGATTTTACAGCTTTAAAAATCAAGTATACCATGAAATTAAGATAATTATTGATACACATTCAAATGAACACTAATTTTTTGACGGCATTATTTTTAATAGTACTTTTGGGTGCTAGATAATGTTTTGGAACCAAAGCCGTACTTTTTCAAATCACCCCCCGGACCACGGAAAGAGAGGGGGTTGCTACCCTCAATTTTTTCCCCTTGTCGCATGATTTTTGTACGGCGTTGCGGAATAATGGATTAGAGGCTGTATTGAAACACTATGAAACTAATGCCGTACAGAATTAAATGACCAAATTTATCCTGGAAATTGTCAGAAAATCAAAAAATTTACTGACTTTGTGGCGCACCATTTTTTTACGGCACTGCGCGCTTTCTTATTATTTTTCATGGATCTATCGATGGTAAAAATGCCGTACAAAAATATATGACCAAAATGTACTCACTCTACCTGCACTTTTGAATTCTCACCAGCACTCTGTTGGACAGCTTACAAGTGACGGCATAGTGCTGAATCTTATTATTTTATGCTCTTATATCGTCCTGTATACGTCACCTGGTGGTTCATATGACCCATCCATTTTTGAACATGGGCCTGTAGTCTAATATAGGTTACATGTGGTTACGTAATAAAATATAGGTCTGTATTATGTCCCTATTTAGCTAGCAAAAAAAATACGAAAATACATAGACAACGCACTTTTTATGTTCCTAAATAGCAACAAGTATGTATAAATTCACTTAACATTGATAAAATTGTACTGAATGAGATAGGTAGAAACCTATCACCCAACATTTTTGTCACAAGAAATAGGAGAGTCGACTCCTAAGGAACTATGGAGTAGGAATAAAATTAAATTAAGAAGCATTCATAAATTTAAAATGCAGAGAACAAAGCTATGCACTGAATTAATGAATTATATCCAAATTAGGTTTAAGATGTCATTAATAACATTCAGTCTTTTATTAACGTCCCATAAAATATCCTTTCAAAGTCGCTTTTTGTTTTGCAACGTTAAAATATATCAAGAAACACCTTTATCTTCTAAATTCGTAAAAGGAATTTCTCTAAACATTTAATTTCACCATCTCCTGTGATGTTCTATTCGGAACACAAATTATCGACTCGGTTTGATCCCACGGCTAAAATAAAATATCATATTTCCTGTCAGTCGAACGCGCTTCAGCGTTGAAGTGTCTTTTTTCTACATTTTTTCAGGGCACCGCGTTTTTTAAAGAACATCGTCGCACATGTTTGCTCAACATAGGCGACGTCTTTCAATTATATTGTGTTTTTTATCGTCTCGTATTATATTTGTTGAATTTAAGCTCGCCTTACATTCTATGGAAGCTAAATTCATCATTATATTATTATAACTGCAAAGATGTCTTCATTGACGAAATCAAGATAGGAATACTTACCTTGTTATTTTTGCTTTTATTTATCACTCAGAATGTTGCTTTTGACATAATTATGTACTTAAATCACATTATTATTTGATATAAGTACGTGGGTATCCCTATCTACACTTACTTTTTTAAGAAGATCGTAAGTTCTAACTCCCTAACTAATTGTTCCCCATTCCCTTGCAAGCGCAAATACTAATTTTAGTTGCTTGTGCTAGAGTAGATTTTTTGTATTTACCTACTCGTAGTGGTAAGTTTATAAAGACAATTTTAGATATAGTACCTACCTACCTACGTTTTGAATCGAAGACCTTCTGGATTTCAGCCCTCTTACCGTTGAGCTATTGAGGCTCTCAAATCGATTATGAGGTTTATTGAACCCTGATAAGTATTGTTTCATACCGCTATAGCAGCCATTCTTTAATGTTAACAGACATCGAGTGTTGCGCCGCTTCTCACGCACGGCGTACTGGTTTCGCGCGCATTGCATAATGGTGGCACGTAATACACGTAACAGCGCGCATTATGAATGTAGGGCGCGTCTAGACACATAGGTCTCGTATAATAATATGTTCTAATTTGACGAAATTGAGATTGACAATAATGCAGTACATACGGAACAATTAGGTATCACACTATTATAAAGACGAAAGTTTGTGTGTATGTGTGTATGTTTGTTACTTTTTCACGCAAAAACGACTGGGCGGATTTGGCTGAAATTTGGAATGGATTTATTTAACACATGGGCTACTTTTTATCCCGAAAAATCAATGAGTTCCCATGGGATTTTTAAAAACCTATGTCCACGCGAACGAAGTCGCGGTCATCAGCCAGCCTCGAAGCTGTTATTCTGTTTACGATGGATAGAGTTTGCTCGAAGTATCTTTACGCTCTAGAAATAAACAAAGAATTATAAATGAGGAGATCAGAAAAACTGGTTCGCATTCTATAACCAGGATAATTTTTACGTGGTGGAAGACATTCCTATAGTCTTTCTGTCTTAGGTCTTTTATCAACCATTACGCTTACATCATCCCCATTCCCCGGTTGACACGGTCAAGCCGCGGTCAAGGCAACTATTTAGATATAACATGTTCGCAAATGGCTGTTGAATGTAACATGAGAATAGGGTTATGGAATTTCTATGTGCAATCAATACTATAATATATTAGATTACAGGTAGTAAGCAAAATAAAAATGTAACCGATGCGTAGCTCCCAAGACTTAGTTAAATACCTAAGTTACATTGTAAGCAATTATACCAATGTAAGACAACACTCAAATATTGTATCCGGATTATATCTAAAATAGTATTATAAGTAGAAGTGTTTTTTATTGAAATACATTTTTACAAAAAATGTACATTTTTCGTGTATTAGGAAAAGTTCGGAATGCCATTCCTACCGAGAAGAACCAGCAAGAAAGTTGAAACTTGAAGCTGCTATCTGCTGTTCAATTATTAGGTACTAGGGGATGCCCGTGGCTTCGCCCGCGTGGATTTCGGCTTTTAAAATCCCGTAGGAACTCTTTGATTTTCCGGGATAAAAAGTAGCCTATGTCCTTCCCCAGGATGTATCCCAAGTCTGTACTTTTCATTAAAATCGGTTCAGTGGTTGGGCCTTGAAAACGTAGCAGATAGACAGACAGACAAACAGACAGATGGACAGACAGACAGATAGACAGACAGACAGACACACTTTCGAATTTATAATATTAATATTAGTATGGATTATAAATATTTTTCAGTACCTCGCATTGCTAGGGCGAGTCAAATTAATAGATAGATAGGTAGGTACCTACATTATAGATAGCTCATAGCTGTATGCAATGTAAGGATTTACCGAACACATGTCAAATGTTAAATTGAATGGTAAACGATTCTGATGATACTTTATCTACCGATCGAGACAGTTGGCGCATGCTGCCCTATTGTAGAGCTACCACAAAAGGTTGTCCCAATATCGGGTTACAAGTGAAGATGACATGCGCACGAGACATCGCAAATCTGATAAATGCCTAAATATCGCCTCTGACAACAAAAGATCGAATTGCAGGTCTGCAATCGAATCCGCACCCAATCCTCGGAAGCTACGGCGCCAGCTGCCTTTGCAGTATCAAATGCCACACAGATAATAAAGGATTCTTTGATACGATAAAACCGGCCAAGTGTGTTTCCGAAACGTGCAATATAGAGTTCCGTATTTGCCCGTTTAGCTGTTTTACACAACTAACTTCATCTAAGTAATTTCCAAAGATATTTCGCAAATGGATCTAGGCTGACATGCAAAAAAATGTAAAAGCCTATAATTAAAGAAATAAAAAAAATGGGTCTAAAAATCTAATAAATCTTACCCAATCTTACCTAATAGATTCACAATCCAATAGATCCAATGACACCCCACACCGCCGTAAGAAAGATAAGAAAAATCGTCCCCAATTTACGTGTAAAAAAAAATGGAAGAAGGGATTTTTTTCCAAAATTTTATGATACCAATTTGTCGGCGTGATTAATATGTAGGACGTAGTATCCATGCCAAATCACAGCTTCCTAGTAGATATGTACTTAAGTTAGACGGACGGACATGGCGAAACTATACGGGCTCCTTGTTTACTACCGAACCCTAAAAAATGTTAAGCGAATCGGGAGGCATGTTCGAAATGTTTTTACGCTAAATCAATTCCAAACAGAGAGGTTCTGTTGTAACTTACACCGACCTCGCTTTAAGTAATCGCATTGAAATTCTCCTAACAACATCATACAGTCGAGTATTATAGCTGATGTTACGCGAGAATTCCATATTTGGTTTATTACGTAGGAAGTTGGGAACGTAATAAGTTGTTTTGAAGTAACTAGATTTTGTTGTAACTGGTAAAATTCAGACTTTAGCAGAGTAACCAATCTTTACTTAAGAAGCCAAAGAAAATAGTGTAGTTACACTTTAGAATTTAGATCATCAAAATACTTTTTTTCTTTAATCCAAACATTTTTGGTCCAGTGAATACAAACTTGAACTCATTTTCAAGCAAAACGGCCTAAAACTGTGCTATATAGTCTAAACCTAAACCAATGCATTGAATGAGTATTTAATTAAATATCCTACCTAATAGCGATGAGGATAAATGTCTTTTTCATGATCTCGATCAAAAAGGTACGATTATTATAGTAATGTTAAGTTTATTTAGTATTTTGCTTCTCCTGTAGTTTCGTTTGTGTTTTCACCAGATTCTCATTTATAATACTGTAAAACGTCTTTCTTGACACAAGTTGTAATAGACTGTAGAATGTGCAAAAACAAGATACCTTCTACCCAGCTGGGAACATCCTTTGAGACGGACATAAAATGTGCTATAAAAATAATAATCAGCAGCATAAAGAAAACCTAAAAAGGATTGCAGTTTTATGAATGCGGTAATTTTATATCTACGTGTTGGTATATTTACGTAGATAGAGGAAGTAGATAAAAGATACTTACATAAATTAATTCAGCTGCCATATTAGTGCACGCTCGGGCGCTCTGTTGCAGCGAGTGTCAAGTTTCTGTCGCCGAAGCCAATTCATCAAATCTTTTGTTGTAGGTACTCGTAGCTCAAAATAAATATCATGGGTAGTCAGTATAAGAGTTTTTTTTTTTGAACTTTTTAAGGAAAACATGTAGAAAAATAAAATTTTAGTAGGTATTTTTACTTACCTAATAGGTACTTACCAAGATTATTATAAACTAGATGATGACCGCAGCATTGCCCGCGTGGTTTGGTTAGATCCCCTGCAGCATCAGGATTGAGGAGTTGGAATCCAAAATGTAACAATGTCGCAAAGTTCCTCTATCGATTAAAAACAAAAATTAGGCAAATCGATTCAAAAATCTCGAAAACATCGATGTACATAGGTAGAAAAATACAACTCCTCCGTTTTTGAAAGTCGGTTAAAAAAGTAGCCTATCATAGGCTACTTTTTTAACCGACCTATTCCTTGGTTAATCCTCTACTTGTCTGTAAAAGTCCCGTCAAAATAGGTTCAGCCGTTCCAAAGATTAGCCCTTTCAAACAGACAGACAGACAGAAGCGTGTGATTCAGTTATGGTACAGTTAAAATAACCATAATTATGAGCTTGAGGTAGTTATTTCGAAATTACAGACAGACACTTCAACTTTATTTATTAGTATAGATCCCTAGTACCTACTTAAGTAATTTATAATCATTTCAATTATTAATTATCAATACAAAATAAAATACGTATAGGTACTTACCTAAATTGCTTCAGTGGAAATGACATTTTTCCTTGCATAGAAATGTTATGGAAGACCGGACACGGATATCCTAATAGTAATGCGGATAAGCGGGACTTGCCGCGGAAGTAACTGCCTTCCTGCTACGGATACAAGCGCACTCAGTTTCATAATTATTATTATTAATTCGAAAATAAAATATAAATGAATATTTTACTATCTATAAGTATAAATAATTTAGTATCTAGGAACATTGCACAAGATGAACATTGTTCAAATTACGAAAGTATCAATAGCGAAAGTAAGTAGGTAGGTAGGCAGGTAACAATTTTTTATTCTTCTAACACACTTATCAATATAAAAGTGCTACTTCAATAGAGTTAATTTTCAGTTCAAAACTTTGCATTAAAATCTGTCTTTTACAGATTGTATAACCTTATAGTTTATTTTGATTAAGTACCTATAATAAACGAAGAAAAAAAAATAGGCTTCATAACTGTAAGACTGCTCGAAATCCTACAAAATGCTCATTTTAATGAAAACATTTATGTAACTATAAGGTTTAATCACTTAAAGTTATTAAACTGAAAAAACAGGAATTTTCATGTAAGTAATAATTTTAAATGTGCCAAATAATAGGTTTTCGTAAAACTGTGGTACCTACTACAGTCTACGCTTTTAGGCAGATCGGAATTCCAGTATTATACCTACCTCTTATTTTCTTGAGTTAGATTGGTTAGGGATATCTACTCATGTGGTATGGTGCAATCGGTCGGAGTGTCGCCCGACGGGAGTCGGCACCTAACCTAAGGCCTCATTCGCACGAGAGCTTTTTAACGTCCGTTAAAAAAGCATTCAAATAAAACAAATGCATTCCCAAGTATCTGTTCACACGTCAACGCTTTTTTAACGCGCACTTTGTATTATCAGCGCACCGCCGGGTTTTAATGCAACGCTTTTTTAACGCTCGTGCGAATTAGGGCTAACTGTAATGAATTAATCAGCACAACGTATGGTGACGGATGCGACTCCCGAGCCGAGCGCCTGGCGCCATTCTACGCAGTAGGTAGTATGATCTCAGATTACATACCACTCTTTTTATATTGCACAAGTAGCGACTAGCGACATACCTACCTTTTCCTCTATGTTTTTATTAAAACACAATATTATATTTCTATACTGTTGCTATTCACCATGGTAAATCAATGGGTGCGCGCTCTCGGGAACGCCTGTCCAGCGGTGGACACAAACGAGCTGATTGATTGATTAAAGCTGAGCTTTATGAATAATGTCCAAAATTGGAGAGCATTATGGTTCAACATCGATCATAGATTGAAAGATAAAATTATTGTTAAAAAAGTGATGGTGCAGTCTAGTTTGTTTAGGCTACTTCAGAGATTTATATGTGGGGGGATACAATCTAGTTAGGTGGGACCGTTGTTTCATAATTTGAATTGTTTAGCACACATTTCATTACACACTGGTATTATCAAGAATGACAAGTCATATCACCTTGTCATTCTTAATAATGCCTTCATTAATCACTTGGTCCATATAGTTACGACAGAAGGATATAGAGTATAGACGTGCAATTTCAAATTGCAACTTTTCAACGATCTAAAATGTACTCAAACATTCTCTATCAGACATTCCATGACTTCTATTTGAGATGTAAAGATAGACATGGGATATCATTAAAAAATCGTAGCAGCGTACGAGGTCATTAAACTAGATTTTAGTGGCGTTGTAATTACCTACGTCTAGATAAATGAGTTTTTGAAAGCTGCTGATATGCTTTGGGATCATTAAACTTTTGTAATACTGTAAACAATGCTAATGGCTTTTGTGTGGAGATAGATGTTAGTAGATAATCAAATAGAAAACATTGGAGCTTCTCTACGTGACCAAATCAGGAAGGAGATCCGTATGAGAACCAGAGTGCGTAACATAGCTTAACGGGTTGCGAATTTGACGTGGCAATGGGCAGGGCACATAGTTCGAAAAACCATTAGAATGGTGACCTCACAACGGAAAGCGCAGCTTTGGCAGATCCCCCATTAGGTGGACAGATGACAACAAACGGCGCAGGGGCCATTAGCTGGTTTCAGGCAGCGCAACTCCATAGTGTGTGGAAGTCCCTACAAATGACTATATCCAGCAGTGGGCATCTATCGGTTGACGATGACGATGATGATGGTTACCTTTCGAATCAATGGAGAATAAGAGCTATTCTCCCTTGATTGTAACCTCCCTCGCATAATGAATTATCTTAAGCATGAATAGGTACAATCTTCCACGCCAACCTGGCAAGGATGCTGGCCTGCTTGGATTTTGGAATGCGCTCGGTTGGCTTTAGTACCTAATACGGCGCGAGCCGCAACAGCCTACGTCTGAGTGCGGAAATGACACCCGGACCCAGGATAAAGAAGAAGATCTTCAATCCTGACCTCTGACCATAGCCTCTAGGCCTAGGCTCTATCGATGTAGGTATATCGATGCCTCTAACAATATTTTTCTATGCTGCGAAACATGATCAAGAAGGCAAACGAACATAATTAATACAGAGATCTACTTAGGTACAATGTAAACCTAGAGGTTGCAAAGAGGTAAACAAATTTAGTCTATGAGTTTAGTAATGTATCGTTATGCTATATGCTGACAAAGCTGTGTAGTGTTAAGCTACCTAAGTCGTCTCTGTTGGCGGTCGGCCTAGTTGATAATTCAGTATTATTTATTAAGTATGAGATAATTATATAACATCAGATAAACAAAGTTACGCACACGTGTGGCCGGGCCATCGATCAGGACAAGTGCACTGACACAAACGCTTCGTTCTCGGAAGCGAGTTTATTCTGAGCATGACGTCAGGCCTTCGTTCGCCGCTTCCTTATTCTACTTTACTCACAACTAGGTACTAGGTAGGTACCTACATACCTAAATCTAATCATTCGCATCCAAACGGGTTAAGAGATGAACTATTTTGCGAGAAAAGAGATGGAGCTTTTAAAATATTACCACCGACTGTAGTCTCACTAGTCTGCTGTTACAACTTACAAGCGAAGAACATAATCGATGCTTGTTGTATCATGATGATCAGTAGGTACCATGGGCGCTTTGCTCTACGTCTTTCAAATAATTCTTCCCGCAAGAATTCAAGCGTGACTCCTACCTTGGAAAGTAAAACATTACCTAAATACAAACATCGTTAACGAAGTCTAGAAAATCTGTTGCTAACCTTCACAAAATTGATACAAAGATCCAAAGCTTTGTACTACAATTGAAGAGCTGGCAATAAACGGTGTAATTGCATGGAAACTAAAAGGAGCAAAATATTGAAAGAAAGCAGTTATTTTAAACGTTGCCGTCTTAATCGAAGTCACGAACTTTGGACTTCCGTTTAGCACAGTTTTAGGCCGCTTTCCTTCTAAATGATTTCAGAGTTGTATACAGTGATCGATCTTACGAACTTTGGACTCAAGTTTAGCACAGTTTAGGCTGTTTTCCTTTGAAATAAGTTCAGATTTGCATCATGTCGGCCAAAACATTCGGATGAAATATAGTACATATTTTGATCAGACGTGTAATCACACCGTTTTGTTCGCCAGCTCATCAATTGGCACACAGTTGTGCCTCTACGCGACAGATGTAGGAACAATGGGCGCCGCGGGATGTCCACGGTTGTGACGCCTCATTGACTTCGCAATTGACGTACATTCACACTGCATTATTATTACCTCCACCTCTTACCCCACGAGGGTCCGAAACAAATGAAAAAGCCACTTCATTCAAAGTATTGCATGCTGTTTTTTCAATGGAAGCTTATGGTAGTTATTTAGTTTGTTATCGATATTCTAAATTGATGTAAACAAGAATTATTTTCATTTTCATCGCTAAATGACAGTGCATACTGCAAATCCATATGCAATTCCAACAACAAAAATTATGTACTTATAAGTTGCATAGATATAATATTATTATGTAGGTAGTTTCTAGTTTTGGTTTTCATTTTATAAGATATTATAAATACAGACATTAATCCTACGTTTTTCTTAAAAACCATTAATTAGTGCCAGAGTAGGTACCTATCCTCGAAATCATCGCCACTAAACAAAAAAATAATGATTGAAAAACGTTAAAAGCCTCGTCAGGCGCTGATTGGAACCACATGACGTCGCTGAACGACGAAATAAATTAAAAAACAATCACCAGCTCATTTGAGTAAACATTAAAAAAAAGTTTAAGCCTCGATGCAACCGAGACATTTGCTCCCGAAACAGACCCCGTACACTCACTAACAAAAAAGAAGGAGTAGGAGTTGAAGTTAACCTTTTATGGTTTATCATTAAGGAAGCGAATGTAAACGTTCACGTTTTTGTTTCAAGGACTAAGATATTCTCAGCGTGGGAAAGCTCAGTGAGGTCAGGTGGTGCCACATGTGGTTCTCTTCTGCTTAGGGTGTTTAAAAATAATATTTAACAAAATACAAATGTAGGTACCGAGTAGACATCGGAGCGCGTCTTCGCGGGGGATATACAATATACATACATGATACACCTACCGCCTACCCGGTGGTCTGTAAACAATAACAAAGTATTATTTTATCTTACGTGATGAGCGTGGTTTCAAATTTAACAGAGCATGCGTTTGTGGCTTCCATCGTATTACCTTTTTAATAGATGCACTTTCTTATCCATAACATTTTGCGGCACGCTTTATAACATAAAATCGATTATTTTTATTCATACTTTAGAAACAATTTACCAGAAGGATCTATTATATAATTTTATTAATGAGTTATAAAAGGAATTTTTAAATTCTTTACACGATCTGTGGTAATGTAATAACGGGCACCTGTGGAAGCCATACTACGTTCACTTACATAATTTCGTGTTGGATGAAAATTCAGTAGTTACAATCAGTTCATGCGATCAGCTGGGAAGAATGTCACTTTACAAAAACTAAATCCCTGCACTCAGTACCGCCCAGTCTTGGCTCCTGTTTGATACATGAGCCCGTGGGATGAACATGATAATGGGCAAAAGTTTGCAACGTGGGTGTCCAGCTACCTTGCACATTATGCAGAACTTTTTATGCTCTTGCGTTATTGGTGATTTTGAAATTCATCGATGCGGCATAATTCATGCTTTGTGAATGAACAAAACAGTGCAAACAAAACTACTGCCGCGGACATTCTCGGCTATTGATGATAAGTTAGACTCAGTTAGAGAGTAGAGACGTGTGTACGACTTTTATTGAACATTCTTAAAAGATTAATAGTCCTTATGGCATAATGGCATTCTGAATTTCTATGTACTACACCTAAGTACTTAACATAGGTAATTTTTTTTCAAAATTGTCCTTGTAGCAGTTTTAACGTAACATACTTATGTAAGTATTTCTCTTTACTTTTTGCAAGGTAAAGACATTGAAATTGTTAATATCTATGTTATGCAAAAATGTATAAGTTTTTGTATGAATAACGTTTTACATTTTACATCTCAACAGCTGAACCGATCTTCATCAAAGACTTGGCCTGTAGGTATCATGTGTAGTACCTATGCTGAAAGTATTCTGAAGATAGATACAGAATAGGAACCTACTAAGCAGAAATATGAATATACACTTTATATCGTTGGAAGTCGCTGGCATCAACTACATAATATTATGGCTAATATGCTACATATTTTCGTAGCTATGTAACATTTCAAATGGATATTTATTAAGTAAGCTTTGAAAAATAAGACAGATTTCGGTCGCAATAATCAGGTATCTTGCACAAGTAATGCAACGCCGCGGTGCCGTGAGATCCATGACAGGCACACGGAAGTCAAATGCTAAATGTGCACCTACTCGCCTACTGCGGCGGTGACGCAAGCGGCTTATTAAGTTAGCAGATACCTATATTATACAGTTTATACTAGCTGATGCCCCGGACTTCGTTCGCGTGGATATAGGTTCTTAAAATCCCGTGGGAAGTCATTGGTTTTCCGGGATAAATAGTAGCCTGTGTGTTCATCGAGGGTATAATCTATCTCCATTCCAAGTTTCAGCCAAATCGGTCAAGTAGTTTTTTCATGAAAGAGTAAATCATCTATACATCCATCCATAAAATAATACAAACTTTCGCGTTTATAATATTAGTAGGATACTAGCCTACCTATATTTACAGAATGTCCGTGGCTGCACGTATAGATTTAATGATGACACTGGGTAGGTCTATGTATTCCCATCTTCAACAAGATTTGGGAATCCGGGGGATTCGGGAATCTTTGTTTTTCCATGATAAAGAGATCATAACAGCAGATCTTGCAATGTCTTTGTGCTCTCCAGAGTTTAGGCCTAATTAGGGAAAACAAAGATAAAGGTAAGATTAGGTAGGTAGCTGATGCTCGCGACTTCCTCCACGTGGATTTAGGTTTTTGAAAATCTCGTGGAATCTCTTTATTTTGTAGGAAAAGAGATGCAAAAAACATTCAGTGCCCCGTTGCGTCGTGATTGAAGAACAGACCAACAAACAAACACACTTTCGGATTTGCAATATGGGTAGTGATACGTTATACCTACTATATCAACTAAATATTACTATTGTGGTTGACTCACCCTGGCTTCGCATGGGTGGGTGAATGCAAGATTGAATACTTACCTACTATGTATGTTCTTATTTCGATTTTCGCACCTTCATGGATTACATCTAGATATTTAAAATCATTCGTCGATAGGTACATGGTAGTATATGGTACAGTACCATAATCGATGCGGAAATATTCAGTTGACACCGAGTCTACTCGCGAGAGTTTAGGTCAAGATCAGCCAGCTAGCATCCTTCACTTTGCATAGGTAAGTAACGGAAACCCTTGTAAAGGTTCGGTTATTTAATAAAAATATCATTCTGTAGCAACATTTATTCAAATGCGCGATTGTAACAGTATGTATATTAATGTATTATTATATATTCCAGTTAAGGTCAACGACTAGTTACCGTAGACAGTAGACCTTCGTTATCGGCTTAACAACCATACTTAATCTTCATGAGTTAAAACTTAAAAGTACCGTAATAATCAGTAAAACAATAATTTTACTCTCTTTGTTTGTCTTTAGCCAAGGATCCTTCAATATGAGAACAATAACTGATAAATATACTAATGACTGAAGTAGCCAAAAGAGTATTCAAGAAAAACCCCACTCGAAAACGACTTGAAAGTATTGTCCTCGATGACTAAAAGGTTACTTACCAGCTGTTGACAAACTGTTATCGGAGTTGCATCAGATCTACGAGTAATAGTTATATAAGCACGGTAGCGCGTAACAGCGTATCGGGGAGAAAGCACGCCGGCCTTGGCAATGAAGCGTGCTCAGCCGGCCGTCACGCCGCACAAGACACGCGTCGGCCGCGCCCGCGGTCCACACTTAGCACATCTAATGTTTATTTGAACTAGCTCTTGCCCCGGATTTCGATTATGAAGTAGACAAGAAAGTAAAACTGTGCCATCAGTTTCGATGGATTCCCAACGAGTAACACTATTACCCGATTTGGTGTGACTCGTTGGGAACCCATCCAGCACTGAGAAAAGGAGGAAAGCCAAAGGAGCGCTGTTAGGTTATTTCGGCAAGGCTCGCTTAACGATATGATCAAAAGTGCTCTTACTACCATAGATATTCCTGCGCTCATTGAGCCGGCAGTGATTAGTCGGGATGATGGCAAGACACTATGATAGATTGACGCTGGTTTCCTGGGAACGACGGCAGGCCCTAATGTGGGGCGCTTCACGCAACGTCGTTGACACATTGGCCGAGTGTCATATCAGGGAGACAACATCAAGTCCGGGAGCCACAGCAGAAATGGTTCAAACCCTCGACGGTTGAAACCGGTAAGCTGCGCAAGTATGCCTTTCTTATCGAGAGTTACATTTTTGTTCCGTTTGTCTTGGAGACCATGGGGCCATGGAGCCTAAGTGTTGAAAAAAATACGAGTCATTTCACCGCGGTCGATAGCCTGACAGCAGAATACGTAGGCCGAAACTCGTAACAGACTCTCAACAGAGCTAGCTTTCTTTCTCCGCTTACTGATGCAAGCGGAGACAGAAAGCTGAGGATAGAACCGGGCGAAAAAAGCACTTGATAACCTATATAGCCCACTCATGATTGTAGCGCCAATGATGGACGACTGAATTAGGTACATTACTAACATAGTTATGTAATTCAGTCGTCAAAATTCGACGTCCACTGTTGGATAGGTCTCTATGTCTGGACTTCCACGTACCGTGATCTTGTGCCTCAATAAATTAATTTGATGTCCGCCCACCTGGTTGGGGGTCTGCCCGCACTGTAGCCTGTAGGTGCTTTCCGGTGCAAGATCGTCATTCCAGCAGTCAATCAGTCTCAGCTGCACCTTCTAACTAGTACCTACTCGTAATAAACTATGTAGGTAGGTACAGAGATCTAAATAAAATAGCTTACCTACTTAGAGCGTAGAAAAAGTGTTCAATCTCCATGTTGGTTAAAAAAAAACTCATAAACTATTGTGAGGAGACATGAACATTTTAATTCTTCCCGCGCTACTCTGTGCAATTATAATCAATCTTGCATCGCAATGCTATAATAGCGCAAGTTTCACGCACACACTTTCATTGTCAATGAACTTGGAAAGCGGCGAGCGGGGATGCGCTCGCGACTCGCGTCATTGTCATTAGGTAGAGAATGCACTCTCCCCGTGTAACCTGCTCTATCTTCGATAAATTATTAGCTTGCACGCAACTGACGTAAGAAAATTTATTAGTGACGACCTAAAAATATGGAACGACCTTTTGCAAAATGCAGACACAGCAAAATTCTAGTTGGTACCTACCTATACTATCTACGTAGAAACTAATCTACCTAATGGTAGCGAGATGCACCCTGAAAATTAATATGGACGATGTCTGACTCTAAATTATGGAGGGGAGGCACGCACTATGCGTGCAATTTTATTTTAAAACTAGCTTATATGCCCGCGACTTCGTCCGCGTGGACTACAAAAACAAACACCTATTTTACCTCTTGAGGGGTTGAAGTTGCAATAATAGTTTCATGGCGGATGTCTCGTCTCTTTAGAGGAGAAAGAAGAATTTTAGTCGTGTTTAACATGGTTAATTCTTTAAAGAAAATGAAAACATCATCATCATTAAAAAATCAAAGTGAGGATGTTTTTTAGACTTGCCTGACGTAGGAGGTTTGCTGTTCGATAGATATAATCTCACTGCGATTCGCCTTGTGGACGGGTTAATTAGCGCACGCTGTAGGGCTTCGGGTGACAGAACGGCGCGCCCTTCGGTGACGGTGGGAACGTGTAGGCGGTTGGGCACGCACTTGACGCTTCACCGGACACGAAAACTACGCTCCTTAGAACACAGGCATGTCTTGAGACACTTATTTATCCATATTTTATATATTAATCGTATCATAAAAATAATTATTAAATAAAAATTAATTAATAGTATGCATTATGTAGTAATATTTCGAAGGCGAAAGTGAGTTTGTCTATCTGTCTGTCTGCTAGTTTTTCGCGACCCATCAATTTGTAAAATTTTGACGGATAGGTAGGTACAGAGTTAGCTAACATCCCGGGAACGGACGGATGGATCCAGGGTAATCAAAGAGTTCCCACGGGATTTTTTAAAACCTATATCCTCTTGGACGCAGTCGCAGGCATCATCTATTTGATTCAGAGACAGCTTGAACCCCGGAAACGGATATAGACATAGGCTACTTTTTATCCCAGAAACTCAAAGAGTTGCCTTAGGGATGGACTGAAACAGCAAGATTTAGATTCAAACACTGACAAAATTGTCGCTGCTCCAAGTTACATGTCCAAGCCCTTTATGTGGCCAGTTTCGCTTTAGTGCCTATAAAAACTTTGCAAGAAAATATTAAGTAGGTATATAGATAATTAATAATGCTAGTTTTTCTTTACATTTTAAGCTACCTTTTCAAGAATGGAAGAGCTTCCACTTTATACAACATCTCAAAAAGAAAAACGTTTTTTCGTCTCTACAGTTTTGTTAGCCTCAAATCAGTGCCAACAATAAGAAGAGTTCAGGAACCGCGCTTCATTGGCGCCAAGTTACGACATCCCTTCGACACGACCTGAGCATCCAACTGACGACTTTTATATTTTTTACAAAGGTATGTATTATAAACTTGTACTTATACGTAGTATATGGTCTCAAAATACCAATAGGTCAATGGGTCCTGGAAAAAATTGTTTTTCAAAATGCCTTTTATTCTGAATATCTATATCTTGTAAGTGTACGATTTGAATGGTTTTAAACTACAATTAATTACGAATAAATAGATTTAAGTACACATAGGAATGCTACATATGTATTTACGAATTTCTTTGTAAATTCGCACAATACAAGTGTTAAGTGTTATGTATTAAATTTTATTGTACCTAGCTAGTAATAAAGGACCATAGGACTTTTAAGAAGTTATTTTAGCTAGGTAAGTAAATGTACGTATAGAAGAAAAGATTAGTGCCACTCTTAAAATAGCTATCCCGATATTTTCCTGATAAGTGCAACACTTAGCGTAGGTACCTACCTACCTAGATACTAGATAGATACCTACCTACCTACTTACGTGTGTATATAGGTTCGTAACTTTATCTAGGTAGGTATTAAATAATGTTATGCTGAGTCATATTTTTGCATATAATTTATTATTTAGTACCCTTTTTCCCGTTTTTTACCTAAAGCAATTTAAAATTTGATTTCAAATGGTTATATTACACAAGAACCGTTACATGTCCTATTTAATTTATATTCTAATGATTAATAGATATACTATTTTTAAATTTTCTATTGTAAGTACCTAAGTACTTTAATTCGCTTTGGTAAGTAACAAATAACATGTTTGAATAAAATTGACATATTTTCTGAAAGGCGCCTACATACCGGAAACGAAATAATAATAAACCTTTAGATTCATGAAGTACCATTATGCAACACAACAACAGTAATGTGGACCGCAGTGGCCTTTAAACTCGAAATTATCTTACATAACACGTAACTCGTATTACTGAACCAAATAAGTATTTCAAAATCCGTATAAAGCTGATTTCCGCACAGCTCGAGATTAAGTCGGCGGTGAGGTAATTAATCATCAACCTTGACAATCTCTTATCGTTCAGGAAAACACTCAGGAAATTACTCAATATCTAGGCATAAGAAATTTTGTACGTGCGCCATCGATCAATTGTAAAATTTTACATCATACCTATTTCCTGTTTCGCCAAAACGAATTAGGTAGAGTAAATATCTGTTCCTGTATCTAACGTAAAATAAAAATAATTTAGAAGTATAATTTATAAATTGAGTAGCTAGGAACCCTAAATGATATTTATGTATATTTAGATCTGATGTCCCCATGGTCCCGACTCCCGTGGATACAATCTAGTATTATTTTGTAGTTAGGTTATTTATTAGGTAGTTAGGTACTAGATAGGTACCTAGTACAGATTATCATCCCACATACCTACCGCGGGATCCCGCAATTACCTATGCAGAATGCAGATCCTTGAAAGTTTCTAAATTAAACTGCTAGAATTTTTCTATAATAAGTACCATAACGTGTCATAAAAGGTCTTACTTACTTTTAGTACGGAACTCTAAAAAGTAAATGAAGGTGTGACTAATGCATAACTACATAAGTAAACCAGCTGATTGTAAACATACTTGTCTTCTAGGAAGAACTTACTTATTGCTACGAGATTATTAGATTTTATAATGAAATAAAGCATTATCTCAAGCAAACACTGGCAGCGGAAAATTCCATACCATTTTTCCGCAATAGTTAAATTTATAGCATATACCTAATTAAGGCTTCAACAGACAACGCGCCACAGCAGCGACGTGGGACAATAGCAAAGGCTCTAATGAAGCTTTTAAAGAAATCTGTCATTTAGTATGGAAATGGAATATACTTACTTACACAGAATTGAGTATGAACAGACGACATCAAATCGTAGGGAGACGTTAGATTCAGGCGGTGCAAAACCGGGCATTTGGAAGTCCCTATAGAAGTCTGCCAGTGGACGTCTATCGGTTGATAACGATGACCAAATAGGTATATTTTTAATAAAACAGGAAAAATAATAAATAATAAATGATCTTTATTTACAAAAAATGATGTTTAAACTCCATTAAACCATTAAACTCCCACAGAAGTAAAAACTGTCATGGGAGTAAATGTATGAAGAACTTTATGATATTTATATATGTATTTATGACTCTATCTAAGATTTATGCACATGTTAACGTCATAAAAATCATACTCAGACAGCTCAAAGCTCATATCACATTTTTGTAACCATCGATATTTTTGTAACGTGCCAGAGCACGTCACACATAGAGCGTAGACGTTCGACTGGAGTTTCTTTTTTGTACAACAGCTTCTAGAAGCCGCGTTGGATACGTTTCCGCACGTTACGTCTGTTCAAGCCTTTATTATTATCTGTGAGACGGTAATCACAGTCGCTGGGACGGAGGCAAAGGAAGTGAGCGGACGCGGCCTTGACATTTCCCGCCACGCAACGTAGACATAGCAAACACGAGGAAGTGGTGGGCTGTGGGCACCTCCTTACCGCCTTCCACTCCACCGGCGGCCCACCCTTTGTATCTATGGGCTTTATTATGAAGAGAACTGAGGTAGAGGTACCTATTTAAAAAGAGTAGGTATAAGTCAAAGATACAGATAACAACTCAGAACAGAAAATCCTGGCGCATACGTACAAGAAGCCAACCTAAAATGAAATGGGACAAGGAAAGAAAGAAGATCATCTTAGTAATAACCGATTAATAATAAACTCGAAATCGATCTTCATTAGTGTAGATTAAGTGTCGATTCATTGTGATTTTTCCAGGATACCTGTAGGCATAAAAGCGAAAAGCTCACAAAACCTTACAATAGCACCAAGCCTAATTATAGATCCTAAGTAGGTAGCCACTACCTATTTACGTGTCCTTAAGGGCTAATTAAACCAAAGCCAATGTATTATTTCTATACTAAGAAAATATTGCGCTCTTTACGACTGCACCGGTCATAACTTCTAGTAATTGTTTACCAGGAAAAAAACTACAGGAAAAAGAACAAATGCTAAATACAACCAAGTAATGGTATACCAAAAACAAGGAAGAGTAATTTCATACGTCCAATTATGTCTCAGTAATAAAATAAAAAGTCAATACGAACAGGCCGAGTGCATTAAACGAGCACAATACAATGTGCCCGCAGAAGGCAGACCATAGCTACTTGAATCACGGCGCGCTTTACATCTTGATGAAGCTATGACAAAACCCTTTTGTGTAAACCTGACATTTTTATTTATTCCTTCTGACGCACAACACGGCAGTAAAATGTGAGAGATCCGGCTTCCTAAGTCTTTAATTTGAGTTATTAGGAAATAACTTGTGGTAAAACAACTTAATGATCACATTAAAGTCCTTTTGTAAATACAACACTTGTTGCATTTAATAACCACGTTGTCAATTAAAATCTTAATAATTACGAAATGAATATCCGTAAATTACGATATTATTAAATTTATTTATGGCCGATGATGTACAACGATTGTCTTTACAAAACAGAGCAACAAAGTAATAAATAAACATATTATTATTATATTATATTATGATGTGATAAGGTAATATTTGAACGTGTAGCGCCATCTTGTAAGAAGTAGATGAATTTTTAAGTGCAGGCTATTCGTGTACAGATGTCACTATGTAAAAGCTCTCAATTAAAAATAAATAGAAATAATAAAGGAAGTGTGGATCCAGATATAAATGTTTTTATAGCAAAATTATCTGTTCTGTCTCAAACACACTTACAAGGTCAGGATGTACGTGTAAGGGCGTTTGAGATAAAACAGAGTGGTGATATGAGGAATAAGTCTGGCTAGGTACCTAACGCGGTTTTTATTAAAACATCGAAGGAAATTTTTCGTTTAAATGGGCAGAGTGCCCAGCATAAGTTGAGTCGCGAAAGACGATCTTTGCGACAGTGGGGCAAGATCTCTCCCTTCCCAGCCGTGGTCAGAGCCATGGCCGGCAGCGATAGGTCTTGGAAAGCGGTAGAGTCCTTCTGCGAGGAGGTAATGTCGCAGAAGGAGTCGGCGGTGCGCATGGAGAAGATGATTTGAGGTCTCATGCCATCCGTTCCAATGCCGTTGGGAAGGGCTTTCGGGGATAGACACGACGAGTCTATCGTTCGAAAAGAAACGCAGTCTTCGAGTTGGGAGGCGCACCTTTGTGGTGGTGGTATCCATGAGAATCCAAGGCTACGACGCTGAAGGTGACAGGGCCAGAGCCTATGGTACCCATACCCTTCAGTGAGTATAAAACTTGGTTACATGAATTAACACTTAAAGAGCATTCTCATCTATGGGCAAACGCAACTGACTGCAGGCAAGCCAAAGAGGCTTTCCCTAACATAGATATACGACAAACTAACAAACTACTCCGCCTGGACAAAGGTAAACTTAGGAAGGTGGTGGGACTCATAACAGGGCATAGCCCACTAAACAAACACCTTTTCGTTATTAGGTGTTACCGACAGTCCTCTGTGCAGGGCCTGCATGGAGGTCGATGAAACACCGACGCACGTGCTCCTGGAGTGTGCAAGCGTGGCAGAACATCGAGAGCGCCATCTGGGATCCCCAACCTCACTTCATGAAGCCCTCGGCAACCTGGGCGGTCTACTTGGCTTCTGGAGCGAGCTTGGATGGCTGGAGTGAAGACTTCGGCGGGGAGGGGCAACGCACGCACAACAGACGGAAACGTTTAAGTGCGGAAACCAGCCCAGAGAGAAGAAGAAGATCCATGAGAATTTCCTCACTAAAGAAAAAGGTATAACAGATAGATATGCCAGCGTAGGTATACTACATAGGTACTTAGATTAAGGATTGGTACAACGCGCAGCGCAGACCAAGCCTTAATCTAAGACTACGTACCTACTTAATCACTATAAAATATTGATCAAAACATAATAGAGGTATCTAAGTAGGTAGGTACCAAAAGTTTTCCGAGAATTTATGTGACCGGAAGCAATTATTACAGCATTCCAAGTATTAATTTCCATAAACCGATTTTCCCAGATGTTTTCCCATACTGCCTACGTGATAGTACCCCATAACGTCACCTTTCAGTTGGTAATAAATTAAACTTTGATGTCCTGACTCCTGACTACTTTGACCGCCAAATACAATAATTTGTATTCTAAGTACACTCGAGCAGAACAAGTCCGCATAGTAAGTTGCCACTTACATTTGCTTTTGTGTCATTTAGAGCTTTTTATATGTCTTCTTTTAACGCTCCCGAATAACTTAGATCCGACGCATACCTACCTACCTAAGGAGTCAGGAGTCAGGACTAACGGAGTGGAGTAGAACCGAGGTCCGAGGCACAGTGCCCTTCACAGAGTAGCTACTTTGTAAATATAGGAAAGCGTCCTTCTTGATAACAACTTAATTCACACGAATTAAGTTGTTATCAAGAAGGGTTAGTTAGATTAACACGAATTTGGGTTAGTTTAAAGAACTTAATGTTAGTGTTCTGCCAGAAAAAATACAATACAAGAATACAATTCAGTCAAGAATACAATTCTAATATCATCAAAATAATATGGACAAGAGCCCGTGAGGGCCAGACCTTCGTTATTTTATAAAAGCTGAAATGAAAGTATCTCTGCGCATTGCCCCCACCCAACACAGGATGAACGATCAGCTAGGAGGGACTATGAAGTTTGAATCATTGTGGCTTTGGCAGATAACAGGTAACAAAGGTGTACAAAATCTTACGTCAAAATGTAGAGTTTTTTATATTTTCTTTGGAATAGTATTAGAAATCACGTCATGCATGGCATCCATGTGGTGCTATCAAAATCAATGGTGGACTGGCAGCCCATTCTCTGACACCCTTAAACTTTAATAAATTGTTAGAGTTAGTTAAGTTTCGTTGTTTAGAATAGAATAGACTAGTTTTTTATTCAAATAAACTTTTACATTGTGCGTTTGAATCGTCAAAATAATTTACCATTGGTTCGGAATGCCGTTCCTACCGAGAAGAACCAGCAAGAAACTCGGTGGTTGCTCTTTTCAATTGTTCAATTTACAATAATATTCCATACTATACAAGCAATTGCAGCCCGGCACCGTCCCATTTATACTTATTAGCCAAAAATGTCGAGAAATTGTGACGGAAACTTTAACAGCCGCTTCATAGCGTAGGTGGTACCTATTGTAAGGACTTTAGGTCTTCGAACTTAACAGCCCATTGTATTGCATAAACGAGTATGTATCTCATCCTTTTTTCCACATTAGTCATAGTGATTAGTCGATAGATCTATTTAAATACAAAATTAGGCACCATAATTATACACAGCGCCTTTTATATAAAAGATTAATATTAAGTAGATGTCCATGATAACGAAACAGTTCACTGAACTCACATCGACTCACATAAATCTGGCTGTTCTCGCATTAATAGGGCTCCTCCGTCACTCGTTTCATACAATCGTAGTTCCAATTTCATTTGAATATTAAGCAACCAAAGTCCATGAAATTTTGCAGACATATTCTAGAAACTAATATCTGTGTCTGTGGTGTTTTAGATTTTCCTAAAAATATGTAGTTTTAAAATTACAAGGGCTCAAAGATTTGTATTAAAAAATTTTAAGACCACGTAACTTTGAAACCGAATATTTTAACAGAAATCTGGAAAGCCATAGACATAGATATTAGTTTCTAGAATATGCCTGCAAAATTTATGGACTTTGGTTGCTTAATATTCAAATGAAATTGGAACTACGATTGTATGAAACGAGTGACGGAGAGAGCCCTCTTAAGTAACTATCAAAATGTTATATTTGTTGTACCTAGGGTTGTACCAATGACAAATCATCTACGCTATCTATTGGACTAGGTAGAGCTCCTTACAGGCATAGGCTAGAAAGTTATTAGAAAAAAGTACTTACAGGTCATTTAAAAGTATCTACATCTAGCTTACCCATATAATTAATTAATGACGTAATACATTACATACATAGTTCTAATTTGTACCTACTTTGTAGATAAGTATAGGTAGCGTAGCGATTAATTTTTTAATCGTCCTTTGATCCTCCCACTGGGAGATTTAGATGACGATTCGGAAGAATTTTTTAAACGTTAATTAAATAGTAGCAGAGAGAGATATTTCAGGGTTTCACGAAATTCCAATGGAAAGGAAAGAGAAAATTTAAAGTGACTTCAAAGACAAGTAGAAGGAAGGACATCCAACAAGAAATAAAGAAAAACTTTTTTTTTAATTGTGCCAAACATGAGAAGTTACTTAGATGAGTTTTTAAAAAAAAGTTGTTCCGCGGGTATGTAGTCGCGTTAGAAGCTAGTAAACAATAAATGGATGTCCCAAAGGACATCTCATACCTACTTAAACGGTCACAATTTGCATTCCATAGGCGAACAAGGATCTGAACACACTTGATGACTAGCGTGGGTCGTCCTGCACATAGTTATTATTCACATTTGGCACAGCTCGCCGTGTCATCGCCCCTAGGCCGTAGGGCTCACATACTATAAATGTGAATCCACACCTGCGCACGCGCACGAACTGTGTTGGTTCACGCGATGCGCATCGAACGTATAGATTGTCAAATGCCTATGGACGCGTCAGTTTATCTCTACACACAGGTTCATTTTGCGAACGCATAGCTAAATCATAACTATGTTCACTCCTGAAAATACTCGAACATGTACACGCCTTGACGTATACGACATGCACGGGAACCGCCAAATTCGTCGTGGACGAGTCCACAATGTTCATAAGATGCGCGTTGTGTGCACCTTTTCTTCGCGTACGCAAGTGTGGATTAGCCATGCATTAGCCATACATGGGAATCCCGGCTGCTAACACGACCAGGATATTGTATGCTATGCGTTTCAAAAGTGAAGACTACTTATTGCCATATTTGAAATGATAAAATTTTTCTTAAATAAAACAGTACAATAATAACATAATAAAGCGAAAATAATAATTTATTGCTAGTCCAGTGGTAAAAGTTTCATAGGGTTTTCATTGGGGTTTTCATTATGATCATACCTACAAATAAAATATTGAACACACATAAAATTGAAGACAGCAAAAGTTGTTTTGTCATAATAATAATACATATACATATAATAGTTACCTATACCGATAGCAATTTTCAAAACGGTTGAATCGATTAAGGTGGAACTTTTGCAGGTAGGTAGAATGTGTATTTTACAAGGGGTGATCTAAAGACTACTTCCGGAACCTTCGTCTTTTGAATAAAAGCTAAACACCGGATGTAAAAATTTTCGTCTGTTTTTCTTTTCTGCTAAGCTAACATTCAAAATGACTGATCCGTTTATAACTGTACAAGATGAGTAAGTACTATCACAGGCAGGCACCTTTTTTTCATGGTAAAAAGAAACCTATTTCGTGCTGAAGAAGTCGCAGGCTACTACTAGTCTAAAATAATTGTAAATCAAAAACATCCTACAAACAAACTATTCTTCAGAGAATATTGTTAGGTCGATCTGAAAAGGATGGAAGTAAAAATATTAAACTTGCAAAAAGTACATTATTATTATTATTGATACACATCTTTGAACCCGCTTTTAATGTTTTAACGTGTCAATGATAAAGTTTTTCTAGACAACTAATTAAGCAGTCTCACTGATTTAATTGAACGAGAAAAAATATTTAATTATTTCACTAAAAAAAATCACGGAAATCCCGTAACGATAAATCTTCTAGACCTCTGACCTACACCGAGATAGCGTAATCGGGCTGGTCATATGGTATTTCCGCGTCTTATTCTGATCTGTGTCCGATAAAACCAGACTAGGTAGGCTGGCATTGAGTTAGACCATAGAGTAGCAAACTTTACACATCACACACTGGCGATGACGTCATGAAATAAGAAACAATCCCCGTTATTTCTCGTAGAAAGTGTTATAATACAACATTATATTAGGCTATTCTTATAACTAACTGTACAAAATCATGGCCGCTTGGCAGTAGGTACTGGCTGCATTTTCGCGCTGATCATTCAGATTTCAGACACATTATTTGCCCAAAAAAGAGCTGTTCATTCACCTAATAAGGCAAAACCGTGCAGCTCCAATTTACTAAATCACAAAAACCGGTCAAGTGCGAGTTCGACTTGCACGCAAAGGATGCTGTGCCATCTTAAAAGATTTTTTAAAACATGGTGGCCATTTTCAAATTCGCCATCTTGATTTTTTGTTTTTTATTGTTATAGCGGCAATAGAAATATACACTCTGTGGTAAATCTCTACCTATACGGTTCACGGATAGGTACAGCCAGCTAACAGACAGACGGAGGGACAGTGGAGGCTTTGTAATTGGGACCCGTTGGCACTCTTCGCGTACGGAACCCTTAACAACACTACAACAACAACAACAACAATAATGCAGGAGTCATTTGGCTGTTCTAGTAATAAGACTAACTCTGTGTAGGTATGTCATATCAAATTATACAATTAAATTGCAATACTGGGAACGCGGCCAGCAGGAAGCTAAAAGCTCTACTCTGCAGCGCATACTGAATTTGTAACTTTGTAGCCATTTTGTAGCTATCGTAGCAGAAATCATCTCCTTAATCCACGTCTAATTGTCGTGATACCAACCTAACAGCACTTGCATAAACTACGCTTCCTGTTCCTATGGACCTATTGCAAATCAAAATTGGAATCGTAAAAGATAAGTGCAGTTACGCCTTTTCGCAAGTTGCCGAGATTGTCTCCATCTCGGCTGTTAGGCGTAAAGCCAAATCATTGCATAATGTAGTGTTTAGATGTAACGGATTATTGACAACTTGCTAGGTCCTGCCCTGCGTTGATTATTTCTTGAAGTAAATAGTTCGAATAAAGGTAGATACCTACATTTAAATACTTTTTGGTTACTATGTAACTTATTATTACTGATAGGTAATACCTAAGCTTTAAGTACACCCCAAACAATCGCAGCGGACTATGATAGTAAGTTTTTCTATTCTTCTTTGTTTTTGATTTATTTCTATGGATTTTTTAAACCTATCATACGTACCTACTTGTACCTACGTTGTACGTTGTACGTAGGTACCTACCTATTAAAGTACGGAACGCTTGCGGCATTTCAGAATGTATACACTACCAAAAGCTCTTCGTAACTCAAGAACTAACTTAGCACTCCTCTGTTTTTACAACTTATCCACCCTGTGTTACGAAATGTTGATTCACCTACTTCTACTACTTCATTTAATAGTGCCAAGACATATTTGAATTGAACAAGCGACTGTCCACGAGACCCCTCCATAAATTCAGTCACAACCGAATTAACGATAATGCGGTGTTCGCTATTCATCAATCACATGTTTTCAATACAGTGACTGAATTTCAAAGTGGCCATTGTTATTTTCGCATAGGTAGCAGTCCCTCATTAATATACCGATGGCAGAAAAAATGACAATGGTAAGCATGTAGGTATTAGGCAAGTACATATCCAAACCGTGTCACCGTCCATAGTTTTGCGGCATTCTGGCTAGTTGGGCCCCCGCGACCTTACTAGAATACAAAGACAGGTTGACGACGACTCCCTGGTCCTTATGCAAGTCAACACGCGCGGTCACCGACTCTGCCCTCCCCTCTCCCTGCCCCCTTGACTTGTCCCCGCTACCACGTGCTGCTTACACCGGTCACACATCTACCGCGAAAATGGTCATTTCCACGAACACACCGGAAACCCAAACGCACATTGAAATATTAATCTTACAGGTTTACCGTCCTCTTTTTTATTATCAGCTAGATGATGCCCGCGGCTTCGCCCGCGTGGATTTTGGGTTTTAAAAATTCCGTGGGAACTTTTTCCAGGACAAAAAGTAGGCATAGAAGCCCGTCCCCAGGATACAAGGTATCTCTGTACCAAAATTTCGTAAAAACATTTAAACGCATGATTCTTTAAAAATCCCGCGAGATCACCACGATAATTTTATGTATTTTTATCTGGGTCTTCCCCTCATTAGGTACTTATGAGAAGGAAAATATTTAATACATCGATAAGATCGATGATTTAATAATAGGAAGGTAGTGTAAGTCTAAGAACTTATTACTTAGCTAGGTACGTACCTACCTACTTAATTAATATTATTGCATTTCACAATTCTTAGATTCAGATAGGTAGGTACCTAGTAAGGCATAGCAGAATTATTCCTTTAACGATTTTGCCTTACTTTACTTTTCCTTAGGTAGGTAACCTATAATAGTATCTACGGTTACCTATCTGTAAATAGGCCCCATAGCTAGTGAATAGATGAACCTTACCTGAAGGGGTTTGTCTCACAAAATATTAAGATTTAGGACAAATAAATCTTGTTATAATCATAAATAATGTTGGATCTTAGAGTAGGTTGACGGTAGTACCTAACTATGTAAGTATATCTAATTCTATCAATCATCTACCTACCTATTTCCTGACCACAACAATGTTTAAACGTCGTCGTTTGAACGTTCAAAACACGGAAGTATTAGATAATAATAGTCACCCACAACACAATAATGAGGTTACGAGCGTGTCGCGGAAACACAGGGCTCTTCCAATGTTTCCTGCATCGAGTACGGGAACTTGGGATTGCCACAAGCTTATCTCCATCCGTATTGGGTAACTACAGGAGGCCTGAAACCTGACCGCACACTAGAGGTGATCGTAAGGGCCGTACGCGCCGAACGCGATTCATTTTCAGTGCCTAGGTAGTAAAAATGCGAATGATGTCAAAAACACCATCAGTATTTTGCCACAAGTCATAAAATGTGGGCTTCAACTGAATTTAAGCTAATCCGATGCCGTCAACAAGTGCTACTGAAGTTTTAGGCCCGGTTCCTCAGAGATGTGTTCAGTCGACCAATGAGATTCTTAATAGATGAGGGGATAAGGTAAAAAAATATCACGTCATATTTTTTAATTCTGATTGGTCGACACACATCCCTCTCCGCTCCGCTTAGATGGAAGCCTGGAACCTGAGCGATGGTGCGTGCCTACCTACTAAAAAATCGGTGGCGTTCGGCGCGTGCGATATGGCAGAAATCTGCGATAAGAAACGACACTTGATGTAACCACAAGTGCCGCAACCTTTCCGCTGACGCAATCCCCAGCTGGTCCTACAGACGTATTAAATAGTGTCAGTCGTACCGATGCGGAAATAATTAGACTATTGCATCATCGCTCTGAACAAGTTTCGTAAAGGAGTATCGAGTTCATATTTCTTGTGTTGCCTGTTCAAAAAAAATTAAGCAAGCACCTACCTTTAGGTACATTTACGCTAGATTAAGTTGATCTTATGTCCGATATAAAGTTATTTAAGACTCGTACATGCAAGTTAATACCTACTTACTTAATTTATTTTTAAGTATCTACATGGTCGATGTTTTGTTGCCTCGTTTATTATTAATATAAATATTCTTTGAATGCAACGATACAAAACAATAAAAGAAAAGAAGGCTACCTACCTAACTTGTATAAAAAACAAATTAAAATGCAGAAAACACCCTGATGCCCTCTACGATTCCTGATACGAGGCACTGCTCATCATTATTTAAAAACAAAACAGCCGTTGACATAATCGCGCCTCCATATTGGGCAAAAATACATTGTTTAGTGTATGTTCCCGAACAATAGAGTTAACAGTAAGGCTGCTTCTTATTCCGCTCGGATACGGACACAGAGGGACCGGTTGAAGTCTGTAAATTCCGTACATTGTAATTCAGATGGGATGTCGAAACGCACGAGTCGGCATGCGGCTATGCGGATGCCTCGGTCGGGGCATAGGGTTTAACGCACTTTGAAGTATGATATAAAACTTTAAAGTTTCCATAAACTGCGCTAAGTATATTAAGCGACTTTAAATATACTGTTCTAAAGTCATTAAAATAATAATCGACGTGCTCTGGCATACTAGGAAGCTGTAGCGTTGGCTCCTTCCGCATCTTAGTCAACTTATTAATCACTAAATGTCTCGCGGCCAATAAAAGTGCGGCGTTTATAGACCTGCCACATAATTCTCATAAATCTTCAGCCAAAGAATGGTCTGAGCCCGTGAACCCAACCCAACATCACAGAAACAGATTTCAAAGGCACGTCGTTTTTCATTGGCACAATAAAATCAGGTGTTCATAGAAGTTTGTCATTTTTGAAACCATTTCGTGAGCACATTAAAATTATAATGGACTTTATTTTGTGTGAATGTGAAGATAGAATTTGTTTTTTTTTACTTCTTAGGTACCTACCTTCTTACCTACTTATCTACTACGTATTTCCGATAAGTTTATGTTTTCGTAAACCTACAGTAGCTACCTTACCTAAGTCTACAGAAACTTACATTACCTAGATATCACACTTATCAGAGCCGGACACTACTCCACGCTTTATTTTTTAACCCTCATATTTTTTCTTTGATCAAATCTTAAGTACCTCTAGTTAGGTACGGTATAGTTTTGCGGCTGAACTCTGCATTCAATTCAGCACCATCCACTTTCTGTCCATTACTATTTTTGATTCAAACCTACCTGATTTTTTTTAACATTTTGTAATTCGAACCGCGAAAAATCCTACTAAACAAATAAAATAGGTGCACGAAGTTCCTACCTACACGTCATGCTTTGTTTGTCCACATATCATATTAAAACATTGTTCTCAAGAGTATAGCGAAATGATTCGACAGTTTCACACAAGTGGTGTCTTTGGTTATCCTATCGCACAATCAAAATATAACCTTTCAATGCCTTTGCGAACGGCTGCCGAACTTTTAACAAATCTCTTGTCAAAGGGCCCCGCGCCGGACTGCCGACAAAAAGGTAAAAACAATCCAGTCAAGTGCGAGTCGGACTAAGCGCACCAAAGTTCCGTACCATCACAGTTCACGACAGTCAGGGAACTTCTAACAAAATATCGAGCCTTCGACGTCACTGGCAGGCGTCAAAATGTCAGTAGGAGAGCGTGTCTTTGATTTGATGGTTTTTGCGGCACCAAGCCTAATATTTGACATGTTCAGGATCAAAGCGAGAGTTCCTTCATTGTAGTTCACTCTGGTACCATCGTACACGTACAAGTATTTATGCACTTACTTTTTAATATTTTTTTAAAATTTGCATGATGGCCAGCCATTTTGAAATTCCCCATCTTGTTTTTTAGGGTCCCGTATCCAAAGGGTAAATGGAGCCCTGTTAATGTCACTCGGCTGTCTGTCTGTCTGTCCAAAACTGAAACCGGATTTTTGTTTTAATATCCCTACCATGTGGGGTATCATTGTCTAAAGCTCATTTTGTTTATTTTTTATTTATTATCTTAAAAATACCAGAAATTGGTGGCCGTCAAAGTTGTCCATTTTGGACCATCTTTTACTAAACTTGTTAGGAATATGAAATTTCGGTTAGTATATTATGTATCTACCATATACTTGGTACTGTATTTAAATATAACAAACACTGAAAAGGTAAAAAACAACGATTCCTAAAGTAGTTTGTAAGCTGTAACCAAAACATGAATTATTTTTGGTTTTGCTGTCGCGTTTTGTTGCGATTCATATCGGAACTAGAGTTAGGAGATGAAATATTTCATACACCCAAAATATGTTTTTCTTATGTGCGAGACTCGCACTTGGCCGGTTTTTAATTATTATTTTTTGTTGTAGCGGCAATAGAAATAAATACACTGTGAAAATTTCAACTCTCTATCTAGGTAGAAAGTATGGTTCATGAGATACGGCCCGCTGACAGACAAGCAGACAGACGGACAGACCAATTACGGACGAACAGCGGAGGCTTAGTACCTAATAGCTGGTTTCGTTGGTACTACAGAACCCTAAAAAGCGGGACATCGATTGTTATGAGTTGACGCAATATTTATTGTGAGAAACCGCCTTTTTTCCGTTTCCTACATGAGTAGGTATTTATATTTCACATTTTGTAATTCGATATGTCACTGTTTTTTTTTTATGTAAAAACCCATAAAAACCAAAAAAGGCGCAAGGTACCTTTGCACTTATTACGCAGGCTATACACGATCAAGTTTATTATACCGTCAAGTTTGCAGCGGACTTGAAATAGTTGTCTGCGCGCATACGCCCAGATAACCATACACCAACAAGTTTACTGGACGCCGCCGCCACCGCCGCCACTTTGACGGTAAACTTGAGCTTGATGTGTAGGTACTCGTACGAGTATATAGCCAGTAGGAATTGCAATGCTGGATCCGCAATCCACCAATCCAGCTGGATCCAGCACGTTTTTGAGGCTTGCTGGATCCAGCATGTGACGCTGGATCCAGCGGTGCGGATCCGCAATCAGCTAAAAACAAGTAACTAACTTCCTTTTCGCGCAAAAACCACAGAATGTCTATCAGAAAAGTAAAAAAGAACTGTAACAGAAATGATTGGATTCTCAAGTCTGAAATTATATTATAACTTCAGCTTCTATTAAGATTTTAGAATTGGGAATTGGGATAGGCTACGCAATTTTATTTCGAAAATTAGTGAGACTGAGAAACTGAGAACCCTACAAAGTTAATAAAACAAGTAGCTATTTATAAGGGGAGTTACCGTAAAAAGAAAGCAAGGTACGTTTTTGGGTTCAATGTTTTCGTTCTGGAAATTATTTTGACCTGCAGAACAAACCCCTTGGAGATCCTAGTTGACAGTGAAGTATTAAAAGATGATTGTGGAAGACGATCCATTGCAAACCTCGTCAGAGTTAGCGGTACACTAACGTTAGCGCTAGCACTTGTGAGTGATAAAACGATTTTAATTCACTAATAACAAATTGCTTTACCGATTTGTTATTAGTGAAAGCTCGAGAAATGGGTACTGCATGAATTGCGTGAAGCACAACAAACCAACAAACACGCTTTGGGTGCTGCGTTACATTACTCAATCGTCACAATAATGAGGGAATTTTGCATCGTATTGTTACTTGTACCTAATGTAAAATGGATCTGCAAGTACGTCAGTCAGAAACGCTCATCACAGTGGTTGAACCCAGCAGAACCCGGCCAAATCCTGTCCCAAGCGAAAGTTGACTCAGAAAAAGCTATTTTTGAGTGTTTGGTGAACCAGTAGGTACTGACATCATACACTATAGCTTCCTAAGATCTAGCCAGACGATTACGACAGATATCTATTGTCAACAATTGCAAACCTCGATAGAAAAGCTAGCCGTTAAACAACTGAGACTGGTCAATAATTGCTCTAGTCCATTGCTGCTTCAGGATAACGCTAGAACTCATATATCACGACAGACGGTCGCTAAATTAAGGAGCTGTGATTGGAAACACCTTTCATACTCCCCGAACCTTGCTGCAACAAACACTTTTTCGGAACTTAGACAATTTCTGGCAAGGAAAAAAATTCAATTTCGATTCAGTTCAAAGGTTCTATTGCCTCCAAAGATTTTATTAACTCTCGCTTCCACAATTTTTTCAGCAATGGAATCAATGAATTACCTATAAAATGGCGATAGTGTATATAGATAATGAATATACTTCGATTGATTAAATAGATACCTAATCTCATTAAAAAAAAGTTTTTTTGCCATATAAAACGCTTTTTTCATAGATAAGAACCTCATATTATAACTACAAACAAATATAGGTAGCTAATTATTAAAATTTATACTGTTAAAACAAAAAAAATGTTGCATTTCTTTGAAAAATCAATAAGTGCTGGATCCGCGCTGGATCCAGCTGGATTTGCTTCAATCCAGCAAAAATCCAGCTGAATTGAAAATGCCGCTGGATTGCAATCCCTAATAGCCAGTGATCGAGTGAGCTAGTAATCTACATCTAGGTAAGTATATTACATTTTTAATTTATTCAGATACAGGTTAGCCGTTGACTGCAATCCTTGGATAAATTAAAAATTCATTCAAGCTGCAATCTCACCTGGTGGTAAGTGATGATGCGGTCTAAAGATGAAAGCGGGCTTACCTGGATGGTTACACATAGATAGGATAAGACCTATTATAAAGAAAAGAGAAAATCTATACTTATAAAAGAGGAAAGATTTATTTGTTTGTGCCTGATCGATAAACTAAAACTAGGTACCTAAACCGATTTTTATTATTCTTTCACCACTAGTACTTAGGTATTTACTTACTAGGTACCAATTTAATAATGTTGACTAACCTAACGAAGTTGAGAGTGAAGTTAGCAGGAAGAAGTAAGCAAGAATTTAAATAGGTGGTGATACCTAACATATATCTATACTTAGTTACGTAAGTTGCCTAGCTTACTGTAAAGATCCCTGCTTGTAGCTATAGCAACCCAACAATCAATATCCGTATAAAAGATAGCTGCAAATTCAGATCTTGTAAGAGAACTTAGCTGTACCCCTCCCCCGTATCTGGGATTGTCTGATTTTATTCAATTATAATTAGGTAAAGTACCTATCTTACATATGAGGGGTCTAAAAGCAAACCCGCCACTTTGCGTAGTTGACGTTTTTCCAATACTAACGAAAAACGCATATCTTTCTTTGCAGGCAAACTAATGAAGTCAAACGTCAATAGAGCTGTTGATGGCAGTAACATTATTTAAAATTTGACCTCATATCCACCCAAATAAGCTTTGTTTTCGTCAAATTTCTAAAATAAAACTTAAAAGAGGCGTTTTTGCATCTAAGTCGAAATTGTAGGCGGATTTGCAGCTCACTAAATATGAAAGGGGCGCTTTTGTATCTGACAAATTATTATGACATCATTATGCAAGATGTTACTAGCATGCTAATAAATATTGACAAAAATAAAAAAAGTGTAAAAGTAAGAAATTCAAGTATTTATTAAAAAAAAAAACAGAAACATTCTAATATTATAAACATTTTGTTGAAATAATAAAAAAGAGAATATAAAAATATATTAAACGCTTAATCCAATTTCTTCGGGATAATAATTACAAAGATCGTGATTTTCATTTTCCGTATCACCATCGAGAACATTTGCATTTTCAGTATCATCAGTATTTTTCGTTATGATATTTGTGTAAAAGTTTAGTTCATCGCCATACTGGGTTTCCCAATTTTCACCAAAATGGCTTTTTAATAAATTCTTTACATCTCCAATTTTGAGTGCACTCACTTTGACTTTTCCTGCTTCTACTAAAGGAACTGAAGCTTTGTACAAACTTTTATTTTTTTTAATGACAGACTTGTAGGCTCCTAGGTCAGTATTGTAATTAACTTCACCTTTTAACAAGCATCGTTGGGGGTTATTTTTAACTCTCTTCAGATAAAAACGTTTACAGGGCAGAAATTGGAAATGATATTCACCTGGCCGCTTAAGTGTATTCATTCCCAATTCTTTCCAATTAAAAACAGAACAATCCATACCGAGCTTTGTGACTTGCCCATATTTCTCATATATATCTATATAGGACTGTGGGTGTATTATCTGTTCCATGTTCTTTACTTCTTTTTCTATTAATCCAAATACCCTATCCGCGGGCAAAAATGAGTGCCCGGGCACTGGAAATATCAGCTCTATTGTTTTAAGGTTTCTGTGAGCTTCATTTACTAGCCAATATGAGAGCATGGCAATCATGGTACTATTTTTATTTTGAGAGCCACAGCCATCTCCCATTAATCTTAGAACTTTTTTGCCTTCCAAGTTACAATTTTTAAGAAAAAAATATAAAGCTGATGCAATTTCGTTAGACGATTTTCTGTGCGTGTTTTCAGTCCAACAATTTATGTAAACATTTTCTTTGGAAATGTTCTGAGTCTCGTTTCCTTTTACTATTGTAAAATTATAGATGTACAGTTGGCGACTATAGTATGCCGACTGATCAGGCACTTTCGGTAGCACCTGATTTTTTTGACAATCAAAACTAATGGTCAATCTGCTAGGATCGTACTCCTTCAAAAACCTGTGAAAGCATTTCGCCTTCAATTTATGCAGCCTTAGTTCACCTATTAAATGGGCCTTTTTTGTAGAGTCCTGTTCATGTTTGATTCTCTCTGTAAATGATAAACATTTCGAGCATACGTCTACCCTTGGGGTAACAAAGCCAATGTTGTAAGATCTATTAAATATATTTCTAAAGAAACATTGCCGAACTTTTAAGTGCTCGTCGCATTTTTGGTTGTACATTCGCCACATTTTACGAATATTGAGTTCCGATGGAACATATTTACGTACAGAGGTAGCCGAGCGACAGTAGTGGGACTCAATACATTTAAAAGATTCTATGAACTGCATAACTGCCGTTTTTTTACCCACATTTTTGATGGATGTTCGGTCTCCACCACGATTCTCCTGAGGAGGTTTGCCAGAAGTATAATAATTTTTAGCAATTGTACGGATTCTATGTTCCGTAATGCTTAATACTCTTTTAAATAATTTTTGACATACTTGCATTATTGTATAGGGTTTTTGGAACTGTCGAATGTAAAGTCTAGTGTGACATATCAATTCACCTCTCTTGCGCTCACCACGCTTCTTCCGGGATGGTACCTTTACCTTCATATATTTAAGTATAAAGTTGTCTTGAAAGTTTTTCTCTGGTTTAGAGTAAAAGGCCTCGCGAAACTTTCTGAGATCTTGGGATGTTAGTTTGGAGCAGTTCATTAACTTGCTCTTATGTGTACAAGAGATGGATAAATTTGGTAGATTCTTCGGCATATACCTAAAATCAAAACAATAACGAATGTTACAAGACAACATAATTGCTAGGACAAAAATCCTATGACTTCATATTTCAAAGACTGCGCTGATTTCCACCAAACAAAATAAACAATGTTATTTATTAATAAATTACCAAACCAACCCACTCAAAAGAAAACAGCCAAGTGCGCGTCAGGTAGGGTTCTATAAAATAGTATTCAATTGATACAAATTAAATAAAAAATAATGAAAATATTAAGTAATAATATAATTGCAGTATGCAATAATATAATTACTTATAATATTATTGCCTATTTTTAGTTTTCTTGGATAAAATGACAAAATAAAAGAAGTCCTGTTAAAATCGACTTTCATATTTAACTAAAGTCTAAACACTATCGCATAAACACATCCCACCAAGGTCTCAAATTGGTCTCAAAACACTATACGTAAACGCTTTGAAATCATTACCTTTCACGTTTTTTTATGTTGCGTTTCCAATGCGCAGGGTCCCTTATCCTTTTTCTGGCTCTATTTGGAGCCACTGGTGTGATGTTAACCTCCATAAGCACTCGAAAATTAATAAAAACTGGTTCTGGAAATCTAAGCGTGTTCACAGAAACTCGATCACGGCCGCCATGACAGTATGGCGCTATATTCGCATCTCATTGGCTCAATTCAACAGTGGCGCGTTTGCACCTGATATTAGTCTTCAAACAGGCGCTTTTGCATTTTACCGACGATTTTGACTGCAATTTAATACTGTTTAGAGGCGCTTATGGCCCAAAATGTTATTTCACATTTGTTTAGCCCGAACGTGTCTTTTCACGCATACAAATATTTGATTTTGTGAATTTTATGCAAAGAGGCGGTTTTGCTTTTAGACCCCTCATATATACCACCGGTAATGAAATTCTCTATGACGTCCTTGGGGTGTGGAAAGTTTCCTATGTCAATGAGAAATACTGGCGGGTAAGTACCTACCTAATAACTAATAGGTATAGGTAATAATAAATAATTAATACTCATCTTAGTACTAATTTTAATTTTGCTGTGTCTTTTGTTTCTCTGAATAAATAACGTTAGGTAGGTACTTATTTATTAGGTACAAGGGCTCAACAGATTTTCAAATTATCTTATAACTTACATAGTTAGTTTAAATTAACATGAGATCATGGGTAAATAGAAAGCCCGTATATTCAATGAGTAGGGAGCCAAGCCAATGTATTTTCATAACGTAATGATATAATGATGAATCTCTTAGTTATAACCTAGACTTAATTTCGAAATAACGGCTCTAAGTACCTAGTGTATTATTTATGTAAAGTGACATAAATAATACGCTATGTAGGTAGTTCTAAGACTTCAACAGTTTACAGCAGTTAGTTCTAAGACTTCCACATTTTGCAGCAGGTAGGTCTTAAGTCTGCTGTAGGCTGTGGAAGCCTGTGGAACTCACCGACCAGAAAATAGAACGGCTGCGGGCTGCGACGAAGTGCCATCTGTTTATCTTTGGTCAAACTACCGCATCCGTCATATTTGGGTTTAGAACTGTGCAAACTGCAGCTACAAAGTTCAAATATTAAACGGACTTTGCTCACCATTTCTTCACGCTTTATTTTTTGTGTAGGTAATATTATTATGAAAATTAAAATTATATTTATTGAAATAACTGTTTAACTTTACTTTACATAATATATTAAAGTAAAAAAAAAAGAAAAGATAATGCGTAAATAGAACCGCGGGGATTTCGTCTGTGATGGCGTTTGCTGGCGCGCGTGCTGTGCTTGTTTGGAGTGTTTTTTTTGTTAGGAGTGGCTGGTTTTTGTGTTAGTTGGTATTTTTTGGTGGTGGAACTGACTGGGAAGCGCTCTAAAGGGGCGCCGCGCGTGTGTCGGCGGGCGCCGGTGCAGACGGAGTCCATACTTGTATAAATTCAATAACTTGAAAATATCACAAACTTGACATTGGCTAATCAGAGTAAAGCCAGATTTAAAGAAAACAAGTGTAAATTAAAAATTTATAACACCCCCGACAAGTGAAGGTTACAGTAACTAGAAAAAAGCTGATAACTTTCAAACGGCTGAACCGATTTTCTTGGATTATAGCTAAGAACACTCTCGATCAAGCCACCTTTCAAACAAAAAAAAAAAACTAAATTAAAATCGGTTCATTAGTTTAGGAGCTACGATGCCACAGACACACAGATACACACGTCAAACTTATAACACCCCTCTTTTTGGATCGGGGGTTAAGAGGGCTCCTTCCGTCACTCGTTTCATACAATCGTAGTTCCAATTTCATTTGAATACTAAGCAACCAAAGTCCATGAAATTTTGCAGACATATTCTAGAAACTAATATCTATGTCTGTGGTTTTTCAGATTTCTGTTAAAATATTCGGTTGACTTCGTCTGTGTTGGTGTTAGCTGGCGGGCGTGCTCTGCCTTTTTGGAGTGTTTGGACTAAAAAGCGCTCTAAAGGGGCGTTGTGCGTATGTCGGCGAGTGCCGGCACAGACGGAGTCCATACTTGTATATTTTAACTACCTAACTTGTTACAAATAACAACAAACTTGACATTGGCTAATGTTTGTAAAGCCAGAAGAGAGAGAGAAATATTCGGTTTCAAAGTTACGCGGTCTTAAAAATTTTCATACAAATCTTTGAGCCCCTGTAATTTTAAAACTACATATTTTTAGAAAAATCTAAAACACCACAGACACAGATATTAGTTTCTAGAATATGTCTGCAAAATTTCATGGACTTTGGTTGCTTAATATTCAAATGAAATTGGAACTACGATTGTATGAAACGAGTGACGGAAAGAGCCCTGTTAAAAAATAGGGCTGTATTAGGGCTACCTGCGTCAAATATACTAACATTTAACGCCTGCCAGTGACGTTGAAGCCTCGACGTTTTGTTAGAAGTTCCCTAACTGACATGAACCGTGACGTAGCGCCAATTGCGTCGAATATAATTGTTTGTTATTGATATACAAGTGTAAATTAAAAATTTATAACACCACCGACGATCCAAAGTATCTGAGTTTTCCAAAACATCATTTTCAAATAAATAATTATGTATTTAGGCAACGTCCATCTTGACAGCTTGACATTTGTCTATTGACATAATATTATGAACCTAACGGTTATCTAACCTTCTTTTCTACAAGAAAACTAGAAAAGAGCTCATAACTCTTAAACGGCTGAACCAATTTTTTTAGATTATAGCTAAGTACACTCTCGATCAAGCCACCTTTCAAACAAAAAAAACTAAATTAAAATCGGTTCATTCGTTTAGGCGCTGCGATGCCACAGACAGATACACAGATACACAGATACACAGACACACAGATACACAGATACACACGTCAAACTTATAACACCCCTCTTTTTGGGTCGGGGGTTAAAAACAAAACAATACTATTAGCATTAAGCTACTGATACATTAACAAAATCCACGGTCAATAAGCTACCTGTGCACGTTGTTTCCTCGCTTAGAATGAGATCATCATAATCGATCTGCGACAACCTTCGAACCTACCAGTCTAACATTTTAATGAGAACTATTGTGACTTAGGTAAACACCACGCATAGGCGGAACGGCTCATGTTAAAGCTGTTTTTTATTTAATGCTACTTAGCATAAATGTCTATCAACTACACACAGCCCTAGCACGACACTTATCTAGCGGATTTCAATGATTTGTTTCTAAAAAGCGCGCGTGGTAGCAATGGTTTCTCTTGGGCGCTGCAAAATTCAATTTTTCTTATTAAAACTTGACCATGCTACGATCATAATTGTTAAAATTATCGAGTATTTACTTGAAGTGTTACAATAAAACTTTTAGCACTTACCTAATTTCTGTACCTTGTCATGCCAGAAGCATGGAAAGATGCCACAAGTGTAAATTAAAAATTTTCAACACCCCCGACAAATCATTTTCAAATAAATAATTATGTATATCTAGGCAACGTCCATCTTGACAGCTTGACATTTGTCAATTGACATAATATTATGAACCTAACGGTTATGTAACCTTCTTTTCTACAAGAAAACTAGAAAAGAGCTGATAACTCTTAAACGGCTGAACCAATTTTTTTGGATTATAGCTAAGAACACTCTCGATCAAGCCACCTTTCAAACAAAAAAAACTAAATTAAAATCGGTTCATTCGTTTAGGCGCTACGATGCCACAGACAGATACACAGATACACAGATACACAGATACACAGATACACAGATACACAGATACACAGACACACAGATACACAGATACACACGTCAAACTTATAACACCCCTCTTTTTGGGTCGGGGGTTAAAAAAAATAGAACCGCTTACATAAAAAATGAAGTTGTCAATAACTGTCATTGTCATGTCATTACTCATTATATTGTTTGTCAAACAAAACATTTTTCAAAAGAAGTGGATATATTTTTGTTAAAATTTCATAAATTAAATGTTTCAAAATTGGATAATACCCGAGGAAAAAATGCAAACCACCATAAAAGAACTTTTAGATGCTTTAGGGTACTAATTTGAGTTTAGTTTCATTATTTTTCAGTGTAAACGTACATGTTTATTGACTTCAATTAATTCAATTCCAGATGTAATTTAGAAGCTGATATTGTATTGGATCATCTTCAGAATGATCCTAATTATGGCAACAGTAACCTCTCTTCCAAGCAAGTGAATGAATACGCACAAAGACTAGCACTTAAGGCAACCAATGCAAAAGCATTTTTAAAAAAGTATGAGGAGCTGAGACACCGCAAGTAAGTGCTTTTATTTATTGGTGTAGGTTCTTAAGTAATAATTTGCCGCAACTTTTGTATCGTATTTGAGACAAATGCATTTTAACTTTAGTACTGTATATAACAGGAAAATCAGTTAGATACCGTCTTTAATCAGCCTTTAAAAAACAGCCTTAAGTTAACATATTCTATGCCAAGAAATACAATACGTCAACATTAGTTTTAATACACGATCTAAGAAACTATAATTTACAAAGTGCCTGTAGCTTTATTAAGAGTAATTTTTATTTCCAGCACTGATTATTTGCCAGACTTAATTTACCTCTTTTATAAATTAGTTCACGATGAGAAGAAGTCCAAAATTTCCAAGCCAAAAGTGGCCCCTAAACCAGTTTTAGGTGACAACAAACACCAAATCACCAAAGAAGACCTCCCACAGGTAATATTTTTATTAGTAATACAAGATGATGGCCACAATATCTGTGTAGATTTAAGTTTTTTAAATCTCTTCTGGGAGCTCTTTAATTTTCTGGGATATAAAATAGCCTGTAACCCTCTTTATGTATTTATCTTTATCCATGCAAAAATCTTGTTGGTCTGTAGCTGTATGATTAAAGGGCAAACCAAAAAACAAACAATTGCATTTATATTTAATTTAGTACCTATAATAATTCTAACAATTCCTTCATAAATGATTTTTTTTTTCTGAATAGGGCTCAAACAAGCAGGTGTTTATATTATAGCACCAAAGCAACTGCTATTATGTTGTCTGCCTAAGGAAGTTTTTAATTTGCCCCTTGAGAAAAAGTATCAAAGTTTAGTGAGTTTCTGTGAGCTCTGCTCAGTAGAACTTCTTTCCAAACTGGTGGAATACCTGACATTATCTTGAATTAAATAAATATTTTTGAATTTCGAAATTTTTAAAATGTTTTAGTGGGACCACCTATGTAAGGAGTTGGTTTCATAAGTTGCATGTATGTGAATGGACTGGCACAATGGGTGATTGAAGTAAATTAGGCATCGTTTGAATAGATAGAAATATTTTTTTACGTTTAATGAGCATTTATGGCCCTGTTAAGTATTTTTGTACACAACTTTACTTTCAAGATTTAAAAATAATATTACTAATACTATACTAACAAAAAAATCTCATTACAGATTAAAGATAAACTATTGAAAGCTGTAGATGAGAGCAAAAAACTGGTCATGAAATCATTTGAAGAGAAAGAAGTCAAAACGCTGCCTAACTGGTATAAGAATCTAGATCTGCCCAATTGGCAGAAGGAACATCCTGCTATGTCCTGGGATTTTCCTAAAGAACAATTACCTATTATTTCTTCTTTAGGTAGTTATCTTATTTCTTTTCCCTAATATTATGTTCCTCATATTTAATTAAATAAAGACTGCTTATTATTCTATACTGCTTAGACCTTAGAGTTTAGATAGACTTCATGTTTTTACACAGTCTAACTGCCACTTGACAGCTAAACTCAGTTACGGATTAAAGCAGCAGCTATATAGCAGATAAAAGTTATTTGATGATTGAAAAATCGGCCCTTAAGGGGCATGAGACCGGCCTGCCTGCGAAATTCAAATTTCGCAATTTGTAATTTATTTATTTCTTAAACTGGACCTTTTCAAGTGAAGATTTTTATATGAACCTGTGAGGATGATATTGCCACTGTCGCAAATAAAATAACCATAAGCCTACATTGTCGTATTAGTTTACAAATTGCGAAAAACCAAATTAAATTTGAATTCCGCGGGCAGGCCAGTCTCATCCTTTATTTAAACAAAGTTTTCTTAACTGAATTGTACAACCTTGCTTCAACTTTAGTTTTTCTAACAAATGTTTTTTAGCTGGAATCCCAGTGCTGTCTCAAGAAAATATAATTATAGATGAACTATTGTATATCTTCTCTGGAATACCTGGAAATTTCATAGTCCACCAGCCTGTTAAAGACACGTATGACCATAGAACATTCCTTATTTCGGATGACTTGGATGATGCTCTCAAGCAGATAGTACAAGAGATGTTGCCACTTGCGTCTAATTATTCTATAGTGAGAAGGTTTATAGAAAGTTGTGATATGTGGTCTGGTCAAGTGCTGCATGCATTAGTTGGTGCTATCGAAATCCTATTGAAGGACTATTATGTAAGTATTTTATACTTTTTTTATTCTATGAAAAGTTTACCTGACAGACTCACCTCATAGTGATATGATGCATTCTAAGATTTAAATGATTTGCTTACCTCATAGGAGCATGCCAGTTTATGAATTCTATTCTATATGCATCTTTTGGCGCACAAAATCACCTTAGTATGGCCAGCCCGAGCTCACTTGCTCATGTGACGCGAGAAATATACGGCGCGCTCCTTCGACGGAACTCGCGTAACTCTTATCTCCTATGAAAGAGAAAGAGAAAGAGAGACTTTTATTAAATTTTACGCTGCAGCGCTATGCGAGCTGAAACGCAATATACTGCGTTGTAGCAAGAGTTGCTATTTATTTAATCATCTTTACAGACTGGTCCTTTTGTATCCAGAAGGCGCTATCAAATAAACTGTATGCCAAAACCATAGCTTTTCCAGTAGAGTTGTTGGTAACTAGCCACCATCAAAGACTGAGATAATAAAAACGTTTATTTAAATTCAAATTCAAATTCAAAATGTTTTTATTCAATTAGACTTTTACAAGTTCTTTCGAATCGTCAAAAGCATCTACCACTGGTTCGGAATGCCTTTCCTACCGAGAAGAACCAGCAAGAAACTCGGCGGTTGCTCTTTTCAAAGATTTGATATACAATATTATGCCATGTATAAAAGCAATTGAAGTCCTGCGCATTGCTGGAGCGAATCGAAGTTCAAATCCACGCTTTTTTATCATTTACATAATCTTCGATAGTATAATATGCTTTTCTCAAGAGCATATTTTTAATAGATTTTTTGAACCTGTGTAAAGGCAAGTCCAAAATTGACTGAGGAATTTTGTTATAGAAGATTATACCCATTCCCACAAATGACTTTTGGACCTTCCTGAGACGGAGTGTAGGAGTCGCAAGCCTGTTACGGTGTCTAGTCAGCCTGTTGTGTAGATCGCCAACCTTCTTGTAACTAAGAATATTTTGTCTTACAAAAATTATGTTGTTGTAAATATATTGAGAGGCTACGGTAAGGATACCTATTTCCTTAAATTTTTCTCGAAGTGAATCGCGTGGTTTTAAGTTATAAATTGCGCGTATTGCCCTTTTTTGTAATACAAAAATTTTCCCAATATCTGCCGCTCTACCCCATATTAAGATTCCATAAGACATAATACTATGAAAATAAGCAAAATATACTATCTTTGCGGTCTCCACGTCAGTTAATTGTCGAATCTTTCTAACCGCGTAAGCAGCAGAGCTTAGTTTGCCAGCAAGAGTTGATATATGGGTGCCCCATTGCAGCTTCGCATCTAAGGTTATCCCCAAAAATGTAGTAGTCTCTTCTATTTTCAAAATATCATTATTTATCATTAAATTAATGTTACTTGTGTTCTTGGTATTGGGCAGTGCGAATTCAATACACTTAGTTTTTTTTGCATTTAAAAGTAGATTATTTACAGTAAACCAGTGAGTTACCTGAGATATGGCACCATTTATATCGTCAAAATTGTCCTTATTTCTATCGACTTTAAAAATCAAAGACGTATCGTCAGCAAATAGTACGATATCGCAAATATTTTGGACTACATATGGTAAATCGTTTATGTATACTAAGAACATGAAAGGACCTAGAATAGAGCCTTGAGGAACACCCATTAGTGAGGCTGATCCGGATGACTTCACATCATTCACACATACTGTTTGAATACGATCACTAAGATAGGACGCAATGAGACCAAGCGCAGTGTCTTTGATTCCATAGTGGCTCAATTTAACTAAAAGAGTCTCGTGCTCAACGCAATCAAATGCCTTGGATAAATCACAGAAAATACCAATGGCATTCTGTGACCCCTCCCACGCATAAAAGTTTTTAAAGGCATGATAAGTTTCTAACTCCATCTTTTGAGAGCTAAATCTTTACCCAGCTGTGGGCAAATTTTTTTTATTAATTGCTGCTATATTCTTCATAGTGTAAATTTTTTTTTTCAGACTATGATAGCCCAACTAGAGACGGAGCATATGTCTGCAAATTTAACACTACAAAAGCTCTGGTATTTCGTCTTGCCTACAATGCGCACTATGCAAGTCTTAGCCGCCATTGTTACTAGCATAGGAAAGGTAATAATGACACGAAATAATATGAAATTAATTTTAAGTTGAAGCCGTACATGCAGTTGCATGAGTCGTGGTCCGAGAAATCAGTGCTCAGTAGTGGGCCGATGATGGGTTGATTATGATGAGATGTACTGTTTTAAAAACTTACGCTTGTAATAGGTTAAAATTAATTTGATTTTAGAGTGAATTAAGAGGTGGCGCAGTTTTAACAGTTCTGCACGAAAAGACCAGTATCTTGATGGGAGATGCGCGAGCGCAGGAGATATCTCTGTTCCTCACTGAGCGAGCTTGTCGGCCCTACCTTAACATCTTGGACCAGTGGATACATAAAGGGACTATCGTTGATCCGTTTCAGGTAAAAAAATACGTTTTAAAGTCTATAAAATACCACGAGATGCCTGTGTCTCTGACCAAGTAGATTTAGGTTTATGAAAATCCCATGGAAATTGATTTTTCGGGATAAAAAGTAGCCTAATGTCACTCTCCATATGTTTATTATATTGATGAAAAAAATCTCTTTGATCCATTGCTCTGTTGTGACATGATTGAAGGCAATCAAAAACACCTTTGCATTTATAATATTCTTAGTAGAATAATTGTAAATTCATAAAGAATTTTGCATTTTTTTTAATGTATTGGAAGCAAACAAGCAGGCAAGCTACCTGATATTAAGTGATTACCACTACCCATGAACATTTACAGCAGCACAGGAACTGCTCACATGTCTGCTTTTAGATAAGTTTTTGATCTGCCTCTTGAAAAACCGCATCTCAAAGATTAGTGAGCTTCTTGTCAGCTCTTCCTCTTTGCAGCTTGGGTACCTTCGCAGCTTTAGTTTTAAGTTTACGTAATTAATTATCACCATTAACATAACTACATCCAGCAACTGTCAAATCAAAAGGTGTACGATAGTACCTACTTTGTATAAATTATTTGACTTTGACCTTTACTTCTCAGAAGATCGAGTCCGGCTAACATTTGATCAATTTTTTATTTCATGCATATATTTGTAGGAATTTATGATAGAAGACAATGAACTGATCAACAAGGAAGAGTTGCCCGTAGACTACTCGGCCGACTACTGGGAGAAGCGCTACTGCGTGCAAAGGGACCGCGTTCCCAAGTTCTTAGACAAATTCACTGATATCATACTTAGGACTGGGAAATATTTGAATGTTATTAGCCAATGTGGTAAGTTTTTTGTCCATATTTTTTTTTTCGAAAACTTTATTGCACACACAAACATATATACAGAAAACATTAGAAGAAACTATACTAGATGGTGCAAAGGTGGCCTTATTGCTATAGCAATCTTTTACAGGCAAGCTTTGTTGTACGGATTTAGAGAATTTTGCACGCCATTTCATGGCAGATTGTGATATGTACCTACTAAATAATTTATGTAACATCTTTTTTGTACTACAATCTTGCATTAAATGAATGAATGAACAGAGCGCGGGATGGTGCACAAAGTAAAATATTTTAAGCACACCATCACACAATTTTTATTTAATTGTAGAATCATAAACAGAATTACAATGTGATGATTTTCCAATGCTGTGATCGCATTTTCAACTGGCTAATTTCCAAAATCGTTACCCCGCCTGCCAGAAGTCCACTCATGCTGTACCTATGTAGATATAATTTATTTACCAGTAAAAATGAGCTTGAAAATTAAACTGAAAATTAATGCTTTTCTGCATAGATACTTTTAATTTTCGGTTTATTTTGTACCTTACATAATGTAGCCCTTATTTATGACGGTCCATGGATCTATTTACAAGTGTAAATTAAAAATTTATAACACCCCCGACGATCCAAAGTATTTGAGTTTTCCAAAACATCATTTTCAAATAAATAATTATGTATTTAGGCAACGTCCATCTTGACAGCTTGACATTTGTCTATTGACATAATATTAAGAACCTAACGGTTATCTAACCTTCTTTTCTACAAGAAAACTAGAAAAGAGCTGATAACTCTTAAACGGCTGAACCAATTTTTTTAGATTATAGCTAAGAACACTCTCGATCAAGCCACCTTTCAAACAAAAAAAACTAAATTAAAATCGGTTCATTCGTTTAGGCGCTACGATGCCACAGACAGATACACAGATACACAGATACACAGACACACAGATACACACGTCAAACTTATAACACCCCTCTTTTTGGGTCGGGGGTTAAAAAATGTGTTATTTTACGTATATTTTACCTGCGTAGGTAGGTACCTAGAAGCTATTTAATCTACCTATTTTTTAGGAGGAATTAACGAATGAAAAACGAACTATTATCACCGAATCTCTACATATACACTACCTCAGTATAAAATAAAGTCACTTCCCGCTGTCTATATGTATGCTTAAATCTTTTAAACTACGCAACGGATTTTCACCAATAGATAGAGTGATTCAAGAGAAAAGGTTAGATATATGTACCTACAGTTTAGTCAGTTTAGTATTATTTTTAACCCCCGACCCAATGGGTCCAAAAAAAATGGGTGTTATAAATTTGACGTGTGTATCTGTGTATCTGTCTGTGGCATCGTAGCTCCTAAACTAATGAACCGATTTTAATTTAGTTTTTTTTTTGTTTGAAAGGTGGCTTGATCGAGAGTGTTCTTAGCTATAATTCAAGAAAATCGGTTCAGTCGTTTGAAAGTTATCAGCTCTTTTCTAGTTATTTCTGTAACCTTCGCTTGTTGGGGGTGTTATAAATTTTTAATTTACACTTGTGTGTTAATTTGTACAACTCTAAATACCCGTGCCAAGCCGGTGCGCTAGTATATAATAATACTATTTATCTATTGATATTATTATAATATTATTACTTTTTGGGGAACTAATTCGCCACCTCGGAAACTGGGGTCTCTGCCTCAAATTTTTAACGACTACTTATAACGTCACAATATGGTCACAATTTACTTGTCAGATCTAATTTCACTTGAAATCAATTTAAATTAGAGTTGATTGTGTCTGATAATAATTAATAACCCAAATTATAGTAACCAAACCTATTCATAAAAATTAAATTAAAAATTTAAAAAACCCCCGACACATAAACCTCTAAAAAGTTAAGCTTTTTAAACTTTTATTCATAAATTACCGTTTATTTGTGCCATTCTAAAACCCAATTTCTATAATAATATAAATCCAATAAGGCAGCTAATATCTCTTCAAAAGTAACATCAATGTTATGTTAATTATACGTTCCATGAAATATTTTTGACCGAACATCACTAAATCAAGAATTATCTGAATGACTCACATAGTTTAACATGACCAAAACGAAATATCTCTTTCTAACATGTCGTTGCTTTAAAAATGTACCCATTTTACGTAGTCGTATAATAGTTCGCTTTTTTAAGATATACGATTAAATTGAAATCGACTTTCATCCGATGAAATAAGGAATAAAGTGGCTTGTATGTCATTTTGTTTGTTATTGCATGTCAAATTTTTATTTGACATAACTTTCAAAAACCGGTCAAGTGCGAGTCTGCCTCACACATGAAGAGTTCCGTACAAGTTTTTTTTTATGTAATGACAATTCAGTTGTCGGATTTTTCTGTTTACTTGGGCCACAGGAGTAGAGTGCTTGGGCTATAAGATATTGCTACCTGCCTTTCATGATTCTACGTAAACGGGAAGTACCCAATTTATAAGTTTTGATTCTCTTGAAAGATGACACACAGACAGACAACGAAGTGGTGAAGGAAAACATCGTCAGGAAACCTACAAGCTTAAGAGTTGGCCATAATGCTCCCTCAAAGGTGCGTGAGGTCTGCCAATACGTGCTTGGCCAGTGTGGTAGCTTCTCATTCTGAGAGGAGACTTGTGCTCAGTAGTGAGCCGGCGATGGGTTGATCCTGATGATGATGAATTTTAAACGTATTTTGTCAAAGTAAATAAGCTGAGTTCAAGCAGATAAAATATAAAGAAGGTGCGCCTAATGCATCATCCAAACCTGCGCGACAAAGCGACTACGATGCGGGAACCTCAGCCGCGCGGAGGGTCATCGCCTCCTACGATATTTAATGGTGCCATGCACACCTACGCGACTACATCTTTTTTTTCTACAGATACCTACTGAACCCTAAAAATAGTTTGACTATGGTTTGGGTTTGGGTTGATTGTTCGTGGCCTTTGGTTGACTGTTGGATATTATAATTGAATTGATGAATTGATGTTTTCTCGTTTAACTGTGATTATAATATTTTATAAATTAGAAACTCCGCGCCTACGATCCAAAGTATCGGAGTTTTCCAAAACATTATTTTCAAATAAATAATTATGTATCTAAGCAACGTCCATCTTGACAGCTTGACATTTGCCAATTGACATAATATTATGAACCTCTGTTACAATAGTGAAAGATCCCAGGGCCACCAGCCGTCACGTATTTTCTGACGAACGAAATGTGGACGATTGAGTAGTGTTAGTATGTACTAAGAACGCATGCCTACAGACCTGCTAGCTTGCTTAGACGGCCAATTTTCAGGTATCAGGTAATCAAGGTACATAAAAACATTACTTACCTCATGTAAATTCTCCAATTTTTTTAATTTTTAGCTGATTTTTTTATATTAATAATTAATTGACATAAGTAAACTATAAGAGAGTGAGAGAGAAGTCAATATATCCTAATACATGTCTTACTCAGTCTCATGCGCGTATATAAAACCACAGAGGCATTAAAATTGAATTTAGGGGATAATTGGATCTGGATCGGTCTGTCTTCTTGTAAAAGGTTTTAAAATAGTTGTCTGGTGGACATATATAAAAATGGAGCATCAGAATTTACGTGCAGTTAAGTAATTACTTATTTTGGGAGCTTTAAAGCGTCTGCAAAGCAATACGGCCGACGCGGGAAGTGTCTGGAAGTATTGGCGACATATTTTTAAGGATATTGCCTAAAATATACGTAAAAATCAGTTTGGAGAATTTACGTGAGGTAAGTAATGGTTTTATGTACCTTGATTATCAGATACCTGAAAATTGGCCGTCTAAGCAAGCTAGCACGTAGGCTAGGCATGCTTTCTTAGTACTTACTAACTCTACTCAATCGTACATATTTCCTGTGTCAGAAAATACGTAACCTCTGGTGGTCCTGGGATAAAAGTAATAAGAAAACCAGAAAAGAGCTGATAACGTCCAAACGGCTGAACCGATTTTTTTGGATTATAGCTAAGAACACTCTCGATCAAGCCACCTTTCAAACAAAAAAAACTAAATTAAAATCGGTTCATTCGTTTAGGCGCTACGAGGCCACAGACAGATACACAGATACACCGATACACAGATACACAGATACACAGATACACAGATACACAGATACACAGATACACACGTCAAACTTATAACACCCCTCTTTTTGGGTCGGGGGTTAAAAAATAATTGATTAGGGTACCTATTTATATTTTGTTGTATATTTTAGGTAAATCAATAGCTAAGGCAAATACAGAAGAAATCAAGTACTCGCTCAGAGAACAAAACTATGGTGCTATTATACAAAAGGCGTATGCGTTCGCGAGCAAATCTCTACTGGAACTACTATTAAAGGAGTATGACCTCATGGGGCGACTGAAATCGGTTAAGAACTACTTTCTGATGAGTCAAGGGGACTTTATAGTACAATTCATGGATGCTACTGAACAGGAACTGTCCAAGAAGATTGATGATATTATACCATCCAAGTTGGAGTCGCTTTTAGGCCTGTGTCTTAGGTAATTTGTCTTAAAACATTTAACAAGAATTTCGGTTTTGCGTGACATCAAGGTAGATTCTTCGGGCACACGTCAAATTAGACAGCTCTTGTATAAAATGACACCTTCATAAATTGAATTGAGTTCTAACATCATAGAATGCGATTAAAAAGCCTGAACCAAGGGCCTTAAATAGGCATATATTGACTCTCTTTAACTTTCAAATTGTATCTTGCTCCAAATCACAGTTATCGATGTCAAACAACATGGTCTTGTATGAAAATATGATATCGTTTTTTTTTTTTTCTTTAAATCTGATTACTCTGATTAGCCAATGTCAAGTTTGTGATATTTTCAAGTTATTGAATTTATACAAGTATGGACTTCGTCTGCGCCGGCGCCCGCCGACATACGCGCGGCGCCCCTTTAGAGCGCTTCCCAGTCAGTTCCACCACCAAAAAACACCAACTAACACAAAAACCAGCCACTCTTAACAAAAAAAAACACTCCAAACAAGCACAGCACGCGCGCCAGCAAACGCCATCGCAGACGAAGTCCCTATGATATCTTTAACGACATAAAATGCGATTAAGGACCGAATTTGTAATGAAAAATAATGAATTCAGAGTTTACTACACCCTATTATCAAATGTCCTGAAATTGAGGGCTTTGATTTCGCATGAAAGAAGTGGAAGACCTGATAGAAAGAGCTTGACTGTATAGAAGCTTACAAGGCATAGCCACTTTTTTAAAACCCTGGTTCTGCTAAGGGATTTCTATAGGTAGACACTATGCTTTGGAAGGACTTTATTCCTTCTTATGGAAAGCACATGTTATTACAATTACACACATGCTTCCCATCTATATTGGGGCAAATCTCTAGTATCGTTGAAGATACATACAGTATTTGTTCTTTTACCGTACTTTTCATTTCAGACTGTCGGCAGCTAGTCACGATCCTTACAACGAAGACATGAGGGTGGAGTTGCTGCCCTACGATTTACAGTTCCAGATGTTCAAAATTCTCTCCATCGAAACAGAGGAAGAAAAAGGTTTGTCTTACCTTCCAAACCTGTGACAAACACATATTTTATTAATTCATTTTTAAAAGACAAAGCAATAAGCAATAAAAAACCGGCCAAGTGCGAGTCAGGCTCGCGCACCGAGGGTTCCGTACTCGGGTAATTTTCCCGACATTTTGCACGATAAATCAAAAATTATTAGATATAAAAATAAACAAAAATCTGTTTTAGAATATACAGGTAAAGCTATTTCATATGAAAATTTAAACACATTTTAACTCGTTTTTAATGATGTAACCATAAATTCACGGTTTTCAGATTTATTCCTGTACTTGTGCTATAAGACCTACCTAGACCTACCTGCCAAATTTCATGATTCTAGCTCAACGGGAAGTACCCTATAGGTTTTCTTGACAGACACGACGGACGGACGGACGGACGGACGGACGGACGGACGGATGGACGGACGGACGGACGGACGGACAGATAGACAGACAGACAGACAGACAGACAGTCAACAAAGTGATCCTATAAGGGTTCCGTTTTTTCCTTTTGACGTACGGAACCCTAAACCTCAAAAAGTATATAGTGCTATATCTTGTACAATGGTATGAACCCCTTTCGTGTGGGAGACTAACTCACACTTGACCAGTTTTTCTCTTTATTATATATTAGTTGATATATCTATAGGTATCAAAGCACTAGCAGGATTTAGTGGTGGTCTATGTTTGCGGCTGACCTTAACCCGTTGTTTGATTCCTGTAGAGTACAAACAGAAGGACTGCTTACCGCTGACCGGCATAGAGACGTTCTCGTTCGGCATGGAAGTGAAGTGGCCAGTGTCGCTGATCCTGAACCACAAGGCCATCGCGTGCTACCAGATGATATTCAGGCATCTGTTCTTCTGCAAGCACGTCGAAAGGCTACTGTGCAGGTAAAGAAATAATCTCAACCCATCGGCCCAGTTGTGGTTATCAGTTAGCTTTTTGGTATCATAAAAAATACATTGTTATTTTATCTTGTAACAGAGTATGGCTATACAACAAAGTGGTGAAGAGGTTCTCGGAAGCGCGGCTGTACGCGGACGCATTCGCCTTGCGCCAGCGTATGCTGAGCTGCGTGCAGCACTTGCAGTACTACATGTGCGTCGAGGTCATCGAGCCCTCTTGGTGCCAGCTCATACAGAGCCTTGACAAGGTGAGCCCTCTGTAATCTATATGCGGACGCGGTCGCCTTGTGCCAGCGCATGCTGAGCTGCGTGCAGCACTTGCAGTACTACATGTGCGTCGAGGTCATCGAGCCCTCTTGGTGCCAGCTCATACAGAGCCTTGACAAGGTGAGCCCTCTGTAATCTATATGCGGACGCGGTCGCCTTGTGCCAGCGCATGCTGAGCTGCGTGCAGCACTTGCAGTACTACATGTGCGTCGAGGTCATCGAGCCCTCTTGGTGCCAGCTCATACAGAGCCTTGACAAGGTGAGCCCTCTGTAATCTATATGCGGACGCGGTCGCCTTGTGCCAGCGCATGCTGAGCTGCGTGCAGCACTTGCAGTACTACATGTGCGTCGAGGTCATCGAGCCCTCTTGGTGCCAGCTCATACAGAGCCTTGACAAGGTGAGCCCTCTGTAATCTATACGCGGACGCGTTCGCCTTGCGCCAGCGCATGCTGAGCTGCGTGCAAATGCAACACGGCCTCAAACAAATTTTTAATAGCGGTAAAATAAGAGCAACTTTACGAGCTAATGTATGAAAAATTAGTTCCCGCCTTCGATTTTGTCCCTAATAAAGGCGAGGTTCTGGTCCAGGGTCAAATCTAGCGAAAAAATGCTTAATTCTATTCCAAGGTATCATATGGCAGGAGGGCGTCATTTCTGTGCTAACAAGACACTGTCGGCACCGCGTTTTTTGCACAGTTGACCTTCTCTCTGGGCTGGTTTCCGCAATTAAATGTTTCCGTCTGTTGTGTGTGTGCATCTTGACCTTGCCTTTATTGGTGAGAAATTTCGACAGCAGCTTCTACGTGACGTGAGCAAAACAACTTCAAACTATTACATTTTTTATTAAGTAATATCCTTTTTGAGAGATATTGACCTAGTTCCAACTTTTATAGTACTCCTATCATCTTTACGATCATTGTAAGTTATTGGTTGAATTTATAAACTTTTCATAACTGCTCCTTCCTTGTGCTTTAGCCCAAGTCAACAGTGGGAAAGTTCTTTTAACACCAGGACGCGTTTGAAACCTTAACAGGGCTCTCTCCGTCACTTACTCCATACAATCGTAGTTCCAATTTCATTTGAATATTAAGCAATCAAAGACCATGAAATGCAGACATATTCTAGAAACTAATATCTGTGCCTGTGGTGTTTTAGATTTTTCTAAAAATATGTAGTTTCAAAATTACAGGAGATCAAGGATTTGTATGTGAATTTTTGAAGACCGAATATTTTAACGGAAATCTGGAAAACCACAGGCATATTAGTTTCTAGAATATGTCTGCAAAATTTCATGGACTTTGGTTGCTTAATATTCAAATGAAATTGGAACTACGATTGTATGAAACGAGTGACGGAGAGAGCCCTCTTCTTTCTTTGTTTTTCTTCTTGCTTTTATGTAAGTATAAGTATGTCTCTGTTTTTTGTTTGAGCGAGTGACGGAGAGACCCCTCTTAATACTTAATACTTAAGCTTTAAGTTTCCGTAATTAATTCATTACTTTAATTTATTTGTCAAACTCAACAATTGACAATCAAAAGTGTACTATGCTACCCATTTTGAATGAAAAACTTTGGCTTTGAGTATGAGCTAATCAGTAGGATTGATTTGAATGCAAGGTGCTCAGGGGTAAGTTAATTTATTAAAACACTAATCATGTTCACTTTTTTATTATTTAAAAATATGTAGTCATATTAAACACTAACTTAAATATGAAGTAGTATCCTTAAAAATAACAAGTATAAAAGCATGATTATAAAAATAAATAATCGCGTCAAAAAATTATCCAAGAAAAAAATCGTTATTATTTAATTAATTAAAGTATTTAAAAAGCAATCTTAAATTAAAAAGTTATTGTCGATGGAATAGCTTATGTATAATTATTTTCTTAAAATTAGACAGTTTAATGCGCTTCCAACTGTTGGAGCACCTTTTTCAGTGTACTTTCTATACTGGAAATTTTTGTTTCATATTTTGAAAGCATATTTTTCACTTCGTCAAATTCGGATACGTATGTCCTCTTATGAATAATGACTTTAGCGTTTTTAACTATTTTTCTGTCCAGTCTGTAGGCCTGACACTGTTCAAAACAACATTTACCACTTTCAACGTCTTCATAATCGTCACTGAATTTGCCAATCGGTTCTGGGCGAGGTATTTCTATTTTATTGTCTTGGTTAGGTTTGACTGTTATTCGATATCTAGGTAAAAAGAATGGAAACAGACTGATTCTTTTAGCGAAAGGTTTTATGCACAGCATTTGTGGTTTGATAATGTTTAAATCTTGTAGGGAATGGGGCAACCAGGACCAGCATTTTAGTGGTTGTGTATACATTTTTCCAATAAGAACACTTTCAAAATAAGATATAAGCTTAATTCTCGATATGTGCCCCACTAATTCAGCGTCAGCTCTTATCTCCTGTGTATCACTAACTGCCAAACCATTAAGTAAATTGAACAAAACAATGGGTACCATGAAAACGAAAACCATGAATATTATATGACTTGTCACTGGGAATGTACTGAATTTAATAGATCCAGCGTCAAACTCGCCGGTTAACATAACTATAGTTTTAAATAGAGACCTTCCTGGGTCTTCAAAAAATTCCTCCTCTTCTTCTTCCTCTGGGCCTGTATTGTTGGGGTTCGGCGCTTTTTGGTCTTCTTGTTCTTCACTTTTTTTAAATAGTGTATAGAAACTCAAGGCAAACGCTATGATTAAAATGCAGTACCAAAGTAAAAATTTAAAGAAATTCCAAGATACAGTACGCAACATTACAATATTTGTTGATAATGTGGGAAATTGGCCAATGAGTAAAACAAGCTCTGCGGACGATAATAGAATGGCAACTGCAGACAACTGTTGTTTTGTGGATTCTGGCGCTGAATCGTTAGACACAATAGCTGCTGTTACGAATATTAAGGCGATTTCCATCCAATTCTCGATACTTTGCAGATATCTTGTCGGTGACACTAATAACTGAAAAAGTTCTCGAATTATTAATAGTATTAGCCCAATACTAGCTCCAATATGAGTTACGACATTTATTGCTTCGATAGATTTAGATTCTGGCTTCTCGGCGCTATATCCCAATATTATATACAAAATTAAACTTAACCATAGAAGTGAATAAAACGTTATGTTTGCGTAAAAGAGGCAACTTATTCTTTGCCACTTTAAATAAAGAAAACTAGTTATGACTGGATGTTTAAGAAGTGGCCGCAACTCTTCGTTTCTTGTCATGTACAGAAGCGCTTCTGTTTCTGGAGCTAAAATAGCCTCGTATTGTTTGACAGTGTTATTATTGTTAGAATTATCCATTAAAGGCACTTTACAAAGCTCATTTTCCAGGGAGTTGTTAGGATAAACGAGGAAACTGTATTTTATACGAATTTCATAGTCTTCGTCACTAGGTCGTTCGCCATTTGGTTCAATACATTCATCCAGGAACGTTTCAAGAGTTCTCGCGTTTATATCCGCCAACGGTGGTTCATTGAACCTGTTGTATAAACCAACACAAGCCCCTCTTCTAAGAAGTTCCAAGACAGTGTCATTGTCTCCATTTCTTGCAGCGTAATGAAGTGCTGTATTATCTTTAATGTCTTGATGATTAATGTTTATGTGGTGGTTAACCTTAGGATTAGTTAGCAGTAAGTTTAAACAACCTTTAAAATCTGCTTTTGGGTTTTTAGAAGCAGACCGCATTCCTTTTACGGTTACTTGAACAAGGGATTCGCTATTTACTGGATCAAATAACGTTGACTCGTTGTCGATAAACATTTTGAGTATTTTGCAGAATCCATTATAACAAGCAATGGCTATAGGACGAGATGTATTTCCTGAACATGTAGCATTTGGATCTGCTCCCGAATTGAGCAAAGTTAATACTACTTTTTCGAATCCCTTGTCGACTGCAATTTGTAACAACGTATTCATTCCATTATTAGCTGCAAGAATCGGTCGATGCTCGTTTTTCTTAACAAGTTTCGTAAAATCACGGATGAAGTTATCCTCTTCATGTCTACTCAAATACGAAAATAATTTATCCACGTCAATCGTCTCTTCGATTTCGGCGATGGAATCGAATTTTGCTATAAGATGTGGAAAAGCTTCTTGCAAATAATATCTCGCCGTCCTACCTCGAACGTCTTTGTAAACATCCAAATCAACAGGGTCTTTTGAATAGTCCAAGATATATGTCACAACCCTCTCGAGCCCCTGCTTTGCTGCTGAGTAAACGGGAGTAACGCCTTTCAAATCTGGAGAATTTGCATTGCAGCCTGCTTTCAGAAGCCGCTCCACCATATCTTCATAAATATCAAGCTCACGTTCGCGATCATCGTCCAAATCCTGTATTTTTTTGATTGCCATTAGTAATGCAGTGTTCCCTTTAGACTTAATGTCCACATCGATTCTATCGTCTTCCAATAGAGCTTCCAAAGCTTCAAGATTTCCATTTTCGACCGCAAAGTGTATCGGGGCAGCTCCGTGGGTTTCATTAAGTCTGTTGACTTGCACTTCATGCTGCAATAACAACTTTACGAATTCAATTTTGTTAGGTTCCGAAACAGCTAGTTCGAGACAAGTCTTGTAATCAGGATATGGGTAAACATGTTCGAGATCAACGGCGCCGTAGTTTAGAAGTTTCTTAAACGTCGCGAAGTCATTTGTTCGAAGAGCTGTCCTTAGTTGCACTTGAGGATCGTTTCCGAACAGGGATCCACCCCTGGACAAGCGGTTCGTGTTCATTTCGTAGCTATCCCGTGTCATATCTCATAACACACTGGCATCTGAAAATACAAAGATTATCTTGTTTAGGTACGTTACGCAATTTTCTTATCGAAGTAAACATTTGGCGGCAATCATTGGTTTAGGCCAGTAATTACCGTATTTAATCAATTAGATTCAATTGAGAATTCTGGGTGGATAGTTACTTTCAAGGGACCTACTAATTTACTTTGTACATAATATATGGCTGACAATTTAATTAAAATCCCTAAACGGTGCGGCGTTAGCTGTGTAAATTATCGTGTGAAGCCCGTATGATTGGCGTATGGTAGCCGTTAGCTGCGTGTTAATCTTTGGAATAACAAGATACCGGTTTCCATGTAAAGCCTTTTCATTAGTGCAAGCTTGTGGTTATGATTCAACAAAAGTTTGTTTGGTATGACCAACTTTTTCCGGCAGCTTTTCAACATTTTGTACAACTATTTATATTATAGGTATAATATACCTAAACAAAGAGCCGTGATACTGATAGCCTAGTGGATAAAATGTTTAACTCTTATTCGGGCGGTTGGGGGTTTAATCACATAATTATTTATCACTTGCTTTAACGGTAAAGGAAAACATCGTGAGGAAACCCGCCATGCACGAGAGTTCTCCATAATATTCTGAAAGGTTTTGTGAAGTCACAAAATAATCTGCACTTGTCCAACGGGGCGGATTATAGCCTACATCTTTCTCGTTCTTAAACTCGTGATCAGTAGTGGGCCGGCGATGGGTTGATCATGATGATGATGATGATAATTTATGTTCGTAAACTAATATTATAAAAGGATAAACTGACGGACTGTCATAACAACGTACAGCTCAAACCGTCAGCTAGTTTAAATAATATGTAGGTTTTATATAAGAAAGAAATTGCATCTGAGCTGAGGCATCATAGTATAACCACAGGTAAAAAGATGGAATACAAATCAGTGTAGGCCTGAACTTGATGCATCGATGGATTTAATATATTATTTTAATTACGAATTTGTTAATATTGTATTTTAAATGACTTTATTTTAAATAATTATTTTATAATTATTTAATGCATAATATATCGAGTTAGAAAAAGCCCGATCAGAAAAAAGGCGTAGCTCTATTGCGGCCGTCGCGCCGGTACATTCAATCTTTAATGATCTCCTACAATAAAGGCTGCCATGAAGTATAATGAACGAATAATTATTCAAAATTTCTCATCACGCTACTTAATGCTTTACGCGCACCGCACGCGCCGCTAGTTTAAGGCCTAGTCAGTCTCAAAGCGGGACGCGCGCGCGTCACACTGAATGCTTGTATGATTTGCAATAGGGTCTTAGACTGTAATCATAAATGATGTGATGTTTTGTGTAGCGATAGTTTATGCGGCTAGAATTCATAACTAAAAAGAATCATTAAAAAAAATAGATTTTTCGTTATTTTTAACATAATTAATTTACCGTCAAGCTGTACGGAAGGCGAATTCTAATGCCATAAATTACAGCTATACAAAACATCACATCATTTTATTACTACAGTCCAAGATCCTATTATTATATTCTATTTTTCTTTAACTAACTTTAAAGGTAAACAAGAAGTAAGAGATGCACTATGCGCGACGCATAGGACGTGGTTTCCGTGAACTACTTACTAACTATCAATACGATCGTGATATAAAGGAAAACATAACTCCAGAAAGTGTATATAGTGTCGGGCAAACTCATATAGCACGTTTTCTTCGAGAAGGTTTCTATGATTTGTTTACCTTTTAAGTCAGCTAAGAAAAACTAGATTATACGAGAAATTGTACAATGAAAAGAGCAATTTCTAGGAGCCGAATTGGATACATTCCCGTTGCGCGGTGTATCTGCCCAAGCCTTTAATAGTGGTACCTACATATCAAGTAATTGCTCCCATTTGCACACTTCTTGTGTTACTAACTTAATTGTGAAAAGCTTTTATACTGTGTGCTTGAATACAAAATGAGCCTTATAATATAAGGGATTGTATCTACAATGCGGTTTTTGCTGGGTTCCTTATTAACTCTAATTTGTATTCGAACTTTATAGCGGCTTAATTGAATAGGTTGGCTATTAATGAAGCATTTGATGGTATTCTATGTACCTATGGTACTGTTTGGTCCGTACCATCAATTTATATATTTTGCATCTGTAATGTAAATTAATAATTGTCTTGTAATTTTGTATGTTTTAGTTTTCACTTCTGGCAACAGTCCCCATTGACTGTAATTTTTTTAGGATTTTTAATTAAACGATAAATTCATTTTAAGATGAATAGGAACAAGAAACTTCGTTGAACAAAGATTTAGATCATATCGCGTGTCTTAAAAGCAGAGCCATTTGCCATGGCTTTCGGATTATTAAGAGAAATATTTGTCTTGGGCTTATTCTTGAATACACCGTGACTAAAGCTTACCTTGAGTTTAGTGATTATGGCATACCTTACGGTTCTTGGAATTATAACTTGAGATTTGAGATAAAATATATTTATTAGATACGTTACATAATTTTTAAATAGTTTTTTTTATTTTTTACATATCATGATGATATATAAAAATTGAGCTAAAAGTGGGTTCAATTCCGTGATCAATAATTTTATTGTATCAATATCTTGATTGTTCGGTAAGTACTTAAACGAAAATATCACGAACACATTGTGTTGTGTTGTAACTATAGGAAACCAAGAGTATCTTATTCATTACTCGCGATCGCCTATGGCTTCGCTTGATGAAACTGTTAATTCTCTTTATCCCTATCCCGTGAGAATTTCGAAAAAGCTGGCCTTATTCTTTGTCTAGATTACAAAGGGAGCCTCATTTCTTAGGTTTCATAGTTAATGTGCTCTCCGAAGCACGGTGGAATCGAAAAGGCCAAATATGGACTTCCAAACTCGGTCGCCCATCCAGTTACCGACTTGGGTCAACGTTGCTTAACAATCGCAATCGATTGATATGCATTGTCACAACTGCACGTCCCTCATTCTCATAGCTAACTATGATATTTTTTTATACTCCTTAGTCCGTTTTAAAAACGTGGTAGGTATTGTTCATATTTTGGTAGGTAAAGTTTATTCATCATTAAATACTTGAGTACAAATTACTTACCTATTTAGATTTAAAAATTTGGAGAGTCAAAACATCTTTTGTCAGGGTAGTAACGATTAAAATAACTGCCATGTTTTCGATAATTTTCCTCAAAACGACGAGTACCTAGGCGCCACAAAATAAACTGAGCGTAAAATAAAACTAAATGTTCAAAGAACCGAAAATGTATTTAGAGTAGTACCTAGTTTACTGCTCGTTCAGCGGAACACTAGCAATGAGATTCCCCACATGTTGAAATACAACAATACCCGTGTTCCCTTTCGTCAGATCGTGACCAGCTACTGTCCGGCCTTGCTCAACGTATTTTTGTATCCAGTTCAATAAATAGCAATTTATCGCCATTGATTAATTCCTTACTTTTATCTCAAAGTCTAGTACTATAAAGATCACTTTTGTGGTCGCCTTTGCAAATTAACACAAATTGTTTTTTTCTTGCTTTTATGTAAGTATAAGTATGTCTCTGTGTTTTGTTTTGCAACCTTATCTTTGTAGGTAGTAGTATAAACAACTACTATTAAGTACATAATATAGAGGAACTTGATTAAGATAATAATTGTCTTGAAACTTCAGTTTCAGGATGAGACTTTGAAATCAGAAGTTTGCCAGTAGTTTTCGTAAAATACCAGGCTTATGTAAATGTTATGTTATGTTATATGCTTGTAAATGTATGAGTACCCGTTGGTATTACCAAATACCAACGAGCTTTTCACCGCGACTTTGTCCGCGTGATATAATTTATAGCCTTTAGAACTTGAGGATAATATAGCAATCTATCAGTGAAAGAATTTTCAGAATCGGTTCATTATTTCCGGAGATTAGCCACGACGTACAAACTAACTTGTACATCTCTTTGTAATGTAATAAATAGATTGAAGAAATAACCGGAATTACCTACTGTGTACCATACGATACTCGAACACTTTCGACCCGCGTTGTTTAGAGAGAAAAAGGCAACGTACCTATAATCATAATCAACCATACAATTATCATTACTAGCTTCCGTTGCTGTTGTGTATTATTATGTTTAACTTTTTGTTCTTTACTCTATTTCATAATTGCTGACCACGCCTTTCGAATTTTTTTACAAATAAGTTTTGTTTTAAACATGCTTGCTTGTTTGATTTAACTTTATTAGTGCTTAGGAAACGCTCGCACTAGCGCTTCGCGAATATACACATATAAATCCTCTTTATTCTTCATTCGTATGAATTCCGAAAATTCCGGGCTTCGTTATAAAGGAAACCTTTGTGCAAAATTTCAGATTTCTAGCCTAGAAGATAATTATATTTTCCTTTTGAGGTACGCAACCCTAAAAATACCTATTACCAAAAGCAGAGCTCCAGTAAGCAGGTTATTGCGTCTGGAAAATATTGTATGAATGAATCAGCATTCGATTCCTTACGATTGCCTTGAGAATACATTCATGCAATATACAAAAGGATATATATTATGTAAATCACAACTCTCCGTATAATGTAGGTAGGTTAATTCAATATTTTTGAAGTGTTTGAATTTTTTGAAGTTTTGAGTGTAAAGTTAACCATATACGTTAAATTATAATAAATGAATAATGAATATTATTTATAACTAACTTTAATATTACTTAGTTATTTTGTATTACTTACTTGTCATTTTTATTGTCAAAAAATAAAATAATATGATATCTTGAACGAATCAAAAACTTTTATAAATTCACAGAGACTTAAAACCATAGAGTCGCTCTATGTTTTAATTGCATATTTTTAATGACTGCTAGTTTACCAGTTTTGAGGTAGTTCAGGTAAAATCACATTATAACGGTCACGTAGGTATATCTACGTAACCTCAATGGCTTTTTTTACAAATAAGTACCTACTTACCGTTTATCAAACAACTATGTGATTATTATCTATACCTGTATGACAAAATACACAAGGGCTTACAGAACAAATACTGCACGATTACGTGAGCCATAGTTAACGTTGGATGGTATCGAGATGGCTTATTTCTGTATCTTGTATCGTGACCTGACCTATTGCAAAAGGATTTTACATGTTACCTATATGTTGTAATGTAGATCCGTCTTAAGATACATGGTTTATTTGTCGAATAAGTTATGATTGCCATTTGCCACATATCCGGCTCTCGACCAACTAAATTACTAAACAGTAAAAGCCTTCCGTTCCGCACACGACAATTCAATTTGGGCTATTGGCAATTCTGCTTTCCGTTGAGTAGGTCGGGGCTTTTTGTCAACATTGTGCTTAATTTGCTTTGCCCTCAAAATAAGATTGACTTTTCTATCACTTTCATCAGGTGGTCATAATGTGTGTCATAATAAGTGTACTATCTATTCGTTAGACATATTTGGGAAAGTAGCTTTTTAGACGTAAGTAATGGGTGCTTTTACACTAGTCTAATACAAATCAAAATTACGCATCAAGTATAATTGGATTTCGGCTCCCATAGTACCAATATTTTGATAATCGTATTGCTATTGTTGTGAACTGCTGAATTTATTGTCTTCTTACTTCAACTGTGCGTACTGGCCAATAGTGGTCCGTAACAAACAGAATATGTAGTAGTGATAGTAGTAATGTTAATCAGAGGTGATTGCGCTCGTCATACTGTAGGCGTCAGGATTTCTGGTCCGAATCTGAGTCTACGTCAATTTCGGAACGTATTTTCTCGGATTTAGATAAGATAGCAAAACGACCCTATAAGCCTAATGTAGTGAAAAACTACCGTTATTTCTATAAGATTATCCACTTTTCATGAATGTAAACATAGGCTGACGATGTTTGTTTATTTTGAAACGCGTTACTCGTAATTGCGTTGCCTGCACATTCAATCGATTCTGCTGAACTCCCGTATCAAAGTGCTTAATAGCCCATAAAAATTCATGTGAAATGTCGGATCATTTACGATACCCTGAACTGCGGGTAAAGCGATGCTGTTTTGAGTTTCTATTTTGAGTCGTTGGAGCGGCGCGGTTTCTGATTAACAGTTTTTACCGAGATCATTGCTACATTTAAACTTGGTGGCGCGAGCGCACAAAACACTTTCCATCTGTACCCTTAGTACGACTTTGCTCATCTCGGCAACGTTGATAAATTTCGAACATTGAAACCATTGATATAAAAATAGTACCTAAAATAATAATATAGTCACAGTAAGATGGACATAAAGTTTATTTTGAACTTCAAAGTTATTAGTTAGTTGTTACCTATTAAAGAGACTTGTTATAGGAATGACTTTATAATTTTATGTCATTTATTCAGTAGGTTTGTTTTTTCTACAAAGTGACCGCTTGGAGCGCAGGATTTAGAAGTATGGAAGAACAACGAACAATTTTTTTCAAATAAACTTTTACTTACAAGTGTTTTTGAATCGTCAAAAGACCGTTTTGGAATGCCTTTCCTACCGAGAAGAACCAGCGAGAAAAGTCAGGTTAACAAGTTAGCTTAAATAATATTCCCTCTGACGTTATATTATTTCGTTACCCAAATCTATCAACATTGTCGAGATATGTAAACTCCTAATAAGCCTACTTTTGTTACGCACGACGGACACCCAAAACGAATTTGCTCACTTCGTATGTTTTCGTTTTGTATTGTTTCCGTTATGCCCGAAATATCACTCGTCGGACTGAGATAAGTTTCCGGACTCAGTTTTAGAAAGGAGACATGTATAATCATAAAGGTTCACTGCCTACTTGTGAAGTAATAAAATCATACCAAATAGTTTTCGCTGCTAACAACCATAGCTGTTAGCAGACACGATACTTTTAGCATCAGTGATCGGCGATTTTTCGACTGCATCGATTCTGCATCTCGTTTTGACGACTTGCTCTATTCGATCACTGTATTGAAATCGCATGTTTGAGCGATTGTTTCGATGCTGTATCACATTTTGATTACTTTCTGCATTCTATCGCTGTATTGGAATAATAAAAAAAAAACGACTTGACCGCTTTGACTGAATATCGTAGATATATGTGTGGAAGGAGTTCAATCGCGGCTTCGAGCTTTCAAAAAGCATCTAAATCGTCGATCGCTGATACTAAAAGTATCGTATCTGGCATGGCCTTAAGTCAAGGACAACGAAAAATTACCGACATATATTTTAGTGATTCTCATAGTTGACACGCCCAAATATGTAATAACTACTACAATACCTGCATTCCTATTAGGAGCCTAATGTTATATGAGGTGATAACAGGTGAGCTACCAAATTGAGTTGTAGCTATACGGGCACCCGTTTAGTTTTTCTGTGTCGGAAGTCAATAATGTATTCATGTGACAAATGAGAGCTTATTATGCATTATTCTCCAATCCCTATATGGTGTTCATGGCGGCATGGGCCAATGTGGGCGAAATAGAGTCACCGGCTATAGTGCATCAATCATCGGTGTTATTGACGGTCATACCGGTTACTAGAGGTAAAAATCAACTTGTTGACACAATATTGTGTGTGATTCATTATTTCATATTGAATTTCAACAGTAATAAACATTTGTCTATGAATAAATAAGATGTACGAAAATGCTTAGAAAACAGCGTTAGATCTTTTAAAAGTAGGTACCGAAAATAGCGAGCAAACTAGCAGCCGGGTGATTTTCACCACCCATGGACATTCGCAGTAGCATCAGAGAAACTGCAAAGCGTTAATGAATTAAGCCTCAATAGCTCAATCGTTAAAGGAGTGGACTGAAAACCGAAAGGTCGACGATTCAAACCCCGCCCGTTGCACTATTGTCGTACCTACTCCTAGCACAAGCCTGACGCTTAGTTGGAGAGGAAAGCGGAATATTAGTCATTTAACATGGCTAATATTTTTTTTTTTTTTTTTAAACTTGCTAGCTTTCAAGGAATTTATTTATGTGCTTCTTTAATAACCCCATCATACGTCATAGTTTTGAGGAAACGGCTGGCGGAAGTTGTTTCTACAATTTATAAAGACGTACCAGAAATTTCCTTGAATAATGGGACTTGGGAAATTAGAGTAAGGTGGTAAAGGTTGTTGCTTCGACGTAAGGTGCAATCACAATAAAGGGAAGGTGTTATCAGTTCAAACAACTTATTACTTAAGTATATCACAATAATTCAAATTATATTATTTTACAAGCTTTCAAGAGTCTTACTGGATACCTACTCAGAATAATTTATTAAATTCTATAAAGAACACGATCTTGACACCTAGTGTTTGAAATTGTTTGTTTTGTTACGTATCAAATTGCTATGTGATTCTGATTCATTATATTGTTTACACAAATATAATGTAATATTAGAATACCTAATTATTAAAATCTTAAGTTACTAATTAATGCGGTATATGAAAAAGCTGCAACAACGTAATTTGTTTTGGCTTTGTCAAAATTTTCCACTAAGTACATGTGTATGTGTAAGTAAGGGCAGTATAATTCAAGTAGGTCCTATATACCTACTCAACAGTTATTATCGTATCTAATGAGAATAGAAGGTACAGTTTAAACCTCTTTCATTCGCCACACTGAATACCCAATAGACTTTACACACATAATTTACAAATTTAACTTCGCAAACAAGTCCGAACCATGGGATATAGGCGTGAGAAAATTTCAACCTATGGATATAAAATTAATAATCGATGCTTCAAAATGATTGGTGGTTCTATTCAATGGATGTTATTCACTTGTCGGCGAGTGCTTACATCTTTAGGTCTTTAAGGTCATCTTTGTCCATCATTATGAGTGTATGTCAATCTGTCTATGGAGACTGATCTATTATAGATAGAGAGTAAAGTTACATAAGACTTTGACGCCCCTTTTGTTTGTATTTTCTGTTTATTTAGATGAAGTCAAATAAAATCTTTGTAAGTTAAGTTATTTTGTAAAACACGCTCAATGATTCACTAACAAGCGCTATGTCCGTATGAATTAATTAAATAAGTAGGTAGTTAATGGGTACTGTTGTAGGCACTCCCTGCGCACCTTTTCATCACTGAGTTATAAAAATCATATCTATTAATCTTTCCTTACAAGCAATCGGTCCAATAGAATGTGTTTTACATATAAATGGTGATTGAATAAGGAAGGTGTAGCTGTAGTAGGTACATTTAATATGTAATATTTTATAATCTATCATCGTTATTAGTAGATCTATTAATTAAACCATAAAAAAGGCAGCCGGCGTTTTGTAGTACAAACATTTGAGTATAAAATATTTTAAAATATAAAAAAATTAAAGTGGCCGCTGCATCGCACAGTTGCGTAATCTCTAACAAAACAAAGGTTAGCTAGGAAGCACTTGGTCCATTACAGAAAAGCTGCATTAAACATTGCTACAATCTCATTTGTTGTGATTGGCTGAATTTATGATATTCTTTGTTCACAACACAATGCATTTCAGCCAATACCCTACCTAGTGAGAGAGTATCGGCCAATCAGAGGTGATTGTAATCATCACACTGTATAGCTGTAACTACGGCGGTAGGCCCAGTGTTTCTACATTCACTATACAACAATTGCTTATAACTCATAATATAGATAACTGTAGGAAAGTTGTATTACCTAGATAAGTATGCATCTGACTCTTGTAACGTAAAACCTGTTAGCTATATCTAGTAGAACCGCAATAACATATTACATCCATACCTACCACTCAGACCAGAGTAAATCCTACTACTTAATGAACTTAGGCTAACTTGTTCCAAACAAAAGCTTCTTAAAAACCATTTGAGCTGCTTTCCTTCAGGCAAATTAAGGCTGCTCAATTTGCTATTGTAATTTATTTTACTTGCGATAGATGTATAAAATTATGCGCATTGCGCATAAGGAGCTTGCTTATAGGTTTTCGTAATACATATTATTATATTTTGTATATGGTCAGTAAATATTGACAGGCGCCGGAAATGCTTGATACTGCAGTTTAAATAGCACATAAGTTAGCCCACTTTATCAATTGCCATAACATATCCCTCGTAGAAGTGTTCACTGTTCGCCGACCCGCATGTCCTGCATCATCATAAATTTTATGACGTCACCCCACCGACCTTGTTCGAGGGCTTCCAGTCAAGATCCCACTTCAATGTTTACACCCACATATGTTTATATTATTGCCCAATTTTTATACCTATTTAAGTAGTCTCATTGCCGCTGTTAAATATTTGAACATTTACGATCTTGGCTAAACCGTCACAATCGAACATTTTGATTCCTGTCCATATTTGAAAGGTAGATGCCTATCTAGGTATTAGCTTTTTATGCAAATTATTTTGGCGTCAATATCTTGTTTTATTAGTCTTCTAATTATTTCAGTTCGTTTATATTCAAATAAAATTACTGTTAAATTAGATATTGTTTTGTCTTTTATGAATCTTTATCGTAAACTTTCAGAGCTCTACCTACCGATATTTCGCTCATGTTTTTTGTATTTGTGCTTACGAGTTTTGTTTAGATAGATAAGCTTTTAACTAGATTTGATAAAAATATTGTCTTGAAATCATATGTATAAAAAAAGTTCATATTTTCAAGGTTTTTTTATTACTTAACACAAAAACATGTCGGCGATTCGAATTGCGCTTAACTTGCAAATCTCAAATCTGGCTGCCTGAATCTGAACCTTTTACTGGACTTGATGTGTGTCTGGTATAGTATGTCATATAGTATGAGAAACAACCCACCTGAAGAATTATGAAGGATGAAACAATGATATCACTTTTCACAGTCACCAAGCACTTGTTCACTTTGTCTGCTATTGGTTTGGCATGTTGTGCGGCCGTGCACTGCGCGCTCGTCGTCCGAGTGAGGCGGCGCGCGCGCAGCCGAGTGGGAGGCGACAACGAAACTTGCTGATCCTGCGCTCGCAAACTCAATTACCGCTCGTAGAGTCGTATTGCTCTACACCACATTCGTTCACAGCCATTTGAATCATCAATCTATTGACCCGGTACTCTTATGGAAGGTTTAATGTCGAATTAATTCGTTAAGTCCTAAAACAAAACAAACAGTTTGTAGGTACGTGTTTGGTCTATTTGCCTACTTTTGTGTCTTCTCCATCAAAACTTGTAAGAAATAGAAATATGTTTTTTATTCAAATAGAATTTTACAAATAATTTTGAGTCGTCAAAAAAATCTAGATACCTACCACTGGTTCGGAGTGCCTTCCCCCCAAACTACCGAGAAGAACCAGCAAGCAAGAATCTCGGCGGTTGTTCTTTTCAAATGTTCAATTTATAAGTTTTTTTCAGTAATAATTAATCCAGTACGTTGCGATGCCACGAAAAAACCGGTTAAGTATAATATTAATTACGAGGTTTAATTAATATTCCTCTTCCAAGTTAGCCCGCCTCCATCTTGGATAGCATCCTCACTTACCACGTTTAGGTTATATCCGTAGGTACTTAGGTGTGGTTAGGTGGCAGTCAAGGGCTAAGTTACGTCTTGTCAAAAAAAAAGATGTTTAGGAAAACGTTGATTTTTTACGTAGCCTTAAGTTTTTGCAGTGGGCGGAGCGGCTTTTCGACAACCTGTAGGCGTTTCTTTTCGTCTGAACCTACGTCACAGCTAGCAAGGTTGCGTTACTCATTGCTTGATATAATGACGGCTATTGTTATCAACGCTTCTTGTATAGGGGATGAATGACGAAATTGTGTTTAAGAACATACCTATACTTCGCGACAGGTCGACATGACAATCGGGGTATGGAGTGGAGGGACGCCCGGTACACCCGCGCTATCCCGCACCGGGTTAGCGTGTGGGCTAACAAACTTTTGAACCAGTAAACAAAACCAAGTAAATATACCTAGTTCGCGACATCATGAAGCAGATTTTATAGGAAAAAATAAAACAAATCCAGTTTCCGGAAACAATATCTATCGCAACAGTCTATTATTTGTCAGTTGTTCATTAGTTGTTATCAAAATATGATCTCCATTCCATGCATTCTAGAAAAGTGAATCATTTGAACGTAACTTTAAGGCAGCTCCCTTTATCAGTTAAATACTTTCTTGATGCATTGGAATGGGCGTAGTTTAAAGTCTACTAAGATTTTTATCTACGATACAAAAATGCATACTAAGGCTCCTTTAAGTCGTGCCACAATCGTACAGGTATGAATCCGGCAAAATCGGTCTCCAGGCACAAAGTGATATGATAATGTGTTATGGTCTCATTCATACGTACCACAATTATTCATAAGTCGCGTTGAACGGCTTTCGGGCAAGTGTGATCAATAGAAATACTTTTTATTCAAATAAAGTTGTGTAAATTTACGTTGTTCTTAATGAATTCAACCATCACAAGTGTAAACGGCTGAACCAATTTTCTTAGATTATAGCCAAAGAACACTCTCGATCAAGCCACCTTTCAAACAACAAAAAAAAAAAAAACGAAATTAAATTCGGTTCATTAGTTTAGGAGCTACGATGCCAAACACAGATACACAGAAACACAAATACACACGTCAAACTTATAACACCCCTCTTTTTGGGTCGGGGGTTAAATAGACACTGCGAATCCTACTGTTTTTAAGTGTAAGTTTTTCTATTTTCCAGGTCAACAACGTAGACGAAGTCCTGGAGCGGCATAACGACTTTCTGGAGTCGTGTCTCGGAGACTGTATGCTGACGAGTCCACAGTTGCTAAAAGCGGTCACCACTCTCTGTTTAGTCTGTGTTCAGTTCTGCACATTTATACAGGTACTCACATATATACTCTTACTAGAAAAATGTACCTAATAGCTAGAAATCCTGAAAAAGAATCTTTTGACTACCTACTAAAAACCTTGTTTGAAAAAACGGTTTCTATACTATTTTGACTATGGTTAACATCACTAATAATAATTTCCCCTTGTGTTTGATTATTTACTGAATCGTAATCTGCATTTTAGTGTATTTAATAATAAAACAATAGCATAAATCTATTAGTCTTACTATTATTGTACATATTTAACATAATGATTTTGTGCCTTTCTGCCGTTCTATTTCGAAAAAGCCTACTGTAAGTAGTTAGTAACATTCGAATTATCGTCAAAAACGTAGGAATTTTCAAAAATGGATGTTTTTAAAACGATATGCTACGTAGGACCAAAGACCATTATAGTTTGGTGCTTTGTAGCATTCATATTAGAAACATCAGTTTTTTGGCAATAACTCAAAATCTACTTTCTGCAGTTAACCGTTATTTAGAAATAGGGCGATAACTTTGAAGAGTGCACGCCACTGATGGCAGGTACACTGTTTTCTTTTTAACGTATACTTACATAACTTAAGGGTGATCGCACACTCAGAGACGGTCTGCAAAAACCTTCAACGTTGAATTGCAGTACGTACGGAGCACGCATCGTGTATTTTCATAAATTAATTTATTCGTGAATCCTTACAAAATCTTTTAAAATTTCGCCGTAGCTCCAGTTATGACTCATTTTGCAACGCTATTGAAAAAAACGTTTCAAAACTGTAAATACGGCGATCATACAAATGAAAGCAAAGCTATTTGTTACGGTGTCAAACATAGCTCTCTAGGAAAACACGTCATCTTGTTCCTATAGATAATAATGAACCGTTGCTCTCTTACGTATTTTTGCGACGCACCCGATGCTTTCGAAATCACTTCACTTGTATTGAAAAATGCGCCTTTTGGGGTTTGTGGTTCTTGAGACCGTGTGCGATCTCCTTGACACGACAGGCTTATAAATTGAACAATATACGACTTTTTTTACAGGAAGACAACAGATTGAAAATTTATTTATTTTAAAGTATGCGTTAGGCATTTTGATTTACGCTCCTTCCACTTGCTTTTTTATTCTAGTATTATTTAGTAATTAATTTGTTTTAATTGTTTAACGCAACCAAAACACATAATTGGCAAAGGAGATGCACAAGTACTTCGTGGACGCAGAGCTTAACAGTATGCTTGGGCCAACGTATGACAATTGTGATTATAGTGAGGTATACCGCATTATAGATACCACTTGCGCACTGAACTACATGATCATGTAATTGAACCACTGCATTAGAGCACATACACTTAGTCATTTATATTCGTAGTATTGGCGACGTACGTACAAGTAAATATGTAATTATTATTAGTTATTTCATCTGACTTGAAAAGTAACACTAAACATTTACCTATACAGCAATTTCTTTAGAAAACCTACAATATAAACTCTCTCTGTATCGTATTCCTCATTGCAGAAGGTATGATCCCTTTCAAATAATCACTTAATGGGAATGGGTTTTTTTGGGTGGACTCCCAGATCCTTAAATTTCTTTAAACGTAATATATACAGGAGATAGATAAATATTTCATATAATTTATTCAGAAATATAATGAACACTAAATCAAACTGAGGCAGTTGTCCTGTTTATTACAAAGATAACTTCTTGAGTTCTTGAGAGAAACTGTTGACGATAGGTTTTCAAAAGTCAATATAGTTTATTTTGGTTCGTAAACCTTTTGCTATTTTATAATTTTTTTACTGTTAAAAAGTTTCTGCAGTTCTTTCGAAATGTCAACTTTAAATAATAATTAATTATTAAGTATAAATTTTATGTTAATAAATGCGCAAAAATAAAAAAGTATTTGTAGTTAAGTACTGCCTTCATGTAGTATTTGTGAATAATCGAAATCATGACATACTGTTGCTTTTTTTCATGACTTTTCTGTTTTAGAGTTTCACGGTGAGTGTTTTATTTTACCTATCTGATTAAGCTTATTAGCTCTTGGACTACATGCGTACCTACATTGTTTTTATATTTTCACCTTATGGATGATACATTTTTAAATATATAACAAAAGTTTCGGAAGCTGCATCCGAACAGTACAGTTATACATACAGTACAGTGCCCGGCAGGAAATATCTTACATATCGATCTTTAGAGATAACGGTTTCATAGAGCGTGGTCTCTGTCGTTGAGACCAACGAAACGTCACATACATAGTGATGACTGACAGAGACAACGCTCTATAAAGCCGAAATCTCTTTCTAAAGTTCGACAATATTAGACCTCAATAACGGAACTAATTCCACCCTACCTTCGTATTGAACAATTTCCTTTTGACAAACCTATGAAGCATAGTACTTTGATGTAAACTATCGACGATCATCACTTTCATTACAATAATATCTAATGTATCGTGCTTTACTCGTAAAGAAAGAGAGGCACCACACTTTTGGTACGCTCGAATCAGTTTGACATTTTTAGTTGTTTTTGCAAATACTATCAACATTGGAGGAAGTAAAATCTTATACTGATAGTACAGAATTGTATAATTTATACAGTACAGAAGATTCACTCACTATGAACGCTATGTATAATGTACTGTATAAATCATTCATTTCTGGACCATATAAATTATACACTTTCTGTCAGGCTGAAGGTTGCTGCGGCGGCACTACGGGCGGTTCAGCGGACTCGTTCTCTCAGTCAGTGTCTCGTTACGGACTGCGGTTCACGGCCGCGCTGCTGTCCGTGCTTGCGATCATCGACCAGATGGCGCGCGACAATAACACCAACAAGTTGCTCAACATATCCGCCAGGTAGAGGCAATTTTTTTTTTCACTGAAAAACAGTGGAGCTACTTAGGTACTTAGACTAGAAATATTGTACAAGAAATGTACATGATTTTAAGACGTTATAATATACTAGAGGATACCCGCGACTTCGTCCGCGTGGATGTAGGTTTTGGAAGATCCCGTGGGAACTGCTTGGTTTTCCGGGATAAAAAGTTGTCTATGTCAATAACATGGACGCAAGCAACCTCGGTACCAAACATACAAATCGCTTGAGCGGATGGGTCCTGAGGGATCCCGTGGGAACTCTTTGATTTTCCGTGATAAAAAGTAGCTTATGTCCGGCCCCGGGATATAAGCTAACTCTGTACCAAATGTCGTCAGAATCGGTTAAACTGTTGGGCCCTGAAAAGGTAGCAGACAGACAGACAGACAGACAGACACACTTTCGCATTAAAATATTCGTATGGATTTTGTTGGCGGACTATAATTGTCCGCAGGACATAAGTCCCTCATCTTTTACTATTCAAACGGTGTTTCGCCATACATTAGTCCGTTGTTAATCCACGTGTTATTGAAGTCGCTGGCAACATCTAGTTGATGATGATGTTTGGTTTTGATTGATTCATCACAACAGGTTGGTGACTTAAAATCGTTAACGCCCACTGAGTTTTTTGTCACTATCATTTGTATGGGATTGCGTAACAGAGAGAGTGCTATACTAACGTCTTACCGCGAATAAGCGAAAACTTTTTATAATATGTTTTTTTTTTTCAGATTAAACTTCAACACGTACTACGTGAAGCAGTTGGAACGCTTCACGGAGGAGAAGCTGCTGGAATCGTCCAAGAAATCCTCCTAGCACAGACTGCCGCGCGTCACCGCGGTCTAACACGTGGCTCGAACAGTTGTTAACGGTGTAATATTAATGATTAACCTTAAATAATCAATTGAACATTGTATTTTAGGAAACAAAAATTAACACAGCTTTATTATATTGGTGCAAATTTTGCGTCGTTTAGCACAAATTAAATAATAATAATTAATTTTAAACACATCTACACGGTCTTATTGATAAAAATATTAAAGCTTTCGCATTAGGTCAAGTTTATCATAGCTTAGCAGTCTTGTGAATTTGGTGTTAAAAGTTTAATGTAAAGAGAGATATTTTATTTAAGCGACCAATAATAATAATTATAATGTAGTGTTTCCAAATCCACGCAGACAAAGCCGTGGGCATTGTCTCGTATCTTAAAAAACTTAATACGTCCACATACATATAACACTGAAACATACCTATCACAAACCTAAATGTCACATTGGAATGTTAGATGTTATAATGTAACTTAATACTAATGATAGGTAAGTACCGCTGTTTAAGTTACATAACCGTATAACATCTTTCATGTAGTGTCGTCACTAATGAAACTAGGTTAGTGAATAATGTTATACTTATAGTCCAGACCCATCTTAAGCCGCGGATACACCTGTAAGTTTACTCAAGTAAGTAGCTTACATGATTAACTTACGACAAAACTAATGTAAACAGTACGTAAGCTACTTACTGTAGTCTGTATAATCCGATCCGAAAAATTGTGATCACGTTTCAATTCTCAAGAACACTGATATAAGTACAAATTATTATTATTAAAATACTCGATTTGATATTATTTGATTTGGTTACAGTCTGCGCGCCTGTCGAGTTTTTATTTAATTAAATACTAGTGTTGTACTACATTCAAAGTTATCAATAGTAAAACTTACTTGACATTTCGTCAGTGAAGTTCTAACAGTGCGTAAATCATTTTTGGCGAGTGAAGATAGTTCACCCGCTTTCATTCGACCAACCAGAATAATAACTTCTTTTATTTCGTTAATAACTTTTTCAAAAAATTATGCATCAAGGGTTGCTAAAGAATATTTTATAAAGTATTAACAACTCTCCTGTAGACTTTTTGACTTATGCACTGATAGAACATCACTGGCGATTTATCGATTAGGCTTCCTGCATGTATTTCATAAACTGGGTTGACGCTCGCGCGAATAGCTATGTAGCAATTAGCAAATAGGTAGGTATTAAAACCATGTTAAAACAAAATTATATTATCATTATAGTCTATTACAGGTAAGAATGCCCCAAATATTTTACTATAGTACCTACAATAAGATGCATGTATATTTTTAATAGATTGAGTATAAAGTACACCACTAGGTTTTAGAAATTAAAGATCTGAATTTTTACTCTACTGAAAATCTCCAGAGGGTGATAGACAATAGGCATAAGTAAATTGAATTAGTAATTTTTGTTCCTGTTCGCCACAGACACATACTGACTGTTTTGTGTTTACTGAGAAGTTCTAATAACGCTAAGATTCATGTAAGTTTTCCTACCCTAATTTTGGGGTAGGTACCCTTAGATACGGATAGGGTAATTTTGTTTTTGACGTAGTATATTAGGCACTAATTGGCATGTTTCTAATCCATATACGTATTACATATCCTAATGTTGATGTACCTTAGGGTACGGTAGGGTAATATTTCTTTTTAACCTAGTATAGGCACAAATTGGCATGTATATTGGCATGTATATTGGCATGTATAATTTGGCGTCAGTTTTCCCTTCTACCTATAATATGGGTACCTTCAAGTCAAGAGTGAATAGGCAACTTCTAGGCAAGCGCGCTCCATCTTAGGCTGCATCATCACTTGCTAGCAGGTCTGATTGCAGCCAAGCGCTAGTCTATATAATTTAAAAAAAAATATACCTGACCATGACCCCAAATGATTTGCCATCACTGCCGTATCAGGTGAATCTCATGTAGGACGCGTCCAAACCATAGAGTAAAGTAATGTAAGGTCCAAACTAACAAGGGAAAATCATTCCGCCACGTTGGACGTCATAGTTAAAATATATATTGATTCAATAAATTTTCAATGGATTATAAAGGACAATTTTTTTGAAAATTTTAATCAAAATATTTTTCTAACGAGCACATTACAATATGGTGAACAGTTTCCCTTACTCTGGACGCGTGTCTTAATAAGCTAGTAATTCTGTAAAACTTCATAGCATAGGCATAATAAGAGTTGCTTGAAATAAATTTTGTACAAGATTTCTATAAAAAAATATTACTTAAATGGTTGACAATTGGGAAAGATGAGTATCTACTAGAGATTTTGAACTCTAACCTGCAAAATGTTCGTAGCATAGGCATATCAGTTGTGTGATAGTAAAATATGATTTGGATTCGAATTCGTGTATCTTAAGAAATGTACGACTAGGGAAATTAGATAGAGTATCTAGTCCGATATTACAGTCATTAATGGTGCACAACATAATATTATGGGTGGAAAAGACAAGTTTTAATAAAGCAAACTCAAGGCATTAAATTTTAAGATTTTTAGATTAAGAATTGTCCTTAGGATATCAATGTGTCTGTGGTTTAATAATATAGAATAACCTTGCCATAACAAAACAAAGCGCCATGACAGTAATAGTAATATTGTATGCATGTAATTAATTCATTGTTGTGAATGTAGAAGTGTTGTGAAAATCATTTTGATGAAAATGTTTAAGTGGCTGTGCTATAAATAACAATTCTTTTTGATTGATATCTATTAAACAAGTTTTAATTCTGTAAAATTGTCTGTACTAATAATTATTTTAAATTGCAAGCACTTAGCACTTAATATTTAATATATTGTAAAGTTTTAAAGAGCGATTTCTTATCGCAGATAACAACAGCTGAAGAATACTTATATTTGACGTTTTGTTTTTGTATGTAAAATAGTTCAAAACTTTTTTCCAGTTCATAGTTCAGCCCTAGATTTATAATTGGCCATTTAATATTTGTTTTTATCTACCTACTTATTCCTCGTTTTATTCTGATAGCCAATAAAAATGTAACGATGATTATAATGTTTTTTATTATTCCCTTGCTACTTTATCTATACTAATAAATAAAATTGAAGTGTCTGTCAGTAATTTCGAAATAACTACCTCATATTAAGCTCATATGATTATTTCTCTGTTTGAACGGGCTAATCTTGGGAACGGCTGAACCGATTTTGACGGGACTTTCGCAAACAAGTAGATTAACGAAGGAGTAACATAGGCTACTTTTTAACCGACTTTCAAAAAATGGAGGAGTTTTGTTTTTTTACCTATGTACACCGATATCTCAGAGTTTTCAGAACCGATTTGCGTATTTTTTTTAGTCGATAGAGAAATTGCGATATTGTTCCATGAAACATTTGGATTCCAACTCCTCAATCATGATGCTGCAGTGGACCTGACCACTAAAGCTGATGGGATTTAGAAAATGTCGGTTATAATTGATGTTGGATGTACCTATACAAAGTCATTGTCGTTGAACTCAAGGACCCAACTCCACAATCCTGATGCTGTAAGGAATTGCATTCCTAATCCTGGTGATGCCACGGGATTTTAAAGAACCATCCGTTTTACTGTTTTTACGAAATTTGGTACAGAGATACCTTGCATCCCGGGGACAGGACGGGCTACTACGGATAGGGTACTTTTATCCTGGAAAATCAAAAGTTCCCACGGAATTTTTAAAAACCTAAATCTAGGCGGGCGAAGCTGCAGGCATCATCTAGTTTGGAAATAAAAAGAAACACAGGCTACATCACAATATGTATTCTATATTTTTCAACAGACTTAAATACAATCTTGTTTATTTAACATTCAAATGGTTTCGTTCGGTACATAAAGCACATCACACATCGGACTATATAACAATAAATACATTTTCTAACATTGGAATTACTCACTACTCCCTAAATGGGCGATAATAAAAATTATTTTTTAATAAATACGTTTAAACGATGACACAAAATGACGAGAATGCATGCGTTCTGATGAAAAAATATCAACGTTCGAGGAACTATGAGTTAATGTAAATCATTGAGAGATGAAGAACTATCTTAATAGCCAGTTCAATAAAAATATATAAAACTATAATATTAAAACTACCTTTTACCTGTTTAGGAGAAACAAAATATAATTAATTCAAATTCGTTTAAGTTGACCGCACATTACAAAATTGCTAACGTTTTTCAATCATATAAAAATGGCGACTTTTCATCACTAAACACTAACACACAGCACTTTGCCGCGTGCGGATGTTTCTGTAATGTGCGATCAGCATTAAAGTTCCCATACACATTAGCCCAATGCATTCTGCGAGCGTCGGCAAAGGGGTACTTTTGCCATGTGCGAAGATTTTTTGATGTTAGTTGAATAAACTTGGCGACCAGCGCTGCTCCCACGCGGAAGGTGGCTTTGTATGTATACATTCGCCGAATGTGTTGATCCAATGTGTACAAGGCTCTTTACGCACAACACAACATACGTTTGCAATTTATTGAAAACATTTCGTAGATTTTCTAATACCGAGAAGGATATTATTTACACGGAGTTTACACTAAAGTCTAAGACATGTATTCTACATAATTAATTGTAGTATGATTGTTGCCATTTTTGTTCACACCAAAAACAAACAGTAGAGTTTGTGTACAAAACTTGTGAATTACTTCTAATTTTTTTTTTTCAACTTGGCTCTACTATCTGTTAATACAAGAGAGAGACGAAATGTGTCAGAAACAACAAGTTTCACAAATAAGTTAATCATTTCACATTTATTACAAGTTGCGTCGAAAACAAATTACAACTTGTTTGTTGGTATAAATCAGGGGTTAGGATTTACAATACAATTAATATCACTGATAATAATAAAACTACACGCGAATGTTGACTATCCTAGTAAAATTGTAAATACACGATTAAAAGTGAAATGGTAACTGAAAACAAGCAGAATTATTTTTGTGCAATTACTAATCAATATTAATTTTTGTTGCTTGTCGGATTAGACATTTATTATACTCGTATTCTTTAGATTACCAATAAATTGACGTATTTATGCATATAATAATAATAATTAATAATATAACGAATTCTAATTAGAAAACATAAAAGCACTTCTGCATTTTTAAGCATGAAGCTCAATTAAGTATTCATAACACTAACAAAGTAGACCTAGAGACGCAAGAAATCCTAAAAATCGAATACCTACGTGAAAGTCCGGATTAACACCATAATACCTTTAAATATAGATAAAAAATAATTACAAGTATACTACTACTTACTTACTACTAGTAGTAGTAAGTAGTAGTATTAGTAAGTATAGTGTAAGTAATGTATGGTAAGTATAAGTAGTAAGTAGTAAGTATTGGTACCACTGTATAAAGTGAAGTCATAGACAATTTTAGTAAAAGTACCTAAATTTTTGTTGGCTTGTTTGAGATCAGTTCAAGTCTGGAACCCCTTTACAAAAATTTGCAAAACAACATTCACTTCCTAGAAAGCTAAGTGTCAGCACCTTTGTAATTTTTTTTTGTGAAAATCATATTTTAATCACTAATATAAAATGGATATAGTCTGTACAAAATGACTTCTCACGCGCCATTTTAACTCCATTTTAACTATCATGTCAAAAGTACGGTTCACCTTTAAATTAAGGACTAAAATCGTACTTTTGACATGAAAGACAAAAAGTTAAAATGGCACGTGAGAACTCATTTTTTACGCATTATACATACAAATACAGCGTACTGGATAGCGATTACAATTAAAATTTCCTTCCCCACGTATTCGATTTATAGGAAACTCCTACCGTTTTTCAGGCTGTAAACACACATTTGCTTCGATATTCTCTGCTTCGGCTCGAATTTTTGGTATTTCAGAATACAAAACTTAGAAGTAAAACAATGCCGGATTGTCATGAGCGCGGGTGCGAAAGAGCCGCAGAAAATATAACCGGCGCCAAAGCAAATGTATGCCAAGTTTATAGATCCTTTCAGGCGTGCCAGTCATCGCAGCGGCTAAAATGTCGTCCCTGCTCAAAAGGCAATGCCCATCGGCCATACGAAAAAATGCCTGACATGGACAAAAATGAACCAAGGAGCTGGCCGAATAGAACGGTGTAATAGTTTACGATCTGATCAAAATACTTTCCTTTAATCCGGATTTTTTACGGATTTTTTAGCCCACTTCATATAAATCTGAATTCATACCCAAGTAAAACGGCCTTAAACTAGGTACCTACCCTAAAAGTGTTTGATTTTCATCAAAAAGGTACACAGTTTACATTCAGTTTTTGGGTTCTCCTGTATAATTACCTCGCAACTACACCGTTTTGTTCTTCAGCTCCTTAATAATACACCAAATTGTAACTCAAACCCAAAAAATGATTACAACTACAGTATCTAAAAACTAGGTAAAGTCGGTTTTAAGCATTTTTCCTAAAATATAGGATACCCATTCTTAGTAATTTGCGACAACGTAATATCAGGTGGCGGTACCATATACAGTAATCGGCAATCTTCATGAGCCCTCTGAACATAGCCACATTTCGATGCGCAGAACTAAGGTAAAACAGCGTATACCCTCCTACATGCGCTTACTTACTATGTGACAGTTCTACCTTGTTTATTGGTCGGTTTAACTCACCGCAAAGTTCAGAGTGCCATAAAGATTGCTGATTACTGTAAATAATATAAACACTGCCTGAAGACCAACAAAATATAAATAATGTAGTCACTAGAATCGCTCATTAGAACATAGAACGAGTACATTCGTAAGGAGAGTGAGAGAGAAAACATTAATCTTGCAGTGTGATCGAGACAGAGCATTAGTCCTGCTCACACAGCAAATACTTGATCAAGAAAATATGAAGTTTTGTTTTGTTACGATGTTGTTATCTAATTATTCACTAAGTCAGCTAAGATTTATTGTTCCATGAACGTGATTATTATTGGAGTTTAAATTCACATTCTGGTACTTAGTTCAAGATTTTTTCGTTGGAATAGCGCCGCTTCGCAACTTGCTAGTGTTAAAGCCAGACTGAACAAGGTGTTCTATACACCTAAGTATAGTTCAGTGGATCAGAATGAGTGTTCCATTCGCAAAGTCTAGTAAGTAGTATACATAATATAGATCACTGCTGACATTTGTGCCGCTGTGATATGGTCAATCTGAATACTAAACTAATAAGTAAAAATGCCTATGCGTAAATTCACCTAGATACAGGAGTATGTATGTACAGAGCTCTGAGCTCCTATTAACTAATTCACAGACTAGAGTCTTCTTGTTGGATAGACCATCACCACATATGGGTTTCGCGGATTTCGCTTATGATTTGACCGGCGCGCTGCAGAGCCTGCAAACAAAATGATGAAAACACTTTATGGACAGTAACAAGCTCATTACAGACGATCGACAATGATCGGCGAATATCGGCTACTAGCTTATGCCCTCAACTTCGTCCGCGTGGACTACACTTTCAAACCCTTATTTTACCCCCTTAGGAGTTGAATTTTCGAAAATCCTTTCTTAGCGGATGTCTTCGTCACAATAGCTACTGCTTGTTAAAGAGCCTGATCCATCCAGTTTAAGCTGTGTGTTGGTCAGTTACCTTTTGCTTTTATATAATATTTAGATTAAACTAATTAACCGGAACATCACCCGAAAAGTTTGGCGATGGTTGTAGAGAACTTTGGTGACTGGGTTGCATACTTAATATCATAAATGCGAAAGTGTTTGTCCGTCTGCTACCTTTTGACGGCCCACCAGTTGAACCGATTTAAACGAAATTCGGCACATAGCTTGTAGTATCCAGACCGACATAGTCTACTTTTTGCCCCAAAAATGCATACCGGTATGCGTACTGGACGACCTCCAGCTCGCTGGAACGACGAACTGAACTGAACGGAAACTGGTGGATGAGAATGGCGGAAACCGTGATTGGCGGCGTGTTTTTTAAAAGTCCAGACAGGTTGATGGATTGGATTAGGTTTACCTTAAGCATATCGGCGGCTTCCTTCCTCCGATGTGCGATATGTTCGGACTCGTTCAGCAGGTTGTCGGCCTGGTCCGACTTGTAGAGGTGTGTGACGAGCTCGGACTGCAGGTTGTCCTTCACGTAGTTCACGAGGAAGTGCATCACAGCCTTCGGGACCGTGTCCTTGATCGACTTGCGTACTATGTAGAAGTACGACTTTATCAGACGCTCTGAAAACAATGTTTTATAAAGAATCTGCCTTTCGCATCGTATTCCTCATTTTTGAGGCCATGACCTTTTTACATTATTAATAGAATATAATTTATTAAACTTATAGAAATCACAATGTGATTTTATATGACATTTAGTGCCACAAAAACCAGTCAGTTTTACTGAGCTTCTATTATAAAACTTATTATAAAGCTCTTTAATTCTAGATTCCCATTCGTCCAGTGTATACGACTCAAGTTCAAATCATTTATTTAAATTGTGTACATTGCACACTTTTTGATTGTCAATTGTGGAATTTCTAAGATAATAATTCAATGGTGATAATTAATAACGTAAACCAATTCCAAACGCGCCCGCTTTTTATAGGACGACCAAGACAGCTTCTGCTAACTTCATTCCAAACTTTGTAACATAACCAATATTATTTTCATTTATAAGCAGCTGTCAAGGATGTTTAAACGAAATAAATACATCCAACGTTCAGATTTAATATTATAATTAGTGCATGTTATGATAGTGAAGTGCTCATAAATAATCTAGTAAGAGGAAACCAAATAGATTTTAATAAGCTTTAACTACACACCGATTTAATTTAGTGAAAGTAGATCTAAATATCTTCTCACTTCTATTTACAATTTACATATTTGGAATGTATATTTATTTTAACATTACACATTTATAAAATAAAATATGTGTTTCAATAAATACAGCTTTGCCTTGAAAAGTAATGTTGTACTTAAACTTGAGGTTTGTACTTCTTGTTTTACACACTTAATTCTTATATTTTTATAGGTTTTCTTAAAAAATAAATATTGTAAGATTTGAATCAATCAAAAATTTGATAGTGGAAAAGTTTAAGAAATATTCGAGTTACGAAGTTTGCAGACGGTCTTCTCAATTGAAATGCGTAGTGCAAAATCATTGCGTGTAAATAGAAGTGGGAAAATATAAACAGAAAGCGGCAAGCACACCAGCAATTCAGATGGAAGGTGGTCGGAAACCGGTCAGTGAAGAGAATGAGTGTTGAGTAAGCATTAATTGCGCCACTATTAGTATCTCACCCACTAAGTCACCCATATTGCTCAAATGCATCATGCGGATGCCTTCTGTGGTCTTTGTGTTAGAATTTTGGTTTGATGTGTCGCTCCGTCCACCTAGCATCACAAGAGAACACCAGTGAATTGCCTGTCATAAGCCTCCAATTCACGATGACTAACACGTTACTCGTTAGGCAAGTACCGGTCAACGGGTAAACGTTTTGCAAATTGCGCCAAAATCCTTTGATGTGCATATGAATGACCATAACGGACGGCAAACGGGTCAGCATTGATGTTACGACGTGAATCTCAAAAATAATAATATATTATAATATCAACTAGCCCTGTTACGTGTGCCTAACAGTGAACGTAAAAATTCAAAATATTTTTATTCAATTACACTTTTACAAGTACATTTGAATTGTCAAACGCATCTACATGTTCGGAATAACTTTCCGTCTGAGAAGAGCCAGCAAGAAACTCGGCGGTTGCTCTTTTCAAAGATTTGATATACAATATTATGTCATGTATAAAAGAAATTGAAGTCCCGCGCATTGCTGGAGCGAGCTGCAGGTCAAATCCACGCTCCTTTATCATTTACATAATCTTCAATTGTATAATATGCTTCTTTCAAAGCATAGAAGGTGCGTTTCTAACAATTGAGGGGTCACAACTCACGTCTGTTTAAATCATAACAGGCTCATGATTGGTTTGTACTGTATCATGGTATATTTGCCGCTGCCATGATTGGCCGATTTAAAGTGACGGTCATGGGAAGTTTCATTCGAATTAAAGTGACGTGGAAAGTTTATGTGGAATATTTCTGTGTTTTGTCATTCACTGCTCTGTACACGTTCGTTAAGCAGGTTGGGCCAACGTATACAAGGGACTTTAAAGTTACAGGTCATTGGCTACTTGGTTTAATATGTTTTTTTTTGTATGGTAGTCTTTTATGCGCGTATGATATGGCTTGATAATACACATTACATAATATTATAATTATTTAGTAGTGTTATATTTGCAATATTATGATAAACGGACGTGGAAAACGTTACAAAATAGATAAACAAGACAAAACAAGTGAGTATAGTTAGATCTTCTATGAATATATTATCAACAGAAATCCAGATGTATTTTTATGAATGAATTGTTAATTCCAATAGTTAGCAATTCTGATTTTTTTTTTTGAAACGAAATTTAGAATAGATGCATCTTTTTCTTTTTTTATATTGCTAAGAAAGGACGGAAAATGAATTTTAAATTTAAAGACTAAATTTTAGTGCACCCTGCTTTATGTAAAAAAAAAAAGATGCGAACACTCAAAAATTTAGTGGCACTCAGAATCAGTATCAGTGTCACACTAATTTTGGCATTTAAACACCATTTTCATATGAAATAGACCTTCTTCATATTATCGTATCTTCGTATCAATTTAGTTCAATGATATCATCAAGTGAGATCGCAGTCAAGGGCATTAACTTGATTTTTTTTTACAGACTAGCACTTGGCTGCAATCAGACCTGCTAGCAAGTGATGATGCAGCCTAAGATGGATCGCGTTTGGTGAAAATTTGCTTATTCACTCTTGACTTGAAGGTACCTACCCATATTAAAGTGGAAGGGAAAACTGATGCCGGAAAGGTGATCCATGTCCTAGCGGTTAAAAGTCTTACCAATAACATCGCAGTCATGTAGTTCTTTGTCGGAGAGCTTGCGGGAGGTCTGGCTCGGCACCTCGGGCAGCAAGTTGACGGGCTTCTGCGGTGTCATTGCTTTGTTTTCCGGGCTGCCATTCACCTATTTATTGACTAAACTTGTACATCAACATTCATTTATTGTTTTTAGGGGGGTATACATGGTACGTCATACACAGGAATAGCCGAATCGCGGATGTACAGAATACATGATAGGACTTTCAATGTATTGAACCATTACTCCGCAAAGATGTTCAAATAACTAGCGACTATTAGTCCGACACAATAAAAAGCAATTCAGCTCGCACATTGCTGCGGCCTAAAATTCAATAAACGCCTGCTGTCAAAGGCTGTTGTACGTGACCAAGTGACCCCGGCCTGGTACAACTGTCATAACCTTTGTGTTCGAAGTTCGGACGGAGCTAGATGGTCATGCATGAAATTTTTTTTAAATAAAAAATAGCGAGCAAACAAACAGATGGGTCACTTGATGTTAAGTGACTATCGCCACCCATGAACATTTGCAGCACCAGAGGTACCGCCGATGCGTTGCCGGTCTTTCAAGAATTTGTTGGCACGCCGCTAGTGGTTATATATCACTAGATATAATGTCTCTAGATATGGTGTAGTGTAATTTGTTACAAAAATCTCACCACATTTCTCTGACCGTCACCAAATACTAAAGTTGTAGATATACTGGAGTACATCATACCTGCGGTGTACCAGAGTAGTCGTGGTTGGCATGCGGCGGCGACCTATCCTGCCCGTCCGTGATGGCCGGCACGTGCTGCAACACACGACGCACTCTGTTACTCCCTGCATTCCCCTTTTCATATCTGACCATGCAGTATTCAACTTGCAACACATGGAGTGAGTAAAGCGTCACTGATGTTGCAATATTTTGTGAATAATTCACAAAACAGTCAGTTAAGTACTTTTAAAACCTATTATAACGACGTTTTCTGATTCCACGTGGCTTTATTGTCGACTCCTACATCTGTGGCTGATTCATTCTTGAAGTTATTGCGTTGTCGGTGAAAAACTTTGTGACTTTCATACTTGTCACTGTGCAATAAATTGCTATAGTTTGAAGATTTTTATTTTATTGTTAACACCTTTGAAGTTACTGCTTTTTAAACGGAGTGACGAGGCAAGCTGACTTTATACAAGGTAGTGAAAAGTTTAACTATGATTTATTAGATCTTCTTAGCTGCGTTGAGTAGTTTATTTTTTGAGATAAATAAAGTTTCTATAGGTAGGTTTTTATCTTTAAAATCGAAACCATAGTTCTTTATTCAAAAATATTTTTTCTCCCTATTACCTAGGCAGAGTTCAGAACAATGAAATCTTGTAGTCCAAAAATACACAAATAAAATAAATACCCAAAATATTGCAACCTCAGCGATGTCTTGTCGAAAGAGAGCCCATATGGCGCGAAGCTATGGCAAATGACATTTTAGTAGCGTACTATGAAACAATGAAATGCTCTATGCTATGTTTTGTGTGGACTTCGATCACGACAATTTACCTGACCGCAATCCAGTAGCTTTGCCAAGAATACCAGTATGGACCCTCTTTCACCCATTTGGCGAAGGAATAGCTACGAACAATTCGCAATAGTTAGAACAACTTGAAGACTCAATGAACTAAAGGAGGCCCTGATATATTTCGAATTTTTTGTCTCAAAGATATTCAATTAGTAGTGAACTCACACGGTATACTCATACTTGAAAGTTGTTTTATAAAAATTTGTTTAATTTGACATCATAAATAAATTTTACATGTTCTGGATTTGAATTTCAAAGGAATCACAGCCGAGAAAAGTGTAGGTTCAAACCACACCTGAAGATATATCGACATGATAATTTCTAAGTTTGAAAAAATCGGGAACTTCCAGATGAACATTTTGCTGAGTAACAACAAATTGTCTAAAACTCTAACCTTTATAAAATTAAACAGAAAGTAAAAAATATACATTTTTTTACTAGCATACGTAATTAATAACATCATATCATACCAATTGTTAATAGTTAGTATAATGAATCTGATACAGTGTTAACCTGTACCTTATACCTTTCAGGATCCCTTGCAGATGCAAATTCCTACTTACCCCTCGTGTTAGTAGTGGTTAGCACAGACCTACATGCAAGAGATCAAAAGCGATATATACTCTTAGAACGGCGGATACCGGAGTGGATGTGGGGCGCGGGTTCTTCTGGCGGTACATTGGAGTGTGGTCGTCCACCAGGCCGTCGCTCTTCAGTAGCGCGGAGACCAACGCGGCCTCGCTGCGGAAGTCCGGATGTTTCGTGTTTATGTACGCTAGCTCGATGGCCACTAGGTTTTCAACCTGTGAATAATAAATAGAAGTTTATTTCAAGTAACTAAGACTCATAAAATAAATTACGCTAATTATAATCTATACAGGGCGTTACCAAAACGCCAGCAAAAACTTTTTTTTTTTTTATTATTAAGCCTTTATTTTCCTTATCAATTACTAGTATTTACATAGTTTCGAATTAATTTAATCTATTCTAATGTCTATTCTATTTTATTTGTTAGTATGTTAATCGTTGTGTGTGTGTGTGTGTGTGTGTGTGTGTGTGTGTGTGTGTGTGTGTGTGTGTGTGTGTGTGTGTGTGTGTGTGTGTGTGTGTGTGTGTGTGTGTGTGTGTGTGTATGTGTTGTGTAAGCGTATAAGCGTATTGTATAAAAGTATGCGTGTGTATTTATGTGTGTAAGTTATGTTTATTTATGTGTTAGTTAATTAGTAGTTATTTACAAATTTATTTTTTTACATATTTACTTATATATAATCGTATTTATAATTCTGTTTTGATAAGGGCCCCTCATTGGGTATAGGCCTAAAACTTATCGAATGCCAATAACTACTTTATCTTGTAGTTTTAGTGATTTAGTATATATTTCGAACCCGCAATGTATAGCGTGCAAAACTAGGGGTCAATGCCTCACTTCGACGCGGCATTAACCCCGAGGTGGCCTATCTACGCAACGTTCGTTGACCTCTAAAGTATTAAAATCCAGTGGGAGACCTTATGTTTTTCAGAATAAAAAGTAGCTCAATATAGTCTAAAGATTTTTTTTTATTACCTAGCCACTAGTTTAAGTTTATTATGTACCTGCCTATTTGCCATTAATTGCCAGTGCCCAGTTAAACCGACTGGCTTTTGTGGCACTGAATTAAACAAAAATAATGCCATGTACATTCTATAAGTTTAATAAATAAAAATGCGGTGTAGCTTACCATGGAGTTGGTGGCGGGCAGGCGCGTGCGCAGCAGTAGCGTGACCACGTCCACGATGCGCTGGTGCAGGCGCGGGAAGCGCTGCATCTCCTGCTGCACCTCTGTGCCGCAGTGCTGCACGATGCGCTGCATTTCCTCGTGCACCTGCAGCAAATCAACAGGTCACTACCACAGAATACTTAATAGTACCTTCTAGGATGACCTGCCCATTACCAATCAGCCCACTGGACCGATGTCCTGCAAAATGTGACGGGGAGTGGGTGGATGAGGAAAGTGGCGAAGGTGGTGGCGCGCACTTGGAAAGGCCTATGCCCTAATGCCCTAGCAGTGGACGCATACAGGCTGATGGAATAGAATGGAAACATTCCAGGTACAGAAATATCACTCTGAGAACGCGTTTAAGAAACAAGAGTTACAATGTTGAATAATGTTATAATTGTTGACCAGTCCTAAAAGGAAAGAATACTTTTAAGTATTTATGTATTTTTCTTACCAGCTCCACACAGCGTAACGAAGGGTCCTCCAGCCTTCTAATCTGCCGTTTGACCAACAGCTCAAATGAGACCTCGGGCACAAACAGCGCAGGTCTCGGGCCGGTCGCGTTTCTTATTGCAGTCAGAATATCCATACGTGTTAAACCTGCATATTTACAATTATTTTATAGCTGTTTTATAACTACGTAAAACAGCGTTGTTAGCACACATTTCTATAAAACATGCTGTTTTGTATAATGTGTCAGTAAATCTTCTGTACCCCTTTCAAGTTAGTCCACTTCAATTTTTTTTATAGAGCATACTTTCACTTTGCTTAAGTCTTTAAGACTCAGTTAAAACAAGACAGATTTATTACATGTTGCAGACAAATCCATTTCATTTTAATTCTAAGAAAAGTAAATCTGAGCAAGTATGCTCATAGATTTCAACATTAAGGGCTAACTTAATGTCATCAATTAAAAAATGATTCTAGGCAAACGCATCCCATCTTAGGCCACATCATCACTTCCCATTAAATGTGATCATGGTCAAGCGTGTACCTGTGAATCACAAGAATAATTCTAACAAATGGTAGTTTCTTTAACTGTTAATTTCTTACAAAAACTTATGATAGGCATAATTAGTGTAATAATAGTGTAATTTATCTTAAATTGAGAACAATTTAAGATAAATTATGCCATTTATTCTGACCGTAAAACAATAGAAAAGCATGCAACTGTCTATGTTTATTAACAACTTGAAATCAAGATAAATCTACTGACCTACTAAGGGATGTATAGAGTCCAGCGTCCGCCCGAAGGTTTCGTGAAATATATAGCATATTCTAGCGCCGCCACACAACTCTGTTGTTTCAATATTCCTGGCCGTGCCTTCTATGGTGGAGCAGTAGGCGCTGGCGAACTTGGTGATAATTTGTAGCAGCGTCTGAGACTTGTCCGACACGTCTTCACCGTACGAGTTGAGTAATGATTGGAACTGTGATATCATTACATTGACGCGCACCTAAAATATTTGCACGTGAAATTTAAAATAGACGGACAGACGAAATCATTTATCCACAAGGGGCAATAGATAAGGCTAAGCAATAAGGCTTTTTATCATTTCTTTATCTCCAGAGCAAAAAAGTCTGTCTTTGTATATGTCGTTTCCGTCAAGACCCGTCAAGGGAAGGAATCAAAACCTATAGGGTACTTTCCGTTAACTTAGAAACATGAAAGGCAGGTACCAGTCTTATAAAGTTATAACACAAGTAAAGGAGAAAATCCAAAAACTGAATTTGTGGTTATATTACATCTGATTTAGACAAACTTCGGCACGCATTGTTTGTGTGTGTGTGTGTGTGTGTGGATTTAATTATCGTGTGCAGAAAATGGAGTGATAATCACCACTTATGAATATTTACAGTACAGGTTCATGGTCACAGAGCAATAAAAACAGTAGTTAACTAGTTACACACATTCCAATGTCAATTACCTTTAGTTCCGGTAGACAGTCCCGTATATGGTGCATTAGAAGCCGGTTAAGGGTCTTCGCCAAGTAAGGAGTGCCGTTACGTGACGCTATCGTTGGATACTTCCTTTGGAGATACGTAGCTTCATCTTTGAGGGCATCCTATAAGGAAATAGGTGTTAAACCTTGGATTTCTAGGAAATAACTGCATTTAATTAACATAAGTTTTCTTTGTAGATTTGCCTTTAATTTTAACTGATAGGTATTTTAATTAACACCCGTCCACACGGACGCGGTTATAACGCGCTTCAAAGAAATAACACAGTGAACTACAGCGACCCTATTTTTAGGGTTCCGTCCTCACAAGGAAAAGAGGAAGCATTACGGGATCACTTTTTTGCATAATGTAAGATTTTGAACACTAAGTGGTAAGCATTGAATCCATCGATGTATATGGATGGACCCTTCGAAGATAAAAACGCGCTCAAAAAGTCAATAGAATTTGCAAAAGTCTATTGACTTTGTCAATGACGATGACGTAAGATTCAAGCGTATTTTTGCGGACGGAATTGTATGGGAAAGGCTAATCCATATACATCGATGATTGAATCGAACTTGACTGTGTGTGTTTAATTCAACACTTTTCTTAATGACTGCTCCCACCAAAGATTGACTGGAAGATATTGTTCTAGTTAGTTCAGTTTAGTTTCCTTCTGTTAATGTTTATATGTGTGAGTGCAATTCAGTATTCAAACAAACAAACAAGAAACTTTTTTAAGGTGCGTTAGAAAAGTGTCCACGTGAACGGCGAGGGTTAAAACGTAAATATTCTCTTTCGTATGACAAATGACGATTTTGTTATCTTCTAACTTTTTCTATGTATTTGTGGCGATATATAAATAGTTTTTCACACTTCTTTATAGATGTTATAGTTTTCTCTAGTATGTCATTTATATAAAATGATTGATGTAATGTCCTACAATTTAGCTTTTATCACAGTTCATCGACGCTGTAACTAAAACTGGCTGATACCAGATACGATTTCAGTTTTTGCTGTCTGTAAAATGATACTACTGTCATATTATTTTATTTACAAAAATGATACTGATAGTAACGATTTCCTTCTTTTAATAATTTTTATTATAGTAAGTACCTTTTCGATCATTCTAAATTACAGACTAAAAAGTAGTAATTTCAAATATAAACCTGGTTTTCATATTGTTAAAAAATATCACATTTACAACACAAGCCCATTCGGTATACATACCTAAAATACAAAATCATCGAATCTTTGAAAAGAGCAACTGCCGAGTTTCTTACTAGCTCTTCTCGGTAGGAAAGGCATTCCGAACCAGTGATAGATGCTTTTGGCGATTCAAAAGTACTTGAAAAAGTTTATTTGAATAAAAAATCTTTATATTTCTATAATTGCAAAACTTATATAGGATTAGGAAAAACAGCCCCCATTCTTGTTACCGTAATAGATTTTCTATCTATGATGTCTTGCTGTGACCGATTCACGACGCCAATGATTCCCAGTTTGACCGGGATCACCCGTCCACACAGGATGTCGATCGCATCAGTTCCTAAAACATAACTTTATCATTAGATAATTTACCTACTACACGGTTAAAGCGGTGATAGCTTAGTTGTTAAGATGTATTAGATTACTAGAGGATGCCCACGGCTTCGCTCGCGTGGATTTCGGACTTTTTAAATCCCGCAGGAATTATTTTCCGGGATAAAAAGTAGCCTATGTCCTTCCCCGGGATCTATTCCAAGTCTGTACCAAAATTCATTAAAATTGGTTCAGCGGTTAGGCCGTGAAAACGTAGCAGACAGACAGACAGACGACAGACAGATAGACACACTTTCGCATTTATAATATTAAGTATGGATAATTTTTAAATTATCTCTGATCTGGCCTGGTGGAAGGCTTCGGTTGTGGCTTTATTTAGCGTCCCGCTACGACGCGGCATGGAAACCGATTAGGGGTTTAAGCCATTGATGCAATGCTGAGTGTACTCAGCATTGCATAATTTTATGCAATGTCTTGCGAATACGTATTTCTTCTTGCAAAACAATAAACTTTATGGTTTCGTTATCTAAGTTGAATACATGCGTCAACGGATGTGTAACGAGTTATTGTGTTTTGCGGTATAAATAAAGTTTTTTTAAATCTACTGTAAGTTTGCGGTTTACGTCGATTTTATGTTATGGTACAGATCGTTCCACGAATAGACCGCTGGGCGACAGTCATGAAGGGTAGGGTACTGTTCTCTCATACTGCGCGGGAAACGAAGGTTGACGAACCAACCTATTCCGTACTCAGTACTTTTTTAGGGTTCCATTGGTTAATTTACGAACTATATAATCAAATGTTAGCGATGTTTTCCTACCAATAGACTTGAAATTTTGGCACACATATAATTGAATAAAATTTAATCAAGTGCCAAGGAATGACTATTGTATACCTAAATCTGTAAAGGTCACAACTCACAGCATAATAATATAAAAACTTAATCTACATTTTAGTATAGATCATACAGGAAGTCAACAATGAAACCCAACATCCCATTGTGGTATTATGTTTACTTTAAAGGTTTCGAAAATTAACTTGATCGAAAAATCTACACTAATATTATGAATGCGAAAGTGTGTCTGTCTGTTTGCTAGCTTTTTACAGCTCAACAGTGTAACCGATTTTGATGAAATTTGGTACTTCACCCAAGTTATATACTATACCTAATATGGCCGTCTGGAAATCCATCTGAAATTACCTTTCACAAATGCTGAATGAGTTTTTCAAATATACACACAAACTTACGAAAGAACTCTTTCTTTATAATATTTGTACAAATATAGAAAGAAATCATACCAGCATCCATGAGATCAAGTTTAGTAACCACAGCCAATGTTCTCCTTCCATCAGGATCAACCTCTTTGGCCATTTTGATGGCTTCACTGGTTGCCATGTCTGTGTTAGCTGCAGTGACTGCCAGTATTATTGAATTAGGGTTAGCAATATATTTGATTATAAGATTCCTAATTTGATTCTCTATGTCTTCCGGTTGATCTCCTATAGGCACCTAAAAAAGATCAGAAGTCAGTTTATCACTTTTATTGGTGTAACAAGAAAATCCTTGCTGCTTTGCAAGAAATTATTTAGACGATTTCATTGCACACATGTGTTATTTCACAATAGGAACAAAAATAGAAAAAAAGTCGAAGCATGCATGACTGCCTCAAACTTTCATAATTATAATGTTGCGCCGTCTTCTTTTATAAAATATTATATGATGTGCGCGACTTTGTCCACGTGAAAAAAAAAATAGTATTAAAATAAAAAGCAATCTTTTAAAAATCCTGTGGAAACCCTTTGCACTTCTGGGATCTATAATTTGTATATATTGTATATTGTATATTTGGTACAGAGTGTATCCCAGACTCAGGTCTGGGATACACTCTGTACCAAATAGACAATGTCCAATTCATCCACATGGATTCAGGTTTTTTTGAAAATCCTGTGGGAACTCTTTGAATTTCTGGGACAAAAAGAAGCCTGTCTGTTGCTGTGATGCAAGATCCCTCAAATCTCTGTACCAAACTTCAAAAACCATTAAAATGGCTGAGAAAAGCTAGCAGACAGACAAAAACACTTTCAAATTCATAATGGGTTGTGATAGTTATTATGGAATGTATGGCAACAGCATGATATTTACAGGGTCATGTAAATGCATCTATCTGTCCATGTTAAATTACCTTTGTGATTCCAGGCAGGTCTACAAGTGTCAAGTTGACAACCCTGGTAGAAAAAATCTTGAGGTTGATTGGTTCCGGGCATATTCCCTTGTTGTTGCCGGCCATACGGTCCGTCTCTCTCTCTATCTCTTGCCGAATTTCGTCGAAATTCGAATAGATCTTTTCCTTTGTATGCAGAAATTTGGCCCATTCTTCCAAATTTACAGTTCCTAAAACAAAGGAAATAAAGTAGAGGTATCTATTATTATAGAATATATAGTACATAACATAATAAACTAAGGTTGACACTGAAGTACATGAACTGGTTGCTTTTTGAACTTTTTCCTTATAATATTGTAATAATTTCAAAAATCCTCCTAACTCCTAGATTTTTGTGATAAAAAATATCCTATGTTTGTCTTTGGGATTGTAACTATCTCTGTACCAAATTTTGTCAAATTTGTTAAACCGATAAGCAGTGAAAAGGTAACATACAGACACTTTTTGTAATTAAGTATAGATTACATAGTTTTTTTTTAAAGTTAACACTAACTAGTATTATATTGTGTTTTTTATGCATGACCTGATCTAAATAAATCAGCAGTATCATGGAAAGAATTCAAAGTGTCCATTTCAATGCAATACAAACCTTTGGGTAAAAGTTGGACTAATGGATTCCATGATACACTTCCTGTTTCCTGGTTTCTATATACTGAAGTGATTAAAATAATATACTTGTACAATATACATAAACAGTAAATACACATAAAAATAAATAACTATGTAAAAAGAATTAAGTTGATCATTTTTAATTACTGTTATATTTTATTGTGCCAAGTTTTTGACACTAAATGTAGTAATATGTAACAAGTTCGATACTTTACTTAAATACCTATATGCTTATTGATTTTATTACCTACCAAATGCGGCTCAACCGATTTTGATAAGTGATAGGTCCTTAGATTCATCTTAATGGGGCAACTTTAATGTGCAGACTGAACGACTGAAACTGCAGGCAGATTCAGTGCTAACCACAGTTGGGGGAGTTATTTGAATACCAACAATAGCAACAAATCATTGCTTCTAAATAGTTTTTTAGATTACTCAAGCAGTACAAAATATTTTTTTAGTCTTGTCTGTATAGATAATAACAGTCCCGTAATTCTGCTACATCAGTCCCTAGCCTGAAACAGGCACTCTTGCAACTGTCTTATCAATATGTATAAAATGAAGAATGACCATTAATTAATGTAAGCACGAGTATAATAATGAAACATTTATGTACAAACAAGGAACTATTGTCAGTACTTGTTGAAAGCAAAATCAAATAATAACAAAAAATACAAAATGAAATAATTAGAAAAATTACAAAATAATTACTTAGTGCAAATAGTCAATCATTACTCATTATCTTTAATATAATTATCCAATAACACAATGCTGTTAAGATCAATTGCTGTGTTAGCAAGAATGACAATGAAAATTGGATCACTGAGAACTGCATAACAAAGACTTGCATTTAATAAAAAATGTAAACATTGCTAATCACTTATGAATCATCATTGTTTCAAATATCGGGGTTAAGGTGTAGTTTTTGTTTCAAGAATACTACAAGTTCAATACATTATGTAGTTCAATTTAACTTTTGAGATGCAACAAAAATACATAACTATTACATATTATATTCATGAAATAAATAATTATTTCATAATATTTATAGACTTAAATAATAGAGACTAAGATATTGTATAATTTACTTACTTATTAAGTAAAATATATGTTTTTTTGTACTTTTAAAGCTTGTAATTTTTATCCAAGCCACTCACTAACATAAACAGGTAAGTATTAGAAATATGTCACCTATCAGATAAAATTCTATAGTCATCCACAAATTGTAATAATTCACTATCAAGTAGTGAATAAGATAATTTTTTGTTAATTTGCTGATAAAAAGCTGAATGAACAAAACATTAAAATCGGAAAGAAAGGAGTGGATGATCAAAGATACCTTCTTCCGCTGAGCGATGTTCCTTGCTGTCTTTTGGACTGTACACCAGTTGCAGGATGAGTGGACGGCGTGTAACAATGCCTGGCCCCCGAGGTAAGAAGGAACGCCCTACGAGGCTCTCTATTACTGAACTTTTACCTGAACTCTGCAAAAATACAGAATTATAAATATTCGAGGAGACAGTAACATTGTAGATCTGAAGATTACTTTTAAAGGAAAATGTGAACAGATTTTATTTTAAATGTTCTGTGTGTTAGTTCCATTGTAATGTTTCCTGCACTTAAGAGGAAAATAATAATAGAAAAGAGAAATTTTACTCGATAGTTTAACTATACGACGAAAATTCTTTATGAGATCTTAATTTACATTCTTACTTTTGCATATCAATCATCATTCAACTATGGATGGTCATTGACAGGGAAGTCCAACAGACCAGAATGAGGACAAAGAATTTCTGTGACATCTTTACATAACCGTCTTGTAATTTATGAACAAGCTAGTACGGACATTGGTGAACTTTGAGACGTCTGAATAAAAATAAAAATGACAAGAGAGAAAATAAAATAACCTGATTCCCCAGTACTACAATTTGAGGTAATTGGATGGCATCAGCTCCTACGGTGTTGAAAACGTCCTGAAGCTTGTTAATAACTGGAATAAGTGCTTCCATAATTATTTGCACACTAAATAACGGTCGAAAATTATCCTAGATAGTAAGCACTGTTTCACTGGATAAGACAACTTTGAAATTCAAATCAGAAAAGAAAACATATAAACCGACCGGTAAAAGTCGGCCATATTGAATCATTATTTCGTTATTCGTAGACGTAGATAATGATAATATATAGACTAGTTATAGACCACTCACTACATATAGAGTGACTTACCACAAAACAAACTACACGGATAACATTGATACAGTAGAGAGGAGTATATTATTATCTTTAATATTATATTAATTACCTAAGTAAATATGTTATCAGAATTGGCCCTTATACTTCTAAAATATGGATCTTACTTGAAAAAAGAGTAATTATACCAAAGAACATGCTTAGACCTTTGATTTGAAGGAGCAGATAGACCGATTACTGTAACTAACTATGAGCTGAGCGAAAGGCCCCGTCCGCTGAATCGGCATGCTATCGCGCGTACAGATTTGCAGTCTGTGAATTTACATAGACTAAATTGAGACGTTATTTGACAGTTGACACTAGTTTGACATTGACAGCAAGTTTCATGTTAGATGTTTGATGGTTTTTTTTCCAAATCCCCAAATGCATTTTTTTGTTTGCATTTTTAGTCCGATTATTGCATTTTGTTTTGGAGTTTGCACTTCCTAGTATAATTTTGCAGAAAATTGAAAAGACAATATTTAAATAGAATTAATTTTATGTATTCTATAAGTTATACATCATAACGTGACGATTCCATTGTCAAAAATATAAAGAAAAGAAAAGAAAATATGTTTGTAGCTGAGGTAATCACTTATTCAGGCAATGTTTCTGTTAAAAAGTCATATTATTCCACGATATTTCTGCATTACATATTAATCTATGTTCTGCCCTTTGCTTACAGTACATAGTGCTTGTACTTATATCCTCTCTGTCTACAGGGTAACCGTATTGATTCAGGTCGCTACACCACGAATTCAAATTCCATAGAATTCGGCCCATGGCATATTTCGTATGATATAAGTTGTATATTACCCAGCGTTTGTTCTACAAAAGTTGTTTGTGAACGAGATGATGATCAGTTCTGTCAATTTTGTTTGTAAGTATTAAGATCTTTCCATTTATTTAGATAAACTTTTGATTTAGTAAAAATAGTAAGTAAGTACCACTCATACACAGCACTCACTATGAACTCTTGGAAATTTTAAAGCCTAACTACAAAATATAAAATTTGGCAGAAATAGTACTTATTGAGGATTAGAAACATAAGACTGATTTAACTTAGCCTACTCCTGGCAGCTACAGCTTTTAAAATGAAGGTTGCGAACTTAAATCAAAGTCTTGTGTTTCTAAACTTGATCTTAATCCTCTGGGTGGAATAAATCACCAGCAACTGCAAGTTATAATACAAAAGAATAGGATAATTTTCCTACTCTCTTTCAGATATTGTAAAGAATTAGATATACCACATTTTCCTGACATGGTGTTTCCTAAAAATGTACTAAGGTTGGAACACACTAGTGGCGCTGAGATACAGTTTAATCCATTGGATGCATTACGCAGAGTGTCCAGTAGATTAGAGGCTATAGAAGTGTCTTGTGCTGAAGCCTGGCAGGAGTCTCGGTAAGATTTAAACATTGTTGACACTTATTCTTTCTATTATCTCTTTACTATGCTGTGATAGTAGTGCAATATACTACATGTGATTACTTGCAAAACAGCTTACTCTGCCTGGTGACAGGAAGATCAGTAGTATTTTATTCTATAGAATGTCTTTACTTAATAAATGATGCAACTCTTATAGTATTGTACAAGTATGAGATACATTATGTTTCATCATCACCTTCATTAACCCATAAGTTATGGCCATAGTCTACCACTGGCCAAGTGTGTGACTTAAGACATCTTTGAGAACATTATGCAGAACTTTCAGGCATGCAGGATTAATCATAATGTTTTCCTTCACTGTTGTGCATTGTAGCAAGTGATATTCACACAAAACACACAAAATTGGTCAAAAAGTTAGAGATGTATTAACCACTAAGCTACCAATGTTTATACATTATATTTACTCAATTATATTTATTATATTTCATAAGTTTCAGGCCATACAGAAGAAAATAAAAAAGAAGATACCTACACTGAATCTCTCAGTATTCAAGTAATTCATAATAATTTCATGCTATATATTATGATATTGAAAGTGTCCGTGTGCTATGTTTTCAGGGCCAATTCATTTAACCGATTTTGATAAAAATTGGTACAGAGATTGCTTCCATTCCAGAGATGGACATAGGCTTCTTTTTGTCCTGGAAAATTAAAAAGCTCCCACAGGATCATTAAAAGATATAAATCCACAGGGCCCAAGTCTTGGATGTCATTTAATATTAAATATAAAACCTATTGCATAGTGTCATGAATTGTTTTGTATATTTCAAGGCCTGATGCAGAGAAACCTAAGAAGCCATTTGATTGGACATTTTCTACAGACTACAAAGGCACACTGTCTAACAACATAACTGTGGAACCAACCAATGAGACTATAGACTTTGATATTTTAAAACGTAAAGACCAAATCCTGTTTTACCATGATCTTACTCTCTTTGAAGACGAACTTCATGATCATGGGATTTCCAAGCTATCTGTGAAAATCGTAAGTAACAAAACAGTTTATTAAAAAAAGATTGATCTTGGAATGTCTGTGATTTTTTGAAGCTTATAAAAAGTTCTAGAATGGGGATCATACTTAAACTAATTATTAAATTAAAAGAGTCATTTGTTAAAAAGATCAGTTTTTGAAAAATGATCAGTTTTTCTTCATTATAATGGCTCAAAAATTAAATGCTGTTAATCAATTTTTAAAAAAAGGATAACAGATTTTCTAAAAACCTAGTATGATTCAGTGTGTTAATAAATTATGTTTGATTTATTTCAGAGAGTAATGCCATCATACTGGTATGTGTTACAAAGATACTTCCTAAGAGTTGATGATGTGATGGTGCGTTCCCACGAGACCAGAATGTTCCATATGCTTAACACAGACTATATTCTGCGAGAATATTCGACCAAGGAGGCGAAGGCACAGGACATAAATGTAAGTTACGCAGTGAACAAGTAATCTAATCTGAACACAGTGTATGATATAGTAAAGCCTTATAAAGTAATAATAAAAATAGTTGAATAGCTAGATTAAAAAAAATAATGTGGGCCAAATTGAGAACCACCTCCAATTTGGAAGTTGTTAAAAGAGGAGACAGATCACAGAAACTGCCGTTGACGGGCAGTGCCTACCGAGATTTGATCAAAATATTTTATTCTGAAACACCATTCAATACCAAGGTCTTCTATCTTGTCCCTTACCTACTCTATGTCTGTTTTGCGTCTGTGAATTCGACAAGATAACAGGATCTACTGATGACCACAGCACTAACTTCTGCACTAGGTACTTTATCGAAATATTATGGAACTTATTCGAATACACATTATATATTATTTACAGATTCCAACATCTCAAATGAAAGAAGCAGACGATGTGATACCGTTGTTACCTGTGAAACAAAAAGTAACGGAAAAGCTAACAGTAAATACACAAACTAAATAACACGCTATATGTGATCTCAAGTGTATCTTATAAGTAATGTTTATAATAGCTTTATTTATAAAAGTATTAAGACATCGATTGCTGTGTTTTTTCCTGTTTTTCGTCTGCAAAAACCTTAGAAATTATTATGGTACAGTAGGTGACAGGTAAAAAGAGTTTTGGGGTCCAACAGCGGTAGGTCCACTAGTTTAACAGCTACAGTCTACAGTGTGACGATCGTAATCACCTCTGATTGGTCAACACTTCTCGCTATTTGCTAAAATGCAAAGTTGAAGCAAAAATGTCATAAATTCAACCAATCACAACAGTTGGATTGAAATAATGATTGATGCACCTTTTCCGCAATCGACCTACTGGACAACAATGGAGGGTCTCTGTCTATCTATTTTGGTTTGTACTTTTCTGCGACGCGGGAAGCGATAGGTTCACTGACCAGCCAATAGTGCGGTGGCACAAGGACTAGGTACCTCTGGCGGACTCACGCCGCACTTCGTACCACCAATAGATCCATAAATCACTGGGCAGTCCGCAGTTCAAAGAGTTCTTTTTACCTGTCGCAAGCTAAAACAGTAGGACAATTTTAAACAGAGGATAAAAATTAATATGTTTTATTTGCTTTCCATCCAAAAAGTTGATTTTATGATGTACCATGTGTTGCAATTCCATGTTCTGATACCGACAATGTTAGGACCCTTCACCCAAGTGCCAACAACAACTGTACTCAACTCAAACTGATGAATAATGCGCGAACGCATTGAATGCAAACACATACATTCAACGTGTTTTGTGTTTAAAATACGAACATAGAAATGATCATAATATATTCAATATGGCGGACTATCCAAAATGGCTCCGCCAATTTCTTTAAAAAAGGATTAAGTGGATTATTAAGATAACGAAGGTAGGAACTAAGTATTCTGACGCTAATATTCGAAAAGATAGCAAACTCTAGAAAGAAGTAATAACTCAAATAATTCCAGTTTCCACACAGAAGAATGAGTCGGATAGAAATTAGAATCGTGAATACCTATGAGTGATAGCCATCAAAAAAATACTGTACCTATTTATCAGACAGATCAAGATTGTGATTAAAATATACTAATGATGTATTAAATTGCTGTTTGATAAACTTTGTAGTGATTTCTTTATGTAAATGACGGCCGTGAAAATATGAATAAACCATTGCATTCTAGGAAAATGTTCTGGAAACTGTTCTTTTTCATTGTAATCTGTGGTAAGTTTTGTGAATTGTGATATTGCAACAAAATAGTAGGATAACGTCTGTGAATGTAAAGTGGTTCTAGGATAATGGTGAGTGAATTGGTTAAACAACGTTGACCGTTCAGTCAATAAAAGCAACTATAACACTAACTAACACAACAAAATGGTAGGTATGGTGGGAGGCTACGGCCGTGGCTAGTTACCACCCTGTCGGCACTGCCAGAAGGGCCTGTCTACACTCCTGCCATGTAAGCTGGTACGTAGCTACCATCTTAGACTGTATCTTCACTTACCACCAGGTGAGATCGTAGCCATAAGGGCTAACTTGTAAGTCAGACTGAAAGTCGCGACTGATAGGTTGAACAGTTGCTTGGGACGCGGTTTTCAAGATATCTCTCGGACGTGAGCGCTTTTAAAGGATACGTCCGATAGTTTACATAGTTCTGTGTACTATGTTTTATCCAAATAACTACCTACAAGTCCGGCTGTCAGCCGCGTGTGTTAGCCGCGTCCGATAAAATTTGTTTTCACCTTTAGGGTTTAACAGAAATGCCATGAGTGCTACGATCGATCTGAATTTTGAAAATACTCTTCTCACACAAAGCGGACTTGGTTGGCCTTCGCAGTTAAAAGTGGTCAAAGGAAATGTCGCTCTCATGAAATTGCGAGTATCTTTGGGGAACCAGCGTTCCTGCACTGTGTCTGATCCGTCTGGTGTTCAATTCGATGTGAAAAAACCTCCAAATAGTAGGTGAGTCAGTCTGCAATTTTTTTTTTACTTAAGTCCAGTTGGTAAGTAGAGTAGCTATGTAATTTTCTATCTCTTCTGATGACAAATTAAAAAAAAATTCAAAAGAAAAATAAAACCGACTTCAAAAACCACAAACACTGGACATATATAAAAATGGAGCATCAGAATTTACGTGCAGTTAATTACTTATTTTGGGAGCTTTAAAGCGTCTGCAAAGCAATACGGCCGACGCGGGAAGTGTCTGGGAGTATTGGCGACATATTTTTAAGGATATTGCCTAAAATATACGTAAAAATCAGTTTGGCGAATTTACGTGAGGTAAGTAATGTTTTTATGTACCTTGATTATCAGATACCTGAAAATTGGCCGTCTAAGCAAGCTAGCACGTAGGCTAGGCATGCTTTCTTAGTACTTACTAACACTACTCAATCGTACATATTTCCTGTGTCAGAAAATACGTAACCTCTGGTGGTCCTGAGATAAAAGTAATAAGAAAACCAGAAAAGAGCTGATAACTTCCAAACGGCTGAACCAATTTTTTTGGATTATAGCTAAGAACACTCTCGATCAAGCCACCTTTCAAACAAAAAAAACTAAATTAAAATCGGTTCATTCGTTTAGGCGCTACGAGGCCACAGACAGATACACAGATACACAGATACACAGATACACAGATACACAGATACACACGTCAAACTTATAACACCCCTCTTTTTGGGTCGGGGGTTAAAAATAACTTTTATTTAGCTACACGTGTAATGTACCTAGGTATGAAGTCGAGCGAGCATATTAAAACAAAATTAGAAATCCAAGAGTGAAGCTCGCCCGACTTCATACCTAGGTACATTACATGTGTAGCTAAATAAAAGTTATTTTTTACTTTTTAGTGTTTGTGGTTTTTGAAGTCGGTTTTATTTTTCTTTTGAAATTTTTTTATTTCACAATTTTTAGTGGCCCACTGTACTATAATAATATGCTATGCCCAGTTAAAACCCTACTGTTTACTAAGCTATTACACTGATCGCGAGCAATTAGCTCCTATCTATTGAGGAGTTCTGTTCTCCATCTCCGAAGATATTCATCAGATCTTTACCAAATTTATATGGGACCACCTGCACAGTATACCCTTTCAAACAAAAAAAAAAATTTCCAAATCGGTCCAGGGGTCTTTGAGTAATCGGGGAACATACATAAAAAATAAAAAAAAAAACAAAAAAGATTCCGACGAATTGAGAACCTCCTACTTTTTTGGAAGTCGGTTAAAAAACCCGGTCAAGTGCACCATCGTACAAAAAATCTCAATCCAGTATAGTAAAAATATGCAAGTTAATGACGGACAGCGCCATCTAGATGTGATTTGGTAAATTAAATTTTCGTTTGAAAGTGTTCGTGAAAACATTATTTCTACGACACTTTGCCTACTAGATTTTCTATGAGACAAAACGTTTTGTCCTGTACATGAATGATTGAAGATGCGCAAACGTGAAGAGCAATATAATACCTATCGCAGTTTCCAGACCTATACATACCTACCTAATTATCTCCTATTTGCTTGCCAATCAGGTTCAGGTACGTAATGTTTAATACCTAAATCAAAACCTCCAAATTAGGTATCGAAAAATAACATGGTTTTATATAAAGGCGTATTAAGTACTTATATTATTTTTTGTTATTAATAAAAGGTACGAACAATGGGGAGATGGGTGCGGAGTTCGGGTAAAAAACGTAGAAGACATTGATGAAGGACGATGGCGCGTGACTGCATCTAGAGTCAACGACTCCATCGTGGGATGGATTGACTTGCATGTGTTAGGTAGCTAATTTTGTACTAAGTAACTACTTACTTGATAAAGGTGTTTATAGGTTTCACGTAATAATATCATATTATCGCATAATATTATCAAATCAAGATCTATTTTTTATCAATTGTTTGATAATACTTTATTACGTAGATTTACGTTATGCATTTCTTTGATCAGCAATTAGCTTACTTGAGACTTTATTTGAAGACTGTGAAGGAGGCCCTTAGTCTAATATCTATCCCCGCTATCAAACCCAAGACACGATTTGAGCACTGAGCCACAAATGAAAACAAAAACATTTTTAGTCTAACACAAATGTAATTAGAATCCGGCACCTCAGGTATATATACCTATTTAAGGGTGATCCCATAGATGCGTTGGAAAGATTTAAATGCCTCTTCATTATGAACCACGACGTATTATTAATGAGAAAGAAATACAGTAATATCGGAGTATAAAAATAATTAAGATCAACTGAAACACTCATACCAAAACAAAGATGGAGATAAATGTAGACTACATCGTTGCAAAGCCTATAGCATAGGGTTATAAGACCAAACCGGATGAATCAAATGGTTCTTTTTGGTATCGAACTCTGGTCTCCGAAACCAGAGTTCGATACCAAAAAGAACACGCTTCTAACTTTTCGAAGTTGTGTGCGTTTTAGGCAATTTTGTAAACATCCCTCCCTTGAAGTTTGAACGGTCATCGCGTGCCTGAGAATTCTCCGGCGAACAAAGGCCTAAACCCTTCTTAGAGGGAGATCCTTGCTCAGTAGTGGCACAGTGCGCTGGTGATAGATTAAGTCAATAAAACATTTGCCGTGCTATATCTTTTAGATTTTTTTTCTAGAAAAAACATCGCTTGAAGCAGCGCCGCCTATATCTCTTCAAGATGGAGAAACGCACGCTAAAGTTGCGTTGTCATCGATAGACAACGCGTACTGCGTAGTTGCTAAACCGTTCGCAGAGAGTTCCTTAGTCCCCGGCCAGTGCAACGTGACCCTTGACAGGACCACTAGAGCTGTCCAAGGAAACTGGCAAGTGTTCCTAGGCTTACCCGGAACAGTGTCCGAGGTGCAAATGAAACGGCATGTTATAGTTCAATGTGAGTATATCTACCGAATTATTTTGAAAACTAGGCAGACAGACAGACAAACACACTTTCTCATTAACAATATTAGTATGGATGTATATCATTGTTAAATCTATTCAATATATCATTTTAGCGGAAAGATTAGACGTCGGCTACGTGCACGACACGGCAGATAAGTTGCACGTGTACTGCAACATCCTACATTCCAATAAGGAGATCACTTTCTGTCGATTCCAGAGGACTTCCGATTCTTACGGATACAATGTGGTCGATGGTCTTAGCGATGGCAGTTATAGGTGAGTGACTTTTGTGCGTAGGTATTCACCCTCTTGATATGGGCGTCAGAGACCTTAAGAAAAGTTTTCCTAGAGCGCTTCCCAACGATCTCCATTTTTCTTGTATTTTGTAGTTATTATGGAGATGGTTTCGCACACAAACAATGCGGTATAACTATAGAGAAGCCATCAGCAAAAGACTACGCCACATGGCGATGTTCCGTCGGCGTTGGTGTGCGAGTCGACAATGAAATACATCAACAAACTCCGATGCAAGCTTTGATTAGCGTCACACGGAGTCCAAAATGTAAGTAACATGTGATATCATTTTCGCGATAAGCTATTAATAGCTGTATTCCTTAATTTTTCGATAAATTCGAGTGCATCTACAGTCTACAACAATAAAATCTCTTTTGCTTGACTTTGAAATTTCATCATCATCATCATTATTAACCGATAGCGGCTGGACATAAGTGTCCTGTAGGGATTTCCTCACGCCACGATATTGCGCCGACGTAATCCAGAGCGGTTTGATGTTTGCCAACTGGGGATCTGTCAATACTGCGCTTTCTGGTGTGAGATCGCCATTCCAGTACCTTATACAACTCCAACGTCTATCGGTTCTTCGAACTATGTGCCCCGTCCATTGCCACTAGCTTTGCAACTCGTAGAGTTATGTCTATTCTCTTAATTAATAGCATGATAAAATTACCAAAATCGTTTTCAGCTTTACAAAATGTTGAGAGGAGTGAAGAAGCGATCAGAAAAATATTTGTGCAAAAAGACTCGCCGTTTACAATCACTTGTAATGCGGGAGTGTCCCTCAGGTACTGCTGGTTCCAACATCCGAATGGAACTCAGTTCACGCCTGTAAGACTTACAAATGAACAACAATTATTCTGGTAAGTAATTTAGAATTTTAGCCTCGATAGCTCAACGGTTGAGGAGCGGACTGAATTCCGAAAGGTCGGCGGTTCAAACCCCACCCGTTGCTCTATTGTCGTACCCACTCCTGGCACAAGCTTTACGCTTAATTGGAGCGGAAAGGGGAGTATTAGTCATGATTAGCATGGCTTAATATTATTATAATTAAAAAAAAAAATTCAATCACATAATATTTGAATGCACCCGAAGAAGCACAAGTTAGGTATATTTCCGTTAAAATAAGAAAAAAACAGCGAAAATTCTAGAGGTTGTTTTATTTGAATAATTTGTAATGGCAGGTTTTCCTCAATAGGTAATTTATGAATTTATTTTAGGAGTGCGAGCAAAATTGTTATTACAAATTGTTTATTTTTAATGATAATGATGGTCTGACAGCTGAATGCTAAAAAGTCTATTGCTAACAATTGACTTTTCAGTAATATTTTATACTATATATAGCTCGATTACCACTCACTCATTGACATAATTGTTCTCCTAGAAAGAGACGGAAAATGATATAATGATGTAGGGGAGATGTGGTCGGATTCGGGAGTCCTCTGGGGAAAAATTATGACATTTCGGAAAAACAAGATGGCGGCCGAGGTGATTTTTGCAGCTCCGTTCTTTTCCAACCGATTTTTATGAATTTTGCAAACTTTGTAGAAAGTAGTAAACGGTTACCAGAAAATGTAGAAAAAATTGGAAAAACAAAATGGCGGCCGAGATGGAGCATTTTCAAAATTTTCATTTTTCGACCCCTAACCGCAGCGCCACAGATCCGAGACGGGGTAATCGAGGATAATTATTTTTTCTGGTTTCGCCCACGATTATCCTGTATTTTGACAGAACGGGAGTGGTTTTTAAAAATTCAAGATGGCGGCTGTCGTGGCAACCATTATGTTACAGGTACGAAAAAACGCAATTTTAAAATTCAAATATCTCAAAGTTGGCAACATCAGAGCGATTCGGCTTCTATGAAGCGATTGTACGTACAGGCTCGAGGTATAGTTTGCAGGAAAAAAATTACCCAATTTTTAGGGAAATTTCAAGATTTTCGGGAAATTGTAAAAAATCGAAATACGCACTTTTAGCAAAATCCGAGTATGAGCGATTATGTGTTTTGCTCGTGCAAATGACATTTAGGTACTTTTGTTACCAGAGACTGGCAACACTGGAATTTATCAAAGTAAAAGTGATTTTCGACACGGTCTTTTTCACGGTATCTCCTTTCGCGTGGGTGCGAGCGAGAGGCAAGATTGAAACGTCATCGGGAGCGGTATATCCTGTAGTTAATAGGAAAATTATGAAACCGTGTAAAATCTTTCTGTGAAACGAGCTGGCGGCCATTTTGTATTTTTTTTAACTTTTCGAAATTTTGATCAAGTTTTTGAGGCAGTTGGCAATATTTTGGAAAGTCAATATGTATGAATCGATTGTGTATCTCGGCTGGCAGTATAGAGATATGCAACCGGTGTTGCCAGTTTTGGGGAGATTTTCGAGATTTTCAACTAAGAAACTCCTGTAAAATTTTGTATGAAAATTTTTTTTTTCACTGATGGTGTCGTATAGAAAACAAAAAGTTAGTAAGCCAAAATTATGGAGAGAGCTGATGATTGAGGGTTTCGGAGACGCGTGGAGGGCCCGCTTAAGGTATTGAAGATAGGTGGGGGGTGCTCGAGCAAATGTCATTCATGACGTCAACCAATTGCCAAAAAGCTGAAAAAAAATTCAAAATGGCGAAGAAAAGATGGCCGCCATACAAATTTCGCTGGTGTCCAGCTCGGAGGGTATAAAAGATGGAAGTGAGGTTTCTTGGCAAGAGATGATCAGGATCCGAAGGTCTACTCGATGAATAGAAAAAAAATCCAAAATGGCGGAATTTTTTTTTCCATACATTTTGTATGGCGAATATTGAATGCCTCATTCTCCTAGAAAGAGACAGAAAACGATACATTGATGTATGGGAGATATGTTCGGATGCGCAATATGAGTAGGGGAAAATTATGATATTTCAGAAAAACAAGATGGCGGCCTATATGATTTTTGCAACTCTATTGTTTTTCGACCGATTTCGTTGAAACTCGCAATCTTGGAAGAAAGTAGTAAACGATTAATGGAAATAGTGGAAAAATTTGGAAAAACAAGATGGCCGCCACACAAACTTCGTCGGTGTCTATCTCGGAGGGTATAAAAGATGGAAGACTGGTTTCTCGGCAAAAGATGATCAGGATCCGAAGGTCTACTCGGTGGAACAAACTCTGCATGCTCGCGGACCACTTTAGTGGTCCGCGCACCCACGCACCCTACTTTATTAACCTCAACTACCCCGTTTTTACAAAAAATGATATGGATGTCGTTTTCAGAGTTTTCCGGCGTGCTGATTTTGATAACGACATTTATTTTGAAATCCAAGATGGCGGACATGCACTTTTTAAGAAAAAAATTGATATGGGTGTCGTTTTGTGGGTTTTTGTGGTGAATTGTGTATCTTTAATAAATAAATTTGGTTAAATATAATAAAGTTAACATAACCACGTCACGTGAGCTGCTTTAGCAGCTCGCGCACCGAGCAAAACACTAGTTATACTATATATAGCTCAATTACCACTCACTGACTCACTCACTCATTGACATAATTGTTCTCCTAGAAGGAGACGGAAAATGATATAGTGATGTAAGGGAGTTGTGTTCGGTTTCGGGAACCCTCTGGGGAAAAATTATGACATTTCAGAAAAACAAGATGGCGGCCGGTGTGATTTTTGCAGCTCCTTTGTTTTTTAATGGACTCCGTTCAAATTCGCAACTATTAAAGAATGTAGTAAACGGTTAACAAAAAATGTGGAAAAAATTGGAAAAACAAGATGGCGGCCGAGCCGTAGCGTTTTGAAATTTTTGATTTTTCGACCCCGAACCGCGGCGCCACAGATCCGAAACGGGGTAATCGAGGATAATTATTTTTTCTGGTTTCGCCCACGATTATCCTGTATTTTGACAGAACGGGAGTGGTTTTTAAAAATTCAAGATGGCGGCTGTCATGGAGGCCGTTTTGTTCGAGGTACGAAAAAACGCAATTTTAAAAGTTAAATATCTCAAAGTTGGCAACATCGGAGCGATTCGGTTTCTATGAAGCGATTGTACGTATAGACTCGGGGTATAGATTGGAGGAAAAAAATTACCCCACTTTTAGGGAAATTTCAAGATTTTCGGGAAATTGTAAAAAATCGAAATACGCACTTTTAGCAAAATCCGAGTATGAGCGATTACGTGTTTAGCTCGTACAAATGACATTTGGGTATTTTTGTCGCCGGAGACTGGCAACACTGGAATTTATCAAAGAAAAAGTGATTTTCGACACGGTCTTTTTCACGGTATCCCCTTTCGCGTGGGTGCGAGCGAGAGGAAAGATTGAAACGTCATCGGGAGCGGTATATCCTGTAGTTAATAGGAAAATTATGAAACCGTGTAAAATCTTTCTGTGAAACGAGTTGGCGGCCATTTTGTATTTTTTTTAATTTTTCGAAATTTTGACCACGTTTTTGAGGCAGTTGGCAACATTTTGGAAAGTCAGTATGTATGAATCGATTGTGTATCTCGGCTGGCAGTATAGAGATATGCAGTCGGTGTTGCCAGTTTTGGGGAGATTTTCGAGATTTTCAACTAAGAAACTCCTGTAAAATTTTGTATGAAATTTTTTTTTTTCACTGATGGTGTCGTATAGAGAACAAAAACTTAGTAAGCCAAAATTATGGAGAGAGCTGATGATTGAGGGTTTCGGAGACGGGTGGAGGGCCCGCTTAAGGTATTGAAGATAGGTGGGGGGTGCTCGAGCAAATGTCATTTGTGACGTCATCCAATTGCCAAAAAGCTGAAAAAAAATTCAAAATGGCGAAGAAAAGATGGCCGCCATACTAATTTCGCCGGCGTCCAGCTCGGAGGGTATAAAAGATGGAGGTGCGGTTTCTTGGCAAAAGAGGATCAGGATCCAAAGGTTTACTCGATGAATAGAAAAAAAATTCAAAATGGCGGAATTTAATTTTCCATACATTTTGTATGGCGAATATTGAATGCCTCATTCTCCTAGAAAGAGACGGATAACGATACGATAATGTAGGGGAGATATGTTTTGGTGCGCGATATGAGTAGGGAAAAATTACGACATTTCAGAAAAACAAGATGGCGGCCTATATGATTTTTGCAACTCTTTTGTTTTCCAACCGATTTCGTTGAAACTCACAATCTTTGAAGAATGTAGTAAACGATTAATAGAAAAAGTGGAAAATTTTGGAAAAACAAGATGGCCGCCGTACAAATTTCGTCGGTGTCTATCTCGGAGGCTATAAAAGATGGAAGAGTGGTTTCTTGGCAAAAGATGATCAGAGTCCGAAGGTCTACTCGGTGGAACAAACCCCGCATGCTCGCGGACCACTTTAGTGGTCCGCGCACCCACGCAACCTACTTTATTAACCTCAACCACCCCGTTTTTACAAAAAATGATATGGATGTCGTTTTCAGGGTTTTCCAGGGTGCTGATTTTGATAATGACATTTATTTTGAAATCCAAGATGGCGGACTTACATTTTCTACAAAAAATAGAAATGCCTGTCATTTTATGGGGGTTTTCGGGGTGAATTGTGTCTCTTAATAAATAAATTTGGTTTAATATAATAAAGTTAATCTTACCACGTCACGCGAGCTGCTTTAGCAGCTCGCGCACCGAGCAAAATACTAGTTATACTATATATAGCTCAATTACCACTCACTGACTCATTGACATAATTGTTCTCCTAGAAAGAGACGGAAAATGATATAATGATGTAAGGGAGATGTGTTCGGATGCGGGATTCGACTGGGGAAAAATTATGACATTTCGGAAAAACAAGATGGCGGCCGACGTGATTTTTGCAGCTCCTTTGTTTTTTAAGGGACTCCGTTCAAATTCGCAACTATTAAAGAATGTAGTAAACGGTTAACAGAAAATGTGAAAAAAATTGAAAAATTAAGATGGCGGCCGAGCCGTAGCGTTTTGAAAATTTTGAATTTTCGACCCCGAACCGCGGCGCCACAGATCCGAAACGGGGTAGTCGAGGATAATTATTTTTTCGTGTTTCGCCCACGATTATGCTGTATTTTGACAGAACGGGAGTGGTTTTTAAAAATTCAAGATGGCGGCTGTCATGGCGGCCGTTTTGTTCGAGGTACGAAAAAACGCAATTTTAAAATTCGAATATCTCAAACTTGGCAACATCGAAGCGATTCGGCTTCTATGAAGCGATTGTACGTATGAACTTGAGGTATAGATTGGTGGGGAAAAATTACCCCATTTTTCGGGAAATTTCAAGATTTTGGGGAAAATGTAAAAAATCGAAATACGGACTTTTCGCAAAATCCGAGTATGAGCGATTATGTGTTTTGCTCGTACAAATGACATTTGGGTATTTTTGTTGCCGGAGACTGGCAACACTGGAATTTATCAAAAAAAAAGTTATTTTCGAGGTGGTCTTTTTTTAGGGGCGATCGTTTCGCGTGGGTGCGAGCGAGAGGAGAGATTGAAACGTTATCGGGAGCGGTATATCCTGTAGTTAATGGGAAAGTTGTAAAATTATCTAATTTGCTTCTGCAAAAAAAATTAGTGGCCATTTTGTATTTTCTTCAAATTTTCCGAAATTTTGATCACGTTTTTGAGGCAGTTGGCAACATTTTGGAAAGTCGACATGTATCAATCGATTGTGTGACTCAACCAGCAGTATCGAAATATGTAAACAGTGTTGCCACTTTTGGGGAGATTTTCGAGATTTTCCCCAAAAACTCCTCCTGTAAAATTTTGTATGAAATTTTTTTTTTTCACTGATTGTGTCGTATAGAAAACAAAAAAAAAATCGAGGAAAAATTTGGAAATAGCTGATGATCGAGGATGTCGGAGACGGGTGAAGGGTCCGCTCAAGGTATTGAAGATAGGTGGGGGGTGCTCGACCAAATGTCATTCATGACATCATCCAATTGCCAAAAAGCTGAAAAAAAATTCAAAATGGCGAAGAAAAGATGGCCGCCATACAAATTTCGCCGGCGTCCAGCTCGGAGGGTATAAAAGATGGAGGTGCGGTTTCGTGGCAAAAGAGGATCAGGATCCAAAGGTCTACTCGATGAATAGAAAAAAAAATCAAAATGGCGGAATTTATTTTCCCATACATTTTGTATGGCGAATATTGAATGTCTCATTCTCCTAGAAAGAGACGGAAAACGATACGATAATGTAGGGGAGATGTGTTCGGGTGGGGGAGACGAGTAGGGAAAAATTATGACATTTCAGAAAAACAAGATGGCGACCTATATGATTTTTGTGACTCTTTTGTTTTCCAACCGATTTCGTTGAAACTCGCAATCTTTGAAGAATGTAGTAAACGATTAATAGAAAAAGTGGAAAATTTTGGAAAAACAAGATGGCCGCCGTACAAATTTCGTCGGTGTCTATCTCGGAGGCTATAAAAAATGGATGAGTGGTTTCTTGGCAAAAGATGATCAGGGTCCGAAGGTCTACTCGGTGGAACAAACTCTGCATGCTCGCGGACCACTTTAGTGGTCCGCGCACCCGCGCACCCTACTTTATTAACCTCAACCACCCCATTTTTACAAAAAATGATATGGATGTCGTTTTCAGAGTTTTCCAGGGTGCTGATTTTGATAATGACATTTATTTTGAAATCCAAGATGGTGGACATGCACTTTTTAAGAAAAAATTGATATGGGTGTCGTTTTGTGGGTTTTTTGGGGTGAATTGTGTATCTTAATAAATAAATTTGGTTAAATATAATAAAGTTAACATAACCATGTCACGCGAGCTGCTTTAGCAGCTCGCGCACCGAGCAAAACACTAGTTATTATACTATATATAGCTCGATTACCACTGACTGACTGACTCATTGACATAATTGTTCTCCTAGAAAGAGAAGGAAAATGATATAGTGATGTAGGGGAGTTGTGTTCGGATGGGGGAGTCTACTGGGGAAAAATTATGACATTTCGGAAAAACAATATGGCGGCCGACGTGATTTTTGCAGCTCCGTTGTTTTCCAACCGATTTCGTCGAATTTTACAATCTTTAAAGAAAGTAGTAAACGATTAATGGGAAATGTCGAAAAAATTGGAAAAACAAGATGGCGGCCGAGCCGTAGCGTTTTCAAAATTTTCATTTTTCGACCCCGAACCGCGGCGCCACAGATCCGAAACGGGGTAATCGAGGATAATTATTTTTCTTGGTTTCTCCCACGATTATCCTGTATTTTCACAGAACGGGAGTGGTTTTTAAAAATTCAAGATGGCGGCTGTCATGGCGGCCGTTTTGTTCGAGGTACGAAAAAACGCAATTTTAAAAGTTAAATATCTCAAAGTTGGCAACATCGGAGCGGTTCGGCTTCTATGAAGCGGTTGTACGTATAGGCTCGAGGTATAGATCGGTGGGAAAAAATTACCCCATTTTTAGGGAAATTTCAAGATTTTCGGGAAATTGTAAAAAATCGAAATACGCACTTTTAGCAAAATCCGAGTATGAGTGATTACGTGTTTTGCTCGAACAAATGACATTTGGGTATTTTTGTCACCGGAGACTGGCAACACTGGAATTTATCAAAGTAAAAGTGATTTTCGACACGGTCTTTTTCACGGTATCCCCTTTCGCGTGGGTGCGAGCGAGAGGAAAGATTGAAACGTCATCGGGCGCGGTATATCCTGTAGTTAATAGGAAAATTATGAAACCGTGTAAAATCTTTCTGTGAAACGAGTTGGCGGCCATTTTGTATTTTTTTTTATTTTTCGAAATTTTGACCACGTTTTTGAGGCAGTTGGCAACATTTTGGAAAGTCAACATGTATCAATCGATTGTGTGACTCAACCAGCAGTATCGAAATATGTACACAGTGTTGCCACATTTGGGGAGATTTTCGAGATTTTCCCCAAAAACTCCTCCTGTAAAATTTTGTATGAAATTTTTTTTTTTCACTGATGGTTTCGTATAGGAAACAAAAAAAAAATCGAGGAAAAATTTGGAAATAGCTGATGATCGAGGATGTCGGAGACGGGTGAAGGGTCCGCTCAAGGTATTGAAGATAGGTGGGGGGTGCTCGAGCAAATGTCATTCATGACGTCATCCAATTGCCAAAAAGCTGAAAAAAAATTCAAAATGGCGAAGAAAAGATGGCCGCCATACAAATTTCGCCGGTGTCCAGCTCGGAGGGTATAAAAGATGGAAGTGAGGTTTCTTGGCAAGAGATGATCAGGATCCAAAGGTTTACTCGATGAATAGAAAAAAAATCCAAAATGGCGGAATTTTTTTTTCCATACATTTTGTATGGCGAATATTGAATGCCTCATTCTCCTAGAAAGAGACGGAAAACGATACGATAATGTAGGGGAGATATGTTTGGCTGGTGGAAGCAAGTAGGGAAAAATTATGACATTTCAGAAAAACAAGATGGCGACCGACGTGATTTTTGCAACTCTTTTGTTTTCCAACCGATTTCGTTGAAACTCACAATCTTTGAAGAAAGTAGTAAACGATTAATAGAAAAAGTGGAAAATTTTGGAAAAACAAGATGGCCGCCGTACAAATTTCGTCGGTGTCTATCTCGGAGGCTATAAAAGATGGAAGAGTGGTTTCTTGGCAAAAGATGATCAGAGTCCGAAGGTCTACTCGGTGGAACAAACCCCGCATGCTCGCGGACCACTTTAGTGGTCCGCGCACCCACGCAACCTACTTTATTAACCTCAACCACCCCGTTTTTACAAAAAATGATATGGATGTCGTTTTCAGGGTTTTCCAGGGTGCTGATTTTGATAATGACATTTATTTTGAAATCCAAGATGGCGGACTTACATTTTCTACAAAAAATAGAAATGCCTGTCATTTTATGGGGGTTTTCGGGGTGAATTGTGTCTCTTAATAAATAAATTTGGTTTAATATAATAAAGTTAATCTTACCACGTCACGCGAGCTGCTTTAGCAGCTCGCGCACCGAGCAAAACACTAGTTATACTATATATAGCTCGATTACCACTCACTGACTCACTCATTGACATAATTGTTCTCCTAGAAAGAGAAGGAAAATGATATAATGATGTAGGGGAGATGTGTTTGGATTCGGGAACCCTCTGGGGAAAAATTATGACTTTTCGGAAAAACAAGATGGCGGCCGACGTGATTTTTGCAGCTCCGTTGTTTTCCAACCGATTTCGTTGAATTTTGCAAACTTTAAAGAAAGTAGTAAACGATTAATGGGAAATGTCGAAAAAATTTAAAAAACAAGATGGCGGCCGAGTCGTAGCGTTTTCAAATTTTTGATTTTTCGGCCCCGAACCGCGGCGCCACAGATCCGAAACGGGAAATTGAAACTAATAATTTTTTTCTGGTTTCGTCTACGATTATCCTGAATTTTGACGGAATGGAAGTGGTTTTTAAAAATTCAAGATGGCGGCTGTCGTGGCGGCCATTATGTTAGAGGTACGAAAAAACGCAATTTTAAAAGTTAAATATCTCAAAGTTGGCAACATCGGAGCGATTCGGCTTCTATCAAGCGATTGTATGTATAGGCTCGAGGTATAGATTGGAGGAAAAAAATTACCCCATTTTTTGGGGAAATTTCAAGATTTTCGGGAAATTGTAAAAAATCGAAATACGGGCTTTTTGAAAAATCTGAGTATGAGCGATTACGTGTTTTGCTCGTACTAATGACATTTGGGTATTTTTGTCGCCGGAGACTGGCAACACTGGAATTTATCAAAAAAAAAGTGATTTTCGACATTGTCTTTTTTCAGGGACGATCATTTCGCGTGGGTGCGAGCGAGAGGAGAGATTGAAACGTCATCGGGAGCGGTATATCCTGTAGTTAATAGAAAAGTTGTAAAATTATCTAATTTGCTTCTGCAAAAAGAGTTGGTGGCCATTTTGTATTTTCTTCAAATTTTCCGAAATTTTGATCACGTTTTTGAGGCAGTTGGCAACATTTTGGAAAGTCGACATGTATCAATCGATTGTGTGACTCAACCAGCAGTATCGAAATATGTAAACAGTGTTGCCACATTTGGGGAGATTTTCGAGATTCTCCCCAAAAACTCCTCCTGTAAAATTTTGTATGAAAAATTTTTTTTTCACTGATGGTTTCGTATAGAAAACAAAAAAAAAATCGAGGAAAAATTTGGAAATAGCTGATGATCGAGGATGTCGGAGACGGGTGGAGGGTCCGCTCAAGGTATTGAAGATAGGTGGGGGGTGCTCGACCAAATGTCATTCATGACATCATCCAATTGCCAAAAAGTTGAAAAAAAATTCAAAATGGCGAAGAAAAGATGGCCGCCATACAAATTTCGCCGGCGTCCAGCTCGGAGGTTATAAAAGATGGAAGTATGGTTTCTTGGCAAGAGATGATCAGGGTCCGAAGGTCTACTCGATGAATAGAAATAAAATTCAAAATGGCGGAATTTATGTTTCCATACATTTTGTATGGCGAATATTGAATGTCTCATTCTCCTAGAAAGAGACGGAAAACGATACAATAATGTAGGAGAGATGTGTTCGGGTGGGGGAGGCGAGTAGGGAAAAATTATGACATTTCAGAAAAACAAGATGGCGACCGACGTGATTTTTGCAACTCTTTTGTTTTCCAACCGATTTCGTTGAAACTCGCAACCTTTGAAGAAAGTAGTAAACGATTAATAAAAAAAGTGGAAAATATTGGAAAAAACAGATGGCCGCCGTACAAATTTCGTCGTTGTCTATCTCGGAGGCTATAAAAGATGGAAGAGTGGTTTCTTGGCAAAAGGTGATCAGGATCCGAAGGTCTACTCGGTGGAACAAACTCTGCATGCTCGCGGACCACTTTAGTGGTCCGCGCACCCACGCACCTACTTTATTAACCTCAACTACCCCGTTTTTACAAAAAATGATATGGATGTCGTTTTCAAAGTTTTCTAGCGTGCTGATTTTGATAACGACATTTATTTTGAAATCCAAGATGGCGGACATGCACTTTTTAAGAAAAAAATTGATATGGGTGTCGTTTTGTGGGTTTTTGTGATGAATTGTGTATCTTAATAAATAAATTGGGTTATTAAATATAATAAAGTTAACATACCCACGTCACGCGAGCTGCTTTAGCAGCTCGCGCACCGAGCAAAACACTAGTTCTAGTCTATATAAGTAGATAATTAAGTGGAAAGTTTGACGATTACTGAAGAACCACATGCTTAATTCGCTATAATCCGCCAAAACAAAACCCCGCAGGAAAAGCAATTAATGACACATAACCACACGAATCTTCTAGAATAGGTACAGTAAACGTGGGTAAAGTAGTTAGTACGTTTCGCTCCGACACCGGAGCATTCGCAGGTGACGTAGAATCCACATGTACAATTTCAAAGTGAGTTTGATTGTGAATGATGAAATTGATGAAGTGAAATTGATCAAATAATACAGTATGGTAAACAAGATGCTTGGCAGTATTCTGGGATAAGGTATTCTTGAACTTTAATTAAGTATGCTGCATAATAAATAGTTTTGAAATATTTTAGGTATACCGGCGAAAGCCTGGAGGTTGGCAACTGTGGTATAACCTTCGCACATTCTAATGACTCTGACGATGGGATGTGGTCTTGTTTTCTGGGCCCCAGAGACCACACAGGTATCGAAATCAAGGATCAAGTGGAGGTCAGAGTTACCGGACCCTTAGCTGCGAATCTGAAGGATGTTTCTGTGCCACTTGGCGAGAATGCTACGTTGTATTGTCATACATCGAATGGAAGGAGAGCGTTAAATTATTGCAGATTTCTCTCACCCCAGTTTGTGGGTATGAATCTAGACTCTTCTGTTACGCTGGAAAAGTGAGTAAGACGATAATAATTATGTTTTTAGTTTTTTTTTGTGGAGTTGCGATTAAGTAGAATTTAAAGTATGGACTTATATAGGTACCTACTTGTCTTGGTGTAGCATAAATTAATTCAGACTACAAATTCTTTCAACCGTGCCCTGTTAGTGCATAGACCTGATCTATACTAGGTATACATATTATAACCACGTGGCTGAGTTGGGCTTACTTTGGGCCTACTTCAAAATTCAAACTCACATTTAATAAAAGTACCAAAATTTTCAGAAGTGTCTAGATGACCACGAGTGATTGTTTGATAGTAAAAATTATTAAGCCTCCAGCTCTTATTTAGCTTTTAAAAGTTCTTTAACGCATATTAACAAAATTCAATTTTTAACACGCACATAGTACGGCGCAATAGCACTAATTGATCAACACTATCAGAAAGTCAGTCCTGTAATTTTTTTATAGCCTTTAATCGGGTTCGTGCCGCTAAGCAGTTTGTGCCAATATTTAATTTACCGCTGTCATAATTCATTTTAGTGCGATATTGAATCGTTTCCACTTCACTCCGGGCCGAGATCTGAACTTTGGAGATTGTTCCCTCAGTATCACTTCTGTCCAAGAGGAAGATATCGGAGCATGGACTTGTGCTGCTGTTGTTGATAACGAGATATTAGAATCGAGGGATACCATACGAGTTTATGTTGGTGGTAAGATACAAATACAAATACGCAAACACTTGATTTTGTAAATGTTCATTTTAGTTTAGAAATACCTCCTATATATAGAAAAAGACCTCTAAAAAGGTTACGGATACAAAAAACAGGAATGCATAAAGTGTTTTATTTTTTATTTTGACTGAACTCAGCATAAGTTTACTGAGAAATTAATTCAGAATTCATCTTTCCTCAAATCTAATTTGATAACAGGTTTAGCCTTATAAAAAGATTAGGTAGGTAAACGTTTTGTTGAAAGACAGCCCACGAAAGCAATGTACCAATGCATGTAAAGCATTGTGGCATTTGAACTCAAGATTTATATGAAAACATAAATTACTAGCTGATGCCCGCGACTTCGTTCGCGTGGATGTAGTTTTTTAAAAATCCCATGGGAACTCTTTGATTTTCCGGGATAAAAGTAGCCTATGTGCTAATCCAGAGTATAATCTATCTCCATTCTAAATTTCAGCCCAATCCGTCCAGTAGTTTTTGCGTGAAGGAGTAACAAACATACACACACACACACACACACACACACACACACATACAAACTTTCGCCTTTATAATATTAGTGTGATTATTGATTATTATGGATTAGAAAATACTTATTACTTTACTACTAAATATATAGTACCTTTCAGGTACAGAATGCAAAGCGTTCAAACAAATTGCGACTTTGTTACGACGCGATAAAGTGCAATTTAGCTTGCACAGCACTATGGCATAAAAAACAAACGCCTCTCTATCTCGTCAACTACTTTCTCTCTCTCTTTCTCTCTTTCATGCGGTAAGACACGAGAGACGTTGATGAGCGCTCCGCTCTACAGGTGTACTTCTCGATTCAAGTGACCAAGTGAGCGTGGTCTTTATCTTTAAGGTGCCCATGCACTCGAACTGAACTGCGGCAGTGACGTACGCGCGTCGCGGCTGGAGAGAATATCGTGCGGGGCGCTGCCGCGACGCGCAGTTCCGCTGCAGTTCAGTTCGAGTGCGTGGGCACCTTTAAACTGAAGAAATGTATTGTTGTAGAATCACGCCGCCATCCTAGATTGCAAGCCGGCATCATCGGGGCAAGTGCTGGTCTATTAGCTCTTGCTGTACTGCTTATCGGTTACGTGTCGTACAAGCGCGGTTGGATACAGCGCCTGCGTAGCTTCCAGTACAGAAGTAACACTACTGCTTCCAACTATGCACTGCATCCTCGCAGTGCTACCTCGGGAAGTATAAGCAGTGATGCTTCGGGAAGCATAAGAAGTGATGCTTCGGGAAGCGTGAGGAGTGCTGCTTCGGAAGGCGTTAGGAGTGATAAGGAAGAAAGCGTTAATACTGTGTTTACTGTTGAAGGATCAGCTGCTGTTGTTGGTGTTTGATATGAAATTGTGTAATAAAGTTTGAGATTTATTTTTTAGTTTTCTTTTGTATCCTGGCATACTTTGAATGAATATAATATTTGTGTATTAAGTATATAAGAAAATAAAAATCACCATTATAAAAATATACTTTTACTAAAAATAAAAATGATGAAAATCTTTCATAATAAACTAAAAACTGATTCTTTACAATGCTTACTTCTTTACTTTTCTTTACAATTTATAAATAAATAATAATAAATAAGTAAACGAACGAAATCGTAAAATTTTAAAGATTCTTAGGTTGAAATCTATAGAACATACATTGACTTTGTTTAGACTCAAGTTTCAGTTAAAACGAGACGGTTTTAGCCAGCGGTATATATAACGCTGTCTTAAGTCCTAAGTTTGAGCAAAGTCAAAGTGCGCTATAAAGATCTTAGCCTTAAATTCGTATTTTAATTGAGCTGAATATACTTAATCATTTCCTTGTAAAGCCTGACCAGAAATATAAAAAACTTGCTCTGGGGGCGCCACTAGCATAATATGGTCTATTGTCACTAAGAATACGGTCTTGTGTAAATTAGTTCCACGGGCTTTCCGCAATATGGCGAGGTACTTTATTTTTCTGGTCAGGCTTAATTTAATTATCATTTATAAAAAACAAATGTAAAAAAATACGTATGATAAACAAATCGCATTTGCTACATAATGCTAAGATCTCTATCTAATGTTAATTTATATTACTTTGTATGGTAAGATTTTTATATTATGTAGGTATGTACTTTGTACCTACACATATAAAAAATTGGTTTAGGTACATTTAGGACCTTGAATTTTAATTTGTATGTGTTTATTATAACAAATGGGGCCGGAACTACATACTTACTTAATATTCTATCGAATTAAATTCCTTAGAGCGCTAACGCACTGGAACATCTCGCGGGGTTTGACCCTATCCCTAAGGGATATGGCGAAATCCCGGTTTATACCATTTTCCTGCGACATATACAAAATACAGACTCGGCTTCACGTCGCCAGAGTAACCAGTCTGCTCGTAAGGACCGGTCGGTTGTGGCCACTCTCCCAAATTGGCGACGTTACCAGACTGTAGCCAAGTGAGTTAACTGTCATACATTTTAATACGAATTGTTTGGATACGTAGCCGGTGACGTCGCCATGGCGTCCCAGTATGTTAGGGCTCTTACGGAGATCACATAATTTTCTTAGTAGGTAATTAAAGCTATCATAGTCTCTCTTTGTAGCCTATAACGATGCGGGGTATAGTAACTTTGGAGAGGAACTTGTTTATAGCTTTGACTATGGTTTTCACAATCTGCTTCACGGCAGGAGGGGCAAGGTCGTCCATAAGTTGACGCCAGTTTTCGTTTGCGAACTTTAGGGTGGTTTCCGCTGAAATAAAATTAAACCGTTGAATATTTTACCGTTTAAAATATGAGTGACTAGCTGATGCCCGCAGCTTCGCCCGCGTGGATTGGTCAGATCCCCTGCAGCATCAGGATTGAGGAGTTGGACTCCAAATTTTTTTATGAAACAATGTCGCAAAGTTCCTCTATCGATTAAAAAAGAAATGACGCAAATCGGTTCACAAATCTCGGAGATTTCGATGTACATAGGTAGAAAAACACAACTCCCTTTTTGAAAGTCGGTTAAAAAAGTAGCCTATGTTACTCCCTGGTCAATTCTCTACTTGTCTGTGAAAATCCCGTAAAAATCGGTTCAGCCGTTCCGAAGATTACCCTTTTCAAACAGACAGACAGACAGACAGACAGACAGACAGACAGACAGACAGACAGACAGACAGACAAAAATTTTAAAAACGTGTGATTCGGTGTTGGTATCGTTCAAATAACCATATGAGCTTAATATGAGGTAGTTATTTCGAAATTACAGACAGACACTCCAATTTTATTTATTAGTATAGATTTTGATTATATATTAATATAAATATACGACGGCTAAACCACGTGTTTGCCAGACACTGGGTCACTTGTTATAACACAATACACATGTTATAATTGCAAAAGTGTGTTTGTTTGTTGGTTTATCCTTTAATTACGTCGCATCGCAGCAATGAATAGGCGTATTTTGTTTTGCATGGGTATAGTTAAAGACCTGGAGAGTGACATAGATTTTTTATCCCATAAAATGAGAGAATTCCCACGAGATTTTTAAATACCTATAAGTAGTGGATACTTAATTAAATAAATTAGTAATCAAAGACGAAATAAATCTACTTGAGTCCTACAAAAATTCAATTGTTACCTAATTGTTTGTTGCCATTAAATAAATTCTTCAAGTCGAAAGTGGTGGACTCAATTTCATATTCGTAATTCGGAGTTAACAGCTTCAAATGCTCCTTGCCATCCTTGCCCTTCACGTGTTCCAGCAAGCTACTGATGTTGACTTCGATGTTTCCTACGGTCAAAGTAAATTAATTACTTAATTGATTTTGACGACTTCCCTGGCGCAGTGGTAAGCACTGTGGTCTTATTAGTGGGTCTGATGGGAGGCTTCGCCGTGGCTAGTTACCATCCTACCGGCAAAGCCGTGCCGCCAAGCAATTTAGCGTTCCGGTACGATGACATGTAATCACCAAAGGTTATTATTATTGAACCCATAATGTACCGGGCTTAATAAAAACTGCTTTACACCTTCCAGGTTAGTCCGCTTCCATCTTAGACACTACATCATCACTTACCATCAGGTGAGATTCAGTCAAGCAGTCAAGAGCTAACTTGTACATACTGGAAATTCAGGCATACAGGTTCCTCACGATGATCTTCACCATTAAGAACATAATGGAAAACCCAGGCATACAGGTTTTCTTACGACTATTTCCTGCACCATTAAAGCATATCTTCTTCCTGAACTTATCTCGCTATGCTAATGGAGTCGGCACAACATGTACATAACTCCAAAAAGTTAAGAGATGCGTGACCGGCATCGAAGCCCGGATCCCTCGAATCTTAACTATCTACCTAAGCTATCACCACTTCACTTGTTAGGTATTCGGACTCATCGTGAGATAAGATTTCCTTGATTTGTAACCTTTTGTCATCTAGAATACCGGAACAATTTGGTCACTGCACATTACTCGCATAGTAATTAAACGAGGATAATCGTAGTTAGTTACCCATTATAGTACCAGGTACCTACCTATCTACAATAATTATACAGCGTTGATAAATCTAACTTACGTGCTGTCTGGCGCGTAGCCACCAAATTCAATTAAGTAGGAGTCTACCTATCTACGTATTACGGTCATATATCTATTAGGTTTGGAATGCAACTACAATAATTTATGTGACCAAGATTAGGAACGTTAGAACTATATAAACTTACGACAATCGATAAGAGCATCCCCTTCCCCTTTGAGTGGGAGAATCAAAATTCTTCCATCTGCATTATACTGGGCAGTTAGACTTAAATTTCCCTTTACTGCTAGAATGAACGATTCGTTGTCAACACCCAATTGAATTCTGAAACAATAAAATAAACATTAAAATCGATATAGCTACTAATCTAAATTTACATTAAGGAAAACGTTCAAATCTAACAATTCTGACCATCAAAAGGTGTACAATATAGTAGGCTACTTTGAACAATTATGAGTTTGAGTTTGGGTGACTACCTAACTGATCTATCAACGCACCGCTCAAAATACTGGACGGATCGTGCTGTTTAACCGATTTTGCCGACGAAAGGTAAAGAGATAGATTGCACGCGGGGAAGGACATGAGCTACTTTTGTCCCGGAAAATCAAATACCTAGATGAAGTTGCTGGCATCATCTATATCTTTATTTCTCTATATCTTTGTCTATGAATTGCAGTCGTTTCTTGCAATTAAAATAATATTAGTCAACTGTTTATCGAGTTCTGATTAATACATCATTTGCATACAATGTGCAGTTTTTCGCTGTGCACAAACAGATAGTGTATTGTTAATGTCTGGCTCAGTTAATTAATATTTATTGCATATTTCTAATACCAATTGAAGCGCAAAATAGTAAATTCAACTGGTAGAACTGCTTTAGGTACTGTAGATGATGGTTACTTATTAACTTAGAGAAGAAACTTTGATCGCTGTTTGTACGAGTACCTATAAGTAAATATGTCTATAGTTCAAAAGCTTTTTTTAAATTTTTTCAAAGGATCTACAGTAGTAAAGTCGAAAAAGTACCTAAGTATCGTCCATAGATATTAGCTACTTAGGTAGATACCTATAATACCTATTACTCCTAAGTTCAATTAAATTATTATTATCTAGTGTTGAACCAGGATGAGCTTATTAATGTTCTTTGAAAACTTTTTGAAACTAAGGACATAGTTTTGTATGTAAGTTTATGTGATATGTCTTACTTAAAATCTGCCAGTTTTAGTTTGGAGAGACCATGCATTTTGGCATCGCTGAATTTTAGTTTAAGCCCACTTCCATCTATAATAATGTCGTTCAAATCAACAGGGTCTATAGATGGCACCGACATCTCAGGGATACCATTGGCGAAATGTGGCAGGCTTTCCACTATTTGTTTTCTAACACATTTTTCAAATTCTTCATCAGCAAGGGTGCAGGGATGGATATATTCGGCTAAAACAAAACAAAAAGAGTTATTTTCTTTTTCGAGCCTTTTTCACACAAATTTGTGTTATGCCCATGTCCTGAAAAAATTAATTTAATTGTACAATGCGGACGACATGGTAATCTCGCTTATATTAAATATATTTTCATTACTGTCGACGAACGAAATCATAATTTTTACCCGACTACTACGGCAAAGCCAAAAAGAAGGATTAAGATTTTAGCAGTCTATGTAAGTATGTATGTATGTATGTTTGTATCCAGATTATGTGTGTTCCACCGTAGCGCTTGAACTACTGAGCCGATTTTGATCGATGAGCTGGTGTCAATAAATTAGTTGTAAAGATCCGGGTGACATATCCTATATTTTACACGAAAAAAATGACCTAGTGGATGTTACATATCAAAAAATTGGGGGTAGGTACAAATTTTTTTTTTGCTGTTGTATTGAGCGGGATGTCAAATGAAAGAGGAGAAAATTCTGAGTTCAAGAGTATGTATCAGTAACAATATTAAAATAAACCAAGCAACAGAGAAACACTTTTACTATAATATTTCAGCGTTTGTTAAGACGATTGTAGTCGGTTTTAGTTTTCAACTTTATCTTGTGATAAAACTTGTCAAGCGCGTGTCAGAAAACGTAGGCATAACTACCTAAAATAGGGCTCCAAAAAGCTGCTAGGAACCTTAGTGGTGATTATTTATTAAACGGTAGATTTTTCACAATAAATGTCGGGAAGTCGTCTAACTTAATGATTTTAAAAAACCTATTTAACAATGGGTAGGTACACCAAAACTAGAGATACCCACCTAGTTAAAAAAAATTGAATATCCCTCTGGAGATACGTTTCAACCTTATAGCCCTTAAAGCTTATTTTTAAAATGCCTGTGATACACAGACAGATGGACTGAAGTTAACTATATTAAGGTTTCCTCCTAGTTTTACTAGGGAACCCTAATGAAAACGAGTAAGAAGCTAACCTTTAAATCAGGTCTTTACCAAAAATTAGGTACCTACAATGCAAAAATAGACTTCGTGATTAAAATCTCGCTTTTATTCAATTAATTTTTATAAAAGTCTGCAAAATGATATTAAAATTATCAAAAACGGGTTTTAAGAAGTTAATTGAAGCATTTTGGACAAGGCCTTTACTCAAGACTACGTACAATGCAAAAAAGCCAGATATATTATATTATGTAGATAAGTACCTACCTATCTATAGCTAAATAACCGAAACCTAAAATCCACCAGTCTAAAACCATCCGTTCTAGATTGAAACAAATTATTGTAGTCGGTAGGTAACCTACCTCTGAAAAGCATCCCAGGCTCATCTTTATATTAGGTACCTATTATCATGAGAAAGGGTGAGTTCCCATTAGTCCTGACTGAGGACGTGAAAAAGTTGATTAAGTGGAAGACTGTTTCTAGTGGAAGATTCTGTCTGATCTTGTTTATTTTATTAAGGTCAAAAGGGTTTGAATATAGGCGCATTTGGCGTCCCAGCGTATAAGCTTAACGAAGGGAGTGATATTTATGACGCCCTAATAAAAATAGTAGCAATCGGGATGGCAGTAGGTAGATCAAAAAAGGCAGGTGAAATAACCTAGGCAGTCTACTTTGCACTTCTGCCATCTCTTATAAAATCTTTGAATTCCTAACTAAACTAAATTGTTTGTATTCCTGCAATTAATTGTAGAAATAGAAATACCTAGTAAGATTTTCTATTTAAATAAACATTTACAAATACTTTTGAATAGTCAAATGCATCTGCCACTGGTTCGGAATGCCTTTCCTACCGAGAAGAACCAGCAAGAAACTCGGCGGTTGCTCTTTCCGAAGATAAGATAATCGTGCTAAAACGGTTTTCCTATGCCGTGTATACGACATTCGCATGTGATAGCTAGCTATAAAATTCCGAGAAGAATACGTGATACCAAAGACTGATATTTTCCTATTGACTACTCGGTACCCTGCAGTAGGTATAGGTACTCAGGTACCAATCGATTGTAATCTATTCTAATTAATTTGATGATATCCTCTAGCAATATTAAGTTGGTAGTACCTACCTTATTCGTTGACAAATGTAGAAAACAATCAATTTATTTTAATTAAGTAAGTAATAGGTAATTATTGTTAGAACAGTAGGTAAGTAATAAATTCCAATTAAACCCTGTAAACTGAAACTTGAAAAACAAGATGTAAAAACAAACAAAGTGTTTAACTTCAGTAAAAAATCATCGGCAATTGAGTACCTATTATTATTAGTGATTAATACGCAATTAGGTAGGAAGTTATTAAAAACACTTTTTATTACAAGCTCCAAGTATCAAAGGCTCTCATTAATAACAAAGTAACGTTGACTTATTTAGCTGCTTTGAGAATTTTTATTTGTTCCATAATAACATATTGCAGTTACACAATTGTTGCCTTTGATCTTCTTCGATGGGAATAATAAAACGCTTTTAATAACCTAATTGCATATACCTATAGGTAGGTCTGTATACCTACCTATTTAACCAGGTAGGTAGCTGCTTTTTGCCGATGCAATTAATTATGTATAATTTCAATACGTTTATTTACTTTGAAACAATTGATTAAATTAATTACTGGTAGGTAGTTAATTGTTAATTATTATTATTAGCTGACATCCGTCACTTTGTCCGACCCCACGCAGACTTGCTACTCTACCTCTAGAGTCTTTTTAGAAAGCGCGAAGAAGCTCGCAAGGGATGAATACCTACCAAAATTTCTGGTTTGCAATACAAACCTGAAAGCTTGTAGACAAAATTAATTAATTTCGTCTACAAGCTACAGACTCGTGAGTCGTGACACGCGGACAGACCCGCCAATCGCTTCATGTCCCATTTTTAACCGACTACGGCAAAGCCAAAAGGAAGGGTTATGATTTTAGCAGTCGATGTTTGTGTATCCACATTTTGTATCAGATTCTGTGTGTTCCACCGTAGCGCCTAAAGTATTGGACCGATTTTGATGATTCGTGGTTATGGTCCGGGTGACATACGCTACATTTTATACGAAAAATTGATCTGACGGATCTTACATAAAAAAATGTGGGGTTTCAAAATTTTTTTTGCTATTGTATCGAGTGGGATGTTAAATGGAAGAGGAGAAAATTCTGAGTTCCTGAATATAAATATACTACAACAATAAATACTTACCAAGCCACAGAAAAATAATTTTACCTAGTCCGGTTTAGGATTCAACTTTATCTTGTAATTAGGTCGCCTTATTTCATTAAAGGTTAAAAGAAGGAAATGAAAAGAAAATTATAAGTATGAAATATTATTTTGTAATAGATTCGAGTTTCCTCGGAAGAAAAGTGGGTTTTATGAATATTCAACGAAATATAGTTTACCTCGTGGATGTATTTGACTGATTGTTATGGTCTTAATTTATACAATCAGTGATATTGTATTATCACAATTTTGTGATGAAAAATTGCAAGAATAATTAGAAATAAGTAAAGCCATATCTGACTTATTCTTTAAAATCGTTAACTCAGCTTTTTCTATTAAAACTCGGCTCCGCTCTTTTTAGCCTTTTATTAATTTCATATCTTTCTCTCTGTGCGTCATATTTCTCATTACTAAGGATCGTGTTCCCTTTCTATTAAATACAAAATAGTAGTTTTTCGACATAATAATGCGGTAGATTCGTAGATCCTTCCGCATACAATAAATTCTACTAAGAGAACGATTCGACGTTATACAGTTATTTTTTTATTTCGATGTTATTAATTTTACAATTTTACATTTAATTTTAACTTTTTTGGATCCCAATCATTAAATCAAAATCATCGTTTTTCTGCCAGAGCAGCGAGAGCGCACAGTGCCACAAAATTAAGAAATTTGAACACTGATATTATAAAAAATAGAACTATACTTACGTAAAAAGCTCTCATCTTCATCTTTAGCGTAGCACAAAGTAACTAGTAGCACAAGTGTCGATAAATATTTCATTGTTACGGTGCGAGAAAATGATGCTAGTGGCAGAATTGACCAGCTATTGTTAAGAGCTCAGTCTCTACTGTGCTGTCCGATCATTGTACTCCATATTTATGGTTCTGACGGTCAATGCCATGTACCCAGGAAGGAACACGACGTCTTCATAGTTACGAGTATTAAAATTGTCTGATTCAAAAATATTGAGCATAAAGGTCAGGTCAGTCATTACCACCTGGCTGAGTGTAATCTACCTATTGACTAGTAATTCGGTTTTTACACAAGGTAGCTAGAAATGCCTAGTATAAAAATGATAAAACTTTTTAACAATCAATTAATTCATTAGGTTGGTACCTAGGTATAGCTGATCCGTCCGGTTTAGGACGGATCACCGAGATGGGAAGGCGGGGCGGGCCGGCTAATCACACTATCACACTAATATTATAAAGGCGAAAGTTTGTGTGTGTGTGTGTGTGTGTGTGTATATATATGTTTGTTACTCCTTCACGCAAAAACCACTAGACGGATTTGGCTGAAATTTGGAATTGAGATTGATAATATCCTGGATTAGCACATAGGCTGCTTTTTATCCTGGAAAATCAAAGAATTCCCACGGGATTTCGAAAATCCTAAATCCACGCGGGCGAAGTCGCGGGCATCGGCTAGTAAACAATGTATTCACTGCCGATAGGTACCTACTGCTTTAGAGTCAAATCATTCAAATAATAACTCTTTTCTACTTAAATTCTTAAATTATTACTGACATTTTCCACAAATTGTAATTGTTCATTGTTACTCTGCTTAAACACATTAATGCGTCGATGAAGTTCCTAGGAAAATTGTTATTTTTCAATAAATTTTACTATACACATTTCCCAAGAGTTCTGTAAGTACCTACATTTTCTAAACAGCAATCTGAAAGTTAAATTCAGGATGAAAAGCGTCTTCGAGTAGGTATTCAATTGATAATTGCGAAAGCGTCTTTCTGTCGGTCTCTCTGTCAATGGTCTGTCATCTAATTTAATGCATAAAATGAACCATCGATGCCTTTACCACAATTACCAAAATGTCCATATAATTATACAACAAGGTATATAACCACAAAGATAAAGTAATTTCATTATTGTACTAAGTACGATAGGTAGGTACGTAGTACATTAGATATGCAAAACCAGCAAAAACAGAACACGAGAAAATTAAAAAATACAAATTCTGAATTTGTGTATTTTATACCAAGTGAAAAAAATCGACCACATGCGAATCAGACTCGCGCAACGAGGGTTCCGGTCTTGGAAGTACTTGAAATTTATTTTGATCACAATTATTTATTTGTTTAAATAATTCGACTGCTTAAAAATAAAATAGACTAGTTAGTGCCTTTTTGGTGCTATAAATTGACAGTTGTAAAAAAGTCAACATCATACGCTGAGCAAATTTAGGTACCAAATTGAAAAAAAATACCTTTTTAAAAAACAATATTACGATTTCATGAGTGGGACATGAACCTGCTACTTGGACAATCGGAGCCTCAACGGTTAAAGGAGCGGATTAAATCCGAAAGGTCACATGTTCAAACCGGACTCATTGCACTAGATTGCCGTACCTAATTTCTCCTAGCACAAGATTTACGCTTAATATTCTTAAAAAAAATACAATCCTCCTACAAATTGCTGGGATAAATGATTTAAAAAATTAAGGGGTCTTAAAATCTTATACCTCAGTTTGTCGCGTGATAAACCCATAGAATTTGAAATTTTCTCGTTACTTACTTGTCCCACCAAATCCCCCTTCGTATCTTTCAAGATTGTAGTTCCATGGGATTGGGAAATAATGTTAAAGTTTTGATGACGTGTCATTTTGTATGAAAAGCTGTAACTTTAAAAGCTTGGTATAGCAATTAGAGGCCCATAAACTTAGCATTCAGTTTCAGGTTTATAGCTCAACTTACATCGATGGCTCAACTTTGCTGTCCGTCCGTCCGTGTGGGTTCTAAGGTTGAAATCGCATTTTGACTTTGCTTAGACTTAAGTTCCAGTTAAAACGAGACAGACTTATGGCAGCGGTATAACGCTGTCTCGTTTTAACAGTGTCTTAAGTCTGAACAAAGTCAAAGTACGCTCTAAAGATCTCAGCCTGAGTTGCGCTTCTTTACATTATTAGATACTAAAGTAAGATAGACTGAACCCTAAAAAACCTTTTTACAGGATAAAACTGATACATATAATATTGTGGTACTTACTCGTTATTTCATATATGTTAATTAATAGAAGATTTCGTAAATTATAAACTAGCATTATGTAGTTCCGGGATGGAATGGTTCTTATTGGATTCTACAAGCCACTTTAGGTAGGTACATTATTTACGCAGATTTACGATAAAAGATTTGTATTTTGTATGTAATTAAATCCTTGAGCGCGTGTAAATCGAGCAAACCAATGACAGATTTAATTCCTAGAACGTAGGTAATGCACCTTCAAAATTTCATTGAGTTTGATTGGGAAGTATAATATACAAATGAGAACCAAATTACGTCTGTTTGGAACAAACTCCTCTTTATACCTATCGTACCATCAAAAAATTTACGACCGATGGCTTTCGCAGGCAGGAAATTATTTACATGTTTTTAATAGCGTCGACTCCACTGCAGTATTTTAATTTACGACTAAAAGTTAAAACGCCTGATCAAACCACTAGCAAACTTAATCGGCTATGTTCTTATCAAAGCTAAGGATCAGGCGATCGCGTGAACAAAATGATTTAGCCACAACGAAACGGCGGCATTGCGCGCCGTGTAAAGTACTGAGATATAAAACCAGGGCCTTTCCATAATGGATGTTCAATTTGACAATAGTAGCTTTTTATGGGTGCCATTTATTATTTGAACAGATGATCCACCGGTTTCACTCGCTCGAGTGTAGGTAATCTCTGAAAAATGTTTTCTTAGTTGGGATTGTCATAGCAACATTGAACCAAGTCGGTAAATGGATGGGTTACATTGGAGGTTTGGAGGAGAATTTAGTGTCCGTTGGTCCCGGCTACTATCACTAACATTAATTATTACCTAAATCGTTAAATGGACGAGTCGAAATAAGCCAACCGAATGATTGTTCCGAGAACATTCCTACCATTATATACCTATTTAAACCTGATGGGCGCGTTGTATGTGACATCCTCTATTTCTAATAGGTAAATATTCAATATTCATCATATTATCTTTACCAATGAATAAAACTAATCTGATAATAGATACAACCATTTCCATGAAAAAATAATTATACAAATCGGTTTAATATGACGGAGTTATAGAGTAGGTAACATTGACAAAATTTTCATCTTCTATCCGGAAGGAATCACAAAAATTTGCTATACATCAAATTGGAGGGATGTAGATTGTAGATAGCGAGTAAGACCTAGAGACCGATAGACTGACGAGGTCGGAAGAAGGTTATGGGGGTTTTGGAAGTTTGGATCTTGAAGGAAGTTGCTTCTGGCCGCCTCCGATGAAAAAGTTTGCTTGACTAACCCACGGTCCACCCAGGGCTGTAACACTTTGATGATAGCGCTGCAACAGACTTCCCGTTTATGGAGTGAAGATAAACAGCTTTTTTTAGTGATGTTTTAATGGTAAGTAGCTGTATAGGCTGATAAAGAAGACCCGGTAGAGTTAAAGCTTTATTGGCTTCTTGAAAAAAGCAGTACACTTTTCTTGTTCTTAGGTTTACATTATTCTAATAAACTGGTCAGAAAGTCACATTATTTTGAAGACTTATTTTCTTTCTGATTAACAGTTATCGATCGATGCTTATCCCTGGGGATCTCGCAGGTATTCAAAAATCTTCGAATTCTTTTTCGTAATAACACTTCGAACTCTTTTTTAATTTTATCTGTTCTATATCTGGAAAGTTACTCGTGTCACCAGGCGATGGGCATATAGGAACAAATGGAGGTGGAATTCTTTGTTGCATGATCATCTGCCAATGTATATCATTAAACCACGGATGGCTCTTGATCTCAAATACTCCACCCTGGAGACATCCTAACCGTTTTGTTGGATCCACTTGCAATAAGCCTCTAATTATATTCTTGCAGTCGGGAAATAAACTATCTGGGCATTTATAATAACCATGCAATATTTTTTCATAGAGTTTCGTGGGGTCTGACGCAAAGAAGGGTGGAAAACCTGACCCCATCTCAAAAATTAAAACACCAATCGCCCACCAATCAACGGAAAACGAGTAACCTTTCGACATAATAACTTCCGGGGCTAAATATTCAGGTGTGCCACATAAGGTCCACGTTTTTTTCGAAAGTACTTTACAAAATCCAAAATCACATAATTTCAAATATCCGTTAGTATCGATCAAAATATTTTCAGGCTTTATATCTCTGTGTACGATCTCACAATAATGTAAATACTCTATGGCTAAAATAACTTGACTGACGTAAAATTTTGAAACATGGTCTGCTAAACTGCCGTACTTTTGTATGTAAGTAAATAATTCTCCACCGGCCACATATGGTAATATGAAGTAAAGATAAACATTATCCTTAAAAGCATCATCTAAAGACACAAGAAAAGGATACCGGACACCCTGAAGTATTCTCTTTTCTAATATTACATTTTTAACATGTTTTTTTTCCACGACGACTTTTTTATCTACCACTTTCATAGCATGATAGGTTAACTTGCTTTTATCTCTTACTAAAAATACTTCTCCATAAGCACCATTTCCTATTCCTTTTATGCTATCATAGTTATCTGTACTCTTATCAGAAACTGGAGGATCTGCGTACCTTTTTTGAAATTCAGATTTTAACATATCTAAATGTCTCTGGTGGTCTTGATGTGCTTGTTTCGTATATGATGATTTAGCCATCTATGTTTGACGATACTTTTGATATTAAGTATCCCATTAAATGTTACGTAAATCACCTTATAAAAAGAAATAAAGTTAAAAAAGACATAGTAGTATCGAGTTTCGGTCGGTACTACATAATATGCCAATCAATGTCAATTTAATTTAATGACATTGTTTGGCAACAAACTAGCTCCGAGCAAACTAGTAAAAAACAAAGTCATAGGAATATTATGGAGTACTAGTATTACCACCAAAAACATTTTATGTAAAAAGTTAGCCAAGACTCACAAGTTCATAATGTTTTCACTGTTAAAAAGTTATGAGATCTCTAGTAGAGCCAAGCCCCTAGCTGAGCTTAGATTTGTGCTGGCCATGGGACCTATCCCAAGTCCAAAGTAATATAGCTCTTATATGTTCTTGACTATATCACATTTATAACAATAAATAACAAATCACTCTACTTACAAGCTCTGATTCTACAAACCCTACATCTTGGTAAAAAAATGACGGCTTGGCCGTTTAATAACTTTTAACGTATAATATGTTATGTCATGTAATAGTTTTACGAACATTAAACGGCCAAGCCGTACTTTTTTTACCAAGATATAGGGTTTGTAGAATCAGAGCTTGTAAGTAGAGTGATTTGTTATTTATTGTTATAAATGTGATATAGTCAAGAACATTTAAGAGCTATATTACTTTGGACTTGGGATAGGTCCCATGGCCAGCACAAATCTAAGCTCAGCTAGGGGCTTGGCTCTACTAGAGATCTCATAACTTTTTAACAGTGAAAACATTATGAACTTGTGAGTCTTGGCTAACTTTTTACATGAAATGTTTTTGGTGGGATTTCATTTCTTTTTGGCAGGTGCCCTAAATTTTTTTTGGATCTATTTCTTGTAGGTACATCATTTTCATGGCCCACTTCTCTATCGTTACCTCTTTTTTTTAAAGCTTTTATTCAACTTGCAATGTACTCGTATGTAAGTATGTTTGTTCGGGTGGAATCTTGCAACTCAATTTTGAAGCAGATATACCAAATTTCAGTCTTTTAGGACTTCAGGAAACACAGATACTTGGTACGTTTGATAAATCTGCCACGGACATCTTATCCTGTAAACTTTAGTATTCGAGCAACAGATTTTACAGATATGCATCTCATATACGAGGGGATGAAGGGGGACCCGATTTCTTAATTTATCTGTTGTTCATAATTCTTGAAATTCCTACTTAATGCCAAATTTCAGTCTTCTAGGACTTCAGAAAGTACCCTAGAATTTGTGACTACAGGTTTTGAATGTCGATAAATCTGAAACTATAAAAGCTAGACAATTGATACTCAGTACGTTTAATGAATCTGCCAAGGACATCTTATCCTGGAAATATCAGCATTCTAGCGGTAGAATTTAAAGATTTGCTTCCCCCATATAGAAGCGTAGAGGGGTGAAATTTCCAATTTCTTAATTTTTTTGTAGTTTGTATGCAATTCCTAGTCTACATACCAAATTTCAGTCTTCTAGGACTTCGGGAAGTAACCTAGAATTACAGACTAGAAGTTTTGACTGCCAATAAATCTGAAACTATATAAGCTAGACAATTGATACTCAGTGCATTTAATAAATCTGCCAAGGACATCTTATCTTGAAAATATCAGCATTCTAGCAACAGAATTTACAGATTTGCTTTTTCGATAAGAGTCGTAGAGAGGGGAAATTTCCAATTTCTTAATTTTCCTGTAGTTTGTATGCAATTTCTAGTCTACATACCAAATTTCAGCCTTCTAGGACTTCGGGAAGTACCCTAGAATTACAGACTAGAATTTTGACTGTCAATAAATCTGAAACTATAAAAGCTAGACAATTGATACTCAATGCGTTTAATCAATCTGCCAAGGACATCTTATCCTGAAAATATCAGCATTCTAGCGACAGAATTTACAGATTTGCTTTTCTCATAAGAGGCGTAGAGGGGGGGAAATTCCAATTTCTCAATTTTTTTGTAGTTTGTATGCAATTTCTAGTCTACATACCAAATTTCAGCCTTCTAGGACTTCGGGAAGTACCCTAGAATTACAGACTAGAAGTTTTGACTGTCAATAAATCTGAAACTATAAAAGCTAGACAATTGATATTCAATGCGTTTAATCAATCTGCCAAGGACATCTTATCCTGAAAATATCAGCATTCTAGCGACAGAATTTACAGATTTGCTTTTCTCATAAGAGGCGTAGAGGGGGGGAAATTCCAATTTCTCAATTTTCCTGTAGTTTGTATGCAATTTCTAGTCTACATACTAAATTTCAGCCTTCTAGGACTTCAGGAAGTACCCTAGAATTACAGACTAGAATTTTGACTGTCAATAAATCTGAAACTATAAAAGCTAGACAATTGATACTCAATGCGTTTAATCAATCTGCCAAGGACATCTTATCCTGAAAATATCAGCATTCTAGCGACAGAATTTACAGATTTGCTTTTCTCATAAGAGGCGTAGAGGGGGGGAAATTCCAATTTCTCAATTTTCCTGTAGTTTGTATGCAATTTCTAGTCTACATACCAAATTTCAGCTTTCTAGGACTTCGGGAAGTACCCTAGAATTACAGACTATGAATAGTGATGATCATCAGTGAGGGACGAAAACGGCGTATTTTAGGTATCAATAAATCTGTAACCATAAAAGCTAGATATTTGATACTTAGTATATTTGGTAAATTTGCTGAGGACACCTTATACTGAAAATTTCAGCTTTCTAGCGTCATCCAGACCGAAGTTATGACGGGTCGAAAATACGGCGAAACACTTCGAGAAAAAGGTACGTAGCGCCCCGGCCGCCGTTTGGCTCGTCTTGGCGGGGGCACTGCCGTGCCCCCTTATCTCTATGATATTAGTAGGTACATGACTAGTTGATATGATTATTTAGCAAAGACATTTTAAGCGATGCGATCTGGATGCGATCATTGATTTATCTAATCAAAGGATGGGATGCGGCAGCGCCTTGCTCTCCTTGCTCTAAACAAACTCAAATAAATATGCTGTGCCGCGACGCGCGACGCTCAAGTGCGCTTTGCTCCATACAAACTCATATAAAAATAAAATATACATACATCACAGCTCAAGCTCAGTTTTTTTTTTGGTTGTATTCGTGGTATTCTATTTGAACACGTTTACCATCTCAGAAGTAACATTTACCGTCATTTGCCATGGAAGACTATATGGAACGAGTATGGGACAAACTTATTTAAGTACCTGCATAACCCTCGGAACAGTGAACATAACCCATTAACCAGACCATAACATAATTTTTTTTAACTCGTCAAATTCCAATGTCAATTTACTTATTGACATTTCACATTTCATAAAAATCAAATGAACAAAAGCGAAATTTTCAAATAGATTTAGCACATATTTAGCATCGCTGGATTTAGCAGAAGATTTTGAAGTTATGGCAGATGATGCCAGCTGTTATGTTATTAAAATGAACTCGCCTCGGATTGGGGGCTATTCGAATGCGAAACAAGAACAATACAGCCAATATCTTCGAAAACTCCATGAGGATTTTATAGAAACTTGGAATGCAAAATCACCAGATAATGCAAAGTTAGTCGACTTTGTAAAACAAAAAGTATTAGGCACTGGTGCTTTTGGTGTGGTTTACTTGGCAAAGCATATCGCTACAGGCAGATACTATGCAATGAAAGTATTGGAAAAGGAGAAGATAGTAAAATTAAAGCAAATCGAACACAGTTACTATGAGAAGAAAATCCTTTCAGCTCTTAATTTTCCCTTTTGTGTGTACATGAAATACTTTTTCAAGGATAACGTTTATCTTTACTATATTTTACCATTCATACCCGGTGGCGAAATGTTTTCTCACTTACGAAAATTAGGTAAATTTGATGAAATGTCCTCAAAGTTTTACGGTGCTCAGGTAGTTCTTGCGCTTGAGTATTTACATGAATGTGAATTAGTTTATCGTGACTTGAAACCGGAGAATATTCTTATAGACCGAAATGGTTACATAAAACTGACAGATTTTGGTTTTTGTAAGCTTATCCGGGGCAGAACGTGGACTCTCTGTGGTACACCTGAGTATTTGGCACCAGAGATTATTTTAAGTAAGGGCTACGGTTTATCTGTAGACTGGTGGTCATTCGGCATTCTATTGTATGAAATGAGTGCCGGTTTTCCACCATTTTATGCATCTGACCCAATGAGAATCTATGAGAAAATCGTGTCTGGAAAATACCGGAACCCTAATCACTTTTCAAGTGAATTAAGGGATTTAATATCACGTGTTCTTCAAACAGACACCACAAAACGATTTGGGAATCTGAAAAATGGCGTCTTGGATTTTAAAAATCACAAGTGGTTTAGAAATATTGATTGGGACAGTTTATTGAACTGTCGGATTCCGGCACCTTTCCAACCGAAAATACGATCATCTGGAGATACGTCGAATTTCGAAAGTTTTGATGATGAGAAAATTAAAGAAAGTCTAGTATGTTTGTACGAAGAAGAGTTCGCTGACTTTTAACGTGATTTTCAATAATTATTTATTTTTATTTTAACTTATTTTTTAATTGTATCGGTGTTAGGATTTTGCGATTAATTTAAGTTTCAAGTAAGTGTGTTATGAAACTTGCATGATATATTTTCATATTTTTTGCTTTTTAATAATTGAGTGTAAGCACCTGTACAATTATGTATTCTGAGGTGTAAGTAAAGAGTTAATTATAATAATAATTTTACATTTTTCTTAAACCTAATTTTTTTATTCAATGTAATCATAAAAACAAGTGCCAAAGTTTCAGTAAAGCTGGCTGTAGGTTTGAAAGCTTATCACACCGTCTGGCGGAGTAATTTCAGTAAATTCAGTTTGTTGTGGACTGTGGCCGGGAATGGACGTTCCTGAACCCGGTTATATTTGTCATTCTTCGAAAGTTACATCGAAACCCGACAACAGAATATTGTGAATTAAAAATAGGTACTTACGAGTACTTTACCTTTTGTTGCCGCTCGTCAAAATATGTCATTGCAACACAATAGTGTTATTCAATATTTATTATTTGCATAGGTGCACAGTAATCCCGAAGTTTTATCAAGAGCCTCGCATCTAAGTTATCGAAGAAAGTTACGTACTAACATAAGTAAGTATAAGAAAATATTCTAATCGTCATGTAATATTAAAACGTTACATAATTTGGATCTCTTGTCCTCTCGACCTTAGTATTATTCTTATTATTAAATTTTTTCCTACGTTCAGAGTATTTAAGTTTCCATTACTTCAAGAAAGTAGTAAGTAGGTCTTCGAACTTATGTAACATAACGCATTGCAGGAATTATTTTAAAATATTATAAAACAGCGATTTTCTGTTATTATGTTATTACTTGGCATTAATTGGTTTGTATAACATTGCTACAAATAATTTTTATGATTAAATTGTAGGTATATGGAAAATAATAAATTCGCGATAGTTTTTGATTAGATAATATTTACACAGACGGGATAATTCGTTTTACTGAGTATTTATTAGAAGGCATACCTAAGGTAAAAAAATGTGAATAATAAAAGAGTTCGCCATGCGGAATTTGTTGGCAATCTTATAATATTATTTTACTGGGTACCACTTAGTTACTTGTTATGTAAAGGCTTGTTTTAAGAACGAGTAGGAAAGGTCGTTTGGCGGATGGGAGGCGCCATCAAATTACTCCAATGACCTAATAATTTGCTACGTCAATAAAGTGGAGACGTAACTTAAACAAATAACATTGATTGTAAAATTTTGATTTTTGGCTTTGTTAAGCACTCACCGATTTCATAATTATACTATGTACGTAGATATAGGTAGGTTTTTAAGTCACATATTTTGCTTTTCCTTTGGAACCGGATTTAATGCCTCTAGACGTATACCATGATAAATTATGGTGCTACCTGTCTAATTAGAACACTATGAAACTATGGAACTTGTATACCTGAAATCGTTAAAATGGGGAGTATAATTATTACGTTAGGTTATAGTATAGTTACGTCACTCATGAAAATCTCAATCTCTGGTTCGGCCATGGTCTTGTGTCGGGGAAAGGAGCTCTATCTATGTATATATAACTTGTTTTTCCTGTTTCCGTTTTCGAGATTTTTTATTAGGTAGATAGAAGTTATGTTCTAGTCTAGTTAGCACGATTTGAGTAAGGTCTTGTGAAAATCATTTTTGGTTAAAAGTATTACAGGAACCTATGCAAAAATCTTACAAATCTTTGTTATTATTTTAGGCATAAATCTCTAGAAACTACACCTATAACGGAAACAGCGCCTATCTTCATGTTATTCTCATTCTCATAAGTCATAAGTGCATGTTCCGTACGAAACATGATAGTGCTGCGCTTTTTAATGGTTGGAAGCTTTTAGATGCATTTTTCTTGCAGCAAGTTCGTGCTCTTGCCTCTAAGTGAAATCTCGTATAGCTATCATATTGTCTGAAAAATACGCTGACGAAATTGACGCTTCTTTTTATGATAGAACATATTTTGTTTCAGATAAAATGGGAAGTATTTCGATAAATAAATATGTATAGAATACACAGTTCGCACACATGATTTTATAGTTAAATAGGTAATTTAAATAATTAAACTTCGAGATGTGTAAGGGAGTAAAGGGTGTTAATTGGGAGACTGAAACGCTTATGGGATCACCACCCCCAGTGTCAAAATGGGAGCAATTTGTTCCCCGTGCCGCCCTGTCGCATGTCGGCCTTTTTGTGGCATTGATGTTGTACACTGCTGGAGGAGGATTGGTAAGTAAAGTACAATTTTTGCTAGCTTGTATTTAACTTGCCGTGTTTGGCACCATCACTACGGGCGAGAGAATCGCAACGAGTCCGACCTACTACATACTATCATCAGCGATAGCATCGCCATGTAGATATTGGCCTATAAGTGTTGTATCGAACTATTGCTGAGATTCTCTCGTCCGTGGAGATGGCGTCTGACTATAACGTTTAGGTCCCGGATAGTAAATATCACTTGCTTTAACGGTGAGGGAAAACATCGCGAGGAAACTTGCATACTTGAGAGTTCTCCATAAAGTTTTCAAAGGTATGTGAGTCTGCCAATCCGCACTTTGCCAGCGTGGTAGACTGTGACTACGTACCCTTCTCATTTTGAAAGGATAGCTGTTTTCAGTAGTGGGCCGGCGATGGGTTAGTGATGGTGATGATCTTTGATAAAGAAGTAAGAGACATGTATTGATTCTTCTTATAAATACCTTTTCAGTCAACTTCTCTTTGGGTCAACCAACTTTTAGGCTGCTGTCATCAATGGCTGTCATTTATGCCATTCCCATTAATCGTCAAGTCAATCATCATCATATATCGTTGCTTTGTTGTTATTATATTTAAATATTGTGGAAATTTAAATAAATTATGCATAAGCACATGACATTGAATAAAGTTTTACAGTGCTTGAGGTAAAGCCATGAAGGCTCTTTCCTCAAATATTTCTTTCTATGATTTTTACATAAAATGGTGATATTCGATAAAAGAGAAGAAAAAGCAGAAACTTACTCCTACGAGCTGCAACTCAGTCATAATCGATATTTAGACTCGCTCAAATATGAATTTACAAACCGATACAATGAAGTTAGCAAGTACGACAAGTCTGTCGAAGACTTTGATCTCGTGAGAGTTTTAGGGGTTGGAGCTTTTGGAACTGTGTTCTTGATTCGTGATAAAAACACGTTTGAATATTTTGCGATGAAGGCGCTAGAAAAAGCTAAAGTTGTGAAGCACAAAAACGTTAAACAGTTATATGCAGAAAAAAAAATTCTACAGAGTGTAACGTTTCCATTTCTTTTATCTTTAAACGTTTGTTGCAAGGACAATCTCTACATTTATCTTGTTCTGCCCTTTGAAGCCGGTGGTGAACTATTTACGTTAGTTAGAAGAATGGGTCATCTTTCAGAGCCATTAGCCCAATTTTATACGGCTCAGGTTGTTTTAGCTTTAGAGTACTTACATCATTGTTCCATAGTGCACAGAGATTTAAAACCAGAAAATATATTGCTTAACGAGTCTGGATACATTAAACTCGGTGATTTCGGTTTCGGGAAAATAATAAAAAATCGAACTTGGACGATATGTGGCACTCCGGAATATATAGCTCCAGAGATTATTTTGTCTAAAGGATATACTTACTCTGTAGATTGGTGGTCGTTCGGTGTTCTTATTTACGAAATCATCGCTGGTCACCCGCCGTTTTATCATTCTGAAACCATGAAGCTCTACGAAAAGATTTTAGTGGGCAAGTACAAAAGTCCGGATTGTATGACTCCGGCTTGTAAGTCTTTGATAAGACATCTGTTAGACGTAGACCCGACTAAGCGCTACGGCTCCCTCAAGGCAGGTGTATTTGATATTAAAAGCCACGCTTGGTTTAGTGAAATAAACTGGCAGAATATATTGCATCAAAAAGTATTTCCACCATTTGTACCGATTTGTAAAAATCCTGGTGACGCAGTAAACTTTCCAGAGATGGGTGAAGCGAAACTAAAGAAAGCGTCGAAATGTGCATTTGAGAAAGAATTCGAGCACTTTTAAGTATATTTTTAGCTGAATTTTATTATGAATAAATTTAATTCACACATATTTGTTTTATTTATATTTGTACATTCAATGACTTGTTCATTAATTAAATACTATGCGCAACAGACGTACAGCTATGTAATTTAAAAAAAAAGATACTGTCCCTAAAGCCACCCCTAAAATCTGTCTCTATAGGCTAAAGCACAGAGCTAAAGTCTACACAGCCTGCTGTTAAATCCGCCATTGTCATCAAGCAATAAAAAGTTTAAAATATCTGGCGAGCAGATATAATATTATGGTGCTTGCGCATTGTACTGCATGCAAAAATTGTTTACTATAAAAGTGTGGATTTGACTCTCAGCTTGCCCCAGCAATCCTCCTGCAATTACTATTCAGCATATTAATGTTGTAAATTAAACATTTTAAATGAGTGAACGCCGAGTTTCTTGCTGGTTCTTCTCGATAAGAAGGACATATTGAAACTAGTAGGTAGTAGATTCAATTGATGATTCAAAAATACTTGTAAAAGTGTCTTTAAATAAAAACCTTTCTATTTATAGCTACCTAAATATACCTACTACTTACCTACAAATGGTACAATTATGTCAATCAAATGTGTTCAAAGTGTAATTTCATCAGTATTTTCTATAATTTTATGTTTAGGTATTTCGAGCTCTTGAATATCCAGCAGAACTGGCAAAACAGGAATACCTTAGAGATCGGCTTCTTACGGAAAGGTGGAATCTCATACGAGTAGTAGCTGATTATAATATAAATGGCACTGAAGATGTAAGCTTGGAAAAAGTTCTTAGTGATCAGCTAGCTGTTTATGAGAAAGTAAGTCAATTCTCACTTTTTTATTTTATTTAGCTTCTTTCTTGTTCTTGCATTTTCTTGTTCTTTCTATATCAATGTTGGTTTCCCGTCGTTTTTATTATTAAATATACCTATCTGTTTTAAATCTTACGTAAGATAGCTTCTACTTAACTTTCGGTCAATGATAGCAAAACATTATGTGAACTATAATTTGTTTCAACTCTTCAATCTTGACGCTGCAGGATTAGATTGATTAGATTGTTATAGACATTGTTATTGAATTCCGAGTTCAACTTTCCAACCCTGACAAAACCAGTAGGTACTTACCTATTACAGGGATAATAATATTATGAGTAAAACAAGATTGTTTGACTTGAAAGTTTTATGTTAGTTGGTTTAATTCAATAAGAAAGTAAGCACATAGTTACATCACATTACATCATGTGCTATTTATAGTACCCGTCAGTAACCATTTTAAATATAAAATATACGTAAGCGGATATTTATGAGTAATAATATAAATTGTAACATAACTAACTAAGTACCTAGTCTAAGAAATCATAAGTACATAACCTAATGTATTTTATAATTCCGTAAGCGATGCAGGTTAATATTTCCGGTTTTCTACCTAGTATTGCTTACTAAGTATTCGTGGGTGAGTGATAGTTATATGAAACACCCAATAACATTATATTGTCTCATAAAAAACTAAACTAAACTAAAATCTAATCTTTTAACTAAAAACCTATTAAAATGTTTCATAATAATATAGACACATTGTGCACATCAGTAAAACCTACAGAATATGAATTTTCGAATGCTGAAATTTTTTCACTACAGCAGCATCGAGTTTGTCTGCTTGTTTTGAAAATAGTTATGGCGACTTCAACTGGCGCCATCAGCGTCTTCATTTTCCCAATGCGGGCAGTTACCTACACCTGTTATCTCTCACGAGATTGTCTTCAGTTGTTAGGTACACTTTTCCCAATTGAAACACGGCAATTTTTAAACCCGTCATGGCAATATTGTTATACAGTGTTTTTTTGTATTTTTAGGTGCTAGAAGACGCATCTGGAGGCGGAATAGCTTTCGACATAGAGAAGAACTTCCCCCCACTGGAAGAGAAATGGAGTATATTGCAAGCTGTATTCTTCTCTTCGACCGTGCTCACCACAATAGGTGTGTACGACCATGTAAGCATACACTATGTATCTACATCAAATAAAAATAACTACCTAGGTATATAGTTTGTGTCTTCGAGTACCAACTAACTATAACTCAATCCGTCATTGATATCGTTTAGACGTAAATAAAGATAGTTCATTTGTAAAGATACCTAAGTAATTTAGTTATTTGTCCGCAAAACTTCCAAACACATCTCAAATCAGATTTAACAAATCTTCAACTCAAAGTATGTACGAGTAGACTGTACCTTAGGTAATCCGCTCTATGTTTCGCTGTTTTTCTTTTACTAATATCCATATTTTTTTCAGGATATGGCAATATAGTACCGGAAACATTCTGGGGGAGATTATTTTGTATCGCATACGCCCTTATTGGGATCCCATTAACGCTGACAGTGATAGCAGATCTTGGGCGAGCGTTTGCAACAGTTGTGTCTATTGTGGCTAAGCACTTGCCAACGATGCCGAGTAAGTTTGGTGGAGAAACGATATAAGTTCATATTATTGTACTGTTATGACTAGTTGCGATATGTGCTATGACATTGATGATCCCTATGTATTTATTATTTATTTTAATGATCCTTATATATAAGTATTTTATAATTACATATGTAGAAACTTAGCACATAGAGATCGAAGGTTTAAGAAATCTTGAGGAGGCGTCATCTTTTAAAAATCTGATTGGTCTAACTCATATCCTGTCCACTCCGATAAAGTAAAATATCCTAGTACTTTGTTAGTTGTTAACTGATGTCACAATAGAGTTACCCTTTTTCTGTTTTTGCTGGTCTTGGTGCTTTGATTAAAATTGATTCTATATCTTAACTCTTATAGCTTTTACTGGTTGTTTGTAACTAGGTAAATCTAAACTTTGGTGTATAGAGTTACCTAATCAAGCCCATTTTCCTGAGATCATCAATAGAGAAATCTCTATATTTATTTATTTTCAGTAATTGTTTCTTATATCTAGAATGGTGTAACCGACTATCGGAAAAAAATCCAGCGGGTCAGAGATCTTTGTACGCGTTTTGGGCTGTCGGCTTCTTGTTCGTCTACTTGTCGGCCGGGGCAGGCCTCTTCAAGATGTGGGAGGACGATTGGACGTTTTATGACGGATTCTATTTCTGTTTTATCACTATGACTACCATCGGATTTGGGGATCTTGTTCCAAGTAAGATGGTTTTTATTTACAGTACAAGTGTACTTTAATCATAGTTTTTAGAAGTCTTGTTTCCGTGTTCAATTTTAGGTCTAGAATTATGTAGACTTCAAAAGTAAGTAATTGCGGGTTAGACTTTTAAGTTACGTAACCGCGACTCAAGAGTCGAGACACATTGCTGTAAAAGATTGTCTGAAAAATACATAAAGGGCTCCTAAAAGTTGGAATACATTTAAGAAGATACCTATGAACTATGAAGGCAACAGGCGTTCATATAATTCTGCGAGCCACGCTCATACGGTCGTGCGCCGTCGCCATACCGCATTGCACTTCTAACCTACTGTTTCTTTTAAGACAAATCTTCCTTTCAGTGTGCATCCTGGCGTGTAGTTGCCTCACACTACACTGCCAACGCGAGTTATTTAAGGTTAACCGCACTTTGGACGCGAATTTGTATCGTATCAATAGGTCGTAGGAATTGAGTACGCACACTGAATACGTTATCCTCCATCAAATGAGCAGTGTACCGGTTGCTGCAGTGTACTGTATGTTGCTATTGTGAAACCCTCTTTGGTGCTTGTTGAGTAATCAGTATTCTTCCAAGATAGGAAATCTTTGGTGCGTCATTCCACTCTCAAACACGTGAACTAGCCTGAAAAAAATTAGAGTATATAGTACATTGAACGGAAAAATGATTGTTATAAATACACTGGATGGGGCTGTGTTTTGCACTGGTATATGGAAAAGAAGTCTATGTCTAGAATAAAATCCGACTATCCGAAAATATAGAAAACTATGAACATGAACAGTTAAAATCACTATTACAATTCGAGTCAAGTGTTTCAAGGGATGTTAGTATAACTTCATTTGATTTTGACTGTGTATCGAATTATTGAATAAAAAACTTTAAAAAAAAGTGGTAATAAAGCTCCCATAATATCTACTTGGAAAATTGGAATTATGTGTGCGTGTGCAGTGTGCGTACGTGTTTGCACGAATCAAATTCGTAAGAAAAGAAAGAAAGAAAATGCATTTATTTGTTGTTGGTGTCACAGATAAAAACAAAGCATACAAATGTACATTTTCATCTGTGACACCACCCCAAATGGGTGTACAGCTCATCATTATGTCCTGCATCATATGCATTAAAACGCATTAAATGCAGGACGCTGATTTTCAGCTGTGACCCGTACGAAAACGCATCCAAAGTGTGGTCGTCCTTAAACTTTATCATAAAAGTTATTTCCTTTTCCAGAAAGACCAAAATACATGCTACTCTGCACTTTATACATTTTAATCGGGCTAGCACTAACTTCGACCATTATCGAGCTAGTTCGTAGACAGTACGCCAGATCTTGGCAGCAGCTGCGAGCGCTCTCCGGTCCACTGGCAGACACATTAAGGAGGCTAGGCGACGCCGGGCGTGGAGTCGACGTGTCTGCGCTGCATAACGACCTCAGGAAGGTCTTAACTGTCGTAAGTAAAGTCTGTTTTCATAATTGCGGCTTAAACCTTGACCCGTGGTAGTTTTATTAATTCAAAATAACTACTTACTATTAAATAAACTCGCTAGTAAAAAATCCGGGTTGCACTATAGTTTTTAATTTTTACCCATATTCGGTCCGGATCCTTTGCTCGCGATTTGAGTTATGTGATCCAAATTAATAATTTGTTTCAATGTAAATGATTTACGGAGTTTTTTGGAGGAAAAACGTTCAAAAACACTTTGAACAATGAAGTTATCTTCAATGTTAAGGTTTACACGTACCTACATATTATCGTTAGGTAATAGCTGAGTCCAGACTCCAGAATTCCAGCCTAAACTCAGCACCGGAAAGTAAAGCTTACTAAGCTGCCTATTGGCTAGTATGAACTTTGAACTCAGATAATTACTTACCAAAAATACCTTTCCTTTTTTGATCATAACACAATAATAGGTGGTTTTTAATAGTAACAGTAAGACCGATATTGTCTAATGTCATGATATTAAGATGGGAAAGTTAAATATTTTAATGAAACGTATACAGTTTTTAATGTAATGTTATTTTTTATAAATAAGAAAAAGACGGAAGGAAAAGAGGGTCACGAGTTGGTAAGTGGTAAACCGCAGACCGCTTATGGGCATTTTTTATTGCCTATGCACTGCTACAAATGAGACTTATATGTAGGTATTATGTCTCAGGCGCCCGTAATAAATTACATTTGGCCATAATAATTAATATTAATATAGTATCAATCAAATCATTAAGTACCGCTACGCCTACGCCTCTACGAGCGATAGAATGTACGGATGTACGGTCTACCAACGTATTGCCATGATTGCTGCATATCAAAACCTGTAAACGTCCATACTTATCAAAATCAAGCTTGATATATTTTTAATGTAGGTATATAGTCACATAAAAATTCAAAATCAAACCAAAAATTCTAGCTGGTGGTGGCTGACACTTGCGTGAGCAAGCGTGAGCACCTATAGTGATAAAGGCATATGATCTTCGATGTGCTATAATGCATTGTTGCAACAAGAATACCATAAATTCATTTAATTTGATTTCATATTCATAACAACAAATGATATTGTAATAAAGATTGATGCAGTTTTTCCGGAATCGACCAGCATTTACCATTTAATCGAGCAGCAATTACCTACGCACTTTGCTGATACTCGTCTCTATTGAAATGCATTAATTATTATTATTATTTGATAGAGCCGATACTTGAGTGCAGGTTGCGTTGCGCGGAAAAAATGGAAAGTAAGCTCTCCATTTTTCCGACGTAGCAGAATTGCGACGAGACCATGTTTTCCGCATTTCTCTCGCTCGCGGATGTGGTGCCTGGTTAAATATTCCTTCTTACCATCATTGCTAAGTATTAAAGTTGAATTCTTATACAGAGCTTCTATACAGGGCTTCGCCAATAAGCTATTTTTCATTTCTTAATTTGCCAGAAGTCACATTAGTAGGTTAAAGGCTCATTTATTTACTGGCTTTCGCTCCTATATATTCACATTTCCTATAGTACCTAATATAACAATAATAAAAGACGAAGAGTTAACACAAACCTATCAAAAGTCAAAACAATTGGCTAAACGGGGGAAACAAAATAATTTATGGAGGAGAATTTAACAATAATACCAAAAAAACCACCAATAAAATGTTATTCATGGTATGCTGACTTAATAACCCTTAAGAGTTCTATATTATGGTTAAGTAAATATTTATTTACTTATTTAGCTGCCCCTGTTAGTTTGTTGTATATATTTTAAAGCAAGCATATTCTATTTTTAGACTATGAGTGGGTAATTAACATATTTTACAATATCTATAACCTTCAGGATAGAATACATATAGGACTGAATACTAAGTAAAGTAGGTACATCATTGATGGCTACTAGGGAATATAATTTTGGGATAGCTCGACTTAACCAGCGAGCTCTCGGTAGGAAAGGCATTCCGAACCAGTGGTATTTCAAAACTACTTGTAAAAGTTTAATTGAATAAAAATATTTTGAATTAGATTTTTTTTGATTTTAAAGTGCGCACGAAAGTGGAACAAAACTATACGTGGAATATAAACACATTCAATTTGCAATCTGTTAGGATCAGTTTAGATTGACTGTATAGTATACTGACACGTTTCAACAGTTATTGAGTATTCAATAAGCTGCTTTTGAAGTGGCGTCGAACCACGTCCAGATCAAAGTGTGCCTCGAATACTTGATTGATTAGTCCGTCGCTCGTGCCGACAGATATTCCTTGTCGTAAAGGTCTAGACATACACGAAGCGTGACGACAGCGATGATAAACCAAACTTCAGAAGATATCAAGCACCGGGCAAAGCGCATTAGCACTTCGCTGTATTAAGTGAGAGCTGGCGAACCGAACCGATTTTAGACCACGGAGCGGGCGGACACTAGAATTGCATTTTAAAGATCTTTTGTATCGGATGTTTATTCGATTTTGTTGATGTTTTTTGTTGAGATTATTCTAAAATTAAGATTTTATTCCCATTTCGATCTCGGTTTGATTGAAAATATTAAAACTAGACTAGAGGACTAGGCTCTGTTCGCCAGTTCTCCATGTAGATACAGTTCAACGCCTATACAATTATTTCTTGGATCACAACTTTTAATAGCCGCTTTGGGCCCGTTACTTACCATCGCGCGTCGCGTCCGTCGTTGCCGTCACGCGTTGGTTCTGTCCATGTCTATTTCCGTCTTCGCAAACACACGACCCGCCTCTTTGATGGCTGACTGAGGAGGATATCAATATATCAGATCAATATGGCGAGAGATTGGTGGAAGTGAGGCTGAAAACAATGTCTGCAAATATGTAGTACATACTAACGACGGCAGCCCGCGGCTTCCTTGGTGAAAATATAAATCATCTTTATTCCCTAATCGGTGCTTTCGAAAAATTCGGCCATTCCTTGTCTAGATTATCTAAGGATATCTGTGCAAAACTTTAGCTTTCAAGGGCGGTTTGGGCTCGGTGTTGATGTGTCAGTCAATGAGTGAATAATTTCATTAGTAGGAATACTTAGGAGTAATTTCTTTTCATATATTTAGATATGTTTAAGTAGAATTATACATTATTAGTAATTTAAAAATGAAACTCTTCCTTTATTTAATAATTACATAATAAATTAATAAGTTTTGATTTTTTGGACCAAAAAGTTCTACAAACTTATTAAGGCTACTATTTTTATTTTATAATTCCGATATATTATGGTGATTAGTATATAGTAGGCATATGAAAACCCAGGGCTATAAGAATTGTGCTAATGCAATAATTAGTTTCCTCAATCATCATTAGGAGAGTGGTCGATAGTTAGGATAGCAATTGTATTTCCTAGCTGAGATTGCCGCTGCGAAAATCCGAGACGATTATCTTCGGGCATAGACTGATATGATATTGTTATTGTTACAGTAAAGCCAAATATAACAAGCAGCTTAAGAGGGCTCTCTCCGTCACTCGTTTCATACAATCGTAGTTCCAATTTCATTTGAATACTAAGCAACCAAAGTCCATGAAATTTTGCAGACATATTCTAGAAACTAATATCTATGTCTGTGGTTTTCCAGATTTCTGTTAAAATATTCGGTTTCAAAGTTACGCGGTCTTAAAAAATTTTATACAAATCTTTGAGCCCCTGTAATTTTAAAACTACATATTTTTAGAAAAATCTAAAACACCACAGACACAGATATTAGCTTCTAGAATATGTCTGCAAAATTTCATGGACTTTGGTAGCTTAATATTCAAATGAAATTGGAACTACGATTGTATGGAGTAAGTGACGGAGAGAGCCCTGTTAAGATAATAGCGCAGTAGATATTTCTATATCACAACAATAGTATCAGGATTCAAGATAGCTTGTAGCCTAATTTGGCACTAATTATATTGAGTTGCTTGCATACGTCGTAAGAAATGAGGTCGACGAGTGCTTCAATGTCGCAATAGCAACCCTTTTAGTTTTAGTACCTCATAAAACGCATCGAATAGCACTATAATGGCTGAAATAAAACCGCTGGCCTTTTTTTTTTTATTCTAAGCCTCCAATTTTCTTTTCCTATCACAATAATTGATTTATTGTATCAATTTCTACTATCAACTAGAACGTAGATAACGAGAAAAGCTAAAAGTATCACTGGCTATAAGACGAATTTTATGGTATATTTTTATAAGTTTCCGATGTGGTGGTTGTAAAATGTGCTGTTATAGAAGTGCGTCAGTGTCTCTGTGTAGGGATGTCGGAAGCGGCAAAAAGTATCGATACATTATAAATGTATTAATATCGATTTCGAATTAGTCTTTAAACAAAGTCAAAGACAAGCGAGAGCGACACAAATCACAATGGCCACGGGAGCCGACTGCCGTACTTTTGAACCGCTCTGAATACGCACTAGCGGCTTAGGTCATACTAGGTTAGACGACCAGGGTGTTGCTATTGGAGAACAATATCGTTTTTGATATGTTTTCAATTAACTCTTCATATTTTACATCAATACATCGGAAATTTATATTTTATCGTCCAAAATATCGATGTATCAAAAATTTTTTTCAACAAACCTATTTCCACCTATTTCTTTGGCCTTCGATGAGATCTATCCGACTGTTACGTGTCAATGCTGGATGGATGTTGCTACAACCTCCCGATTTAAAGATGTAGTAAAATATAAATAATTTGATACGTAGGCAAACCACATCGTTTTGGGTTACATATAAATTCACCGCATTATACCAAAAGTACTCTGCGGTGGATTTAAACTAAGCTCATTAGGTACAAGAATAAATGTACCACCTACGTCTTTATCTTTATCTAAGAGCTTTCTAACTTCTTAAGCAACTTAAATCAAGTTTTAGAAGTTCTAACAGGTGATCTATGACAAAAAAGTTTGGCAGTAAAAAAGGAGCTTTTTTGTTTTCGTTAGTGTATTTGTTTCATATAGGTGGACAGTAAAACTTCAAAAAGAGTGTAATGCTCTTAATTACAAGCTTTTATTTACCTGCCGTGTAATTATGTGGTCAACGATGTAACTGAAATTTTGTAACTAAACTACCCAACCGATTGAGCTGTGGAACCTCATTTAGACCACATAGTACTAACTTCGATGACATTGATGAAATAATAAGTAGTGTTTGGGCACGGGTTTGTTGAATTTGTCTTGACAAGAATGAGCTGTATTATAATGTATTCTGTGACTGAGATGACGTTCAGGGTTTCATGGTGGAGCCGTGAGGTTGTCACAAAAACTCCTCAATTACGCATCGTAACTCGCTCGTCCTTGGGCTCATTGGATTTATCTTGAACTATTGGTTTTAGTACATTGGTTTTAAAAGAAAGCTTGTTTTTAAAAAGTTTTTTTAAATTGCGAATTTTATATTTTTTACACATTATGATAAACTTAATTTTACAATATACAGGTCACAGTTTGAACTTTGGCACAAATAACTTTAAAGGCTTAGCTTGGAAAACTCGATCCTATATTGCGTTTTGTATGGGTTAATTTAACGTGCTAGAGACAATTTGGCAGACTAGCCGAATCGTTCTGGCAACTGTTGCTAGGGCAAACGTGCTTTATTTATCGTACGAGTGCCTACTTAACTTAGATTTTATCAGAGTGTAAAATAATACAAAATTGAGTAACACCAGTTTATTAAAATTATATATTCTTATGGAAGAAGTGGAAATTTGGCAATACAGTCACACAGAGTACCTTTTTGAATCGTGCTGTGTCCGTAAATTGTTAAAGCACCTAGGTATGTACTATAGAGCTTTTAAACAGATAATAATGAAAATATCGAGTACGTACCATGATAGATACCTAGGTACGTACGATGAATTCGCGATTTTTTGATGGTACGTACTTAACATTAATATTAGAAATTATGCGAAATAAGCCTAAGAGAATTAGGTAGGTACTAGGTAGCTCAAAAGTTTCATAAAATATTTTCTTTTTCCTAATTTTCTTGTCTTTTATTATGTATTGGAAATGGCTAGGCTATTATCGAGTTGAACTCACTTATTTTGTTTGTTGATCTCAAGGGACAATTTCGATTATGCTGAGATGAAAAGCAATAACACAATTTTCCTTTATCGGTTATTTTCTCGTGAAATAAAAACCTTAATATTTTCTGACCACGGACTATTATAATTTAAAGTAATTGATGTTGAATGAGTCGAATAAATAAAAGTAATAAAATAAGAACGTCATGATTCTTTCATAGTATATAGCTTGGGATAGAGATAAACGGTTTTGACCCCTTAGGCCTTGAGCTTCTGCGTCAGAAAGTGACGCGGTAGAATTTTCGAGATTTCATGGACATTTACAATATTATAATATTAAGTAAAGGACAATATGTTTGAATATTTCGTTTGCCCACCTCAGTTGGGACTTGTATAATAACTACTTAATTGATATGTAGATATATCCTTGTTTTAGTCTTATTATAGTTAGTTTGTACCCTTTAGGGCTTAAAATCTAGGCCTATGAATATTTTATTTTACTACATATGCCGTAAATATCGTTCAACATTTTTCTGATTAACAGAGTCGACGAACAATCCTACTTAGTTTATATGGTCAGAGACATGACGATATTATGACAATTGAGTATTATTTTATCGTAGATAGGCCAATGTGTAATTACTGTTTTATTTTCCAGGTCACCATGCCTAGACTAGGTCGGGATGGTCTTGGTGAAAAACGCCAGCTGGAATGGGAAGCAGCTGTTGAAGCGGTTATCAGAGACATTACTAGCCCTATATCATCGCAACCAAAGCCGCCTATAGTTCAAATTGTTATATACGAGTCTTCTGTGTAATTTTATGTTAGTTTTAAATTTTGTGAATTCTTCCTGTCTGTCTGCGGTGGTGTTTGTCAACTTTGCCAGTTTGATCTTCATTGTAAGCTCATATAAAAATTATATATTTGCCTAGTCAAAATGTTTGCATCGCCCGCCATTTTCAAGATAATGTGTTACTATGATGAATATAGGTACATACAAAATATACTATGTATTTGTAATATACAAAAGTGTGAACGCAAATATGCCTGTCACGGCACACCGGATAGGCCAGTCAACTGGGCGGTTTTTGTAGATTGATTTATGATACTTTGATGTTTCAAATTTCACTGAAAGATGGGTTTGGCTAATGGCTACAGTTTGCTAAAGAAATTTTACGTTTTAATTTTGCCTACATCTACACTACACTGTTGTATTAGAAAATTATCATGAATGAAAAATCAATATACCTTGTAGCCCTCAGCTTTACGTCGTTGCAAAAAAGCTGCTAGGAATTTTGCGTGCCTCATAAGTGCACAACAAACTGAAAGTTTCATTTCTTTCGCATACTAGGTTACATATATAGGTACACTTTACATGCATTGATGTCGAAATGGTTCCACGCATTTTCTTACATTATCTTACTCATATTCTATTTATAACGAAAACATCTCCATAAGTGAATATTTGTTTCCTTGAATTCATAAAAATGAGAAGCTGTTCTTGAAAAGAAACACTTAGGTCTGAATGTTGATTGTAAATAAGTAGTAAATACTCAATAAGCTTTATTTTTATGATATTATTCATTGCTAAGAAGCTAAAATAGCATAAGAGGCTAATAAGTAATCGATAAGCATCATCAGTAGGTACTATCACCTATCTTCGTTCTTGCTAGCGTTCTAATTTCACCCAGTATTTCTTTTCGTAACTGCCTAAAAATTTCAACAGCTAAGCATAATGGCGAAACAATTTTTGTGTTTGATATCTTAACTTTCTTATAAGATCGTATCAATGCGTCGTATCGCTATAGAGTCGGTATTCCGCGTGACAAAACGGCATTAGGTAGGTCTTATCGCTTAAGGTCACAATAAAAGGCTAGAGAAAATAGGGAAATTATAAAAATTCTGTAACCTTTGTCCTGAGATTAGTCGTTTGTTAGGAATCGTCCTATTATTTTGAAAATAGGTACCTACCTAAAAATTCTTGCGAAAGTTCAGTATAATGTTTGAAAAGACATATTATATAATATATATATTTCATTATTGTAATAAGCATGTATTGTGAATGTGGTTATGTAAATATTGATTTTATTTATAAAAGAATGAATGTTTCTTAGAATTGCAAGAAATGCTAATAAATAATTTGAGTTTTGTACTTTGGATGTTTTATTACCTTCAATTATTTCCATATTTAATATATTATATTGCCATTAGTTCCTAACTATTACTGTGTACTTTTTGCCGCTGGCAGTCAGTCAGTCAGTTTATGTTTATCCCAAATTATTTGTTTAGATATAGTTTATTCTAAGAAATCGGTTGGCCAATATGTTACATATTTTATTAGTATATTTCTGTTGCAACTACTCTAGGTACGCTTCAACAAATTGTCGGAAATATAAACACGATTCTCAGAGTTGCGAATATAGACAAGTGCAGTGGTAAATACTTGAAGTAGAGCGATTAAGAAACATTTCGTGCATAAGCATGCATCTAAATTATACAGCAAGCAATGTTTTCTTAGTATGAGCCCTAAAGTTAGGCAGATGTAGATATATTTATCTCTACAGTTTCAAATAAAGATGTATCACTCTTATTAGGTATTATGATTTAGATTGAACCTACCCATTGCTTTACTTTTAAGTGTTTAAGTAACTACGCAAGTGCGTTAGTTTTTCAGTCTAAAAATTTTCAGTTTTTTTTACAGACCAATATATTATAGGTGGGTACCCTCATGTAGTGAAAAGAATCGTAGATTAGGATTTCGACGTGATCGATAAATATCTGTACATTTGCTTTGAATGCGATAAGTAGCTCTTTATATTGTTAGGCGTATAGTTTTATACGATTGATTTTAGAAATAAAGTGTAACAGCTATTCGAAATATCCAGTAAAATTTCAACGACTCAATCTATCGCATTCCGACACATTTCGGTAGGTAGATGCGGGCTAACGCATTCGTACATCGTCTTTCGATTTTATAGTGCAATAAAATATATCCCAATGTTTGTGTAATATCTATAATTTATAGCGTAAACACGGGCGGTTCGCTTCGAGTAAGTGGCCGACAAATGTAGCATAGACAAAGAGCTGGCGATTGCAAGATTTGCGTCATCGAGCAGTTTGTTTTTATTATTTATCTAAAGCTTCCTGATAGAGTTTTTTGAAATATATCGACAAAAGCTTCCTTTCTATATTAAATTTGACCCGATCATTCTCGGCATTGAATCAATAAACAAATAAGGTTTATTTTCTGTTTCTTTTTTTGTTTTCTCAGATCCTACGACCACGAAGGTTGAACACAGAGGCACACAGGCGTCTTTTCCTGCAGTCATTATAGTATAGTTGAAACAGTGAAAATATAACTCAGTATAAGCTATAACTGTGGTCTATGCCCACAAGAATATTTATTTTTTACGTGCGAGTAGATAATAATAAAGTTTACGCTAGCTATTCTTGTTAATTCAGTTTTATATGATTTGTTTTTTTCTTAATAAAATAAATCAAAGGAACAGCAGAGAATCATTGTTTCACTGTTCTTTTATGTAGCATATAAGACTATAAGTACCTACTTACCTACTAATATGCTGTGGCCAATTTTCTAGAACTAGTTGATGCCCGCGAATACGTCCGCATGGATTTTTAAGAATCCCGTAGGAATGCTTTGATTTTCCGGGATAAAAAAAAACTTTACTTTTTCCGCTCCATTGCGAAGCGATTAAAGGACAAACTAATAAACAAACACACTTTTGCATTTATAATAATATGAGTTGTGAATAGTGATTCATAACTCGTTAACTTTGTTATGACTATAATATGCTTGATTGCTTGGGTAAGATTAGCTAAACTGCACGTGCAGGTCAGTTCTGACGGCTATTCCTAAATGTTAAAGCAATCCGTATTGCAGCGAAGCAGAAAATAACTCATATACATTTGTGGTATTTAAGGATAATCCTAAACAATAACTTCTTTACAAGTGATCTTATTCGGGTAGGTAGGTATGACTATAAAATAGACATTATAGAACAGCTTGGTAAGCGAAAGGTGTTTCGTAATACAAGGAAAACCACTCTAAGATAACAAATAAACTCACGGCTAGATGTTCACCGGTAAAAGACCCAATTCCGAAAAGGTGGTTACAAAATACCCACCGCTACCAACCTTATCCGTGGGGAATTCGTGATACTGTCGTACCTATCTGCTCTAAGCCCAAACTACTTAGATTTTGAAGTATTTATTGCCTTTTAGTTTAAAAATAATTGACCGTGTAGCCGCGAAAAATTTGATGTAGGGGAAGAAGTTTTATGTCTTAAAGAAAAGCTCTTTGGCTTAGTGCCAGTCACGTAAGAGTGTAACTTACGGGTAGGTATAAGTCCTCACTTACGGTTGGGGGCGTTGTGGTACCTATAAAGATTAAAGAAAGAAAAACATCGTATAGTACCTATTTTATTTTAACTACACTTTATCGCTCGTGTGTAATTACTTCTAATAATTATACAAGTACGCTAGACTTTTTGCCAATGTCAAAAATACATTATTTCTGAGGAATTATTAAATAGAGGGTCTTCCAAAATACGTAAAACCACACACATGTTTTTTGCTAATTTTAAGTGTAATAACCATTTTAAATTATCGATTAAGATAAAAAGCACGTCAAATCATTTTAGACATGCCAGTATTTCAAAGAAGCGCGTGTTTTGACGGTTGATAAAAAGATACTTATTTGACTAGTTGTCAAACACCAGATTGCTAATGCTGACCCGTTTTTGAAACAACTTAACTGTCGCGATTTTGGCGCTGATACAATAGAGTTATGCATAGAAAAACAATCCATGCTCTGTCTACGGCGTTATAATATGTGCGTACCTATTCGAAACTAAATATTATTAATGAGACATCTCTGAAGACACCTCAGCTCGAGAACCATCACTATCCACTATTACAAATTGTGAAGTTGCGTTTGTTTGTTGGTCTATTCTTCAATCAATAGCAACCGCCGAGTTTCTAGCTGGTTCTTCTCGGTAGGAACGGCATTCCGAACTAGTGGTAGATTATTTTGACTATCCAAAAGCGCTTGTAAAAGTTTAATTGAATAAAAATATTTTGAATTTGAATTTGAATCACCCGCAATAGAGCAACGGATCGACATAATTTTTTGCATGAATATACCTACCTAGTTAAAGACCTGCAGTGACATACTTTTGACGTGACAACGTCTTATAATTCGATAGAGCCGGCTGCACGCACGAAAAAACATGACTCATGCGGCGTTACCTCGCTCTGAGGCGTTCCATGTAAGGCTTGAAGTGCAAGCGAGAGCGCGGAACGAGCGACAAAGAAGCACAATCTGCCTTTGTTGTCACGTTCAACTATCGTCAGTAAACTGACTTTACAGACAGCCAATTTTTTTAATCCGGAAAAGCAAGGAGTTCCCACCGAATTTCAAAAACCGCGCACCAAGTCGTGGACATCGTCAGCTTGTTTGTCATAAATTAGTGTCAATTTTAATTTTCAGTAGGTTCGCTCGGTGAGACATTTCGAATTAGTACAAAAAATGAGTGTCATTTTGTATGGCATACCTTATCTAGCGTATCTTGTAGTAGGTATATGCACATATCTGTGCTTGTGTAATTTATTCAGCCATTTGCATAAATGAGCTGGTGGCGTAAAACGCCATTGCAATACTACAAAAAAGCGCATGCAATCACGCATAAAATAAGACCCATTATAAATGCAGCATATTATTACGTAGGGACCTAGTTATAAAAACGAAATAGGAAATCATATATATTAGAAGTTATTACGTACCACTTTAAACGTGCATATCTAGGAATTAAAATCTGTGGCATGATAAGATTTATTTACGCTTACCTATTATAGTTGTTCTATTTATTGGATAGAATCAGGCGTTACTTTGCGGAAGTTCATGTTTAGCAAGAAACAGTTAAAAATTATTTTGCTATAATCCGCCAACAGACCATACAGATTTTTTCTGTTGGCGGATTATAGCAAAATAATTTTTAACTGTTTCTTGCTAGTTGTTCTATTGTTGATTTTTAATTAAAATTCTCTTGAACAAATATTTTACAATGTACTAAGTAATAATGTATTATATTATTTACGCTTTCGCCATATTATGTCTGATGTGTGGCCTAGTTGTGATAACGCATATCAATCGATTGGCAAGCAACGTTGAGCCAAGTCGGGAACTGCTTGGTCTGAGTTTTGGAGGTCGGAATTTGGCCGTTTTTTTTAACACACACTGAATCTAATAAAAGGCGTCTAAGTTTTACCGCTAAAAGCGTTTTACGTTTTACCATTACTAAGTGGAACGTCAGTAGAATGTATTGCATTTAAATTACACGGAATTTTAGCTAACTTTCTTTGAGTTTAAATTTAGATGTACAAAATAAATCTGAAGAAGCTTGTGATCGGCAGGTGTAAAAACATCAAAGATATTTAGTGTTTTATTTAGTACAAACACTCAACACGAACTGTTTACGAAACTTTATCTACAGATGTAGGGGTGTGACGCAAGTGCCTATATCTATACAGTACCTAGCTGAGCCGTCTCGCACGAGTGGAATTTTCAAAATCGGTGAGCGGGTGGAATTTCCAAAAATTCTATAAAAAAAAAAAAGATAAATATTGACTTGATTCGTCTAAAACACATATACACATATGATACACGTCTACAAATCACAACAATAAACAATTTACTCTATAATTTATATCTAGGATACACAATGAAAGTTTATTTCATCTTAAAATACTTACCTATTATAAATCCGAGAGTACGTCTGTCTGTTTAACCGATTTTGACGAAAGATACAGAGAAAGCTTGTCTCTGTCGTCCCGAGGTCGGGCAAAGGCTACTTTTTGTCTCAAAAAATCCAAGTTTCCACGGGATTTTAAAAAACCTAAGCCCATGCTGCAGACGAAGTCACAGGCATCATTAATTTGAATGTTAAAATAACAAATTATGTCATTTTTCCCCTTAAACTGCTCAGTTTCCATTAAAAAATAAATATCTAATAAAACTAGGTACAATAGGAGTAAATCAAAATTAAAGTAAAATCTAATATGATTGAAGTAATTAAAAACACACCATAGCATTTTAGTAAATATACGTTATTATTAAAACGATAGTAAACTACTTAGTTAAGTAGTTAGCATTCTAATTTAATTACGTGAATTAGGTCTATATTGTACTGATTGTGTAGTGTATACCTTATTATATTCGAATTATTTTCGATTTCAAACGCAGTATTAAGTAATTATGTTGGAACATCTGTTGGAGTAATTAAAATTGTGTCTGTGATTATAATTAGATAAAAAGGAATAAAAAGCTTTCTCAGCAAATTGTAAACTATTTTAACTGAGTAATTAACTCAAAGAGGTCGACATTATACAATGATAAAACATAATATAGAAACAACATTGTTTGCGCAAGCGATGCAAAGGGTGCAACTTCATTTTAAAATTTTAGACTTGCAACTAGATGAACGCAATAGTAAAAAAAGTACTTGGGAAAATGTTCGATTCAGATGGCTCTTCTGGTTTAATATGGCTTTGTTAAACTTTGCGACAGTAGGAGAAGCTGCTTGGCTCGTAGAAGGCGCATCGACGGGAAAAAGTTTCATTGAACTATGCTATCTGGGGCCCTGCCTAACTTTGTGCATTGCTTGCAATTTTCTATGCACATATTTGGTCAAGCATAGTCGCCGAATTCTGGAACTCATAGCGTCCATACGTACTCTCCAATCGATGTCTCCGGAATTAGAAGAAACAGATGTGAAGTTCTTGAAGGGTCAAGTTAAAATTTTCTACATAGCTGTTTATACTTTAACTGTCATACAATGTGTTGGGATCACGTCGTTCGGGTTAATCCCGTTTGTCACAATGGGCTTATCATATTATCATTCTGGGGAAGTGGAATTGGTGTTACCATTTTTCGTTTTATATCCTTTTGATACAACTGATATTCGCTTCTGGCCTGTTATTTATATTCAACAGATGTGGGCAGGTAGGTATTACAAATTATTATACAACTTTTAGGTATATTTTAAATACACGCTAGTCGCATTATTTTGGACTAATTACTGTATATGTATTATCATGTATCAGATTTTACTATAATTGTTTATTTTAAAATCGTGAAACATCCCGAGGAAACTCTACATGCCTGAAAGATTCCCCATAATGTTCCCAAAGGTGTGTGAAGTCTACCAAACCGCATTTGAACAGCATGGTTGACCTTCGCCTTCTTCGTTCTTCCTTCCCAAGGAAGGAAAGAAGAATAGAAGATATATTTAATAATATAGCTAATATTTTTTTAAATATTGATAGAAAATTACATTTTTTTTATTTATTTTAGCTTTAATGGCGTGTTTAATACTGTTGGCTCCAAGCTACCTTTTATACGCTTGCTCTACATTCATAATTTTTCAATTTCATTTACTTAAAAAGGATTTGATAAATATAATACCTTACGAAGACAAATTAGACAAGTATTTTTTAAACGAGGATCTGAAGACAGAGTTCCAGATGATAATTAACCGCCATAGGAAACTGATAGTGTATGTAAAAGAGCCTACTATTTTAATGACATAGAGACTTTGAACGAAATAATGGGCATGGTTTTTGAAACGATATTCAATGAACATTTCGGCTGATCAGTCTATACTAATATAATTGTTAATTATTTCCGAATTGAATTTTGTAAAGAGCAATTACACCAACACATTTTTTTATTTATTTAATTTAATTTACTTCGTTCATTTATTTGTTTATTTGCGTTCATGTAAACTTAATGGATGGTGGCCGGTGAGTGCATAAGTATCTGCATAAGGTCCTGTCAGAGCATTGCAAATATTATGTATGAACAATGTAAATAATACTAGTATTTATCTATATCATTAGATATAGATAAATACTATTATAAATATATCATTATTAGCTTAACCAAGTAACAAGTTATGATAACTAAACTATCAATTTAGCTCGCTCATTAAAATTAGATATTACAAATTTTTCAGGTGTGTAGATTTATTAAAAGAAGTGTATTCTGAATCAAATCTGCTCAACGTCGTAATTAGTTCAATACTCATTTGTTTTACCGGTTTCAATGTAATGGTGAGCTGTTTTTAACTATTCTCAACCCGCTTCCACATTGGTAAAAAATTAAGTCTTGTGTATTAACTCTGCATGCGGGTAAATATTTATGAAGTAAATTTCGAATTATTTCACGGAAAAAAAATTTTGTCAAACAGACACAATAAAATTTTTGCCTTACAATTTTTTTTATTGGTGTGGGGCGACTTAACTGGACAGATATTTTAACTTTTTTCAATATCGCAGAAACTTGCACAGTATGATACCTTTAATTTCAGGCCATCGAAGATTTAGCATTAGCTGTGCCTTTTCTGCCATTCCTTTTGATGGATATGTTACAAATATTTTTCATCTGTTATTATGGTGATATGATAATGAAATACGTAAGTATAGAACCTAAGAAGAAGTTCCAAAATATTTTTTTTTTATAATAAGTTTTATTGTTTCACTATTGCTTGTTATGTATATGTACAGTGACTTATATCTTATACATAAAACTAAAAGCTAACAATAAACAATGTTCGCAAACTCGGCATAGCCGAGCATGGCATGGATAGCAATGCTCAGCGCCAGCACAGGCGCTAGTGTTCAGTTGGCGTCAAAAATATTGATTAATAAAATAAAATTATCATAATATGTATCACATTATTAGTTAAAAGAGCAACCGCCGAGTTTCTTGATGGTTCTTCTCAGTAGGAAAGGCATTCCGAACCAGAGGGAGATGCTCTTGACGATTCAAAAGTACTTGTAAAAGTCTAATTGAATAAAAATATTTTAAATTTTGAATTTTTTGAATTTTCATGTGGACTATAGAGGTCTGTAATTTTCTAAAATTATTGTTCTTTTGGTCTTTGTCATTTTTTAGAGTACAAGTATTAGCGATGCAATTTACGAGTGTCAGTGGTACAGAGCAGAAGCTGCAATTGTCAAAGATTTACTTTTCCTATCTCTGAGGTATTTGCATCTACTTTTTTACTTTTTATTGAAAATGTTACAATAAAACTTAAAAGTAGCCAGCCTTATATTATTACTTACTACTGTACAAATCATGCCCGCGTAAAATGTGTTAGGAACAATAAAATTCTGAGAGGAGACCTGTGCTCAGTAATGAGCCGGTTATGGGTTGATCACGATGATGATGACATGGACAGGTATTTGCATTAATCCAAGCAATCATTTACCCAAAGCCTGATCCATTGATTCTAGAATTCAGTTTCATTTGTGTAGGTGTGACCTTTTTCAACTTCAATAATAACATAATATGACTCGATTTATTCACAGATCTCAAAAACCGTGCAAACTTACAGCTCTGCATTTTTCTGATATTAGTTTTAAAACATTTACTAAAGTAAGTTTTTTTGCAGTGACATATCTAAATACAAGTTCATTTGGTTCATGACTAATGAGTAAGAAAATATCAATATAACTTATATTTGTTTTGTTTTCAGATATTAAGTACTTCTTGGTCATATTTTGCACTGTTGAAATCAATGTATCGAAGTTAAGGAACTCGATGAGATATAAGAAATAGCTAGCAAAGTAGGTACAAATCACTGGAATATGTATTCTGCTAAAGTTCGTTCACATTTAGTCTGTCTTGCTTTGTCTCTCATATTTTTATTGCAAATTATTTTTATTTGGAAGTAAACATAAGTAGATGAACCTTTATTTTGTTTTCTTTATAAATCTTTATGAAATGGTCACTTACATATTAATGTCTGATGAAAGCCAAGGACTGTGAAGGTGATACAAACACCAAAGGTAAGGAAAGTGAGAGGCGGAAGTGAAGAGAATCCAACATACAGAATCGTCGTAAACAAAATAAACAAATAAATAAGGCAATTTATTCCAAAAATATTGAGCAGGTATATAATTTGGTACTATCACCTGTTGATCGCCTGTGACATCTATAATGTCGACAGTTTTCACTACAACGCGATGACCTACCTAGATACTATTTCCAATTCAGGTTTAAAAAAAAACGTGTTCTAGTAGAGCCGTAAATAAACTTGGTGAGATTTAAAATGAATAAACACTTTACACAAGTAAAATCATAGACAAATTATTTATTATTACTATAGTACAAAATACAATATTGCTTTTATTACATTGTATTTTAACAATTTCGAATGCTAAATTAATGATCTACGCAACACTTTTATAGACAACATCGTAAACTCATAAACACACTGAAGATACTTATAATGTTATAAATATTTTCAACGATCACTATGCAAGGTAGTGATTACCATAATTTATAGCACACTTGAACAATTTTAAGTGAAGGCAAATATAAACAGTTTGAAAAATGATCTCGCAACGAGCATGGAGCGTGGTTCCAGTCATCCATGCCGCGCTGACTTCATAGATGTGTTTGTTTAATTACTGTGATAATTAACTTAGAGTTAGGTACCTATAGTGATCGTAAAACAAGTAGTCCAATCTGAAGTTGCAAGGCCAAGTTTGCGTAGGTCAAAGACTGACGTCTACAGACTAAAGATTAAATTCAGAGAAGATTTCAGCAGTCCAACTGAGATCTCCTTTTGTGCAATGCACTGTCATACCCCTCGTGTTTAGATTGGGCTCCTTTTTTGCGCTATACCACACTATACTACATATTAAATATTTAATTTAGTGATTTAAATCTTTTAAGTGATCGCTTTAAAGGTAGCTATTGTCTGGCTACAATTAATTGTTAATAATAATTGTAGGCAGTCAGTTGAGTCAATTTTCTCATTTTTTTCAAAGAAAAAAAAAATAAACTTTTCTTTTTCGGGAAAATTCGAAACGATCTCGGACTTGCCTTTGGCATAGTTATTTATAGAAGCTTAGACTATTAAGGCTGCAATTAGAAGGCTGAGATAAAATGATTATGTCATGACCATCAGCGATATGGATGACACAAAGATATAAAAACTGTGTCCTAATTGAGGGTTACTGAGATAACATCGATATTAATAAGTTATCTACAAATTCATATTAATATTCGTGATTGAAGGTGGAGGGTGTGTTATCTGTAATTAGGAGGGGCGTGACCAAATTGCCGTAACCGTATATCATGTGTACGTGATTCACTATGCTGTAATTGGAAACCTTAAGAGCATTTTCACATGTAGCTGAATTACATTGCATATAAATTGTTCTGTTTTTGTCGCCGCTCGCCGCTTTTCGAACTACGGGTTTATTTTTGCATGTTTTTCACTCTTTCATGATAATTTATTATACAACTCGTTTTTCCCGAGGCTTCCTCTGCGTGAATTCATTTCCTTTTCCTTTGTTTTCCCCAAGGTAAAAAGTATCATGTATGTTGATCTAAGATTTAGGTACTCTTTATGGTTCATGCGTGATTGAGAAACAACCATCCACATGTTCAAATATCTTCACAAATTATATTTGTACCTACTTAATATAGGTAAACATGAAATATTGTAATAAGTAAGGCCTCACGAGTCATAATATTAACAGGTATAATATAAGGTATATGTAGTTGAAAATTTAAGATTTCCCAAGAGTAATTTCATCCAGACATTCATTAACTATTTATCAAAAAAGTGATTGTATAGGGAGCGATGGTAGGTATAGGCTTTTTTCTTTTTCGTGAGGAAAATCCGTCATTGATTTGATACCACCAGCCACGCACGGTGGTTATATATCAGACTCCTACCGACTAAAAACCTCACGAAGTTCCATCCCGTCGCTGACGAACGGAAGCACATTGGATCGATAACACCTTGTTACACGGATGCAGTGCGTAACCGCACCTAAGGTCAATATTATATTTTAAAAAAAAACCAGAGAAAGAAAACTGTTTCCACTGAAGCTGGTTGTTCAGTAAATTAACATTTAGGTACGTTGCCAAAGAGACACTTATTTTAATTTGTTAGGAAGTGCGTTCTTTTTGGGTCGACCGTTAACCTCGGCTGCTTGATGCTTTAATGAAATCCCATTTTCCTGTAAATGAAGCATTGAATTGAATAATTGCACCTTTCTGGCTCTAGGACAAAAGGCTACACATGAATCTAAGGAGAGCGAGTGTTTTTTAAAACCCGACCCAAAAAGAGGGGTGTTATAAGTTTGATGTGTGTTTCTGTGTATCTGTCTGTGGCATCGTAGCTCCTAAACGAATGAACCGATTTTAATTTAGTTTTTTTGTTTGAATGGTGGCTTGATCGAGTGTTCGGCCGTTTGAATGTTATCAGCTCTTTTCTAGTTTTCTTATTGGGCTTTTTGTGTCAGGGGTTTTTAAATTTTGAGTTATTTCGAATATGAAGTCCGTAAAAGGATAAAACATAATTAACTAAGAGCCAGTGATGGCCAGACTTTCATTATTTAATAAAAGCTGAAAGTTTCTCTGCGTACTGTCCCCAACACAGGGAGGAACGATCCGCAACTATAAAGTTTGGATCACGGTGGGGCTTTGGCAGATAACAGGTAACAGAGGTGTAAAAAAATTGTGTGTTGCAGGTGTGAGTAGTGTAAACGTTACAAATCACGTCATGCATTGCCAGACAGTGTCGTGGCAGCCCTCTGCCAGACCCCCTAAACTTTCATAAATAATTGTTAACCATAAAAAGAAGTACAACCAGTCCAATTACAATATTATTAATTTATAATAGACTATAAGCAGCTTTCGCAGATGCGTCTATATCTGCTTCGAGTTTTCCAAATATTTAATGTATTCTTGAACTGGTTAACAGAGCTTGACATAACCACATCCTTGGGCAATTTTTTTTATTGCTTTTTTTAATATTTTTTTTAAAAAGATTTATGATTAATACTCTCCTTTCCCCTCCAATTAAGCGTAAAGCTTGTGCCAGGAATGGTCACGACAATAGTGCAACGGGCGGGGGTTGAACCGCGGGCCTTTCGGAATTCAGTCCGCTCCTCCACCGTTGAGCTATCGAGCTATTTATTCCATAATATGTGAACAACTATGTAGGTCAGAAAGTGTTTTAATGGATTTAACGATGATAATTGATATTGTAGCTTCATATCATGTCGTTATAAATATAAACATATAATAACAGTCAGCAGGTACAGTGATGCGGCAGTCTTCGCCGCGTGCCAAGTATTTAGGATTCCCGAAAATACATACACTCAGTGTACACACAACAGTTACAGACAATAATAAAATAAACATATCCAATGACCATTCATTGTACGAGGTAGTAAATTAAATGATTTACAGCACAGTCTAGCTTGAATGATGTTGATTGTGAACAGGTTGGAAAATGAGTTTCTGACGTAGGTAGGTACTCGTAAACATGCCACAAAATGTTACTGGCATTTTGTATGTGTGCCTGGCAGGGTTGGCTGATATACATATAGGTATTATTCAGCTTGTATAACATAATCAATTGACATTAAATAATCAATTGACATAAAATTGACATTTAACATAACCAATTGACATCAATTACAATAAACACCAATGGATATATTATGTGTTTAATATGTAGGTGTTTATTGTAATCTAACGTTTACAATTAACACCAATGGACTGATTCCACTACTTTGCTGAAGTGGTAATATCAGAAGTTTTGGGGATTCACCATACCGTTTATTATTTTAATTTTGCCGAATTTATTAAGGAAGACTAATTTTTATTACTTAACTCAAATGTATTATTGTTTCAAACTATTAAAAATAGTAATATTTAAAATATCAATAATCAAATTCTTACTTTTACTCTACATTCTGACACATTAATCGCATTATTTATAGAACGTTATATAAATACGAGTGTAACCAGAAGGCATGGTTGATTTAGGTTCTGTATCTCTTGCCAAGAGATCTTTATTCCATTGGGGACGATATATAACTCCTTAATTTAAAAGCTATTTTCAAATAAGAGGGATTGTAAATAGTAAGTATCTTAACAGGGCTCTCTCCGTCACCTACTCCATACAATCGTAGTTCCCATTTCATTTGAATATTAAGCAACCAAAGTCAATGAAATTTTGCAGACATATTCTAAAAACTAATATCTGTGCCTGTGGTATTTTAGATTTTTCTAAAAATATGTAGTTTTAAAATTACAGGGGCTCAAAGATTTGTATGTGAATTTTTAAGACCGCGTAACTTTGAAACCGAATATTTTAACGGCAATCTGGAAAACCACGGGCATAGATATTAGTTTCTAGAATATGTCTGCAAAATTTCATGGACTTTGGTTGCTTAATATTCAAATTAAATTGGAACTACGTTTGTATGGAGTAAGTGACGGAGAGACCCCTCTTAAAAAGCTTTCAACGTGAACGTCATTAATCATAGCTTATTAGTACACTTAGTACGTGTTTATACCTACCTAGTACCTACTATACGCGATGATGTTAATATGGTTGGTACTTTATTCAACAAATAATGTTTGTATATTAGGTACTTATCTATGAAAGCTCCCGCTTTGAGTGATGTTCAGTGTTTGCTGGATGAATTTAGTCTTTACTGTTAAACATAATTACATAAAAAATGTACCTACCTAGTATATCTAACTTACTGGGTACCTACGTAATATATTTTTATTTGTTTTATAGAAGCCCCCACGCTCAATTAAACTTTGTACCTACCTACGAGCAAATCGCCAAATTTATTACTGCTACAAAGTGTAATGTATTTTTTATTAGTCACGTAAAATATTGTTACCCGCGAATCGTAATAGCTACATTCGATTTTCCCATGCGTGTGAACTGATTGATTGTTGATTATTTCAATCAACGCTACACTTGAAATAAAGTTTAATTTATTGAATTGAATTCGCAAAGCTACCTACCAATTTTACTAAGTGATAAAAAAGTTTATTTTTTAAAATTTAGCAAAAGATTATTTTTAACATAGTCAGGTTACCTATTCTAATATTCCAAATCATACCTGATTCCATTCTAAGACTGTGTAGCCTGACCAGAAATATAAAAACTTGCTCTGGGGGTTCCAATAGTTCTATGCAGTTTTTTGTTTTTCTGGTCAGACTTATAGTGTACAAATCTAGCAGCGAAGACAAGCGAAAGCGTATTACCATATTAACATATTACATTATTCTGTGGTATTACCAAAGACATATTATTATTTTATTACTGTACATTGTGCGTGGTCCATGGTCAATGGACATAGCGCCCTCACTCACCTTCATGTTGTAGATTAGCAGAGAGGAGCGAATCGGTGGGGAAGACTTATGAGGTTTGTACCTTTAAAACTCTACGATCCCATAGACAGACACACAGGGTCACAGACAGATAAGGCAATCAAATTCATATCATCATAATAAGCAAAGGGGTTACTCTCTTCTCAAGTCAATTGTTAAAAATATAGCTTTTTACAAATGTGGTAATGTTTCTCAACAGCCGGCAGATTTTTGGGATCACAGGTACCTTCTTAGGTATCCAGTGCTATTAGGTGTCACAGGTGGGATCACTCCCCAATGTGATAAAATTAACAAACTTTTCCGACACGATGCTTATGCCGAAGAGCCATATGGCGCATATTGGTTTATTTTCGTAATGAATTCAACTGGCCCTACGTAACCTATACACATTTACTAAAGTTGTAAGTACATATAAACACAGTTTCCGAATCCAAAGTTAAAATTCGTAACCTGGTGATGGATTTAGTGTTTTTAGACTGGATATCTATTAGAAATATAGCCATGTTCTAAAAATGAAATTGAATGTAAAAATATTTTTGAGGGAAAAATGTGTAGGGACACCCGCATAGTGCAACTCCTGATGCACTGATGATAAGAAAAGGATTTCGAATCCTACCCCTTACACACAACATAATTATTACTTATTCAGTACTGATTGGAATAAAGAATTATTATCTCTATTATTAGAATCTCTAATGAAGTATATTATAATAATAGATATACGAATAAACTACTACTCGGATGAAACGTAACGTGGTTGAGGTTTATTTATTTTCAAAGCCAAGTTTTTGTTTATTCGCTGAAAATAGATCTCATCCATAAAAATATTGGACAATATAAAGCAGATATTGCTAGCCGAGTACAACATAAAATACTGGAGTAGCAAATCAATTCAACCATTATTTATGACGACTGAAGCCGGTCGAGGAAAACTTTGAGAAAACAAACTCCGGAAAAGCTTTTACGAGAACAAATGTATCTATTGACATTGCTCCAGTCTCCCGCTACGCCCACGCTGTTGTAAAACGATTTGCTTAGCCATAAACTATGTAACTCCTCTATAACATTCTAGATAGCCTAGTGGTTAAGACGTCCGCCTCCAAATTAGAGGTCGGGGGTTCGAACCCAAGCACGCACCTGTAACTGTTCAGAGTTATATGCGTTTTAAGTATGTAATTAAATATCACTTGCTTTAACAGTGAAGGAAGTCATCGTGAGGAAACCTGTATGGCAGAGAGTTTTCCATAATGTTCCCTTCCGTTAACTCAAGTGATATTTAATTGCTAAAACGCACATAATTCCGAAAAGTTAAAGGTGCGTGCTCGGGATCGAACCCCTCTTCTCCCGAATAGGAGGCCGAGGTCTTAACCACTATGAAAATAGCAATCGCCGAGTTTCTTGCTGGTTCTTCTCAGTAGATTATTTTGACGATTCAAAAGCACTTGTAAAAGTTTAATTGAGTAAAAATATTTTGAATTTGAATTATGCAAAGACTCGCTACCCGCGAGGCAATACAGTGGGGAAATAGGACGCCCGCCTCCGTCGCACTTCGGTACGGTTTCAAGATATTCTGAGATTTTCAGTTGGGCGTCTTTTTAACCGACTTCCAAAAAAGGAGGAGGTTCTCAATTCGTCGGGATCTTTTTTTTTTTATTTTTTTATTTTTTATGTATGTTCCCCGATTACTCAAAGACCCCTGGACCGATTTGGAAAATTTTTTTTTTGTTTGAAAGAGTATACTGTGCAGTTGGTCCCATATAAATTTGGTGAAGATCTGATGAATATCTTCGGAGATGGAGAACAGAACTCCTCAATAGATAGGAGCAAATTGCTCGCGATCAGTGTAATAGCTTAGTAAACAGTAGGGTTTTAACTGGGCATAGCATATTATAGTACAGTGGGCCACTAAAAATTGTGAAATAAAAATTTTTCAAAAGAAAAATAAAACCGACTTCAAAAACCACAAACACTAAAAAGTAAAAAAATAACTTTTATTTAGCTACACGTGTAATGTACCTAGGTATGAAGTCGGGCGAGCTTCACTCTTGGATTTCTAATTTTGTTTTAATATGCTCGCTCGACTTCATACCTAGGTACATTACACGTGTAGCTAAATAAAAGTTATTTTTTACTTTTTAGTGTTTGTGGTTTTTGAAGTCGGTTTTATTTTTCTTTTGAAAATTTTTTATAAGTTTGAACATTATTCACACAGGTGTAAACAGTGTATGAACTAGGTAGACAAATTGCCCTGTCTACCAATGTGCACACTATCTTTAATTTGATACAGTACTAAGTAGGTATATAAATTGCCTACTTACAGCTTCGTTGAAAATGGAGGCATTGCTACGCTCTACTGATTCCTAATCAGAAATGAAGTTTCACCATTGGGTCAGACAAGTAATGACTTAAATCAAATATTTTCCTCTATCTAGAAAAAAATACTTGTGAAATAAAAATACTAAGTAAGTAGGTAAGTACCTAGTTATCAGGGGGCACGGCAGTGCCCCCGCCAAGACGTATTATTAACTTTTAGGGTTTCGGAAAAAGAAGGAACCCTTTTTAGGCTTAGTTTCATCCGCTTTGTCTGTCCATCTACATGTCACAGAAAGAATTAAATCATTCAGAAAGCTGGAAAAGTTGCAATTTCACAGTCCTCCTACAACAATACAAAAAAAAAGTGAGCCTCGAAAGGGTAATTTTACGTTGTTAAATGAGCCTACTCTCTATCCTAAACTACTACCTATTGAAAAATCTGAAAAATTCTACAACGTTGATAATAATTAATAAGAACTAATGAACATTTATCATAACTAAAGTGAGACCATTAACTGACTAGCTATAGTCGACCAAAATAGTATGTAGGACTAGGTAGTATTGGTGTGTAAATTTTCATCAGTGTATAAAGAAAATTCACTCAAAAACAATTACTTTGTTTGTAATTAATCTTAGTTTTACGGCTAAGCATGACTACGAAATTCTACCTTATGCGTGTTCTCACACGCACTTGATCAGTTATTAACTCTACGTGGGTTTCAGCATAACATACCAATTACTTTATGCACCCATGTTACCTACCCATCGTGGATTTAATTAAATTATTTAATTAACTGTCAAATTCCTCCTGTAAAAGTCTCAAACGTAAAAGTAAATATTGTTAGAATCAAAAATAATAATAATTAAGATTGAAAAGCAAACAAAATTATTCATAAAAGCAAAGCATTGGCGGAAAATTACGTGCGTGCTTTAAGCTTCACATAACAACGTTAATCTCACGAACTAATCTTAGCACAAAGTATGATTTTATGTTAAAAGTTATAGATTATTTTACTCAATATAGTTAGTATTTCGCTTGCTGTGCCTTTTATTCAAATGTAGTAGGTACAGTAGGTTCATAATATTATATACATTCTATCTTCGACTGACCAAATAAACCGTCAATTCTAGAGGCTCAATAAAATAATAAACTTTTAATGATTACTATGGCTATAAAGATGTTTTGAATTGAATTAAAATATGTAAAATTTCTGTTATACAACATTATAAAAATAATATGGAGGTAGAGGTACTCTGAACTGAACTTTAAGGGTAGGTAGGTAAAATATTTAATGTGGAAGGACTTGGAAGCCCACCGAATCCTATAGGAAAACCGTTAATATTATGTTGGTAATTATAGAGGTTGCAATGCTCAGCCTGACGATAGTAGATACTTTCAATGAGGAGTGAGTACTGCCACGCATACAGAGAAATACAAATTTAAAATGCCACAAAAATTCATTTTCATTTACTTTCCATTTAGAGATTAAATGGAACCAAGATTTAATTAAGTACACATTTTAAAAGTGCCTGACTACTGTCACGTTTTACTTAAAAAAATGCGTAAGTATATTTCAATTTTCAACTCATTTGTATGCGTCCCAAGCATCTTGTTGTGTCAAGGTGACGCCTGTTTCTGTGGAATGGAAAAATTGACAGGCTTTTCTTTTCGACATTCGTTAAACAAGTTTGTATTTAATGTATCAAAATTGAATTTTTCCTTTTGAGATACGGAACTCAATTAATAATACTCAACTCAATTAAGAGTGAGAGAATAGAGTGTGCTTACTCAGTTGTCACCACTCGAAGTCTACTCCTATGTCAACAGTGGTGGCTTTGGCCGACAAAGATGAATACCGTAGTAATTTGTTGATTTCCTGGATAAGAGTAGCCTATGTCCGTCCTCGGGATGCAAGCTGTACCCGGCAAAATCCGTTAAACGTTTGGACCCTTAAAATTTCAGTGGAAACTCTTTGATTTTCCGGGACAAAAAGTAGCTTATGTACGTCCCCCGGAATGCAAGCTATCTCTGTACTAAATTCCTCAAAATTGGTTAAACGGATGAGCTATGAAAACCTAGCAGACAGACAGACACACGTTCACATTTATAATATTAAGTATGGAGTCTTAGATTAAGAATGGAATGCGCAGCGGAGACCAATCTTTAATCTAAGTAAGTATGGAGTATATTATTTACAGAACTTTAAACATTATGCTAAGAACATTCTCTAGTGTTATATCCACGAGAAGATTTGAAGCCTACGTCGCGTCGCTTCGTAGTCTTTATTTTAGTTAAATGTTCCTTACAATGCTCGCGCTCTTAAAAGGAACTTCGCTGAAATGTTTAATTAAAATGTGCTATAACAGTTTCTCAAAGAAAATGGACCCGTTCCAAGTTATTTTAATACGTCGTCGTCTGGTGCAACATTAGGTGCAACATTTTCTTAGTATGAGAAAATGATGCAGGCGTATTTTTATAAAAATATGTTGCAAAGTATTATTACTGTGGTTGAGTGCAGACATGTTTATTTGGAGTATACCTACTCTCTTACGAACTATGTACTTAATAGTATTTATAGCGAAATCTTACATAGGTACTTATTTATCTTCAATTCTGATGGTGCAGGGGATGAATAATAATTCTGTACTTAGCTTAGATATACCTAGGTACTAATTGATATTGTAGGACGTATTATAAAACAGTTTTTCTTAAAGGCTTACGTACCTAAGGGTAACTTACTTGTGCGCAAAAGAAAATCGTTTATAGTACTGACCGAAATATTCAGGATAATAATGTATTATGTGTTTTCTTCTGTCTATATGCTCAGAGAATACCTATGATTTTTATCAGTTGATGGTAAGCCACTGTTTATCCAGCGTTATCTAACAGAACACGCAAAAATTTACTTTGTTAGGTCGGTGGTGTGGCGTGCATGCAATATTCTTTTGGGTTGTGTACAGACTAGGAAAACACGCTAATGTTATTTGTATTAGAGCTTAGATATTAAAAATCGCCTGCTAACTATTTAAGTTTTCTGTAAAGACTAATAAAGTGATAACTCAAACCGAAAAACCAATGTGGAAAGCCTGTCTTTTTACCCGACTGCGGCGAAGCCTAAAAGGAGGGTTTGTGTTTGATTTGTGTGTACCTCTGTATGTCCGTTCTTGTGTCTACTCGTAACTACTCAATGGCTCAACCGATTTTGATGATATGTCATTAGATTCGTCTTGATGTCGCGATTGGTCACTGGGTACTGATATGAAATTAAAAAAAATTAAAATAGCGGATTTTAAGACGCCATTCCAGCACCTTGGGACCCCAACGCACACTAAAAAAACTCCTTCCGATCTTTCGAACTACGTAAATAAAAATATGATGTGCCCTGCCCATTGCCACTTAAGTTTTGCAACCTACGTAACAACACGAAATCAAATTATCTAAAGACTGTAACTGTACCTAGTGCAGCTCAGTTGGTAAGACGTGCCTTGCCTATAACAAGCAGTTCTACCTAAGTAAATAACGACCCCGAAATCAAGTTACCTATTTACCTAACGTACTTTACGTAATTGATATCAGACAGATAGAAACTATTTGATATGTAATCGTTCATCTAAAATTGTGTGCCTTGCATATAACTAAATCCGCGTGGATTTTGGTTTCAGAAAATTCGTCTGGAAATTTTCCGGAATAAAAACTAGCCTATATTATTACTCTGCAGGTCCTTAACTATACCTATGTAAAAAGTCACGTTGATTTGTTGCTCCGTTTCAAGGTGACTGAAGGACAAACCTACAAACCAACACACTTTCGTATTTGTAATATGGGTAGTGATTGCTACACAAGAAAGTATTTTATTTCGATGCTATCCCCTAATATGAACGGGCATGTCTTACAACAGCGATCCCGTGCTAGAAGACTATTAATCTTTTTCTCTGAAGCGCGTGGTTGATTAACGTGTGTAGTGACCAGCAGACTGTGTAACCTATTTTCCTTTAAAGAATGAACCAATGTCATTGTGTAACTTTTTCTCGTTTATTTTTTAAATCATATTGCAAAGGTTGATTTAAAACAGCCTTAATATATCTACTACTATTATATATCTACTAATTACTAAGTAGGAACTACTTTGCTTTGATATTAGGGGCGGTGAAACAACAAATCATCGTTTGTCATAGCTACTCGTATATAAATATATTAATATTATATATATATGTAATATACATATATACATGTATATTATGTACATATAGTGGTCATTTTTGTGCCCGCAAAGGTTTTATAGCGATCCCTTTGAAAGCTGCCTACGCCTTGTTAGATCAATTCAGTTCGTTTCTTTTTTACGATCTGTAACCTTATTCTTATTACACATTTTCGTTTTTTAACGATCGTACAAGGGTAGAATTTTGCGATCGTAATACAAGTTAGCCCTTGACTGCAATCTCACTTGGTGGTAAGTGATGATGCATTCTAAGATTGAAGCGGGTAACTTAGAAGGGCTATGGCAGTTCCATTAAACCCAAACCCCTTTGGTTTCTACACGACATCGTACCGGAGCACAAAATTGCTTGGCGGTACGGCTTTGCCATTAGGGGACCTGGGACCTCCCACTATAAGGCCACAGTGCTTACCACTGTGCCAGAGAGGTCTTCATAAATATACTAAATGTAGACCCACTGAGATTTTTAGGTCCTAATTGTGGTGAGAACTGCGTTGAAATCCACTAGGTATAGGTAAGATTAGAAGCGTTGCCTGTAGCGCTGCTACGTAGGTAAACATGGATTGTGATTTAATTTTAAACTATATGGGTAGAATAGCAAAGAATAGCTACATAAGTAACTTAGTCAAAAATTCAAGACCTACTTAAATAAATGCAAGAACAGGCGAAGTATTTGCACGTTGGACATTGGATTCCAAGCTATTCTTTTACGGAGTTATGTAAAACTTTTTAATTCATTCGTGCAAGGACTTTCTATTTTGCATTTTGCATGTTTTTAAAATTATTTAGACTAAAACTTGATGATTATAGCCATTCTTTCGGACTTCATTCCACTTACCTAGTTCCACTATTTTACTTTACCTACTCATTTCATCACGCAGTTTTTACTTCTCTTCAATCTCATTGGAATCAATCAACGACAATGTAAATTCATTGTGTATTATTATTTATCATGATTACATACTCTTTGTTATTTATCTACAGGCCCTTGATTGGCAGGCAACAATGGCGACAGTAAATCTAAAGTCAAATGTATAGTAGTATAAATAAAAACCCTTATAAATACTTACAACGAAATTTTAAATACTAGAGTGCAACGAATTATTACGTGCTAAATCCATGTATAAATAATCTTTCACAGAAGCTATTCACAATACATAAATGGGTTTTATTATTATGATTGCATTTATATTTCAGAATCTAACTTATCTGTAAGACAATTCAAAAATACCTATTATAATGCCACTTTCAGCTAATTTTCGTCGTGGTAAGTCTAATTATTATATTATGTTTGATATCATTGTTAAATGTGTTAATTATCATTGGTAAATGTATTAAATTAAATATTATGAAATTCCTATAAGAATAAGAAACTAAAAACTCCTCCCCTCCTCTCCTAAAAACAAGCAAATGTAAAGAACATTCCCAATAACAATTTAATTGCAGAAATGCTGGCAGCATTAAAAACTGCAAAGAAGAAAAAAGAGAAACAACATTCACCAGATGATGATGAAGAAGCCGACGATGACGGTTCCGATTCAGTTGTTACGATTGAAAACAAACAAGAACCAGACAAAAGCAAACTTGAAAGAAATTAAAGATATAAAACTATAAAAGTATAATGTAAAAAATAAGAATTGGGTACTTTACAAAAGAGAAACAGGGAATGAGTTAAAATACCTAAAACAATAATATTAAGTAATAAAGAAACACAGAATTTGTTATTTCAAAATTTTCGCATTGTGCATAAAATACTTTGAGCAAAGAAACAAATAAAAACTTCATTCAAGGTGATTTTAAAACCTGTTTTTAACCCCCGACCCAAAAAGAGGGGTGTTATAAGTTTGACGTGTGTATCTGTGTATCTGTGTGTCTGTGTATCTGTGTATCTGTGTATCTGTGTATCTGTGTATCTGTGTATCTGTGTATCTGTGTATCTGTCTGTGGCATCGTAGCGCCTAAACGAATGAACAGATTTTAATTTAGTTTTTTTTGTTTGAAAGGTGGCTTGATCGAGAGTGTTCTTAGCTATAATCTAAAAAAAATGGTTCAGCCGTTTAAGAGTTATCAGCTCTTTTCTAGTTTTCTTGTAGAAAAGAAGGTTAGATAACCGTTAGGTTCTTAATATTATGTCAATAGACAAATGTCAAGCTGTCAAGATGGCAACGTCCTAAATACATAATTATTTATTTGAAAATGATGTTTTGGAAATCTCAAATACTTTGGATCGTCGGGGGTGTTGTAAATTTTTAATTTACACTTGTTATACGGTATTTATTTATTTTCAAAATCGCATTTGAAAATAAATTTTGGGTATGCATAAAAGTTTGTATGTGTGTATGTACGTCTGTTACCTGCCATTTTCCTCAAAAATTACAGGACCGACAATAATGCAGTTACTGCGTTACCGAGGGGGTAATCAGAGCAGATTCTTAGATACGCTTTATAGATCACTGCACTGGACATTGCTGGAGCGGCAATTTTTTGTTTTTCTTAAGACTCACGGTTTCCATAATACTTCCTAATCAGTTTTCCTTCCACGACGCATTGCGGCAAATACCGTATAGGAATAAACGTGAAAAGTGGGGCGATTAAGTACCTACTTAAGTATTATTTTATGACCATTTTTTAATAATTGTTTTTCGAGTTAAATTACGTTTGCGTTACTATTAGCGGTAACGATCAAGTTCGTGAGAGGATTTATTTTTTATCAACTGTAAATGGTTTTGTAGTCACGCTAATATAGTTTTAATTTTGCATTCATAAGAATGCTTTTTATAGTGGAGTAAATCTTTTTCCACAGTTAGTTTTAGACTTGCCTTAACACAAGTTAAAAAAATATATTAAAAGTATGCTTCTAAAAAATTAAAAAGCATACAGACCTTATTAAAACCTACAATCTAAGCTTATGTAAATGATCAAAACCGTGGATTTGACTCGCTCCACCAACGCGCTGGACTACAATTTTACTAGGTACAATAATATTAGTTCAACGGTTGAACTAATCAGTTGAATTAATGGGAACGAGCGCATTGTAAATTGAAAATTTGAAAAGTGCAACCGCCAAGTTTCTTGCTGGTTGTTCCCGGTAGCTGAATGGCATTTCTAACCAGTGGTACCTACTACCTACCTAGATGCTTTTGATGATTCAAAAGCACTTATAGAGTTTATTTGAATAAAAAATCTGTCTATTTTGTTTAAAAAAATCTGTCGACTAAATTATACACACATACCTACATAATACTTATGTAGAACATTGTAGAACAATACTCCAACTTCCACGAATCGTTCAGGTGGGTATTTAATAATATACTAATTCTTAGAAATAGAAATAGAATAGTTTTACACATCTATTTGGTTACATACTGCAAAAAAAAATCAATTCTGGTCATCTGTCACTCACAGCTCAGAGCCCACATGTAACAGTCAGGCAACCGGCCAAAATGTTAGTCAGCTAAATTATCTGAAAAGGATTTTTATCTAGGTAATGTTTGCCTGCGAGAATTTAATAGCAATTCATGTAAATATTTTTATTAATGTAATTAATTGTACAGGAGTAGCTTTAGCGTCAGTACCAGCAATGACCTATAATAATTACGCTGGACTTGGGATTGCCGACCTGTGTTTCAAACAATTTAACTATCGCCATTTTGGTACTGATAGCAGTAGTGAGCACAGAATACAATTACTCCAAGTTGTGAGCATCATGTAATGGCCATGTTACGTAATGTGCTCGTAACTACATGATAGCGATGAGACATCAGTTAACAACGTGGCGCTCCAAAATCGACGGACAACATACTATCAACACGATGAAGACCATTTGACACTGTGTCAATTCCTGGTACGCTCGGTGGGTGCTTTGAATCGGCACATGAAAGAAATTTACGAAGTAGGTACCTTCCTAATTCCATGCGGTACATACTTAAATAACTGCCATTTTTATGCCACACCAGGGCACACCTGTTGAAAGAGAAACTGTTTGACTGACAATTTTATTGGCTTTTTTTTATTTAATCTAAGAACCCAGCAGATTCAGCTATCAATAGCTGAATCTGCTGGGTTCTTAGATTCAGGAACAGCTGGGTCCATAGAAATAGGAAGTACTTATCAATTATGTATTTAGCTGGGTCTAGAAATGTCAAGTCAAGTGAAACCATTGAGGTATTACTACTACGCTAGTAATATAGTTCAATGAGTGCAACATAGATTCCCACTAAGAAAGGATTTTCAGAAACTCTACCTAAGTGAAGCCAGTGTGAGTCGGCATCAGCTTGCCTAGTATTCATAAGTGACTATAGTACAGCCGAAAGTCACACGCGCTATCCCACACCGGGTCAGCGCGGTGCTGTGCGGCTGTGCGGGGCGTCACGACCCCGATTGCAATCTCGACCTGTCGTATACTATACCTAGTTAGGAATATAGACTAAAACCTTGTTTGACATTTTGTTAAACCTTAAAAAATACATTTTTAATCATAATCTTGTCATGACTAGTCATTATTATAAATGTCACAACGGTTTACGACCCATCACCCAACCTCCAACAAAATGTACAAAATAATACTGATCGTAGTTTAAGGTTTAAGTAATACCTACTTAATTACATCAAAAATAAATAACAATAATGGCATCGTCAAGATTGATTCCAAAACGAAGGCAACTGCCGAAGCTTATGGCTTGCATGACTAAAAACAGCTTAGAGAATCTTAGAAATAAAGCTTTGTTTAGTCTCGATACATTAGACGCAAAAGGAATCAGAAGGTAAAAAAAATATCAGCATATTATTTTGACCAAAAATAAAAGGGTGTTTATCCTTCAATCATGCCGCACGGAGCAACGGATCAACGTGTTTTTATTCATGAATATGTTTAAAGATCCTGAGATCACATAGGCTACTTTATATCCTGATAAATCAAACGGATCCCACGGGATTTTCAAAAACCTATCCACGCGGCTGAAGTGGCAAGTATCGTCTAGTTTCCTACGTAGCTTTGCAATTTACTTCGTACATCGATGACTACGTAGCAATATTACGTAAGTAAATACTTAGTAAGTAAATTGATTACACGCTTGTTTTGCGATTTTTAATTTCTTGAAACATGTTAGAGCGGCCATACACGTGCCAAGTCAAGCAATTATGAGACATGAATTATTATGACTGAACTTTTCAAGTTACGATTGCTTATATCCTTCCTTTCAATGTCATACTACACGAGACACGGACACAAATGGCCGCGGACTACTTTGCGGAATTTCATGATACTAGGCTCTACAAGCTTAATTTGCTATAATCCGCCTTAACAGATAAATATGTATGGTACACCGTTGAATATTTGTGGGGTGTTGTGTGTTGGTGGTGTGTATTGCTTGATTTTTCTGTTTCTTTAGTAGTGGGAGGGCAGGCGGTACATATTGAATGCTGCACGTTGTCGTCAGGTCTGTTCAAATGTGTTTTGTCAGATTATAACAAATTAAGCTTGTAGTTGACTGTATGACTTAATGTAAGTTTTCGAGCTAATTAATAGAAAAGTTTTTCTACCATTTTTCGCCCAGACTAAATGATAGCTTTACGCACAGTAAATAAATTGAGGAGCTGGCGAACAAAACGGTGTAATTGCATTAAATAAAATTTTACAGCAGCAACAAAAAATTGAATCAAATCTTTTGAAACTTTACCGAAATTATACCGTTTTGATCGATATTATGAGCTTTGGACTTAATTTCAAGGCATTTTGCTTGAAAATGAGCTCAGGTTTGTATTCGTATCTAAGACGTTATTTTGATCTGAAGTTTACACCGTTTTGTTCGCTAACTTGAAAACTTATACTAGTGACTAGGTCTAGGTAGAGGTCCTAGTCTCTACTGCTCCGAGCAGTCGTATCGTGCCAAAGACATATTATTGTCGTGCAGTTGTCTGACAACCACTACTCAAGTGGTCCATCGATTAACTGCTCGAGTTCTCCGTGTATGGCCGCTTTAACCGGTAGTATGGAATATATTAATTGGCGAGGCCATTTGGTTTGTTTCCAGACGGAAACTTCCACTACACGAATGCCTTATATTGGAATTGACCGAATCCGGTTATTCTGAGTCTTCGGATTATCTGCAGGACCTTATCTATGACAATTTACAACTTTTGGCCCAAGATGATATAGGAATTGTTGTTGATTTGAGAAAAAAAGAAGATTATTTGGAAGATATTAGTGCAGGGTTAATTAGAGCTGAGAAACAACGTGATAAAGGCAAGCCTTGTTTTTACATTTGCAACATATTTTGACCCTGCTCTGGTATGGTGGGAGCTTTTTGACGTGGCTGTTACCACCCGGCCAACAAAACCATACCGCCAAATAGTTTGGCGTTCCAGTAAGGTACGATGAGGGGTATGGGTTTAATCAAACTGCCATGCAATTCAAATCAGCCTATTTCCATCTTAAACTGCGTCGTCACTTACCATCAGATGAGATCTTTACGGTCAACGGTGCGATATTTACGGATTTTAAACAAAAACGTTGAAAAGTCGGCCCTTATTACATTTTTAAACTAATCAATAATTACTATTTATTTGTTATTAATAATTATTTAATTATTTATCATAAAATGTGTTATTTCATTATTATCTTTCTAATAATTACCTATCTATTATTTCCCAAGCACATTCTTGAGACTAGACATAATGAGAAGTATGAGTTGGGTAGACATGTGCTTATCAGCCTAACAATTCGCTATTTTATTTACTGTAGAAATCAATGTCTTAAAAGAGCTTTAGATATAAAGTGGATCTCTAATACAGAGATATAAGATATGGAAATACCCAACTTCAAAATTTGATACGGTCAAAATTAGATTTATTTACTAAAACGGATGATAATATTATAGCCATAAACATAATATCTAATCAAGATTTTTTGTGTTTAGAACAAATTTTGCTACAGTTCGTTAATTCGTTAATCATTCTTTAGGTACACGAATAAGTAGATAAGTAGGTACTAGTTACGGATAAAATATACTTTATTTATAAAATTGATAAATGTGTATAATCGTAATAATTTTTATGTAAATCGAAAACTAACGATTGAAATGTTCACCTTACGTAAATACGTTACGTTCACCTCATTGAACTCAATACACAAATTTTCAATAAAAAACATATCTGTATAAGAACTTAATTATTTCGCACATCACGCAACTTCCTTATTGATAGGAAATTATTTTCGGCATAATTGAATTAATAAAATGATAATGTTTGTTCAAAACAATTTTATGTATCATTATTTAGGTGGATTTCTTATAACTTATAAGAAAACAACAAAAGAAATACAGTTTTTGGTCATATTCTTTGCTATCAAATGCTGGACCAACGTTCTAGGGTTCAAAATTGATAACGCGACTAAGACGAAAACACGTGTCGATTTAGTAGTAAAGATTCAATTATAAAAGTCATTCAATTATATTTCCAGGAAATACAAAAAAGGAGAGCTTAGAGCTATTAGCTTTGGCATTATCTTATGCTGATAAAGGAAAAGGCATTTTGTGGCTGGCCGAGAAATTCTTTCTGGCAGCGATAGCCGTATCGAGCCAATATTTGATTGATGGAGGGCGACAGAAAGGCTGCTGTAAATATCACTACGCTAAGTTTTTGCTCGATAAATGTAAGTTAATCTACTTCCAAAATTAATAATATAAGGACCGGTAACTATAAATTGAGGGCTAGATTGGCTGGATCTCTTTGAATATATTATCAGACACTTAGTTATATCTAATATCTATGTTAATGATTGAGTTATTTTATTCCTCCGTGGCAGATGAGACTGTAGGTATTTTTGGATATCCACCGATTTTATCGACTAATGATTTGGCATGATCAACTTCAACATTTAAAAACGCTTGGAAGGTGAACTTAAAAGATTGAGAAGAGAGCTCTTTAGTAGATTAGCTTCCAGAAAATTTAAAATTAATTTCTTAATCGTCATTTAGTATGTTATACATATTACCGTAGAACCCGCAGTGCGCAATGCAATGCGCAGTGTTATTAAAATATTTCATATAAAATCCAAAGCACAACCCCGGTACGGAATTGATGGGACTAGTTTTTCAAATACTGTGGTATAAATTTAGGAGCTCATGAAAAAAAACGGCGAAATTGCATGAAATAAAATTTTACAGGAGCACCAAATAACTAAAACTCAACCTCTTTTGATCAAGATCACGAATTTTGGACTCAATTTTAGTACCGCTTGGTTAGTTTTAGGACGTTTTGCTTTTAAATGAGTTCAGATTTGTATTGAGTGGGCCAAAACGTCCGGATAAACAAAGAGTATTTCGATTAGAAGTGTAATCACACTGTTTTGTTCACCAGCTTTTCAATTAGTTCCAGACGCAGATCCTGAAGAGCCATTTATTATTTTAACTGAGGTCAGGGACAGCGCTATTGGAAAGGTTTGAAACATTTTATCTAAATAGGTAGGTATACCTATCTAAATCTTAAACAGTGTGGGAGATTGGAGATGGTGCAATTTACTGACTATATAATAAAGTTATGGACTGTCAAATTCCATGATTCCAGGTCAACGGGAAGTACCCTATAAGTTTTCTTGACATATACGACAGACGGACAGACAGACAGACGGCCAGCCAGACAGACAACGATGTGATCCTATAAGGGTTCCTTTTTTTCTTCAGAAATACAGAATCCTAAAAACTATGTAATGCCCGGCATGCTTCCTGCAAACCCCAACAACAAGTTAAATAACAAATTAACTTAATCGTATGAATGACGCGCAAATGCAAATAGATAAAGAGAGAGAGAATTTTTATACATAAGATTAATGTCGGATTGGCTTTTTAAATTTTATTATTACAGAATTGGCCGCTCTATGAACCTGAAAACGTGGATCATGAGGTACCACCTGACACGTTGTTCTCCGCGACCGCTATACAGCTCCATCGGGTGCTACTCAGTAAGGCTCGAATAGCTAGGGACTTAGATCCTGCAAAATCAGAGAGGCTTTCTAGATTAGCTGAGCGGAGAGCTATAGACGGTAAGATCACATCCCTGACAAAAACGGCGTACTTGAAATTGTTCCTCTGCTCGCTGTATGAAGATAAGCGAACAGAGGGTCAGTTTCAACAACGCCGTTTTTCCTTGAATTTCTGTGGACTTTTTTATTATTAATTTTTTTCAAACTAATGTTTACTGTTCTTCTAGTTATGGTATAAGCTCTTACTTAATGCCATCCAAGTATGTCTCATTATCTCATGAGAATACGTGTTTAAAATTTTGATGCCACCGAGATGATAGAAACTATCCACTGAAATTATAATCTACTGCCACCACTACTATTACTATACTACTACTAGTCGATAAAATAAAAATAAAGTAAGCTTCCATTGCTTACACTAAGTTGCTGATCGTACATTTTCCTCATTTCTAAATCATTATTTTTATCTGAATTCTTTTTTTAACATCAACCTATATCTACCTACCTAGAAAAAATTCCAACAAGCGTATTTAATATACATACGTAACTTATTTAACGCATATATTTTGATATACTTGATTCTTTTTTGTAGGCCTAAAAATCTATTTCGGATGTTTGAAATTGGTTTGAAAAGTGCTTGACCTTTGAAATAGTTAGGCACCTGCTGTTAAGTCGATTAATAAATATTTTTTTTAGGTATATTAGCGAAGAGATATCTTATACAAAGCTGTATTAAAAAACTTCCACACTGTAATAGTATGTTTCCATTACCATTAATTATTATTAGGTAGTTATAAAGGTATCTATGCCTACATTGTATGTTTACCATTGACCTCTTCGTGATCATGAATCGCACGTCGCGGTCATTCAGTTTTCCTTTTTCCTAGAATGTGTTCTAGTAGGTTAATTGTTATAATTCCTACTAGTTGTTGGTATTGAAATGTCATTATTTACATGTACTTAAATACAATTATGCGTACTTACTTGGGTGTTAATTTGTTGATGAAGGTGGAAATTAATTGTTGTAACATTACTGGCGTCGTGTCGTCCAGCGCTTGCGGAGATTCATTACCGGCTCACTACTGAGCACGAGTCATCTCTCAGAACGAGACGCTACCATGCTGGTGAAGCGCGGATTGGCAGACTTCACACACTATTGAGAACATTTTGAGAACTCTCAGGCATGCTGGTTTCCTCTCAATATTTTCTTTCACTGTTTAAGCAAGGGATGTTTAATTGTTTGAAACACATATATAACTCCGAAAAAATACAAGTAAGTGTCTGGGATCCAAACCCCGGACTTCCGACTAAAAGGCCGACATCTTAACCACAAGGTTATCAAGGTATCAAGAAGTCATAAGGTTATTATTATTTTACAGCCAGTGATGTACCTAAAACGGCTGAAGCGATCCTAGAAATCGGTATAAGTCAATTGCTAATGAACAATTTGAATAACGCCCATAAAACGTTTCTTCGAGCGTTAAAAATTTACGAAGCGGACAATAACATAGTGGGCTTATGCGATTCAAAAATGCATCTAGCTGCGGTGATGCAGAGGTAAATGCTTCTATTGGAAATCGTAAAATAATACCTTAAAACCAGTAAAATGTACTAGATGATCCCCGCTACTTTTTGCGCGAGGATTTGGGCATTTTAAAAGTTGCATGGATTCTTCAATTCGCCGGGATAAAATTTATCTCTGGAATCTATCTCTGAACAAAATAGATGATACCCGTACTTAGTCCACGTGTATAGAGATTTTTCTGTAACAATCGTCAAAATTGGTTAATTTAATAGACCCTGAATATCTAGAAGACAAACAGACAGTCAGACACTTACACATTTATAATATCCCATTAATACCTAAGTGTGCATTTTCACTTTCACACAACATCATAATTCTATGGCACAGCGCTACAACCTTTATATTGTGTGGTATTTTTTATTCAAGTTTTTATTTTTTAATCGCAGCCTATCGACACTTTTTTGGCCATTTTTACCCACCCTCTTTGGGCCCACACATTATCACCACTGCACCAACCCATAACATAATAGGACGAATATACTTACAGAGTGTGTACAATCACTTAAGCTTAGGGTCATCTTTACATGGTTTTTAGATTGGGTGACCACGAAACTGCAGCAAAACTGCTTACTGAAATGGGTGCTTTGGCAGTGGAGCACGGGCTTCGACGACAACTCGGTCGAGCGCTACATCTCCTGGGCGAACTTCATTTGCGGAGAGAACGGCCGGAATTGGGCACACAACATCTGATCGAGGCGTTCCAGTGTTTTTTGGGTTTAAATTGGCAATATGTGCGTTGGCATCACACTAATATTATAAAGGCGAAAGATTGTGTGTATGTATGTATGTGTGTGTGTTTGTTACTCCTTCACGCTAAAACTTCTGGCCGGATTTAGCTGGGAATGGAGATACATAGTTTATACCCTGGATCAACACATTGGCTACTTTTTATCCCAGTAAATCAAAGAGTTCCCACACGAAGAAGTCGCGGGCATCAGCTAGTATTTTATAACTTAGAGATGGTTGAATTTGTATTGTACCTACCACACGCTGGCCCTGAGCATCAAAATGTTTGTGTCCATGGATACTCAAATCTACGCTCATCATTGCTAGCCGGAGCTTCTTTTTGGTTGCTGTACGTAAACTATAGCAACCGGTAGTGATTTTGAATGGTAGAAATCCATTTCTGTCCTGTAAGACTTACCATCTTAGACCAGTTTCTAGAAATCTATCTCCGATAACACTACCATGATGCACCTAGCATGGATTTTGGTTGGATATGGAGCTCATAATTTATTTATCTAACTCTAACCCTTAATATCTTTATCATCATAAATTCCCTTCCTGCATTTTATGGTGGGGTAAGATCATGTCAAACAATTTAAAGCAAGTAGTTACAGTTACCTACCCTATCTAACTCTACAGTACCTACTCCACTAAATATTTTAAATATGAATTAGTCTAAATTGCGGTTGATAATATTTTAAGCAGACCCACGACACTCTTATAAAAAAGGAGGAGAAGGACACGGCAAGTGGTTTGGATGTAATTTTCAAGACCGATAAGATAGAAGTTTATGAAGAAGAAGCGGAACAATCTAGATTGATGCATGCAATATCGGCTGGTACCTAAATCAATATAATATACCTAATAACATAGTCAGAATTAGTTTCTAGAAGGTAAGTAGTTGTCGGATCAACTATGAGTTCATGGCAAATAAAATTGAACCAGATATCACAGGACCGAGTTCTGTGGGAATCGTTCAAGAGAACCATGTCCATTGATTGAATGTCTATGAATGAATGGAATGTTTATCAGTTGAAATGACTATAGAACGACGGCAAATCACAAAAAGTGTTGAATTGTTTTCAAAGGTAGAGTGTTATAACTCATAGAAACTATAAATACAGATACGCATACATGCATAAGGAAGATATAAATTGGTCTTCACAAAATAATTTTTCACCTTCACCAAGATCACTTTATGCATACTAAATCAAATCCAGAAAGAAGATACCTACTAGTATGTATTTAGTAGTAAAGAGTAAGAAGTATTTTCCTGGTTCTCTGTGTCTTCTTTTAATATGCATGCTGGCTTTTAGAATGCGTTGAAAATCTGAGCAGCTATGTTGGTATTCTTTTTAGATTCAAGTTTTATTAAGCTCTACTTTAGTAGGTACCTATAGTATTTGTGTTTGTTTCATACCTCCTTTCAAATCATGTTACGTATACTTATTTGTTTGTAGGGCAAGAAATAATGCCATCATACTTCAATTTGTTAAGAGAGTCTGGTGCATGTTCCGTGGCAAAAGTTAAGACTATCGAATGGAAATTAACTCGGTGTAAATGGTGGTTGAAGAAAGCGCACCACGATTTGATACCCTGTCTTTGCCCACTACACAATCGTTCACCTTTGGATGTTTTAAGGTTTGACTCTAGTATAAGTCGTAGAAATAATTAGAATAGTTTTAAGTATTTAGTAGTTTAGACCTACTAGAGCCACATGGTCGCATTAGCGACCCAGCTCTCTAAATGAGATTTAAAAGAAACGGTTTGGCTTCAATATATTGATTACTTAGACTTATATTAAGAAGTAAGAACGTCTCAATATAAAGTTGGTAGGCATTTAAACTTTAATCCTGTATGGATTATTTCCTACCGTGATTAAGTATTGATACTGAAAATCAAACAGGTATTTATAATCTACACGTATAAAATAAGTAGAATATTGACTAAAGTAAACGATGTTTTAGGATGCAATTGGAGGCCGCCGCTACTGAAAATCTGCCAGAAGACGAAAATGCGTTGCTGGGTAGAACTGCTACAGTTGAAGATATAACAAAAATACGTAGTAGTCTTAACTAAGTACTAACGCTGAACTAGTCAGATCCCGTGGGAACTATTTGATTTTCCGGAGTTAAAAGTTGCCTATGTCAATTCCCTAGACGCAAGCTACCTCGGTACCTTTTATACAAATCGGTTAAGCGGATGGGTCTTTAGGAATCCCGTTGGAACTCTTTGATATCCCGGGATAGAAAGTAGCCTATGTCCGTCTCCGGGATATAAGCTAACTCTGTACCAAACGTCAAAATCGGTAAAACTGCTGGGCTGTGTAAAAGGTAGCTGACAGACAGACATTTATAAAATTATAAAGCCGACTCGCCAAGGCATCGCGCGAGTAGCTTATTAAAATTTTCATAGGGATCTCTAATTTAAAAATAAAATAAAAAAGCTAACATTACTGAGAAATAATGTGGCTTTCTACTGGTGAAAGAATTTCCAAAATCGGTTCAGTAGTTCCAGAGTGTTTTTCTTGTAATTATTTCGTCATCGAGTTTGCATTATTTATTTACGCTTGATTGTCATCTTAATTTTTTATTAATGTTTAAGTTAAAGACGTGCTAACTGCAGAAGTATCATACTTTTACTTAGGTACTTCTTACCTTTTCTTTCTCTTTCCTTCTTTGTTTTGCGCTTAAAAATGATGCTATTTTTTGAAGTAAAAAACTTAATAATTTTAAACGTTTATTAATTAATACCCTTCATATTTGCAATAACAAATGCAAGTAAGTTACTATTTACAGCGATTAATTAATTTACCTAATAATAACAAACAATATTAACCAAAGTTTTAATAACTTAAAACTTGATCGCTCCCATTAATTTTATCACCCTACATATAAAACTTCCTTAGAAATAAAACTATCAATAATTTAGTCAGTACTGGTATCACAATATGATATTAACACTAAAAACAGTTAATATTACAGTATGTGGTCTGTTAAGTAAGTAGGTACCTAAGTACATTGTTCTGAACTATCGCCACTTTCAAAAGATACTCGTAATTTGAATAGTGAAAATATTATATTCATACCTTATTCTTTTATTAAACTAGCGACCGCCCGCGGCTTGGCTCTCGTGGGAATTTTGAAAAATCCGGTCTTATTCCTTGTTTAAAATATAAAGGAAACCTCTGTGTCAAATTTCAACTTCTAGGTCCAAGGATTTGGGTTGGGCGTTTATGAGTCAGTCAGTGAGCGAGTCAGGACTTTTCTTTTTACATTATAATATTAAGATTTTAAGCCTGAACCTCTTTTTATTCATAATAATTTATCTTATTACTACAGGAAATCATAAACAGTTTGTTTATTTTAACGTTATAATAGTAAGTTTATGCCTGAAATCAAATTTCAAGTAACTTATTATCAAAATACTTTGGTGCTTTGATAAGCCTGTAGAATAAAGAGTACCCAATGCCCCGCGTTCGAGGTATGCTATTACACAAGCAGCTGCTTTTATAAAAGCAAAACAACGCCATTCACTCTTTTTTTACGAAAATAAAAATATATAAAAGTTTTATTACATTAATATTTCACATCATAATTTTATTATCTGTATCTATTAGTAGGACTTTGCAGTCCTTTTTCGTGGTTCTAGGCGTACTTTAAATCCTTCAGCTCGTTTTAGGATAATGTCAGCTTGAAGTTGGAAATCTGATTCCTTCAGGTCAGAATAAACACGGAAATTTCTCAGGATTGTAGATAGAAGAATCTTTAGTTTTAACATTGCGTATTTGCGACCTGTTGAAAACAAAATGACAATTTATATAACAATATTTGCAACATTGGCGAACAAGTACGAAAATCAACGCCGATTCTTTTTGGTGAAAAGTGAAAATTGCTGCCTTATTGAGCCTTAACATTCAGTTCTTCCAGTTTTGAATATTACCCCTTCTTTTATGTATAAAATATTTTGTTCGAATATTTAAAATAACTAAATTTACTTACCAACACAGGACCTAGGACCAGCTGAGAACGGTACGAAGGCATAGTAGTGACGGTTCGCAGAGCGCTCTGGTAAGAAATTATCAGGGTCAAACTTTTCAGGATTCGGATAGACATCTTTACTTCGATGCAATTTGAAGGTTCCAATTACGATGGTCGTACCAGCTGGCACTTTTAGGCCGTTGGAAGCTGTAGAAGATTATGACATGTTAGAATTTTGAATTTTAAACTAAGTATAAAGATAATTCTGAAATATTACTTACGCAGGGTGATTTCCTGCTTTAAGTGCCGGGCAATGATTGGTACTGGCGGGAACATTCGAAGAGTTTCCATGAGGCATCTTTCCAAGTACTTCATCTCTAAAGTATCTTGGAAAGTGGCAGGGCGATCGGAGTCACCGAATATGTGGTCCAATTCTTCAACAACTCTGTCTTGTATATCTTGATGGATTCCCATTAGAGACAAGAAGAAACTGCTACCAGCAGCCGTTGTGTCATGCCCCTACAAAATTATATTTTTTAAACTACATTCAAGCATTTTAGCGAGGTTGTTATTTAAGAACTACATATTTACGTACCTCAAACATAATGGTATCTACTTGTTCTTTAATTTCTTCATCGGAGATAACAACTCCACCCTGTGCACTTTCAAGGAGAAGTTCCAAGAAAGCAAGCCGTTTTTTCTGTCCAACGTCTTCATCCACATCTAGATCATCCTTAAGACCTGCTGACTGGCCAAACGACAGACCCTCGACGGATGTAACCTTTGTAGGCATAGCATCTTTATTCACACCATTCTCCTCTGTATCAGCAACGACCGACTTTTTGCCGTTCTTATACTCTTCCTTCTTCCTTTTAATGACCTTAAAAATAACATTAGAAGGTGACACAAACAATAAAACTTAACTTTATACTGATATTATAAAGAGGTAAAAGTTAATTTTGTGTTTGAGGTAATCTCCAGAACTAATGAATCAGTTCTGAAAAATTTTCATTGATAGATACATGATTCCCTAGGCTATAAATTACATAGCGCAGATGAAGTCACGGGCAAAAGCTAGTATGACTGTAAAGTTATTTAATTTTTTTTTTAATATTTATTTACTTAGTAACTGAAATAAAGTAATATTGTATACCTTTTTCGTTAATCCGTGAATCACACTGAGAAGATTATTTTGTATCTTAGCGTACTGAGTAAAGTTAAACAACAGATCAGGTCGGAGCCAGATCTTTGTGTGTCTCAAATGTAAAATATCGCACATTTTCATGACGGCCATTGCATATTCAAATCCACTTTGGTCTTGGGTGCTTTTGCTTACACCCATAGCAGTTTCTGTAAAAGAAGTCAAATGTGAGCAGGTAGTAGGTACTCCCTCATGTAGAGACTTAATTAAAAAAAAAATCTTGGTCAAACTTTTCATGATCTACCAAGTAGGTATCTAAAGAGCACGTTTTCCAGTAATTAACAAGATAAGGTAGTAAGTACACTTTGATCAAATCAATAAGATTTTCCGCTTCATATGTGAGTAGTATGGATTGGTACTTCAGTTTTCTCAACATTTGATTATCCTGCCTGCTAACAAACAATCGGCGCTTATTATGAACAATGTTTCCTATTCCTAAAGTAGCATGTTTAATCTATAGTACTCATCAATTGTTTTTCGGGTGAAAGATTCATACTAATAACCTCGGTTCAATTCAAGAACTTACGCAACAATTCTCGCAACGAATAATAGTACTCCACACCCGTTGATGGTGATTATTACCCATTAGTATTACGTGTGCTTATGGGGGGTCGCTAAACTTGACACTTAATGCGTACTATAACACTTTTCCTTATGTTATCGTGAATCATTTAAACGTGCTCTACTGGACGAAAATTTTATAGGACTGCCTATGTCGTAATTTGTTTGTTGAATAAACTAATTGCTTACTCTACTCGTACTTAAGGCTTAGTTAGCATATTTTGCCGCTTGGGGGAGTGCTACACTATCAATAGGTACCTTATGGCGATTCTGAGATCGCAGGATTTCAAGAGCATCCGGATACATTACGATACTGTTAATACTATCGCGTTACTGTTAATATTGTCGCGTATGTGATAACGTGTAAAATCGCGATGATCGTCTAAAATAATTTGGAATACGATCTTTCCTATTTATTTTCAAAATAATGGATCTAAAATATACTAACAGTAGGGTTTTAATAGCCGTGGGTAAACTCTTGTCGAGGTAGAGTAGGTACATTTTTTTGTGTATAAGTAAAGGTTGCTCAGTTGTTCATGAAAGTACCTAATAACAATATCAGAACAGTGTTCATAATAATTGTAATTTAAATACCTTACATTGATGCTAAGTTATGCCATAATTACAGGCTACTACAACATCACTTAGTAATATAAAACAATAACAACATTTTCCATAAGTCGTGGACGGCGGAAGGTGACTACGAAGAACCTCTAGAAGTTATAACTACAGCTGAGGACATTACAAGGTTTGTAAATAGCAAACTGTTCAGACTAGTAATTCTATCTTGTTTGCACAGCATATGCCCAAGTAGGTAAAGCTTCAAGATCACTGTTCCGGCGCGCGGCGGGGCAAGGCGGTCAGTGTTGTCCGTAACTCTTGTGCGTGACTCGACATATTAATTGTTTTTTATTTGTCAGCCCCATTTTCGTTGCTAATCCTTGAGATTAAGATCGATACACCGCGTAGCATGTGATTACTTATCTTTCTATTTCTTGGTCTAGATTTCGAATTGGAAAATTAATTGATTTTTATTAATAACCGACTCAATCTGTATCTAAAAGATTATTTTTAATGGTCTCTACAAGATGTCTTTGAATATCAATAATGTCTTGAATCTTAAAATATATCACAATTATTCTTCGACGTTTTATTTGCGACCACAAACTTCCTTGGTTGGTTTCCGCACTCGATAGATCAAGGCTATTCTTAGTGTTAGTGACTTAGAAATAAATCATACATAGCCATTTAAGTAGTATATACATATAAGGATATTTAGGTCAGCCAGTTTTTAATAATAATATCCTTGTTATAGACTAGCATGACTATATGACAAATAATAGCTTTTTAGAAGCACTTCAGTTTAAGCATTTTAAATGCTTGCAATTTAGCTTAGATATAACAAAAACAATTAAAATAAGTACATATATTTTCGTGTTGTTTTTGACCTCCCAGGCGCAGTATGAAGGCTGTGGGATAACAGAAGTCGCTTTTAAATGCGAGGTCCTGTGTTCGATTCTGGTAGAGGCAGTTTGGGAATTTTTAATTTGTCTTTGGTCTGGTGCGGTGGGAGGTATTGGCCATGCTTACCAGAAAAGATGCACTGTCAATTTTAAGGTAGGTAAACTGTCATACCTCTTCCAAATTAGCTTGGAAGTGTTTGGTTTTAGATTACTTTGGCTTTAAAGTAGAAAGCTTTTAGTATGATAGGTAAGAAAAACTCAATTTAACTTACCAAGCAGGATTTCAACGGTGCACTCGCTCATGTAGTCATGGCAATCAAAGGTGCCAGCTTCTTTCTTGAGTTTGTTAACCACGGTCCTGGAGTTGGCGTTGAAGAGCTCGATAAAACTCTTAAGCACATTCAAGTGGAAAGTAGGAGCAATAAGTTTTCTGTGGGAGCGCCACTTTTGACCTTAAATTAAAATAGTTTACGTGAAACATAGATAATGCTCGCGACTTAGTCCGCGTGGATTTAGATTTTTTTAAATGCTATAAGGACATTTTGATTTTCCGGGATAAACTAGCCTTCAACATCTCCGGGACGCGAGTTATCTCTGTCCCAAATTTCATCAAAATCAGTTAATCGAATAAGCCAGACATATTAAGTCCGAAGTAAACAACAAGGGCTAACTTGGCATCGAATAAAAAAATAAACCTTTCCTAGGTTTAACCTATAACTTTTCATTGCTATGTACATATAATATGTCTAGCTTATTAGTATTCAGTGGTCTTCACAATACTTTACGGTGCGCGTTATAGGCTATCTTTGCTAGATCTATTTATAGGCACATTTTGTTACGATAAGGATAACTCTGATTTTAGGTCGGTATCGATTTTCTTATTAAATAAAGTCTGCAACTTCTTTTGGACAATAAACAAGCCAAACCCACAAAGTAAAATTAAGCTAAAGTAGTAGAGTTAAGATCTATTAATTCGTTTAAACCAGGGCAATATAGTGCGACATTGTGGCATGCCACTAGGCTGCATGGTTGAGTGATATAATCAAAATGTAGCAAGTCCCGTCGGCAGACTATCTGCTTACCAGCGCCTGAGTCAGATTTTGTCTCGGCATGAAATAGGTAAATCGGTAAAAAATTTAATGTTTTTGTTTTTGTTGTAATAAATGCACGCCACATCGTCACATGTTATTGCTCAAATCTGCGACTGAAGTGAAGCTTTCGCAAAAGAAAAGGATAGAGTTAGACCTAATTATTGCTCTAAAGATCAATTCTTACATATCCGCGATACAGCTTGAAACTGGCTAATCAAAATGGCTGAACCAATTTCGCAGAGGTTTTCGTTAGTTGATGCAAGAAGATATTGGCTACTTTTTTCCAAAAAAACATACGGTTTTTACGGGATTAAAACCCCTAAATCGAAGCTAGTTTTTAATAAGAGATAACGACTTACCCGTACTGATAAGTAGGCCGTCTCCAAGCCAGGGTTTGAAGAACCTGTACTCGTCTGCCTTGTCAATGTGGACATTGCTGCTGAGGATAAGTTCGACATCTCGTGGGTCATATAAAAACACGAGGAGTCTGGGACCAATCCAAATTTTGACGGCACTCTCATGTTCGAACTGTTCGCTCCTCGCCATGATTCGCTTGAAAATATCTTAAATGAAAAACAAAGAAATCTGTTACAACAGAATCACTACTACTTTTTCTTATACATAATGTTGTAATGAATAAACTATACATTTTATTGTCTTTTCTAATGAGTACGACGTCTTGGTATTGATTAAAGAAGGTATAAAATAAAGTGGCAATCTGCATTTGTTCTTCTGGGTAGATTTCAGTACGATTATAACCATCATTTAGAATACTTCATGGAGGAGGTTTACAATTTACATGCATAACCTTCAATTCCATAGAATAGGAGAGAATGCCTGTGTGAAGTAATAATGCCTAAGTTTAATATTTCGCACGTTAATTTATTGCATAGGTTGCACACGAATCTAAATTTGATTTATAATTTATCCATTCATTATAATAATCATCAACGTAATTGTGTCCACTGCTGGATACCTAGTCCCCTCCGAGGGCATGTTCCTGTATTTCACAGCCAGCCACGTCCCACCCAGTTCGTCTTAGTCCATCCGGTAGTCCATCAAAAGGTCTACACTAATGCGCTTCCGATTTGTGTTGACGCCACAGAGATGGTCTGTGGTTTACGCATAACTACGCTACCTACTTACTACCTATTCATAGCGTGTCGTGCACGTGTCTGTGGTGCACGCAATAACGCACGCACTCTCTTGCATTCTCACCCTCGTTTGTGACGCACACGCAACACGCACTTTTTAATAACTATAAATTATTTCTATGCGTAGATGAAAATTTAAGGAAATAGGTATCCTTACCGTAGCCTCTCAATATATTTACAACAACATATTTTTTGTAAAATATTCTTAGTTATAAGAGAGTTGGCGATCTACACAACAGGCTGACTAGACACCGTAACAGGCTTGCGACTCCTACGCTCCGCCTCAGGAAGGTCCAAAAGTCATTTGTGGGAATGGGTATAATCTTTTATAACAAAATTCCTCAGCCAATTTTGGACTTGCCTTTACACAGGTTCAAAAAATCTATTAAAAATATGCTCCTGAGAAAAGCATATTATACTATCGAAGATTATGTAAATGATAAAAAAGCGTGGATTTGACCTGCAATTCGCTCCAGCAATGCGCAGGACTTCAATTGCTTTTATACATGGCATAATATTGTATATCAAATCTTTGAAAAGAGCAACCGCCGAGTTTCTTGCTGGTTCTTCTCGGTAGGAAAGGCATTCCGAACCAGTGGTAGATGCTTTTGACGATTCAAAAGAACTTGTAAAAGTCTAATTGAATAAAAATATTTTGAATTTGAATTTGAATTTGATGCATGAACTATTGCATGCATTGTTTCGGCAGTTTACATGACGCATACGATGGACGCATACCTCTAGTGTGCCTCTAGGCTCTACGCAAGTTGAAAGCGCACCAGTGCAGTAGTGTTAGACTAATAAATTCACGTAACTTAATAATTATGAGAGACTGTTCTTGGTATATTCAAAAATTTAAGCATTAAATGATGAAACTGGTAAATAATGAGAAAAATATGCATACATTTCAACCAACTCATTCAAGCCAATTTCCATTTTAAATTAGGTATTAGGTACTTACCTAATTTAAAATTAAAATTGGAATTTAACCTTTTTTTTTGAACTATATGCATATTTAAATTATGCAATTAATTGTAATTTCAATTGAACTTATTAATTATTTATTGATTATTTCCGAATAAAATTAACTTTTGCACTGTAGAAGCAATAACCTACTTATTATTTTTTGAGATAGGTACAACTGAGTGAAAATAATTTATATTATCAGGCTCAATGCAAGGCTTTTACCTGGCGATTTATTGTTGAACTGGTACGATGCGACGTCGCGAAACCACTTTTTCCAAGATTATGCCCTTCAATCCATATCTATATCGTCACTTAATGGTCACATAGCATCAGTCATAAGGTTGATAGGTTACTAAGTCCTGTAACTTACCAACTGAGCCTCCAGTAAATTCCAGAGCATTTCCAATTAGCGGATATCCAGAAGGTCCTGGAATCTTCTCCGCTAGCTCGTACAAGTGTCTTCTAGAAGCCCTCCAATAAGAGTACCATAGAAGAAGAGCAGGGACCAGCAGCAGATAGAACAGGTTGGTGGCTGCCCACGTACTGGACACCAGGACGCTCTCGGCAGCCGTGTAGCTCATTTTGAAGGTGTTTTACTGGTTAACACAAAAATGATAATGATTAATGGTTGATAAAAAAATTCATAATAAGTAATACCTATAGGTAAGTACATAATATTGATAATAATAGGGGTTCAATCGTAGTGCGCTCCAAACAAACGTAGTTTGGCTTGGCTCTCATTCGAATACCTACCTACCTACTAATCAGCTACTAACCAATCGAACTCAACCATTACTTTTGTTATTCCACTCACATATTATACTTGCACCGCCGCCATTGCAGTGCTTCAATACTTTCTTAGCCACAAGTAGTCCCCCTTTTTTATAAAAATCCATGGTTCGTGGTTTCCAGATTTCAGTTACACTCTAAATCTGTAAACCCGTATTACTTTTTAAGACTGGTTACTTTTAGGGAAATATTGCAAACCACCGACGTAGATATTAGTTTCTAGAACGCGTCTAAAAAAATCATATCGAGTTTGATTAGTTAATATTCAACTGCGATCCAAACTACGTTTGTATGGGATAAGTGACGGAGAGATGATTATGTGTGTCGTACTCCAGCTACGCTAATTGTAATTACTGAAGTATTACAGAAATATCCTTCAGACTATTACATTTAAAAAAATCCTATACCGAGTTTACTGATTAGTACGACTTATAGTCGTTGTTATTGGTGTCAACAGATAGACTTCATTGTTAAATCCATGTTTGTCCATAGTTTTAAGTAATGTAGGTAAGTAATGGCTAAGACCATTTTTATTAAAGTAATATTTCAGCAAACAACTCCTAAAAATCTTGGATGAATAATTAACCACTAAAAAGGCAGCAAATATTATTATTATAAGCGATCAGTTGACCGTCACATGCGCAAAATTTAATAATAGAGCTACATAATATAAAAACTGGATTTCTTCCGAATTGACCGTAATAAATTAACAATATTGCGTAATGTTTGTTTGATTCGCAGTTTTTATAAATAAAATCTCCATAATTATTTTGTTTTTTTTTTAAAGTCAAACACGTCATTCAAATTTTATAAATGAATCATGATTATTATTAATAAAACATATGTAGATTAAGAAGTTCTATCATTACTTTGTATATAATAATATAAAGAGAGAAATTGACTGAATGACATAATCGACGTAACATCTCAAACTACTGGGCCTTGAAACTTAGATTTTGTACGCTGGTTTTCCCTTTAGACCTCCACTAAGCCAGGATTTTCAGACATTTCAGTAAAACTCAGCTAGTCAGCTGGTTACCTTAAAACGAAAACTTCTTTATTTCTTTCGTAAGTTTGTAACTAAATAACATACCTAATACATTAACTATTTTTTTCATTTAGTTCGTAGTTTTTATAAATAATCTGCATAATTATTGTGTTTTTTTAAAAGAAAAACACGTCATTGAAATTTATTAGCGATTCATGAATATTATTAATAAAACATAAGTAAATTAAGAACTTCTATTATTATCTTGTATATAAAAGGAAAAACTAACTGACCGACATAATATCAGCTATCAGCGCAAACTGCTGGGTCTAGAAACTGAGATTATATATGTAGGTTTTCCCTACAGACCTCCACTAAGCCAGTATTTTCAGACATTTCAAATAACTCACCTAGCCAGCTTATATTATATTCTCAATTTTTTTTGAAAATAAAATGTGCCCTACGTCACTCAGGAATAGTTTAACTTTCTACTGGTGAGTTCCAGAGATTACTTCTTACACACAAACTTACAAACTTTACCTCTTTATAATATTAGTATAGATATGTAGTATGTACTGAATTTATTTTGCTATATTTTATTGAACTTCAAATAAAATAACACACTGTAGCACAGTCAAAGTAAAGGGACGCGTTTTTTTTTTTTTAGGAAATGAATACTATCGATAATTTTTCGTACCTACAGTTGAATATTTTTAAGTGATCGTTATAAATGATTAATTGGTGGATAAATATTATTAGCTGGTAGGTATTATTGATAAATTACATGGATTATATATTAAAAACCTGTTACCAATCTACATATTTATGCGTTTACTAGTCATGAATATCATGATCGTATTACTTTATTGGTTTTAAATCTCAACGTAAAAAGTTTAACCTAAGAAATGAGGAAATTATCTACTCGGACTTTTATGCCTACCGAAAATAGCAGACCCCTGGGGCTTGTGAGGATATTCCATTTTATGTTTGTTTGCCGTTTACTCAAAGACGCCTAGACCGATATGGATTTTTTTTTTGTTTGAAAGGGTATACATTGCAGGTGGTCCCATATAAATTTAGTGAAGATCTGATGAATATCTTCGGAGATGGAGAACAGAACTCCTCAATGGATAAGGGCAAATTGCTCGCGATCAGTGTAATAGCTTAGTGAACAGTAGCGTTTTAACTGGGCATAGCATATTATAGTACAGTGGGCCACTAAAAATTGTGAAATAATTTTTTTTAAAAGAAAAATAAACCCGATTTCAAAAACCACAAACACTAAAAAGTAAAAAGTAATTTTTGTTTCTACACGTGAAATGTACCTATGTATGAAGTCGGGCGAGCTTCACACTTTGATTTCTAGTTTCTTTTATTATGCTGGCTCGACTTCATACATACATTACATGTGTAGAAACAAATTTTATTTTTTTTACTTTTTAGTGTTTGTGGTTTTTGAAGTCGGTTTTATTTATTTTTTGAATTCTTTTTGTATTACGAACTACTTTTAATTCAAGGGGTCCCTTGAAAACGTTGGAAAACGCTGGCCTAGATCATAAAGATACGGTAGTAATATTAATACGTTTATGACCTAGACCGACTCCATTTATGCTTCGCAGCATCCTCGCGCTTAGTCAGGGATAAATTACACTGGGCGAATTGTAAGTTGTTGAGATTGATTTGAATATCTAGTATCTACCTAGTTCAAAAATCAGTTACCTACGTGATTTTTTAAAGGATAATACTGCCAATTGAATCTCCAAGAAAAGTAAATTATACGCTCAAAGTAATTTTGAGCAGCAAAAAGTACCTAATGTTTTCAAATATTGTGAGCTGGTGAACAGAACGGTATAATTGAATGAAATTTAATTTTACCGGAGGAGCAAAAGACTGAAAGAAAGCTGTTGAAATTTTACTATAGGTAATTATACCGTTTTCATCGAAATAACGAACTTTTGACTCTATTGTAGCACAGTTTTAGACTGTTTTATTTGGAATTGACTTCAGGGGTTGAACTGACGAACTTCGGGACAAGTTTAGCACAATTTTAGGCCGTTATACTTGAAAATAAGTTCAGTTTTGTATTCAGTAGGCCAAAAAGATCTCTGATGAAAAATGTGTTTTGATCAAAAATGTAATTACGCCGCTTTTTGTTCGCCAGCTCCTCAATAATAATTATCCTTGGTTAAGGATGGCAAGCCTGTGACTTACACAGGTCACGTAATTTCAATGTGTATTTTTGTAAATCTTATTCGAAAGATTCTAAAAGGATTTTCACTTGAGACATAATATTATATCACCAGAAAACTCAATATTGTGTAGGTACACAGAATAAGCACATTCACATTCAACGCAGATGAAGTCACGATTATTCACTAAGCATGTCTTAGTTTTTAACCCCCGACCCAAAAAGAGGGATGTTATAAGTTTCACGTGTGTATCTGTGTATCTGTCATGTGTCATCGTAGCTCCTAAACTAATGAACCGATTTTAATTTAGTTTTTTTTGTTTGAAAGGTGGCTTGATCGAGAGTGTTCTTAGCTATGCCTATAATCCAAGAAAATCGGTTCAGCCGTTTGAAAGTTATCAGCTCTTTTCTAGTTACTGTAACCTTCACTTGTCGGGGGTATTATAAATTATTATTTTACACTTGTAGCATATAATTTATTTACAAAAATATACTTATTTTTTTATATTATTATGGGTACCTAAGCAAAACTCTCTAACTGAAAAGTATCAATAAATTAATTTTCTTGTTACAAATTACACGCATAGTAACGTTGTAATATTATTTTATTTTTTGGCTATTTAATTAGTATCTAAACATGAAATAAATAAGGGAATATCCTTAAAAATAAACATACTTTAAGATTCCTATTCCAATACCGTGAAACGAAATCCATTTTGGTTGCGGTTAATTCAAATTTCAATTTTGCACATCACACTGTTAAATAATATTTCTGTACCCCTACCTTTTGTAAGGATCAGCTCTCTTGGGCAAACACTATATTATAATATATATTATATACTAAAATCTGGCTAAGGGATAACCACTAACCGCGTCTCAGTTGTGACTATCTATTAATTTCCTGCGCAAGCATCTATATACACGCCCTTGACGTCACGCGCATGACACCGGCGTATGAGTTTATACGATGGATATGGTTCCATACAAGTTAAAAGATTAGCTCATATTGGAGTGAAATTGATATTTTTTGTCGAAGGATTTGTTTTTAAGAGTGTGGATTGAATGGAGTTACAAAACGAATATTACCATACAAACTCTCTTCATTGAATGAAAGCCATTTGTATACTTTTAGCCATATCTTTTTACCCTGATGTGCGTTACATAAGAGTAATAATTAATAATATGTATCTATTATTATCAGAATTTATAGTTACATTTATTATGTTATGTAGGTATCTACGCTATAAAATGTCATCGGTAAGAAATAGTACTTCTATATTATGCAGTATACTATAACAGTACATACTACTAAATAATATATTATAATATAGAAATGGTACTATGTACCAGGTACCTACTCGTAGGTTATAATATGACATTAAATCTATATATCTATAATGATATTATACCTACTACGTACAGATATGAAAAGCAATTATTTGAGCCTAAAACCTAAGAAACAAAGTTAGTTTGTTAGTTATTACTATTTACTAACTAACCGTTTTATTACCGTTACTTTAGGCAATTCAAAATTTAAAAAAAAAACACGTCTGGTTTTCAGAGATTTAAAATTGGTAATGGTGTGCTTTGATCTTTATCCTGTTCTTGATAATGTTAGACTGGCTGATTATTATTATTGTTTAGACCCCTTTTTTGCACGGATGGATTTACCTGTTATAAAGACTAAACTAATTTTGACCTGTTTTACTAAACTTATCTAGGGTCAAATAATATCGTCAGTTAAATAGAAATAAAATATTAACTGTTGCTAATTTGTCAGTAAACCTTGAAGGCTTTGGCACAAATAAAGTAAGATCCCAGGACCGCCAGACTTACCTATACCTCGTCTAATTTAGGATGATAATTTTGTCAGGTCACGACCATGTAGTTTCATATTTTTTCCTGGTAAAATGTACTACAGATAGTGTCTAATGGGTGCTGCCCACTTCTTATCATATATTATTAATTTAATAGAAAAATTGTTTGTTTTGTTTTTTAATCTAACCTTAGACAGCGTAGCCATGCAACTATCCATTCCAATTCTATCAACAACGTACGCACATCTGCTAGCTTCTGCAGATAACCAATTTATAGGTATCAGCGGCTAAAGTTAGCTACGTCAAAACATTACTCACTTTTCTGCTGTGCAGATTTTTATGTATGTTTTACAGAATATTGTTAATAATGAATATTCAATACTGCCAGACACTACCCGTCACGCGGTAATTTCCGCCTGATGTTAGAAAATAACATAATTTTTAATATAATATTATGATATTAGGAAATATACCTACTTAAAAGTTAGCACTCAGACTTTAAGAAAAGTAAGTAATGTTTTTACGCACAATACCTTTAGTAGATGATGTTTTTATATTATTAGTCGTTGGCACAAGCTAGCAAATATGCATATGTCAATGATACTACTACTCTACCCCATAAATTTTGTTTCTCGGAAAATTAGAAACGTCTGGTGGCACTGGGATCTTGGACCTTATTAATATATGCTGGGGTGAAAACCTCAATAAAATTTTAGTAGCAGACAGTATCAACTACACATTTTTACAAAGAACTAAAAAAGTTTTATTACGAGTAACATTGTAAGTTAAAATAATAATTACCTATGTTTCTTACATTTAATATTAACGTATAGTACTACCCAAGTAAAGCCCGGGCGTGTCAGATAGTTATTACGTACTCGTACCTATAAACTGTTATTTACATTATTACATAATATGATAAAATCAAGATAAGTACAAGTGTTTAATAATAACACTCATTTTAGAGTTTTTAGAGTTTTGGAAAACGTATAGGGTGAGGAATGCCGACGTGATTTAAAAAAAAAAACGGGCCAAGTGCGAGTCAGACTCGCGCACCTAGAGTTCCGTACTCGGATATTTTCCGGCATTTTGCACGATAAATCAAAAACTATTTTGCATAAAAATAATTAAAAACTGTTTTAGAATGTACAAGAAAAGCCCTCTCATATGATACTCCAGCTGGTATAATTATCTTACTTTCAAAATTGAAAAATACTAATTAATTATTTATTATTATACATTATACTTTATTTTTTAAATTTGAACAGGGATCGTCTACAAATTGTGTTCATTAATTATTAGTAAATAGTGCGTATAATTTATTGTTTTTAACATCGAAAATTTAAATAAGTAGGTAGGTATACCTATAAATGGAAAAGGTGACTGACTGAATGACTGTCTGATCTATATCTAATAGGGGTTTGAGAATTTGTGTGATCGCTGAAGCGTAAGTGCGTAAATTAGTTTAAAAAAAAAAAAACAAAAAACTAGTTATTGATATTATAAAACGAAATAGCTCATTTGCATGAAATATTGCCTATAGGGCTGTAGTTAAGTACTAACAATGCTTTAAAGATCCGGAAACATAACTATGTACCAAGTATGTACCTAGGTAGTCATCGTGTTCATTTGAATACAAACCCGGTGTATTAAATGCAACAACTAGTTTTATGTCGTTATAGTGATTATTGCTTTACGACTCCCGTATTATCATAAACACTTAGTAAACACCTAGGTATTGTTCATAATTCTCCAATAAACGTGCCCTGCCGGCTCTTGTAAGAATTTTCACACTACGGCTTTGTACTGCCCATGTCCAGCGGCTCCGTGCAGCTGTATGATGTAGTCTCAAGCATCTCAAGGCGGTCCATTTAGTGGCACTTTCGAGTACGATGGAATGCCGCAAAGTTCTGTACCATCGTACAAGAAATAACACTTTTTAATTTTCATGGCGATCTCTTTGAAATTTTTAGTACCTACTTATTTGTTGTTATAGCGGCAATAGAAATACACATTCTGTGATACAGCCTGCTGACGGAACGGACGGACCAACAGTGGAGACTAGAGTAATATGTATATTAAAATCAATTAAGTACCTACTGCAGTAACTTCTGAACATTCAGTCTATTGTCTAAAGTCGTTAATCTAATCTAATTAAAAAATATCCACATTAAAATTGCCACAGTAGTTTTTTGAGTAAGACGGTAGCAATGCAGTCGTACCTACATACAAACATAGACACACATTCACAGACTTAAACATGCATTGCTGTTATGTTCCCCCGTGGATAAAAAGTCGATCGTTGTAAAAATAATCATAGACATCAATTTTATTTATAGGTGTAGGTAGGTATTTTGTAGCAAAAATATTATGGAAAATAATAGGTTATTTTCCATCCGTTCTATTAAATCAAGGCTGAATAGTGACTCACAAGTTAGTATACAAAAACATTTCTTTTTAACTTACGTCCGCGTCTGTAAAATTAAAGTTGTGCAATACCCAATAAACTTGCAGTTTCTACGAATGGCGTTTTTTTACTTTATTAACTACAGATCGATACCCACACGATCATAATATTATTATGCGCCTCATTAAGATTTCTGATAAGTATAAGTAGTAATTTGACTGTTTTATGTGCATATTTTATATGAAAAATAAATATCTAAGTAGACCTAATTAATGCTAACATAACAAACATTGTAATGATGGAGTAGCAAATAATTAAGTGGAAAAAAATTAAATGTTCCTAAAAGCTCTAACCGTGTGGCTCCACTGGGCGAATGTTTCGAGTTTGGGCGAGTTTGGCGAAAATTCGACAACACTGACAGATACACTTTCGCATTAATGTAATATTAGAATGGATTTTTGTTATTTCATGTCCACAACTTTGTCCTCATGACTAGGTTTTTAAGAATCCCCTGATAACTTTTTGATTTTCCGAAACAAAAAGCCTATGTCTATGAAAAGAACCAAGTTTTGTTTGTTGTCTGGGTCGTGAAAATGTAACAGATAGATAGACAGACAGACACACTTTCGCAAAACAACAGATATAAGTATGGATGTATAAGAGTTTGGGAAGCTACCCGTGCACCGACCGGCTTCTCCTACTAGGTGGAAAGGGAATTCGTATTTACCCGTACACCCACTGCGTTAGGGTAGGGTAAATCTATACTAATAAATAAAATTGGAGTGTCTGTCTGTAATTTCGAAATAATTACCTCATATTAAGCTCATATGGTTATTAGAACGATACCAACACTGAATCACACGTTTTTAAAATTTTTGTCTGTCTGTCTGTCTGTCTGTCTTTCTGTCTGTCTGTCTGTTTGAAAAGGCTAATCTTTGGAACGGCTGAACCGATTTTGACGGGATTTTCACTGACAAGTAGAGGATTGACCAGGGTGTAACATAGGCTACTTTTTTAATCTATACTAATAAATAAAATTGGAGTGTCTGTCTGTAATTTCGAAATAATTACCTCATATTAAGCTCATATGGTTATTTGAACGATACCAACACTGAATCACACGTTTTTAAAATTTTTGTCTGTCTGTCTGTCTGTCTGTCTTTCTGTCTGTCTGTCTGTCTGTTTGAAAAGGCTAATCTTTGGAACGGCTGAACCGATTTTGACGGGATTTTCACTGACAAGTAGAGGATTGACCAGGGTGTAACATAGGCTACTTTTTTAATCTATACTAATAAATAAAATTGGAGTGTCTGTCTGTAATTTCGAAATAATTACCTCATATTAAGCTCATATGGTTATTTGAACGATACCAACACTGAATCACACGTTTTTAAAATTTTTGTCTGTCTGTCTGTCTGTCTGTCTGTCTGTCTGTCTGTCTGTCTGAAAAGGCTAATCTTTGGAACGGCTGAACCGATTTTGACGGGATTTTCACTGACAAGTAGAGGATTGACCAGGGTGTAACATAGGCTACTTTTTTAACCGACTTTCAAAAAGGGGGTTGTGTTTTTCTGCCTATGTACACCGAAATCTCCGAGATTTCAGAACCGATTTGCGTAATTTTTTTTGATCCATAGAGGAACTTTGTGACATTGTTTCATAAAAAAATTGGATTCCAACTCCTCAATCCTGATGCTGCAGGGGACCTCACCATCAATACTGATGGGATTTAGAAACTGTCGGTTAAGTATAAATTGATTGATATTGAAGGTATCTGTACCAAGTAAAGACTTTGTCGTTGACTTCGAGGACCCAACTCCTCAACCCTGATGCTGTAAGGAATAGCATTCCTAAATCCTGGCGATCCCTCGGGATTTTTATAGGATCATCCGTTCAAATGTTTTTACGTGGTACACGTTGCATCCCCGGGACGGGCTATTACGGATAGGCTACTTTTGTCCTGGGAAATTAAAAGTTCCCACGAGATTTCAGACCATAAATCCACGCGGGCGAAGCTGCGGGCATCAGCTAGTGTTAAAATATGTCGATACATCATATCAATAAATACTTGTGTACGAAATAAGTATGGCGAATTTTAGCGAAAGCTTATTGTAAATTTATGTGTTGTATAAATGCGAAAGTGTGTTTGTTTCCTGACTTATTGGTTTGTCCTTCAATCACGTCGCAACGGAGCAACGGATCGACTTTTGACTGGGTAGGTACTACTTAGCTACTTTTTATCTCGAAAAATCAAAGAGTTCCCACGGGATTTAAAAAAAACCTAAATCCACGCGGATGAAGTCGCGGGTACCAGCTAGTAACATCGATGTGCTAGTACTCAATAAATTCACGTCGAAAGATAAAATTATTTTTTTGTGCCCAAAAAAATATGATTTATTTAAAACATTCTTGAAGCTTTTAATTTTCCGGGAGCATTGAGATGGAATGAAATGGAATAAAATATCCAGATTCGATGATCTCTATATAATACTCGTGGAATTAGGAATTGTTTATTGTAATTTGATCACGCGCATTTTGTATTCATTAAAATAATTTTACATTTTAATTAGTGTCAACACACACGCCTTAGTGCCTTGTCTGCACTGTCTACTTTACCATTTTGCTAGATTTGTCTTTTGCCTTTCTAGTAAAGTCAATAAAAGCCTTTTCGTCGAAAGTCCTCAGAAACAGCTCCGATTTTGATTTTTTTTTTAATTTATGCTTTTTATATATTACTAGCGACCCGCCCCGGCTTTGCTCGGGTTTTCCGGGATAAAATATAGCCTATACGGATTCGGAAGAATCCCTCTAAGTAATGGTAAAAGAAATTTTGAAATCGGTCCAGTAGTTTTTGAGCCTATTCAATACAAACATACAAAATACAAAGGTTTCCTCTTTATAATATTAGTATAGATTTAAAATCAGAAACGTTTTGAAGCGGGGATTTTTTTTTTTAAAACGTTACCTTCTTTTTGAGAGATTGTAGAGGAGGTCAAATACTATATCAAATGACCTCTAAACACCTATGGGCAAAAAGGTTCCGTTTTTGTGTTATTGATCGTTTTCAGAAAAAATACGTATTTGTTTCTTTTAAAATTAATTGATATAGAATTTGTATGCATTCGTTTCCTATTTCATAAATTAGTATAGGTAGATATCGAGTGTGTGTGAAAAAACTAATAACGAACCGACGAAATAATAGTTTTTGATTTATCGTGCAAAATGTCGGAAAAAATACCCGAATCCGGAACCCTCGGTGAGCGAGTCTGACTCGCACTTGGCCGGTTTTTTACTTTGTCGTTTCTTAGTTTTGGCACCCAACCTATTTTCAACATATTTCGGCAGCAGCAAATTTCGTAGGCCTCTCGTTTTTAGGGGTCCGTACCCGAAGGTTGCCAACGGGACCCTATTACTAAGCCTTCGCGGTATGTACCTCCATCCGTCTGTCCGTCCGTCATTTTAAAATGTAAACTAAAAAAAAAATAAGTAGGTACCTACCTACAGTGTTGTAAATCTTGTACGATGATACGGAACCCTTCGTGTAAGGGTCCAACTTGCACTTGACCTGTTTTTCTGTGGCTGTCCAAGTCTTCTGGTGATCTAGATCTGGTGGTGCAGATAGTTAGGATTTATTATTTGTAAGTAGGTACTGTTTAAAATAGTTTATTTTATGTTTTACCTATACCGGAACCGGAATGTTTCTAATTTTATTATGAACAATTCCTAATACGCAAATCATAATCAGATGCTGTTTAGCTGTTATGCAAATAAAATATACCTACCATAAAAAGTAATAAATAATTTTCTGGTAGGATTCCACTCTCTGTATTGCTTCCAAACAATAATTATTATTGGCAGTCGATGTTCTTGTTAGGTAGGTCCGCGCAGTAGGTATTTTTTTTATGTATTTAAACGTGATTTAAACAATGTCCAAGAGACGATTATAAAGAATAATGGTTGTTTAAGTTGTAGGTAGGTAGTTGTAGGGATAGTAATATAAACATCGTAGGTTAATGGGTATTTTGAATAATCAATATTTCGATCCAGTTGCATGAGTTGTGCTAGGTGATTCGCTAACTCAGTGTCTAACACTGAATGATAGCTACCGAGGTTGGTTGGTTCTACATTGCTGCTTCACCGGGTATTTTTTCGTAGAAAACCTTCAATGGATTAAATAAAAAAACCAGCCAAGTGCGAGTCAGGCTCGCGCACCGAAGGTTCCATACTCAGGTATTTTTTCAACATTTTGCACGATAAATCAAAAACTTTAATGCATAAAAATAAATAAAAATCTGTTTTAGAATGTACAGATTAAAACCTTTCATAATACGATACCCCACTTGGTACTTATAGTTATCTCACTTTAAAAATTGAAAATAACAATTATTCGTTCATGAACACATTTTTTTTTGTGATGTAACTACAAATTCACAGTTTTCGGATATTTTCCTTTACTTGTGCTATAAGACCTACTTACCTGCCAAAATTCATTTGATTCCAATGAGGATCATAATATTATGGTGCCAATGAGGTGCCAATGCGGAGGCCCAAAACAATATGAAGAATAAAAGCTTCATAAATATTTATGTAACTACATTTACTCTTGTAAACATAACTTTACTTAACTTTACATTACTTTTTAGTGTTTGTGGTTATTGAAATCGGTTTTTTTTTACGAAAAACGCCCTAACCAATAAAAATCGGTCGCATGCTAAAAGCCGTTGTCTCCGTGCATCAATAAGATCACCACGGTTATTTTTTTGCTACAAATCCACTTTATACCATTTGGATTTTCCTTATAAGCTATATTTATACCATCGTCAATATTCCGATAGGCACCTATATATTTTTATTTATAGTAGTTACCTATATTTCATAACACAGGTCAGTGAACTTTGTGCCTCATTTATTATTATTTTTATGATTTTGTTGTTGTATATGTAATAGCAGGTACAGGATATAAACCGAATCGGTACCTAAAAGTTGTAGACTACAGGCCCATGTTTAAAAATGGGTGGGTCATATGAACCACCAGGTGACGTATACAGGACGATATAAGAGCATAAAATAATAAGTTTCAGCACTATGCCGTCACTTGTAAGCTGTCCAACAGAGTGCTGGTGAGAATTGAAAAGTGCAGGTAGAGTGAGTACATTTTGGTCATATATTTTTGTACGGCATTTTTACCATCGATAGATCCATGAAAAATAATAAGAAAGCGCGCAGTGCCGTAAAAAAATGGTGCGCCACAAAGTCAGTAAATGTTTTGATTTTCTGACAATTTCCGGGGTAAATTTGGTCATTTAATTCTGTACGGCACTAGTTTCATACTGTTTCAATACAGCCTCTAATCCATTATTCCGCAACGCCGTACAAAAATCATGCGACAAGGGGAAAAAATTGAGGGTAGCAACCCCCTCTCTTTCCGTGGTCCGGGGGGTGATTTGAGAAAGTACGGCTTTGGTTCCAAAACATTATCTAGCACTCAAAAGTACTATTAAAAATAATGCCGTAAAAAAATTAGTGTTCATTTGAATGTGTATCAATAATTATCTTAATTTCATGGTATACTTAATTTTTAAAGCTGTAAAATCATTTGACTCTGTACGGCAACTTTTTTTTTAACATGATAGTGTAAAATACTATTGTTATATAGTATTGCCGTTCAAAAGAAACTGTTCTAAAAAAAATTATAGATAAATACAAAAACTGAAATTTTTCAAATTATAGCAAAAGTTTAAATATTCATAGATTAATAAAATATAGCAATTTTCTACGCTTTTCCCTTGTTTTAAATAGTATTAAGATAAATAAATTAGGAAAAAATTATGCCGTACATTTTAATGCAGACCATACCTTTTAGGCTGATGAAAATGACGCTACCATTTTAAGGGTGTAGTACTTTATGGCCATCTGATACTGTACGGCATTAACATATTTTTGAAGAGAACAATTGATAATATGATAAAATCACTATGCCGTCTAACTGAAGTGAACGGGTGTGTATATAATATCCACATCCCCTACAAACCTTTGGACCAACGAAAATGTACGGCATGTAAAAAAATATTATCTATGCATAAAACACTTTCAAAATAAATTAATTTTATGTTGTTTCAAATCACCCCCCGGACCACGGAAAGAGAGGGGGTTGCTACCCTCAATTTTTTCCCCTTGTCGCATGATTTTTGTACGGCGTTGCGGAATAATGGATTAGAGGCTGTATTGAAACAGTATGAAACTAGTGCCGTACAGAATTAAATGACTAAATTTACCCTGGAAATTGTCAGAAAATCAAAAAATTTACTGACTTTGTGGCGCACCATTTTTTTACGGCACTGCGCGCTTTCTTATTATTTTTCATGGATCTATCGATGGTAAAAATGCCGTACAAAAATATATGACCAAAATGTACTCACTCTACCTGCACTTTTCAATTCTCACCAGCACTCTGTTGGACAGCTTACAAGTGACGGCATAGTGCTGAATCTTATTATTTTATGCTCTTATATCGTCCTGTATACGTCACCTGGTGGTTCATATGACCCATCCATTTTTGAACATGGGCCTGTAGTCTATTGTTTTTATGACCTGTTTATTAACACAACTACACGTTAACCGCCTAGTTAGTAACCGCCAGAAAAAACGCTCATAATCTGCGCAGAGCTAAGATAAAGCCATATTCATAATGAGATAAGGGCATATTTTACAATCTTCAAGTAGTCTCGCGAAGGATAATTGCCGATTAAAGTAAGAAGGCCTTCAAGTTCAAAAGAGGTGCCTTGCACGTGCATTCGACGCATTTTTAATTTGAATGCAGTTTGAATGCAACCTTTTGGTATGCAGTGATCAGTGTAATGTAACTATACCTAAATAATTCTTTCAAAACATTTTTAAAAGCACAAAAGCTTTAGAAATTTAGCTCAGAATACATAATAGTACAGTGGTAGACAGTAGCAATCTAAAATACATCTTTATCTTTATAATCTATGATTTATGCATTTTAAGAATTATGAATTATATTTTATCCTAATGTTTTTAAAATGATTTCTTCTTTTCAGATTTGAAACTTGATGAAACGAAAAAGCGACACTAATAAAAAGAGACAAACACGTATTTTACAGCTACAGGATTTTGCTTTTGAAACATTTTGAAAGCAGTGTTTTCTGTCATTTCGTACTTTAATTACGTAGTACCTTACCATAATATGCCTCTCACATCGCGTCATTATTTTGTGTTGTGTATCATTATAATATTATGCTATAGTTTGTAATGTAATATACATATTATGTGAAGTCTGACCAGAAAAATAAAATACCTCGACATATTTAGAAAAACCCATGAAACTAATACATATATTCAACACCACAAACTTAGTGACCATAATATACTACTATACTGGCGTCCCTAGAGCAATTTTTATAAGTATTTCTGGTCAGGCTGTAAAGTAAAGTGTAAAATAATTTTTAACAGATTTTGAAACTTGCTAACAATATTATTAAATAAAATGTAAACTATATTTACAGTATTTAGAGCCTGAATAGCTCAACGAATAAAGGAGCGGACTGAAATCTAAAAGGTAAAATACAAATCCAACAACTGACTATCAAAAAGTGTAAATAATGCTTATGTATTTTGAATAAATGATTTGAATTTGAATCCCACCTGCACTATTGTCGTACAGTACTCCAGCACTAGCTTAACGCTTCGTTGGAGGGGAAAGGCGAATATATATTTTTTTCTCTCTCGTCTGGCTTTACAAAGATTAGCCAATGTCAAGTTTGTAGTTATTTGTAACAAGTTAGTTAAACTATACAAGTATGGACCCCGTCTGTGCCTGCGCTCGCCGACATACGCACGGCACCCCCTTAGAGCGCTTTCCAGTCAGTTTTACCAAAAAAAAAAAACACTCCAAAAAGGCAGAGCACGCCCGCCAGCTAACACCAACACAGACGAAGAAAAGGCGAATATAAGTCATCATGAAGGTTTTTTGATTTTGTCCTTTGCTTATGGTATGACCTATTATATAAAAATGTACCACTTATTTTGACAGTTGACGTCAAGTTTACCAAAATTTACAGTGTGATGGTGTGTACTCTTAAAATTAATTAATCTTAATTATGAATCAAAAGCAACAAGGAAAACCTATTAATAAAAAAGGACGTCCGATTGCCGTTGCAAATAATGGCATAGAACCAAGGGTCATGGAATCACCAATAACAGAGATCGTTGAAGCAAGCGACTCCAAGAGTTCTCAAGAAGAATCAAAGGTAGACCCCGTCGAAGATATTCAAGAACAGTACGAAACCACTGAAGCTTTTAAATCAGAAGTAGAGAGATTCATAGAAATATCGAAATATTTTTCGAGCCCTTTGAGAAAAACTGCGTCTTACGTCTGCGAAAATAGTCTAGTATCTTATCCTAATCCGTATCGTATAGAATACAAGCGGGGCAGCGTAACAACAGAGCACATAAAGTTCAGCAATTTAACTCTAGAACCGGTATACATAAAGCTATATAAGCTCGTACCAGATTTAGAACAGCTTAAATATATCAATCTTTCACTATCGAGATGTAAAAGAATACCACCGGGACTGTCTTTCAATTTGGGTTTTGTATATGACGACTTGAACGAAAAGCCTCCGTGCAATGCGAAAATGGTGTTTGTGGCTTCACGAAAAACGACTACACCCTGTTATCAGATATGCGAAATTGATTTACAAATAAGCGCTCAGAAGGTTCCGCTTGTAACTGTTTAATTTATTATTTTTACAACATACCTATTTAAATACTATTTCAGAAATAAAACATACGTTTCATTTTCTTCGTCATTGGGTTCATGTTGTTATAACATGAAAACAAAGAACCATTTCTTATTAACAGAAGGTTTTTTTTACATTTTATAAAGACACAATATTATTATTGTGGCTATAGTTACATTAGGGCGGCTGCAGGGGGAGCGAAAGGAAACAGAAGTTCCTTATCCTACTTTTATTACTAAAAATGTACATATTATAAACTAATTATAACATATAATAATCCTAATTGCTCCGCCGATTTGTGGCGGAGGCTTCTAAAGCTAATTGTGATGTGTGTCCGTGCCCAGTCCTCGCGAATTTCGCCGCGTCAGGTGTCAGGTTCCGCGGCGGCTGTGGGAACGGTTAGCAGGCACGTCTAGCGTTGCGGCCTGACTATGCCTATATTATTTCTTGTTCTTGGATTTTTATTATGTTTATATATCATATTTATAATTATTACTTTTTGTTCTCTTTTATAATCAGTTTCGCTATATTTCTGCAGTATTTTAAAAATATATTTCTCTGTTCATTGTTTTCTATCAATTTACTTAGTGTATATCCATACTGATGTTATAAATTATCATCCACAAGCATCTCGGTTTCATGGCGTCGTTTCATGTTTATTAAATGTAAATGTTTTGTTTTTTAGTTCTTTTGTAAGTATGATTTCTTGTCCATTCATTATTAATTTTGGTTTTTCAAATTTTAGTTTTTGGTCAGAATCATAGCATGAGTTTTGTGTGCCATCTTTGCCCCAGTCGTTGATGAAATCTAATGTTTCATTGGCCTTGTTTTGTATATACTGTGAAGTGTGAGGCCTTCCCGAAGAACACGAGAACGACGTCGTCCGCAAAGGCCTGACAGTACATCCCTTTTTTATCCAACTCATACTAACTTGAGTTTAGGTAGGTACGTCTCTTCCATCGGTTGATCTACTTTGTAGGGAAACTATAATAAAATCAGCTTCGTGTACTTTGCGTGAAGGCAAAGAGTTCATAATTGCAAGGAAAACTAGCTACATAGTTGAATGCGTCTAATTCATATCATGGCTAATACCTACTAGAGGGACCATACTTGGAAAATCACAAGGTTCTGTGCGCGATGTAAAGCTAGCAACTATATTTATTTCACACTTATGCACCTTTTTATGTATCTTTTTTGGCTAATAATGTTGTGACTTTTTTATGATGTTTTTAATGGAATAACCTCTTTCATTACGCAGCTTCTTATGTAAATTAATTAGCATTTTAATAGGTTTTTTTCTATTAATAATAATGTTTACAAATATAGGTAGGTAAGTAATATCTACATTAGGATAATAAAAACGTAATTTACCTAAACATTTAGAAAATTATCGAAATAAAAAATATGCACTTAAACAACAAATTTTTATCTCTACCTACTTAATAATATTTTTTTTTAAGATCAAGTCGAGATTCATTTTAAGTGAGTGACTTTCAAACACACACACAACCACGTCTTCTTGCATTATCCCCCATTTGTGAGAATCGTGCGGTTAATATTTCGGCATGATTCTGAGATAGTCATACATATTCAGCATATTTTTTTTTTTTGGTCATCTCTTAAGTTTTGCTCTTAGAAAGGAAACGGCTTGTAAAACAAAGATAAATCACTCTAAAAGGTCCAAAAGAATGGTAGAACAAAAAAATTAAAAATGAAATAAATTAAATACTGAGAAATACGTCTTAAAACAAAATTTCTTTGAGCCTATCCATAAACAAACAATAAATTAGCTTAAGTTTTTAAAATTGCGTTAGGGTCGGTCATAAATTTAATAAAGTCGTCAATTTTAACTTAGAAATCTTTGTAAGTGTAATAAACAATGCGATATTATTGCAACCAGATTGCGCGAAAGTAAAAAAATACCATGGGAACATGAGAAGCAAGTGTGGAGCCAAAATCGGACCATTCAGGAACACCGAGGTGTGTCAAAAGGCGGAACTTTGAAACACCATTTCTTCTGTCCACCAATAAAAATTCAGGGGTGCGCAGGAGACGATCAAAAGACGAATCAGGTGCTCTCGTGTGTTTTTCTGTTACAGGAAGAGGGAGAAAGTCGAAAGGTAGAGAAGGGAGACGATATTAGCAAAAGGACAGTGGACGAGGGGGATTTCATTCGGTCCTCAGCCTCGAGACTCATCACTCTATTCGAGATTGTCTCGACATCCATTTCGATATTCTAAATTAAAGTTTTTTTTGAGAAAAGAAAAATTGTAAAGTTTAAATAATAATTTTAGTATTGTTAAAATTAGTAACTAGTAAAATTTGATAGTGTAAAATCTTAATTAATCAGTGTGTATCCGGGCCAGCAGAAGCTGATATATGGTGATGTACTAATTTACATTTAATTTTAACTAGATTATTTTGAAATCAGCTCCACAACCCTAGTTAATTAAATTAATTGATTGATTTAATTAGAAATGAATCCAGATAATGTATTACACACTTTGTATTTTATATGACGTAAATCGGAGATCCACAACCGGGCATCAACAGAGGTGGTCCTGCATATTTTGTTTGGTGTTATAATGATTTACATAATCCTCAAATTATGAATACGAGGCTATAGAAAAGGTGTCTATACTCTAGACCGCACAATGAGTCAACTTCACGTTTGAACATAAGATTAAACTACTTAAACCAAAGTGTTTAAATGAGACGAAATAACTAACTGTGGAGCTGGGATCTGGATATATCTAGATTGATTGTATATAACTGTGCATAATTGTGTGTCCTTAAAATTTACTTTATTATAGAAATAAGAATTATAGACAATATCTTCATTAATTATGTGGGCATGTGTGTATTTTAGATAAAATGGTGTACATAACATTATTTAAAGCCGAAAGGGTTTTTTCGTTTGAATATTTGCTTTTCCCTTTCAATAATTAGTATGGCTTAGGAAGCAAATGTTCGGCCGGGAATTAATTAATATAATAAAGTTACTTAATTTCCAGTCTAAATAATAAATTCAGTTTCTCTTCTTTCTTTTTCTAAATACTCAACTGTATGAGTAAATAAACACTTATTTACCAGAAATAAATGCACTTGGGTATAACTGTCATCTTTTATTTGCTATATTTAGATACATTTCCTAGACATTTAATAATGGAGATTCAATTTGTTTGGAGGCTAGACTACCATATTATAATATTAACAAAGCCATTGATACAAAGAAACCATGTATCGAACTAACTTGAACTCCAATATTAAGATTTTCTCATATGACCTACATACCAATCACAATTCCTTTACTATTAAGTAAAATTTAGCCTAGTTTTTTTTCAGCAATTCATCTAATTATAATACTAGCTCTTATTCAGCATTAAATAGGGATTATAATTGAATTAGCAGTCTAATGCAGTCCGATGGAATGACTTTTGTCGTTACGATTATTGATTTGGTAGAAAAATCACTCAATAGCTAAAATAAGGTGGTGTGCTATAAACTACTAGCTACCACGGTATAAACATCGTCTTCATCAACATGAACAGCTTTCACCGGCTCACTACTGAGCGCGGACTTCATAGAGAACTCTCGATCAAGTTTTCCTTCATCATATGGTATTTTATACCATTATGTGAAATTCTCACGATGGTTTTTCCGTATATTTTTACTATCACAAAACGATCAGTACCTAATTTACCAAGAATGCTCTCCACTACTAAAGATAATAGAGTCGGCTGAGTTCGAATCTCAGGCTAAAGACAAAGGGACCTTTTACTTTCGAGAAACAGCTAAATTTCATCTACCTACTAAAAATACCCTGAACGAGACAATGGAGTACACGCTGCCTCCGGAGGACAGATGGCGAGGCAGGTAGGTACCTTTTTTTTATTGTGTACCGATCTTTCCCAAACAGCATTTTAGGTAACATTATCTGTTAAAACCGACGCCAGCTGAATTTGTGAATCACCGAGTTTTGATAAGATAAAATTACTAGTTTTGCTGTACTTTGTAATTTCTTTGCTTGATATTTTATGGTACATGGTTGATTGGTGACGTACCAATAGCGAGATTCCGGCACAAAGCAAACACGTCATGTCTTTATACAGCTGGACTCTCCGAACTAATAAATTGGCCAATTTATTGACAATCAATCAAACAAATATATAAATATACAAAAATACCATGGTTTTGGGGCGAGCCCAGAGCTCATTGAAAAGAACCTAGGTTTCCGTACCTAGGCAATTGAAAACGCTTCGCAGCGAAAATAGGAGGGTCCAATTGCTGTGCCCCGCATAACATGGATCAAGGCTGAGGTTTCAGCGTAGGTATTTCCCCCGTGCTTAAGGAATGCCGGTTGGTCTCAAACCGATGGCCTAAATAAGGCAAATACACGTATCAACTGATTTTCCACACTAACAGGACGTTCTAAATTAGCAGATCTCTCCACTCATTATATCTATTTTGAGGAATTGAAATATTACATTAAATTTTTTTATAATTCAATCCGTGTAAACCTGTTAGCTGGTCGAGAAGTCTACGTGTTCACCCAACGTACTGTACCAATTAATTACTTGTAAATAACTCATGACTTAAATACCTAGGTGTTTCTATAATTCAGCTGAGTTTATTTCTTATTTTTATCTCCTCATAATGCCTAATCTTAACCACTAGTATAGACGATCACACCGTACCATCACAATTCTCTCTTTAAAGGTTGTTTTCAGACTTCATTCATTCAGAGTAGGTACGCAGAAATTCAGAGTAGATATACAGAATATATTATGTAGTACAAATATATATATTTCAATTATTTCAAATAACAAATACCTATTCGAATTTCTAGATAATGTTGTAATGGCGTACGTTGCATTATGGCAAAATATATATAATTAATATTCATTTATTACAAAGTCAGCGCAAGAATACTCTTGAATACATGTACCTTTGAATACATGTATAATAGAAGCAACACGTGGAATATTCTATGAAGAACCACCTATTAATTTATGGAATTTTAATTTTAATAGTTTATGCTAAGCGTTTACTGTCCGTGCATTAATAAACCCGTTAAACTGTCGGAATTAATATACAGCCGACTGATGTCAATACTGCAATACCATCCTGATAATTGCTATGTCAGGTAATATATTAATATTATGATATGATATAGACGTGTGTCTACACGTGTCTGTCTGTCTATGTGTCCGTCCTAAACACATACGTGTGTCATCTTCTATATATACATATAATAAAATCGTAGAAAAATGGTGTCTGTACAATGGAAATATATAAAAAAAAAGTAGCAGGGGTTGTTATTATATCGATGCCGAACCCGAAATTGTAATTAATTTATTTTTTTGTCTGTTTGTCTGTTTGTCTGTTTGTCTGTGTGTTTGTGCACGCTAATCTCAGAAACGGCTTATTCGATTTAGATACGGTTTTCACTAATATATTGTAGTAAGCTTCACTTAGGATTTAGTGTTTATTTCATGTCAATCGGTTCATAAATAAAAAAGTTATGTCAATTTAAAGAATCACGGCGCCTCGCGCCTGAGCGTCCGTGGCTATATAAAGCGCGAAAAGTCACTATTCCACGCGAACGAAGTCGCGGGCACAGCTAGTATGGAAATAAATTACATAATTTTAAATATGGGGACAAATTAATTGACATAATTATGTTCTGTAAAGATACGGCCGAGTTAGAATACTGTATAGATAATATTACCGTGTCTCTGTCAAGAAATCTATAGGGTAGGGTAGGGTAGGGGGTAGGGTATCTATAGGGTAGGACTACAGGCAGCGGACCTACAGTGCCTTGCGTGTTCAATATAACAATGTGCTGAGAGCGGTGTTGAGGAAGCCTCGACACTGCAGTGCGTCGGAAATGTTTGCGGATGCTCGCGTGGATGATTTCTACGCGATCATGCGCAAGCGTGCCGCGTCCATGATGCGCAGGCTAATGAGGAGTACCAACACTCTTCTCAGCGCATTGGTCAGGAAACTAGATAGTCCTCTCTGGAGGTGCTGGGGGGGTGCGCACATAGGCGCCAAGAGGCTCCCTCGGGCTTTTTAGTTATAGAATTAGTTGTTAAGCTAGAAATAAGTACCTACTAACATAGTTTTAAGTGATTTGTCATACTAACACAATTATGGGTCTAATGGCCTGAAATAAAAGTTTATTTATTTTTTATAGGGTACCTACCTACTTGTTGTTGACCTAGAATCATGTTGGCAGGCATAATACAACACTTACTATAGAATCCAAATTATTTTTCGATATTTCACGTGATCGCCAGGCGTAGGTACCTACCTAGTCATCCACGAGTTAAAATACCTACAGTTGCAAAAACAACTCCCGATAAAAAAACTCGTTTAGTTGTTGATCAGGTTATGATCAGTGAACGATAAAACATAAAAAGCGTATTTCTAACTAGTTCAAAAGACATAACTCGTACAAGTTATTATGAGTCTATAAATAACTCACATCCGTCTAATCCATTAATGTAGGAGGAATCTAATCTCTGTAGGCCAATTCATAGATTTATATATTTACGACTATAACTTTCAAACGGCTGAACCGTAGGAGCTACGATGCCACAGACAGATACACAGATACACACGTCAAACTTATAACACCCCTCTTTTTGGGTCGGGGGTTTAAGAGGATTTAAGATTAGGTACTTATTTCAGCGGTTGTGCGATAAAAAGGTAACAGACAGCTTGACCCCACCTGCCTTGCCGGCAGGACGAGTGCTCAGCTGTAATTCAGTACGATCGTAAATTCAGATTTTTGGTGCCCCTGGATTAAACACTATTATTATCCAAGGATTTCAAGATAATCTATACTAATATTATAAATGCGAAAGTGTGTCCGTCTGTTTTTCTGTCAGCTAGCTTTTCACATACCAACAGTTTAACCGATTTTGATGAGGAGCAGATTTAGCTTATACACCCCGGGGACGGACATAGGCTACTTTTTGTCCCGGTAAGTCACAGAGTTTCTACGAGATTTAAAAAAGCCAAATGCATCAACTAGTTATTTGATATTCTGTATGAAAATCAATGGTCCATGATCACTGCTCAACAGTACATAAGTACGAAACAGCGAAATAGTAGGTATTATGGTGATTGACGACCTTGGCAAAATTATAACTAAGTAGTTTAAGTAACTAGTGGTTTACGCCACGAAGACTTCGCATTAAACTTTAACAGTCTTACCACAAAAAAATTAAAACAAAATTATAGGTCCAAAAAGAGCATTTTTAATAGAGCAATTGATTTTTTGCTCTGTTTCTGTACCATAAGTAAGTATACCAACAGAAGAATGTTTTTGAGTTTTGACAATCACTCTGTTAAAAAAAAAAAGTTACTATATACCTAGGTATAAGTCTATCTAATCTAAATAATAAGACGTAATTACACATTCGAACATCATCTTAACAGTATTATTATGAAGATAATGCTTCCGGTTTTTATTATTGACGTAGGGGTTTATTATTAGATGGATAAGTTTTTGTCTTATTTTTACGGAGTTTTTCCGAAGATTATCAGTATTATGAGTGCAGGGGGAAATGTTAGCTTTTGTTATTTTATCGTCCTACCAAAACAGGTACTTTTTAGCAAACCTCAAAAAGAAAAACAGAACCCTTATAAGATCACTTTGTTGTCTCTCTATCTGTCTGTTTGTCTGTCCGTCCGTCCGTCCGTCCGTCGTGTCTGTCAAAAAAACCTGTAGGGTACTTCCCGTTAACCCAGAAATTTGGCAGGTAGGTAGGTCTTATAGCACAAGTAAAACAATAAATCTGAAAACCGTGAATTTGTGATAACATCATTTAAGAAAAAATGTGTTTTAATTTTCAAAGTAAAATAACTATACCAAGTGGGGTATCATATGAAAGGGTTTTACCTGTACATTCTAAAACATATTTTAACTTACTTTTATGCATAACATTGATTTGTCGTGCAAAATGTCGGAAAAAACCCCCGAGTACGGAACCCTCGGTGCGCGAGTCTAACTGGCACTTGGCCGGTTTTTTGAAACTAGGTACCTATACCTAATAGGCTTGCGTTTGACTCGATCACACTTATGGTGAAATTTTGTGACTCTGACTCCTTATAAAATTAGGTAGTAGGTATAAGTAGGAGGAACTTATGGAGTATAGTGCCAGGCGCCAGCTCATACCTAAAATCCTTAAAATAAGCTTTCCGGGAATTTCCGGGAAATTGAGCCTTGTCTTTTTTTAAACACTTCATTCACTTCATTGAAGTAAGGAATAGGGAAAAAGAAAGGCTACCTAGTCGAATTTTCCTACGTGTTTTGGAAATTCATTAGACTACAGGCAAACTAACGCCATCTCCTCACGCATATATGAACTAATTCACAGACACAGCGTAGCTAACTAGCACAGCTGCCCGCGGACTGTTATTTCGCAATTCGATGTTCAAAGACATAAACAGGTGGCGCTTTAAAAAAAAATGTTTATCAACTTGGAAGTTTTTCAATAAAAAATCAATTGTCTCAATTATTACGACTACTACACGACGACACGGCGAATATCAAGTATATGTACGAAAAAGTACAATAAAATTTTCAGGTACCAGCTTCTTTAAGCTGCCGTGTTTGTAATAATACCTTAGTATATGTGATCAAATCATGCAACTGAATTTCAGACCAGTTTCCCCCAACATTGACCTGAAATTTTAAACACTTGGAAATAAGATTTAAATTAGGTATAATAGGTACGATCTACATAATTATAATTTATCTTCATTGTAGCTGGAAACGTAATAGCTCAAAAGCTGTAGCTGATGTAGAATTGTAGAGTAGACCTATTACATCAAATTGTGTAGTTGCGAGGTAGGTATTAGCTAAGCGTAAGCTAGGAGCTTACTTTCGTATTAGGACTCGATGGCACCGTTAGCTTATAGTAGGACATTTACAGACATGACATTAGCTGCATTTCCTACGAGGAAAAACAAGTTCGATGTAATGAATTTTCTTATAATATTTCATACGAATTAGCTATATAAACTTTTATTATTGACTTAGAAAATAAGTAAATAGTTTTATATTGAGTAAGAAAGACGTACCAAACTATTCATCGTAATCGTAATCGACAGCAAAATCTGCCCCTTGATTGGTTGATTTCGCTGTTCACATTTTTTCACGGGCAGGTTTTCCTTACTATTAGTATGATCAATTACGTTTTCGTAGACAATCACGGGGTGGGATATAGGTCTCTTCTAGGGACTTTTCCAAGCCACACTCATGCGCCGCATCCGCCTGAATGAAGCAGCTTCCTGGAACTCCACTTATCTAGTACCTAGGCGATCTGCCGACGCGACGCTACGCTTTCCGGTGCGAGATCGCCATTATCTACTTATTTTCGGACTATGTGCCCTGCCGCTCCAGCTTCGAAACCCTTTGATTACTTTTATATTTTACATTTCCGAATTGATCACGCAGAGAAAGTCCTAGCATGACTCTCTCCATCGTCCTCTGAGTGATTGAGCATTGTTCTCAGGACCATAATAGTCTTGAACACTATAGGGCCAGGGGGACATAATGCAGATCACTACTGACAGTCTTCAATAATTCATATTATTTTATGGTAAATACAAAATTTAACAACCTTCGATTAGATCAAATTTATTATTCCTGGGTAGTGGTTAGTAGGCAATAAAAGATGTAACATAAATTATGAGCTATGCTACTTGCTCATAAAAGAGGCTTTCTTGGAACGTGAGAAAGCGAATGCATTGCCCGGACATTACAACGGGCCAGGAACAAGAGGCGTCACGCGGAGTCTATTCGTGAGTCATTGTTGCATGTCCGGAGCACATGACGCCTTTTAACGGGAGCTTTCCATCTCGACAGTCCGGCAGGATAACGGGATCGCTCCCTTCAATTTCAGTTTCGAACTCCTTTCGATTTCGAGTCTTCTGTCGCCGTTAGCCGACCTCCAGCCCGCCTTGCGTCACCTCTGTGTAATCGAGTTTTAGAAAATGAAATTCAGCGCGCTCGTGTCCTTCTTTATATGGTAAAGTTATGCTCTTTTGGATCTTCGCTCGTGGTTACCGTTGTGTTGTGTCACGCCGCAGATCAGAGCGTCCTTTGTCGTCACGTTCGCTTTTAGTTGCGTAAGCATCGGCGCGGGCGCATCGATGGAAGCATCTCGGTTAACCGTTCATGTTCACATAACCTACAGGTGGAATGGTTTCAAAAATTTTATTTTCTCCAAATTGAGGAAAAATTTCGAATCGTTACCTACTTAGTTATACCTACTTTAAGTCGTTAAGCGAAAAATATTATAATTAAGTTTTTTATCGTTCCAATTACATTTTGTTATTTGATGTAATAATTTGTACGTGTTCCACTTAAATTTGTAGTAGCGGAAATCTCAACATTTTATTACATTTTTATTCATCTGTGAACTGCTTGTCGTTGTCACTACGAGGTCAATAACCCCGTTAAATAATAAAATATAATATTGTCCGATCATGATATAAATCAACCATCTAATTAATGACATGATAATAAATAATAATAAAATAAAATAATGACCAGCTATTATTATTTTTGGGAGTAGGTAGGTATCTACCTAACCCCACTATCAATCTATATATTTTACTACATAATGCCAGCTTACATGAGCACCTATACATTAGATACCTAGATCCTAGTTAATAGCTAAAAGTACAATTTTAATATCTAGTTTTTTAAGAACACTATCGTTATTATTATGTGATGTGAAAAGTGCTATTTTTGCTCGGATCAGAAAACAATGGTAAAGTTCAGAAAAAAGCGATGGATAAAACCAAATTTAATAAGTACCTATACCTACCTATCTACTGAAGTACGTACTGGGGATCTTTTCTAATGACTCCAAGTTTCCTCAGATGCCGTTAGCCATTTTTTGTCTAGTCACTAATCACCAGGTACCTACCAGACCTAAGGATTATAATCTTCATAATATGATCACTACTGCGCGGATCTCCTCACAGGATGAGACGGGTTTAGTCTATAGTCTGCCACGCTGGCCCAGTACGGATAGGCAGACTTTACACATCTTTGAGAATAATGGAGAACTTTCAGGCACGTAGGTTTCCTCGCGATGTTTTCCTTCGCCGGATATTTAACGAAAAGGTAGAGATGCGTGAACAGGATTGAACCCCGACTCTCGGCTTGCGCGCAAGGTTTATTATTAGATATAGGTGACATAAATTATGTGAGTATGTCTTATTCATTGTAATATATGAATGGTTGTGGAAGGCAAACATTGCCACATAGGATAAATTTAGATAGGTACTAATATGAGTAATTTGCACTATTTTCTTTTGCTTCCGGATTGTGATCAATAGGTAAGTACATACTCGTATATGTAAATGTACCTATCAACATTATTAATATTTAAGTGTTTCCTACCACCTACTTAATTTAATTTTGTAGCAAACGACGATGTCATCTCGTCAAATGTGTTTCCGCTTCTACGACGCCATTTTCCGAATATGCGTGCGAAAATATTCCGAGAGACAGAGACAAGGCTATATATTTACGTTGGTCTGAAAGAGAGGCAGATTGCTATACTAGGCTGCCACGGAGGTCAGGGAACCACAAGTGGGTCGCTCCATCCTTAGTCCACGACTTGAGCGACTATTGAACTTGGACGCAATGGTTGGCAGAAACACGGTTTTTGAATATGGAACGTACGAGTATTTCCATTTCTCATTCTTTCCAATATAATAACTAATGATTGTGTCCGAACTCGTGTCTCATTTGCATACAGTATGTGATAACTTGGTGATAAGCGTTTAAATTATTGGAAAATATTAAGCTTAAGTATGTATAATAAATATTATATTTATATTGATGGCCTAGTGGATAAGACGAGGGTTCGATTCCGGACACGAACCTTCCTTTCCACATAATGAGGAAACCTGCATGGCTAAGAGTTCACCATAAGTTTCTTAAAAGTTCTGAAGTGTGCATGCCAAGTAAGACTATGCCAGCGTGACAGACTATGGTCTAGAAGCCCTTCTGATGCGGAGAGAAGACACGTACATACTTACTCAGTAATGGGCCGGCGAGGGATTTACCATTTTGATGATATTATTTATTTTCAGTTTTTTCCCGCCAAGTACCTACAATACATAATATATACACCATCTGGGCAGGCACGGTCCAGCTTAGGCTGCATCATCACCTACTATTTGGTGTAATTATATTCAATTTTCAAGCGCATGCTTAATTATTAAGCTAAAAAAATAAGCTTTTGTTTTTGTTGAAAGCTCTGCTTTCGTGAAGAGTATTCTTAAATGATAAGTTTGTAGAAGTTTATCGGTTAAGTTTATTAAAGTTACATTTGCATAATTTTGCGACTTTGTGAAGCTTTTTATTTGAATTCTATAAATACAATTACCTACTTTACGATATTCCTCCAGCCGCGCGTCGCGGGCGGAATATCCTGCGGGGCGCTGCCGCGACGCGCAGTTCAGCTGCAGTTCAGTTCGAGTGCGTGGGCACCTTTATGCCGTCTATTTTTACACTTACATGCGCACAAATAAATCAAAACCTAGCTAGAGGGTATTTCCAGTTGACCTAGATCCATGAAATTTAGCAACAGCACAAGTAAAGATAACAATCCGGAATTCGCTTATTAATTGTAACAAGCTATACTTATTACAAAAAAAAATTGCGATTACCATCTTACCAAATAATAATATAAATTCTCACCTAAAATTTTTTTTGCATTTATGTATATTAACTTATTCAATTATAAGCTTCAAGCACTACATAATCTTTTGATATAAATTGGTTGATATGATTAAACATCATCTTTTTTACATTAGATAATAATATTATGTATTTATGTTGTGACTTTTATGTACGTGTGAACTGTGAAGGGAGCACAAAATTCCACGGTGACCGTAAGTTGGCCAAAGAGAAATGACCGCCGGTGACCATTTCGGCAGTTGCGTCATTTCGGCTTGCGAGTCATGAATTTAAAATGGAAGAAAAAGACACAAAACCTAAATTAGTTGATTTAACGAACACTTAACATAATTATTTTTGCTTAGAGCACTACCTATTAGTGCAACTATACATAGGTAGGTACTTACTGAGTACAAGATAATTATGTTTTTAACAATTTTATCCGAATACCTACTCCATCATTGAAAATTGAAAGATAATTACATAGGTATTATAGAAATCATTTGCGTTAGTTTCCCAAGATTTTATTCAAGGACCACAGATGCATATAACAGTAACATAACAGTAACAGCAACAATATGGTAGGTAGGAGGTACTTAGACAAAATGTCTGCTATGAAAATGAAAATATTATTTCTGGCCTTACAAGTATAAAATCCCGATCGATACAAGAGTTGGGATTTTTGATTTCCACCCAATATATTCTATTTATTCTTAATACATAATATATTATTTAAGTATATTATGTATTTATATTTTAAATATAAATATTAAGATTGGCATTTTATAACCTAGTGTAAAAAGCTATTTGCATTTTTTAAATCACACAATTATATATCTACATAGCTTAACTTCTCAATTTTCCACAGTAAAGTTTTTACTTATCTTAGAAAGCAACAACCCCATATATTTATTTCACTTTCTGTAGCAGTTACTTGTATTTGACATGGAAACGGTTTTAGTTCCTTTGTAATAGAAGGGGTTTTGTCTTAATTGCCTTTATTGAGTCAACAATGACGTCTACCTTTTGTCCTTAAATGGTCAAAGAAATGTTTGGAATTCATAAATTATTTCACTGTCCCTAGAAACCGAAAGCGCAGTTAAAACGAAAGTCCCTTTTGTTTTCTGAAAAAAAAAAATTGTACCAAAATTTTAAAAGTGCAACGTAAAAACCCCACCGTGAGCAATTATTGGTCTATGTTGCACCAATTTGAAATGGTCGAAAACGGTTGCATTTTATAGCTTCAGCGAAGATGCGTTTTAAGAGTGCTCTCCATGGTATGAGTAGCTCAAAGTAAAGCGTGAGCATGCTATTGTAATCAACAGTTTATAGGCGGAACATATTTTAGAGATAAGTAGGTAGGTACGTGATGTGTGAACAGCGCAAATCAACGTTTGCTACTACGTTAATTTTTTGGAAATTAATTAATAGTTTTTACCGAATTAAAGATATTTGAAATTACTATTAAGTACAGTTCGCCTTAAAGCCAATAATGTTGCAATTTTATAGTTTCTTACATGGTTTATTTGCGCATGAATTTTCCTTATTTAAATTAAAATAGAAATGTTTAAAGCGTCGTCATTTTAAAAACAAGTATAATTTTATCATATTTACTGTTTTCAAACATAAGTAGGCAATGGAGTAAAAAATCGATATCTGGCTTAATTACATATCTAGAACAATAAATAATAAAACACTAGGTGTAATACATTTGTATGAAGAAAGGAGTAAGTTGTGTATCCTTTAACCCACGTTTTGAATTTCGATAACATATTCCCTGTAAGCTTTTGGCTCCAATACATTTTCAAACATACGTAATAGATATTCAACGATTCAATTTCCTGTGAATTTCCAAACGTTTAAATTTCGTAACGTGTCTTGGTTATGTTTTAGGACACGCTTATGATGAAGTAGGAGCTAATTCTTTTTATAACGTATTTGAGGCTGAATAATTTTGAATTAAATATAATATGGTGAATTAAAGATGTAATCCTAGGTCACTCTTCGTTCACAAACATCTTACATTAACCTAGTCCTATTTAGACAAATATAGGCCAATATCCACATTGGTTGGTCATTTTCCAACTTATTTTTTCTTTTCAAATAATTATCAATAATAAAAAAATATTTTAAATACTTAATTATTGACTAAATTAGTATTTTTTTAAAATATTAAGTATTAACTTAATATACTTCATATTTAAAATTTAAAATGTAAAAATCACTTCGAGATTATAACGGTACTAGCACATCATAAAACTGTGGTACTAGAGAGCCAATCTAAATAGGTTCCAAATTCAAAACCATCTGGAGTCAAGTGGATCGAAGTTTTTTTTTCTTTTGTTGCAAGAAATAGAGAAATAAGTCCAGAAAGCTCTATATTTCCGTTTAAAGGACCTATTGAATTTGTTTTTCAAAATAATGCTAAACAACACCATTGTTACCGCTCGTTCCTTATCAATCTTTTGCATATTTCTTTTTTTATTTTGTTCCTATGAAGGTATGCATTAAAAGGGGTCATGTAGATTTGAATTTATTTTTAAATTGTAAAAATAGGGTTTTATCGCAGCGTAGTACTTGCCTACTTATAAAACTTATAATAGTAATATGACTAAAAGATGAAAAATGTGTAAAAAATCGACGATAGATGTCAGGTTTGTTAAACACATAATTTTACTAGTAAAATTATCCGACTTGTAGCATTTATTTCTGATATATTTTTACAAACTAGTATAATAAAGGTACTAGGTAGTTAAATATTATATTACTAGTAGCTGTTGCCCGCGACTTCATCCACGTGGATTCAGGTTTTTCGAAATACCGTAGTAACTCTTTGATTTTCCGGGATAAAAAGTATATGTATGAATTCTATGTGCTAATTCAGGATATTATCTATCTGCATTCCAAAATCCAAATCCGTCGAGAAGTTTTTGCGTGAACGATACCTAACAAACATATACACATACACACAAACTTTCGCCTTTATAATATTAGTAGGAGTAGGATTAACGAAGCAAGTGTAACTCGGCTTTATGTTTATGGTCGCAATTTGATTGATAGTTCGCGTCACGTTGGGGCGCATGCGCAAATAGTGCCCGTGCTTTGGCACGTGTGGTGGGACCTTGGGGTGGTTGTTGGCTCCTCAACATTCATGTATGCCTGTAGGTTTTTAGGCCGAGGGCCCTGGATTGTTAATAAAAATATACTATTCCATTGTTCAGGGATTTGAGATCTAAATAAATTATCACGTCAACTACGTCATGTATGTACTTGAATGAAAAGATAAACCATTTACGGTCGAATTTAAAAAAAGGCAGACTTACGCTATACAAGTGTAAATAGTCCAGATATAGGGGTTCATAGTATACATATCTATGGGTTCAAAGCTGAATCTGTTATTTTTTTAAATTGATCGCTACACAGAATAATATACTTATTAGCTTACGTAATTATAATTTACATTAAATTTCAATACTAATGATACCCACGAGTTCATTCGCGTACTAAGTAACTGGATTCACTACATGGAATTATTTTATTCCGGGATAAAAGTAGCCTATGACGGACTTTTGGGGTACAAGTTATCTTTTTACTAAATTTCATTAAAATCGGCTTAGTAGTTAGACCGTTTAGAATTCCGATAGGAACTCTTTGATTTTCCAGGATAAAAGCAATGGATAAAAAGCAATCTATGTTCGTTTTAGGGATGTAAGCTAAGTATTTTTGCACCTTTCGTTAAAATCGGCGAATCAAGCCAATGACAAGACAGACAGCCTTACCTATTTTTGTTCCTATATTTTAAGTACGGACGAAATTGTATCAATTTCCTTACAGTCGGTATTAGCTTCATAAAAATCGGCAATAGCACAGTTTTACGATATATCGTAAATCTGCGGCAATAGCTTCCCATTTTGCCTGGTAACAATGGACTTGTTCACTTCATTAATTACATATTATTATTATTTATAACCTTCTAATTGAAAGCATTCATTCGTGAAACTTCATTTATTCTTTCTTTTTTGTTTATCTTTATCCACTTAATTATTATCATCGTTGTACCTATTAATATTTTTTTTTTGTAACTTTGTTGTTGTAAATGTTGTGTTCACTTGTAAATAGCGACACATTTAGCAAATAAGTTTAGATTATGTACTATTTTTAATGTTTTGTTTTTTTTTTTTTTTATTGAAAATATTACAATAAAACTTACAGCTAGCCTTATCTAATTACTATACAAATCATGCCCGCGTGGAATGGTGCCAAGAATACTGGCTGCATTTCTGCGTTGGACAGCCAGGCTGATGTTTTGTTTAATGTAAGTAGCTGTAAGTGAACCTAATTAAAAAAAAAGCATTGCATTTAATAGCAAACTCAGTAATGCAAGTTGCATACTAAGAGAACTCAGTACTTTTATGTCTAAAAAATACCTATTTAAGTTAACTACGTGTTGTTTACTTGGACTTAGGTCCTCTATTTGCATTAACCATATAACATTTACAGTCGGTTCTCACGAATGGTTCGATAAATTCGAGGCACGTGCAGTATCGTGGTGCCTGCGAATGCCAGGACGAGCAATGTCGAATCGATAACTAACTGTACCCGCTGCCAAATATCGATTCAACGAGAGATCGTGACTGAGTCGAGAAGGACACAGCCGTATTACAAATAAGGACTCGGTAATGATTGAGACCCTAAAACGAGGTCGCAGACATGTTAAGGTTCTGATGTTTGCTTTAATGTGGCTGTTAATTCTTTAGGAGCGTGCCATGTTTAGCTTGCAGCATATTTCATCATCATTTCCGTCGTCTTGAGAATGCTGCTACCTAATGCTGAATGATGAAAGATACTCATCATCGTTCAACCCGTCGCCGGGCTACTACTGAGCACCGGCCTATCAGAAGGTTTAGGCCATAATTCAACCACACTGACCAAGTGCAAATTGGCAGACTTCACACACTTTTGAAGAACATTATGGAGGATTCTCTGGCATGTAGGCTTTCTCGCGATGCTTTCCTTCGAAAAGTTAAAGGTGAGTGCCTGGAATTGAACCCCGAATCCTCTGGAAAGAGGACATGACGCCAAAATCTTAACCACTAGGTCATCAGGTATCACCTCTTGCAGCATATTTTGTTGACTAGCAGTTACTGGTTGCGAGTTTGCACGTGTTGAATTTATTTTCTTCCTATGAGATTACAATAACTCTCACCTTTACAATTGATATGACGCTGATTTAAAAAATACAAAATAGTTGACAGACAGGTAATGCCAAGTATAATTAGTATTGCCAAGTAGTCTTGGTGAAATATTTCATCATCAGACCCAAGTCTATAGGCACTGTTCTACTTACCTAATGTATTGTTAAGGTACATATTTGACAAAAGTGTTTAAAAAAATAGATGGCCAAATATAAAATAAAATAAAAATATCAAAGTATCAAAAGTAGCCATTTAAAATTATTTCGAATAAATAAATTAAAAAAAAAGTCGATTCACTCATTTTGACGCAGCTGTGTGCGTGTGGGGAGTGTACTTATGTAGTAGTGCAATTTTGATACCTATTCATTTTGCAAAGGCGTCCTTAATTGATTTGTAATGTAAGTACACCTAAGTCGCTAAGTAATAATACGTTACCTACGTGTGCAAAACCGGCTCAAAAGCGACATAACTTAAATGGTCACAGACTAACTGGACATAGAAGGAAGCGAATAAAACTATCAGAGTAATGACGGTGTAAGCTCCGCAATCTAGTTACTCTGAATGAGGATGCGCCTCACCATTCTTGTATAACTGGTTTCTTGCTTCTTAAGCGAAATGAGACATAACAGTTACGCCACAGCAATGTTTATGGTAAATCTCGCTTACCCTCTGGTGCGAATATTAAACAGTTCTAAGCAGAGATATGACAGTCTCGCTTATTTATGCGTAGATTGAGTTATGATTGCATACAAAGCAACAGTTCTATGCATATAAATGTTTAAGTGTTTATTTAGAGGAGAATCATCCATCTTGACTCTTCACGAAGAGCCAACGGATTGCTCGCGGTGGATAAAAATTGTACACATTGTAATTGCCGCATAAATGATGTAGATCTACATCATAATTATATACACCTACAGCATACTAAAATATATAAAAGACGACAGATTTTGGTTCTTACCGATCTAAAGTCTCTTGTCTGCGTATACCTACATACTTATTTGTATTTTTGTAGTTACAATATTTCACGATGGATTGACAATATAAAGCGGCTGGCAGGAAGTGGCTGGATGAGGAAGGCTGAGGACCGGCGCTCTTTAGGAGAGGCCTATGACCAACAGTGAATTCCACAGGCAGACGATGATGATGACGATAATGAATATTTCACGTCTTTTGGAATTACAAAATATAATTTTATCGATTGAAATATTAATATCGATTGTAAGATCTAATAGGAAATGAGCTCGGTGGCTATCAGTCAGTGTAGAACACTGATACCGCAGGTAGGTAGGTATTTTGATTTCATTCAGAATTAACTCTTTTTGGCAACTTTAATTGACAATTGCTAAGAAGGACCAAAACTGAATATATTTCATTTTCAAATACTTTTGTTTATTAAACAAAAGCCGCAAGCCATCTGTCTTAACTCCATCCATACCAAAGTGAGCGATCCGTTCTGAGCAAGGTTATAGCGTACTGATGTGATGTGTAGTGATGTGCATCGTCGTCGGCGGAATCAAACATGTAAAACGAAACTTGATTCCCACGCTCACTCTACACAAAACTCTGTAATCTGCAACACTTACCTACTTGCTTGAAATAATAACATCCAAAAAAATATAACTTTCACGCATGTCACGCAACTAATTTCAATACGTATGAAATTGGACGTTTACGAGTATTATTATTATTATTATAGGGCTATGACGTTTACACGTGAAATTGCTTAAGAAAAAATGTCATGATGAAACTAATTTCATGCCACTAAATTCGCAATGTGAATTCGGCTTTATAGACGAGTTACTTTATTTGGGTGTGTTTCCTGTAGTACAAGAGGCTTTTGTTACTACCCTACTAAAAAATATGTACCTACCTAGTAAAATAATGAATCATGCAACAAAACCATGGTTTATACGGTTTTATACAATAATCATCATCATAGTCAACCGATAGACGTCCTCTGCTGACCATAAATCTCTTGTAGGGATTTCCACTCACCACGGTCTTGTGCCGCCTGAATCTAGCAGCTCCCTGCGATGTTTGATGTCGTCTGCAGATGACATGCATACCTAGTGGGAACTGGGAGGTTCTTCCAACACCGCGCCTTTCGGTGCGAGGTCGCTATTTCAGCATATTGGGAGCCCAAACGTCTATTGATTTTTTGAGCTACGTGCACGCTTTCACCTAGAAGATGTCTATTCACTCTTGTTTTATAGGTACCTACCCGGATTTTAATTGGTAAGAAACACAGATCGCGGAAGAATATTCCAAACCTCAACCATTGACTTTAAACTTTCAAAACTTTAAAGTAGCTACTTTAAGTTAAACTAAGTAACTTAAATTAATACAAAATCTGAATTGTCCATCACTAATATCACCGTGTTAATTAGACAAAGCTCCAGCCTTCAACAAAGAGATATAAGCCACGTTACCACGGCCATTACTCATGAAACCCACACGGTGTACATAACTGTGCAATTTAATATAAGTAAATAAGGTTGTTATGTCCAAGGTCATATTGAGGTCAAAACATTACTCTAGGAAATGTTTTAAACTAACCAGTAAGTAAGTATACCTACTATAAGGTGATTCAGCGTTATATATGGACAAATAGCTACAACTGACTAGGTACAAGCATATTTGACCGCAGACATTTCTAGACGCAATACAAGTGACGTAAGTATGTGCACCGTTATGAAAATAAAAAAAAACCGGTCAAGTTCGAGTCGGGCTTCGCTCTTTTAGGGTCCCAAACATAATAATGAACAACATAATAGAATTGGCTGTAGGAAATATTTCATTTCGAGCTAGGAACAAACCATGAAAGAAAACTTCATTTGTTTTGGTCACAGCTAACAAACTGCTTTGTGAATTGTTATTTTAAGTATTTGTTGTTTAAATACAGTAGGTATATGATACATAATATACAGAAATTTCATATTCCTAAATAGTTCAGTTTTTGAGATAGAGGAATAAAAAAATATATTCGCACTTACTCCACTGGTAGCATGCTAGGGTAAAAAAAGTTTTCATATTATACCAATAGAGAAAAATAATTTTAATTGTTTGGAGCAACGCTCTAAACCAGGTTTGTAACCAATTTCGTCTACGAACTAGAAACCCGTGGCACGTAGACAGTCAGACAGACAGTAGAGTGACATTTTACCCGTTGGATACGGAACCCTAAAAACGTGGATATACAGAAAAGGCGTTCGTTATTTTCATTAGCAGCGAACGAGCGACGTTTGAGAAGCAATCAAAAGCGCAATCGCTGCACTTATTCGTCACACGTCTATTTCGGAATGTAGAATGGCAACGCTAGCTTCCACGTAATCTCTGATTGGCGGTACCGTTGGCCGACATCCCGTGCGAGCTCTGCGACAGACGGCACTCGTCTATTATTGCATTGCCATCATTATGTTACATTGCCATCGTATGTTTGTTGAAAAACGAACAATGAATAAAAAAAACAAAAATATCAGTTTTAAACACCATGCATTATGGGACAAAATTTAAGTTTTTCTAACAAGTATTTTAGGTAATATTCTCGCATTTTGATGGACATGACTATTGGATTCTGACACAAAATCCAAGTTTACTTAGATGGTATTTTAAGTTATTCTGGCATTTTTATGGACTTTTAAATTTTAGGACGAAATCCAAGTTTTCCTAAAAAAGTATTTAATATCGTATTATTTGGTCCAACAAAATAATTAGAAATGAAGCACTGTGGGCAACATGCCACTAAATCTGTAATCAAAACTTTTATTACAGAAATTATCTGTGTAATCTAACGCTTAGTAGCCACTTAAGTACGTGACGATCGTTGAGTGAGGTCTACATAATTAAATATTATAGAGCGCACTCTATGACTCTAAGTTTGTTCAGACTTTAGACAGAGTTAAAACAAGGTAGAGTACATCTCTCACATAAATCTGTCTTGTTTTAGTTCAATCTGTCTGAGCAAATTCAAAGTACACTCCATAGATCTCAGGATTTGTCTCCGCTGCGGAGCGTACAGCGGAGACCAATCCTTAATCTAAGGTGACGATGTTATACGAGATTAACTGCTCTATTACCTTGAAAGCTGTAATTAACCTTCTCTTCTTGGGACCTTACTATAAATAGTAGAGCCTTGGTTCCTCTTCCTCACAAGATTATCTATAAGACTTTCGGAAAAAACAATTTTCCTTAGATCACAGATATGAAGGTTATTGTGGTTAAATGTACTTACCTAAGGATTTAAACAGATCAAAGACTAGAGTCCTCCAGTTTTTTGTAAGCTGTAGGTACCTATAACGCCACGTTCACCTCGTATGTTATGACATTATTATTATGAGGCAAATAGTTGACAGGCTTCAAAAAGTTGGCATTTTGGCTTGAGACTGTACAAGTGCACACAGTACCAAGCCAAAACGGCAACGCTTTAGTTTTCCGAACTTACGTCTTTGTAATCATCAGATGGAGCTGATGGAAGAGGTTTACATATAGATAGATAATATTAAATAATAAGTAATAGATATCATCTCATTGTCTATTGGTACTGATACACAGTCAACACCTAATTATCATAAAGTCACTAACGTAGTGTCAATAATATATCTCAGTACAACGTAACAAGCCGTGTAAAGCCCATACAATACACATGACAGTAAAACAGGAGACCACCATAGTTGACAGTTACAGTGTGTGACCATATCTGTGACTAGATCATGACGCACCTCTAACTTTTCAGAGTTATTAAGTAATTTTAATATTACTTGCTTTAACGTGAAGAAAATCAATAAAAACATCGATTTTGACGCTTGGTACAGAGTTATAGCTTGTATCCCGGGGAAGGATATACCTTTTGTCCCGGAAAATAAAAGATTTCCCAGTGGATATTTAAAAAACCTAAATCTATCCCACGCGGGTGAAGCCGTGGGCATCATCTTGTTCTGAAATTTTGCCTTTGACTTTGACTATCTTAGGTTATCAACGCAACGTTGCGTGTAATACCGGCTTATCGCAGAGCGCAATGTTGATAGTCGGCGAGTAGCGGTGCGAGCTAACGGCGCGACACGTAACACGTTATGTCACTCGGCCTTGGCCTAGCGCTTGTTGCGGCGGCCTCATATACACTGGATCCGAACTTGGAAACATTCAATGACATTGTGATTGAAGTATTTATATGATTATCAAGATTTGTGCATGCAAGGTTTTATTATTTCAACCCTGTTAACCAATAGGTAGGTATGGCGCTCCAAAATCGACGGATATACATATCATATGTTAGTGATAGTATCCGGAAGCTATAACAGCCACCGCTAATAGATGTAGTCGGGTGGAGTTAGCCAGTATTAGTGTATGAACTACTCGTATAAGTGGAATCGAGTATATTTGATAACTAACTAAACTCGGCTTTATTTACAATTTTGCAATAAATAAATAAATCTAAATCTATTTGACACAAAAGAAAACATCGCTTGGGCACACCTAGGCCTACCGTGTGCCCAGTATTGTGCCAAAGTAAGTGTAAGTACTCTGTTCATGAAGTTGAGTTCATAGGGAAGTAAGAAACCGCACGTCGTTTGTCGCAACCAAATAACGATATAGGTACCTACACCTAAAGCTACATATTATCCAGGAAAATTCCACGGAATTTTCGAAAGCTAAGTCCACGCGGACAAAGTCAGAACATCAGCTAGATCTTCCTAAAATATGCACAAACTTGGATCATCTACACACAAGTCTCTATCGATAGTCCACAATAGGCCCACTCGTGCGCAGCGGCAACCAGCGATTCCAGTAACCCTTAAGAGTTTCATCATAAGACCCGACTGGCAACGGCTTGTACTATTTTACTGTGTTCAGTCCTTTAACGTTAGCGATTCAAGGCCACTTAATTTCGTCATCCAATTAACAACACAATAACGCCGATAAGCAATTACGAACCTGTTTGCATGCCGCCATTGTTCCTGATATGTATATGATACTTAAATTTATACGCATTGGATAATTAAAGTATATGAACAACTGGCTCAACTCAATAATATTTCGAGTACAATACAATAATTTTCTTTAAACAAGAGGCAGAAGAGATTTATTAATGAAAAACAAAAGTTTGCTACTCCGAATGTAAGAAAAGATGATAACAATCACAAATATAAAATCTAGATAACGCTAGATCTAATTGAAAATAAAATTATGTGAGGAAACGTATTTTTTTTAGCCGCAAGTTCTTGTGTGCTTAAGTGCAATTTATGAATGAATATACTTTTATTGTACACCACCAAATTAGTACAATTTATCTTATTTTAAGGGAATGCAAACGTGGAGTCATTTAGGCAAATATTTAGAAATTTATACTTAGGTAGCGGCTATGTTACCGCTGAGAGTAATTATTTTAATATTACCTAACATAATATTGGTGCTTACTCAATGCTAACATGCTATGCTTGTTGTCACTTATATCCTAAACTACTGCTCGTATATCTACTTCATATGTTGAGTAATTTGTTTCACAAGATGCATAAGATAAGACGTAAGATTTTCTGCAAACGCTACACGTTTTAATTAACGGTATTTTTCTGTGCCAATGCCATGTAACTTGAAGAAAAAGGAAATACAAGATTGCACTTACTCGTAAGTCTTACGGTACGGTGGTTTTACTTTACCAATGTTATAATTTATGTTTACTTAATTAGTATGCAGTGCAAAACCGTGGCTTGTGGCTGTGGAAGTCCTACAAGAGACCTATTGATGGTGAAACTGTGAAGCTTTATTGATAATGAATTTCAGGCATATCATTTGTCACTGCGTTACTATTGGTTTGTAACCAAAAAAGTTAACGTAAATCATATGTTCGCGTAGAGGTGCTTTCTCAACCAATACCAGACTTTCTCAACTAATGTCCTCTCTACAGTCGGACCCTAGAAACAACATAATAATGATTAATAACCAACATTATGACGATTCTAAACTGTTTATGTATTCCCGACTTATTTGATTGCCAATGAGGCCAGTCGCCGCGCTCATATAAATACAAAGTGCCTTTACAAAGAACTTTACTTGGTACTCGTAAAACCGACTTTGCATAAACAAACGCTTTGCTTGGTTACCTACTTTAATCAAACCTGTAATAAACAAATTCATATAACTCTCAAGTCTCATCTCATGATAATTATAATAATATTGCACATAATTCATATTTATTACATAAAAGTACAGAGAACAATGTTCAATACATAATGCGTGATACATGCATGCGTTTTACTGTTCCATTTTACTTTATATTTGTATATTATTTTATTTAAGTAGCTAGGTAAATATCATGTCTTAACTTTTAAATAGTTATCCCTACTTCCATACTAATATTATGAATTCAAAAGTGTGTTTGTCTGTTTATTTTTCACGGCCCATCCGTTTAACCAATTTTGACGAAATTTGGTTGGTGAGGATGGACATAAACTACTTTTGTCCTGGAAAATCAAAGAATTAAAAAAAATCTAAATCAAATTTGGAGTAGAAATAGCTTGCATTCTGGAAACAGACATAATTAAACTACTTTTTGCCCCGGAAAATCAAACAGAACCTACCCACGGGAATTTTACAAAACGTAATTGCATGCGAGCGAAGTCATGGGTATCTAGTTAGATATACTCGTAACTATGTTTTAGCTTCGTTGTGTGCGAGAAGTTCACAAACGACTGTTACTAGTCGTTAAACTTATGAAGTATTAAATGATAAAAGAAAAAACATTTGCAATAATGGGTACACGTATCCAATTAGATACAAGTACAAAACGAAGTACCATTTACGAGTTGTTGTAAAAGTCAACATTCAACGCACTGGCAGGTGGTTTGTGGCGGTCATAAAAACACCATGGTACTCAATTTAATACACTTTATGATGACAAATTAGGACGAGTAAATTAATTATTTTTTGATTTCGCAAAAGCTCGATAACCTCAAATAATAAATACTAGCAACTCCTACCCGCGGCTTCACTCAGTAAAAATGTAAATCCGCTCACTCTTCAAAAGGTAATCTGCATACAAAATTTCAGCATTCTAGGTCCAAGAGTTTGGGCTGGGCGTTGAATAGTCCAGTCAGTTAGTCAAGATTTTTCTTTTTGTATGCCTATTTTGATTAATAATAATGAAATAGTGTATCAATATTATGTAAATGCCCATGCATCATCAGGAAAGAACTCGACTGCTCCATTGGGTGATTTATTGATCTACTATAGGTATATATTATTATTTATTATGTTTTAAGAGGGCTCTCTCCGTCAATCGTTTCATACAATCGTAGTTCCAATTTCATTTGAATATTAAGCAACCAAAGTCCATGAAATTTTGCAGACATATTTTAGAAACTAATATCTATGTCTTGCTCACTGAAGGTGGCACAATATTATATTATAATATAATATATTTATTAAATAGCTAGGTTCGTACAAGTGGGCAGGTTTAGGTAAATAGGCACCTATATCTTAGATGAGTTGACCAAAACTGAACGTTTTTCTACCACATACAAAAAAGCAAGATTACTAAATTGTACTTAGAAAATAATGTTTCTTAAATATTTCTTTAAAAGTACAGCAACATTTACGAAACAATTCGGATTTCAAAACTAATTAGGTATAAACCTACCTACCTAGCACCTATAACTATTATTATATATTTTGGTCCTAAAACGTAAACGGTGGAATCAAAATTCAAATATTCCATGATCATTATTTGAAGTGGGAGCTTTTATTCAAATAAAATATCGGGTTACGAGAACACACAAAAGTGTGTAAATATGGAAAACAGTGATCGTGTTACACAATATATAAACAAACGAATACATAACCGTAAGTTAGCAGACATGCAACAGGCATAATCAAGTGCTGGCAATCGCTAATTCAGACCTTGACCGTGACTGCGCAGCGGTGCGCTCCACTCCCGCGCACCTCTACCACCTCTTTCATTCTTCAAAGACTAAACTTGAAATCACGTTTTGTTTTATATGTGCCTCTTGAAATTATGTCTCTGAGAGGCTAATACACCATCCATCATAAAATCGCCGGCTCAGTACTACTGAGAAGTGGCCTCCTCTCAGACTGAAAAAAGCTTAGGCCATAGTCCATCACGCTGGTCATGAGCAGATAGGCAGACTTCACACCTTTGAGAGCATTATTGAGAACTCTCAGGCTTTCCATCACCGATAAATTAAGTGATATTATATGCTTAAAAATGTGCATGTCAACTCCAAATAATGCAGGCATTATCGAGTAAGTTGTAAGTACTAATTCACAAAGCTCACATTTTGAATATTTTGAATTTATATTTTTTATACCATTATCCTTCTAAAGAAGAGAAGTAGCAACCCGCAGGAGGCACATCGATTCACCAAATCTGCAACTTGTTTTTTCAGTGACTCTGGCTGCTTTTGCGCCTCTTCTGGCTTTTGCTGGTCGTCTCTTTTGCGATTCCAAATTCACCATAATTGGGCAATTTTTAGATAACATCCATATATACAGTATGTATAAGGGTATATATAACCAAAACCTAATAAAGTTGTACAGTAGCTATGAAATTAAAATCCATCGAAATAAAAATGTTCAGAGTGACACATCCGCGCATTACTTTGCTCTATGAGTCTTCGTCGAAGCGCATGGAGCGCTTGGGCGCAATTTACCGCGCTGAATTATTACCGTCACTTGTGTAATGCAGCATAATAAAGTGTTATAAAGTTTTATCATTCTAGTTCCTTGAATGCCGTCTCTATAATTTTGTTACTTATATATTTTGTCGGGAATTTTTACATTACCCGTCATAAAAACATAATTTACGTCAAAATTAATAAAAGAATTTAAAAAAATTATTATTTTTTAAAATAATAATTTAATTTACGCTTTATAAGTCGCCTGCCTACTAGTTAGGGGAAAAAAATGTTAAGGTATACGCAACTAGTTTACTGTCTACTTACGTCCCAGACCAATGATAGAGTTGCTATAAAAAGGTGTTTCAAATTGTTCCATCAAAATGTTATCAACTGGTTTTGGTCTTACACATTGTAGACAATTTTGTTAAATTAGATATTAATTAGGTACCTATTGTCACACTATCCTGTTTTATTAAATTACTTATTGGTATTCATATATTAGATAATATATTTTGTTTATTATTTTGAGGTTTTTCTCTTTTGAGGTTTACATATTTTTCAGATGTTCGGATAGTAAGGCAGTGAGGGCCCAGATCCTTCGCGTAGAGGTTTCATAATATTGAGATGTAAATTAATTCATCGATCGAATCGAATCGCACCTTATAGGACAAACTAAAAAATATTGGCCATGTATTCAACATCTGCGTTGTACCTACTACGAAACATATTGAACAAATAAATTGCGAGTGTCAGATAAGATCTGGAAACACGGACAATTGTAAAATAGCACTACGCAGAAAGGAAACAATAGTACTCGTAGGTACTCAGAGTCAGGTTCTTGTTGCCAAGTTGGCTTACAACAAAAACTGCTTTTGTTTTCAAATATATTTACTTACCAACAATATACAGCCTGCATAGTTCTTTTAGTGAGTATGTATTTAAAGATACACCAACCTTCCTACTAGGTACATAATAAAGGTTCTTTTAAAAGTCGAGGAAATTTACTACCACTTTGGCTTCGCATCCCGTTGAAGTATGAACGATTACTCTGGTTCTATTATGGGTCTCCTCTTTCCGATTTGATCACCTAGAGCCAAGCTCTCTCCGTCGTCCGCTGAGTCTGAGCTTTCTTATGAGGCCCATAGTAAGCGACCATGTCTCGGATCCATATCTCATCCACTCTCTTACACACAATCTAGTAACTTACTCAAATTCTTTTTTTAACGAAGTTTCATTTTATTAGTTTGTACCTTCTCTCGTAGTCGTTAAAAGCTTATACCTACTAGATATAGCAGCTTCAAAGTTCAGTTCTGGACGTGGTTTTTATCGGAGCCTGGGACCGGTTCGCATCCTGTTTGTCCCGTGCTGCAAACAAGAAAGACAACATTGTAAACCTCGGTGGGATTTTATTTCGCAAATCGGGATCGACTTGATAGGTACTAAACCTACAAATCATTTCTATGGATAAATTAACTAGGAAGTAGGTAGGTACTCTATCTCTAACTGTAGTCAACTTTTCTTGTCTCTCTTTGATAAAGTGTAAAAACCAATCAAAGAAACCAAAAAATCATAATATCTTTATCTTTATAGCACTCACTGTAGTGTACTGAGAAAGAGATGGCAATAAACCAATCAAAGAAACCTAAAAATCAAATCATACATTTTGAAAGTAAAATGTATTGTGATGAATAAAAAACAAGCAGATCCATAACTTTATTTCTATGTAATAAAAAACTATTTACAGTTTCTGATTAAAACTAAAACAATCCAATTATTTTGAGCAGTTCTTGCAGATTTTACAATACTTATAGATACCCAAAAACATTGAAATATTAAAAATACTTAAGGTAATTGTAGTTTTCGGAAAAAAAACATTTTAGATCTGTACCTACTAAGTTGCAAATTAAAAAAATTCGTGTCCTCACGAAGCCAAAAATTAGCGTTTTCAATTTTGAACTTTTGAAAACGAGTATTTTTGGTTTGATTGCGATTTGCAAGTTACAATTTAACCGGTGTTGGTACATAACTACATACCTACATGGCAAAAGGCCAATAAGTCGTTTATCAACCATGGGTGAAGTTAATTGAAGGAGAAAAACTCGCAGTCTATTGATAGTTACTTGCGCACATTATGCCAGCCTCCGAGGTATGTAACGTTTTTTATTAGTTTAACTAGCAGGTGTAATTTTTAGAGTTCCGTGCTCAAAAGGAAAAAAAGGAATCCTTATAGAAACATTCCGTTGTGTGTCTGTCTATCGTGACTATCACGACCGTCAAGGGAATTCTAATAAGGAAAACCTAAAAGGTACCTTCTGCCCGTTGACTAAGAGTCATGTTTGCCAGGTACCACAAGGGAAAAATCCGAAGACAGTGAATTTGTAGTTTCATCATTATCACTAAAAAAATTCGAATTCGGATGGTACGGAACCCTTCGTGTGTGAGCCCAACTCGCACTTGACCGGTTTTTGTTTAATCTATTTAGGTCATACGAGTATATGAGTTAAGTGTTAAGAACATACAAATTTGACGCTCGAAGTCTAATGAGTGAGCAAAGCTGGGAGCATCCGACCACGGTGTCACGACAACAAAATGTGCTAAATTCGACGGACCAAGTCAAACTCGACGTGACAAACCACTATTCAGTTATTTGAACCACGAAGTACTAGTTAAACATAGGGTTGTCGTTTTCTGTGATGAATAAAATGATTGCCTATTTGTTCAACATAGACATCGACATTTATATCTACATCATCATAGCCATCATAGCTATCAACCAATAGGCGTACCACAGATAGACATAATAATAATAATAATAAATAAATAATAGACTCGGCTAGGATAGTCCGCCGCTTTCTCAGCCTGTCGCCCTGACCCCCGGCCGTTTGGTCTCCCCTGCCGGGGCGTAATCCTCCGCCCGGTACAAATATGTATTTATGTAAATGTGTATGTAGGTTTATTTATTTTTATGTATGTAAGTATATTATATTCCCTTTGGCTTTTATATATATATCTATTTTGTAACCGGGCGTGAGAGTAAGTTATATGAATAATAATAATAATTTTATTTGATACTTATACATGGGTTACATATCAAGATTGAGATTCCTACCTTCTGCACTAGGAAATACCTGTATTGCAGAAGGTAGGAGTACAAAGTTTAAAGTTTTCTTAATTAATTTCTAATATTCAAACTATAACATAGGTCTCTTGTAGGGACTTCCATACGCCATGTTCTTGCGCCGCCTGAATCCAGCGGCTCCCTGCAACTCCTTCGATGTCGTCTGTCCACCTAGAGGAAGTCTGCCGACGCGCGACGCTGCGCTTTCCGGTGCGAGGTCACCATTCTAATACCTTCCACGTCTATTGGTTTTTCGAACTAAATGCCACTTCGGCTTTGCAACCCGTTGAGCTATGCCGGTTACTGACCTCAATTTGCAATATTCCACCAAGACAATAATATGCTGCCACTGCTATGTAGGAAAATATGAAGGAAATAGATACTGCCCAGTTTTTTCGCTGGTTCTTCTTGGTAGGAAGGGGCAAAAAACCAGTAGTAGATCCATATAACGATTCAAAAGCACTTGTAAATCTTTATTTAAATAAAAATATTTCTTATTTAAATTTTGTACCTATAGGCCTTTTCAAAACCGAGCCGCCCAACACGGCCCTCTGCATTCCTGGTCCACTCGCTTAAAAATTCCCATATCAAATTGTTAAACGAAAATTATTTTTCTTATGCTTACGAAAGCTTAAGTATAAACGGGACTTAATTAAATACCTGGAACACTCTAGGGACACGAAAAGGTGTTACACGGTGTAAATTGATGTTGTGAAATTCCACTCGTCTCTATTACACTATTAAAAATAGTGACTACCTATTTCACGAAGTTAAATTAGTTTACGACGCTCAGCGTGAAGTTGGCTTGTATTATTACTAATCGAATTCAGAGGTCAATACTCCTGAAGAAGTAGGCCAGCGATGACCTGCGATTAGTTCTTTTAAATCTGTTTGAATAGCTACAAAAACTATTATAGTTTAATACCATATAATTATTTAATACGTAATTATAAGCTTCGGCCAGAACGAGCAAAATTGTGAGAAGGATTGATTTATTCACTATAGTTAAAAGAGAACCTAACTACAACAGTCTGCGACCGCCATGTTGGAGGAAAAAAGAAGGAACACATTTTTAAAAAAAAGGACCGAGAAAGCGATGGTAATCAAGTAATGTTAGCCTCTATGGGATCTATGGGATCAGCACCTAACTAAGCGATCGTTTCTTTTCAGAAGTTAAGCATCTGATTTTAGCAGCAGCTTCCATCAAGATGATAAGGAGTAAGTAGTTCGAGTCCGAACCAAAGGCATTTCAAAATTTTATCGTTGCCTTAGAGAAGTTCGAGCTTCCTCTTTAGACGCTATTTCTTTTAGAAAATTGGCGATAATAGCCAATCCTAGTGTGGGTACTATCGGACAGAGAAAAGATTGCATTTGGTTACTAAATATTTATTCATTTTCATCTTTCATTTTCATTATACAATTGTACCCTTTTACTTATATGTACTTAGGCATTTTATTTAATTTAGTAGGCATACTTATCTACATAATTGTAAATAATTCATTGTGAAATAATGGATAACCTGATATAGTTATCGCGTCATTTAAAAAAAGTCTCACGCCTTCGAAGGTTCCCCGAACGCAAATAATATTATTGAGGCATGGACAAACACTACAAGCGACGGCAACATGTCCAAAGTGGCTTTTGGAAGTTAAAGGTTTAGTTTTAAGTTTACCTAATTAATTATCATACATCATCATCTTACAATTCTAACAAGTGTCCATCAAAAAGTGCACACAAAAAAACACTAAAAATGTGTTCAAAAAATTGAATTAATCATTTATTATTTGACTCTAGATTTTACTAGAAAACAAGGAATGAACAGCTGATGTTTGCGTCACGTTAGACTCTGTAACGAATGCCCTACACAACGTACCAGAGATGGGCATGCTACTTTTAAATTAAATTTTCATTTGGTAAACTTATTTTTTCTTCAGTGATTGCAGACTGATTTTTGATTTACATGTGGTAAATTCATGTAATTAGATGTTTTTCTCTATTTTTAGCATCTTATTAGCTCGGGTCGATGTCCATGCGCGCGTGTAATTTAAAAAATAAAGCGGGATTCATAAAAATTTTCAAATTTAGTAAGATTTCGCTTCGTGAAAAATCACAGGCTTCTTTAACTATAGTAGCAAGTGTAAAGACTTTTTACGTGATTTACTAACTACGAAATGGGCTATCTCTACTATATTACACACCTATTTTTTTTTAGTCTGTGTTTTTTAAAAGTGTGAAGTCTGTTTGTGCTGCTGTCAGACCGTACCGACCCGAGCCGACACCATGACGAGGCTGGTGAGTTGAGTTTCCTTATTTTCTTCTCACTGATGTCGCGTTAGAAATAGATATTGCTTCGAAATATACAGTCCATCAGTTCGCTAGAAGAAGCTATTCGAACCCCCCCTACTTATACCGACTGGTTAGAGTGAACATTTGATCAATGTCACGTGCCGCTGCAGTCACGCGTCGTGTATGTTTAGGCCCTAAATGGTCGGAACGAGCGGAGGTCAATACTCCGGCAGTGGGTCAGCTGAGTCGGAAGCCCAGCACGCAGCCCGCCCGAGCGCGTTGTGTTCTGCCAAAGGTAGTCGTAACTTGAAAGACCAGTGCTCCGTCTTGTTCTAATAAAGTGCCTCTTTTTAGGTGGTACTCAAAAGAATTTTAAGAAAAAAACACTTAAAAAATACTAAGTGACTTTTGTATGGACAAAATGCCAAAAATTAAGCAATAGGTACCATAAAGCCGTTCTTTTAAGCATTTTACCAATATTTCAATATACTGTACATTTCACGTTCTTTTGTCTTACAAATCTCCTTACTCTAGATAGGTAGGTATTATATTGACTATCATCAACACAGCTCAAATCGAGCTAGTGTTAACAGTTAGCAACAAAGCTAGATTTGACATTCTCTATAACTTATAAGTCTCCAAAATGTTTTACAGCGGCTAAAATTTACTAACATACATACCTATTATTTTTTATTGGTATTGGAAAAACAAACCAAATACCCAAATACCGATTCTCATCCAACTGCAATTTGCTACTAATTAAAAATTGGGCTTAGTCATTTCTCTTAGATTGCAGTCCAGTCATGCACTTCATACAACCGATATCACCAGTTTTAATTCTATATGACTCTGCTGAGTCATGTAGAATTTAGGACATCGTAAAGCGATCTACGTGTTAATCTGTTGATGTGGAAAACCCGAGAATACGTACAAACAACTTAAGTGCTATCCTGAAGAGTAACATTGTGACTGTGACCTATTTAGTAGGAAGACAAACATGTAATAATTTTCACACTAGTGACTCTAGTTAACTTATTTGGTTGGTATTTGGATTTATCTTGGCTGAAACAATAATAAAACTCAATCATTCAACTCACGCATTTTTTGGAGTTCCGAACCCGAAGGGTACCAACGGGACTCTACTACTAAGACTCCGCTGTCTGCCCGTCCGTCCGTCCGTCTGTCGGTGGGCTGTATCTCGTAAACCGTAATAGGTAGAGAGATGAAATTTTAACAGAGTGTATTTCTATTGGCGCTATAACAACAAATATGTACTTACCTAATAAGAATTTTAAACTGGCTGCTATAAAATTTAAAAATTAAATATGTTATTTCTAGTACGGAACCCTTTCGCGTGCTTGTCCGACTCGCACTTGACCGGTTTTTTAATTACAGTAGGTATAGTTTTGCGCTTGACTACAATCAAAGGAACGATGAGCGGATTACCTGTAGAAGATGCCTAAGTACCTACTGGCTACTACCTACCTACTCTCACATGGACACCGGATGGATTTCCACATCTTAGCGGTTCATATCAGAAATAGAATGTGTAGATATATAGGTACTTTATTTAGCAAGCACGTTTCTAAAGGCACCAAGACGCACTAAAATTAACTAAGTAGGTACCTATAAAATTTCAAGCACCAAATTGCTCTCAACTTTGCAAAAATGGAGCTTAAAATTTTATGGTGACTGATAATAATTACAATGATACTGATCTTAAATTTCCATTTTAACTGCATGTCTTATGAGGTTTTTGGTTCAATTTATTTTTTAATATTTTATGCATCTTATACCTACTAATGATATTGAATATAAGATGTTTTAGAACAGGTTTACCTAATTACTTGATTCTTTTCTTTTTCTATAAAGTTATCATAAATTAAGTTATTCAGTAAGAGCATTCATACGCATTTCAGCACTTGCCCAGGGTGGTGAACTTGGGAAGGAGACTCGTGTTCGGGTAGTAGGCCGGCGATGTTTGAAATGATGATTTACACTAGGTATATAATTAGATTTCGTAAAGGTTCATACTTTTCAGTAAAATTATACTTGTCTATCTAATAGTTGGATTCCGAGCTTCAGAATATCTGGAAGCTTTGCTTGCACGACCACTACGCTGCTTTGGAAGTTTGGACGTACAATGAGCATTCATTTGAATCGGCCAAACAACTACACCATACATTTTGGGTTTAAAGTACTTTACATAGAGATTAAATAGGCAATCTCACCTGGTGATCGGTGATAATGCAGTCTAAGATGGAAGCGGGCTAACCTTGAATGGGTTTTGCAGTTTTTGTTAAACCCATGCTCCTTTGATTTCTACACGGCATCGTACTGGAACGCTAAATTGCTTGGCGGCACGGCTTTGGCGGTAGGGTGGTAACAAGCCACGGCCGAAGCCTCCCACCAGACCAGACCAGAAATTTTAAAATTATAAAATTCTAAAGCTCTGCTGGGAATCGAACCCGGGACTTCCCACTAATAAGACCACAGCGCTTCCCACTGGCTCAGGGTGGCCGTCTTCTACGTACCTTATGTATTTAAATGCGCTCTAACTTAGACCTTATGTCTTTTATTGATGCCGAGTGTAAATACTGGATCCACACAGGTTAGTTGGTAATTTAGGTTATTGCGACAAATTTTTGTCAGAAGTTACAAAGTAGTCAAAGCGTTACTATCATCACGCCTTATTTACGAACAATGTTCAAGTTAGAATGACTATGCAAATAGCTAAGGCAAACATGAAATCAAGTGGAGAGGACTTTAGCGATTGGCCTCTATAACTCAGTTTGAGGACATGACAGGTCATTCACCTTCTGCTAGATTTTTATCTAGCCTCTGACTTTTACTAGAATGGACGATATTCTGAATTATTTTTTGATAAACGGATTATTTTTAGTAATAATCCAACTAATATAATAAAGCGGTAAAATTTTGTATGTAGTCCGCCCAGCTCCGCGTCAGTGGAAACGCACCCTAAATACCACCGTTAAAACAGACACGTCATTTCCTCGTGAAATCTTGTAAACAGTGATGAAATCCACCAAGAAGTACGACTCGTAAAATTAGGGATTGAGACTTTGTATTAAATTATTGAGATAAAAGGTCTAGACTAGAATTGTAAGCTTTTATAAAGAACAGTTAAAGGAAATTGTGCACAAGCTAAGCCTTTGCCTATTTGACGCTACGAACACACGCAGCAAGGGATAGGTAAGTAGGTACTTAATTGGACAAACAGTGAAGCCTGCATGGAAGCACAAATATTTCGCAAGATGGCCCGCACAGTGTTTGCGAGGTAATTAAGGCTAGGCAAACATTCGATCGGTCCATCAACCTCACGTAATGATTGTCATTATGAGTTTTAACTGGAGATTTACTCTTGTTGCTTGCAGTCGGACTTACGAGGATCTTGATACTAAAAACTAATTCATATCGCAGACTTCCGATAAAAATCACGATAACGGTAATATAAGATGTTACATCTTGCCAATGTTGATAGAATTCGATAGTCGAAACATATTTACATCGGAATAATATAAATTAAAAATTTCGCTAACATAAATTAAAAAAAAAAAACTGAAATCGCAGTCAATGGTTAATTTAGTATCAGAATAAAAATAAATATTAAAAAACCCTCTAAATTTTTATCATCCACGTATGCTACTAGTTCAAAAGTGATATTATTAAGTACAGTACTTAATCTATCTTGTGGTACAGAAAAATGCAATAACGTGATCATTTTTTCAATCGGATTTTCTTGCATAACAATTATAATATAATGGTGTGCTCCCAGATACTTCCACAAAAAAAAATTAAAACATTCAAACATAGAGCATCACTTTGCATACTACGCTTAAATCAAGCTAGGGAATACATATTGCACTTTTACCTTCATTTATAACTTTCATTGGCTGAAGAAGACGCATCGGTACTTATACAATAGTTTTATTTTTACACGTCCTGCATCATTATGATTGATCGGGCCTATTCACAATTACACACCTTGTGTACTGTATGCAGCGAATGTATGCAAAATATAGGCAACGCAATGTGTTTCTATCAATTGCGGAATCTCTTGATACTCTCACAATGAATAATGGACATGTCATTCCCCACATTCACTACCAGTGGAATTGCGTACACGCAGTGATCATCTGCGTATTTACAAAAAAAAGTGAAGTAATCGCCGGCATTTCGAATTTTCGTTTTATTAACCCCTGATCCAATAAGAGGGGTGTTATAAGTTTGACGTGTGTATCTGTGTATCTGTCTGTGGCATCGTAGCTCCTAAACCAATGAGCCGATTTTAATTTAGTTTTTTTTGTTCGAAAGGTGGCTTGATCGAGAGTGTTCTTAGCTATAGTTTAAGAAAATCGGTTCAGCCGTTTGAAAGTTATCAGCTCTTTTCTAATTACCTACTGTAACCTTCACTTGTCGGGGGTGTTATAAATTTTTAATTTACACTTGTTTTTAAGTCGGTTTTAGTACCGTAGTATGCGGTACGTTGTATGCCTTTTCAGTTTTCACGATAGATAATGCTAAAATCGTTTCGGTACCGCGTGCACATGTGCATACCGAAATGATTTTAGCTCGCATTGGTATGCTATTTTTTTTTTTTTTTATTATAGGCACACACCTGACCTTGTATACCTACCTGATTTAAAATTCATAACGATAGTAAATGCGAAATTGAATTCTTAAAACAATCTTTCTGCTATTTATTAATCTTTTCGAGGTTTACTTGCTGAACATACTTTGATCTTTTGCTCAGAGTTACGTGTAGTTTTTTGTATAGAGGAAATCAAAGGGTACAGAATCAATATTTTTTTTAAATCTAATCTATGCGAATCAAAAGTTTTAAAAATTAGTTAAAACATGATATAGAATGCTAAACAAAGATACTGTAATGGTTTTCTCAGGTGATATTTGTGTTTGTTTAACTCAGTACGTACGACATTAACTGTATATTTATGTAATTATTTTTACTAAGAACATATCCAGATGCAAATAAAAGTATGCAAACATAAAAACACGAAACCTACTTACATAACTACTTGGTTTATTCATAAGGGAACCCTAGAAAGGTAACAATTGTGCAAAATCTATGCAATCTGCGGTTGGCGAGATAATGCAATTCCTGCAAGTCATGTGCTTGCACAGTGCTCAAAGGGTTGGAACCTGGAGCATATGCCATTTACTAAACGACCGCCTGCTGAGCAATGCAGATGCATCATGCAATGCAGAACAATGATTATTACAATACGTCATACTTATAAGTTATATTGTCATTGAAATTTAAATTTTATTAAGTTTACGGAACGTCCCTTATTTAAAGATACGTCTATTTTCATGTGTATAATAATATCGAGAAACAATGTAACTATTGTCAATACAAAACAGCACTAAAATATTGATAAATTCTGATTCACTTTCAGGCACTTTCGAGCCCCATAGGACCAACAAATATTTGTATTGGAATCTTTGAGCGCGTGTTTGTCAAATCACAGATACAATATGTAGGTACAAGTCGCAAGAGCCTAACTTACAAGTTACAATGTTTTTTGTTTCATTGGTTAATAATAATTAATATTCAAATGAAAATTAAATTTTGTTTCTATGGAGTGAGCTCCGAATACATTCTTCCTGTGCACTCCTCTAAAATCATAAAAAGATATTTGCCACATGATACTACGATTATTTATAAGGTTAGCCAACTGACTCTCGAACGATCTTAGTAATTTCGATAGACCTTTAGTTTACACACCACAAATATTAGCTTCCTAAGCGCTGACCACTCGAACATGGTGGTTAAGTGTAATAAAGGCAAATTTTAGTGCACTTTCGTGCCATCCGGCATTTAAGCGGCAGATGCAAATTTTAAACGCACTTTGGTATTTTAAAAATGGATAGTATTCAAGTTTGGTGTCACATTAATTAAAAGTTATTTAATAAAACTACACATATATATTTTGAGCGAAAATATTTAATAACATTATGACGTTTAAAATAACAAGCTTTTGATAGTCACAAGCGATTTAAAAATGATGATAAAAGTGATGAAAACCAATTAAAATCGCTACCGATCACGCGTTGAAGTCTTTTGTAAGGGCTGACACTACTCATGCCTCAAGATAAATATGCACATTATTAGCTAGCGAGAGGTGAAATATTATACGTTAGTGTGGTTAATCCTTGTTTATCTTATGTTTCAAGTAGAACTAATTTTGAAGCGACAATTTGATTCAATTCTAAAGAAAATGGAAAATAATAATTGAGGAGCTGGCGAACAAAACGATGTAGCTAAAATAGCACTTTTGATCAAAATATTTGTTTTTTTAAATATCGGTACGTTTTTGGTCCACTTAGGTAGTACAAATCTTAACTATTTTCCAAACAAAAATGCCTAAAACTGTTCTAAAATTAAGTCCAATGTTCATGATTTCGATTAAAATGCGTAAAATTTTCATTCAACAGTATTCATTAAATTTTTTGCTCCGCCTGTAAAATTTTATTTCGTGAAATTATACCGTTTTGATTGCCAGCTCCTCAATTAATTATCAAATAGAGATCTTAAAAATTATAAAAAAAGAAATCAAAAACAAACCGGGGACGGTTGATTGAGAGTTAAAAATCAAAGAAAAGGCTTTATTTTATGTTTTTAATAATTAATATTTTCTAATCTACACCTTGTATGAAATTCAGGTCTATATACTATCAGGTAAGAAGCGTTAAAGCTAACTAACACATAAGGTACAATCCTTTTGCTCCCGTGGGAACTGCAGCAGATGTGTTTCTAGCGAAGATGCCTTTTTTCTAAGTCATTACTAGTAGACCTATGATTTAGAACATTTCAGGATATGATTATCAAAAAAAAAATTTAGGTATATTCAGGAAAGTTCAACTTAAATTACTCATTACAAAATCTTCCAATAGTAAGAGAATTAGGAATTTATATGTACCTAGTTAAAACATATTAAGTATTTAGAAAATTCAAATTGAGCCCTATATCACAACGATCTAAAAAGGGAAATAGTAAGATATGTTTCTGTTTGTTTTAGAGAGCCTTGAACGATTTACTCATCCTACTAATGTTTAATACTAGTATTGCGCATTAAATAAAATAAAAAGATAATGTCTCCGAAACAATAAAAATATGCCTATCAATTATTTTCTTCTCAAAGTATCATCATGGTCACATTATTATCAATGGATTGGATCGATACAGGAAACAGTAACTGCAATCGTTCACTTTATAAATAGTCCAAGGTGTAGTTTCCGGTTCACGTGATATTTGTGAGATTTTGAGTCATTCGCAAGAGTTTTTTAAGTTTATTTTTTTATAATTATGAACCATCGATCTACAAATTTTACTAGATTGATGTTAGGAATTTAAATAATATTTAAAAAATAAACTAAAATATGGTCTTTATTTAAAAAAATATGGTCTTTCTTGTACTTATAAGAAGTTTAACATTTTTCGTAGGTATTTACATTATTGTTACATACCTACATCGTTAAAATATATTATTTATTTTCTGTCATCTATTAGAGTTATGCCAGTGTTGCGTGTTGCGCTTTCCGGTGCGAAGTCATTATTCCTTTTGCGAGGTTTACTACCTAAAATAAAATAAAATAAATAAATAATATTTTATTTCAGACCAAGCAGTTCATATACAAAGCAACCTACCTAAGTACCTAAATCATCTGAATGATATGATTTCATTTAAAAAGACTTTTTTCGGAAAGATCTGTTTTATTTTATTGGAGTAGGTACCCTACCTCGTAACTTTTTACAATATCGATTAGACAACACCTACTTATTTATTTGGAAAAAAACTTACTCTTATCTCTTCCTCACATTCTTTACATTTTAAGTAGGTATCAATATGGCGGCCCCGGAACTTTTACAGCGGTCTATAACGTGAACCATGCATTTTGCTTCTTATTTGTAAGATAAAAACAAAGAAAGATCAAAAGGTTTCGAAAGAAAGTTTTATAGAATGGATGGCGGTTCCTTTTACTCAAAAATAGGAACAAAAAATAATGTGTTCCTTTGTTATGACAATTTCCCTTTAATTTTTTTATTTTGTAAGGGTTAAAAAAAACTGAAGGAGGATGAACAGATTTATTGAATATCCGTTTAAAGTAAAAGTCCATAATCAATAAAAATATGTACATAGTTTATTTTAAAAGCGTTGAGGTCATTTTTCAATATTTTTTACTACACTAATGGCGCGGAATAACAGTTGTATATGTATACGCTATATGTATAATTATATGGGGTTTAAGTATGTAGGCAAGGTAGGGATCTATTAATTGCCAATTTGCCAAATAACTGTTTATTCAATCTAAAATATCTAAATGTCAATATTTCAAGTAGGTAGACCTATAGGTAGGCTTACTTTATAGGTACGGGTGGTTTATATGATGGGTCATCGAAACTCTAATAAATCTTAAATATACCTATTATAACAATGCATGAAATTAATTCCTAACATATTAAAGGCACCTTCACTGACAGTCCTCAGCCACATCCGGTGAAATCCCAAAAAAACTAATTCAAACAAACACATGACAAGAATAAAAGCAGATGGCGCCTCAATCTGGACGGAAATCGAAAGGGATTTTTTATCTAAAGCAAAAAATCCATGGGAACACTGTTTTTTGGGAAGTGAAAGCATGAAAATTTTTTTTTTTTCTAAGAGAAGTGATTAATAATAATTTGAAATTATTAATTTGTACAAGATTTGGCTACATAAAGCTATCATTAGGTAGGTACTAATTTCTGCTTTTTACTCAGATGAAATTCTGCTTGCTTTTCCGGGATAAAAAGTAGCCTACGTTACTCTCCATCCTTTCAACAGTCTCTCTGCCAAAAATCAAGTCTTTTGAGTGCTTAATTAGAGCATGAAGGAAGGACAAACAAGCAAACAAAATTCTATTCAAGACGAAATTCTCAAATAGTAAGCACATTATTAATAATAGCTAAAAAATAAAATAAGTGAGTAAGTGTGCACATAAAATATTATATTATGATATATGTTATTATGGCATAAGAACATTTGTGGACCAAAAAAAATCATAAAACTAAAAATTTAGAGGACAACACAAAATAATATATTACATCTTGATAGAGTCAGTAGTACATGACAACCTACAACCTCAGAAGTTCACAAATACAATGATAGATGTTACTGTAATAGACAGTAACGCCTGTAATAGTTGTACATAGTGTAAACAAACATCCATGTAAATATCACTTGCAAGCATTTTTGGCACTTATGACACTCTATAATAAAAGCTATAATGAATTGCGTAGCTTTAAATTATGATGTGGCGTATGGAATACTGTACTGGATGAAGAAGAGGCAACTACTTACATGATATTGCTTAAACTCTACTGCCTTTATCGCAAGGTTTATTTTTCAATAACTTTAATAAATAATTCGTAGTAGGTAATGTACAGTGCAAGTAGTTCGTAGCGTGGGAGACCGCCGCAGGTGCGGTGGTACAAAGCGATCGCGTTTCCTATAAAGCCTGCAGATGCACTTCCCATAGACTGAGCCATAGATAGGTAACTAACAATTTTAGGGTCACATTTTTTCAGTACCTAGTTTAAATCAAATTAGAAATATGGACAAGTAGTTATAATTATTATTAGGTATACGTCTTATCAAAGTTATTGAAGTGACAACAATATGCTAATGGATGACAATATATTTTGTCCATAGATAAATATTAATTCGATAAATACAGTTGATTCAATAATAATAACAATAAGTTTTTTATTTCAGACAATCGATGGATATGGTTTTTTTGTTACTTACGTTTTTTTACTCAAGCCTGTATTATTTAGTACCTAAACCTAGTTCAAAGTATTAGTAACGATCATAACTTCATCCTCATCAATAAACAAAACACTAAGCAAAACACAGATTAGGCGCGTTTGAATTATTAAATGATTAGTTATGTTCTTACAAGATTTTAGAAAAAAAAAAGCAGAGGTTCTCATATATTTCATCACATCATAATATTATTATATTTTAAGAAAGTGGGTTTGTCCTTCAATCACGCTGTAACTTAGCAACGGGTCACCGATATTTTTTACATGGATATAGTTAAAGAACATATTGGAGTAAATAGCTTTATATTTTGAGACTAATAATTAAGCACTCATAATAAAATTAAAAAGTTTAACAAAAAACTTGTACACGAAATAAATCAAATGAGCAAAATTGTAATATATCACATGAAAAACGCCAGCAAATTATTATTAAATCAATATTAAAAGCTACCTACTTAAAACAGGAAATATTATGCTTATTTCTAAACCCCAGTGTCGAACTAAAAGTAGAAACATAATTTTTACTTTCAAGTTACTGGTTAGGGAGTTCGTTGAACTCTTTTGTACGTACGCATTTTTGTAATCATTAACATTTTAACATTCTCATTAGGAAGTTATTCTATTTTAGTAAGTAACTACTTGTTTATTCTAAAAACTTCTTAAAACGTCTGAATTACTGATACTTCTAATTTCTATTATTAACATCAAAACAACAAGAAATCGCTCAAGACATTTAACGAATTCATTTATGGATCTCTAAATTAGTCTAATAGGGGAATATTAGTCATTTAACATGGCTAATATTCTTTTTAAAAAAAAAAAAAATATTACCTTTTTACTGGTTTGCCATTTTAATAAAAGTACTGATTGTTCTACAAATAATATTTAAGGATCCTTCTTTTTGGGAATAAACAGTAGTATTTGTCACTTTTTCTCTTTGACTATATACTATAATTAATTTTTAAAAATGTACTCTATGAAAAAAGACCGGACGAATAGACTAACTCATACATTTACTTATCTACAATGTTATATTATATATATATAAGTATGTAAATATTATGTATACAGTATGTATATTGTATACATTCAACAATTTAAATACAACTAGACCTAATACTTAATTAAAAACATTTTTAATAAATTACCTTGTGATTGATCATCGAATCGTCATATGAAAATGTATTTAATTTTTTTTCTATAAAACACACGCTCTAATGCCATACCATTTGCAGTTACACTCAAAAAGAAACAAAAGTCTGAACACAAAACGAAAACGAAATCTCTACAGCCCACCCAACACCTGTTTGTGATTATTTTTTTCAATACACATAATTGATGAAATACATTTCAATAACACAAGGTGCAAATCCGTAAAAAACAGATCATTTTTATTAACCTTATACTTAATATTATAGACATAAGACTTTTGTCAAAACATTATGTAACGACATAACATGCAAATAAGTACTCGTATCACTTACCTAAGTACATAGTATTATGTAGCCAAACATCTGTTTTAGCATTCAATTATATTAATTCGCCATTGCTCATAAAATATCAAAACTCTGTCTAGTCTTTTATCTACGCTATCCTTGTTAACATCCTTTGCCCACAGCAATCGTTCTGGTCCCAAAACAAAGAAAATCAATATCCGAAAATAGCAGCTAAAATTATGGCCTTCGTAACACACACCCTATCAGCTGCCTTTTCGACCTTGTTAAAATGTAGGCCAGTTAGAATCCTGATAACTTATATAAAGCTTTACTACTTTGCATTAGAGGCTTCTTTTAACTAATAATTTTTGGGAAGAATAAATTTTATATTCTAAATCTGTGTCATTGATGAATTTCCTTTCCAAATGGGATGATATTTTTCGTCGATAACTGGTGACAGATGCGTTTCGTGCAGACAGAGTCATTTAAGGCTTAAAGGACCACGTAATGTGTATTGTTTAAGTGATAATTGTATAGAATTTGACAAATAAACACATAATAACATAATCGGACGGTATTCTGAAATTACTTCCACAGAAAAAAACTATTTTCTATGGGAAACAAGCTGCCATACCTTCCCCTTCATGACTGCATCTTTGATCAAAAGAGTTGAGACGATTAGAAATAGACCAATCAGATTATTGAAAGATGACATGATAATTTCTCATTTTGCCATCTTACAACTGCAAAATGATTGGTTCAGCTCGGTACGTCTCGTCTCCACTCTCTCTGCTTGAGAGAAAAATATGAACTCTTAACATTAGACGGAATCATAGACAAGCGTTACCTTGTTATCCAATTTAAAAAAACTTTTGACAAACCATCTTATGAACTCTCTCGCAGGAGAGAAGTGTCCGATTTGATTTTTACAGGGGAAATACCTACATTAAAATAAAGCATGCCACGTTTGCAACAAGATAGGTCTTAGGTATAGACCTTGCAACATAACAAGAAAAAATATAGTAGATCCAAAAAAATAAGTTCTCTACCTAAATAAATTTACCATATTCAGATAATGTCATCTATAAATCGAAAATTATTTAATAATAGCTGTGCTCCCAATCGTAGTTGGGGTGATATTTTCACGGAGGCTTTTGACGTCCACTCGGCTTGAACTAAAATGTTTATGTGTATGACAGCCCTTAGTTATTCTACAGCTAGTGATGTTTATTACTTAAAACATAACAGCAAGGTTCACATTGGTTACACGGAAATCATGTAATTATGCGTTTGAACCACTTATATAGGCAATGTTCGCACGAATATAAAAAAAATTAACGTACTTACAAGTCACGTAATTAACATTTTTAAAGTTAGAACAATTTACCCACGATACAGACTGATCTAACACAATGCAGATGTTCCCACATAATAACTGTCATGATCCCCTGTTTAAACCGTATTACTCATATTGCAAACAAGAAAAAGTTCAAAAAATCATGCGAAGATCTTTATTTGAAATTCAAAGACTGTGACGCAGATCATTGAAAGTTAAATAAAATCATAAATGAGTAGCATAATAATTATTTCTGCCAAGTGCCAAATTTAAAAAGTGATCTACTGGTACCTATGAGGATATGAAATTATAATTAAGTAAGTAGGTACATATTTCAAAATTTTAAATGATAAACGTTAATATTGTTGTTGCTCTTTCTTAAATTTAATTCTTACTTAAGTATATAAATGTCTTAGTCACTAGTGGGTAGGAATTATTTAGTATAATATTTACTTTAAACAAAAATATATTTCTTTATTCTCATCTATATACACTTGTACCTATATAAAAGTATTAATTAAAGGAGTGTATATAAAGAGATAGTTATACAAAAGTAAAAAGTAAAGTCCAAACCGCTGGATCTGGAAACTTTGGATGATTGTGTTTTTGACGTGACAACGTCTTATAATTCGATAGAGCCGGCTGCACGCACGAAAAAACATGACTCATGCGGCGTTACCTCGCTCTGAGGCGTTCCATGTAAGGCTTGAAGTGCAAGCGAGAGCGCGGAACGAGCGACAAAGAAGCACAATCGGCCTTTGTTGCCACGTTCAACTATCGTCAGTAAACCGACTTTACAGACAACCAATTTTTTTTGAAAAACCTAAATCGCGAAGATGAGCTGGACTATTTCTAAATAACATCTCAATCAATGAATACAGTAAGTATTTATTATTATTGTAAATGTAGTTATATAATAGTTGGTAACACGGTATCATAATATGAAGCCGGCGACATAACCGCGTAATGGCGGCGCGCAATCTTCCGTGATAGTGAACTTGAGTTTTTTCGCGCGGCGCGGACCGTTAGCTTGCGCTACATTCCGCGGTTGTCTCCGCCGTCCGCCAGTTGACGCCACCGCGACATATAAGACGAGTTAGACAAGAAACTTTATACATATCACCGCTCCTACCACCACCTATTATAGTGATGTATGTATACAGATAACCACTATACGCATATTATAAAAGCAGAAGTGTATTTATTTGCTGGTTTATTGGTTTGTCCTATAATCACACCGCAACGGAGCAACAAATCTGCGTGATTTTGAATGTACCTATATACTTACTTAAAGACCTGGAGAGTGAAATAGACTACTTTTTGCCCAGAAAATCAAAGAGGTCCTATGAGATTTTTAAAACGTAAATCCACGCGTACGCAGTCGCGGGCATTAGTAAGTCATGAATGAATATTAAAAAATTGTCATATTTTTTATTATTAATAAGCAATAGGTAATTGCATTTACTGAATTGCACTATCAAAAAACTTTTTGCAAAATATGAACACAAAGCTCATTGTTAAAATAGTAGATTTAAACATACTTACCTAATCATTTTCCATTTTTAATGGTTATCTTGATTATCTTATGCTAGAGATGGTCTAAATCAAAACTTTATCTACTCTATAACGTATTATTTACTCAAGAAAAATAAAGACGTGGAAGAAAATGGGGTGCAATAATAAGAATATTCCTATTTCAATAGAGTTAGATTCTGCGGGAAACATCTGAAGCGAAAATAGGTTATATATTGCACGAGGATGCCCTAGGAAGAGGATATTTTACATTTCAGCTTGAAACAATGTCTTAACTTGCAAATCTATAGGTATATTTGCAAAAATGATTATTATTTACAAACTTATTCCTACTTGATATTCTTAGTATATTTAATTTCGTTTTGTAAGCGAACTTTTTAACCGTTTTCGAAGTGGTCGATATTATATAAATAGCCCATGTTAGTTTTTAAATTCCTTACGACTGACCTTCTACCTACCAGTCGATTTTAATTGCGATTAAAGCCGGGTTTTGTCGTAAGTAGACCGTACTCTTACTTAAGTAAGTACCTTTATTTAACGTGGTACTTTTAAGTGCGGAAACCAGCCCAGAGAGAAGAATGAAACGTGGTAATCATAAAGAAATAGGGATTTGAGAATCGCAAGGATAAGATAAGAAATTCTGATTTGGAAAGATTTTCTATAAGTGCCTCCATTTTTTCAAACCGACGCTCCAGACACTTAGGGAAAACAAAGTAGACATCTTCTTATCCAACAATCTTACTGGCTTGATATTGCCAAATATCGGCTACATACTGTGAGTAAAAACGGATTTTTTATAGTCCCTTTAAAGTAGATAATATTTCATGAAACAAAAAATGGAGACTTATTTAGGTAGAGCAGATTATTTTGCTTTTAATATATTCGTACAACTGACCTTAACAAATTATACCTACCTACAATCATATCGATGAACCGTTTTGTTTCACATACCTAATAAGCGAAATACCAATGAAAAGTCAAAATATACACAACAATCTTAAAACAAAAACAAAAATCCAATGTTGACGGAAAATAACAACCTCTCTAATGTCAGATCTAAGCTTTGAAGGCTGCGCGCGCTGGGTCAATGACCATTGCCAATGTCAGCCATCTTGAGTTCCGCAGTCGCTTACGTTCTTCACGTAAGAGGCTGTAATGCCGCAATAGTGTGAGTTAATGCTCCTTTTTCTATGTCAACCATACCTGTGTGCGTGAAGTGAACGTGCACACGCATTCATTGCGCGCCTGTGTGTGTGCGTAGCTAATACGTTTTGTGGTCTTAGAACAGTACTAGATGGCGGCTCGATCGATGATTATTGCAATTTTATACCGATTTTCTTTTGTATGAGTGAAGTTCCATCGTTATTTTTTCGCATTAAAAACTATTTACTCGATTCTATCCAGCTTAAAGCGTTTGTGATGAACAACTAAATAAGAATGATAAGATTAATTCATGATGATTTAAAGACAACCTCATTTTCAGTTAAGTGTTAGGTAAGTACTTAAACCGTATGAACCCTATAAACGATCATTTTGCATGTAAAAGATGTTCTCTTTTCGATCGATGGTTGGGATTATGATTTTACCTATCTATCAGTATTGGTTTCGCAATGGTAGGTACCTACCGTGCAGCAATGATAGGCAATTTATTTCGGAGTATAAATATTCCACTTATCATAAAAAGTCCTACCCAGTAATAATCATCACACTTCACACTAATATTATAAAGGAGAAAGTTTGTATGTGTGTGTGTGTGTGTGTGTGTGTGTGTGTGTGTATGTTTGTTACTCCTTCACGCAAAAACTACTGAACGGATTGGAACTACTACGGAACGGAGATAGATTATACCCTGGATTAGCACATAGGCTACTTTTTATCCCAGAAAATCAAAGAGTTCCCACGGGAATTTTAAAAACCCTACATCCACGCGAACGAAGTCGCGGGTATCAGCTAGTGTTCATATATTTCGCAGTACAAACCTGTTAACGGCGAAACAAAAATGCATAAAGGCTTAATTGTTCTAGAAATAAAATAAGCTGAAAATTGATAATTCGAATATATAGGCAGATGATATTTGATACGGTCATGCTACAAAATGCATAATTGAACATGAGTTTAAGTAACATACCTTCCTCATGAAAAATGATGACATGAAACCGCATTAGGTATACCTACCTACCTAATTCACGAAAAAGTCTTCAACTTTAAATTAGCAAATACAATAAAGACAAGTGCAAATTCCTATTTTTATACTGTTTTATAGAAGAATCATTTCTGTACCTAAATATTATGTACCTATTAATAAGAGGAGAAACTGAAATATATACTTACAAATAAATAAACATACTACTTATAAAAGTACAGCTGAAACTACGGACTTATAGAACTTCAACTTATAAGGTTTTAAATAAAAGTTAGGTAAATCCAATACTTTTAAAATATTACTTACTTAATAGAATTGCGCCGATTGAGTATGTAAGTAGGTAGGTACAATAAATTTTACTTTAGGTAAAAAGAGCAAAAGAAAAATGTTTTATTGGTCTAGCTTTTAAATGTTAAGTTTCCTCCTTTATGATAGGGAAAACACGTAAAAAAATGTACTTATGTGACGATGTGATTAGGTTGGTATAGCAGACTTCACGCATTTTTGAGAACTTTTAGGATGCAGCTGGTTTCCTCACGACGTTTTCCTTCACCTTTAAAGAAAGTGATATTTAATGTTAGTGACGTGATTGAAAGACAAACTAACAAAGCAACAAACAAATACACTTTCGCATTTATAATATGTGTGGCTTCGGAAGCAGTCACAACCATCAGCAATGAAACAACACAGAGAAGAGATAGAGAACGCACTAAATTGCTTATGCGAAAGAAAAAATCCGCATGGCCTCGTATCTAGGGACCTTCACCGAAATGGTACTGTAGTGCGATAACCCGCAACCATTGTTCGTTGCGAATCAATCCTATTTTATTTATCACAATCACGATCGCATTCATGACTTCCGCATCATGCATATTGTAAATTAATAATAATTAAAATTTACGATTCACGCGGATTTATTGCAATTTGGAGCTTAAGAATGTGGTTCAAGAGATTTATATTAGGGTTCCGTCCTTCAAAAGGAAAAACAGAACCCTTATAGAATCACTAATTTGCTGTCTGTCTGTCCGTCTGTACTTCTGGGTACTTCCCGTTGACCTAAACTCATGAAAGGCAGGTAGGTCGTATAGCACAAGTAAAGAAAAAATCCGAAAACCGTTAAAATGTGTTCATGAACAATTTAGTATTTTCAATTTTCAAAGCAAGATAACTATACCAAATGAGGTATCATATGAAAGGGCTTTACCTGTACATTCTTAAACAGATTTTTATTTATTTTTGTGCACAATAGTTTTTGATTTATTGCGTGAAATGTCGGAAAAAACATCTAAGTACGGAGCCCTCGGTGCGCGAGTCTGATTCGCACTTGGCCGGTTTTTATATCTATCTCGGACCATAAACGGGTGTTTTATCACGCCGTCTACGAGCTGTCGATCTCGATCACACTGTTTCATAAAAACCTGGGTGGTCTCATACAAATATTATAAATGCAAAAGTGTACCGGTGTACCTGTCTGTCTGTATGCCTATCTGTTACCTTTTCACGGTCCATCCGCTTAGAACCGATTTTGACGAAAAGTACCTACAGATTATGCTTCCGGGAAACGGACATAGGCTACTTTTTAATCTTATCCAATCCCATGGGAATGTTATTATTAGCTGTTAGTCTGGGATGTTAAAAATGAAACACCAACCTTCAACAGTTCAATTTATTACTTAACACAACTTTTACTTATTACTTACTAATTGATGCCCGCGACGGCATCAGAATGCTGAATCGGAATGCAGAAAATCAATAAATAATTTCCATGGGATTGGATGAAATAACCGAACCTCATGCGGACGAAGTCGCGGGCATCATCTAGTACGTAGGTCAACTTTTAACTTATACTTAGGTACCTCTAAGTATAAGTTAAAAGTTGGTGTAGCGTTTTATGTTAACAACGTGTTAACAACCCAAAAACGCTAGTCTTAAAAAGGTGAGATTACTTATTATAGACTTATCACTGCTCTTTTCTACCATTATAAATTTTCACTGAAGTGGAACGAACCTGTGGAGACGAACTCTATATCAATCAGGTTTTTATTAGATGACGTGATGCCTACTTTTAGCGCATCCTCTATCAATAAATAATAATTATCTGATTGGTTAAAAACACACGCTGGCGCCAGCGCTCCGCTCCGCTTCATTGGAACGCACCCTTAGGTACCTACATCTTACTGTTCTAGAGTTCTTTACCCACAGAACTCATACTCAGTATTAAATAACACAGTTTTACGATTTATGACTATCCGTAAAACAAGCTGATTTCCTGTTCCGTATGTCTAATGCCTATACTTACTCGTATGTTGCTTTTAGTTATCTTATGGTCCTATAATAAAATATAGATTCAATTTTGATTCGTAAAATCAATAATTCCTAAAGCTATAGTTATAATATAGGACTATTGATCCAGCTGCTAGTTATAGCACCTAGAATTCAATCAATCAGCCTGTTTGCGTCCACTGTTGGACATGGATTTTCCTGAGAGCGCGCCACCACACAGTGTCCGACAAGTCCTCCTTTACTTTCTTATCTACCCACTACCTTGAATTAATTGGTCAGATTTTTATGGACGAATGATATCATTATAATTTCTTTCGAGGTCAAGCGATCGGTCCTTGTTCCACTAACTAGGCGACCGGCGCTGTCATGAGCCCCGATTCACTTCCGTTTCCTTTGCCATTGTTACAGACTTCCTTATAACACGTATCTAAGTACAATGGCGTTATAAAAAGTAGGTACATATTTTTCTCTAAGTTGATAATATTGAGTCGAATCTGTCTTCAGAGGATCCTTGATTATTTCGGACACATTTCCAGAAGGGAGTGACAATCATTATAAGGACTAGGTACCTTATGATGACTGTGATTAGGTACTGGAAAGTGGAGAGAAAGAGACCTCGGGGACGTAGGTCCATGCAATGGTGTGACAAATCCACACCACTCTCGATAGCAAGGTCGACGAAGCCTTGCATGTTGCAAAGAACCGAGGTAGCCACAAACATGGCACGACATCGTTCACAAAATTACCCTTGGTGGAAGGGGCCATAAGCCTAGTAGGTAATACCGACATAGAAGGACAAAGATCAAGTGCTATTGCTCTTACATGCACTTCAAGAAAAAGCGCAGGTTAGGTGCAATCTTCTTACCAATACAATAAAATCAAAACATTCATAGATATGCTCAAAATATCCTGACTCCTAAGTGCTGTTCTGATAGTATCAATACCAACACTCACTTACCTAAAAAGCTTTTATAAAATAAAAGATATCCTTTTACTATATAATATGTATAGTCCTATAGTGTTGAGCCAACGGTCATAACGTATTTTCTACAAAAGACATCGTTACTTTTTCAAAATACAGAAAAAATCTCCGAAACCCATAAAATTAAAAAACATGATCTTTATTTAGTTAGGAATATGATTTATGTTTGTTTGCACACTTATATCTGTTGGGATAAATAAGCCTCACCACACCTACACTACCTGTGCACAAGATTCACCCCTAACCTTTTGAAAGCCTATTATGAATCACAGGGGTGGTTCACAATACACCACAATAGAAATACGAGCGTGGGAACAAGATCTTGTATGAATGGAAACCAAACTATGTGGCACCTGTAGGAAACAAAGATGCGGAGGCGGTGGCAGTTATAAGCACTTCGACAAAATAAATGTCGATAAAATCGTGGATAGCCAGAAATCTTGAAAAACATAGAAAATGCACAGTACTTATACTTTACTACATACCTACCCTTGATAGATTCTGTTCGCCATAAAATGACTGATAGAGACCATAAAGAGACTGATAATATGTAAAAGAAGTAGATATTTATGTTACATCATACGTATCTATCTAAAGTGAAAACTTAAAACTCGGACACTTGATTCACATTTGTAGAGCGCTATCTCTTCTACTCTCATGCATTTTTAAATTCTCTCTTACTTATCAGCGAGCACGGATTATATTTACCATGTAATGCGAACGTAACATGTGTAGGACTAATACAAATAGAGTCTACAAGATCTAGTAATTTATAGTAGAGTAAGTTTGTGTTGTTAGACCTATGCTGATGCTGTATCCGTCCACCCGTTTTGTTGCGAGACCTCGGCGTGTTAAAGTCTTAACAAGAGTCCTTACATTATATAAACAATATATAAAGGATAGGCATCCATTAGGCAGTTTCCTATGCTATGAATTCTTCAATTCAACAGTTTGAAAGCACTAAATGTATAGATGCAGCGGCCATAAAACTTAAATTGTTACCTGTATACCTATCCGTGATTTATTGTTTTCATATACAGGATAAGGGATAAAAACTACCATGTCGTTGATTTCTTACTGGCCATAAGACGGGATACGCATTTGTGAGTCGATTAGATGGTACATAAAAGCAGGTTCTGGAACATTATTTTTAAAGAAATTCTGAATTAAGGCGACGATTTCAAATTTATAGCTTTTTGTTCCAGTAACAAGTTATGAAATGGATTATTACATTCATGCATTAGATATTACTTGAAAGTCTACCCTCATTATATCAATATGAAACGAGGGTAGAATTTAAAGTGATCAATGACAATAGTGTTTGTAGGATAATATCCAATGATGTGGGATTTGACTCAAACAGTTCACAAAAAGCTTGAGTGTAATGGAAGGGATATTATACAGATAATATAATAAGCTGGCTCAGTTTTAAATCTTTTACTACAAATAATTATTTGTAGTATTTTGTAGTTGTGTGGGCCTTAAGGTAATATAAACGCCTATAATTCTATACTTTGTTGTTCTAGATCTACAATTAAGCCATATATCAATTTATCTCTCCATTATCTATGCCCTAAAATAATATTAATAATTTTCGCTAAGCTTTTAGTAACAAAACTAAAATATTTCGTCGGATTTCTATTTATAATTGCTTTGGATTCTCAGATAACTTAGTTAAATGAATACTGCGCTTGGAACAATGTTTATTAATATTTTAATCTAAAAAATTACGTAAAATTTTACAATATTAAAACTAAAGCGCGAAGGGCGTTTTAATTTCAACAATCCACCAGATCTACAGAGCGCATTTGGTCCAACTTTGCTTAAAGTTATAATCACAAGTGTAAATTAAAAATTTATAACACCCCCGACAAGTGAAGGTTACAGTAACCAGAAAAGAGCTGATAACTTTCAAACGGCAGAACCGATTTTCTTGAATTATAGCTAAGAACACTCTCGATCAAGCCACCTTTCAAACAAATATATCTAAATCAAAATCGGTTCATTAGTTTAGGAGCTACGATGCCACAGACAGATACACAGATACCCACGTCACCCCTCTTTTTGGGTCGGGGGTTAAAAACGAGGTCAAGTGACAAGTCTGGACAAATTCAAAGTCGTCATCGTCATCAACCGATAGACGTCCACTGATGGACATAGGTCTCTTGTAGTGATTTTCTCACGCCACGGTCTTGCCCCGTCTGAGTCCAGCTGTCTTCGACTCGTTTGATGTCGTCTTCTAGATAGCGGGAGGGCTGCTAACACAAGTACGCTTGAAAACTCAACGAATTAATACGTCATCGGCCTTACAACGATGTTATGAAATTAGTTCACGTAGACTGTACACCTGCAAGTTTCCCTACAAAATTATAGATAGGTAAACAGAACAGAAGGTACAATTTTCACTGATTCTCCTAAACGTGGCCTCGGCTTCAAAAGTGAAATCATAATAATCAAATGGGGCGTTACATAATTTTGACTACAGATCAGCCTGTGATGCAATCACATTGGAACACCACACGTTACGGTATCTCCTGAATAACACTTACACGTGCCTTCTGTAAGTCAAATCCTGCATGGGGTGCATAAAACGGCGCTTGGAAAAGTTTCGAGAATAACAGTCTAATTTTAAAACACACAGCTGTAGATATATATTAAGCAGGCATTACTTTACGAAGTCCATGATATACAAGGAACCAAAAGCTTAATTTTCTATAATGCGCTAAACCAGACAAATCTGAATGGCGCAACATGTAGCATGCGATATGCACCCGCCCTCCCACTGCTAAACATGCAGGAAAAGCTAGCCATCAAGCAAGCAATACGCACCATGTAGCACAACCTTATAATGCAATTGCGCATTTCCTCATAATTTTTTCCTTCACCGTTAAAGCAGGTGCTTTTTGTTTAATTGCTTAAGATGCATATGACTCTGAAAAGTTAGAGGTCCATCACTCGAGATTCGATCTCCTGAATAGGAGGCCAACGTGTTAACCAATGGGCTATCACCGCTCTTGGAAGAGCGAACGGGGTGCTAGAAGTGTGAAATCGGAGGTAATAATAATAGGTCTTGTATCATTTTAAGACTCCGACCTCAGATGCTCCGACTTAAGTAGTTGCAGTCGTCAATTTGATACAAATCGTGAAGTTAATGTCCACGTGACTCTCGCTAATACGCGAGATGATAATCACGTGTCTAAATATTTGGAAAACATAATAGCTGTAATTATTACTTTGTTTTTTTTTTAATTCAACAATTAGGTTAGTAAAATAAATTAATTAGGTGTAGATTGGTTGATGACAAAGTTGCGGGTAGCAATCGACTGAACTTTCAGCTTCCCATAAGATGATATTGTAGTGTATTGTTTGAATATATTGTAATTTTTATGATTTGAAACTGCTAAGGTTTTACCGGCTCTTCTCAGTAAAATCTGTATTCCTAAGCGGTGTATGGTAGACTCACAGACGTAGCATAAGAGACACTAGTTATCGTACATGAAATAAATAAATTGTGAATTTTTTAGACCAAATAGGTTGACCCAGGAAAACTTGAATCGCTGCAAGTACCTTGCTGCGCTCGCTCGGTTCGTGCGTTGTAGATATTGCCCTAACTTCTATTCTAATCTAGTAAGTTGGTAAGTTACCACCTAGGTTTTGGGTTGGATACCTACCTCACCCAAAACTGTACTTGGTACAGTGGTATTTTATAGTACGTCATCATCATCATTATCAGACGCTAGAAGCCCACTGAATCCAGCGGCTCCCTGCGACTCGTTTGATGTCATCTGGTCTTCCAACGCGAGGGTCACCATTCTAGCACCTTGGGCCTCTAACGTCTCTCAAAATCATCTTTATTATAAATACTATGGCATTTTCAATGTTACCATATGAGTTATGAATAATAAGTAATGACATAACAGGGACGGTAAGTATGTACCTAGCCATTATGTAGAAGGTTGGTTTTGTTTTTCAGTTGATACTGAATTATTCATTTTGCCTTCTAGATATTTGGCTTTACAAACCTGTGATGGTATTTTCCAAATCAGATGAAAAATTTATTTTCTCGCAACTTTGAGAAAATAATATACATAGTGGAGCATGATGGAATTACTTACCTATACAAAATTTTACGTAGAGTGTGTTTGTGCATTGAATAAGTATTTACTTACTGCAAACTTAAGACTAAGCAATATTTGTACAATCTGCTTCAAGTTAAATCCCCAATAAGTACCCGGTACTTATTTTTAATTTCCGTTTTAACAGTATGATATACTTAGTACTGTTTTGTTTCAATGTCAACTCCGGTATCAAATTACACTGGGGCCTCATAACAACTAGGTACTTGTAGAAAGGCATACCCAGGTACAGGTGATACCGAAGGACATATTATTAAAATACTTCAAGTAATAAAATCAGGACAAGGTAAAGGCAGTGATGGTTACATTACACAAAACTTAATTCAACCGTGACCAAGGCAAGGGCTATTGTGCGAGTAGGTGGGTATGATAAGTGAATAAATATTTATTAATTCCTTAAATGGCAGTCCATCATGGTGCCATACTGAGTCAATGCGCCTTAACCTATAAAGGGTTGATTTATCTCGCTTAAATTAATTATTACTTAATGCACAAATAATGTGAAAATAAAATTATATTAGGTACATATATACCTAAATAATATGGGTTTTCCAAAGAAAATATCATGTATAATACACGTTTTTATTATAATCTGAGCAAGGGTTTCCTCTCAGAACGAGAAGGGTTTGGGTCTAGTCCTCCACGCTAAGTGGGGATTTGAAGACTTCACACACCATTCAGAAGTCAGAACACTAAAGAGAACTTTCAATAGGGATGATGACTACTAGTCAAATTAGTGACTAGCTATTTATCAAACGTCAAAACACGCGCTCAGTATGCGAGATTCTATGAAATACATTCATGTTACGTCACAATGATTTGACGTACTTTTTTAGTTTAATCGATAGTTTAAAAAGGTTATTACACTTAAAACTAACAAAGGACGCGGAGTTTACGTATTTTTTAAGACCCTCTATTTAATAATCTTCACTGAATTTTTTTTACATAGGCAATTAAGTATACCGTATTTTGTAAGTTTCCTCATTATAGCGTCAGCCTCCTATTTGGTGGGATCCAAGGTGCGAACTCGGAACCACACCTTTAAAGTTTTCGGTGTTATTTACGATTTAGAATTTTACACTACATAGTATACCTATTTATAGGTTCCAGTTTTGACGTACCTATTAAAAATCATAGCAAGGCATGCCTATTCAATGCACTATCTGAGTTAAATTTTAAAATGAAAATCTTATTTTAAAGTCATCAGACAACCCAACCCTAATGGATACTAAAAATTCAAGCCACACAAGTTTTTAAAACTGCATTAATAATTTGCATCGTTGTCAGTGAGATCATTAAAGAACGAAAATATATAAATAATACATAAAATCAAATCAATTTACAAAATACCGATCAAACAAAAGTAAACTATAAAACCACTAGATTTAAAATCCACAATCGATTGTTGTTGTAGCACTTAGTGCCTATTGATTCGGACGGATTTTTATTGAATAAAAAAATGTCTTATCCAAGGTAGTAGCTCAAAGTAATTTGAATGGTTTATTATGGGCCACAAAGTGCATATTTGTAAAAATGAGGCTGTATTAGGTCGTATTGTTGTAGAGATAAGTATTGCGCGTAGAATATTGCGCGGAGGCCGCCTAGGGTCGTTGCCTCCTCAGAGACACGTGAGCGGACCGTTAGCTGCACACCGCACACGCCAAGCCGCCAACACATGGAAAGGAAAATCTGTAGGATTGTAACGTTGGCAAAAGCTCTTGAAGCTTTAGAAGGAATATGAAGGACTAGCTTATATGCCCGCGACTTCGTCCGCATGTACTACACAAAATTCCCTATTTTACTCCCCTGGGAAAATACTTTCATAGCGATTGTCTACATACATCATAATAGCTACATTTCAGCCCGATCTTTTCAGTATAGTTTGAGCTGCGCATTGATAGATCAATCAGTTAGTCAGTTAGTCAATTTTTCCTTTTACATATATATTAAACTAGCGAATCCGTCCGGCTTCATCCATCTTTTATTATAATCTATCATCAACCCATCAACAGCTGATCTAATAATAATAGTATTCAAAGAGCCCATAAAATTATTAAAGAGGGCAATGGTAGAGCGCAAGAAAAAAAATATTTTGTACCAATAGATCATTTACATGCTGACTGTACAAATATTGAGTTTCAATGTAATGGTCAAATACTTATAATTCCGTCATAGAAATATACACATTATATTGTTACCCACAAGGTTTTAATTTATTTATTCGTCAAACAACTTGTATTTGTGTTCAACTCAACATACACAATATACACATATACCTACATAATATCTATATGTAGTTAGGTACTGATAATAAAACATTGTATCCTTACATGACCGAGATTTTAATAAGGCTACAAGAAAAAGGATATTGTTACAAAAGATTTGGGATTTAAATTTAATTCAGCTAGATTTAGATAAGGTAGGCAAGAATTTATTTTTGTATTTTCCAGTAGTTAGGACCGTAATATTATGCATATCTTTAAAAGCTTAAACAAAGGTCATTTTGATATCATTGAAAAAAAAATACTTCGCAAAAAAAAAAACCTTATGATGCCCATGACTTTCGTCTACGTGCGTTTTAAAAAATCCCGTGAGGACTATTCGATTTTCCGGAATAAAAAGTAGTCTATGTACGTCCCCAGGATGCAAGTTTATCGCTGTGTCAAACAGATGATGCCCGCAACTTCGTCAATGTGGATCAAGGTTTCTAAAAATCTCGTGGAAAATTCTTTCCCTTGGATTTTCCGGGGCCTATTTCCGTCCCCAGGAAAAAAGTTACCTCTGTACCCATCAAAATCGGTTAAACAAATGGGCTGAAAAGCTAGCAGACCCAGAGATAGATAGACCGACAGACTGACAGATACACTTTCGCATTTAAAATATAAGTTTTTTAGGATGGATAACGACATAATATAAACCTTCCATAACTGGAGTAGATACTCTTTACATATCAAATTCATATACGAGAGACTGAACTTATAAAATACTTTTTGTAAGTATATATGAATACCTATATAAAAGAAAAAATACTTTATTACCTATGAGTGGAAATATACCTACATAACATTTCTAAATGGGACAGTCGTTGCTCTTCAATAACGTTACAGTGAAATGGATATGAAATTCAAAACTACATGTCATATTTTGCTAACCCCGTTCGGTTTGTTTACGTTCCGAATAACTTAAAAGGTCAATATCTCGAATACAATTATCCCCAATACTTAAAATAGGTCGAAAATCATATAACAGTCTCCGAATAATGCAGTTTCGAATGGCCCGGCTTGGTAAGTATAAGTTTTAGACTTCTTAAATAAGAATTTCATACCATGAATTGGTAGAGTAAGTTAGCCATATTCATAAGGTATCAATCTTTCTTATAAGGGGGACTATTAGGTCTACAACTTAAACTTTAATATTTAGGATACGAGCATAGATATGTATTAACTTTAATATGTGTACACATTTTAGTGATCTAGGTAACTTGAAATTATAATTTGAGACGATATAATATAAGGTACAGTTTATTAATTAAATAATTAAATTAATTAAAACCTCAACTAAATATACAAGAAGTACTCAGGTTTCTAATCCGCTAAAAAGAGACATAAATAGAATCTTAGCAATTCAATTCTAAATTAACTGATGTATTTATGTCTGGTGTAAGCAGGAATCATGTACTTTGTACAGCTTTCTTATACAAATGACATCAACGAGCTCGAGGTATGCACGCCTCTTTCATCATAACCTGAAAATGTATGGGTACTTGGAGGTCTTGGAACATAGATTTTAAATACAAAAGGCTTGTTCAATAACATTACTTAACAATTAAAATAGGACTTTATTATTTATATAAAGAACGTGAACGTACTTGTAAGGTCTATTTCCCACGGACTTGATTTTTTTTAAACTACGGATAAGTACATCATAATATAAAACTGTGATACAAATAAACTGTACGTGATACGTACGTAGTGTACCTACATGAGCCGTAGTTTATACAATGTTCTTAACTATTATAATACTTACCCCGAAATAAATATAATACTTATATAAAACAGATTTACCTTTGTATCCTCATCTTAGGACCATTTATCCTATTTACCGTTTCCGGATATATTTTTGTGTTCTTTGACTCATAAATATAAAATTATATATTCGAATATATTTTTAAAGACAAGTAGGATATTTCCAATTTTGATCATTTTATAAGCATAACTCTCTCATGCTTCAGGGGAAATCCATTTTCCTTTATTTCCTTATCTTCATGGTGACCCAGTGGACTTCAATAATGTGGGCACCTTCTCAATTAGTTAGTTATATTGTTTATCTCATGCTGATTCACAGCCTAACCGAAATAAGTAAGCCGGTCTCTGTGTCCCCATTTTTTGCCACAAACAACTTCAGAGGGCATTACCCTCTCTCTTTCTCTCGAACGAAAACACCTAGCTTCGGAGCGAACGTAATAACTATTACTGGCACCATTGAAAAGCTTTTGAACTTAAAAGCGAACCTACCTAGCTATTCAACGTTTTCAAAATCAGCAACGAATTTTATTACTTTTTTATTCTTAATTTAAATAATATTTTACCATTTCATTTAACTATGTATTATTATATTAACTATGTATAATTTGTTTTTGTTTATCAAATTAAATAAAATTGTACATTGTGCTGTCATTTTGTGTTAAATTGTTGTAAGTAAGCTCTGCCATAAGGGAAAGGGGGTCAGCAATGACGAAAAATAATGAGACTCAGAGAAAGAGTCCATTATTAATATTATGTAGTAGGTATGTATATGTATTGCATATAAACGACTTTCGGTGTTTAAATGCTGAGGTTCATATTATTTAACTTTTTTATTTTACAAGAATATAGATGTAGGTATATGATACACACAGACGTAGTTGGCTTTGGTTTTAAATTTAAAAACATAGTTAGGTACCTACTTAGATAGATAATCGAAACAAATACATAGTTGCATAATAACACGGTTGTCTTTTAATCTCCACACGACGAAGTATCACTATCGCTTAATAGAAAACGAAAACATACAGAAACAGCTACAAAATGTAGCGTTAAAATCGCCCACGGAACACAAATAACGAAAGCATTATTCCACTTTGGTGAGGACCTTACCCTAGACATTGCTATTTGCTACGCAGTAAGGTTGTCGCCGGTCATCGCCCGCCCCCTTCCGCTCCCTCGCGACCTCTTTTGCAAGAACCCGGCAGCTTTAGGGCGTCTACACGCTGGCTGCTTGATCATGCGTCTTTACTAGTCGAACTGTACAATTTTTTAGCACACTCTTCATAGAAGAATCTAACTTGTACGCCATTTCAAGTTAAAAGAAATGGTATTTTGTCAGACACCTCCTTCGTGCTTCGTTCACTCCTTACTGAGAATCTTAGCCCTTATTTGATATAACTCTCTTGTGTCTGTACCCATTCTCTTCAAATCTTCTTCTAACATTCCGTCCAACCTTTACGCTAACGGGGAAAAAAATCTCTCTTGCCGACGTCCTGGGAAAGACATCGGGTTGCATAGAAATTTTAACGACTAGAACCTTCTTGGTGGCTACCCTCAGTGTATTAGGAGGCTCAGAGATCTCTTATTTAAGCACATCAGTACCCCCTTGCGCGAAGCCCATTGGGCAAACCTCGAAGAACGCTTGTTTGAGCTGCTTTTTGGTTTTTTCTGCTGAGGTTGTTCACCTGTTCATAATTTAAGACTATAGATCGGAGAGTCAGTTTGTTTCATTATGTTTATCCAACGTCTTGGGCTACTTACGCGTGTCGCCTTTCCTTGTAAACTCGTCAGACACGGTTGAACTCAAATTCCTCTAGCCTATCTATTCATATTAGATGTCATTGATCTACCCATTGGCTATTGTTCTTAACACCCACACCCCGTGTATCATGTATGTTTTGATCGCTAATATGAATGAGTCCTTAGCAAACCAACATGCCGAATAAAAACTCAAACCACCATGTTTATTAGAAGACTCTAGACGTTGTTGGCTGACTCCTATAAGTATTTTTTGTCGTTTTATCCACGTTGGTGATGCTATTTATCGGTGTAATTGACTTGATAGATAAATGTATTCGGCTGCTTAATGTGTTCTCTTTCATTAACTTTTATGATGAAGTACCTACATTTTGAGAACCTAAATCTATTTTTTTTTATAAAACATGTCTACATTTAAACATTTGCTACTTGCAAAACTGTTTAAATATTATATTAATAATGGAAAAGTACTTTTATCAAACGAACTTTACTTTACTTATTTACGAATCAAACCAAAAGTAGGTAAAGCGGATCGAATGAATAAGTTCGGTTTATACTCAAAAATATACGTAAATAACACAATATTATTATTTCCTAGTGTTCTATAGATTTTTCGATTTCCCTAGAAATACTGAATCTGATTCGTGAAATTACTATTATTAGTATTATTACTAATATTACTATTTTATATAATGATATATGTATAATAATAAAAGAACTTCAAAATAGTCTTTTAAGAATACACTAGGTATAATATTATAATAGATAATAATTACCTAGTACCTACATTTACATTATCTACAAAGCCCAAGAAGCCTATTTATTTTAATTACTTCCTGCTTCAAAAATTTCCATTAGATTTAGCATGAGAGCCTACATTATCCAATACACTGTTTCTGTAGTTCTTAGACTTACGCGTTGTTAAAGTTTTGTGGTAAAACTGATATGATACATTGTCATTTTTTTTAAGCCAAGCTGACTAACATTAAAAGCCGGACTATGCAACTATTCAGAACGTTATTAAACAGCTACAGCTAGCCTCGTCTAATTAGTGTACAAATCATGCCTAAAAATCCTGGCTGCAATTCCACGCTGGACAGCCAGGTTGATCCTTTGCGCGCTAAAAATGAGCCAGTCCTTCTGTGTTATATTCATGCTATAATAATAACTTAATTAAAATAATGGGCACAAAAATTTTAAGCTTTTATTCGTCCACTTGCTCTTACAAAAAATCACTGCCTGATATTATTTATTACTTGCTACTTGATTTAATTACTCGATTAATACCCATTCCAGAAGATTACTATGAGAAGCGTTACTTTAATTTTCAATTTCGGTTTAGCTCTTCTCTTAACGGACCAATGTACAATATTTACTTTCTTTAATATTAAAGGATATTGGTTTTTATATTTTTACAGATTAACGACCTGGCCGCAAACTTCCGTGACTATATCAGTAACGATATTGCACAATATTGTTTTAATTGCTTTTACAATTAGCTCGTTCGTCCGATTTGCTCCAGTTGTTAACGATTAAGTTTTTACTTCGGCCCAAGCTTTACAGTTATCTTCAGTTGTTGGCGTTGTTGCCAAGTTATGAGAGTTGTAACAAGAAAACTTTACTGTGTGAAATTGATTACGAAAGGCTATGAGTCTAATGTTGATGAACTCCGCTAAAACACGAAATTTTACACGTCACGGCAAAAAGATTTTAATTAACAAGTGTAAATTAAAAATTTATAACGCAACCGACAAGTGAAGGTTAAAGTAACTAGAAAAGAGCTGATAACTTTCAGACGACTGGACCGATTTTCTTGGATTGTAGCTAAGAAAACCCTCGATCAAGCCACCTTTCAAACATAAAAAACTAAATTAAAATCGGTTCATTAGTTTAGGAGCTACGCTGCCACAGACACATACACAGATACACATTACACACGTCAAACTTATAACACCCCTTTTTTGGGTCGGGGGTTAAAATACAAAATTACGACTGCAATACCTAACTCACCCCGGCTTCGCACGGGTGGGCTTTCCCTATTCTAATTTGAAATTGTGATGGTAAACCCCGCATTAATATTCAGACATCAACCCCCGATTTGGGATGTCCAGGGTTCGATCCCGGGCACGTACTTCTAACTTTTTGGAGTTTTGTGCATTTTAAAATGTATCACTAGCTTTAAAAGTGAAGGAAAACATTGTGAAGAATCTTGCATGCCTGAGAGTTCTTTATAATATTCTCAAAGTTATGTGAAAACTGCCAATCCGCACTTAGCCAGCATGTTGTATGTATGGCCTAACTCTTTTCATTATAAGACGGGGAACTCGTTCTCAGAAGTGCGCCAGCAATGGATTGAAATGATGACGATGGATGGATGATGAAGTTAGTGAATAAACAGAAAAATTCTGATTACGTTAAATAAAGAGCAATACCTACCTATTTAATAAAGATAAGGCCCTTTTTCCAGTTTTTATTTCAATTGTAATATCTTGCTGAAATGGGGAGAAGCATAAATAATATGACTGTATATTATTTATTTGCGGTATTAAACAAAGGTTTTCCAAGAACGTCTCCGTCAGCAAAGGTATGTAATTTATGTAGAACCATAAATCAGTAAGTAATCAAAGCGTTTGATATTGAAAACTTTTTAATAAACGTAATAAATAAGATGGCACACGTAATCCCCGGCAAATTATACCGTTAAGAATTTTGACCTGTTTTTATATTATTGAGTAATATGTGTGACTGTGACTTATTTTTGATTTCGGTTCCTTATTTATGTTATTTTACTGTACATTCGTGTTATAGCTGACGTGCTTCCAGACTTGTTCAAAGGGATTTTGTTAGCCTATTTCTAAAAACCAGTCAAGTTCGAGTCTCGCGCACCGAGGGTTCTGTATTCGGGTATTTTTTTCGACATTTTGCACGATAAATCAAAAACTATAATGCATAAAAATAAATAAACATCTGTTTCAGAATTTACAGGTAGAGCCCTTTCATATGATACCCCACTTGGTATTGGTAACTTACTTTGAAAATTCAAACACATTTTAATTTTTTTTTTTAATGATGTAACCACAAATTCATGGTTTTCAGATTTATTAATTTACTTGTGCTATAAGACCTACCTAGCTGCCAAATTTCATGATTCTATTAGGTTAATGGGAAGTACCCTATAGGTTGTCTTGACAGACACGCGCGACGGACGGACGGACAGACAGACGGACAGTCAACAAAGTGATCCTATAAGGGTTCCATTTTTCCTTTTGAGGTACGGAACTTTAAAAAGCAGTTAACTAAAAAAAGTAATTTTTGAGCTATTGCTAATAAAGTTGGGATTTTCAAAAACTGATCGGACCAAGCAAGGGTCTTAGAAACGTACCTAGCAGTTTTTTTAGAAACATCAATTTTATGAAAGATCTCGTGGGAGCTCTTTGATTTTGCGGAACCAAAAGTAGCCTACGTACGTCTTTCGCATGGATGTAAGCAATCTCTGTACCCCATTAATTTCTTCAATTAACCAATTTTTCCTTCACCATTAAAGCATTAAAACGAAGAATATATGCAGCATTTATTATAATTAAAATGCAGGGCACGCACGCATTCAGTTCAATGTATGCACGAATAGTATCGCCTACTTCTAATATCTGCATATACATTACTTCCGTCGGTTTGTGTGGGCGCCCGCATAGATATGTTTTCACAGACGATACCATTCTTATTGCTTTTTTTAACTTTGTTACAGCGTAATGCAAAATTTCACCGCTTGGAAATGTAGTAATATTATCGTATTATATATATAGTGTACTAATATCTTTGTCCAGTTAATGTTTCCTAGAGGATATAATAAAAATTATGATAAGCGTATATTATAATAGCCATATTTATTTCAAATTATCGATCGACGCATTCCGAACTTAATTGATTTTAGTATCGACGAAGCGAAGAGAGAGAACGCCCTATAATGCAAAAAAATAGCGCGTATATTTGACTCGATAACAACGAGTACTACATCCTATCAAAATATACTTCAAATGTTTTACAGACCTATTAAATTATTAGATAGGAGATTTCCTCTCAGATTATACCTAGATACTTTTTTTAAATACTTAAATTTTATACTTACGTACTGAAAAGCACTTAACCTTTTTTAGTAGTAGGTACTAGGTAGTATTGATAAGGGAATCAATCTCAAAGTAATTGAGATTGAAAACACATTATAATTTCCTACCTCATGAGCACAGCACAGTTACAGAATATTTTATTTCTCGTACCATTATTTGAAGCCCTCGATGGGCATAGAAGTGCAGAAGTGTGTAAGAAAACGAGTTTTAACGCGTAGCTGTTAAAACTTGTTTAATTAAAACATGTCACAGGATTGCTCCATACTAAGACCGGACGTCTGACTTCATCCGTTCACAATCGTTGCCTGGAACGTGAACTGTTTACACTAGTATCACCAACCATTCTATACAGGGACGGACTGATTTACAAAAGATATCGTTATGTCTTTAGCGAATTTTCCTCATACTTTCAACAATATCACTACCTATATTACAAATGCGAAAGTGTGTTTGTTTGTGGGGTTGTCCGCCAATCACGCCGAACTGACCAACGGGTCGACGTGATTTTTTTACATGGATATAGTTAAAGACTTGAAGAGTAAGTTAGCTACTTTTGATCTCGGAAACTCAAAAAGTTCCCACGAGATTTTTGGAAACCTAAATCCACGAGGACGAAGTCGCAGGCGTCAGCTAGTTCAAAATATATTATGCGAGTGACAGTAGGTAGGTGACATCATGAAAAAAATAATATGGTGGACGCTAGCCACTGAAAACTAACATTTTTTTTGCAAAACCTGTAATCTAAACGGTAGCGACGGAAATGCTTAACAAATCAACAGTTTTTACTTTTGTACGCCCCCGGCTGAAATATCCATTAGCACTGAAGTTTTATTAAATGCAGGCTGGACTCTAAAATCCAGACTTATTCGCATTCAGATTTTTTATTTAATCATTTATTTTTTATACTTACTCAACTTGTAAGTTGTACTTTTAGCCAGTTCTTTGGCGCTCTAAAGCCAGAATATTCAGTACTTACAAAACCTGTTACCCTGCTCTACGGTCTATGTCCTGATTCTCAAGACTCCTTTGATTCATTGCAGACTTCCTGATTGTTTAACGAGAAATTGTATGAGTTATAGGTATCTTAATGTCTGTCGATGATATTTTTATCGAGGAATTCAGTTATCGACTGTAACTTTTTAGCCCCCAAGCAAAAATGTGTAAATAAAGTAGGTACCTATGAAGCTTTCATCTTGATGTCTGTAGTACTACATAGCTATCAAACGGCTAAACTAATTTCAAAACAATTTTTTTATTGATGACTAGTTTAAACATGATGGGCACTAAGATATGTTTGAAAATGGCTAAACTGTACACTCTGGCTTTGGTAATGACTTTAAGCTAAATACCTACGATAAACTAAATTCTAAAGATTGAGTAGAATATGCACTAGGTACATTATTCTGACATCAAAGAAACCTCACAATAAGATCTTAATCGATGAGATTTTTATCGATTCACAAAACAATCGCTAACCGAAACTCTGAAGTCAGGTTTGCGTCACCAATTAGCATGTTGCTATTTTTAGGATGAAACGGTGACTTTCCGATTACAGAGGGTTCTTTGTTACGAGTATATAGACATATAAAGAGTGTATAGACATTAACAAACGATGTGATATACGTGTTGGACTGGATAAACAATAACACACACATGAGACAAATTCACATTTAGTCTAACAAGTTACTCAAAAAATTAGCACTCTAGCTGTCAGTTTAAACTTGGCAAGATACTCATAGGTCTGTCTGTAAGTAGTATATTATAAAACGGATGTTAGCAAATTATAGTTTTTGTTAGACTGCAATTTTCATAATAAGTACCTACTCTATCTTTTCTCGAGAATACTCTTACGAACCATGAAGTAGACCATCGTCACAGGAAACCAGAGAGGTGTCATGTATTAGAAGAGAAGTAGTGATGTCTCATTTATAGTCTGTCATTTGTAGTCTGGATTGGCGAGGACCAGTCGTGCTTTTTGTCATTTAGTAAATTGGCGCTATAGGTACCACCTACCATCATTGAGAAAATTTCGCTTTCACGCAAAGAAAAAACTCAAAAGACAGAAAGCTTGATCGCCTAAGTATTATATCTATTGTCACCAATATCGCTATTTGCATTCTTTGCACATGATATACGGAATAGAGGAGAGTATAAAAATATAATCATCATCCGTGATAGAGCGCATTTTTTGACATTGACACCCGATGTACGAGGCTGCATCTCTGTGGTCTATAACCACAAATCAATGCAGGAAACATACCATATTTTAACGCGTCGTGATAAAAAATGCACCTACTCGAAAGTTTAAAATAAATAAATAATTAGTCTGCTAGTATCGTCAATATTTATTACTAAAATTAAGTTTTCAAATCTACTTCTTTATCTTGTACATATTTATTTGTAACCGAATTATACTTTTTGCTAGCAAAGTAATTTGCTACATTTCATCTCGTGTAACAAGCGTAGGTACCTTCACCTACCTCATTATGTGAACATCCTTTCATAGGTCGTCGACACAGATATCGTTTTTGTCTATTTTTTCGTTGGTAAGTAGGTAGGTACTTATGTGGTGCGAATTTTAACACCGCGCTATCATTTTAACGTTGGATCGATGACAAAATAAACTGGTCTCATTTTGCTGCGTCACATCCTAAGTGAATGTTCATTTATAATTTCAGTTGAGTTTTTAGCTTCGTAGGAGGATCAAGATAAAATAATAAAATATGCTAGTGTGAGCACACCTACTCATTACTGTGTCTAGTACCTAGCTACTCTAGAGGCACGATATGAAGGGGCAGTTATTTTTTATTGTTTACAGTAACTACTAAAGTACTAGAATATCATCATGATCATCATTGTTGGTCGATATATTTAAAGGATGACCGGTAAAACGTGGCACGATCTCGTTAATGCTCGCTACCTACAATTTTCACCTGTTTTTATGAAATAAATCCGCAATTTTTTTTCACAAAATACATAAAATTATTTAGGGATCACTGACCCCATTAACATTAACATTATTCGACTTCATTTTTATCCTATAGCACCTCAACGGAATCGAGACATTTTACCGGCCACCTGTATTATATTTTTCCAACTCTATTGTATGCATTTTGTGTAATAGTTGAAACATCGAACAATGCATTTCCATTTAACCTAACCTAACATTTGTGTTTTACCTAATATCTATTTAAATTGTATTGAGTAAAACATTTATAAACTTTTAGCTAAGTAATTGTACGGGGGAAAAAATCAAAATTGTACCAATTATGGCACGCGGAGAGCTCTCGCTCGCCTACGCTGCTATGTCAAACCGATGGAACTTGGGGTCCCAATATATGGCAATCTTGCACTGGAGGGCCTGCCGTTAGCGGACCCCTCACTAGGTGAGAAGATGGCATCAGACGAGCCGCAGGAAGTCGCTGTATGAAGGCTTGTGGAAGTCTCTACAGAGACGGCCATGGATGGTAAAGCAGAGGATGTTTATCGGCTGATAATAATGATGATGATGGAACTTGCCCAATGCCAGGTACAGACAAATTAGCGTCTGCTGTAGATATTAGATACTCATAGACAGCTAGTTCGCCAGAAACCGTGTCACAGCGCGAACACATTAGCTGCGTGCGACATTTTGTAAGGAGGACAAGTACATGAATATGCAAAGGTACTCTTTGTCGCGACGCCTCTTGAACTCCCTGCCCATTCGTTACACTTGCCGTTTGTCTGTATGTACTTCTTTTGTAATAGTTTGTTTGCGCGGTCAGCGTCAATTTGTTGAAACTAAGTTGAGACTATGTAGTAACTTTTCAAAACAGTAGTTTATTATGTTCGTATTTTGTATCACTTCAAACTTTTCAATCGCCATAATTTTATAATATGTCCATAAAGAATTTCCTCTGAGATGTTGTTAGTAACATTGTTATTAGATTACCTAGGTACATCATTCATCAACATTGTAGGTAGATATAGTTAAGCTTTTTTATTTATTTCATTTATATTTTAAATTCTTTATTAGACACAAAATAATACACAGAAGAAAAGATTATTTTTTAAAGTCCATCATCAAGCAGGATTGTAAATTGAAATATTGTAAGGGAAATAATCAGCGTAGCTGTAAAATATCTGCGTTGTGGAAATGACTGTAATAAAACATTACTTTGTATGAAAATGTATAAACTTCCAGCTATATTTTAATGACTATAAATGTAGGTACGTACTGCCAGCGCGGCTAAATTGGAGTTATCAAACGTAATTTATGCTTACAAAATAACTAGGGCATCATTACATGGTAATAGTTATTACTTTTAATATAGGAACCATAAGAATATGATTCGTGCTACGCAATTACTAAAACATTGAATAAATTATTGTGCGTTTCAACTAAGAACAGCGTGCCATACTTCAAAATTAAATTTCCTAGGTACTGTCTTTGTATTTATAATTTACTAGTGACCCGTAACTAGTAATTTACTAAAGAAAACTGATAAAACGCAGGTACAATATAATATTATCATTCTCAGTATATTTTTATTGTAAAAAATTGTTACCCAAACGAAATTTGAATAGCAGGTGCAAAAACTTCAATGTCAAGTCCAATCATATTTAGCAATTAGCGTGATGCACATTGCCAAAATATACTTTCAATATCGTCGGCACACCTGCAAAACTATACAAATTACGATAAGCCGTAACACGCAAATCATTTTTATGTAAAATTAACTGATTTCAACGACGTCGTCCGCTTGGATTTAAATTTTTCGAAATAAAAAGTAGGTATCCTATCCTTCAGGAAGCAATAGGTAAGCTACCTATTTCTAGTTTTGTCAAGATTGTTACAGCTGATGATCCTTAAAAAATGTTTATGTACCTACATATTTTTTTCGCTGGTTTGACTTATATATTTTTTTATAATAGTGATCTTTATAATTGTAATTGAAGAATAATTAATAATAAGTATATTATACGTACATATTCCCACGACTTCTTCTAAAATATATAATAATAGTCCCACGTTCTATATGTACTTATATATTTTTTACTCACTTATTAATATTTCAGTGGGTACCTATTTATTTATTTATTCTCGCTGACAAGTTTCGTGATTGGTACCTCATCATGAGACTGGTTCTTATCCAAAATCCTTTCTTAGTATGCATTTTCACCCCTCTATAAAATATAAACCTTCCTAATATCAAGTTTCTACGTCAAACAGTTTTGTTCATTTACAATGTTGTTCGAGTTTGGTTTAATGAAAACTAGTCTATGTAATCTATTTAACCCCCGACCCAAAAAGAGGGGTGTTAAAAGTTTTTAATTTACACTTGTTAGTTTGATGTCATTTAAAATCTAGTTTCCTGAATAGATAAATAACAGCGAAAATCACAAAGTCTAACATAATAAAACGAAAACCAAACTAGCATTTCTACATCAGACAACTTACTGTTGTAATTTATAGGTAGGTAGGTAGGTACCTAAGTTTGTACTCTATACGCTCTACCTTGCTAAATGATACAAAATATGTATGTCGAATTTTCAAGTTAGATAAAACCATCGCCTATAACTTTAAAGTATAAAATAACGTAGCAGGTGCATGTAATAAAACGAAGAATAAAAGTCAAAATTAATTTTCCAGGCAGTCATTTGTACTCCTGACGGATGAGGCTATTAGAGAATAATTTCTAATTATTTAATGGCCCTCCATAAAAGTTGATTGGCCTACCACCTAATTAAGCCTTAATTATTGCTCTTAAAGCTGCAGCTTTTTTTGTGTTTGAATGAACGCTTCGGTCGCTAAAACTCTAAAAATTCAATGGTATGTTGATAGCGAAGCTTAAATAAGTACCTCAATTAAGTAAACACAGTAGTCAGAATTTTTATTATGTCCTATAGTACTTAATATACAATACCGTTTACCTATTTCAGGTGGTAAATTCATACACGAGAAGTATCAGCCTGACTGTCCAGCGCGGGAATGCAGTCAATATTCTTGGCACCAATTCCACAAAACTACCTATCACTTTAAGTTACATAATATATTGTTAAATTTTCAATTAAAAAAAGTTATGCCCGCTCAAGACTCGAACTTAAGATAGAAGTAAGTAGGTAGATACTTTTAGTAATGATCGACATAAGGTACATTGCCCCTTTTTAGCAACCGAGTCATAAACTGAGAGGAACTGTGAGGTACTAGGACCCAGCCAGGTCCCTAGCACCTCACAGTTCGGTGTATGTAGACAAAGAACTAAGTATAACGATGAGGAAAAGAGAAGCGTCGTCGGTAAAAGAAGAAAATCGTGGCTTGGAATTGGAAACATTTTAGAATGGACTGGGTTAGCCAACGTAGCACAACTTTTCCGTTTGGGAAAGACAGGAAATCATATGACGAGATGAAGACCAACCTCCAATAATGGAGAGGCACAAGAAGAAGAAGTACGTCGCACTCTTGGCGTTTTATACATAGCGCACATGTACGCCCGCAGATGTAACACAGCGTTTATGCAGCATCAAAACGTGTAGATCTAGAAAGAATTTCTCGATAGACAGCTTCGTAATGGCACGAACTGTCTCGGTCAGGGCCAGCGCGGGTGTTGTCGGAGCGAGTTCAAGTGGAGGGTAAGAGGGGGGAGGGTGGATGTGCGCCGGCGCAAAGCGGAACGCTAGATCGTGCTGCACCGCCGAGCGCGACCGCTAAACCCACGACTTGCATTGCAACATCACTCAAACACGTTTCATTTTAGCCCTTCGCAACTACGCATCGTGGTGAGCATCATCCTAGCTTTTTTTTGGTTCTAAGTATACTATTTCCTTTCTTTTTCCCTACTCTTATACAATTATTTTCATTTTTGACGTATTAAATGGCAATAGGAAATAGCATGGGGCTATAAATCAGCTTAGGATATTAGGGACACAGAAATTCTATATAAAAAAGTCTATATAAAGCTTTAGTAATTTATAGAACATAAGTTTTGGTACCAACTATTCGTAGCCAAGCCTATAACAATTGGCATATTTTTTTCCAGCAGTAATTAAGGCGATACATAACGGAAGATTATTAGCAATGTTTTTGCAGCGAGCGCGTCCAACAACCGTGCAGAGAACTAGCGATTCCAGCCTCTGTGTTTATAGGTCGAGAAGTGTCAGTAAGAACTAATATGCTAAAAATACATAATCCTAATCCTAATATATAATATTATAAATGTAAAAGTGTGGATGTTTGGATGTTAGTTACTCAATCACGCAAAAATGGCTGGACGGATTTGAGTGAAATTTGGAATGGAGACAGGTTATACCTTGGATCTACATATAGGAAAATCAAAAGAGCTCCCGCGGTATTTTGAAAAATGTAAATCCACGCGGACGAAGTCGCAGGCATCAGCTAGTAATATAATATATGCTGAATTAAATATTACGATGAGGCAACGTCATTTAATTTAATCAGGTAGAGTACGAAGGCAGTCGTAGCAGTTGTAGCTACGCCGTAGAAATACGTATACATTTTGTCCCGATATTAAATCAAGTTATAAGTACCTTTCATACAAATCGGTTAAGGGGACGGGTTTTTGGGAATCCCGTGGGACTTTTTAATTTTCCGGGATAAAAAGTAGCCTATGTCCGTCCCGGGGATATAAGCTAACCCTGTACCACGTCAGAATCGGTTAAACTGTTGGGCCGTGAAAAGCTAGAAGACGGGTAGACAGGCAGACACAATTTCGAATTTATAATATTAGTTTGGAAGTATGGATTATTGTAGACATGGGCAGGAAATCTCACAGCCGTCTCTTGCACTATGTGGATTGCAGCGTAGGGAAGGCGTAACCGGTATCGTAAGACTCGTAAGTCGTAACGTTATCGACGCTGATGTAAGTGTAGGCAGCACGTCATTGAAAATCTGGTAAAGTCAACCTTCGAATCAAACTGCATATACATCACACTAATATTATAAAGGAGAAAGTTTGTATGTGTGTGTGTGTGTGTGTGTGTGTGTGTGTGTGTATGTTTGTTACTCCTTCACGCAAAAACTACTGGACGGATTGGGCTGAAATTTAGAATGGAGATATATTATACCCTGGATTAGCACATAGGCTACTTTTTATCCCGGAAAATCAAAGAGTTCCCACGGGATTTTGAAAAAACTAAATCCACGCGGGCGAAGTCGCGGGCATCGGCTAGTATTATATAAATTACGTATAAGTAGTAAGTACGCTTTGTTCTTTATTCATCCACACTTCTATAATAAATTCAAAATTGTGTCTGTTTATCTGTCACTTCTTTACACTAGCGAATTTTCCAGTGGACTGATTATATTATAGGAGGATTTCATTCAAGAAAATTTTGTAATTACTTCATAGGATTTTGAAACCCCTAAAGCTGGTAGTCATTTCGACTTGTCGCGAACTTACATTAATGTCAAAAATTATTATTAAACTATCTTTTAGTAATATAGAGATCGTTGGTTGTGGTCTATTGGATGTACTGTATTTTTACCTTGACTTAATAAATTTTCTTGTACACACGTGATATTTTTTAAAATCCAATCCATAAATCATCGAGAGGCGTGTATATCGCATACTAATCATAACAAAATTATAGTACCTGGCTGGTTTTCTCTATAGTATTTTGTATACCCACATCTAAACAATCGGCGCTTAAATTGTTTAGTATTATTTCATCTATAATTTGAATCAAAAGACAAAACTTAAAGAAATCTTTAAAATATCAATTAGTCCAGAAAAAGAACGTAATTTGCGGTTGTCTTTACGACGAATTTAAATTATCGATATACCTAAGGTAAATTGCAGTTGCAGTACCCGCTATTTAACTTATATCATTAAATCATGAAATAAACCAAAAATCAAATTTAAAACATTTCACGAGAAAGGTTTACAAGCATAATATGTATCTATTCATTCGCATTTAATGGAGACAAAGCTCCAAGCGAATGCTGGTATGAGTTGCTATTTGGCTAGACATTTACATTTATAACAAGTGTAAATTAAAAATTTTCAACACCCCCGACAAATCATTTTCAAATAAATAATTATGTATTTCTAGGCAACGTCTATCTTGACAGCTTGACATTTGTCAATTGACACTTGAATATTATGAACCTAAGGGTTATCTAACCTTCTTTTCTACAAGAAAACTAGAAAAGAGCTGATAACTTTTAAACGGCTGAACCGATTTTCTTGGATTATAGCTAAGAACACTCTCGATCAAACCACCTTTCAAACAAAAAAAAGTAAATTAAAATCGGTTCATTCGTTTAGGCGCTACGATGCCACAGACAGATACACAGATACACAGACACACAGATACACAGATACACACGTCAAACTTATAACACCCCTCTTTTTGGGTCGGGGGTTAAAAATACCAGTCTCGATTATCACTAAACAAAAGCACGTAGCTAAAAAAGCTTGACCGATTTAAGCGCAATCCAATCAAAAACGTCCTTATCGGCTGGGTGAAGTAAGAAAAGCAATTTCCATTAAGCCAAACAGCGAACGGAGGTCGTCGCTCTTTCAGACCAGTGTGACCGGATCTTGGAGGAAACTTTTTATGTGACCGGCGACTGAGCGTCATGTTTACAGAAGAAACGACCGACATGACCAGTACATATTATGTACAAATCTATCAACTAATTGTTATGCACTTCAGTAAGATAAGTCTGTTTAAATTGCTTTGGGCGGTAGCTTCGGCGTCACATCATCATGTCTCGGTAAAAAAGGTAGATTTTATACAGATAGTTAAAATATTGTCTCTCCAAATTGCAAGTACCTACCGCATAAGTTTTGAAGAGGACCAATAGCATTCTTCTTCTTCTAAATATATAAAAGTAAAAAATGACTGACCGACTGACTGATCTAACTACTGAACGGATTGAGCTGAAATTTGTCATGCAGATAGCTATTGTGAATGTGATGTAGACATCCACTAAGATCCATTTTATCCCTATGGGGTAAAATAGGGTTTTGAAAGTAGAATCCATGCAGGCAAAGTTGCGGGCATTAGCAAGTCATAAGTTTATTATACCTATAGGTATACTTATAGAATTTTTAAGGAAACAGATCTTCTGAACAGAAAGAAACAGGGTTCTAAAAATACACCTCTTTTATTAAATATTTTAAGTAAATCTGGACAAGCAATTTATATCCGCAAATGAGTTCCTTAAAACGTTGAAGATAAACGGACTTAAGAACATTTTACAAAATGACAAGACCATTTTTACGAATTAAAACATGAACTTCAAAAATTAGCTACCTACGTAGTGCTAAGACTTTGACTAGAAGATTTATGGATTGTCTAAAAATATCAATTAATTAAAAAACTAATTATAAATTAAAAAAAACAATTAACGAGGTCAGTGTCAACTGTCAAACACTTAAAAATTGATAAAAATGATCAGATTCCCTTTCATTATAATTTCACTGGCTAAACTCTGTGATCCCGCTACATGACCCATACACATTAGGGCAGTGTGTGTTGGTTAAGCGCTAAGCTATACAATATAATATCATTCTATAGGAACTGTCCGCATGCGCAAGCACAAATCGTACGGCATTCCTGCGCTCGCGCCGCGCGTCTCTGCGCCCGGTCGGAAAGAGACGGCCTACAAAGATGATATCATGTCATCCCGCTCGCTGTACGCTCGCAATCCTTTCCTTTCTACCTGTTGCACTATTACAAAAACCCGGTCCTTAGAGCCGCTACCTTACGTGAATTGAATGAGGATTGCGGGAGTCTACGGGTCGGCCCATATAAAGATAGGGCAAGGGCTATTATATGAACGTGCAGCCAGAACTCGTCGGGACTCTTGGGCGTTTTACCGTGGGGATGTATGGACAAAAAACGTTCGTATTTGTGTGTGAGACGATTGCATAATGACGACGCGTTTGGGGAGCGGCGTGAGTGCGTGATTGGTAAACAAATCATTTCGTAGGTGGGTACTTATTCAAAATGCCTATCGTATTGGTACTCTTCCATATACACACATAGTGAATTGAGACTGTGACATATTAAGTGAGTAGATCTAATATGTCATACTTACTTAATTAAAAAAATAAAAACACAACTGCCCTGCCAAAAACGAACTAAATATTAAAAAAAAAACACATTAAAAATGGCGCCATCCTGTCGTCATTTGATTTTTTTGTCAAAAAATTTATAGCCAGTAGCCAGTGTCATATGGGATGATGTCAGGGTTCTAACGATATCCCATACTAGACCAGGCATTTAGAAGTTATGGTGGAATAAAGAAATTCACATAGGTACATACATACATGAAAATATTAGTATTTAATTCATCCAAGAAATATTATTTACACTCCTTTCTTTAGGCAGTCGTGCAACAAGTTTTTGTATTTGTAAAAAATCTGAAATAGCATCTGAAAAATCCGAAGACGTTGGTATGTAGGTACCTACCTAATAATAATTGTGTTTCCAGGGAGTTACCTATCTTACCGTTATTTATTACCTACCAACAACATAATATTATATTTAAGACAGAAATCTACGTAGGTTTATGAGGATATCTTCATATCTTACCTACCTAAGAATTTATTACAAAAAAATCTTATCTCCAGAACTACTCTTATGATCTACGACTCCAAGCCTCTGTACCTTCGTACTTGTGGTAGGTAGGTACTTATCCATCAAATCGTGATAAATGAGTACGCCTCGCTTGAAATTAGATCTATTCAACGTTAGCACAAAGCTCGATCGTGACGTGGCTGACATTCGCCGCGCGGTCCGTGATCTTGGCAATGGGCAATGCTGGCTGGGCACTGCGGCACAGCAACACCGCTGCCTTCACGACCTAAGTATCCACAATTCACCAGAACTACAAGTAAAACTCTACCTTAAATGTAGGGGACAAACGTTGGTTTTACATAAAATGAAATGTAGTACTTATGTCATTTTTGTTTATCGGCTGTGGTATTGCGGTCGCTGTACCCAGTTCGTGCCCCCGCGCATCGTTCCCCGCGCCACAGCCTTTTGACAACCGGTATTATAGGTACGTAGTAGCTAGGTACACATGAATTTTAAGCGTTCAAGAATTCTTTGACTGTGCTGACGGTTAATTCACGTAACCACTTACCGATGTGGTAACTTGTAGTTATTTGGATACTGAAGGAGTTCAAATTAAACGATTTTACAAAGCACCGAGAGCACCATAATCTTGCACAGACATCTTCGTATGATTGGAAGGCTGGCTAACTATGTTAAGGTAGCTATAGACGTCAGTCTATGTTATTTTTCAAATCTACTGTAACCGAGCCCATTACAAAGTTACTTTTTAATGAAAATAATACAAGGTAACTATATAGTCTAAGAAAATTAAACATCCTCTACCTACTTCGGAAAAGTCCTGGTGTTTGCTGGATTATTGGTTTTGTAATTTGCCTTATGATTTAGACCCCAACATTAACAGACGTCAATAGATAAGGTCTACTCATGTCATATAAATTAATTAATTACACAAGAGTGCAAATAGGACCTCTGATTAAAAATCTATAGGTAATGTATGTTTTACCTACATCAGTTTAATTTCTCATGTGCGATTTTAGGTACCGTTGCTCGATCTATATCTGTGACACACTTGATACATTGGATCAGAGTTGTGTATACGTGCTTTAATTAAATCAGGTTTTTCCGAAACTCGCTCTCGGTATATTTTGCGAATAAGTGCTCTCGATTTATTTACAATGACGCTCATTTGACTTTTTACTTAGGCGGCATTAAATTGCTTTTTGTATTTGCTTATTTTACTTTGCTTTTTTATATTTATTCGTCTGGTGGGCGGCGTCGGCCGTGGCTAGTTACCATTCTACCAGCAAAGCTTGGCGGCACCACCAAGTAATTTAGCGTTCCGTTACGATGTAGTGTAGAAACCGATCAGGGCTATGGGTTTTTAATGAAACTGACATGCCCCTGCCAAGTTAGCCCGCTTCCATCTTAGACTACATCATCACTTACCATCAGGTGAGATCGCAGTCAAGATTTAACTTGTATCAGAATTTAAAAAGTAACTTATTAGGGGTTGTACATTTTTAAAAGCTTTCAAAAATCTAAATAATAAAACATGTTAAAAGTTCTGATTTACTACCTGCCTGGACCTAGAAAACTGAAATGTTACACACGGGTTCCCTTTATAATTCCCTTTGTAATGTAGACGAAAAATAAGGCCAGATTTTTGTCGAAATCGTCGCAGGCCATCGTTAGTAATAAGCATCTTGAAATTAAAAAAATATATTCCAAGTAGGTATCTTTCTTTGTACCTACCTATATAAGCCTAGCTGCGCACGAGTGAGCTAATGTGAAACTATCTAAATAATGATAAAAAAGCACTGAAGAAGTTTTGATCTGTGGGATATAAATTAATACAGAAAAAATTGTTGTTTCATATTATTTAAAGAAAGATAGAGGAGCTTATTTATTATTAAGGCTACGTTTCAAACTACGGTTTTAAACAACCAATTTTTATATATCTTATTATAATGTACTTATCTATTTTTATGAACTACTAAATAGATGCTAACTCTACACATTCATTCAAGTTATAAAGTATGTCGTGTTATAACACTGATTACCAGCATTGGAGTTGCCGTCTAAACTTGAAAGAGGTTAACGTTGCCTAGAACTTGGCGGAGTCGGCGGCGCGGAACCGGCCGCGGCGCGCCGCGAGCGCTCAAGCTAATATAATCCTACTCTATGCGCTCAAGCCTTCGCGTTGCGCAATCCACGCACTGTACCTACGGTATACTTAGACGATCTATTGCTCAAGATTTAAATTCAAGGGTGCTCGTGGTTTAAATTCCATCTTTTTCATCGATTACTATACACCCGCGGGCATGACTTTTAGTACCCAACTACGGCAGAGCCAAAAGGAAGGGTTATGATTTTAGCAGTCTATGTATGTATGTATGTTTGTATCCAGATTCTGTGTGTTCAACCGTAGCGCCTAAACTATTGGCTGGATTTTGATGAATGAGGTGGCAATTGATTTGTTGTACGTAAAGCTCCGATTTTCTGCTATTGTATCGAGCGGGATGTCAAATGAAAGTTCATGAATATAAATGTAGGTACCAAGCGAGAGAAAAACAATTTTACTATAATATTTCAGCATTTACTAAGACGATCTTAGTTGGGTTTTAGTTTTCAACTTTATAATATTCATGACTCGTTACGTTGTAACGTCAAAAATGTGCAATGTTATATTACTACCGGTTAACAACAGTGAACGCCTATAGCAAATTCATAAAATCATGAATGTTTCACGCGATTATCAAGACCAACCACAAATTCTCGCATACCTACATAACCTACCTACATTACACACTTTTTGCGTACGTGTTTCCACGTCAAAGACATTTAATATTATATTTCTTGGCTATTTGTCCGGTCGAAATACTATATTAGCCCAAGTAAGAAGTAAGTACGTACCTACAACAAGTCAAATAACAGAAATTTTAGGAAAGTAGGTATACTGTTAATAAGTACCAACCAAGAGCCTAGAAAGTAGATAGAAAATTAAATAGCTTTAGATTTTCTTTTCTGCTCTACCAACAAAAAAATACCAACCTTTTTGCTTTATTTTATGATTTGATAAATGTACCTATATTGTAGAAATAGGTAGGTACCTGTAAAGGTACCTACCAATTCATTGGCAAGTGTATGCTTTATTGAATTACATCATAATACACTAAGCTCTAAAGTCAGAAAAACCATTTAACCTTAACTGCAACTTGTAACTTGATCTTAATCCACTTTAATACATCTTAAAAAATGAACATGAACGGTTCTTAAAAGTTTTTCTTTAAATGAGTACCTAATCTTTTCCATGTACCTAAGTCGAATTGCATACATACTACATAATATGGTACATGGAAAAGATTCCGTAACTTAAACGAAGCATACCAGAAACATATCTTTATCAAAATTCATTAAGTTCATCAGTCATCACCAAACATTAAAACAAAGCCAAGCACAAAAACGTTAGCAAGCTCTTTTCTTTATGACGAGCAAAAAACTTAAGCGTGCAGAAATAAAAAGCAACAATTTTTTATTAAAACTTAAAAAACAAACACCCGATTCGGTAGCAACACGCTGCTTTGCTTTATTTGAGTAACAAAACGTTGCAGCAGGTTTATGGACTCGTTAGGTGCATATTTAAATAAAAAATGATTTATGATGCCAAAATTCAAACTCGAGAAGTGCAAGCGTCCCCAATAAAAAAGAAATCAAAACAATCGATTTGCTAATTCGATTCCTTGAAGATTTTTTCAAATTTCGATTGAAAAATCAACGCTCATATAGGTAAAGCTTTTATTAGAAAATATTATAATAACTTGATTGTTCCAAAATATTAAGTCTCGCAATAGAAAGTAGAAACACGATTGGATACATACCTACCTTTTCCTCTACAAAAATAAAATCCAAAAAATCCTCCATAAATGTATAAGATTTTTTAGCTTTAACCGGAAACGGTAACTAGTTTTTGTGCAACTTTTTGTTATTATGTATTCAGTAAAAAATTCTAAAAATGCTATTTAAGTAATCGTTTTTCGTTTATTATTAAAACGCTATAATTTTTAATCCCGTGTGGTCACATTGCTTTATTGTTATCATAATTCATATACATTGAGACAAACGGTATGTACAAAATCTATTCTTATACACTACAGTGAGTATTCTATAATATCTTGCTCACATTTTTGCTTGGTTCTGGCCTCTTAATTTATGCCATCATTTTTTTACCTTTAAAATATGATATGTCCCTAGTGTATGGTCTCTCATATTTCATAGATAAAAAAGTAATTTAAAACTGAAAATGATATAGCGTTAAAATATTTAGAGGAATGAAGCATGAGTAGAATCCTTAATAGAATATATTTAAAAAAACCCCAAACCCTACTTAAAAGATCATGCATAAATCTTAAAAGATAAATGTCCGACCCGCACACATGCAAAGTATCCATGCGGTTTATCTCAACTCAACACAGGTTTTCGTATCCTTACAATGGATGAGCCACAAAAAACGAAACAGTTTTCGCGGGACTTTACGTTTAGGAACGGTTTGTATGGATCAGGACGGCATAATCTCTTCTTTTTTTAACATTTACTGATAACTCCAAATTCTTGGTTTTTGTGTGAAACTTGGCTTATTTATTGCATTGACGAAGTAAGCTTTGGACGCATATTTGGACGTGTTTCTTCCTAAACTAGCTTCAAAAAAGCAGCGGAAGTTCAAGTAGGTAGGTAATAATGTTCCTGTAATAATGTTATAATGAACTATGAAGCCGGAAATGTTAGGATTAAAGACGCTGCATGTACGAGTAAGTTGGAATGTTTTATCATTCTCAAAAAACATGAAAGAGTCTTTCGCTTACCGCAACGGTCGGCATCGGTGACAATTCTGAATAACAGCGTGCTTTTATTTTCTTACTCTATCACTATTATTATGAAGAGATTTGTTAGTTTGTATGTAGGTATAGGAGGCTTGGATGAATTAAACACTTCATCCAAGATAGGTGGTAGGAAATCTCTGAAACTAATGATCCGATTATGAAAATTCTTTTATTGATATGTTATAAGTAGATACATTAATGCCCAAATGCTACAGACTATAAAAGATAACACGCGGACGAAATCGCAGACAAAGGCTAGTTAGTTTAAATGGAACCGCGTTAGGTATAATGAAAGAGCAATATGATAAAAATTTAAATAAGGAAACTAAAGACACAAAGCTAGCCATAAAATTTATTGTTTACACTTTACAGCATCTTTTGTAGGTCTCTGTTCTTGTAACTAGTTACCCAGAGCTGATTGCTCGCCGTCTGAGAGAGTTCCTTTACTTGTAATAATCCTTCCACTTGAAAGGATGCCGACACCGAATATTGGCGTCTGTATACCTGATCCTCTTTACAACGGAAATATTGCTTAAGAATATGCAAACTACATTTTTATTATTACCTCAAAGCAAAAAGGATTTTTTTACTTTGAAAAGACAACACTTGTAATAATTAATTAATTATATGAGTAGTAATATATGAGTAATATGTATTTCCTTCTCTTTTAATTGATTTGCATAAATTTTGAAATTTTTTCATTACCTATTAATTTTATTTCGTGAGGCATGATGATTTAAACTTTTGCTAAATCACTACTAACCTCCATTTTTGTGATTCATATTTTGATGATTCGACTGACACAGATTTTATTCGCAGAATATGAAGGTAACAACGAATTATTTGTTCTAATTTATGTTTTTTTGGGGTGTTTTAAAATATTTTTTACAAATTTTAGACCACCTAAATAGGTGGTCCCGAAAGAAATAGACACTTACCCTAATTATGAAATCTTAATTAGGGTAAGTGCACAGTGTCTATTTCTTTCGGGATTCTGCATTTACATCTTATAGAAGCTTTAAGCATCTAGTCAAACTTAGTGCTTAGAAAGCTTAGAAAAGAAAATGATCGTAACAATTAAATTAAATACGAACTGTCAAACGTCAACTAAAAGCGATAGTTTAAATATATCACGTTAGCTAACATTAGACAATGTTGTCCAAGTGCATGAAAAAAATTACGGTATTATTAGTATTACGACAGTCGACAGGGACGTCTATGTGCGAGCACTTTTACTGGAATCTGTATTTGTGATGGTATGGCGATGGCGTAGACTGTAGAGGCAGAGGCTCGGTGCGCGGGCGCACGGGGCGGGCGGGCGGCGCGGGCGCGGGCGGACCTGTTCGGGCAACGGTGTCGCGGGCACCGCACACCTACGAGCTCGGATCGCAGTCCTTTCGCAGCGGCCAACGGTACTGGATGTGCCGCTAGCTGCTCCGCACTAAACAAACAGAGACGCGAGGAAACTCACCGTGCAGTGTTATGATGCAAACTTGTGTTGATCCAATTTGGACGGGGTGATCTTTTAAACTGAACTTGTGATAAGGACGAACAGAAGGATCGAGTGCAGTGTTAATTAACTACTAAAGATGCCGAAGATTTTCCTAATAAAGAAACGGTTGCACGAGCAGCAACTCGGCTTACAGGAGGGTCAGGAGCTCCTCGGCAAGGGCGACCCGCTGTGCCCTGGCTCTCCTCTCGACGACGGGCCCATACCGCTGCTCTCCAAGAAGGACAAAGAATGTGGCGGTAAGTTCCAGTTAATGACATCTATATAACGAATCCATTCATTGCTTCAGACATCTTTTTGTAGACGCTTCCCTGTTATCCTTCGAATAAAGGCTTCTTTCATTCTTCAAATAACCACTGAAAATAGCTTTATATCATCAATATTAACTTTGAAAAAGCGTTTCCACTTAACCGAGTCAGCATCTCTTAAGTGATCATCCTAAGATTTCCTTAGTTTTAGATCAGTAAGAATACCTACGATTAATTTATTACTTCCTCCATAACGGCCACTCGTCAAACCAAAAAAAAGATACTCACACTTGGACTAAATCCTGTTCTCGACCACACTATGCCAACAGTTTGTCTACCTGAGATCATGTGTGACTTGCGTGATCCTTCGTTTTGTTCTGCTTTTGTCAATTGATTTTAGATAAAGTAGTAAGACATATTTAGATTTTTTTTGGTAAAACATCAACGGGATCTCTCAATCAACGGTGCTACGGCATCAACGGAATAACTAGTATTATTATAACTCTTTTAAAATTGCATACAATTGTAATTTTTGTTTGTAATATTGATGATTCTTATATAGGTAAGTTAGATATATTTGACGCTAAAATAGGTATAAACAAACAGGCAAAACGTCACACAGTACCCACATTAACGGTGCGCTGGGTAGAACGCGTGAATCACTGATATAACTGTCATGTTTTTGCATCTTTCCACAGACTGGTAATTCGCACACTGGCGCTAAAACTAGAATAGGTATGCTATTGTACTTAATGATTTATTCAGTTAGGAACTCAGAAGAAAGCTCAGAATAAAGATTAAGAAGAATTTGATAAACTTGTAGAAGGACAACTTGTTGAATTCCATTTGTAATTTTCGATGAGATTATGTAAATTTCAATACCTACGCTTAAAGTAATGTTGAAAGAAAAATACGATAATGTCTTATTTGAGACAAGTTCAAGGGTATCAGATCGTTGACATTTAGCATTGGTTGGAAATATCTTCTGAATCAAACAACAATAAACTAATCACAATTTATTAACTATGTGATTCCAAAAATATATTATTCATAGGTTTACATAAAGTTATTCTGTACCTATTTTTGCATAATCAAGAATTAATAAGATAGAGGAATAACCAATTATACTAAAAATACAACAGTTAGCCGTGACAATACGATTCTTCAATCGAACATGATGGTAAAAAGCATAAAAATGAGATAGACAATAAAAGTATGCATTTACCTACTTATGTACCTACTACAGACATTTGGATATTTGAAAATAAAATATAACTTCTGGACTATATGTAAGGAAATATAAACATCAAATTGAAGAATATATACCTAGTACATACATCACTTTACGGCGTTACCAAAATGGGACTATCGTCAACTCACGTTAGGGCTCAGATATTATTGATGATACTATCTTCATATCGGGCGTATATCGTTCTATACATGGTCAAGTCCAACCGTCATCAGGCAGGAACTGTGCTGTAGGCGAGGTGTCAATGATTGCAGCACAATGGGCTTCCGCCGGCCCCGCTCGCCGGCTATCGCTTTGTATTTAGGTCACTCACCGCGATCTCCACTGTCATTTCAATATAATTAACAATATATTACGGTTTTGCATAAAATGTACTGTTTTATCTGTTTGAATGGGACTGTTGACATTGAATTACAAAGAGTTACGAGTGTGGTTCACTAAATGAGGTTTATTGTTTCGGCGCGCTTGTTTCATGTAAAAGCCACAACCATAAATATTGTAATAATGAAAACTCAATATTCTCTACACTTGAAAAACAACCATGTAAAGCATTCGGGTGGACTCAAGTAAAAATCTTAACGATCGATAAGGGAGTAAATCGGGTGATAATTATACAGATGAAATTACTGACCAAATAGATTTTCACAATAACATAGGTACGTTATTGTAAAAATCTGTTAAATATGAAAATTAAACAGAAAAGTCCTTTAATAAATTATATTGAGATACTTATGTGCAAACCCAATGCAAACCTGATACTGAGATTTTTTTATTGAAAAATATAACAAACTTATAACTAGTCTAGTCTATACAAATATTGTACAAATCATGTCCGCATGGAATGGTACCAAAAATGCAGGATGCATTTCCGCGCAGAATAGCCACGTTAATCTTTTGTGCAAAACATGAGCCAGCTCTTCTGTCATCAGATGAAGCAACGTCGCGAAATGTCTCGTAAAAATTTAACAGCACTAAAACTCTATGGTCCTAATAAGGTCTCCACGGCAAACCGATTACTCGAAAAGAAAGGCCCAACTCGCCGGTCTTGATGATGTCTCCCTGAGATGACAAGAGGCCAATGTATCAACGCTTGTTGCGTTCTTCATTAGCTCATTGAGTGCACAAATATATCTATGGTAGTACGAGCCCTGTTGATCGTATTAGAGAGCCATGGCAAAATAGTTTAACAGCACTTCCTTTGACGTGAGAGTGCGTAAATTCAAAAGTTTGCTGAGTTTTTTGGGTGGCAAGGAAGGAAGCCAATACCCAGATTTCAGATAAGGCTATAAACCAGGCTCGTTCTGTGTCATTTGTCGGATTAAGAACCAAACAATGTGATTAAGCCTAGTTAAAGTAATAAGTTGACTAATTCTTTTTTGGTAGGGCGGCAAGTTATATCAAAAGTTAATCAGATAAAAAAATTTGAACTTCAGGTAAATTAAACAGGTAGGTACATAAAATATACTAAATATCGTCCTTTTTGCGTTGCCACATTGTATGCACAAGTAAGTAAAACAAAAAAGAATCGATCGCACCGTTAAGGAAACCCGCATGTAGGCACGCTTATCGTATCCGACATAATATTAAAAGGCAAAAATAAAGTAGGTACCTAAACGTAATTCCAGGTGAATTGACACCTGTATAAAGGGCACACTTGTTCTTAAGGTCAGGGCAAGTGCAAATGGAAAAAGGGCGAGGGGAGCTGCGCCCTCGTTGGCACTCGGAATTTACGGTATTTTAAGCGCTTACCCACGAATACGTAATGCCTACGTTGTAAGCCACTAAAGAAGACATCAGTTAAGGAATCAGTTTTAATACATTTTATAATAATAGTCTATTGTTGCAAATATAAAGTAAAGTAAGTTTAAGTAAAGTATTAAATGTCTTAAAAATTATGAAATACCAGATCATTTTGTAAAACATATCTAACTGCTGAAATTAATAGTATCAGTCGTATCTGTATTCTCTCGACAGATTACTTAGCAATCAACGTCTATTTCTTATTTGTCTAAAATTGTATAGTTTTTTTGACACTAAATAACGTTGCTTAGTAACGTATCGACAGATTACGGATACGCCGTTATTGATTTCGGCCGTAAAACGATACCTATAAATAAAATTATAGTGGTACTGATTCTGAGCACAACTAAATAGAGTTCGCATCTTCTTCTTACTATGTAACTAGTATGAAAAGGACAGACACAGTTTGACAGTTTTAAATTTAATGTAGAGCTGTCAAACCTCGTGAATTTAGCTGACAGTCCCGAGCCTATTGGTTAAAGTAGCGTGCAATAAATGAGTCTTTGAATGTAAAGTGCATGTTCCGGCCTTTTTTAGCAATATTAAAAAGAAAAAGATGCAGATACTCTAAACTCTACTTTAGAGAAAGACAACAGAATCGGCGCCATTGTATTTATTTCGTTTTATACAAAAAGGCATAAGAAATAATTATACTAAACATCTTACACTTATTAAAATAATAAAGAGAAACCTTAAACGGGAAGCTGGAAGAAATCTCTGTTTAGATATAAGCATTTCCAATGTAACTTGATTTATTATAACTTTGTGACTACAATTTTGGTATATGAGAAATAAAAAATAAATTGAAAAAGAGTAATTTCGATATAAACGAAATATGGTTATAATTTAATATGTAAGAGCTTTCACATCTCTCCTACAAAAGATTTCAACGCGCTCCGCGCTTATCGCTGTTTATGTTATAGTCCGACTTTATTAATCTGTTACTATTAAAACTAGTATATTTTAAAGAGAACAGCCCTAAAAAGTTAAAGCCATTGATATAAATTGGTTGAACCATAATTTAGTTACTAAGTCAAGTCTAAGTCAAAATCATTTATTAAAAGACCATTGAAACATCAATGTAATATTTTTCCATAATAATTTTCAAATTGTTTTCATCAATTTGTGGCTCATGTTATTATTTTTTATTCCTGAAATTATTTAACCAACGCAATAGGATACAACATACCTACCTAGTGTAGGTAACACTAGACTACATAAGTAACTTACATACTGATATAATAAAAACCTGTTAAGAGAGGTACTATAAAAAACTGGTTAAGTGCGAGTCGGACGCGCACACGAAGGGTTCCGTACCATCGTATAAGATAAACTTACCTAACACTTTTATGTAGAACACTGCAAGTTAATGTGATTTAGTAAATTAATTTTTCGTGAACACATTTTTTTTTGTGATGTAACCACAAATTAATGGTTTTGGATTTTTTTCTTAATTGGGCTAAAAGACCTACCTACCTGCTAAATCTCATGAGTCTAGGTCAACAGGAAGTACCCTATAGATTATCTTGACAGATACGACAGACGGATGGACAACAAAGTGATCCTATAAGGGTCCCTTATTTCTTTTTGAGGTACGGAACATGAGGTGAAAAATATTCTCTCATTTATTTAATTTTCACATTTTGCCCTATTTTAAAAAAAATGTTCATTATTATATTTATAAATGTCGTTAAATAGGTACATTCAAAAATAACCATTAGGTAGCCCAGACAGTTTTTGGAAAAAAACTACAGTTTAAGAAATAAGTAGGTAGGTAATAACCGCCGAAGTTTTTAGCGACTAGCATGACTACGGAACCCTACTACTTTATGCGTGTTCTACTTCTGATACACACGACCAATTTAATTAAAATTATTCTTAATAAAATATTTTTATAACATTGCGTTTTTTTTATTTTATATTTAATAATTGGTGGCAGGAGGTACAATAAAGTTTTTGCGTTAATAATGATGCTAATTTACAGTTTTAATTTATTAGAGGATTATTACTAAAGAAATAATATACATAGTAGGTACCTAATGTAAAATGTTGCTGTGTGTTAGATTATAATTTGATTTTTGAATAATAAAAAATCATCTTCTCCCTTATAAGGATATAATAAAATTATTATATTTATTCAGTTCATTTTTAATTGGTAGTAAGTAGGTATGTATTTGTAACTAAACAGAATCCAACATGTATCTACAATCTTAGCGAAAAAAGGAAACAGTTCAGTTTTTTTTTGTAAGATATTATTTTTTAATTGTTTTCAAAATTTTAAGTTTTCAGTAATCATTATTAAACTAAAACCAGACCTGACTCCTAACTGAACGTTAATATAATCTCGAATTAGCATAATGCATAAGGATTAAAACAGTAATCTTTAACGATTATCCAAAAAAAACAAGCTTTACCATTTGGCCGGCCCGCCATTGTATCCACCGTCCATTGTATTTACCTTTTTAACGTTTTGCCTTTTCAAAGATTTGCGATCATAAAAAATACGATTGCATTCATAATGGAGCAAAACCGTTCTTGGAACGGCTACCTCCAAACAATTGCTCTTAATCGTTATGTTTTTCCACTTACAGGCATCTCTTATCGTTTAGTATTGAGGCTACTAATCTTTTTTTTCTTATTGCCCATTGGTTATTCGAAATATAACCTGCGAAACCTTTCATGGTTAAAACACGTAGAAGTCCCTGCAAGACGATAACTTGAACACCATCGGAGTTTAAAACCGTCGTCGCATAATATGTAATGCAAGTGATTAATTTAGTAGTAGATTGATATGATCCGTATCTCAAATGTTTTTGCTATGCCCAGTTACAGACAGAGGGATGAGCTTTGCAAGACTTAATTTTTTAATACCAATACCAACTAATTAGGCCAGAAATTATTTAATACCTTACTTAGTTCTTGTATTTTCCTTCTAAGTGCGGAACTCGATTCCGTTTCTTGTTTCAAAGTTATTTTTAGAACAGCACCAGCAAAACCAACGTTCGATATTGCCACTTAAGCGCACCGTACACAAGGGCTTGCCATTTATTTTTTGCGAGGCCGGCAAGATGCGCAACACGTGATGAGCTACCTACTCTGTTCTAGGAACGGTCACACATGTCTTGTTAAAGTATTCAAATCGCCGGTTTTGCAATAAACGTACCCAGTACTATCCACCTATGAGATGCGGGCGCGCCAGTCTTTAATTGCTACGAGTTATGGAAAAGACATCTGCGTATTTATTTATATATGGTTTTTTTGTCATTGTCTTTGTATGAACCGACAGCTGTTCAAGCCACATATAGCTTTAGTTTATGGTTTCTTGAGAGATAATTATACCTATTGTTATATGCAAAATGTTATGGTATTTTTCTATATTTGGCAATCTAAAAGTAAATTAATTATAATAACATAGTACTTATACTATAATTACCATCTAATTTCACGATAATAAGGCGTGTATCAGCAAATATAATTCGTCATCATCATTTCCTAACGAGCGCCACAACGCCATTCTCATTCAACCACTTCCCGCCACACTCTTTATAACTTAAATTATCATATTTTCATTCCATAGTGCAGAAGAGCGTCCTAGTACACGGTTTAGTAAATATATTGATGTGTCTTCTCACTAGGAACAGCCCCAATAAAAGCCTCTGCTATCTAAACTAATGCTCTTAATCAAAGTCACTCAACAACCAAATGTAACTTGTATATAGAAATGAGGTCGAGTGTTGTCCTATAATTTACATATTGGTTAATCAGTGTATCTTACATGTAACTTATTCCTTAAAAAATGTCTATGAATAAAACTCCAATATTCAAAACGCGATTAAAATTATCTTCATTCAAATAAGATTAGCAGTTCTAGTTACAACCAGTTAAGTACTAGACGTTTTTCTAAAACTTGAAGTAAGTATGCAAAGAAACTAAGATATGCCGATTGCATTTTTGTCTTTAGAATAACATAACTCAAAATTATAAAAACCCCCGACAACAACTAGAAACTAACTTTCAAACGGCTGAACCAATTTTCTTCTATTATAATTTATAGCTAAGAACACTCGATCAAGCCCCACCTTTCCAACGAAAAAACTAAATTGAAATCAGTTCATTCGCTTAGGAGCTACGATGCCACAGACACATACACGGATACACGCGTCAAACTTATAACATCCCTCTTTTTGGGTCGGGGGTTAAAAATAATTATAGGCATCTGCCAACTTCATCGATTAAAAAAATGAAGCGGAAATAGTGGCAAAAATGTATCAGAACCGCAAAACAATTATAAACTAATAAGTTAACAGGTAATAGGTGAAGGATGATTAAAAAACTAGTTTTATGTGATACATCGCTCGTTGGGCTCGTCAAATTCCGGATAAAATTTAAAAATAGGCTTGTTTAAGTTTATTGATTAGATTTTTTTGAGTTTCAATAGTTACCTATTTAGATAATAATATGTGAACATGAAAACAGCGAACTTCTTGCAATAACAGATACCGAGCGGTTAAGTTAAATACTACGGCACTCCATATCATATCGATAATATATTATGCATAATTAGGGTTATTGGTTTAAAACGAAACGGTAGTTTTAATATCGATTGCAAATCCAATACTAATCTGCAGTACCAAACTGTAACGCATCTGTAACGGAATCGTTGAGGAAGTTAGTACATAATAATTCAATGAACGGTATATTATTTTTCGGAATATGTTCCAATATAAAAAGAATAACTTACATAAACTGTGATAATCCACTCGGTAGAGGCCCGATAAAAATACAAAGACAATACTTTTGTCCGTCTTAAGTGCTTTCTGGTAAAGATCCTTGGCATTAAGGCTCGTTGCTGTTATCAACACATTATTAAGACCACCTGGAAGGTAGGCTTAACACTTATCTGAGTTTTAAGAATCCATTCCGATTTTCTGAAAGGTATATTTTGGTCTTTGGGCGTAACGGCGCTATCTCCTTTCTTGTACCTACTTTAATGTGTTAGTCCATTTTGTAACCCAACTATGTTAGCCTAAAATGGGTACAAAAAAGTAGGTACATTGATATAGTCTAGAACTCTAGACTCTAGTCTCGGTACACCCTAGGTATATACACAAAACAGTTTAGAGTTTAGTCTACTAGAGATCACTACGTTTTATTAAACGTCCTGTCTTAAAATATTGCTATGAATTAGTATGGTTTACGCTTATGGTACCCTATATTGATGTTTTCGTTGGTTAACATAATACAAATCTTTTAAAAAAAACGAGTGTTTCGCACGCACACGTCCCAAGATTAAGGTCATCACCGCTATTGTTGTGTCATGCTATAAAAGATAATAATCATATCGTGTAGGTATTTTGGAGCAATTTGCCGAATGCCGCCCACGATCTCTTTAGATTTGAGGACTATGTACAGGCGTTCTACATAACAATTGAATAGCCTCAAAATTTGGAACCTGTTTAACGACTTGCAAGGCATGTTTGGTTCGCAGAACGTAGTAATTTTTGCTGCTATCTAGATTTTACAAAACAAGCTGTCAAATTCGAGACGACTTGTTTACTAAGGAATGTGTTTCTGCGATATAATCATTGTATAGAAGTATAGGTAAGATTTATGACATGAAGTAATTGTGCTGCTCAAATCTCCGTACCTAATAGGTGCCTATTATGCCAATTTAGCCACCAGGCGTCTTGTAGAGAAGGTTCTGTCTATAACTCTATAACATGCTTAAATATCTTTGGTTTTTGTGTTCTTTTCTTATCATATAGATTACAGGAACTACGGTGTGTAGGTATCTGTTTGGATTTTTTCATTTGTAGATTTTGGCTGAATAAAGGTTATTTATTTGTTTAAACAAACAAGTTAATTACTATCATGTGATCAACTTACCTAAACTTTTTTATATGTCCTATATATTTTTTGTAAAATATCAGATTTTTAAGTTAACGCTTTTTTAAACTCTTTCTTCAGCTTAAACCATCTATCGCCAATTTTATTAGTTCCAAAGGTTCCAATTTATTAATATCCTGGCTACGTAAATAGGTAGGTATGTCTTTAAGAGCGTTAACGCATGAGCCTGCTTGGCAAGTTTAGGTATTTACCCGAGGTTCTTTGTTTGTTTCCGTGAACGGACGTACCGAGTTCAGTTTAGTTTATAACAAACCGTTTTGATCCTAGACGATTTTCAAACGGATTATTTTTTCAATATTTTTAAGTATGTGGTGTTAGTTTGTCGTTTTTTTTAAAACAGTGATGTTTTTTAAAACAGTGTATTGTCTTTATAGATTAAGTACGAGTGAATAAAACTTATAATTGTAGTCAGTACTTAATACTAATCTTTTATATACTTGTGTAAGTATAAGAGAGTCTAGAAATTATACAAAATTCAACTTTCCTTATACATATTTACGAAAATATGGTTCCCTTATCATGCACAGTATAAATAATTACACCTACTATATTAATTTTCACATATATATTTATAAAGGCTGGTAAAATAAATGTGAAATCCGTCTAAAATTTAAAAAGTCTTAAATATTTAATTTGCAATATTATCGAAAATATAATGCAATGCTACTAATACTCATAAAGACATTGAGCAATTTTTCTTATTTATGGTCCTTTACAATCTTTTCAAATTTTATTGTTAGTACTAAATCGTACTTACCGTAAGCGCAAAACAATGGACAGTACAATGAAAGGGATTAACAGGTACAAAAATGCAGATGTTACACTTGAGTAGGTATTTATTCATCAAAAATAAGTGCACTGCTACGCGAGTCAGCTAGGGATACAAAAACAAAATAAGATAAAGTTTAAAACTGAAAGTACAAAAACCCACCAACTACTTTTAAAGACTTCACCGCAGATGATTGATTTATATTTGAATATGTATAAATCATTATATACATGTATTCGAAATTTTCATAGTAACTGCTATGATTTGATATCGAACTCGATCCATCTATTTCAAGTTTATTTTTTCTTGATATACATTTCTTTTTCATGTCTTGTGTAGGTAATACCAATTTCGATATACTTTTTGGGTTTTGTAGGTTATATCTCTTACATTCGTTTTGATTATGATAAGTCCTTTTATGACATATCAGAAAATTTTATGACATATGACAATATAGCCTCTAACATACGGAATGGTAAAGCTAAGCCAAAGAGAGATCTCATTTATCAAATTTTAATGTGCAGTTTGGCAGTAATAAGTGAATTGATGAGTCGATAAACAAACAAACACGCAACACAACACGTGACAGGTTGTGATGGCAATCAAGGTAGGGACGCCCCGCACACCCACACAATCCCTGGGCTAATCCGGTGCGGGATAGCGCGGGTGACGTGCGGGTGTGCAGAACGTCCCCCGCCTCATACCTCGATTGCCATCTCGACCTGTCACGTACTATACATAGCTGCCGAAAACTCAGTCCTCCCTTAGTTGGATAAAGAATTGTTTTATTCTAAAATAAAACCATCATAAAGATCCACGAGGGATGACCACGTGCAAATGATAGTAATTATCCTATTGTTTCAGGTGTTATGCTAGAGTGTACAATGTATACAACCAAAATCTAAATACAAAATACCGTACTAATGCTGTAAAAGACAATAAACTAATGCTATTATGCAAATGCAAAAAAAGAAATCATAATGGAATACAAGAAACCTCGCTAATGCCATAAAAGGACGATGAATCATCAAAATTTTATTTAGCGGCTAGGACAAATAGCAAGGGTATTGGCATATAGCATTGTCAGCCGGTAATAACTGTAAAACTATAAGCCTTTAAGAATATTTAATTCTGAAAAGTTATAATTTTAGTCAATAACTAATTATACAAAATTCAACTTTCTGTTTATTTAAAAAACATGGTTTTCCTTATCACAAACAGTATAATGAAACCTTGAGTATTGAGTTTTACAAATTTATAAAAGCTTTTGAAATAAATGTGACACCCATGTAAAATTTAAACAGTTAAAAATTTAATTTTTAGAAATTATTAAAAATATAGATCAATGCCACTGCTCTGATAGGCATTAATCTATTCTCTACCGAAATCGCGTTTTACTGTTAAATTGTTCCCTTTCAATGAAAGGGAACAATAGATGCAGCTATTTGCTCGAGGCAATACTTATTTATTAACTAGCTGATGCCCGAAGCTTCGCCCGCGTGGATTTAGGTTTCTAAAAATCCCGTGGGAACTTTTGATTTTCCAGGACAAAAGTAGCCTATCCGTAATAGCACGTCCCCGGGATGCAACGCATTTCTGTACCACGTAAAAACATCTAAACGGATGATCCTTTAAAAATCCCGAGGGATCACCAGAATTTAGGAATGCAATTCCTTACAGCATCATATACACAATTTAAAAACATACAAAAAGTTTTTATCTATCTTTAAGAAAAAATAGCGAGTATTAAAAATACCTAGTATTAAGAAGTGATAGTCGCACTACAATTTCAGGTAAATCGTAAATAATCCGATAACAATTGCTAAGCAAACAAGCGTTACGTCCGTTCTCGGAGAGGCCTCGGCCGGTACTGATTTCCTAGTTCAATTTACTATTGCTCGTTGCACGGTTTTGTAGTGTGTTTCAAGATTATTTTTTGGAAAAAAATATTAATTAAATTTAGATTTTTTTTTCTGTATATATTGACAATATGTTCTTCTTTAATGAGTACTTAGTTTTATTTATAAATGAAGATAAATAACCCACCTAAATGACAGTTTTATGTGTCTGTAGTTTTACGAAATTATGACTTTTTTGTTTGAATTTTTATAATGTAAAAAATGCCAAACGAAAGATTTGGTTCTGTCATCTTATTAGTTCAGGACCTTTTCTTTGGTAAATATAATTCTTTGTGAGAATCTACCAAGTAACTTTTGATGTAGTGAACGTCAAAGATGACACGAAATCCAAAATTCAGTAATAGTCTTTTGGTATTTTAGGCAATAAAAGATAAACTATGAATAAATTGCAAAATGTTGTCTGTCAATTTAATAAAACAGGAAATATTCTACAAAGTAGTATATAAATGTTTTACATAAATGCAGTGTTTAATAAAATATAGGGGGGCAAAATAGCTTAAGAATAGCTCATACCGGTTCAACACTCTTAACAACCGTTAACAAACCTTCATTTTAATGGTTTTAGCGTCTTATGTACTAAAGATCCTTTCGTCTTAGCTCTATACATAGAGCAGACTTGGCTTTCCTCTGACTTAAGATTCAGTTAAAACGAGACAGATGTATGACTTTCACATATATCTGTCTCGCTTTAACTCCAAGTATATATAGTTTGAGCAAACTCAAAGTAGGTAGGTACACTCTATAGATCTCAATTCTTAGCCTTAGAATGCATCGTCTCTTAATGCCAGGTGAGGTCGCATTTGAGGGCTGACTTGTACCTAACGGCATAAAAAAAACTTAACGACTATTAGAACATAACATAAATCGATCGCCGTCTTAGATACCGGATTTTTTTTCTGTTCAGCAAACCAAATTAGTTGGTGTTAGCCTTGAACACTTCGACAAACATATTTGGGTCATTAACCCTTGCCAAATCTGGTTGTGATTCACGCTGTGATCAAAGTAATAATAAAGCGTTGAACAGTTTTTGTAGCCGTTCTTTTAGAGACAAGAAGTAGCTAGGTAAGTACCTACCTATTCAATCGTTTTTTGCACGAAGCGGTGTCGAAATTATCCGGAAGGCTCTGTCTTTGGCCTTACATAATAATTTTATTTTACCGGTACCAAAACCTTCTGAGGATGCCCCCGAGCAATGTGGGATGCCTACTTGCACTATATTATTAAAGTAATTATTGTTTTAGTAGGTATAATACCTTTGAAATACGTAATAGATGCATGCCTAGATGTTAAAAGGATAATCCTACCAATTCTAGGCGCAGGCAACTGAATTAAATTAGGTAGGTATATTAGTTAGGTTAGGTTATCTACTTACTGTGTACATACCTAGATTATAAATAATTTGTTTGTCAGAGTAAGTAACTATGTCTGACTAGTTTCGAATCCGCCCGGAGTCCTTATTCATTGGGCGGCCTATGCTCGCGATCCGCAGTCTCTTGGGCGCAGAGGCCATTGAATAAGGATAATACCTTATAATTTCAGGCATACTCCGACAAAAAAGTGATTTAAACCGTCATACTTACATAGATAGAGGTAGGTACATTAAATTTGTATTAAATATCACTCACAATAGTTTAAACGCTAAAATGTCCACTTACTGGGTAGGTACATAGATATTAGCTTGGTCAACGCAAAAATCAGTAAATTGTGAAAGCTCTACGCGACAGGTCGAGATGGCAATGGTGGAACGGGATAGCACGGGTAACGTGCAAGTGTGCGGGGCGTCCCTCCGCCTCTTACCCCGATTGCCATCTATCTGTCGCGTACTATTTATTATAGGTAATAGGATAATGTAGTATAACTGCCTACTCATAAACTAGCTAGTAGGTAAATGTATGTGAACGGCGTTTACATATGCGAACGATGCTACGATAAACAATACACGACAAAAAATGTCCTTCCAAACGACCTTTCAACCGATCCTTTGCGGGCAGTGCGCTCCCGATGTACCGTGTGCTATCGGTACTTATGTTTATGGAAAAAAGCCTTCAACGGAATTTTATATGCCCTCCGTTCGGGCTTCGGAGCGGTTCTTCATAGCTGTCTTAAGGCTTGCTCACACACAACGCGTGACGGCATCGAGGCGCGAGTCACGATGGTAGCGTCTAATCGCCTTCTAAGTAACTGTAAGATGGGGTTCCAACTTCCATTGCGATGAGCGTGGCACATTTCACAAGAGAGTATAATTAAGTTATAACTGTAAATAAATTGATACTTTGTCAAGATCAAAGTACCGACTAGGAAAATCCAGTCTGAAAGAAAAATATGTTTTCCTAAAGTAAATATTGTTTTATGACACAGGCTTAACGTTTAATTTTGCTGAAACAATCATCACAAGTAAAACTTAGTAATAGGCAAGAGTTAATATTGAAATTGCTTTCTCAATATCATATTATATTCACACGTGCGTAGTAGCTGTGTTTCTGCATTCGCTCTCTGCAGCGTGACGTGTTTCAGACAGTTCCTTGTATTATGAATATATTATAACCTAACATGTATCAGTGAAAGAATTTTCGAAAAATCAGTGGAGTAGTTTCGGATATTACCACCTTCATCCAAACTTATAATATTAGTGTAGACTGGACACGCGTACGAGCGTTTTCACTGTGACGTCCTACATGCCCTGCCATTGCCATCGTGCGTCGTTGCCTCCACGCGTTTTGTATGTTTCAGACTTTACATTTTTAAAGCGTTAAATGCTAACAGCGTCCGATAACCCCGAGCGCAAGGACATGCTAGTCCGCCCGCCGCTTCTCGTTAGTTTTTTTCTTGTAGTCTGTTTTATCGTCTCGTTATACAGACATTGTAGGCACGCCTGGAATAATCGATATGCTGGTAAAAGCTTGATATCTGGTTATAAAGGATGTCTAAATGAAGTTAATGGCTCATACCTAACTATTTAATTTACGATACTCTAGCCAGGCTGAGTTACGAGTAGTAGGATAAAGAATATCGAATATGCTCATAATACTTAGTAGGTGCCAACTGCCAATGTATCCTTCCGAGTTTCTTGCGGGTTCTTCTCGGTAGGAAAGGCACTCCGAACCAGTGGTAGATGCTCTTCACGATTTAAAAGTCTAATTGAATAAAAATATTTTGAATTTGAATTTGTATTGTAAGCGCGTCACTCACACGACCAAGAATCGAGGCAGCAATTCGGCGCGTGCGTTCATCGTAGCGTAAGTACCTAGTAGCCTCCTTTAAATGTTCTTAGGTTTACCTAGAAAGCCAAAGTGGCACTCTCACGGGCAAGGCGGTGTCAATGCGAAGGCTCGTCTCTTCTTGGTTCGGATGATGAGGTGTTCTGAGGATTTATAGAGCGCACTTTAACTTATCTTCGACTTAAGACACTGTTAAAACGAGACAGCGTTATATCACGGGCATAAATCTATTTCGTTTTAACTGAAACTTAAGTCTGAGCAAAGCCAAAGTACCTACGTACTATGCTCTAATATAGATCTCAGCCTCAGTAGAGAACTTAGATACAACACTGTTAAGTAGAGAATTGTGCAATAGTTTATTGAGGTATACTTTTGTTATATATTAACCAATTTGGCATTTAAAAACAAAACATTTCGCCAATGATTAATGCGTCGATAATTACTCTGAGTTTAGGTACATACCTACCTACCTATTTATTACAACCGCAGAATGCGTTTAGCGCATTAACTTATCATATCGCTGTTACGACATCATTATTGTTAGAATGATTTTGCTATACCTACGTATCTAATAATGAGACATAACCAAATTGCAATGTCAATTATGAGTAACGGTAAGCTAATGTTACGATTAGTAGATAGAATTAGAAACATGGGATCATTTAAGGGGCGGATCAACAAATTCCTGAAAAGTCAGCAACGCATTGGCGGTTCATCTGGTGCTGCAAAAATGTTCATGGGCGGCGGCAATCACTTAACACCAGAGTGACCCGCTTGCTCACTATTTAAGTCCGTATTTTTTTAACATAGGTACGTACGTACTGTACCCCTACACCCTAAAAAAATAAGCAATAGGTAGGTATATTTTTAAGGATTAAATAAAAAAAATGCCTAAATAATAATTTTATCCTAATCTCAAAATTTTGGTGTAACATATTTATGTGATACCTACTAGTTTATATAACTGTTCAATAAACCTACAGCTTTACATAATGTTTCTAAATAAAATGGCTGCTTAAAACCAAGGCGACTCCAAAAATGTTCTGTTTTTACATTTGAATAGATAGGTAGCTAGGAACTAAAGAAAACTGTTTAATATTGTTTAATACTAAAGAAAATTGTAGGTACTAACATATTATAAACATGTTTTAAATACTAGGTTCTATTTGAACACTATTATAGACTTTATATTTAGACGTATAAGTACTAATTCTATTAGTGTATGGCCGTGGAGTGTACCTAGAATCACTAATTATTGCCAAAAACCGATGCGAAGAAGGCAGGCTCTGTAATGGCCAAATAATGAGCGCTCGCATTCAAGGTTAGCATACAGTTTCTCGGCAGGAAACGGCAAGTAACTGAATAGATATGGACATGGTAATTACTCGGCCTTGACTTACCGTTTTAGAATAAAAACCGCACTATTTAAATAGAGCTCGTTAACAATGACTTCAATGCTGTGTGCTGTGTATGGTTATCTCTATTGCTTGCAATGATTATTTGAATTCTTAATCAAGTAGCTAAAATTAAAATAATTTTACTACCTATGAAGAAACTTGTGTATCCGTTACCAACACAATATTTATGGAACACCTATTAAGACCTTGCTATTTATATTGGGTAAGTACCTACTAGGTAGGTAACTACCTATTTCAAATCGCCTTTTCCATAAGTAAGTACTAAACTACCTACCTAGGAACTTGTTTCATATAGAATACATATTTGATATTTTACATCAAAGACAGTTCTTTTTAACCCCCGACCCAAGAAGAGAGGTGTTATAAGTTTGACGTGTGTATCTGTCTGTGGCATCGTGTCTCCTAAACTAATGAACCGATTTTAATTTAGTTTTTTTTTTTGTTTGAAAAGTGGCTTGATCGAGAGTGTTCTTAGCTATAATGCAAGAAAATCGGTTCAGCCGTTTGAAAGTTATCAGCTCTTTTCTAGTTACTGTAACCTTCACTCGTCGGGGGTGTTACAAATTTTTAATTTACACTTGTACTTAGATAGGTACGACTATAGTATTCAACGTGACAGGTCGACGTGACAATCATGGTGGGGACGCCCCGTCTCATTATATCGATTACCATCATGTTGACCTGTCGCGAACTATAGGTAAGATTAGGATGACAGGCATTTAGGGGGCATTTTCAGTGTATATTCCTACAACATTGTATTAATTTTAATATTTGCAAACATTTTAAATGCTATGAATTCTTTTAAAAACTCTAAGCTTTCAAAAATCTCATAATCGTAAATACCGTGCTGTATGGACGGTTTTCAAAATCGTTGGTGTTGTCACGCCCGGCTGCACAGACGCATACAATTACGGGTTCTGAACAAAAAAGAAGACTCGACAATGCAGGCATCGTCCTTGGGTCCCTAACAAAAGCCGAGAAAGGGCAAAGGAACTCGTTTTGACCAACCTTGGGACTTTCACTGACTACCTACGCATATTTCGCTGTTACTATAAGATTTAAAGTTAAATTACTTCCTTCCTCATCGTTAAATAGAATATACATAGTTAGTATAGAGGTAGAGTATGGTTGGTAAATTGAAAACTAATTGACGGTCAAAATCGGTAGGTAAACCATAAAAATACTAAAGAGCTGTGCAGTTAAAAAAACAGGAAGTAAGTATTTGTTCCATGGTGAATAATGATAAAATTTCCGCAGCATCAATGGGTAACAGATTTAGGTCGAGATTGAATTTGTCACTTTGTTGGCAGTCACTTTGTTAATTATAATAATGCGACACGAACACACACATTCAACAGTGTTGTAGGTGTGTATGTGTGTGCAGAGGCAAGTAACTTATTAGTAATCTGTGGCGGAGGCGAGTGTTACCGTTATGGAGGCACATACCAGTGACGTCAACGAGGCCTTACGCCTGCGACGCTACTCGAATACTTTATAATCATACATCTACAAGAATAGTTATCTACTAAGTTCTTATTCTGAATCAAACTATTGATTTTTTTCTGCTATTCTTTACACAGAATATTTCACTCACAAGAATGAAAAACTAACTACGACCGTTTCTCTGTTTCAGATCGCGACGTATTTGGCGAGAATAATGGAGCAAAAAATACACAAGAACGACGAAATAAGGAACCCAGACGATTCATATCATCAATACTAGGTGGCGAAATACCTTATGGCAGCCACAGAGGACATGTTCTTACACAAGCTGAAAGAAAACAGTATTTACCCGTTGTTGCTGAAGACAAAAAGACTGAAGACAAACCGCTTATAAAAGAAGAAAAGGATTTAATAGAGAACGAGCCAGTAGTCCTACCATCCAGAAATTCGCCATCGCCCGAATCCGCTCCTTCTCCAGGGATTGATAGCAACGTAACTTGTCAAAAAGTATCTGTGATACAGAGAACGCCTTCACAGTCGCAATTTCGAGACAGTAAAAAAGAACTATCCGATGTAACCATTCCAGCTACACTACCTGCTTCGGAACCTGAACAAGATCAGCCTATCGACTACGCTATTGCAAAAAAGAGAGGAGAATCTGAAGACGAGGAAACGGAAAAGAAGATAAGAGAACAGAGGCGGACTAGTAGCTCTAAAATTGCTAATGGAATTTTGGCAAGGCCTTTATTAGTTTTAAGAAATCGTCCTGGCAGTAAAATTCCCGGTATTTTATGTGCTGCTGCCGGTCATGGACGTTCTACTGGAGGAAATGGTTCGAATTGCAATTCGCAAAGTAGTGGTGGCTCTGGAAATTTTAGCTCTGGCGCAGGAAGTGCTGCTCCGTCATCCGGTGGGGGTGGGGCCCTAGGAGGTGGCTCAGGTAGTGGTGGTAACGGCCGAGATGGACGATCGAACTATGGACCTAACAGTCCTCCAACTGGTAGCCTTCCGCCATTTTACGAAACCTTAGGACCATCCACTAAAAGTGGCCAAAACACATTCAATGCCAATGGTAACTTCACTAACGAATTTAACATTATAAATGGGTTCAACATGGATTGTGAAAACAATGAAAATCCAAACACCAATTTTCCTGAACAAAGTAAGCAATATTCGTTAATGCAAAATGCACATTATGGTTTAGCTCTTAAAGACGAAGAAATTGATTATGAAAACAAACTAGAAAATTTAAGTGCCATTGGGTATGGCAGCAACTTTGATGACTCGATGGTTGTAGATATGGGAGAAGATGTGATAGATAATAACCAATTTTATACTACTTTAACTTTCCCACCAAATGAAGCAATTTTAGGAAATCTTTCAGACTCAACAGAAGATTTTGCAAGTTTCCTTAATAATCAGGTGGAATCAATAACCGATTCAGAACTAAGAGAATCTTCGTCAATCACACCTGACTCCGTACATAATGCCGTTGATATAGAATCTTTGGCAGAGCAAGTAAATTTAAGCCGACAGTATTATGAGAAAGCTAACTACATCGCCTTTGCTAGCCAAGAACAGGGTTCAACTTACAATTTTGCAAAGGAACGGCCTGATTTATTAATGCAGCTTAATCCAGCGCTCCTTCAAAATGAAGGTCAAATGCAGCAACTACAAATACATGTTCAACTACAACAGAGACAGCAAATCTTGTCACCGGGATTTCCATTCACTAATCCGTCTTTGGACCTCGACTCCCCAACTGGTGTTTCATTGCCGTCTCCGGGTGGAAACAATTCTCTGGACAGCAGTCACATCGAGAACTCTGCTCTCAGCCCTGCTGCCGCTGTAAGTCTCAAGAAAGGCTCTGTCGCCGATAGCAAAATACAAATCTTGCAACAAAGGGTAAGCATTACTTGATTTTAAGGCGAAGCTTAAATTCTTTTTCTTTCATCGTCATCAAAACCGAATTGAATACAGCATTGATGACATTTAAGATTGAAATCACGAACCGTTATTAAATAACGCTGAGCCTGAATCAACTTATGCTTCAACCTACTTGCATTATAACTGTAATGTTTTTTTTAAAATATTTATTTATAGTATTATTTGATAACATAATATAAAAGGACAGCTGTAATTGATTACGCTCAGCTTTAAACATTTAAAATTTAATCAAGATTTTCTTGACTAAAAAGAAAATGTAGCTGTCCTTAATCAAAATAAATACTTTATAATATTTCAATTCTTTTGTTACAGTTGGGCCTACCAGCAGAGCTCCCTTTAGAGTTTATCAACGGTGGGCATGGTGTCAAAAACCCTTTAGCTACCGAAGCAAACGCTAGACAAAGAGAAGAAGAAAAAAATAAGCAAGTGCTAGTAAGCGAAGATGACCCAACAAAATTTGTATGTAGAATTTGTACGAAGAACTTCAGCTTACAAAGACTTTTGAATAGACATATGAAATGCCACTCTGATGTGAAACGATACCTTTGTACATTCTGTGGCAAGGGTTTTAATGACACATTCGACCTCAAGAGACATACTAGAACACACACCGGCGTCCGACCTTACAAGTGCAACTTGTGCGAAAAATCATTTACCCAAAGATGCTCCTTAGAATCCCACTGTTTGAAGGTTCACGGAGTCCAACACACCTACGCTTATAAGGAAAGAAGGACTAAGGTGAATAATTCATTCAATTACATCGAACTTAGCTCTCTATTTAATAAAACTTTATAAATTACAACGCCATCTATATCTACCTTACAAATTTTAAAAAAACCGCCCGCAGCATGTGGACGGCGCGCGGCGGTTGACGGATTATGAAGACAAAATGTATGGCGGTCTATAGAAAGAATTACAACAAGCGCCCCGTTTCATTCTATAGAATAGATAGAGCGCCCATACACTTTGTCTTCACACAGTGTATTGCACATTATAATATGTCTTCCCAGGGCTCCGGTCTCGTCTTTATGCCTGGGGTGCTTGCTTTATCAATTCCCTTACAGTTACTTATAAGTTAAAATGCATTTCTAAGTACATAAATAGTAAAATAAGACAAATTAGAAATCATTACTTATAACAAGTTAATTTTAAAACAGGAAAATAGTTGTATTAATGTATTTGAGTGACCCAATACTTATAGTGCCGAATTTTTTACAGATGTACGTTTGCGAAGAATGCGGTCACACTACATCGGAACCTGAAGAACATTATATGCATCTCAAAAAGCAACACCCTTACTCCCCTGCGCTGTTGAAGTTCTACGATAAGAGACATTTTAAATTTACGAATGCAACTTTCGCCAATCAGCTTCTGGGCCAGCTGCCTATGCCAGTCCATAATTAAGGTTTATGATATTGAAAACCAATTTTGTACCATTATTGATACGTACTTACTAATTTATTACCTACTACATTTAAAGTTTTGGTACAAAATTGGAATAATATGAAATACGAATTTATTCCGTCCGTTTTTAAGGAATCGATATAACTTAGAAGAACTTTTAAGACCCCAGTGCATGCACTAATTTGTCGAGTGCAATTACACTGAAAAAGCTCGGTTTGACACTGTCTTCCAAAATATGGGTATAATGAATTTTGTAACTATTTCGCTGATTAGTTTCAAATGAGGAACAATATCAACCTCTTGTTCCATTTCAAAATACCTTAATTTTTTAACAGTCAGGGGAAATCCATTAGCCTTGGTGAAAGGCATGACTGCAATTAAAAAAATCAAAGTATCGGGTATTATGTGCAATCTTTGGTGATGGTACGGGATTATTAATAAGTTTAGTTGTAGTGTAAATTTTAACAATTAGTTGTAAGTACATTTCTAATATTATTGAAATTATATAGCAAGTTTCATTTCAATTCAGCGTAAATTAGATCGGATGATTATTTCGGATGGTGCTAAACGCAAGTACAGTACTACCACTTTCATATGTTACGCCGATGTACCTGCGCAGAAACCTTATTTTGAAATGCGCGAAAATATCTCTCAGCCAATCGTAGCGCGCGTTCATCCACTATTGGTTGTTGCTTAAGCGCCATGTTTTATACGCGCGAATTATGAGCGAGATAGCACGAGTCTCTGTTGGTCTTATGTTTAAAATCAAGGTTTAAGCAAGCCAAGCATTAAGGTTTCATTGATGCACATTCGGTTTAAGTTGGCGTCAGGTTGCGCTTTTCTGCGCAAACGAATTTTGCCAATTCGACGTATAAAAGTGGTAGTAGGTACTGTATTACAATTGTCGCTGACTTGAAGCGAAGCTGTTATGATTCGGATGACACTCTTTGTCCAAATCATAAACCTGCGTCAATGCCAATCAGGCCTTGATCGTAACTCCAGGATAAGGAATCTCTTTTCCTCGTTTAGTGATATTAGTTTCTAATCGTCTCACAAAATATTAACACAAAAATAATGTCACAAGTTTTGTGTTATGTATGTACTTAATGTTATGTTTTGTTCTTTGTTGGTACTTATTAATGTAACAAAATTATAAAAATCTTGTACGTGAGAACACACATTAGTCTCACGATAAGTCGTACCAAGTTTAAATGCATTTCTAGATTTATTTATATTATTTAAACGAAAGGATCGATTCGATACAGACCGTGCTGTGAGTGTGTATGAGAATTGTATTATCTTACTGTGTAATTAAGTTATTAAATGTGTTGATTGTTACAGCATAATGAAACATCGAGATAAATATTGTAAATCAAATGATTGATAGTGAAAGTTTTATCTGACATTATTATGCTCAATTTTGGTACATTTGCGCTTTCACAGCGAAGCTTGTGGATATAAAAATTGTAAATATGTCTAAATTTAGTAAGTAGTAGTAAAAATTGAAAATAATTATTTCTAAATATTTTAGTAATAAATAATAATTAGTGTTTATGAGATTTTAAAAAGATACAATTGTTGAAATATTTTGTACGATTTGGTAAGTTTTGATAGATCTGAACACTATTAATATATTGGCTTATCATACGGTTTTGCCCCAATATATTATTGTGATAGCGCAATGCCTTGGTAACACCTACTTCTTTTGCATTTATTAGCATTTTGATCCCATTGTCAAGTTGTTGTTTCATATTTTTTTTGGAAACACTCTTGTTATTCTGTACTGATAAGCAATATATCAAGGTTTAAACATTAGCATTTGTTTCATTATAAACCTCTAAAGTCTAACCTTAACCCTAGGTAAGTATATTTTAAAATTGGTTACAAAACTACAGACTATGATCCTACATGCCAAAGAATAAATCCACTGCCACCTACCTTAGTACTACTAACTGGCAAGCTGCAATCGTAACTATTGCTGCTAGTTAAAAACTAAGTACCCGCTTTACATGCACATGGCGTCAGCTCCCGAAGATAGGTACGTACCTAATAAGTAGGTGCCATCAACGCCATTTTTAGGGTACCGTATCTCTTGAGAAAAAAAGGAACTCTTATAAGATCACTTTGTTGTCTGTCTGTTGTGTCCGTCAAGGAGTCAAGTTTTTATTTATTTTTGAAGGTGATAATATGGATCTTACTGGTTATACAGAAGCAATAGTATATCACATCTCTTGTTTAGGCGATATTCACAAGGAAAAGATAATAAATTTATAAATAACAAGAAAAAACCTTTTTTTTTTTTAATAATAATCTTATAATCATTGAACAACAAAATGAAAGCTATATCATTAGTTCGTCTTAGTTTGTAATTTGTATAATATGACATCGTAGCTTGCGTAAAACTATCATTTTGCATGAAAAACATTCGCAAGCCATTTCAATGTCCCTTACAGTTTAAATTCTTAAACTAATATTTTATTTTATTGTGCAAACAATGCGTTTTTCTGTACAAAGGAACAAGACAATTATGATAACTAAATAACTGTTCATGTATTATAAGTACATACTCATTCAGAATCACTCTAATTTATGTCAACAGTTAAATACAACAACGTTATACTAATTAAAAGCCACTCCTTTGTACCATCTTTGATCTTGTTTACATCACAATTTTCAATCGAATTTGTCTTCAGAACAACCTTACTCTATAGTTAGTCTATACGAATGAAAGCTAAATTGTAGCTACGTCTATTACATGTATTAGAGCCGATATTCAATCACCTAATAATACTTATTAAGGTAGGTATCCGAGGAATGAATTTGACAGGACAGTTCGCGTATTGCAAATCTGGATTCATTGATTAAAGTTTATTTGGTGACTGAAAAATCCGTCCTTAATAGAATAATTGTTTCAAGTATTTCAAAATAAACATTTCATTATAACCTCTACTATACGACTAATTAATTCTGTTTTACACATTCTCTAAGCTGGAATGACAAGTCTAAATGTATTGCTATTCCTTTCATAATGATCCCTGTGGAAAAGGATAGCACTAGATTTAGACCTTAGTCAGTTTAGTTTAGATTGTGCATGACAGAATTAGTCAATCTATTTAGGAAATACTGTATAAGCTCCAAATATATATGTATCTTGTAATAAAGTGAAAAATAGAATAAACAATTTTACAACCTTTTGATAACTGAGGAATATATTTGACAGTTGACACTAAACAAAAATTGTCAAACCTGTTAAAGATTATTTAGATAGACCATATTCAACATTTCGCACTAAAAAGCATATATTATCGTACGAAATGCAATTTTTCAGTACTTAAAAATACGTAATCGGTGAATACAAGAAAGGATTGCGTACAATACATACGAGTATGGCTCGTGCAATATGCGATCATCTTTAATTGTTGCGTATCTTCGCTAGAAAAAACAGCTAGTAATTTCATACAAACTTTGTTTACTCTATAAAAGGATTGTACTGTTTAAAATTTAAATGAGCACTCCCTTTCTATCTCGCCGCAGGTTGAAGTTAATGTTTGGATTTGCACTTGACGGGGATTCTGGTTTTGATGGCGTATCACTCTGTTTGATACGTTTATCCTTTCCCATTTGAGCGACCTGTAATAAAATATGTAAAAACAATTTGGAAATGAAAATATTCCTCTCGGAATCGGGGTCCAAATATGGTAGTTCTCTTACCTATAATAGCGAATGGTGATACCTGTCCAGCATAACAGTAACTACCCACACAAAAAGGACTATGTTCCTAGTTCAAGTTATGTATTAGGTTTAACCACAGAGTAAGTATATGATATTATATACAGAAGTTCGTTGAAGTCGTTTAGACAGAGCAATTGTGCTTCAAGTAGGAGACGAAGGATTAACAGTCAGTTCAGTATTGAGTGAACATGCATATCACAAATTTCGTCATTGGCAGTAAGCGATACTATGGCTTAGCAGTCAGAGCGTCGGGCGCGAACCCAGAAGACGCAGGTTCGAATCCTGCCGGTTTCGCAATTTTTGATATGTATTTAAAAATTATTTTGAAGGAGTAATCTTCGTAGTTATAACGCTGTCTCTATTTAATGGTATCTTAAGTCTGAGTAAAGTCAAAGTGTACGCTATAGTTCTCAGCCTAATTGCGGAAAAGAAACCAAGAAGAAAAGAAGAAGAAGAAGATGAAGGCAGTTACTCACGGCGTCGTCGATGGTCTTGAACTGCCAGTTCCAGTGCACGCGGTAGAGGAACGGGCGATGGTCGAAGCGGTTGTCGTCGGGGCTATAAGACTCCGCGTGGTACGATGGCGTGAGGACGGTCATTTTGTGCCGGTTTATCGCGTAACAGCGGAAGAAGTGCTTCACTTTTTCTGCCACCTGGAATTTAATTATGTATAAGATCAATAGAACGCCCTTGCCTCAGCTGATATGAAAAGGGGAACCGGAATGAGGAAGGCTGAATACTGGGTATGGGCATTCTCATTAGGAAAGGCATCCCACAGTAGAGGTTCACTGAAGATGGAGACAGATGTAATGATTTTTCAAAATTTTCAAAATTTTGAAAATAGAGATTTTTTAAAATGTCAATAACATTCTTTAGCAATTAGTCTGTGCTCTAGTCCGATCCACCAGAAAAATACGGATGTTAAGTGCCTACCTACTACTGTTATTTCGAAGGTTTTTTCTAATATTTTACAGTACCAGCCAAACTCATTTGTGTGATTTCATAAGTGCCACACCATGTGCCACTGTCTGAATTAAAAATCTGTGTCTCAATTCAGTTCAAAATGTTAACTGTTCATACCACTAGTTCAGTTTATTACAAGGGTATATTTACCTCTTGCGGTGTGCACTTGTTATTCCACTGGTGCACCAGTTTCTGGAACATGCTGAACGGTCCGCAATTGTACGTCTTCCTCAGTCGACCGAACTCCGACAGTTCAGCGTAAGTCATTCCCATATCTTGTTCATCTGTCTGCGTTATTTGACCATCGGACAATGGTTCTAGTTCCGCTGTCGGTGGCGCTTGGAGTATTTCAGAGAGAGATGGCAAGAAAAACCTGTACAAAGAAAAAACCAATAATATCGTCTATCTACACATTTAAATAAATGTCAATTGTCAATTTAAATAAATGAACCTCAGCGCTAAATATTTGTTGGATAAAACATAAGATCAACGTCTCGAATATAAAACTGCGGGTACCCGACATCTGTACCTCGATGCATCGGATGCGCGACTACTTTGGTCACATTGCTAGGAAAAACGCGAGTAGGGTCGAGAAACTTAAAAAAAGATTCCGACGAATTGAGAACCTCCTCCTTTTTGGAAGTCGGTTAAAAATCGGAGGAAATAGACCCCGCGCACGTAGCTCGCGACGTTGGTCTATCTCGAAAAGAAATGGTCGACAGTCAACACACTCTTCTGCAATGCTGTTCGTATGGCCTCCAATAAAAAAAAATGGCGCAACATCGCGAATATGTCGAGGGAGCCACGATTCTCAAAGTTGAGGAACTGATGCAAGAAGAATACGTGAAACTTTTAATTCTTTCAAATACAATTTTTAAAGACTTATAAAGAAGACTGCTTTGCTTTTCCAAACAAAAAAACCTCCCCTAAAGGTACCTACTTGTAACGCAAGCTCGATCTTGTAAAAAGTTTTTTTCTAGTTATTTTCGCATTTCGAATATTTTTGTTGGTTTATGATGCGTTGCGTGTATGCGAGTCACGAAGTTGGTAACTTGCCGATACTTTTCTTGAATCGAAACGCCCAGTAGGTATAGAATATTTTTTACAAACTATTGAATTTACACTAACTATTGAATATACATTGCAAACTTACCGGCTTTTAGCGTACTGCAGGAAGGACTTTAAGTCCGTCTTAGATACCCCTCCAATAGGGTTAACATCGGCGCTGGAGCAATCGTACTTGGTCATATACCCTCTAAGCGCTTCGTCTACGTTCGAAGAGCCCAGTACTAGCAGACCACCCGGCCTTCCTCGGACCCATAGCATTAGTTGCGCGAATAGATACGATAGAACCATTCGAAGGCGAGCCTGTGAAGCCAAAAGATACTTTTAAAGCTTTATATTCATTTGGTCACGTGACCCGAGAAATATAAACGCGATGGCGCGTCCCTTCGACAACACTAGCATAATTCTTATCTCTAATGAGAGTGAAAGTGACAGAGAGATAAGGGTTTACGCGTTAGAAAGAAAGGCGTTTATGGGGAAGTAGGTGGGTATCTCACTACCCATATTATAAATGCGAAAGTGTAAATGTTTTTTGGTTTGTTCTTCAATCACGCTGCAATAGAACAATGGATCGACGTGATTTGTTATATGGACATGGTTAAAAATCTGAAAGTAACATCGGCTTCTTTTATCCCGTATAAACAAAAAGTTCCCACGGGATTTTAAAAATCTAAATCCGCGCGGATGAAGGCACGGACATCAGCTAAGTAATATAATCGAGGTACGTTTTACTCACCTGAATATTCTGTAAGGCGAGATTTTGTCGAGGACAGCCGCCCTTACTCCTAAACTTCGGCACTAGTCCAGTAGCAGTAGTGAATATGCCTATCACGGCGCTCACGGCCGAATCTATCACTATTGGAAAGTGATAACTACCTATTTCACTCGCAAGCTGCAAACATATTCATACTTAGCCTACTGGACGCACACAGGAGGGACACAGTATTGGGATCATGCCTATGTTAAGAATAAACTATTTCTTTGTAATTATTAAATAGAGGGTAATAAAAACTACCAAGCAATAAACTGGTCTAAAGTGTATCGCTCACAGAGCCAATAGCTGAAGCGGGCATCTAGAACGCTTAGGAGGCGCTCTTCTTCCTGCTATTCTTCAATACTGACTACGAAAATTGAGAGCACAACGAAGCGTCACCAAGAGCGTCGAGAAAAGGGCATGCGTATTTAGAAAAAGTTAAAAACCGATTTCAAACAAATAAGCCCTTGTCTTGTGTTGTGATATTGGCTCTGATTCTATTGGCAACGAAATTTTAGAGTATTCGCATCCTCTACTTATTAATGTATTATGAAAAGGACAGATACGATTTGACAGTTTTAAATTTAATTTAGATTTATTAAATTCAAACCTTGTGACTTTAGCTGCCAGTCGCGGTAGAGTGTATCAAAATTTAGAATCTTTGAATGTAAAATTCATGTTCCGTCCTTTTTAGCAATATTAAAAGGAGGAGGATGCAGATACTCCAAATTTAGTTTGGAGAAAGACAACAGAATCGGCGCCAATGTACCTATTTCTTATTTTCTTTAAAAAAACGGTTCACCTGAGAGGCCCGTTGCTTAGTCTCCTGGCTGGAGTTTTCTGTCGCCATGTAACACGTGACGAGAAGCCTATTACAAAGCTCCATCGGGTCGGACGGGGTATAATCCGATTGACAGAGGATCTTTCGAACGTCATATAGAACTTGACTCTCTAAAAATAAATAATACCATGTGGTGTGTATCTGTATCATCATCATAATCTACTCATACTCATTACTGAGCACGTGTCTCCTCTCAGAATGAGAGGCGTTTGGCCATAGTCTACCACGCTGGTGAAGTGCAGATTGGCAGACTTCACACACCTTTAGGAATGTTATGGAGAACTCTCAGGCTTACAAGTTTTCTCATGATGTTTTCCTTCACCATAAAAGCAAGTGATCTTTCTTCTCTCTGTGCTAGTTTCCGCACTTAAACATTGCCAACTATTGTGTTTTGGTAAAGTAAGTGATATCTAATTGCTGTAATCCGTACAATTATAGTCACCATAATATTATATTTATTTTTAGAATTTTTAAACGCCCTTTAAGCCCCGGATCGTTTAAGTCCGGCTTAGTGACTAAAATGTGTATAAATAAAAGATTACCTCCTTTCTGTACAGCTTCACATATTTGCGTGCACATTGAGAAAACAATACACGCTGTGCTAGTAGAGTCCACACCCCCACTGAGGGGAAGGAAGAAACCACCCTGGCCTGATCTCCGTAGGTAGTCCCATAACCAACATGCTGGACCTAAAATTACATTGAATTCAAATCTTCAGTCATATAAAGAAGTAATTCAGACTCAAATAGTACTATTTTACACAAGAACCAACAAGCTTAATTCGCTATAATCCGTTAAAGCAGATAAATTACAGATTTATCTGTTACAGCGTGCAATATGCGACATGCACCGCCCGCCTTGACCCTGGACTCCCTGGACATGACTGTGTATCATGGACTTCCTGCTTTCATCCAACAGTACTTACCTACTTGAAATCAAAATTATTGTGACCATCGCACTAAACCGAATCAGAATGGAGAGTTACTCGTAATAGCGCATGTTGATTATTTGGAGAAACAACCGAATCCAAAACCAATAAAACTTTTTAAATGCTTACCTAATTCTATTTCTTCTTCTGGTGTCAAATATTTCCATTCTATCGGTGGGCTAAAAGTAAGATGAACGTCTTCGTCATCGGAAAGCGCAAAATCCACGAAAATTCGGGGAAACGGTGGATTTGAGGCAGCCATATGGCTTCTGGAGCGGATTTTTGTACGATAAGAGCGTATATCTTCTAAATCTATTGTGGCGGTTATCACTTCCTGAAATTGGTATGACAGTTAGTTGGATAAGGCTTCGATCTCAGCTTAAGTTAAGCTTTGACTTGAATTGAGAATGAATGAGGGATCATTACAGAACACAGACAATTCGAAGACAGAACAGAATAAACTCCGTCATTCAACAGTAATTTAAAGCAGGCATGACTTTCAGCAATGAGTTCAACATTGAAGAAATTACTTGAGAAGTCAATAACTCACAACATCGTGCAGTGCAAACTGCAGCCCCCGACTCACAACCTCTCCATTCACTGCCACACAGGAGCAACCGTTAAAATATATCCTTTGTCCATCGCAGCCCCGCAAGTTGCTGAACAAATACGCGCCTCCGCTCTTAAATGTAGCGCTTTTAACTAAATTTACGGTAACGTACGCTTTACGTAGTTCCATGTAACTGCCGGAGCCGTTAGATATTATTTCTACTCCATCGAGGCTCATAGGGATATGCCGACTGTAAAGAAACAAATTCAGATTTAAATCCATACTTCCATACTATAATATTATAAATGCGAAAGTGTGTCTGTCTGTCTGTCTGTTACCTTTTCACGGCCCAACAAAATCAAACAGTTCCCGCGAGATTCCTAAAGACCCATCCGCTTAACCGATTTGTATATTTGGTACCGAGGTAGCTTGCGTCCCTGTAATTGACATGGGCAACTTTTTATCCCGGAAAATCAAACAGTTCCCACGGGATCTTTGAAATCCTAAAGCCACGCGGACTTAGTCACGGGCGTCCTCTAGTGTAACATAATTACTGCATAACTAAAAATTGAACGTTACGTTATATTGTAGATATACCTTTGTGGATTCCATAACTCTTCACAGATTTCGAAGCCAATACACGTATCTCTGGTGGAAATAACTGCGTCCCCTATTGGGACTGTCGTCTGATTAGTAATTGCCGTAATCATTCTTGGTAAATAATATTCTTCAACTTGACGTTCCTGTAACAAAGCGACTGTAGTCAAACTTTCGGATTAAGCTTGATAGGTTATCCTGCCTACCTAAGGGCCTTTTCACAATACTTGCGGTACGACATTGCAAGAACGACGTTCGCATCTCCATGTGATTCTCATGCAAATTCCCAGTGCATTGTACGTTGTCGTAGACTTTCACAGTATTGTGAAAGGGCCCTAAGTCTACTTACTTTTGTCCAACAGGAAAACCATCGCGTCTCTCTGTAGTTACCGTTTTCACACAAAACCATCTTTGGTCTGATCAGGAGAATATTCTTATTGAGGAAAGCTACTCGGCAATTGTAAGAAACATTTCTGTGTTGCACTGGCATTCCAACATCTATAAGAATATCTTTACATGTTGGTGATTTTAGTAGTTCCGCCAACACTTGCCAGCTGTGAAGATATGTGTCTGGTTCGTGGAAGTGATCTTCACAACTATATCCGCTACAAAAAGAATTTTACTTTCAGAATATAAATAGCTTTATAATAGGGTGTGTATCAAGTTCAAAAGCTTTGGATTCCCTTGGGAACCTACACTTACCATATTTCCAATTCTGGTCCCGTTCTATAAAGAGCCCCCATTTCCTTAGCCTCTTGGATAGATTGCAAAATTCTACTTAAGTTTCCTTCGAAATCCAGAGCCCATTGGTTTAGGGTGCATACAGCTACTACAACTTTACGACCCATTTTGGTATTTTATCTAAAAATAAGAATTTTCATAAAGTTTTGCCTGCTAGTTCTAGTTTATAGTAATATTTTATGGTCGCAAAACTGTCCTATTTTAATAATAATACTATAATTAATGACTATTACGCGGATTACCTATTGATAATTAATTATAGCGAAACATACCTAAATTCAAATCCAAATTATTTTTATTCAATTAGACTTTTACAAGAAACCTAGAACCTCTTCAACCATATTATCTAAAACATTACCTAATTAAATTTTAAGATAAGTTAAAATGACGAAAATACGGAGTGATCAGTTTTGATCCTGCTGTATTTTATGAATGTCTGAAAAATAATATCGTAGGCAAAATTATTCAGAAAGGAGAAGGTACATAACAACATAGTACCTCACGATTCATTGATGAGTGACAGTGACACACGACAGGGTGGTCTGAAGAAATCGATCCGCACCGCTCCGTGCCAGGCCGCGGCCAATCACCTCGGAATAGCCTACGACCCCTACAAAAGGTCTACGCACTGTTGAGACAAACGAGCGAGTGCATGAAGTGCACTGAAAAAGAACCCTACGAATTCTTGCACAAGCTAATTAGAATTGCCAAAATTTGGAAAATATTCTATACAAAAGTTTTTTAATAATCGTTAGAAACATATGCCTTACAGATCCTTCAAGAGGCAGTAGGTACACAAATGTAATTTTTTATTTTCTAATTTATGATACATATAAATCTGAATAATAAACTGACAATGTACTTATGCTAATAGAAATAAACAAAGATCGAACAACCTGAAGCCTATAAGTAGTCAAGAAATTAAAAGTATTATAACACCCCTCTTTCCGTTTCCCATCGACGAAAAATGAGGAAAAAGGGAGGAACACATTAAAAAAAAACAACTCTCTTTTTATACTTCGAAGCTATAAGGCCAATACACAAGAGTAAGATAATAACAGCTACCACTAGTCAGATAAATAACATAAGTTCTTATTTAGACTAGTAATTTTGGAGCTAAATTAGTTTTCCTAACAGTAAAGTGATAAAAAATATTAAATACAATATTGGATCAAATGAATTCTTACCTAGAATATAATTTCTTTGTTGCCAGTAAAGTTTATCGACTTACCAGCTCAGTTGCCTTGGCAACTAATAGATATTACTTAATAAACTTGGCCTCAATTGGCGACCTATTTCTTTTAAATAAGATTAAAATTAAGTAATTGATAAACAAGCTATGTATATAAATATAAAGCTATGTATCATAAAGTAGAAGACTAAAGTAATATATAGGCGAGTATGTCCCTACTTAGTTATTTCAAGAGAAACTGATGTAAATATCAAATTGTCGTCGTCTTCTAAACTGCTATACCAACATGCACTACTGTACATAGCTAGGTGATTCGCTTATTCAGTGTTTAACACTGAATGATAGCCACCAAGGTTGGTTGGTTCCTCATTGCTGCTTCACTGGGTGATATCAAAATATTTTTTCGTAGAAAATCTTCAATGGATTAAAAAATGAGCTCGGTTGCTATCATTCAATGTTAGACACTGAGTTAGCGAATCACCCCGCTGAACACGATATTGTAATTGCGTGTGTTATCACTCATTTAATGAAAACCATGATCCAGTGTAATTTGAAACATTAAAGTACTGAAAGTCCAATTACGAAGTAATATAATATATAGTCTATGTTTCACATGCAATTTGTCGAATATCAGTGTGAACTTCCTCCACATTTTGTATGTCTACTCGACCGTTGTCAAAGAGTACAATAATATGCAGGTGTACTAGCAATCTATAAGTTGCATCTATCAATCGCGTTGGATCGTAATTCGTGATAGAGCAATTGGTTCAATTTGTCCACAGTAAGTACCTATGCCTCGACTCTCGAGACACATTGCTTGTTGCACTGTTGTATAGGTAGACGTAGCGTGCTATGAAAAAATTATTTTTATTGTACTTATTCTACTCCCTTTACAACCTCTCGCACTGCCAAGGGTCACTGGTAGAGATCTCTTATAGAGATAAGTGCTTCCTTGTCCACTTCTTCTTTCTTTTTCTCTTTATCGTTACAATTTTCTGGTAAAAATAAAAAAAATCTAATTCAAAAATATTTATTTCGAGTTCGCCAATGCCATGCATAAACGAATATTAATGCAACTTTATCATTAAGAAATTCATCGATTGTACCTAGGTACACAGAAAGGTAGTAAGATATAAAATCTTACAAGAAGAATGTGTGGAAGAAATCTGTGAAAAATCTTTCACATTTAGGGGTTAAAAATCAAACTAAGGCGATTACCGACCCGTTGCTGGTTGAGTCGTTATTAGAGTAGGTATACGGTTAATTTGGACTCCAACAACTAACTTCGACGAATTGCGTGTGAATAAAATTGGACTGTCAGTAGGCACTTTTAATTACCCTGAAAGAGGGACCGCTTGGTAACCAACCGCAAACTAAGCTCCATTAGAGAAAACACCTAGACCTACGCCAATTTAGATAAGATCATTTATCAACCGAGAATCAAACCGAAGATCTCTTAGATTGCAAAATACCTAAGCATTTCATTTAATATCCTAGGGCTTAGACCTATCAATATACACGTTGGTCCAATAGTACACTATATTTTTCATGGAATTTTTACATTAAATAATTTTTCATTAGGAATTTATTATTTACGTGTTACGTAGGCGGTAAACAGCGAAGATGCATAATTTGGACAGATTTAACATTTTACTACCTATTAGTAGGTATGTTTGAATGATTTTATCTGTCTGTTACCTTAAGGCTAAACATTTGCTGAAATGCTGAAATGCAGATATGCCTAAATATAGAATTCGATAACGATATTACTTCATTAAAATTCATTACAGTGAAATGGCCAATTAATTCTGAACTGAAAATATTAAGTCTCTACCTACTTGTCTTTTACGTCTAAATACTCGTTGCTTGCTCAGTTCAGCTTTCGCACGCCGCAGTCTGTACCGAAGAAATACTGTCATCATAGAGATCGTAAGGCCTTGCATAAAACGAGGTTCTACCAAATCATACATAATAAATCAAAAGCTTCTACTACCGACTGAAGATAGAAATCAGGGAAGTTTATTATAATTTCGTACTGGGGACTTCCTCGTGTTCGTGTGTCTGCGAAAAGTTTAGCGATTACAATCGAAGTTGGCAGCGAACTTTGAATTGAACCTTTCCACACAAGTTTACACATTACGCGGAAGTGCAGTCACCTTTCAGGTTTTCAGGGAAACGGAAAGCGCATTTTCCTCGTATCAATAACAGAAGTTAGTAAACTTCGGTGGAAAATTGAAACTATTCAAATTGTAAACAATAGGATAATTTTTTTAAAAGTTACAAAACAGTTAATTCGATCGGTCATAAACACCTATAATAAAATTTCGCTACGCAAGTATAAATGAAATGATTCGCACCAGTTTAAAAAAAATGAATGTAAGTATGTATTTTACTTCTAATTACCTATCGAAAGCATTTTATGAAAGGATACCTGTGAAAACGGTTCACCTACTGAAGCCATAAATCCATTCAGTGCGGAGGTGGGAACGTACGGAACTAGTCAAGAAAGAATTCACTGTGATTTTTTAAGAACCATGCTAATTCAAAGTTCATTTAACATTATGAAGTTGAGAGCAGTTATTGAAAATATGACGTGAATTTTTAAGAAATAATGGCAATGGATAAATTGGAGAAAGAAATTCCAAAAAGTGTCGAAAAAGGTAAGCTACCTTAATTACTTACTAGTAAATGAATGCGTAGATTTCAGTATACTCTCTACAGGTTGATTTTTTTTTTGAGAGCAGTCAGCAAGGCGACTACTAGTATAAGAGACAATGAAATGTGGTTCAAGTCGTCGATTTGTAGATAACATTAGCTCTATTCAAAGGTTTCCAAAAAAATCTCACACAGAAATTAAGTTTTATTTTCTTTAAAATCGATGACATGGCTGCCAGGACTAGATTCCTCTCTTATACTTAGTTCAAAAATTTCTATCTGACTGACCGCTCCTAAAAAACAACTACATATTATATCTATACCAACTAATAAATGAAATTGAAGTTTCTATAATTTCGAAATAATTACCTCGTATTAAGATCATAAGTATGTTTATTTGAACTGTATGTACCATAACTGAATCACCCTTTTTTTGTCTGTTTGTTTGAACGGGCTAATCTTCGGAATTTTTTTTTGATCGATAGAGAAACTTTGCTTTTAGCTTTTTCAAGCGATTGAGACGGACATCCTCCATCATCAGACAGTTTTTTTTCCAAAAATGTTGGTTTCGGTGGCTAGCGTCCGCCATATTGTTATTTGTGACGTCACTCACCAGTAACACTCACAACATAACAAAAGGTGTAATAATAATATATAGGACAACCAAGACGGCCCAACCTACCCGTTTAGGCTGAAGGCGAAGTCAAAGATTTTTATTCATAGTACATACATACATATACTATACACCCTATAAATATTACCCTTCTTCTGGTGCAGTCAGGTAATAAACTGCCAATTAATCTTCATAGAATAGGTAAATTTTCAAAAGCTGCCACGCCACAAATTCTAATTGATAGGTTTCCAACTCTTTACTGTCTGACTGACGTCACAAATCACTTGATAAAGCGCTATGCGATCGAAGCATGCCATCAGTAGGTACGGCTTTCGTCTCGGAATCACAATAAACTTTTGGAACACGAAATCCTCAGTTCGCTTCCGTGCGCCGATTCACCCGCCAGTTTATACGAAAAAACCTCGATTATCAGTTAAAATAGATTTGCAGCCATGGTGACAGATTATTTAATAATGCGTGCAAACGCGATGAGTATAACGTAGCCAACAAACAAAAAAAAAAGTCTCCGGTGGTAAAGTTAGTAAAATGTTATGGTGGAAACACCTTGAATGTGTTCAAGCTAACGTAATTATGATAGAGCAAGAAGAACAGAGGCGGGACTACATCGACAACACCACGGTGACGTTGACGCTCCCTACTAGGGATCCGGTATTACAAGATAATTTATTGATAGCAAATATAGACCAAGTGAAATCGTTGCAAGCTTCCCTCTTTCCTATATGCAATAAAGGTGACGAATTTAAAAGCTATATATATCTGCAATTTTTCTTTAATGATGTCTCTATAGTAGGGTAAAATTAAAAGGCTCTTTGAAAATGGTATTTTTTCAGGAACTTTCATATCAAATTTTCTTCACAATAACATCAAAACAAATCAACTAGAAATAAATACCGACATAAAAACTTTTAAGACAACTGCAAAACTAAGAGAGCCTCGAGATTTATTTGCCCTACCCAAAGAGCTCGACTGCCCACAGCAGGCACCGCGATGGCCATCAGAATGTCAAGTAAGGATAGTTTTCTTTTTTTTTTTAATCCGTTTAATAATAGCTATTATATCTTTTTACGAAATTGGTACCTTATCAAATTATTACTTTCACGATTTCAAGCAAAGAAATTTTTGTTCTTATTGTGCATCTTCCAAAATTAGACGATATATCTCCGTGGTTTATACCTATAGGTAAAACCACGCGTGAAACGCGTTAGCCTTTACCTATAGGTAAAGGCTAACGCGTTTCAACTTAGCCTAATGAGTAATGACGATTCAACTACAATTTTGAAAGTACATATTAAAAAGGAAGTATTAAAAAGTCTAATAAACTCATTGGTAATCTCATAAAGTAAATCTTCGGTCGCTAGGTTGTAGAAGAAAGGATACAGCACATAATGTGGAGCCCGGCATCACCTGAGCCTTACTACATATCTACGGGAAAGGAGCTGAGGCCTCAACCAGTTGGAGAGGAAGCGGGCACAGTAATTTTCCAGTACTATCCAATGAGTGCTGTCAACTACGTAAGATAATTTGTTTTTATAATTTTATGGTAGTGTTTTACCTACACTTCGAGGAAATTTCTAAAGTTGATCTACTAACTACTACTAGTTGAACGATGGCGCAGGGCGCGATAGGCATGGGAGACTCAGGTTCGAATCCTGACAGTTCCGAAATTTTTGATTTGTAGGTATTTAAAATTATTTATTTAGATAAGTAATTACATTTATTTTTTTACCATTTTCTATCACGATACCTACCCACCTTCTTCTGCCAACAACTGTAGTCAGTGTCACAATCTTCCTTCTGTATTACCTAACTACAAGGTTATTTTTCCAATTGTTTCTTAGTAATTTCTTTATCTATTACAGTTTAGTCGTTCCACAGTCGGTGGGTCCCGTTTATTTCTTTCGGCGTGTACGAGTGCAGGCGGTGATGATGAACTAAGATTCGAATCACGTTTTGAAAGCGGAAATTTGGCGAAAGCAATTAAAATAACGTCCGCTTACTATGAACTTCACCTCCGTACTGATCTTTATACGAACAGGCACATGCAATGGTTTTATTTCAAAGTTTCTAATACGAAAAAGCAAATGATGTACAGGTACGTTAAATTGGAGATAATACTTAATTATTATGAATATTATTGTCCTTAATTATTTTCGGTCATTTTCTAGTGTAGAAAATTTTGAGGCATTAGACAATAATTTTGTATCAATTTTACCCAAACGAATGTTCCGATTGTTATTGAAAGCGTAGGTACTGGAAACTCAACTTCTATATTTCTTGTTTACAGGTTTTCTATTGTAAATTTATCAAAACCTGAAAGCCTGTACAATGAAGGCATGCGACCTTTATTATATTCAACGAAGGACGCTCAGCTACATTCGATCGGTTGGAGACGTTGCGGCGATAACATCGCATACTACAAGAATGACTCAACGTAAGCTACATTTTGTCAAAGATATAAAAGGAGTCGATCTCGAGAGCGCCCCATCCAAACGAATTTTGATTTTTAAAGTCAATGAAATTTAGTAGGCAGGGTCTTGAAACTATAGGTGCCTGTGGTTTGATAGACTTGCTTAAAAATATGTATTGTAGTTACAATGTTACACGGGCTCAAAGATTTAAATCACTAACGCATATACTAGTTTTTAGAGCGTGTCTACCAAATTTAATTGAGATTGATTGGTTAGTATTCTAATACAAACAACACTTTGTTTGTATAGGGCGCCCTCGAGACGCTTAGGAGCTCATTTTTAAAGGCCAAATAGCAGTTTGAATAGATAATGTTTATTGATTTGTAAAAGGGTACGTCTTTTCCTTTCTTACATTCAGATTTTAGCCGAACAGCTCGTAAATATAACTTAACATTAAAACAATATTTTCAGGTGCGAAGAAGAAGAACAATATCCAAGTTACACTTTAACTTTTAACATAGAGTTCCCCCATACAGATGATGCTGTATACATTGCACATTGTTATCCATACACATATTCTGATTTACAAGAATATCTATCGAGGCTGCAAGCACATCCTGTGAAATCTATGTATTCGAAATTACGACTCCTATGTCGCACTTTAGCTGGAAACAACGTTTATTACTTGACAATCACTGCTCCACAAAACTGTAACGAAATGGAACCTAAGGTATGTAGAATACACCAATTAATCTAAATCCTAGTGGGTACATAAAAAATTCTAATCATGCCCTTATTCCTAACAGAAGAAAAAGGCTGTAATTATAACAGCTCGAGTCCATCCAGGGGAAAGTCCTTCATCGTGGATGATGAAAGGTTTTATGGACTATTTGACTGGAGATACGAATCAAGCACGAGAACTCAGAGAAAAATTTATATTCAAACTAGTACCTATGCTAAATCCTGATGGAGTGAGTATCAATAAGACTATGCTATTTTTAATTTTAAAATAGATTTCGATTTAAATAAATCCCATATTATTGATGAAACACTTATAAAGGTAGGTGCATCAATTTTATAGGTCATCGTCGGCAACAACCGTTGTTCACTAACTGGAAAAGATCTAAATAGACAATATCGAACTGTCATAAGGGAAACTTATCCGCCTGTATGGCATACCAAAGTAATGATACGAAGGTAATTATGCAGTAGATTGGAATAAAAATAGATAATTTTTTGATTCATAACCTAATTTAGTGTAGGTTACAGGAAGAATGTGGCGTGGCAATGTATGTGGATTTACATGCTCATTCGAGAAAACATAATGTATTTATATACGGATGCGAAAGCAGAAAAAACTCTGACAAGCGTTTGGAGGAGCAAGTTTTCCCTTTGATGTTACATAAAAATGCAGCTGATAAGGTATATACCCTATTTTATTAGATAGCGTCCATAATTTAACTACTGCTTATTCAAACTTTATTACATTTCAGTTTTCATTTGAAAATTGTAAATTTAGAATTCAACGCAGCAAAGAAGGAACAGCGAGAGTTGTTATTTGGATGTTAGGGGTTGCCAACAGTTACACAATGGAAGCATCATTCGGAGGCTCTGAATTGGGTAGCAGAATGTCAACACATTTCTCTGCCCAAGATTACGAGAACCTCGGTCGAACATTTTGCGAAACTTTACTTGATTTCTACGACGAAGACCCTAGTAAAGAAAGATTGAGAACGAAAATAGTTACTCGTTTATTAAAGGAGGGCTCTAACGCTGATGAACCAACAAACATCGATCTGTCAGATTATTCAAGGTTTGTAAAGTATAAAGATTATAAAATTTCAATCCATGTAAATAAAATCTTTACCAAAACTTAATTAAAATTACAGTGACGAAGGCGACACATCTAGCAGTAGTTCAGAAGCTGGTCCCCCTAGAGAGCGTTCAAGCAAAACACAACTTGCACCACCGCCATCACCTATCCTACCCGAAATCAGCACAGATATTGTAAGTTTAGTAAATCATGCTTTTTATGATAAGTAATCATATAGAAAATATAATTTTAAATACATAACTAAAATAGATTTGTTTTAACAGAAACCCAGAAAGCAAAGGCTAACACTAGAAAAAATAAATCGGATAGAGAAGAAGAAAACGAAAAGAGAAACTTTACAGGTCCTAATTTTGTATAATTATGATTGTATTAACTAATCGAAATTTTCGGCCGCGTTGTCATATCTATTCTTATTTTATAGGTTTCAAGAGCAACAATAGACCTAACATCAGATGCTATGACAGATGCATCATCGGATTGTGATTCCTTAGAAGAAAATATCAGCCCTATAAGAAGAGTGCGCAAACTGCTAACAATTTCTGGAAAGCAAAAACCGAGGAGGAAAAAGAAAATGCCACCAGAACTAAAGATTTTTCCAGCCCCAGTAATTATTTCTTTATTCTATTATTAAATCGTTGTACCTAACTTTTTTTGTATGCGTTTTACAAACGCAGATTGTCTCGAGGTAGCCAAATTGGTCCCATAAATCTGCTACAACATTATTCCACATTTTGTGGAAATATTTTTACCCCTTTACGCGAAATAATTGTGTTATAAGTTTGAGGTCAATGGCATCATAGTGCTCAAACGGCTGGACCGATTTGAATGCGATTCTTATATTCAGAAGCGTGTTTAATCGAGATGAAGTTAAGCTACTTTTGATAAACACCGGTTTATTAGATAGATAGATAGATTTATTAGCTCTTTTCTACGCTGGCGTAAAGATCTCAATCATACAATTGATATTAATTGGGATGTTACAGCACCAATCTAATCAACTCAATATTTGGTACAAAGTAGTCCTGTCGTCATCATTTTTAATAAATTCAACTGGTGGTCAATTGCTGTACCAACAATGCAATTATTATTATGGTAACCTTGACGTAATGCTGCAACCAGGACAAACTGCGGACTTCGTAACTGCGCGACAACTTACGGTTTGGTTTTGATGAGCAGTTGGTGATAATAAAGCTGGTCACAGGACCTAACAATCTGTCACATAGGGGGTGATTTGATTTTTTTTTACATTTGTTTTTCAGACTAGTGATTCACCATTCAACTCAGATCGTGAAAAAAAATCTACAAAAGGAAGCAGACCAAGAAGTGTATCACTGATAAGTGAACCACTTAACAGAACCAAGTTGAAACCTGCTTCATGGCATCAATTCCGCCGTTTGCCACCTCCTAAGTATTATAATTTATAAAAAATTATATTATATAATGTAAGAACTCTATCCGGCGACGTTTTTGAAGCAATCTAATTTGTTCATTTTTACCATAGGTGCTTGTCAGAAATAAAAAGCAGGAATAACCCATCGGAGTTACAGGTGAAATTGAATTTGTTAAAGAAAAACATTTGGACTGGTGTACAAAATGAGGAAAAAGGACCTTTGTCTTGGGGAATTTCCAGTTTTGCCATGAATTCATATTTTACTGACAGTGAAGCTTTGCTTAGGTATTTTTTTTAAATAACTAAATGCTACTTTAAAGTAAACTTACTAACTACTTAGCTTCTTTTAACTTCTTGTATTTTTCATAAGGTCATGTTCTAAAAAGTTGGAAGAATTAGAAGATGAACGAAAGAAAAGCAAAGACGAAAAAAAGAAAAAGAAACTAAAATCAAAGAAGATTTCTGTAAAAGTGCCAAATTCCGAGGACCTACTGGAACCCATTATTAAAACATCTAAAACAAATAAGAAAAAGGGAAAGTAAGAAACATTTATTAAATTATTTTTAAAGGACATCATTCGCATTTCACATAATAGAGCTTTTTGGCCATCAATCTTTATTATATTAAATAGTTAATTTAGTTAAGTAGGTATTATTTTTGTGGTTTAAGTATTACTCCATAGTTTGGGTATTACTCCGTATAAATTGAAAAAATAATAGCTCAAATGAAAATAACAGCTTATGAGGTGACAAATCTCATAGAAAATATCATAGGGCTTTGATGTAGAACTTAAAAAACCATTATAATATGCTCTATCATAATATCAGATTTCCGGTTCGTCTGCAAAACAAATAGCCCAATTTGGATGATGTCTTTTGCTAAATTAAGTATACATGTTGTACAAATACAAAATTGTTTATTTTTTAGGTTAAAATATGCCAAATCAGAAAGCATATCACACATGAACAGCACTAGTTTCACAGACATACCTAGGAATACTCAACCACAAAATAGGCAAGCCAAATCAGTCTTCAGAAAAAGTGCATTTGTGGCAACTGCAATCCAAACTAAGAAATCAAATCGAAAAACCAATAACACAATAATATCGGAAAACTCTGATTCGGATGCATCCATTCAAATTACTAAAAAAGTTAAGAAAAAGACAAAAGCAACCAGAAACAAACAACAAAAAGCAGCCACTGAAACTAGACACAAAGTTTGAGGTTTACGTGCAATAACAGCTTATTATAGTGAAGTTAGACCCTTTGCAGATAACATCATATTCACACACAGTTGAAGGATACCTACTATATATAGGAAGGTACATAATATAAGAAGCAAGAAAAAATGAGCTGCAAATATGATACAATGCAGCCTGTTTTCTTTTGCCACATACAACTAAACTCTATGTTGTGTGCAAAATCTCTTGCTCTCAAAAACTCTTTTGAGTATAAAAATATTATAGTTAAGTAACTTTACAAAAATGTGTATATAAGGGATATATAAGGGAAACTACAATAGATTGGAACTACAGTGGACCCCCGGCAATCCGACAAACGTTTTGCAGAACATTGTCGGACTATCGAATTTGTTGGATTATTGAGTACTGCCTAAGACCCCCTATAGTCCGGATTTTTTTTACAAAAGAGTACCTTGTAATCTGACAAATTACAAATTTAATGATAAGATTCCATATGTCATACATACTCTGAAGTACAAATCATACTTCATTATGTATATCAAATTTAGTAAATTCAATAATAAATAATAGACATGTCGGATTACAGGGGGTGCCGGATTAGACAGGGGCCGGATTACCGGGGGTCCACTGTATATGATATATGTTTGCACTTGTTTACTTAATTTATCTTTATAAGAACTTGTTCACATGACATGCATTACAGGTTCTTGCAGGATAAGTCTTATTGAATACATAATGGCACATACATTGCATTGTGATTATACACAGCAAAAACATACAAAGTTTTAGTTATGAATGCATCTATCCTCAATGTATCCCTTATATACCACTACATATTCCATAAGACTTATCCAGCAACAAAATGTGTGGTGTTAATGTCGTGTAAACAAGGTCTTAGAACCGCACACATCTGACGAAGCATAGTATTTTTCACTGCTAAACCATTATTGACTTTACAAACATTGAAATAACATTGAAAATCAATTGACACAACTACTAGTCACCAAGAGCAAAGGAGTAAGTGTCAATTGATTTTCGATATGATTTTTAACCCCCGACCCAAAAAGAGGGGTGTTATAAGTTTGACGTGTGTATCTGTGTATCTGTGTGTCTGTGTATCTGTGTATCTGTGTATCTGTGTATCTGTGTATCTGTGTATCTGTCTGTGGCATCGTAGCGCCTAAACGAATGAACCGATTTTAATTTAGTTTTTTTTGTTTGAAAGATGGCTTGATCGAGAGTGTTCTTAGCTATAATCCAAAAAAATTGGTTCAGCCGTTTAAAAGTTATCAGCTATTTTCTAGTTTTCTTGTACAAAAGAAGGTTAGATAACCGTTAGGTTCATAATATTCAAGTGTCAATTGACAAATGTCAACCTGTCAAGATGGACGTTGCCTAGATATACATAATTATTTATTTGAAAATGATTTGTCGGGGGTGTTGAAAATTTTTAATTTACACTTGTAACATAAGCAATGTTGGTAATAGTTTGGTAGGGAAAAATGCTCTACACTGTGCTTTGCCAGATTTGCGCGGCTTAGGGTCAACCAGGGTAACTGTAAACATTCATAAATTTCAAAAATATACTGAGTTTGCAAAGCTTGAGAAAATTAAAAAATATATCATAATATGTAAGACTGTTTGATAGAACAAATAATGACCCATAGAGTGAAATACTTAACAGCTTTTAAAATCATACATTTATTTCAAAATTACATTTGGTTTTTTTGAGGTAAATGTGAACTTATTATGCTACATATTATAGGGCAAATTTTTACTATTCAGAGGGCAAATGATAAATGTGAATTGTCAAAGACAATAAATCCAAATAAACAGTGGGATCTTAGACCATTATATTTTTATGATAAGTGTTTCCCATATAGTACCATTATTTACATTTACCCTGGATATCTACACATATTATGTAAGTACTTTTACACTATTGCTATTAAGAATAATTGTAACAACTGCAATTTAACAGTAACAATTAACGAATCGCATTTATAAGTAGTTACAATACTTAAATTAAATTGTTTATTTTTGGTGGATTCTTTAATTACCTACTCAAAATTCTGATTTTTTAAATAATTTAAGTAAACTGATGTTTCCTGGGTTGCCGGTTTTTTTTTGTGAAAATAAATAGTGTGAGAAAAAGAGGAGGATCGCCAACTTAGTAACTGAATTCAAAGGTACAATCATGTATGATGAATTGAGGCGGCTATTTTGATCAGCTGGTTATTTAACCGCCCTTGCGCGCCTAGGTTTTATGTGCCAGCAGAAAACCTTCATCTTGTAACTTAGGAACTTATAATAGATACTTAACCTTAATTTATAGAACGTACATTCTTAAAAGTAATTTCTAAGGAAGTACTACTTAAGTACTTACTAAACATAGTTTTAATGTATTTATTAGTAAACTGTTTACTTATTACAAAAAATATTATGTAGCGGAAAAGGTTATTCAACAGAAAATAATTTACTTACGTTGCCGGTTGTTAACTTATTAATAAGATGAACAGGGTTCTTCACACATTTATTTATGAATTTTAAGCGAGTAAACACAAGGAAATTTTAACCAAAATCAAATCAAAAATCCAATCAAATCACAGAAAATCATCAAAGAAAATCCGCAAAAACGACCAAAACAAACATTTTTGATATGAACCATACCATAGTCATAATATAGTGAGCATTGACAGTTGACACTTGACGTTCATATTTGCATACTCCTTGCTTGACATTAGACTTATTATTCCTATCTCTATAAGATTCCCATAAGTAAAAAGAGACAGAGCTGCAAGATTATAAACAGTAGGTAGATAAAAAGCTGTCTCTGTTGAGGCCTTGTTCGAGTCACTGACTTCTAAAAGTAGGTACGCTGGACTTGCGATTGCCGTCCTGTTATTTAAGTAACTTTATTTTTGCCATTGTTGCACTGATAACACCAGTGAAAGCAAGTAATGTGAGCGTACTCGGAATTAAATGTTAGTGATGACACCTCTATCGACCATAGTATCAAGACCACTAGTCTAACACTAGACCAAACTTACTCAAACTCAAACTCTCACAATTTGAATCAAAGCGTCAATTTTAATTCCCGGTACGCTCAGTGGATCGCTTTAATTTTTTTTACGATAGTTGAACACTATTCTGAGTCTAAGGAATGGTTAGAAAAATGGAAAGAGTGGAAGTTGAAAGTGTGAACTATGAATGGGAAGTTTGTTCGGTTTTATACACTTTTTGGGTGGCATTTTGATAGAAAAGAAACTGTAAAGGTAAAGGTATTTGAAGTTATTTTAAAGTTTCAAGTTTATTTTTTAATATTATTTTAATTCTAGATTAAAACAGACAATAATGAAATGAATCAATAAATAATTTAACAAGCATTGGTTAACCAACTTGTTTGTGTTAAATTAGTAGATGCTGTACAAAATGACGTTGAAACGGGTGTAGTTGCAGAAAACGCTAATACTCTAAGTTCGCCAGCTTCAGAAAATTGTAAAGCATTGCTTATTCTTAATCCAGTAGAAGTAAACCCTGGGATTTGAGGGTCTCCAGTAATAGGATTAAAAGTACCACACCTAGTTTTCGCCAAAATACACGATGTTACATTGGTATAAAATCGAACATTATCACTATCTAGTGCAATGTTAACACCAGTTCGAGCTTCTCTCGTGCATTGTGTTATCTGAAAATGAAAATTGACTGATTTAAATACTTACATTTATTCTAATATTATGTACCTACTTAATAGTAGGTATGTATGTAAGTACTTAATGCACAATATTCTGGAAAATGGAACCTTTCTATGATCACTTTATTCTGGCTGTCAAAACCCGTTATGGGAATCAATAGCTATAAGGTACTTCCACTTGTCCTTAAACCATGAAATTCAGTAGGTTGCAATATCTTAGAGCACATGTAAAGAAAAAATACAAAAAACATGATTTTTTTGGTACATCACAAAAAATATTATTTCTGGTAGCCAATGATATGGAACACTTCGTAGGTATGTAAGTTGCACTCGCACCGGGGTTGTTAATATAAAAACTATATTTTATAAATTAAAAAGAATCCTAGGTAATAAACTATCATATCTTATTAAGTAATATGTATGTAGTTACTTAAGTAATATAAATATAAATAAATACCGAGTGGTCCAAACTTACCAAATTAATAGAATTAATTCTTCGTAAACAACGTACGAAATCACAGTAGCCCATATAGCATCCAGATGGTTGAACATTTAAAGCAGATGTTGATAAAGCCTAAAAACATTTTATAGCATTTATTTGAAACTTTGACGACATCTAACAGTGATACCTACTTTACGGAATTTATTATATAAAAGCAAGGAAAATTATGTAAAGTGTTACATAGAGTTTAAAATATTAATTCTTGGAATAGTTCTTGTAATACAAAAAGCTGATTTTAAAAATATTTAACCATACAAGAATAAACCTTTACTTTCAGAGAAACGTTAAATGTTCTAGAATAAAGTAAACATCTCACCATTAAGTTTGTAGCACAACTTGCGTAAGATGTGTTCGTGAAATATTGTACCGCACAAACACTCAATGCATTTAGTTCTTGTGGTCCCTATGTAAAAAAAAGACATAGTTAATTCTAATTTGATTTAAAAAGCGTAACATAGGTACCTAGTTACTTGCTGTATGTTGATTCAAAAATTTAAATTATGTAATTGATTCGCTACCTCTGACATTGATGTAACTCGAGTAAAACAAGCAATGCAGGCGTCACGTACTGTTACATTAGTAGGCTGGGCTGTACTACATGCTAAATTGAGTAAGTTTTGTAGTTTTACCCTGAAATATAGGAAATTTTAAAATCATTAATAATTATTATTTTCCACAGGCACTAATAAAAATAAAAGCAAAAGAATGAGTAGTGACTTGCCCATTTGATGGACAAAGTGCAGCGATTTTTTGAGATTTCCATTGAAGTAATTTATTTTTCACATCACTTAAATCAAAAATGCCATTTGTGGATGCACCTACCTAGAAAACAGTAAAAAAATATATATATTGTTGCTTATGAAAGCATTTAGTACGAGTATCAAAGTATGAAGTAATCAAAGTCTCTGACCTCGCTAAAATTTAGCAAGTTTTGATTCTTCCATTGCAATATATTTTTTTGCACCTCATTAAGATTTAAAAATGTGCCATATATCCCAATCTGTTGAAAATAATAGAAACGTGAAGAATATTATATCTCTTCATAAAAAATATTCTGAGGGCTAATAAAAAAGTGACCGATTTAGTTACTTACAATAAGCGTGGTCAAGATCCCGTAATGAATTTTTCCCAACATTTTTACAGAACTATTCTACCTACTGTTTCTTTATTACTGAATGTTGGATCGTAATAAAAATAAAAGTTTACAGTCAATTAAACAACTAAATTTCACAATACAAAATGGACAGTAAAAGGTGATAGCGAAATAACCGTACAGCTACGTTGGCATATAGTTACTCATAAAAATAATATTTATACATTTTCATACCTGGTTCCGTAATTTCAATATTGAAAACACATTGAGTAAATTTCAGGCCGTAGCACTGTGCAAGCTGAATTGCACTTTATTGGATTATAACAAGAGTGACTAATTATTTAAATAAGTTTGTGCAGTGAGGTTTTTGTATCTAAAAGGTACTCTATGCTACTTACTACTAACTAGCCACGGCTCACGGCCAAGCATAGAGAATAATTATTATTAATCTCTGCCCAGTGCCTGCTAGCAGACTAGCTCGGAGCCTATTCAGAAATTATAATTTCCCAAATTGACTCCGCCGGACATAATCTGGGACCACAGCACTCACCATTTCGTCAGCGAGATAGGACTATCTACTAGACTCAAGGAGGGTAATCGCTAATGGTATAGAGTGTGGTTGAATTGGCCTCCTATTCGATCCCGGGCACGCATTTCTAATTTCTCGGAGGAAAGAAAGAAATCAAATATCATTTGCTACGATGAAGGAACCTAACTACATGCCTAAGAGTTCTTCATAATGTTCTCAAACGTGTGTGAAGTCTAATCAGCAATGGGCTAGTGTGGTGGACTATGAGACCCGTGCTCAGTAGTGAGCCAGCGATGCGTTATTCATAATGATGATGATGATAAATCAAAATCGAAGTGCTTATATTATTTTTATGGCAAAACTACGGAATCCTAAATTGTTTGACTAACTGCGGTACAAACGATTAACACTCTATTCATGTTCATTACACCGTAAGAGCTATTACAAACCATGTAACACGTCATTATAGTACAAAAATGTGTTATAGCTCAAAGCAAGCGCACCATTAGTATCAGAAACCCCATTTTGCCAATTTCTCTAATAAGTGGTGCATTTGGCATTGTTGATGAAACAAAGTACTCGGGGTCAGTTTAAATGTGATTTAATTTTAATAAACTATCTATTGATGATTACTTTTAGTTATTTGTTGTAATGGCGACAATCAAAACACATTCTGTGAAAATTTCAACTCTCTACCCATTACGGTGCACGAGATACAGTCCCCTGAAAGACAGCTGGGACAGGACGGACGGATGGAAGTTGGCATCCTTCCGGAACTGAACCCTATGAAAGTAAAAGATTTTATTCGAAATCTAACTTAAAAAGAGCTTTGGTCTTTTATTTTAATTTTACAAACTGATGTTCAAATTGAACAAATTCTTGTAACTATTGTCTCTTTCAATTATTATTACTAAAAATGGCATCAATCCAAATAAATGCAAAAGAGTGTTTGTTTGTTGGTTTTTTCTTCAATCACGCTGCAAGATCGACATGATTTCTGCATGTATCTATATTCAAATTCTATTATTCTATAATTAAAGTTAAGTTATACGTAACTAGCGACCCGCCCTGGCTTCGCACGGGTGGACATTTATTTTTTCTATTTTCCGGGATTAAATATAGCCTATACGGATTCGGAAGAATCCCTTTAAGTAATGGTAAAAGAAATTTTGAAATCGGTCCAATAGTTTTTGAGCCTATTCAATATAAACATACAAAAATACAAAAATACAAAGGTTTCCTCTTTATAATATTAGTTAGTATAGATCAGTTATGTACTAGTTTATAAAAAGTGATTTAGACTTCTTTCTTTTTTATCCCGGACATGTAAAGAGCTCCTACGGTACCTATTTTTAAGAACCAAAATCCACGTGGATGAACTTGCGGGTATCAGCTATTTTATGATTTATTTATTGACGCGTTCGCTGTTCCGGAAGACTTGGGTCGACACAAAAAACAGGCAACTGTCATTTTGTTTCGCACACCTTATCCAGCGGTACTCTATTTATGCTTAGATCTTGTGATAAGTAGGAAAGATTGAGCTGGTCGAAAGCATAGACAATCATCTTTTTAGCACATGACCAAAACACCGCCATCTTATGAAGTGTCACGCTGTCACCTTGTAAATGGTGTTGCTAAGTATAAAATCTGATTTTCACAGTATTTTTAAATAAAATGCTGGTCATTCATAAACATAACTTCACGATATATCCTGATAATAAATACATCAGCATGCATAAACGTGTCTGCATCTAAGCTATATTTAGCACAAGGTAAATATAGTACTTGAGCAGGTAAACATGATAGATTGTTGATAATGTCCATGACCTATCAATAGTTTTTGTTATTAATTATTCCCTATGTTATGTAGAAACAAGGACGGCTTTCCCAATTTATCATTTATTTAAAATTAGAGAAAACTTACTCCATTTTCAACGTTGATATTTTCAACATATTCCCTAAAATTGAGGAGACTCCAATTGCTGGCAGCTTTTGTTCTACATTGTCTGTCTATGTCAATGTCATTAAAGTGCCCAAAGATCCCTCCTTGTCACGCTAATACCCAAGCCAAGTCGATGACCCAAAAAGCTAATGAATTTAGATTTTAGATTTTTGATTCTGTCACTTTTTAGTTTTTGTCACAGTTTTTGGTGTGTTACATGGTGAGAAGTGAAATAGTTTCAGTATAATTTTATTTTTCTTTTATTTTTATCCTTATGATGATTGAAGGAAAGGCAAATGTAAGTATTTATAGTTACTATGAATTATTTTAATACAAATACCTTTTTATAGTAATGCTTATTAAATGACTAATGTGAAAAATATAAAGTTAACCTTATTCTTTTTAGGAACTACCGGACTTTCAAGTGTTTCAGACAGTAATAAAATACTGTTTATTCATTATAATTGTTCCAGTGTTATCCTTCTTCATTGTGAAGATTTTGATATTCGACAGTATATTACGTTTAGAGGCTGTAACGAGCAGCGTGTATTCGGCCGTCGTAGCTGTGGTCGTATTGCATGTGTCGCTAGCTCTCTACATTTATAGAGCCTACAGCGAAACTGAGAAAGCGCCCGCTAAACCTGTCAAGAAAGATTAAACTATTTATATACTTAATTAGCTACTAAGCCAAAATGGACAATCTACCCATGAAAGGCGAACTTCTTCAAATTTACACCAAGAACTGTGAAGTAATCGAAGGCAGATTCCATAGTATGACCAGTGATAAATCAAAAATATCTTTGTATAAAGTCAAAGACTTGTCTCAAACAGAGCCAAATGAGAATATTTGTCACTACTATGAACCAGAAATAAGGAATATTGTGAAACTTAAAGAGCCAGGTGAACAAACGTTTTTAAAGATTTCACAAAAAGAATATGAGGATATCATAAAGTTATCAAAGAAATATGTTTACATCAACCAAGTAGATCAAGCCTACCATGAAGCAATGGAAGAAATAAATCAGTACAACTACGTAGCAATAAGCTCAGATGGTGCAAACATGGGGCGTAAATGTAAGATGCCTTTCCTTGTTGTGTCTACACCTCAGCAGATATACATTTTTGACATTCAAGTAATGCAATATCGTGCTTTTGACGCTGGTCTCAAAAAAATGCTGGAAAGCGAAAGCCCAAAAAAGATTATTCATGATTGTAGAAAGTTATCAGACTGCTTGTTTCACAAACATAACATTAAGTTGAATTCTGTATTTGATACTCAGGTAAGTCTTCTTTAAAATTACACTATAATTATATGCTCTGTCTGCAAAACTAAACTATATTATTAACTAAATTAAATAATAAAATAGAATAAGGACCTTTTAACAAAAATTTTAAGAAGTCTTAATATGTAAGTACAACATATTTTAAGAAATTCAAGACTTGTATTAAAAAGACTTCATTTCAGATTTTAATGAAGCATAATATCATTTCAGGTTGGGGATATCATCATCACAAAGAACAAGACAGGACGCATTGCAACTCATGTAAAAACATTGGCAGAATGTCTCAATACTTATCTTGGTTTAAAACATAACACTATAGAAGAAAAAGTAAGTTTCCAAGAAGTAAATCACAATGCAAATGACTTGCCAGAGCTGACTTATGCAAGCTTTTTTGCTAATAGACACTGCACAGTAATAATGTTAAAACACTTTCCCAATTACTTCTTCTTCTTCTTTATTAGCCCTTATTAATCCATAGTTCGACATAGGCCTCCTCACACGCACCCCATTCTTCTCTGTGTTGGACGAGCCTCGTCCAACTTTTTCCCCCAAGCTTGGTAATGTTCCTAATTACTTAGTTTTATTATTATGTAATTTGCACTTGCAGCTGGATTTAGTGCAATGCACTGAACGACCACTGTCAACAGGCATCAAGGAAACTCTTGCGAAGAACATTTGCTTCTTGCATCGCCTCTCAGAAATGATTAATGATGAAATGATGCTGCCCTTTTTAAGGGGAGTGGAATGCTATGTGGAATCCCTCAGATCGGTTGATGATTTCAAAGCATGGGAGCTATGTGGCAAGCAGTATCAGATACCAAAGGATTTTAAGAGTGCAATTGAGTATTAACATTCCACAATAAATTTTAGAAGTAGGCTTTTTATTTATTTTTTTGCCCCTCATTTAAAAAACATTACCTACTTGAAGGTAATAGCTTATTTTTCAGTTCTAAATCAACAGGGTGGAAATTAGAAGTATATTGCAGATGATTTATTTTTTCAATATAAGACATTTAAATATTAATTTGTATTGAATTTACATCACATGATAGTTAATCATAAACTGCTAATTAACTAATTATCTAATCTAATATGGGTATGTGAGCAAGTACTTGGAATCAAAATATGAAGGTGTTGCATTTGTTTGGGTGTCATTTAATTCACCAGGCGAAATAGTTTCAAAACTCCAGAATTTTTTATAACTAGCTGACGCCCGCGACTTCGTCCGCGTGGATTTAGGTTTTTTGAAATCCCGTGGGAACTCTTTGGTTTTCCGGGATAAAAAGTAGCCTATGTGCTAATCCAGGATATTATCTATCTCCATTCCGAATTTCAGCCAAATCCGTCCAGTAGTTTTTGCGTGAAGGAGTAACAAACATACACACACACACACACACATACAAACTTTCGCCTTTATAATATTAGTGTGATGTGATAATATTAGTGTGATATACAATATCACAGCATTATTATTCCAAGAAAACTTTCTTTATGTGATTTAAATGCTTTGAATATGACATACTTTATCTAAATCAATGGCATGGGGTTAGGTACAAATCTCAATACTTAATAAAGATTAAGAGGCAGTGAATAGATCACACATGGACATAAGTGTTTCCACCCTGTATATCAGTACATTTTCGCTCATATCTTCCTAGAGTAAGTAATATAAGATTGAGATATTTTGTGAGATGGTTTTGGATAAATGAGTATTTATTGGAGTTGTGGGCTTTCAATATCTAATGCTGCTTACATAGAATAAAGTAACATGTTTTGTGAAATCAATATTGTGCTTAAAATAAAAGATAATTATACTTCAAATGGCTTTTAATAGTAGTCAGGGATGGTTACCATAACTAAATAATGATGTAATTACCGGTATAAAAACATTGTTACTTTTAGCGGTATTTAATAATAATTAATAGTACCTATCTAGATAACGTTAATAATTGTGTAGCCTAAGTATGAAGAATGTGGCTATCATATTTTTAAGGTTAATATAATGGTAAAAAAAGCAACTGCTGATTTTCTTACTGGCTCGGCTCAGTAGAATCTTTATTCCAAACTGGTGGTAGAGTTTTGACAATCACAAGTGTACATGCTGTCCTACATGAAATAAATAAGTTCATTTATATATATCATACTTTATAGGTTGGTCTTTAACCTAGGGGATAGGAAATAGCGCAGTAACTGAAACCATGTTGTCTTAATAAATATTTATTTCAATATATTATATACAAAAATAGCATTAATAAGTTACGTTACATTCTCAAGAAATCGGTTGGGATAGAAAGCAAGTCCTTCAATGGACTCGTCTCGGCAGGCGAGGCCGAGGCGCTCCGTTGTGAACAGGCGCTCGCGTGCGAGTAGGACGGAAACATTTTCTAGCTGAGACAGCTTTTCTGGAGTTAGGTTCCCAACTTCTTCAAGCTGAAACAAGATTTAACATACTTACTAAAATATTTAAATACATAGTTAGGCCTAACTTAAATGCTGGATCCTATTAACATTATTAAGGCCCATTTGCAATTTAAGAGACCTTGTGCAAGTGGGCCTTAATAATCAAATACAATAACACCCAGTACAATGCTACTTTTTAGGGGTCTGTATCTCCTAGTGAAAAAAGAAACTCTTACAGCATCACCTTATTGTCTGTCTGTCTGTCAAGACACGTCAAGGGAATCAAAACCAATAGAGTACTTCCCATTGACCTAGAATCATGTATGGCAGGTAGCAGTCTTATAGCACAAGGGAAAATAGCTAAAATAGTGTTATTTATTGTACAATGGTACGGAACCGTTCGCTTGCGAGTCCGACTCGAACTTGACTGGTTTTTTTAAATTAACACTACCATTAATAGGACCATTGAACCTACAAATAAATATATGTTATAATCCTCATGGATAAAAAGATTACCAGTTCTCTAGTAGATTTAGCTACTTCTTCATCTTGGTGACTGTTCAGCTGAAGCACGCAGGCGCCGCTCGGGAACTTGCGCAAGGACATCGGGGCACCGATTGCTTGTAACAACCTTTGCACAAACAACAGATGATACAGTTAGATTGTACTATGTTATTATAAAGAGAACCTCAGTACAAAATTTCAGCTTTATAAGGTCCAAGGTTTTGGGCTGCATATTGATGAGTTCCAGTACCTTTCTATTTGGATATCATAATATGTATTGATTTAATCAAGTATGTTAAATATTATTGTTATATTATATGTACTAGCTTATGCTCGCGACTTCGTCCGCATGGAGTACACAAATTTCAACCCCCTTTTAACCCCTTACTAACAAAAGGAAAATAGAGCTAAACAAACCACCAACTCTGTTCAACACAAGCCTCAAACTGTCCACTGAGGTCAAGTACCTTGGTGTGACTCTGGACAGCAAGCTCAGCTGGAAAAGGCATACAGAAGATAAAATTAATAAATCGCTTACGATACTAAACCAATGTAAACGCATGCTGGGGAAAAAATGGGGGCTTAAACCAAAGATAATAAAGTGGTTATACCTAGCGGTAGTAAGAAGCTCATTAACATACGCCGCTTTGATATGGTGGCCGAGAACTCTTCTTACGACCGCCCAGCAAGAACTACAGAAATTTCAACGACAAGCATGCCTCGCCATTACAGGCTGCATGAGTACCACACCAACAACAGCACTTGAAATCATACTGGGGATCCCGCCCCTACACTTACAAATCAAAGAAGAAGCAACGCTCGCAGCCTTGAGACTGAAAACCTCAGGTCTATGGAAAGAACAGAACACAAGGCACACTAAAATTCTAGTGCAAAGCATAACCAAAGAACCACGCCTGGAGTGGAAATGCGACAGAACCAGGAAACAACACATACTGGACAAACAATACAAAATATATCCAGAGATAAACATAGATCCGAAGGCAACACGAGATGCAATAGAAGTGTACACCGATGGATCCAAAACAAAAACCGGCACAGGAGCAGGAGCCTACTGCCAAGAACTAAACATGAAAATAAGTCACGCACTCGGTAAGGACAACTCTGTCTTCCAAGCAGAGTGTGTAGGCATTACAACCGCAGCCATAGCAATGGCAAATCGACAGGTAAAAAACTTTAAGATTAACATTAACTCAGATAGCCAAGCTGTTCTCAAAGCTTTGGCTAAATTCTCGACAACCTCCGAACTCATACAAGACTGCCATAAGGCTCTGGAAACACTCGCCATGTCGAATGACATCACCCTACGGTGGGTCAAAGGACATGATGGGGACCAGGGAAACGAGGCAGCGGACGCATTAGCACGCAAGGCTACGACGCTGAAGGTGACAGGGCCACAGCCCATTGTACCCATACCCTTCAGTGAGTATAAAACTTGGTTGCATGAACTAACACTTAAAGAGCATTCCCGATTATGGGCAAGCGCAACTGACTGCAGGCAAGCCAAAGAGGCTTTCCCTAATATAGATCAACGACAAACTAACAAACTACTCCGCCTGGACAAAGGTAAACTTAGGAAGGTGGTGGGACTCATAACAGGGCACAGCCCACTAAACAAACACCTTTTCGTTATAGGTGTTACCGACAGTCCTCTGTGCAGGGCCTGCATGGAGGTCGATGAAACGCCGACGCACGTGCTCCTGGAGTGCATGGTCGTGGCAGAACAACGAGAACGCCATTTGGGTTCCCCAACCTCACTCCATGAAGTCCTCGGCAACCTGGGCGGTCTACTTGGCTTCTGGAGCGAGCTTGGATGGCTGGAGTGAAGACTTCGGCGGGGAGGGGCAACACACGCACAACAGACGGAAACGTTTAAGTGCGGAAACCAGCCCAGAGAGAAGAAGAAGAAGAAGAAGAAGAACCCCTTAGGGGTTGAATTTTCCAAAATCGTCTCTTAGTAGATGCCTATGTCATATAATAGCTATCTGCTGTCTGCCTTTCAGCCCGATCCGTCCAGTAGTTTGAGTTATGCGTTGATAGATCAGTCAGTCAGTCAGCTTTTCCTTTTATATAATATTTAGATAGGAATCTTACTTGCAAGCATTAAGCAAATCTTCAGGTGACACGAGTTCTAAACCTCTTGCTCTGTTTACTCGACACCATACATCAGCTAAAGACATTATTCCACCGCAATCCTGAAAGTAAACAACAAATATATCTAAAGTACCTACTAAATATGCACAAGGTGTTATGCAGTTGGGGTTGTAGATGTAAAAGATTATTGATACTGATTACAACTCTCACTGGAAAGTTTATCTTTGCCAGACCCCCAAACACGGACATCAAATGAATCACTGGATTCAGGTGGCGCAAGACTGTGGTGTATGAAAGCCTCTTTTCTATGTCCAGCAGTAAACGTCTATCGGTTGATGATAAGAATGACAAACAGGTATGGTACAAGTAGGAGTATTGTGAATTTTTAGCGTTCCGTACCTCAAAAGGAAAAACGGAACCCTTATAGTATCACTTTGTTGTCTATTTGTCCGTCCGTTGTAAAAAAAATCTATAGGATACTTCTCGTCGACCTATAATCATGTTTGGCAGGACGGTAGGTCTTCTAGCACAAATAAAGGGAAAAATTCGAAAACCGTGAATTTTTGGACACATCAAAAGAAATCAAATGTGTTCACTAACAAATTATAATTAGTAAGTATTTTAAATTTTCAAAGTCAGATAACTATACCAAGTGGGGTATCATATGAAAGGGCTTTACCTGTACATTCTAAAACAAATTTTTATTTATTTTCATACGTAATAGTTATTGATTTATCGTCCAAATATCGGAAAAATACCTGAGTCGGAACCCTCGGTGCGCGAGTCTGACTCACACTTGGCCGGATTTTTTTTACAATACCCGTGTCTCCTATAACTAGTAGGTACATACCTCGCTTCTCAATCGCCTACTCTACTTTGCCTATTACTAAGAGACACGTCTAGCCGAAATTCGGTACGCGGATTTGGAAAGCTGACTGCGAGTGACAATTGCACAGTATAAAGTTGCATAATTTCTACATCAACTAGGCATTGGTTGAGTTCTTCCTTGCAGACGCAACACACGCGAACGGTGTTTTGCCCAGATACGGCGGTCTCCAAAGACTTTAACTCGATACATTGAAGCGGAATTGAACTAGATTTGCCCCTAGCCTTATTATCAAGACGAAAGTTCATTTACCATAAGAACAGCCACCATCATATCAGAAATTTGTTGAGCCAGGCCCATGTAGTAGTCCGAGTCTGACCTAAATGCATCTCTGGTAACAGGGTCATCTATACCCAAACTCATGAGGTAGGATTTGAATCTGACAGTGTCATCCTCTGATATATCTCCTTGCTTTTCCTGAAATGAAATTCAATGATCCATACTAATAAAATAATCCCAACTTATATTATTATAAATACAAAAGTCTATTTGCTATCTTTTTACGGCCCATCTACTTAACCAATTTTGATGAAATTTGCTACAGAGATAAGGTATTTTTTGTCCCGGAAAATCAAATAGGATCAAGCAGGATTTTTAAAAATCTAAATGCATGTGGGTGAAATTGTGAGCATGAATATATGATCTATTTGGTATAGAGATAGCTTGCCATCCTGTTTATGGATATAGCCTACGTTTCCTAGAAAATCAAACTGAATTCACACAGACGGATAAAAAAAAAAAAAACAAAATATCAACTCAATTTTTGAAGTATATGTACTTTAGACAAATTGCAGGACTGTTTTTTTTTTTGTTAGTGATTTGTTCTTATTAAACTATTCATTGGTGAATTGCAGTTTATGAACTTTCGTCACATTCAGAGATAAAACTATATCATGCAGTCAGCTTTAATTTCTAATATAGAATCTGTATCATCACACATAAAATGTAAGTAACAAGTTTGCACATACCCTAATTTTATTAGAAATATTTTTTGATATAGACACCATTTCTTTTGCCTTCTCCATAAGTTTGGTGAGGTCCTGAAAGGCTACATTAATACTTGCATCTGTTGCTCTATGCTGCTCTTCTATAGACCTTTCTATACCAACAATCCCTGAACGAATTTTTGAATTTATAGGCTTTGCAGATGGTCTGGGAGAAGCATTTGGTGTATGTGTAGTTGGAGAGGTAGTCTGTACTGGTCTCTCCCATGCTTTACTTGCTACAGCATCGCTCAATGCTTTGTAAAAGGATGCATCAATACCGTCTTTGAATGATAGTTTTATATAATGGTATAAGCTTACAACAGCAGGGCCTGGTCGTTTACCTAAAAAAAAATATGTCAAAACTAATTACAACTAAAAATTGGTTTCTAAGAGCAACTATGAATGTTACAAGTGTAATCCTTATCCATATTATAATATTATAAACGCGAAAGCGTGTCTGTCTGTCTGCTACATTTTCCCAGCCCAATATTTGCTTAACCGGTTTTGACAGAATTTGGTTACTTATTGTGCTACAAATTGTAAGACTCCCATGGAATTTCTAGAAACCCAAATCCATGTGGATAAGGTTGGGTAAGTATCTGTTTGGTACAGAGATATTGTTTGCATCCTGGAGATATACATAGGCTACTTTTATCCTGGAAAATCATTTCTAAGAAATTTATCACTCTTCATCTTGTACTTTTGTTTTTAGGAGGCCTTTTAAGTTGTACTAAACAAAAATAAGTTTGTAAAATAAATAAATAGTCAAATCTTATTAACTGACATATTTGTTATAGTGTGGGCAAAACAAGTAGTCCAATCTGAACATGTGCCATACTGTTAAAAATAATCTCAGCTGGGCATGTTGCAACCTCAGATTATTTGTTTTGCACACCCTAAACTTAGATACTTTACCTGGAAGAGGAGGACCTAAGTGTAATATAATTCTCTTTGGACCACCCAAACCAAAAACTCCACCACTCTCTTCTTCCATACAAAAAACATAATACAAATATAGCGAAAGGCATACATTTCCTTTTGGTATGTCCCCTGGCTTGCCCCAAAGAATTCTATGGCTTGTGAGCACTACTTCTCCATCAACGAATTGAGTCTGAAAAAAGCCACATTTTTTCTTTTGATAATGAAATCATATTTTTATAAATAATACAAAAGAGTGTCTATCTGTTACCTTTTTAACAACTGAACAAATCTATACAAAATTTACTATAATATAGTAAATTACTATAAAAATATTATAAACAGTAGTGATAGATTAGTGGTCCACCTCTTATTCACTTTAAGCAATTCAATATCACTTGCTTTAATGGTGAAGGAAAACATTGTGAGGAAGGAATCCCTTTTCATTCTGAAATGAGACCCATGCTCAGTGGGGGGAGATGGGTTGATAATGGATGTTCATAATTGGACACCACCTACAGTAATCTTAAGTTGCCTAGTACTAGTAGTGATAGCTCATAAGTGTTAAGGTATTCTATTTCTGACTGTATTTCTCTTCTGTTTTAATTTTTTTATAATGGATGTCTCCTAGGCATTACTTTATTCACAGGACAGACCACAGGAACATAGAGAAATGTGAAATTAAGTAAAAACCAAGTTTATGAAATAATTAATGTAAAATTAAGTAATACCTACCTAATGAATAGACTAGGCTACAACTAGTTTATTATTAAGGAAAAATTAACTGCCATTGTGCAAATTTTAAATTTATTTACTCACCTTATCATCACCATCGTATATTTTAACATTTTTGTCACGTTTAAGATATTCTTCGCCATCAAATAATCTAGCATCTATGTATTCAAATCTGTCCATTTTAGATAGCTGTAAAAATAGTTTGTAGAACTAAAACCGAAAAAAAACATTTGTGGGCACAAGAAACGGACATGAATAGTTACATTTCACAAAACACACAGAGATTCACATTTTATTTTCAATAATAATCTCACCAGTAGGAATCTTATACTATCTCTATGGTAGGAATTAACAAATGACACCAAATGTGAAATGAAATGACATAAAAAAAAGTCAAAACTGCACACAAAACGGACAAAATAAACAACCAAACAACTGATTTTTGTTTTTTGTTTTTTTTTTTCACCAGTAACTATAGATAATTAGTGTTGCCAATGATGTGCGGTAAATCAAATTAAACGAGACCCTGAAAAGGTACGAATTGCTTTGTAATTTAAAAATAACGACGACGCGACGCTGCTGCGCCTCCTGACTTACGTGGGTAATTCTACCGAGTGATAAAAATAAAAAAATAAAATTTTATTTAACAATATCAACTTTTTGTTGGGTTATTATGATAAGTTTTAATGTAATAATCATCTAAAAAATTGAAACAGAGATCAATAACAATAATATTTTGAAATAATCGCATATTTTGGTTTTTTCATATCGACAGGAGTGACATAAATTTCGCCATGAGTGACAGGAATTTTCTTAAAATTACAAATTTATGTAAGAATGCAAAAAAAATAACCAGGCTTAATTGTTTTTGGTGTCAACAGTCTTAATATGTCAATTTCAGGAAGTGAAATTTAGTTAAAAACTATTAAAAAAAATCAACAAACATGTTCTACAGAAATGACGTACTTAAACATAAGATTCCTGTAGAATAAGATCCTGAAAATAGAATCATTACAAAATATCATTTTCTTCATCTGGCGAAGCAAAAAAGTTTTTAAAACATGTTTTATGACATTATCGAACGTATCATACTAATTATATTTTATTTTTTGGTTTGCATTTTCCAGTTTGAAAAATATCAGAAGTACCCTCACATTCAAAGGTTGATCTGTAAAAAATTTCAACCCTGGACGTGACGTCCGCGTCACGTCCCATAGCGACAGCTATTGGGTTCCTGTATATTCCTATATTATGATTGTTTCTGCAGATACCAGCTGTGAATGGGTTGGTTTCGTTAAATCAGGTCAGTCTTCAGTTTTTTTTTGGGAGTAAAGTAAATAAGTCTAATTTTGTAATAGGAGCAAATGCGAGCTGTTTTTCAAACTCTGCTAGCTTAATTTTCTTAGCTTAAGAAGCTCTAATTTCAGTGTTCATCTATTTTTGTCTAAGGAAAATCTAGAAAATACTGTAGATATTTGTGAATCTGGACTTGAAGGAGAATTATCTTCTTTTCAATCCTTATACACGCTCTGGCCAACTCTTTCTTATTGTTTTTGTGCTCTTGGTGTGTAGTCTTTAATTGATTTTATTTTCCCAGCTTCTTAATAGTTTTTTTTAGTATCTTTCTCTATATTTTCGATGTGCTCCTTCCGGTCCAGCTTTGGTCATTTTTTGTCTCTTCTTCGGTATCCAAGCCTTATTTTGTTCTTCCTAAACGTTACTCTTTTTCTTTCTCCAATCGCGTTTTGCCTGATATGCCTGAAAAAACTACCAAAAAGAGCCATGCTTATTATTCCTGTAGAAAACAAGTAACTTCTGTCGAAAATAATAATAATAAAGCTAGCAGTACAATATCTAAAACCAGTTCATAGTAAAAAACAGCATTCTGCATTAGTTAAATTATAATAATTATAAATTTGTATTTGTACACAGAAGATAAAATATATTAGAATAATAAGTAAATTATCATTTCTGTAGAAATATCTCACTTCTGGAGAAAGCTATATCAACAGAAGTGAATTCTACAGAAGTGGCGTTTTAACTTAAAAATATGTTTTCGGTGCAAAATTTTAAGTTATGAAAACAAGATTCACTCGATTATATTAATTAATCAACTTATTAATAAGGCCCTAAGCAAATCATATTTTTAAATTGTTTACTTACTTTTTTTATTGAGTACAGAAATGAGATTTCAACTTTGACACTGGTGTAGAACGCCTATACAACTTAATGATACTCTGAAATGCTATCACCTGCAGAAATATGGCCTACACTAGTCATAACAAGGCAAATCATAGAGTTGCTAGAGCTATAAACTAATGTTCCAACTTGAAAAATAAAAATTTTAGCATTTCGGCAATTTTTTTCTACCGGTGTGATTATTTTTCACGAACATTGTAGAATGATAAATAACTTTTAAAATAATAAATAAATAAATAAAATAAAAATATTTTATTTCAGACAGTATAAATTGTCCATAATTTTATACAAATTAAATTAAATTACGTAAATTAAAATTAAAATAAAATAAAATAATGTAAAATTAAAATAATTGAAGTAATTAAAATAATAATATTATAGTCAAAGTTTTGTATATTGTGTATTGTGCCAAAAAAATAAAATAAAATGAAACAAAATAAAATTAATAAAATAAAATAAAAACATCAGACGTGGAAAAATTTTGGTTCATTATGATGATAATACTTCAGAGTTCCTAATATTATGTTTTGACTGTAGTTCAGTCGGGATAAGAACCTTGCCCTGGCCTTACGCATTATAGCGTAGAAATCGTCAACCCTGTGCATCGCAAACATACCTGACGCGCTACACCTCCATGGGAGCCCCAGCAGAGCTCGGAATGCATTATTGTATTGCACTCGAAGTGCGTCAAAAGTTGCTTTGGAGTAAGTGTACCAGAGCTGGGAGGTGTAGAGCGCCTGGCAGTAGGCTTTGAACAGGGTGACTTTTACCTGTCGGGAACAGCGGGTGAAACGTCTAGCCAGCATATTGCTTTTTGCCGCCAGAGACCGTCTTTGTCTCTCTAGATCCTCATTGTCTTTCATCGTGTCACTTAATACATGTCCTAGATATTTAAATTTAGTAACATATCGCAGTTCGGAGCCGCATAGTTTTATTGGCAGTACATTTTCTGGGCCTTTCTTGTATTTAAATATCATCACTTCAGTTTTTGCCACATTATATAATAAACCGTGATTTTCTGCATATTTTTCACAGATGTTAATTAGGCTACGCAGGCCGCAGACCGAGGGACTGAGCAGGGCCATGTCGTCGGCGTAGCTAAGATTGTTTACGCTGACGCCTCCAATCTGGCAGCCTACCCTAGCACTGCTCAGTTCCTCGATCAGTTCGTTTACATAGAGGTTGAACAGAATTGGTGACGTCAGACCACCCTGCCTAACACCGCAGTTCAGCCGGTAGGTATCGGAAAAGTCATTTTGCCATTTTACTTGATTAATTTGGTTTGTATACCAAAACTGTAGCAAATCCACTATCTTACTAGGTACTTTTGTAGCTCGTAGCTTATTCCACAAAATATTGTAATTAATGGTGTCGAATGCTTTGCTCAGATCCAGGAAACATCCATATACGGATGTTTCCCGGGCGAGATAATAGTTTACAGTACTTTTTAAGGCAAAAATAGCTAAGTCTGTTGATAAACCGCTACGAAAGCCAAATTGACCGCAGTGTAATTCGATATTGCAATTTAAGTGAGATATTAACAATCTCTCAAAAATTTTTGAGAATATTGTTGCAAGAGAAATAGGGCGGTAGTTTTTAGGGTCGGAGACGTCACCAGCTCTGTTTTTAACGATCGGTATTACATTTGTTTTCGTCATATTTACAGGAAGATAGCTATGATCGATACATGTATTGTATAATGTAGCCATTATTTGGAAGAGCCTAGGGCCCCCATATAGCACATGCTCCACGCTGAGGTGGTCGTGGCCCGGGGACTTGCCGCGCTGCATGTCGCGCACGCACCGCGCCAGCTCGTCGGCCGACACATGCAGCGCGCGCGAGTCTCCCGCGCTCGCGCCGCCGCCGGAGAGTGACTCAGCGCTAGGGCACGCGCCGACTATCGGGCAGTCTACGCGGAATTTATTTACAAATAAGTTTGCTATATCTTTATGGTTGTGTAAACCACCCACCGACACAGGAGTACTGCATTTAGGCTGTAGTTTGTTCGTTTCCTTCCAAAATTTTCCAAAGTCATTATTTCGTCTATAGGTTGCGATTATGTCCATTTTAATTTTGTCCTGATTAGATTGGCACCATTTTAATTTTTGTTTAAAAGTTTTTCTTGAATTAGTCATTTCCTCGTAAATATCGCCATGAGAAGGACGCCCATGCCAATTCCACATCAGAAATGAATGTCTGGCCCTGGCATGGGAGTCCCTCACATGTCGATTCCAGCCCACCACTGTCTTTTTTCTGATCCTAGCTCCTCCTGTGTAGGTGTCAATGGCAGCCCTAGACAAACATTCAATCATGCTGGCATATAATGAATCTATATACTGGTGATGACCATGCATGTTACAAGAAGTACCATAACACGGCAGGTTATCATATTTATACTTATCTAGGTATTGGCTACATAATTCGGTATATTCACACTGCTGGTCCGAGGTTCTATATCCCCACTGAATTTTATTCACATGTATTCTATTTATCAAATTACTTCTTGGCACAATTACATCAAAATCAAAGTCAACAGCTAAAGGAAAGTGATCCGACCAATAGACGTTGTTGAGTACACGCACACTCCTGAGCGCGCGCAGGGCAGCGCTCGTGACTACGACATGGTCGATCCAGCTGGTCATGCCGTGCGCGTCGCTCAGGTACGTGTATGTACCTGATGTAACGCCTAGAGTACATACATCCGCACAAGTCCATTCTTCCTCCTCGCAATAGGCAACTAATTCGCGGCCAAATAGGCTATGTTTACGTGACACATCACCATTAAAATCACCTAGACAGATGACACTTTCTACATCGTCATGTGACGCGATCACTGCACTAATGACTCCTAGGCATTCCGTAAACACCGGTAGGTTATCCGCGGCCTCTGTGGGCATGTACACCGACACCACTATGATACTGCGACGCGCGAGCTCTAGGCGAACTGCAACCACACGTGGGTTACCACAGTCGATAGGGGTGACAGTCGGGAACATATCCTTTCTCCATAGTATCGCGACGCCGCCGTAGGGTCGACCCTTGAGTATACCAGTCGTCGTATCGACCGCAGACACACCGTACGCTCTAAACTTATCATCGATAGTATTCAGGAAGTCAAGGTCATCAGGTAGAAGCCAGTGCTCCTGGATCGCGATAACCTGATAGTCACTACATAGATCTCGAATATGCTGGCAGGAACGTTTGACCGATCGGCAATTAAATGAAATCATTTTTACACTAGTCATTTTTGCTTACGACTGTACTCTCGACGCCTATCAGTGTAGAGGGCTGATCAGCGGGAAATACGATCGAGCGATAATAGCGTTTAGGTCTAAATTGGAATAGCCTGAACTCTATACCTATTGGCCAAAGATCGGCTGACAGTAGGGTATTTTCTTCCGTCTTATTTACTGTTATCTTGAACGATGAAAAGTTAGACTTTTTGAATTGAATTAACTTTTCAACCTTTACAGGCTCGACGTTGTTTTCTAGTAGAAAATCTGTGATATTACTGTCGGTGGTTTGCGAATCGAATCTGGACGCGTAGATGTATGTCAATCGTGGTGCCACCTTAATATTACTCGATGCAACAGCTGTCCCAGTTCTTTTTACAGATCCTATCGATTGAGTAGGTTTGTTGTTCTTAGGTTTGTTTTTCCTGCGTCTTTTCTTGTTAGTAACGGTCTCGAAACCGCCTTCTGGGTCAAAAAAGCTCGAGAGGCTTTTGGAGTTCGGGCTACTAGTAATAAGGGTCACTTGCCTTTTGTCCTTTTGTTTACCTCCTTTTTGTAGCGTGGCAGAGGCAGCGGCCCCGGAGTTTTGACGGACTCGGTGTTCACGAGCCCGCGGAGGCGCGGGCGCCGCCGAGCCGCAATGAGGCGCCGGCGGCCGCGGCGTGGAGGCGTGGTCGGACGGAGGAGGGGCCGGGGCAGCGGGCGTCACTGCTCCAACCGTTTTCGATATCACCGGCGGCGGTCGCGCAGATAATTTTTCGTCTACCCTCAACTTCGGGTATTCGTTTAGATTTTTCGGCTGAAATAGGGTTTTCAGCTCGTCCAGATGAGATGAAGTCACGTAGTTGGTTTTAATAGTGTTCACGTCTTGTTTCAAAATCAACAGATCCTTTAATAATGCTGTGGCGTCAACGTGGTCAAATGTCACAGGTGGAAGTCGGTGCAGATCTTTCGCCACGAAAATGGGCAGATCCTCAGGATCTGTTTCCTTAAGGATTCTCACGATCTCCTTTAGCGTCTTCTTTTGTTCTACGTCTCTTTTCCTGGTGATCCTCTGTTTGGTAGCCTCAAAGAGAACCAACTTTGCACTTTCGATATCTGATTCCTTAAAACCCGATAAACAAACTTGTATAAGAGCAACTTCATCCATTAAGCTGCGTTTACACTGTAGGTACGCCAATAATTCATTTATTATGACTTTACAGCTACAAGGATTCGTCATTTTAACAATAATAATTATTTATTTAACAAACGATTCGGTAGGTACGCATTCACGCACTAACTAATTACATGACCGCGTTCGACCGCTGCGCACGGCTAACTGTGTAATAATAAGTGAGATTTTTTACTATTTTTATTGGTGCTTTCTTTATCATATAGTTTACACAATAATTAATTTGCCATGCATGTAGAGTCTTTCTAAATAATTTTTAGAGACACGTCAATATTATATCCTATGTCGCGAACATTCTACAGGACGTGAGTAATCACGTACTGTACCACTGAAATAAAGTAAAATTTAATATTTAATTATAAAAATAGTTATTTAATATGTTAAAGAAGGTCATGAAATTTAATAATTAGGTTTTAAAATTAGTTCAAATTTACGGAGCTACGATATATTTTAAGCGAACACAAATATAGCGTTTCGGTAGAATGACCCACGTACCACCGATTAATATTTTATACTATCACCACAATCCATCTTGTTAACTTCATTAAACATCATAGTGTCCTACAGGTTCCTATTTTCTATTGTATTGCAAACTTCTAGGAAAACCTAATTTCACAAAATTATATCACATTTTTCGCAAAACTTTTTAAATGGCACCCTAAAAACTTCCGCTACTATATCAATGTTACCCGTTTTTTCTGTACTAGACCATAGACAATATTTCCATGACAGTTGACAGTTCCTAAAAGTTTTTTTTCCACCAGCTGACAGTTACTGACATTGACATCGACATATTGACATTTATATAAAATGTGGTGCAGAGCCAGAGGTTGGAATTTTGCGCAAATCGCAAGTGAAATGAAAGTACCGAGACGAGAGGTTAAATTGATAGTGCAATAATTTTGCAGTTAGTAAAGAGTACTGTAGTATCTTAGATTACCTTGACCTAGCCTTGAGTTCGTTGTGATCTTACGTTCAAAGTTTGTTGTACCACATTTCTCATTCATAAATTCCTGTTGCTATGGCTGAGCCTCAAGATATTTTGTTGCAAAAAATTAAAGAGCAAGGCGATCTGGTGAGGAAGTTGAAAGCAGCGAAGGAATCCAGTGAAAAGGTTAGAATATTCAATTTAATCCATAAAATTTCTATGATACCTATTCAATAAGTAGGTATTGTTGGTAAGATTGAACTATTCCATGTTATTGCATCATGCCGTCACTAAACGGAGGTAATTATTTTATAGGGTAAATCAAGTCAAGATCTTGGAAAAATAAATAGACACCTCTCTGAGTACAGTTATATATCTGGCTATGTGCCTAGTAAAATTGATGTTGAATTACATTACAACTTAGAAAGTAATTTAGATTTCCAAAAATACCCTCACTTAAAGAGATGGTGGAACCATATGCGGAGCTTCAGTGACTCAGAGATAGCTTTGTTTCCAATTATTCATCCATCTCATGATATAGTAAATGCAATAAAGGGCAACAGGAAAAATTTTGATATACAGGTTTGTGATTTATTAATCCCTACAGTGTCCATAATCCATATCCCAATCTGTCACACAGTGGCAGCTGCAAAGTTGCTACACTTCCCAATCTGTCTATGCAATGTAACAGGTATGGTGGGACAATTGGCAATGGTTTTAGGGTTTTTGGACACTGCTGTGGTTAGTAGTTGTGTAGTTTGGGTAAATATGAAAGAATTTTTGCTTTTGGTTTGATATGGTTATGTTGAGATTTACTAAGAGAGGTAAAATGTTAGCCAAGCATATAGGCATTAAAGATTAATTGCTAGTTCTGCATTGAGCAGTCTTAGCTCCCTGTCTCACCTCTATCTTTTTGCATCATATTCCTCATTGGTGAGGCTAGTGATCCCCTTTCTTTAATCACATAATAGAAAAGTATTACACATTAGTCAACAAATTTATCTGTATAAATATAATTATCACAATATTTGGATTGCATCCTAGATTTTTTTTTTATATAAAAATGAATCCCTCTTTTCTTGGAATTGAATGAATTTTTCTTGGTCACTTGACAATGATTGACCCAATTTGGAAATTTCTCATTTTGTTATGTTTGTAATTGTTAGGATGAGGTTTATATGAAAGATTTTTTTTTTTGGGAAAATCCATGGACAGACAGGAAAATCCATCCAAGACAGTTCCCGCGGACGTGGATGAAGTCGCGGCCAACAGCTAGTTATGAATAAATACTATAATTTGAATGTTTTATTCAGTGTTTTTAATTGTATTACAATAAAATATTTGACAATACATTTTAAGTTTTCATAGTAAATCTCACATTAACTAGCACAAATGCTATGAACAGTATAATACAATATTTTGACTGTTTGAACCTCCACATATGGTTACTTCGTTACCACATACAAACAAAAAATAAATTATAATTTACTTAAAAAGTTCTTTTTTATTTCCGGTACTAACACTAGTGGTGACGAGGAATCATATTGGTTGTAAATAGAAGCTTGGAAAGTCACTGAAGCATGATTTATAAAGTGTTCAGATTCTTAGGAAATCTATCAACCATAGACAAGTTACGAAACTTGGTACAAAGAAGTGATCATGTAAAAACTATTACAACAACGTCTTGTTGCAAGGTATTGGGAAGTTACTGCTTTTAGATGTAGAAACTCACAATTAATTAGATGTTCTTCAATGCACTTTTTTAAGGCTTACGGCTTTTTTACGTATTTTGAATATTCAGGTACACTGCATTTGAAACATTTACTTCCAAAGTTCATCTTTATTTTTCGAAGTTTCGAAAATTGGTGCTTGCTATCTAGAAACAATGTATTATTTATTTTAACACATCTTGAACAATATCTTTTATGAACAATTATTTTATGTGTTAAGGTAAATAATAATTAATAATCAAGAAAGTACTTAGATACTTACATAATATGAATGAAATAATAAAGTAAAACATGTTTGTATGTGTTTGTAATGTTATAAATTGCATCAAAAGCAAATTGAATTTTTATTGCTTTAAATTTTCTTTACACCACCACATAAATGCCAATATAATGAAAAGTTTATATAACTTAAACCAATCTTTATTTGTAGTGATTACTAGACATTAGCCATGTATTTTTACATACATGTTGTTTTTAGATTCAAGAAGAGGTATCAAAATTGCTCGCTCTAAAGGCACAGCTGGGGTCTGAAGATGCTGCACCATCAAAGTTTGTACTCAAAACTGCAAAAGGCACAAGGGATTACAATCCCCAGCAGATGACGATCAGGAATAATGTGTTACAGAAGATTATTACAGTGTTCAAAAAACATGGCGCAGAGTGTATTGATACACCTGTGTTTGAATTGAAGGTATGTGTTTTTCTACCTATGTAGACCAAAATCTTCGAGATTTCTGAACCGATTTGTGTAAAGTTTTTCGATAAAGAAACCTTGCGATACTGCCGGATAAACAAATTGGATTCTAATTGGAATCCAATTTATTTTAAATTTTTAGAAGAAGGTTGAGTAATTACTCAATCTTGATGCTGCAGGAGACCTGATTACCAAAACTGATGGAATTTAGAAACTGTCGGTTATAAATCGATATTCGAGGTACCTACCAAGTAAAGTACATTCAACTGGCTATCCAACTCCTCAACCCTGACACTGTAAAGAATTGCATTCCTTAATCGTGGTGATTTAGAAACTAACCCACTAATTGTTAGAGAAAGAAACAAGTTCCCACAGGATTTTACTAACCTAAATCTACGCGGACGAAGACGCAGGTATCAGCTAGTTATAATATTAAATATGACCAAGTCTACTCAACTTCCTTCAATTAAATGTAAAACATATTATTGACATTAATCACATAAATAATTCACAAGGGTAACTTTACGTTACTCAATTCATAAGTTTTGTTGTAAGGGTCTAAAAATTATTTTGGTGAGCATTTAAATTGTACCCGTTTTAGATTCACACAGTTTTCCTCAACGAAGCCATCGTGAAATTCGAATCAAATTTCAGATATGTGCAGTTTCATAATATTGATTGAACTTTTACCTACATCAATCTAAATGTAACGGTGATATATGGCTATTGGCTATATTCTTGTTCCAATCGAAAAATTCGCGAGCAACTTCGCACAGTTGGCCTTGAATGTGACGTATCCTTTTCCGCAAGTCTAATTCCGCTCACTATTTACTATCGACAGTACGAGCTCTAGGCTTTTGCTAGCCGGTTTGCCAATGTTATACTTTTCACTAGATGATGCCCGCGACCTCGTCCGCGCGGATATAGCTTTTCAAGGCTCCGCACCCGAAGAGTGCCAACGGGACCCTGTTACTTAACCTCCGCTGTCCGTCTGTCTGTCTGTCTATCAGTGGGCTGTGTCTCATGAACCGTAATAGGTAGAGAGTTAATATTATCACAGAATGTGTTTTTATATTGCCGCAAGCCTACAACAAATAGCCTAGAACCGCATTGCGCGCGCCGTCTCACATCACTATCGCTGCCCATTGTGTTTATCCAATCTTAAAAATAATTAAGAAGTAGTAAATTCTGAATTCTTCGCGTATTTTGTTTACCATCTTCAAACAAAAAAGATGTTCTGCAAGCTCCTTTGAGGATCGGTTTGAGGGTCGACGGACATACAGATACCTACTTATACATAATACATATTATATAGATATATATTAGACGCCTTTGTTTATAAATAGTGTTCGGTAATAGCGACATAATACCTGTGCGCCTTGAACTTAGCATACAATTTAATAAGAAATTCGCTCGCATATATTATAGCAACTTCGGATATAGCATTCATAATTTTATTATAGTGTTTTATGTACACTTTATGGAAATTTCAACTAAAAAAACTGATCAACAACGAGTCCGACTCGAACACGAAGGGTTCCGTACCATCGAACGAAAAAATCTTTTTTTATTTTTTTTTGTGATGTAAGTACTTAGGTACTTATGTAAGATATACGTACCGGTTTTCGGATTTTTCCCTTTAGTTGTGCTATAAGACATTGCTACCTGCGAAATTCCATGATTCTAGGTCAACGGGAAGTACCCTATAGGTTTTGATTCTCTTGTCGGGTCTGGACAGATATGATCCATAGACAGACAATGAAGTTATTCTATAAGGGTTCCTTCTTTTTCTCTTAGAAATATTAGGGAACCCAAAAAAAATTACATTTAAATTTTTATTCATCTATAATATTATGCAAAAAAATAATTAAGTATTTGGATATAGCGCCGATTTCGGCCATAGGTACCAGATTGCTTTTAATGACCTATTTTTGAATTCAACTGGCTTTCAAAGACTCAGCACGAGTCACGTATTCCAACGGTAACGTTACTTAAATTACTTGCGATTCAAATCGCAAACTAGCTATGCAGGCTAGAGCACTAGGTCGCGGACCCAGCGCATCGTCAGCAACCTCGTAATACTTTTGCATTGAAGTTGGAACTCGTTCTTATTGTTTCGAATAAAATATAGGAAGTTTCGGATCCAACATCTGACCACTCAATCAATAATTATTATTTTATTGATTGAGTTAAACTGCGGCCGTCCACTGTTGGACATAAGCCTTTCATCAATGCGCGATCACACACAGTACTTCCGCCTTCCTCATCCTCTTCCTTCTTAAAATCGTCAGTCCAGCGGGTTGGAGGTCATCCCACACTGCGCTTGCTTTTACGCGCTTTCCGCTCCAGCGCCCATCGGTTTTGCGACAGACATGGCCTGCCCACTGTCACTGTTAATTTGTTGAGCCATGTCGGTTACTTTGGTTCTTCTACGGATTTTGTCTTTCAGAGACATAATATAGCTTTCATTCATTTCAGATTCATTTCATTAATTTCAGAGACCTAATATAGCTTGCTCCATAGCATGTTGAGTATAAGGCCAACTGTCAGTGTTCTAGGTAGTACCTAGTAGTATTCTTGAACAACTTCGATGTTGATATTTCTGACTACTGCTGCACTATCATTAGTTTTATGCACTATTCTAGCGGAACGGTATTTATTTTCTTAACACTTGTGAAATTAGGTACCGTAGAAATATTTGTGCAAATATTACTTTATTAATATAAAAAATATTTAATTTTGTCGTCATCTGTTACAGGAAGTTTTAACAGGAAAGTATGGAGAAGATTCAAAATTGATATATGACTTAAAAGACCAGGGCGGTGAGATCCTCTCCCTACGATATGACTTAACAGTGCCTCTAGCGAGATACCTGGCAATGAATAAGATTAATACACTGAAAAGATATCACATTGCCAAAGTTTACAGAAGAGATAACCCCGCTATGACGAGAGGGAGGTATAGAGAGTTCTATCAATGTGTAAGTTTAATTTTTTTACCCCATTATAGGAAAATTGTCTTGTAAAGGTGCAAACACATTAGTGTTCTGTTTCTGATGCAAATCGCAACAAAAGGCGATCGGAGTCATCCGATATCGGGTCGAATATGGGTAGGGATATAAGCAATAGCTACTAGCATGCAATAGCGCTGCGGTCTAAAATTTAAAAGCGTTGTTTGTTGGTTTAAGTGCTTTGTCCTTCAGTCACAACAAAGCAACGGATCAACGTGATTTTTGCATGGGTATAGAAATACTATACATTAAAGACTTAACATTAAAGACTTGGAGAGTGACATAGGCTATTTTTTATCTCAGAAAATCGACGAGTTCCCACGGGATTTTTAAAAACCTAAATCCATTCGGACGAAATCGCAGGCATATTAGCTAGTAATTCATATATTTTTCCAGGACTTCGATATAGCGGGACAATACGATCCTATGGTCCCCGACGCAGAGTGCCTCTTGGTCGTTACGGAAATAATGGACGCCCTAGACATCGGCAAGTATGTCCTCAAAGTGAACCACAGAAGGTTACTCGACGGAATGTTCGAGGCGTGTGGCGTACCTGCTGATAAATTTCGCTCCACTTGTTCTACAGTTGATAAACTGGATAAGGTAGGAATCCACACTAATCTATGTACCTGTGTATTGGTTTCTTTATCAAGGCTTAGCCGCTGAACTAATCATGACGCATTTTGGCAAAGAGATATCTTGCAAACTAGAGAACAGGATATTTTTAGGGTTCATACATCCAAATGAAAAAAACGGAACCCTTATAGGATCACTTGTGCATCTGTTTGGTTGGTCTGTCCAACTATCACAGCCAATTAACTACGAATGTTTTGGACCGGGTAACTATTTGGCGCTGAGGTCTTATAAGTGGGCGGTTCTGGATCCAATTCCCGGCTGGGGCAATGTAGAAAGTTTACAATTTCTAAATTTTACAATTTCTAAATTGTTTCTGGTCTGCTCTGGTTGGACGCTTCAGTGGGGCTATACTTATCATCCTACCTTTAAAGCCGTGCCACCAAGTAATTTAGTGTTCCAATACCCATAACGGATTTTTTAAGGGTTTAAAACTGCTATCCCGCTTCTATTTTAGACTAGGTACATCTACTTCCACTAGATGAGATTGCTGTCAAGAGCTAACTAGTAATGGAAAAAAAATATTGTAGTAGCATATTTTTTGTGATTCATTGCTATAGCATCGATATTTCTTTCTAGTCCCCATGGGAAGAAGTCCGTACTGAAATGATAAATGAAAAAGGGGTACAGCCCGAAGCGGCAGACCGTATTGGCGAATATGTGCGCCTCAATGGCGGAACAGAGTTGGCAGATAAGCTATTACAGGACGAGAAGTTATCTAAAAGCAAGAGCGCGGTCGAGGGACTAGAAGGCATCAAGCTGTTGCTTCACTATTGCGAGCTGTTTGGAATTAAGGACAAAATCCTGTTCGATTTGAGCCTCGCGAGAGGCTTGGATTATTATACAGGAGTTATTTATGAGGCTGTGTTAACACGTAAGTTTATTTCACCATCGTCATAGAACACCAGCCTACTACTGGGCATGGATCTTATCACAAAGAGAAGGTTTAGGCAATAGTCCATCATGCTGGCCAAGTGCGGACAGGCAGACTTTAAGTTAAGGCAAGAAGCATTGAAGAAAATTACAGAGAACTCTCAGTCATGTAGGTTTCTCTACGATATTTTCATTCGCTGTTAAAGCAAGTGGTATTCAAAAAAAATTCAAAATTTAAAATGTTTTTATTCAATTAAACTTTTACAAGTGCTTTTGAATCGTCAAAATGATCTACCACTATTTTATTGCTTATCCCACATAACTCCGAAAAGTTAGAGGTGCGTGCCGGGATCGAATCCCAGACTCCCCAAATAATCTCCCTTATTGTTTTGTTCAATGCATCTGTCGGTCCGTCTGTCTGTGTGTCAGAGATTTTTAGAATCAACTATAGAGTTGTAAGGTATTTGATATAATTATTATTGAAACCTATAACCGGAAAACATTTATATATTGAAAAAACAAAAGTCTAGGTACCGTCTAAACATGAAAATCTAAGTCGAAAAAAACTACGATGCTTTGTTCAATACGTATTTTAAAATCATCATGAGGTTACTTAATAAGTTTAAAAAAACCACCGTTTAAAAAATGATGACCGCTAAAGTTTTAAGCCACTAGCAACTTAGCAAGGTTAAGGAACCCTGCCTTATGCAAATTCTGATACGCACTTAACCAGCTTTTGTTAATTTTCAGAGCCAATCAAAATCGGCAACGAGGACCAAACTGTTGGATCGATAGCAGGCGGAGGTCGATACGATAACCTCGTTGGGATGTTCGATTCTAAAAACAAACAGGTAAAATATTAATAATTCAACTTTTTAATATGCATAATAAATACATCTTAAAAATAGTCAATCACAGTATTAATATTATAAAATGTAAAAGTGTGTATTGGTCGATCGGCCTGTCTGATATCTTTGTACGACTCAACAAGTGAAACTGCTGAATCAATATTCAATACATATCAACTCACATGACACATCATAGAGCTAGCTTGCGTCCGTAGTAGGTACATATCGGATATAAGCTTTTTTTATTCTAGAAAAATATTAGTCCTACGAGAAAACAGAATTTTTTAAAGATTAGTACACGCAGATGCAGTCTATTTGTGGTCGGAAGCTAAAGAATGATATTTTAATAACATCACAAATTAAATAGCTCTTCGCAGACTTGGGCGCGTTTGGAACCCTCGTAGCTTTAGTTTTAAGTTACGTAATTAATTATTACCACTATATCGTACAAATTTAACAATCTCGACCATCAAAAGGAGTATAATTGTACCTACTTTGAATAAATGATTTTGATTTTGACTTTGAATATTCGATAAAAACCACGGAATTAGAGTACTATAGTCATAGACTCAGTCACGTCTAATCCAGATTATAAATGCGAAAGTGTGTTGGTTGGTTTGTCCTTCAATTAGGCCGCAATGGAGCAAATAACGTGATATTTTGCATGTATGCTGTTAAGGACTCCAAAGAGTGACATAGTTCCGGATAAAAGAATTCCTACAGGATTCTTAAAACCTAAATCGACGCCAACTGTGGGTATTTACTAGTAAATAATATATTACGTAATCAGTATTCATGTTGCAATACACGTTATTAATATAAATTTAACTATGCGTATCTATGTATTTGGAAACTGCCAGTTAGCTGCCGGCGACTGCCTGATTTCGTTTTCACTTATCGTAATTATTATGTTACGTAAAATGAATCAAACTGTAGGCACCCCATAATCATCTGCGTAATACCACATCCACTTTTACTACACCGATTGGAGGCTCCAATTCAAAAAGGGATAAGTCACAAAACCTTAATTTAAAATTGTGTTATAATACTGTACAATTTTTTATATGATGTGCAAACGAATATATTGTAATAAGTGTAGTTTTGTTAGTTATTAATATACTTCATTAATAACTAACAAAGTTATTGTAAAAGACAAAATAACATTTTCTTTTAGGCATCTTCTAGGCAAGCATGCTCCAATCTAAACCAGGATTGTCTAGATTGTCGTCAAGCGCAAGCCTATTACGCAAATAAAAAATCTCTATTGCCACTAAAAATGACAAAAATGGACTAAAACACTATTTGCATTGGAGCCTCCAATTACAACAAATTGTAGCTTTGAAATAATCAGTAATTTGAGTATAGTGAATTGCCTGATAGTATTATAGTCAAAATTTGCGTTACGGCTATGCGCTGAACGCCTTTAGCATACCTATTCAGTCACATGTAGTAGCGAAAACTCGATTTCGCTAACTCAGTGTCTAACACTAACATCGCCAAGCTCATTTGACATTGGTTGGTGCTGCTTCACTCAGCGTTTAATTGAAAAATACGCAACCCTAGAATTTGTAGAAAACCTTCAATGGATTAAAAATAATCAAATGATCTTGGTGGCTATCATTTAGTGATAGATAGGTACAGAGTTAGCGAATCACTAGGCATGTACAATAAAGGACTATACTTAGATATCCTAATTTAGTTTAGTTTAGAGAGTGTGTACAACGTAATTATTGGTACCCAGAGGTTTTATACGTGCCAACTGTAATATTTTACTTTACTAATTATTATTTTCAATGTCAAGCAGTTTCTCATTCTGATAGAACACTCGTGCTCAGTAGTGAGCCGGCGAGGGGTTGATAATGATTCATGATGGTGATGATTATTTTCAGGTCCCTTGTGTAGGCGTTAGTATAGGAGTGGAGCGCATATTCTCGGTGCTCGAAGCGAAGTTAGCCGCGGGTGACATCAGTGTACGGACGAGTGACATCGATGTGTACGTCGCGTCCGCGCAGAAAAACTTCCTCGAAGAAAGGATGAAGATATGCGCAGAGCTGTGGAAAGCTGGAATTAAGGTTCGTAGTGTTCTTATTAAGCTTTCTTTTTTAATTATAAAATAGCGAGCAAACAAGCAGGCGGGTCACTTGATGTTAAGTGATTACTGCCGCCCATGAACATTTGCAGCACCAGAGGTACCGCCGATGCGTTGTCCGCCTTTCAATAATTTGTTGGTCTGCCCCCTTGAATAACCCCATGTTCTATTCTAGTGGGAACACCGCCGATTGGAGTTGATTCCACAGTTTGCATGTGCGAGTAAAAGTAAAGTGCTTCCAACTCATTCCTGGGTTGTGGTGTGTTGCAACGCATTTGCATGGCGATCGACCAATCAGAGCGTGCCTCGAATGTCAATGCGTCAGCGCGTCAAGGTCGCGCGATATACTACAGATTTGTGCGCATGATCATATGAAATATTCTCCTGACCAGAGAACTACACCTAGGGCGGCGCGTCTCTTCGAGCGCACTCGCATAACTTACGTATCTTATCTTTAATGAGAGATAGAAGATAAGAGTTTACGCAGTAGAAAGAGTGGTGTTTATTAAATTTTAGGCTGCAGTGCTGTGCAGCTAAATTGCACTTTGTTGAGTTGTAACAAGAGTTGCTATATATCTAAACGTCTTGGTGAAAGCTTTCAGTACGTGGAAGGTGCTATTAAGTATTCTGTGATTACAGCTTGGAGCAATCAGTCATGACTACATGACAAACTGCCCATTGCCCCATTCATAGTAGACTTCAATTTAAGAAACTTATTTTTTTACAGACTGAGCAGTCCTACAAAAAGAACCCAAAAATGCTGAATCAGCTACAACACTGCGAAGAAAACGGAATCCCGCTCGCTGTTATTCTAGGCGAATCCGAACTCAAACGTGGATTGGTTAAAATACGTAACATTTCCACTAGGAAAGAGGATGAAATTCCTAGGGCGAACCTTGTAGACGAACTGAAATCTAGAATTGAAGTGTTAGATATAAAGGAAATGAATGGACCGCTTCATAAGTAAATTAGCGATTGCAATATTATGTACAGTTTCATTATTATGTAAAGTGCCACTGTCTCTGTTCAGCTAAGTGATTCGCGGACTCAGTGTCTAACACTGAATGTTAGCCACCTAGGTTGGTTGGTTTTACATTGCTGCTTCACTGTGTTATCAAAATAATTTTTCGTAGAAAGCCTTCAATGGATTGATAAATGAGCTCTGTGACTACCATTCAGTGTGAGATACTGAGTTTGCGAATCACCACGCAAGCGGGCGAAATTGAAACTAGGGCCGCGTCAGCTGCCATTCAAATTCAACTAAGTCGCGAGCATCAGCTAGTATTACAATATAATCATGCTATATTGAATCTTCGCTATGTTGAAAAAATTTTAATTGATTCATTTTATCTTGGTTTTCTTAAATAGCAATACTAAATTCTCCACTAGCAATGACGTCACCTGTAGCCTAAACAGAGTTGGTGGCATTGTACAAGATAAACTATTCATCTCGGCAATCTTCGTTTACTCTCGGAACTAAAAATCAGATACCTAATGAAAAATTTCAAGTCTATGGTAATTCAATGGATTTTTCAAGATGGTAATTTCAGCCCGGCCAACTTACATTTGGGGAACTATAATGTGAAAAGCAAGTATGTATATTTTTCACAAAGTATCGTATAATGGGTATGGGTCTATGGGCTGTGGTACTCTAGTAAGGAAAGGATTGCCGAGGGGAATAATTAATTTCGAATTAAAACCGTAAAACAATTTGTACAAATTTTACATTGTGAAAAATGTTTTCACTTGGTTTAAAAAGTTAAATTGCTTTTTAAATCATGTGAAATATTAGTTAGAAAAGCGATTTGTGTATTAATAGCATTTAAAATTTTCTTCAAATTATTTGATGACACCAAAAACTTTTTGTAATAAAAAATCGTTTTTCATTATTAAACACTCTCGATTCTTTAATATAATCTTCTGTTGATCTGTTCGTAACGTACCTATACGTGAGCGCAACATTCTTCCGATTAAGTTGAAACTTTTAACAGTTGTTCTTGGGACCTGCGGGAAGGTTAACATAGTGCTGTCAACGTACAATAAGTGGCATGCGAGTGGCATTGTAATGCATGCCGTACATAGATGTATTATTTATGCTAACTTTATGATGCCGGGCGTTAGTTAGTAAAAAAATAAAAAAACGTACGTAGATAAAAAATAACTTCTAAATAAAATCGTTTCCAGTGAAAAGCTGAGCTTATTAATTTAAAGGGTTACCTTGTTTTTTATTCATAAAGTTTATTTTAGTCAAAATTAATTCATCTACGTTGGTAAAATCCTGAAAATTTGATCTAGATCTCATAAAGAGCCTGGAATTTAAATGATTGTTTAATTTATTGCTATTTATTGTGGAGTATTCCGTACTTACGTGTTTGCGTACGTGCGTGCTATCATAAGTTTACGAAGGAGCTAAATAAAGCTAAGTTTAATAAAGCTTAAGGTTATGATATTTTATTTATTTACTTTTAACAATTTACGTTCCTTTTTAAATAAATGCATTTCGTTTTTTTTACGTTCAAAATATCTGGTAAACGAAATAATTTACGTGGGTATTTGCTTTTACTAGTTATGAGGTTCATGATTATGTAGACCGTACCATATTTTTGCTTTCAAACTACATTTTATGTTAATTTATTAGGTATTTAGATTCTATTAGAATCTACAGCATTATTTTATTCAGTGTTACCGAAACTAAAAGATGTTTGTTTATATTATGCTTTTACTTTATTATTCGAAAGTATTTAATAAATCGTTTTTACCGTACTAAGTATTTTGATTGTCTATTGTCCTCTTTCTTTTCTTTATAATATTAGTAGTACCACCTTAGGTGTAATGCACACCTTCAGATTGAAGTGGAGCCAAAGCGTAGCGTCTTGCCATTGCTAACAATTCAAACGTGGCTTTATACTTTTTGGCATAGCAGCGCGTTCTTTGTGTGTCCTCTGTGTCTAGTTTTCAATAACATGGCAAGATAGATGCATTTGACGATTCAAAAATATTTGTAAAAGCTTATTTGAAAAAATAAATCTTTCGAAATAAAGAATTGAAGTTCTTATAAAATAATGAAGGTGTGCCGCGACTTCGCTCCAAACCGTAGTTATGCCTTGCTTCTTACACTACGACTTTCGTACTTTAGATGACATTACTAGATGTACTGACCTCGATGGAAGCTAGCATTTACGTACTTAGTTCAAAACCATCGTGTCACGGACAGAGTCATGTTTGGTCATTGTTTCTATATTCTGTGTTTCCTGGCATTGTGCCTCAATTACCGCGAAGTCCAGAACCTACGTACTATCTATATAAAACTGTTTACGTAAGACCCTTTTTTATTTAACGCCGATAGCTTATTGTAAACACATTTCATAGTTATTGAGTGGAATGAAATGACTTCTCTATTCCGACGATATTTAAAATTTTTACTGTGTGTTTCCTTGTTGAATTCAAGAGTTTGTGCGTCAGGTCTTGAGGAAGCGTTGGAAGAACATCTTAAAGATATAGCTCAAAATGAAGAATCTGAAGCGATCAAGCTGGAAAAGGACAAGGGGGAAAAGGATCATCACATCGATACGGAAACGAAAGACACCCATTCAAATAAATATTCGAAAGAAAACGACGAAGCTAAATTCCTAAAAAAAGACCAGGAGAGCAAAGTATCATCAGAAAAGGATGCGTATGCAGGTTCCAATAGTAAGCAAGAAAAGGCTGAAGATCACCACACAGATGGATTCAAGAGAGGACACAAAAAAGGTCATCACAAGCAAGGATTTCAAAATTCTTACCATAAGGATGAGTCTTCGAGCAAAAGCAGTTTCTTTGATGATTTAAACGATGAAGGTGATCAAGCCGGATACAATAGTAGAGTGAATAGTCATGATAATCAAGGAGGTAGAAGTTATGAAGGGTCCCATAATAATGGTCAACAGTATTTACGAAACAACTATCGCGGCGGAGCCAACAACCGTTACGGAGACGTTGGGGACAAACATATTACTCATCGAGATTACGGAAGAAATGCCTATTTGGATAATTCTGAAAATTATAACAAATATCGTAACGGACACGGTGCTTATAACAGGGGTAAAATTCACGATCGACGCGATCATCGATACCCGCGAGTCTATCACGATCCTGGATGGGATTGGAATAGTAGAAGAGATTGGGATCGATCTGAATGGGAAAGAAATCCGGATTGGGGTAGAGATTATCACACTCCAGGTTACTATGATAATCACGGCATACGTCACGATGGAGGATATGATCATGGTTTAAAACATGGCCACGGATATCGTTATGGAGAGTCTCGATCTGACCCAGTTGCTGAAATACCCATAGATATACCCAGAGAAATGCCCAGAGAAATTCCCAGAGAAATGCCCAGAGAAATTCCCAGAGAAATGCCCAGGGAAATACCTAGAGATGCGCCAATAGTTGCTCGTAGGAAGCAGACCATAACGATTTATGAAGATCCGAGATATTCTGGCAAGGAAAACGGCCAGTTAAGAAGAGAAGAAGGAGACTACATAGAACTTGATTATCAGCCAAGTAGTCGTAGATACTCCAGTTATGATAACACCTATTACAATGTACCAGCAAGAGGTGCAGAATCAAGCAAGATTAATAAGTTAGTTTATAATTATAAACGGCAGTAAGTTTAATATGCTAGACGTTTTCTGTATCATAAAATCAAGCAAAATATATAAATGTGGATCTTGTGCGTTTATTTAGAAATATTTTTTTAAATGGATACTTATATTTAATTAAAAAAGGTTATTTTTAAAACACTCTGGGTGACGAAACTCTAATTTCATATTACGTAACTTTTCAATTACTCAATGTAACATTGCATACAATTTGTGTTATTAATACATATCGCAATTTCAAATGGCAGGTAATATCGGAGATATTCATATTGCATATTTGCTAAAGTTCAGTGGGGCGTTTAGGTCACATACAGGCGTGTACTTGAAAGAGAATATTCCTCGGGGCGATGTGTCGGACAGTCAGTAGGGTGCCTGCCATATTTCAATATGGCACATCTGGCACAGTTGAGCGGTTTGGGCTTTGGACCATGACGGATGCGTGCAAAATCGGGGTCGGCAGGCCGGAATTTGGGCACACATACCTACATGGGCAAGGGCATTTGAGCATAAGTTCGGTCGATAATTATTTTAGTCTAAAAATCTTTTTAACTTTTTCAGTACAGTTTGGTTGCCTTCAGCCCTAAGTAGAAGTTAAGATATATAAGGTCACCTTAAAGATTTCTCATACCTCTCTACCTATAATAACTTTCTGTTCCATAAAATCGTCTGTCTTTAAAATAATGCCAGTCATGTTTCCGGATTATTTCGCTTTATTACCCCTTCCGCTTTAATTAAGGGAAGTCGTTATTGAGGCACTACCCACTCGTAGATATTTTTCAGTACTTTTATTTGTAATTTAAATTTTGCAACCCTTCGTTGTGGTTGTGAAGGGGAATAAACTAATTTAAACGGTAAGCTCTCGAAAAGTCCTTTTGTATTATGTGTTGTTTGATGACAATTTAAAACGGGATGTGAGTGGGAAGGAAAGTGACATGCTGTTAGGCTTTTACTAAGCAGTGTATTTAGTCCATATTCTTGGAGTGTAGGTTAGTAAATTAAGGCAGGTTTCTACAGGTTTCTTCTGTTTTTTTATCTCTCTGCTGCCAACCGATAGCTTATTTAAAAAAAAATGAGGTAAATAGATGTGGATTGTAGATGTTTCAAGGGAGTTTTAGACCCCTGTGTAGCCAGTCTTCTATGCCAAATAATTTGAAGGCTTTTAGAAGTTTCGAGTGCCGTTTGAACCTGCAATTTGTTTAATAGGCTGGCATTGTTAACTACAGTTGGTATAATGAAGCCTGGGTAGATATTCTTTGAAAGTAACGCCGTAATAATTCATGCAACTGGATTATGAATATTCACAGATAAAGTATGTCTAGATTCGGAGTAAACGCTAGGTGAAGGACATGCATATTGCCTGCCAATCTGCAATTGCAAATTTCCAAGCTCTTGCGGTACTTTGTCACGAGTAGTCGCTCCTATCATTCCCAATTTTGTTTCCGAAAACCTTAAATCAAAGGCTGAATTTTAATTTATGTAAAAATTTGGCTACGTAAAACTTATAACAGGAACCTATTTTTTTGTTTACCAAATTTTCACTGGTACCTACCTACCTACCTACCTACCTAGTTAGTTATATTTTGTCTCAAAAGCCTTGTCGTCTCGACCGATGCTGCTGGACATGGAGGTCTCTTGCAGGGAGTCTCACACCGGTTTTCTGCCATTTGGTACCTGCGACTTGTTTGAGGTCGCTACTCCAGTACTTAGGTACCTTAGGTCTTCGGACCCCAACGTTTGTAGCCTGTAGGTATAATATGAACTTTGTGCTTTATCAGTTGCTAGAGAGAGCATCTCGAATTATTGAACTTTCAGTTATTCTGGTTCTTTCTCACACTGTCCTCAATAATCCGATCCCATAGGAACACTTCAGCAAAGTATAATAAAGCCTAGGAGGCCAAAAATGCTATGCCGAAGCTTTTTTTTTCAGAGAATAAAGTTTTATTCAAACGTCTAAATAAAGACACTCGTCCTCTTTTATTGGACTTGCAAACGACTTATCTCGTGATACTAAAGCAATTTCAAAACGACATCCGAAATCCGAATATTATGCCAATAATCGTTAGCAGCGATTGGAAAACAAGTGTGATTAAAGGAGGATATTATGGGTAGTTGTGTCCCTTTTGTTCACGTGGACTTGGTATGATTCCGTTTCAGTCGTCTCCAAAAGGGGAGGACGATAGTGACATTACTTAAACGAACTTTCGATGGGCCATATCGAGTAGGGTTGTCTGCGTAACTGTAGTTAGTAATTAAGCAGAGAAACTTTAATTTAGGAATTAGAACCTGTTTAGGAAGGTCCTGCTGGTTTTCTTACAAATAGGAAGTGGCAAGGGATTTCGGATCAGTGGTTGGTCATTCTAGTTTTCAAAACATTCAAAAGTTGAGCGCTTTTGAACGTTTGACAATTATTATTTAAAGGATTGAAAATTTTCATCCGTTTAAATGTTTTAACGTGGTACAGAAACACGTTGCATCCCGGGGACGGGCTATTACGGATAGGCTACTTTTGTCCTGGGAAATCAAAAGTTCCCACGGGATTTTTAAAACCTAAATCCACGCGGGCGAAGCTGTGGGCATCAGCTAGTTACTAAATAATAAAGTATAGGTATGTACAGAAAAACCAACTGTCCCAAAGTACATCGATGCCCAAAGTAGGTAGGTACATTGTAGTACATAGGTAGTTAGGTACAAGTGTAAATTAAAAATTTATAACACCCCCGACAAGTGAAGGTTACAGTAACTAGAAAAGACCGAAAAGACCTGATAATTTTCAAACGGCTGAACCGATTTTCTTGGACTATTCCGCGCCTACGATCCAAAGTATCTGAGTTTTCCAAAACATTAAATAATTATGTATCTAGGCAACGTCCATCTTGACAGCTTGACATTTGTCAATTGACATAATATTATGAACCTAACGGTTATCTAACCTTCTATTCTACAAGAAAACTAGAAAAGAGCTAGTGATAACTCTTAAACGGCTGAACCAATTTTTTTGGATTATAGCTAAGAACACTCTCGATCAAGCCACCATTCAAATAAAAAAAAGTAAATTAAAATCGGTTCATTCGTTTAGGCGCTACGATGCCACAGATAGATACACAGATACACAGACACACAGATACACACGTCAAACTTATAATACCCCTCTTTTTGGGTCGGGGGTTAAAAAGAACAATACTGCTAAAATCAAAACCATTTACTACCTAGTCGGGTAGGTACCTAATCTCCAATACAACAACATAGGTGCGAAGAGAAGATATGAGCTTATTCTAAAACAGTAAAATTACACCGCTAAAAATCATATAACACAGCGGGAAGTTGTTTCATAAGCAATCGCCTCATCTCCCTCTGTCTCGAATCCCGACAGAACAATGAAGACGCAACTCGCTTATCTCGACTTTGTTTATTGTCTAGAGTTAGCTCGATGGCCGTTTCGTTACAGATTTCCCCGACAACTCGGTTTAGATGAGTAAGTTGGTCGTTTCTTACACGGTGCCGCTTACATGATGCGATACGATTTTTTACCGACTTCAAAAAAGGAGGATGTATTTATTTTTGTGTTGTAAGAAACATAAACACTCAAATAATAAATCATAATGTAAAAAAATATATGTAAATTCGTTTATTAAGCAAAACCTAGATAAGTTATAGTTACATCTGCATGTTAAATGAAGGTACTTATTATGTATTATTATCTTATTCTAGAAGATAGGTACACACAGATTTTCTGGAATAAAATGAAGTCTATAACATGTTACTTTCCAGGTCTTTAACTATAACTATGCAAAAAAAAATCACTTCGATCCGTCGCTCCGTTACGACGTGATTGAAGGACTAACTTTTGCATTTACGAGTATAATATAGGCTGTGACTGAAAACTCTGCTTAGATAAGGCTTAGATATTAAATACTGTCTTCCTGCATTTTTTCTCGTCACCTACTATAGGTACCTATTGATATAATAGGACGTAAGTATTTTCAAACCAATTTAAAAAGTAAGTGTATTTTTAAAAAGTAAGTAGTTGCCTACCTGTTTAAGCAGGTGTCTTTCAATTTCCATCAGCTTACGCAGTACATCATCGGCCATCGCAGCATCATCAGCAGAGATTATACTAGGCATGATATGGGTAAATAAGCAGGTATTATCAAATGGATTAAGTGTGAATATGGATAAGCGTTCAATAACTTAATATCTTATTCTATAAGTCGTTTCCAGAAGGGGTATCCGTTCATTCGTGACGAATCCGTCGCCTGTAGCTAACTAATTGCTATGAAATGAACCGCTCCCAAGGGATCTATATCGCCCCGATTTTGTTTAATTCGAAATCGTTCCAGAGACATCGGTGTAGAACAAATAACTGTCAAATCCGTACGAATTAATCTAGTTTAGTTTTTATTTTAATCTGGCCGATTTACGCTAGAATAGGTATCGAGAGCGCAAAACAAGTAGGTACTAGTTAAGTTAACTATACACACCACCATGCATAGGGCAATTTGAGATTGGTAGCTGTACCAACTACCAACCAATCTGAAATTGCACTGTGTTTTACGGAGGTCCAAAAATAAATAAGTACCACAAGCCCAGCTGAGGTCTGTGTATATGCCTCGTGTTCAAATTGGATTGGATTACTTCAAATACATAGAAGTCTTACTTATTTGTGTTGCGTCACTAATAACATGGGACAATTTGGCATGTTTTTACAATTCAATTTAAAAAAAAAGATTTTGCTACAATATGCGATATTATACCACGCGGCCCTGTCCTGTTGCATGCTGAAATGAAAACCAACGTAAATGAAAGTTTAGAATTTAGGTACACCAAGACCTTAGACGTGATAGTGATACCTACGAGTATAAGTACATACCTCCTACCCATGTTTTGCGATGTAGCGAAAACATTAGCAAAACGGCGTACCTTCTACCAACTTGTAGGTAGGTATCAATCTGGAGGTGAGTATGAAATTGTTTATGATTCGGGAACATGTGTTAGTTATCCGAAGCAGCCGGGCGATTTGTACCCGCTCCAAGCTATGCGCGTTACGTAGTGTAAGAATAGGGATATAACTTGGCGTATGCTCTGTTATTTTATTATTAAACTTGTATTGTGATAGTAGGTATATTATAAGAGTATAGGCTAGGCGGCCTAAAAATGTCTAATTGAAGCTCCTTTCGGCTTCTTTTGCCGACAAGCGCTAATTTCGTCCGCCTTGTGATTGAGTTGGGTGCTCGGCCCATATTTTCATCCCTACTTCCTCTTCTTCCGATTCTGTGCGTATAGCGATTTGTGATAGGATAAGTATCTAAGTCTATACTACCTAAATACTTTCACCAAACTATAAGTCAGGTTATTAGGTCTATAATTCTTTCACCAAAGGTTGTTTGTAAGCGATTGCTTTAGCAATAAAGCCGCCTTTGCACCGTCATATATACTTTCTTCTGTGTGTTCTGTAAATGTATATGTTTGTGTGTGCAATAAAGAATTCTAAAATCATTGGCAAGATTTTCCTGAATTTCCCTGAAAAAGCGTGCGTTCTTTTTCAGATCTAATCATGCCACAGTAAAATATTATATTCAACTCCTATCCTAATTCCATCAAGTAAAGCACACTCCAGATCAGCGCTCTTAGTGGCCTGAACTCCAAATGCTCGCAAACCGCCTCAAGGCACGAATACCAGTCAAGACAAACCGAAATCTTATCAAGCGTCCGCCATGTTGGTCTCGTTAATAAGCAAAACTACACACAAGGGCTGCAACTTACCTGAAGGCTGTTTGTTGAGCACGTTGCGCCGCGCCATGCGCAAACACGAGCGCCGATAATTTAACGGCTGCGACATTCATGCCGATCGATTGATTAAATTAATAAAGGACCTAGCCAGTTGTTTTGTTTTACTAGGTACGTATATCTACTTAGATATTTTTTAGAATTAGGTACATACCTCAAAAGAAAAAACCGGCCAAGTGCGAGTCAGACTCGCGCACTGAGGGTTCCGTACTAGGGTATTTTTTCCAACATTTTGCACGATAAATCAAAAACTATAATACATAAAAATAAATAAAAATCTGTTTTAGAATGTACTTGTGCTATGAGACCTACCTACCTGCCAAATTTCATGATTCTAGGTCAACGGGAAGTACCCTAGGTTTATAAAAGCTGGCAACATGAGAACCTTCCTTACCTATCTCTGTAAACTCAAAAACAGAACTTTAAAAAACAGAAGTCAAATCGCGGTCCTCACATTTTGCAAACAAAATTTTATCTGATTTGAAATATAGAAGTTACTATTTTTAAGATGAAGATTAGGTAAGCCTATTATCTCAACGAGTAGGTATTATCATCTCATTGTCACGCACAGCGATACAAACTGTGGCTCATATTTCAGGAGAATCCGCCGGCGTTAACAAATTCCCAACTCTGCAAAGATAACACGCCGGGACTAAGCCTTTCGACTTCAACTTGGCTAAAGCCTGCATAATACGCCATGTACAACTTTGATATGAACTTACTTAGTCTAAATTTAATTTGTAACTTTATATACTTTAAGCTTTGTTCAAAACTCTACGATAGCGCGTACCTACTTACTAAGATCGTGGATTTACATAAAGTTCTAATTTGTTAAAGAACATCTAATTAAGGTGAATTTTAGGTATAGTTTATAATGTGGTAAGCCTTATAGCCTAGTGGTGAGAACATCGGTCTCTTAGTCGGGGGTTTCAGGGTTAGATTACGGGCGACCTCGGATCTGACCTTTAACAGCTATTCAGACTTTTGTGCGTAACACTTGCTTTATCGATGAAGGAAAATATTGTCAGGTGACCTGCATGCCTGAGCGTTCTCCATAATGTTCTCAAAGGTGTGTGAAGCCTGCCTATCCGCATTTGGTCAGCGTGGTGGACTATGGCCAAACCCTTCTGACTCTGAGAGAAGTCCCATACTCAGTAGTAAGTCGGCGATGGGTTACTGATGTGGTTAAATATCTTAACGTGGTACTGAAATCCCATACTAATTATACTAATCTTATTAATACGACTAATGTAAAAGTTTGAATATTTGTAACTATTTCAAGCCACCAAACAATTTGGCTGGGAATACAAAGAGCATTTTTTGCTCCGCAGATTCAAAGAGTTTTCTCGGTGTGTTAAAAATTCTATACTTACCCACGCAGCTGACGCAGTCGCATCATCTAGTGTAGTAGGTACTTATAGTAAAGAAGGTACCTATACGAGAAGATGATTAGTTAGGAACAATATTTAAAACATATCCTAACTGTTATAGGTCGAACTGCAATTATATTAATTACGTGAAATTCTAATTCAACAACAATCATGTCAGGAAAGGTAAAATTAAAGTATCACAATCTATAAGATGTGTCTATCAACCGCCACAATTATATTAATTACGTCGTAATACCACGATCTATAATTAAATTTAAACCCTTTGGCGCGCGAAGATATCAAGTTGAGCGCGGAATAAATGCCGCCATTTCTCATTTTAACCGAAGCAAAACTTAATAACCCTACTGGAAACGCAATAATTACGGGCGCACAGTGCGAGATTCGGGAGAGAATAAATGAGAGCCATTAAGAGAGTCGCGTTTAGATATTTCATTCCCCTTGAAGAAGACGTTAGCGGGAGCAACGGTACGGCACCGATGCGGATTGTTCCCACGCATTTGCGCAAAGAAAAAGATTATCTCCCAAACTGCAGACCGTGCCTAACTGTTCAGTTGTCTCACAGAGGAGATTATTTACGATTGGCGGTTCCTTACACAAGCGTACTGGGCTGTCGGCAAGCAAGGAGAAGTGATAAATTTTAGGGTTCCGTACATAGTTATGAACATCATATTTTGAGTGTATGAAATGTTTCTTTTCCAAGCTAGAACATCGCAATAAAACCTGAAAGAAAACCCCGAAAAATGTCCGTTTCGTAATAATTTAATAATTTTCTAGTCTTTAGTTTTGGCCAATACATAACTTTTAAAGTCGGAATAAAAATAGCGTAAGAAAAACATCATAATCTTTGACCACGAAACACCTGACAAATTACCAGCGCTGAGAGGCAATCCTCACGTTTGTTTTTGTTGAATTGCGGGTATTTTTGTTGGGAGAGACTAATGCGCAATGTAATTGCCCGTGAGCCACCGTCTCAGGTTAAACATGTCATAATGTATGCGTAACAATAATACAGGGTAGGAGATTTATCTGTCTCCTTTGCCAAAAACAATAATATTGTAGCCTCGATAGCTCAACGGTTGAGGAGCGGAATGAATTCCGAAAGGTCGGCGGTTCAAACCCCACCCGTTGCACTATTGTCGTACCCACTCCTGGCACAAGATTTATGGTTAATTGGAGGGAAAAGGAGAGTAGGTATTAGTCATGATTCTCAGCGTGGCTAACATTCTTTGAAAAAAAAATAATTGTACTATCTGGTATAACATTTCAATCTCTTTAAAGCTCGTGACTCATGAATTCATCGTTTTCTAGATGTTTTAAAACTCTACTTATTAAATTTTTAATTTCGATACAATGTATACGAGTAGATACCTAGGTCTTTGATGTCTATTATAAACACTTGACTACAATCTGACTTGATGGTCAGTGAATTTGCAGTCGATAAAAGCTGATAATATAAAATAGTATGACGGTTTTTTAATCTCTATATCTACCTACCTCTGAATCGGCCAAAACGTATTTATTGCTATACTAGCTGACACCCGCGACTTCGTCCGCGTGGATTTAGGTTTTGAAAAATCCCGAGAGTTCCTACGGGGGTCCCCGAAAGTAGCTTATGTCACTCTTCAGGCACAAGTAAAGGGGAAAAATCTGATATTTTACTTGAATTTTGATCAATAGCGTTGTTTTAACGCATATAAAATGTAAAAGGACGTGAAATGCATAAAGCATGGAGCGTGAACTTTTGTGCGATTGTGGCGACGCCTATCGGGCAGAAGCGACCTTGTTTGCCTCCCAAACAGCGATCACAACTATTGACAAATACTATTCACTTTTTGATAGAGATGTTGACTAGTTCGTCGACTTGACCTATCGATATCGATAAGTATGATAAATATCATATTGTCTTTCAATTTTGTGATTATTGTGTAGATAGCTGCTACTTTGATTAATCGATAGTTCTTATTTATTGATTCACTAGCTTATGCCTGCGACTTCGTCCGCGTGGATTTAGGTTTTAAAAAATCCCGTGGGAACTCTTTAATTATCCGGGATAAAAAGTAGCCTATGTTACTCTTCATAGTTTCAACTATCTCTGTGCTAAAATTCAAGTCGATTGGTTGCTTAGTTAGGGCGTGAAGGAAGAACGAACTAACAAAAAAACACACTTTTGCATTAATAATGTTAGTATAGACTAGTAATAGGTGTACCAGAAATTTTGAACTAAAACATTTACAATGTAAAGAAGTGCACAATGGACAACTTATCTCTATTGGAAATATTTCTTCCACCAGCAGCCTTAATGTGAGCAAAAATTAAATTTTGATAATGTTCAGTATGCCTATTTTATTTAAATTTTTCAAATGGGGTTAGGTATCTACGGTGGCTAATTTAATCAACAATACCGAGAAATAGTAATAATAGATTTGCATGTCATTATACAATCTATTTTAAGTTGTAACACATACAAGTATAAAATTATACACGTATAGGAAGAACAAATAACAATCGATGTACTACATCTAACAACCGACAATAATGTATCATTACTCATGTATCACACTACTGATCTTAGATTGAAAAGTACTTGTAAAAGTTTATTGAATAGAAAATATTTCTATTTCGCGTGATACCTATAGCTAAGGTACCTATGGTCTAAGCCTCGTTCCTGAAGAGGTAGTAAAATACTAAATTTTGTTGACGTGCTTATTAAATTTTAAAAGTAGCCTATAAAAAACTCTCCAAATATTAAAGACTATAAATTGGAAACCAACTAGGAGCATCACTAAAATAGAAATCGCGAGGCACGCATCAAATCGGAACACGGTGCGTTGCGCGCATAGAACGTGAGACTTTTTCACAAAAGCTTGCCTATTCAACCGTTATGTGTGATATTCTATATTTACTCGACGAATAGTTATCTATTTTAGCTTTCTAGAGTATATTTATAAGAGGAGGAAATAGAAACGTATTGTCAGAATATACAAAAATCGCTGTTTTAAAAATATTAAAATACTAGAAAAACTTAAAAATAGGTATTATCTAGGTAATGAAAACTATTTCTTTTCTTACTATCGTATAAAAAAGTAAACAAACAAGTAGGGGAGCCCTAAACTTTTGCAGTGCCAGATTAACTGACAATGCAATTACAGCTGCAGGTCTTAATTCACCATCAGCATCATCATGATCAACTCGTCACTGGCCCACTACTGAGAACACCTACAGACCAGTCTCCTCTCAGAATGAGAAGGCATTAGGCCATAGTCTGCCACTCTCGCTAAGTGCGGACTTCATAAACCTTTAAGAATATTATGGAGAACTCTCTGGCATGCTGGTTTACTCAGGATAATTTCCTTCACCGTTAAAGTAAGTGATATTTAATTCTTATAATGCTCATAATATTATCGTATGTATAGTTTTAGTTAAATTACATTATGTGGATATAGTTTTTTGTTTATATTTCTTTTTTAGTACATAACATAACAACGAACCTCCTAACAAAAAGTCATTTCATGTTCGCGTTCCTACCAAACTATTTCAAGCATACCAACATACTAAGTAAAATGTGTTTCTTATTCGCGGTTGTGGTGGTTTTTGCGGAAGTGGGTGAAAACTCTCTCCAAACTAAATTATTCAAAGTATGTATCTACCCGTACGTGTTTATGATACACCCTTACAACATGAAATACCTACTTACATTATTTTGTTATGTTTATATTTTCCTTTTATTTATTTTTGTTTTTTGTCAGCACTATAGAATACTTATTCTACGTATTAGCCAATGACTGATTATAATAAAAATATTAAATATGTAGATCTATGTACGACTGTGTGTATAATATTGCTTGAAGATTACGAGTAAATGCGAAAAGTTGTTGTCAAAACCGACAAAACCACTATAAAGATGAAGAGCTAATGATTATTTTTTCATACTATTTTTACTCGTCGTCGTCGTTTATTAATTAACTAGCTGATGCCCGCAGCTTCGCCCGCGTGGATTGGTCAGATCCCCTGCAGTATCAGGATTGAGGAGTTGGAATCCAAATTTTTTATGAAACAATGTCGCAAAGTTCCTCTATCGATTAAAAAAGAAATGACGCAAATCGGTTCAGAAATCACGGAGATTTCGGTGTACATAGGTAGAAAAACACAACTCCCTTTTTGAAAGTCGGTTAAAATAGTAGCCTATGTTACTCCCTGGTCAATTCTCTACTTGTCTGTGAAAATCCCGTCAAAATCGGTTCAGCCGTTCCGAAGATTAGCCTTTTCAAACAGACAGACAGACAGACAGACAGACAAAAATTTTAAAAACGTGTGATTCAGTCACAGTATCGTTCAAATAACCATGTGACCTTAATATGCGGTAGTTATTTCGATATTACAGACAGACACTCCAATTTTATTTATTAGTATAGATATTCGTATGTAGTATACACTAGAAACTTTTGAAGTGTTGACTCAGTATTAAAAAATCCATAAGTATATCTAAGTAATATAATTTTCTCTCACTTGTTCGAAAATTGATTCATTATTTAAAAAAAAGCAAAACTTCAATAAGCTCTTTTCGGTACGAAAGCCAGCAATTTCCAATACGACAATCCCGGAAGTTATAGACTAGCGCTTGGCTGCAATCAGGGTAAGTGCTGATGCAGCCTAAGATAGAGCTTTATGATAGAGCGCGCTTACCTAGAAGATGCCTATTCATTCTTGACTTGAAGGTACATTTAAAAGTTGAAGGGAAAACTGATACCGGGGGGCATGTTACACCCTGGTCAATCCTCTACTTGTCTGTGAAAATCCCGTCAAAATCGGTTCAGCCGTTCCGAAGATTAGCCTTTTCAAACAGACAGACAGACAGGCAGACAAAAATTTTAAAAACGTGGGATTCAGTGTGGGTATCGTTCAAATAACCATATGAGCTTAATATGAGGTAATTATTTCGAAATTACAGACAGACACTCCAATTTTATTTATTAAGTATAGATGGATTGAAAACTGTAGTATGAACTTACACAATTAGCCCTCTGTGTGAGTCTGTATCCCTATTGTACCTACCTACTAACCAATTATAACTACCACCCAGCTCCCTGACTAGCAAGTGGCACAAAACAAAAGGGCTGTAACATTTTATAGCGGCAATCGGTGGCAGTAAACCTCAAGATAGTCTCCCGCCAACAATTAAACCGTGTTGATAAAGCCGCGGGCCTGTTAATGCTTACGATGTTCATGATCTTGAGGCGTGCGAATTTCCTTATCCGGTTTTCAGTTATGATAATAATATTATTCCTGTAAATAACGGTTTAATTAACAAAGAATTAATGCAATATTTTGGTGGTTTTATTAAACAGGTAGGCACCTAACTATGTACTTAATATAGTAAAATTGGTTGATTCCGAAAATTCTGATTTATGCTTAGATTACTTACCTACCTATACTTCTTATTATTTATTATGAATTAATTATTATTTTAAGATATTTGCGCTTGACATAATAGTGGTTTGAAATTAAAGGTTTATTAATTTTATTCAATTTACACTATGATCATATTTATATATTAATTTTGAATTCCTAGTGAATACGTATATTTACGCATTTGAAAAACACTAAAAAAGCTAGAACGTAAGTAGATATGAGTTTTCAGTACATTTCATTCTAGGGGAAAATAATTTCAGGGCTATGTATTTCAGAAAAAAATAGCTTTTAATGTTGTCGCAACAACCCAGGCAGCCTGTTGGCAGTGCAATTACGTGGTTATATAATTACAGCCTTCGCTGCAACGTGGAACTGTGTGGACTGACCGGAAAATAAATAGGTACACTTTTTATGAATTTCCCAATAATGTCAATGTCTTGCACTTTTTACTCGACTGCGGCAAAGTAGAAAGGAAGGAAGTATATATATGTTTGTATCCAGATTCTGTGTTCCACCGTAGTGCCTAATCTACTGGGCCGATCTTGATGTATGAGGTGTCAATTGATTCGTTGTAAAGGTGTCCGGGTGACATAGGCTATAATATTTTATACCTACGAAAAAAATTGACCTGACGGATGTTACATAAAAAAAAAGTGGAGGTCTCCAAAAATTTTTTTTTGCTATTGTACCTATCAAGTAGGATGACAAATGAAAGAGGAGAAATTCTAAGCGAGAAAAAAGTTTTACTCTACTATTTCAGCATTTATTAAGATGATCGCAGTCGGGTTTTAGTTTTAAATTTTATCTTGTTAGAATTCCGTAGGTAACCCAAAAGGAAAAAACCGGCCAAGTGCGAGTCAGAGTCGCACAACGAGGGTTCCGTACCTGTACTCGAGTATTTTTTCCGACATTCTGCAGTCTGCACGATAAATCAAAAACTAATGCATAAAAATAAATAAAAAATCTGTTTTAGAATGTACAGATAAAGTGTTTTCCTATGATTCCTTGCTATAATTGTTTTACTTTGAATATTGGAAATACTAATTTGTTCATGAACACATTCACAGTTTTCGGATTTTTTTCTTTACTTGTGCAGCTTGTGCCATAAGACCTACCTGCCTGCCTTTCATGATTCTAGGTCAACGGTAAGTAGCCTATAGGTTTTCTTGACAGACATATTCGAATTTCAATCTCTAATATCTCAACTGGGATTCAAAACCAAAACTGTAAATATTATATCATAATCATTGCGTGCTCATCTTGAAGTGAAGTTTTGTGATTGTTCCTTTAAAATCTAATTTAGTGAACAAAAATTACCGAAATAACCAAATAAAAACGATTTTTTAGATAAAAAACCAAACCATGTTTTACCGGTCTCCCACGGTGCGTGATATTGCGGACGAATGCGGACCAGCCTGTACCGATGCATTTGGGAAGAGTAAGGTATCGTTTGTGGTAACGCAGACACGTCGTCCGAGTCATCCGAATCGTCGTCCGAGTATTGTGCGCGGTGCGAGGCTGTCCGTGCTCATCGCCCGTGCGTAATCCGCAATATCACGCACCGTGGTAAGCCGGTATTATGATTACGTCAATCTGTCTCATTACGGCTACTTTCCAAGATTTATTTAGCAAATGAATTCTAAAACATAAAAATGTGACGAAGTTGATACGCCACTTTCTAAAATTACGAATGAGATTAATATCCATATTATATCTTTTAAGTAACAAGCCTTCGATAGCTCAGTTGGTAGAGCGGTGGACTGTAGTGGAAAAATGGCTGTCATCCATAGGTCGCTGGTTCAAATCCGGCTCGAAGGAATATAGTTTTTGAACATTGAACAAATATCTACAAATAACTATAAAGCAAAAAGGTGCATGTCAGTGGGGACTGTCGATAGAAATGAAAACTTAAGTTATGAAATGTATTTTAAAACAGTGTTTTTTTTTTCAATTTAATTGTAGTAGGTGTTAAAAATTAAAATTTCATAATTTGTAAATCAAAACAAGATATAATTATTAATATTAATAATTATAGTAGTTATTTAAAAAAAACAAGGAGGCACCTACTGTAATACGTGTGGTTACGTAGATTCTTGCAGAGTGCAGAGCTTAATTTAATTTTAAAATGACATCCCCAAAGCAAAAGTGCGGGCCGTAATTGTGAACAAAGAGACGCATTAAATCAATTACCTCCAATAAATTCCTATAGAGGGCTATTTACATGAGCGCTCGCTAATAACACTAATTTCGGTGGGCATTGTCCGTGTAATAAAATTTTATCAAACGTTGTCTGGACACCGATTTCCCCTTTGATTGTGTGCATAAATGAATTGGGATTAGGGATCTATGACTTTACATTCATAGAAATTTAAAATCTCCATTGCATGGTATGTTACGTTGATATTACATGGCGTATAAAATGCGTTCTTGCTGATGAGTAAAACAGAAGCGTAAGCATGTAAAGAGATAGCGCTCTACAAAAATGTGGTAGTTGTCATCATTTTAGACGCGAATGTCATGTATCTATTTTTTTACTTTTAACTATCATTACCGTCAAATAATAACCCATCCTTATCCTATAAATAACCACGTAAAGAAAAAAACACATTTTAATTCAATTATAATACCTGCGTTTTGTCAACGTAACTTTTTCTATAAAAAGACGTCCAGACTCCAGAGCAACGATTGTTTCGAAATGAAAATTGTTATCGAATTCGGCGCTGGACGCAAAGTGCATACTTTTACCGATATGAATGCGACTTTAGATAGTGCCTATCTCCACACTTATTAGTTTCTAAACAAATAGAAAAAACATTACAGAACGTCAGTAATACTTAAATATTAAATCTGTAACACTTAACAGAGTAGCTACGTTGTGCAGGACATATTTTATAGCCCTGTTTTCCTACAAGTTTACCTACTTAATGGGTGAATTTCACGCTCAGTTTTCAAAAGCCGCACGCACCCTTGTAAAGTGACATGAATTTCCAATAGAATTACTTCATTTACAAAGGGGCTCGTCAGGTTGTTCTACCCCAATCTACGCGAATAATAATTATAATAAAATAAATGAACAACATATTTAGCGTCGTTCAAAATAAATACCTAAGGGAAATTTCGTAGCAGTGTGCCAAATAACTGTATTGCAGATTTGTATTTTTTTGTATTTATTATATAGCCCTTGGCCCTGATTTCCCGTTATATTTTAACTGTATCTTTTCCCATTATATTTTAACTGTATTCAAAACTACAATTTGTGACGTCAAATTAGAGGTTCTTGTCAAGTTCTTATATGAAAAACTGTCAACGCCATAAAATCATTTTCGCGGTAGTAGGTAAGTATAAGTAAGTAGTTACGATTTAAGTGTTATTCGGAATAAGGGCCCAGGATTGTAACCATAGATATATCTATAAATTAATGTCGCTTAGGGAGGAACTAGGAATATAGATTCCCTGAGGAACTCACTTTCCCAGAGGAATTGACAAAATTGAGTCTACAGATAATGAATTAAGAAGTTTTTACGAAGATTGTTTAATTGAACAATATTAGATGCAAATCTTGTGCTAGAGCTAGACCATAGGTATTTTAGTTAGGTACTGATTCTCGTAACACAATATTGTAAATTATGAAAAAAATTGTCAAAGTTGGCGAGGCGTATATTGCTCATATGCAATTAGTAAAACGCAAGAGGACCAGGACGAAAATAGAGAATGCTTTTTAAACGTTATCAGAAATTTAATAGCATTCCCGACTAGTAGGCACGCCCAGTGACTTTGATATTTTCGGCGGCATTAATTAAAAAATTATAAAGCTTCCCCCCACCCGCTATTGTCCGACCCCCACAAAGCATTTATATCGGGGAAAAAGATAAATATGCGAGACGCAGGTAATTGCGAGCGCTTTTATTGAGCTGTTGTTTGATTTCAAAGGCTTTTATTGTATCGCTATGCAGACGTATACGGGAGTGTTTGCATATCTACACACTTAATAGGGCTCTCTGGTTGCAGGAGTTTAACTGATGAAATTAATATGTTGATTTTTTTGCAGACAAGGACTTAAATTGGTTCCTGTTTTATTATGACTAATAAATAAAATATGTGAATTTAGATTTTGATCGGTTTGTAAGTAGATACCTAACAATAAAATTATTCTGAAATCATTTTTCTACCTAATTATTCAACCGAAAACAATGAAACCACTTAGGTTCTTAACAATGTAAACTTAAAATTAATGTAATATTGTTTTTTAAACCGCACAAAATAAAATCTCACTGGCAGTTTATTTGAATTACATCGTAACAGAAGGTGGTAGAGCCATCTCAGGGAACAATGGATCCCAGGATAGACCCCAGTAATTATGATTGAGCGGGAAACGGATAAAAATAAAGGAGGTATTGTTTCAGACATAATTAGGGTTTGTAGTCCCATCGGGGTGTGAATCGCAAGTCACGGGACTAACACGGATTTCATATTTCGCTGATTTGTAAATATTGCCGTCTCTATGAGAAGGTTTTATAATTTTATGTCAACATTGGTTTCAATAAACATAAAATAAAATAACTAAACATTTGCCTGTAATTTTGAATGCAAATATCTTTGGGCTTAGACCAATTTACTAATTGATAAGAACCACGACTGTTGAGTGGTGGTCTAAAGAACTTCAACAACTTTAATAATATGACAGGTTATTTTGTGCGACATGGCATGCCCTAGAAGTATAACATACCTACCTACATATCATATTAGCTATCTTTCTGCGAGTTTAGGGAAATCAACCAAGGCAACTTTCTGCAGCGATTCAGTAACGAATAGCGATAAAGCCGCCAAGAAGGTCTACAGTAATGTACCTACCTATGTATCTCTACAAAAGTCGCCGTGTACGATGCCCCTTAGTAAAATGCCTAGAAACAGGAAGAATATGGCGAATCTTATCTTAGAGAACTTCCCTAATTGTTTCAACGATATAAGTAATTGGGTAAAAATATACTTCAAAGTAATATGATAGAAATCACTTATCATTATAAATGATAATAAAACATTTATAAACCTACGAGGAGTCTCAGATATGCTAAAATAAATTACCATCTCAAGTTTCGTCGCCATAATGACATGCAAGGAGCGATTATGAATATTAATATGGCGACACTGCAGGTTAGCGGTTCAACGCTAATTCTGATAGACAAGCCTTCTTGACGGTTTGCGTTACGGTAATTTATGCGGATATCGTCTTATGTCACCTATGATATTCCTAAGGGATTTCATATGAGCATATATTTTAGTAAGTTCTATTTTTCAGATACCGCAGTTAGCTTATCGACGGTGACTACCGTGGTGCGCTTTTTCGTAAAAGTAGGTTTGCCGTAAGTGGTTTTTAAGTTATAGCTAAAAAGAGTGTGAGATTTCAAAACCTGATTTTTCTAACAAATAGTGCTGCATAGTACCAAGGTTTTTTCTTAATTTTTAGTTAGGTCCTTTCTTTTTTGGAAACTCTAATTTTTACAGTTAAGCAACTGCTTTTTAGAAATAGGACGGTAGTGACGACAGTATAAGGTTATTCACAACAGGCTCATAGATAAGTGCAACTTGCAAGTACATATTGGACAAAACGGGGAACTACTAAGAGAAGGAATTATTAAGGTTAAATTAATGGGGACACCTACTTGCTACTTGATTCAATTTCTTGTAACCTATTTCAATACGAAAGGTAGCAGACACAAACTTTTGCAAAGCTAAACTAGCGGCACGCTATGATGGCCGGTTTGACGTTTGTCCGCTCATGAAGTTCCGTATTAATTGATAACGACTTTGAAGGAAATAATTGTATTACTTTATTGACGATAGTGATGTGCAGAGATTCATAAATTTTATCGAATGTAGTTTTAGGTTTAGGACTCAAAATTTATTTATTAAATTGATTTCTTAAATGTATACAAGTGTAGAAAAATCAGTTTGCACCATTTAAGGGGTGAATGTACTTGTGAATATGATCAATTTTCACTATGTGGACAAACCTCTGAAATCGCAAAAAAATATCAATAAATTTTTAAAAATGGAATCTAATACGATCGTCACATAGGATCGCTGGCTAGCACAACTACTACCTCCGGCAAACTCGCGTCAATGCTCAATGCAAAACAAAGCAGTTTCGAATTGACGTTTTAATATGTTTCTTGTGTGCATATAAAGTATGTATATTCATTTTCGTTCAAATATTCAGTTCGTTCAAATAAATTAAATAAACATATACATTTTTGTTTTATTAAACCTATTTAATCAGGTACAAAAACAAAACTTAATTGTTTTTTGTTCCAGAATAAATTGACATTCCACATCACTATTGTAATGTGTCAAACCGGCCATCATAGCGTGCCGCTAGTGTAGTTTAAATCCACTAATTAAATCCGAGCCAAACTAAGTTCGATCCTCATTGCTCGAGATAAAGCCATAATTAAGGGCTTTCTCGATCGATTAACTTAATCCGAGTTTAAATAGACGCTAACTCCGAGAGAAAGGTTTACTCCGCCGTGAAATGGCATTAGGTTTTCGCGCGTTTTATGCCTCAGACGAGTCGCTAAGAAAGGGGGATTTGATGGGAGATTGACTTAATTGGGCCATCGTAAATTAGTGAAAAGTTTACTCAAATGACACGCCCTTAAAGGATTGTATTTCAGTGTTTGTCAATAAACTTAACATTGAAGTCACAAACATACTAACTTTAAATCGATTTTCACGAGCGCAGTAATTTATAGTAATTATACACTTTCGCATTTATAAGTATATATATATATATATATATATATATATATATATATATATATATACTTATAAATATTATATATATATATATATATATAATATTATAAATGCGAAATGTCAGTCTATCTGTTACCTCTACCTTTTCATGGCGAAATGAACAGATACGGACATAGGCTAATTTTTATTCCGGAAAATGAAAGAGTTTCTACGGGATTTTCAAAATAACTAAATCTACGTGGACGAAGACGTGTGCGTCATAATATATTACATGAGTGAAAGATGTCTGTCTTTTTATTTTTCAGAACCAATCACACAGCGACCTTGATGTAACTTCTTACGAGATATAGTAATAATTTACGATATGGTTCTTGTTGCGGAACATAGCAACAACTAAAATAAAGTATTTCAAAAGAGAAAAAAACCACGTATTGTCTCTGAATGTGACACGTGCAGGCATTTTTATATAAAACTGCGTGCAGTTTTGTTTCCGACGTAAAAATGGCAATCGGTTGGTTCATTGTTAACGTTAGAAGAAACAAAATTAAAATAATGTTACTTACGTATTTTTCTTATATTAGATTCCCTACAAATTTTCTGGAAATGCTGGCGTGATCGAAGATATTAGTAGGTAGTTAAAAAGTTTAAAAAAGTAGTTGAAATAAGTTCCTGTATGAATTTGTTTACATTACAAAGCGCATGTAGGAACCACACTGCTAAAACATCGCGTTTCAGGAATCTGGAAATTATTGTGGAAGGTACATGAATCCTGAAAACAGTACTCTCCTTTTTTGGGCACTGGTGTTATAACTCAAAATTTTTAAAAAAACCCCGACCCAATAACCTCTATACTTAAGAAAACTAGAAAAGAGCTGATAACTATCAAACGGCTGAACCAATTTCTTCGATTATAGCTAAGAACACTCTCGATCAAGCCCACCTTTCAAACAAAAAAAAACTAAATTAAAATCGGTTCTTTCGTTTAGGAGCTACAATGCCACAGACAGATACACAGATACACACGTCAAACTTATAACACCCCTCTTTTTGGGTCGGGGGTTAAAAATAGGCTACCTCGCCTTACAAAACCGTGAAGTTCTTAATTAAAACGGCCGGAAAGGATAAAAATACTAATATCGCTCCATAAGATCTTGTTACAACGTATTTATAGGATACGAGCGTAGCGCGTAGAAAATGCGTTTCATGTCAAACGGCAGTTAGAATGACTGTAATAATTAAATCGGGCATTCTTCCTAACTCGAGTAGGTATAAATATTTTAGCGGCTACGACAAGGCAATTCCGTTTGAAGTACTACCCTTTTATTTAAGTTGAGGGATGTGGAAAAGCAGTTTAATGTTATCGATTTCGTTTTAATACAAATCGATATCTTAAATCTTAAGTTTAAAATGTAGGTTAGGTTTAAAATTTAAGCGCGTAAGCAAACGGAACTAGCGAAATATCTGTTGCCTGGCAGTTAACTGTATTTTTAAGAAGCTGTAATTAAAATGCTGACGCTAACTGTCTTTAACAACATTCACTTTTTTTTAATGTTAGTGTAAATGACAGTTTTTTCTGTGCCTTCGATAGCTCAGTTGGTAGAGCGGTGGACTGTAGCTGGTATGACTGTCATCCATAGGTCGCTGGTTCAAATCCGGCTCGAAGGAATCTTTTTAGTTTGAATATTAATTTATAACGTTATCTTTTAATTTAAGTACATCTATATAAAGTCAAATATTTTGCTTCGTCATTTAACGATAGTTCACCTTAATTTTATTGAGTTATAATTTATAAAACATCTTTTATTTGTGCACCATCGCACGTAAAGCCGCCGGCAGCGCTGCCCCTGATCTGTCTCCGGTCGTGTCACATTGCCTTTCCATCGGACTATGAGAGTAAGGAAACAAAAAGTGCACCTGTATTTACGCACGTATAGTAACTATAATCAATATTATTTCTGAAATTCGGTCGTAAGGACATTATTTATACATCAAGTATCAAAAACTCATCAGCATCATCAACCGATAGACGGCAACTGCTGGACATGGATTTCTTGTAGGGGCTTCGACACGCCACAGGTTTTCACCGCCTTAATCCAATGGCTCCCTGAGACTCGTTTGATGTCGTCTGTCCACGTAGTGGGGGATTATATTCCTAGCTGCGTTATCCGGTGCGAGGTCACCATTCTAAACACCTTGGGACCCTAACGTCTATTGTTTTTTTGAATTAAGAGTATGCACCCTGCCCATTGCCACTTCAACTGTACAACTCATAACTCATCAGTGGGTTTTATTGATTTTACTTATCGAAACATCGTCTCCCATCACTATAACTACTCTTGCGTGACGCCTGTTTCCTACAATGTTATGAATTGGCGTCGACGTAAATGTTGTACGAAATGTCAGGTTGACCTTATGCTAAGTGTTGAGCCCTCCTAAATTATTTGCCAAGCCTGTGTTTGATCTTTGCGGTGCCCTTTGCGATGATGGCTGTCAATTTATCAAGGAAATGTTCCATGCATATTCAGCGGTGATGCTCGAAAGCAGGTATTATGGCTAATAGCGCAATTTTCTTTAAAAAGGTCTTTACTATACCAACCTATGTTTTGAGACTTTGTAGTTACTAAGGTACTACTTACTCTACAGGGGTAGAAAAATAACATTGTTCATTCATTTGTTTTTCAACGAAATTATGAGCAATTGAGATGATCATTGAGTTTCAAAAATCCTATGAATGTAGCGTTTGTCTTTCACTTTCCACATAATAATATTAGGTAGGTAAATATAATAAAAGTAAAATTATAAAGTAAAGTTAAGCTGTACTGAATGTTCAACGTACTATGGTCAATATATAATGTTTTTTTAATAAGCTTACCTAAACCCACGCAGTTGTCTAATTATGGCTTATAAATACTCGTAGATAAAGCTAGAAATAAGTCCTTTGTTACCATTTACGAATATAAATATTCAGTAGAAGCAGTTTCCGCTGAATATTTAAATTTTAAAACAAGTCCGGCAGGACAGGTCGGAAGTATACGCTTATCGTGATGCGACAGTAGGTACAAACCTATATTCAAATTAGGTATACCTATTATTCTAATATAAAGTGGTACCAAATTAAAATTTTACTTTTCCAAGGCAGGTTTAATGTGAAAACTGTTGGGAAAATTTCAACAAACCTGCAATGGATAGTGTTCAAGTCTTATATCCTGCAGCCTAGAAACTCACGTGGTGGAAGTGATTTCTAAGCAGTAGGCGACACGTCAAGCTACATCCGTTGTAGTCATTTTAATGCATGCCTTAGAAAGTAAAGCATTTCGATAAAGTGCTACTTAACAATAATTTAGAAATAAAGTGCGCCTTTGTTTTATTTTCGAGTAAGAATAATCCATGTCCGCCTTACTAATAATTATAAATAGGAAATATGTTAGTCTATTCAGTTACTAATTTTGATAGTTAGTAGATGAAACATAGCTTACATCTGGGAGATGAACATAGGCTACATTTATCTCGGAAAATCAAAGAGTTTCCTCGGTATTTTTAAACTTAAATCCACGCGGACGAAGTTGCGGGTATCATCTAGTACCTTGCCTACATTCCTACTTAATAAATGCGAAAGTGTGTTTGTTTGTCACGGCCTATACGTTTAACTAATTTTGATGTTTAGGACTGAGAAAGTTTGCATCCCTGAGATGGGATTTGGATCCCGGAAAATGCACATGATTAAAAAAATCTAAATCTCTCTCAGAAAAATGTACCTTGGTCATTTTATTTTCAGTTCAGGGTCATATCTTGCGGAATCCCGCTCGAATATGTCGTATACAAATATTAGGAGAGCATCATATTAATAATTGCGCAAACATATCGCCCGCGCCGCGGAAGAGAATTTCCGCGATTTTCCAGAACATTTTGTTATTGGTTATTATATTTTTTTACGCCTTAATAATTTAAGAATAAAACTATGTAATTATTAAGGTTAAAACTGAATGTATCTTTGCACATCTAATCAAAATAATATTATGTAATTCATATCTATCCATTATCCAGTTACCATATCAATGCGTATGATGTTAGGGTACATTGGTTGATTTGTTTTACTCCGGTAAATATTGTAAAGTCACCCTATAACCACTTGACGTCCACAACTAGACAAAGGTCTGTTGTAGTGATTTTCACACATCACGGTCTAGCACCGCTCGTGAACAGAGGCTCTCTGATAGGTAAAGTGTATTAGAATCCATACGTCATGAAGATACCTTTCACTTCATAGTATCAGACTTTATATTACGTAATTAATGCAATGTATAAATGTAAATGGAGTTTTTTTCTATACCTTCGATAGCTCAGTTGGTAGAGCGGTGGACTGTAGTTGGTAATTGTCATCCATAGGTCACTGGTTCAAATCCGGTTCGAAGGATTCCTTTTTTGAAAATTTGTGAAATGTCCTAATATTCTTCCTGTTTTTCGTAGCACGCTTCCCTTGCAAGGAATAAATCGTTTTTTGCCTTATTTGTTGTAATAGCTAGATGTAGAACACGATTGATGTAGTTGTTTTAACGAACGTGATTTGGATAACGTACGTGTTATAATATACTATCATTTATGTAGGTATATCTATTTAGGAAAACTTAAGAATTTAAGAAATCGATAAGGCGATATACCTACTCATGATTAATTCAAACATTTTTTGATTCTTTAATACGAGTATATTTTACACTTTTTATAAATTGGTTGTAATTGACAATGACTTTCATGTGTCGATAAAGTGTCTAGAAATTTTTCTAGTTTCTAGATATGTGGCATCGTCTAGTTCTAGTAAAAAAAAATTATTAATAAATATAGTATGTGTCGTGACACATCGAGATGGCAATCGGGGTGGGGACACCCCGCACACCCGTACAGCCCCTGCGCTAACCTAGTGCGGGATAGCGCGGTGACGAGCGAGTGTTACGGGGCGTTTGCCATCTCGACCTATCGCGTACTATAGGTACATCTTTTTTAATATTTATAACGGCCTCACGGTCCTGTTTCTTAACCAACTGGGAACATATAGACTTCATATTAGGTAATTATTACCATAGCGAATGGAAAGTCAACCAAGAAGGTACGACGTTGCCTGTAGGAAGGCATCTAGCCATGACCGAAGTCTTTCGTTAGAGAGAACTTCTAGAATTGATGATATATATAGATCATAGAATATTATTTATACAAGTATAAGTAGTAGTATAGTAGAAAATAAAATTTATATTTATAGTGAATCGAAAGCCTTCATATTATAGTTATTCTTATACAGTACCGTTTCTTATACCGTTACTGCGGTGAGGTAGAGTCAAAACTTTTTTTAACTTTTTCTTCAAAAATTTCCTTCGAGCCGGATTTGAACCAGCGACCTATGGATGACAATTAACCAGCTACAGTCCACCGCTCTACCAACTGAGCTATCGAAGGTATAGTAAGTATTACCATTTACGGACTTACAACGTTCTGATTATGTAACCCTTTGAATCTGAGGTGAAAGGTGTGCTCCACTTATCGTGCGAATTCGTGCATCGGACGGTTTGCTTCACTATCATGTAGATAATGTAGTAGTGATAGTAATGTATTGTGCAAAATATCTACATAGTGCGTGCGTGAAATCGAGTCAAGCTACGAGTACATCTTTTTCTAGAATCTGGAAGACTAATTTTCAATACAACACACAATAAAAATTGGGGAAATTGAAGAGTGACATAGACTGCTTTTTATCTCGGAAAATCGAAGAATTCCCACACTAAGCCCACGTGGACGAAGTCGCGGCCATCGGCTAGGCTTCGATAAAATCTCTTCTTTTTGCTTGCTTGCTTGCTCAGCCTTTGCTTTTGCACCTAAGACAGATTTTTGACTAGCAGATAAGGTACCTAAGCCAGCCTAAGTCCGCCTTTCGTGTAACTCTTTGAGTGTGAAATAATGTTTAAAAAATCGTGTTCCAATACAATTGTTTTCCCGGATACGATGCACAACCTAATTTTTATTACTATGTTCAAGTGATATCCTACTTCTCAATCGAGAGGAGATATTATTATATTGTGTCTGCGCCACATCTCTGTCACTCACCACTTCTCTATTTAAACCGTTCCTAAGCCTAAGCTCTCATAGCATTCACCACAACTATGAATACGAACGAGGCGGTTTCTGCATCTTCAGTTTCCGAGTTTATGCAACGTGCAGTCTCACCGAGTATATCCTTACATTAACATATTAATTGGGAATTGCAGGTTAGTGAAGTAAGCTGATTTGCGTCTCACCTGGGATTGGGAATGTCTCTAACAGATTATAATTGAAATGTAGATGGCAGTCCTACAGGACCTCAGTGACAAGTTTAAATTCACACTATTTTTAACTGAGAATCTGCGTATTTTATCTTTAAGGATCATAGTTACATGGCTTAATTATAAGCTGAGTCTATGGTTGTAAGTATGGTTGCCTGCCTCGACCGAGGCAAAGTGCATCCCTGCTGGGACAACGGTCGTCCACAGTCCACACCGCCCTCCTGTGCCCTGCGCTGTGCCAGGAAAATATTCGCAAGGTCGGCACCGCGCTTAGTCTGGAACTTGTTCACCCTGCTATTATTTTCCTGCATGCGTAAAGTATAAGGCCATATTATAGGGCATATCCAGTTGCAAGTTTTCTTACTAATATCACTGTTAATGTCATGTGAGTATTAGTTAAAGATGATTGAGGTAAAACAGCATGTTAAATATAATATATTATATGAGTACCTAATACACTCAATTATTTGTAAAAATTACTACGGAACCTTAAAAATTAATGCTGACTTCTTAGTGATAAAAGGGTTTAGTTCGTAATGCTGAAAAACCCAGACGAGTCGCACGTGCCTACGTGCGACTCGTCTGGGGTTTTCAACTTTCTTCGTGATAAATTCTAGATTCAAAGCAAAATATTGATGCCTTCAAGAGCATGCATTGGCAATCGCAATTTTTATCACACATAGTAACTTAGTAAGTACTAAAATTCGCTTTGCAATGTCGTCTCGTAATGTGCATTAGTAATGGATGTATCAGAAATCATAAATTAAACCCACCTAAATACCTATTCATAATAATTTACATAATACCTATTTCATTTGAGAACATAATCGATCAATCGGACAATAGTGGTTAATTATGGATTGTTACAAAACGCCAGTTGTTTATACTAGGTACCTTATCTTATCAAAGTATTTTTTTTTTCTATAAATCATACACTTGTTTATATTGAACTCGAAATGTGAAGACAGGTCAGTCTTTTACTAGTAAATAAAAACGTTACACTTTTGAGACGGCTACTTTCGAATCAGTGCACATACGCAAGTTGAAGCGCTTACATAATGAGAACATAATACGTATTATATGTATAGCAGTAATTGGCGTTATATTGCGTGCCTTCGATAGCTCAGTTGGTAGAGCGGTGGACTGTAGCTGGTTAATTGTCATCCATAGGTCGCTGGTTCAAATCCGGCTCGAAGGAGTATTTTGAAGTTAATTACAATGTTCAAAAAAAAAAATGGCTGGGGCCATATAATTTTTTCTTGGATTGGTAATCTTAGACATGGCAAAGCATTTGGGCTATAGCCTAAAACCATCGCTATGTGGTCCGTGTGTGCCACTATGTCCTATATGTGTATCGCAGTCGGAACTCTGAGCATTAGTTTTCAATAAAAGCGGTTACGCACTCATCCGATCTGAATCCCTAAAAATACGGATATAAAAAACTCGGACCGGATTCAGATATTGTTTACGCACTAATCCGATCTCTGATGCAAATCCAAGCTCTTCAGTGGTGATCTTTGGTATAATCTATAAGTTATATGATCGATTTGAATCCAAGGCACATCCGATATATTCGGATGACGGAGAGAAATCGGATAACAGAAGTCGGATATAGTGCGCAAGTTACAATACAAATAGTTCTATGGGAACGTTTTTTCACAGGTTCGAATCGGATTGCACGGAAAAACTCGCGCTGTATTGGCTAATTAAAAAACTTACACACTCCAAATGCAATGCACCACTAACGTCAGCAACTAGAGTAGCAGGCCCTCACGCTTACTTTGTATCCAAGAGGTTGCAGATATGACAAGCTTATGTGGATACGTAGCCTCAATCTGCCTCAAAACTTACGCTGGCGCTGTGACATACCTACTTATTTTGTCGGTTTTTATTCGCACTCAAAGAGTATCTGAACTGTGCGGTTAGGTGAGCATAAATCATCCAGAGCATAAATAAAAGTTAACTAAAATCTCATATCGCTAATTGAATTTAGAAAATACTTGCCAAAACAGACTGCGTAGCGCTAGTTTGGTATTCGTCTACCTATGCTTATAGCCTGTTCTACAGACTGTTACAGATCTATGGAATATAGTTAGATATGCTTGGAGCATAACCATATTCAATTCTCTACCAATAGAATGATGCTGAGGTACAACAGGCACTTTATCATTGTCAATAACATCACAATAACTAACTTCGACGTGCCATTTCAACGTTCCTCCACACATTTCGCAACTCAGATATTCTGGTTAGATATCTGTAGACTTTGCAACTGCTAAATGGTACGTACGCCCGACACCATTGTCAGTCAGAGTTGCGCGACAGTTTCTGAACAATAATAGCACTGGGAACGAAACTATTTAGCGAAGTTTGCTCCGTCAATAGAAGGCGCCACCTCGGCGGGAAATAATTCATTTAGCGAGAGTTGACTCGCGAAGTCTGCGGTGCGAATCTCGAGGGTGTTACCGTCTGCTGACATTGTTGAATATGCTCATTTAGTCTTGTAATCTTTGAGGATCGTGAGTGTTCCACCTTAGCTCGATAGTTGATGATTTACCTGAATTATATGCGTCTTTTCTAAATCTACACTTAATATTACATATAAAGAGGAAACCTTTGTATTTTTGTATGTTTGTATTGAATAGGCTCAAAAACTACTGGACCGATTTCAAAATTTCTTTTACCATTACTTAGAGGGATTCTTCCGAATCCGTATAGGCTATATTTTATCCCGGAAAATAGAAAAAATAAATGTCCACCCGTGCGAAGCCGGGGCGGGTCGCTAGTATCATAATATAAGTCCTCAGTACAATTCATTGTTGGTGTAAGTACAGGTTGGTTTAGGGGTACTTATTACTAACTTATCTGTAATTCGTAAAAAGAGTACCTAACCGAGTTATGAAGGGGCCAAAAGTAGCTTGAAATAGGTTGTACTCACTGCCGGTGCGTTACAGTTCTTATTAAATCTTTTCTTATTAGAACTTGGCTAGACACACTGGCGTTGGTCTTGGTTGTTAAGTTCTAAAAGATAAGGCTAATAATATGAGCTGCGAGGTACACGCACTTAACTATATACTCACACAAGAACCGTTAAACTGTATTACTTAGTTAAATTTTGTAACTAAGTATTAAAAACTAGCGGCCCGCCCCGGCTTCGCACGGGTGCAAGTCAAAGTTATAATTTATCGTAAAACTAATGGAAAAGTGGTTATATAATGGCTAAAATATAAATGTTTGGTTTATACTATCGCGGACTTTTTTGTAGGCATTATTGAGTTCTACAACTTTTCTATAGAAGTCAACCATACCTACATCTCTAACCATTTAGGCAGCGTTCGCGAGAATCGTTAACGTACGGCAGTTTTTTCGACGCCTTACTCCACAATTTTCACTACCACGAAAAATCCTATCTATTTTCCGGGATAAAATATAGCCTATACGGATTCGGAAGAATCCCTCTAAGTAATGGTAAAAGAAATTTTGAAATCGGTCCAGTAGTTTTTGAGCCTATTCAATACAAACATACAAAAATACAAAAATACAAAGGTTTTCTCTTTATAATATTAGTATAGATAGATAGGATAGATTAAAATTAACTAAATCAGTTTAAGTGTCCTCATGCAAATGGGCTAATGCTATGAGCTACAAAGTAAAAATGTCATATTTTGAACCAATATATCCCCCCCCCTACATATACGCCAGCGCCCGAATACTAAGCCCGTCCTGACATTCACTTAATTACACAGATTACAACTTGACACTTTCGTTTGCCGCGATTTACTTGACGCATGTGGATTTTGCGATTATTGGGTTTTAGTTAAACTGCCAGTGGACTGAGAACCTGTCAAAATATGATTTAGGGTACAATTTTTTAAAATTCGATATAATACGGTTATTTATTTCACATGATCTGTACACTTTTTAACCCTCAACCCAAAAAGAGGGGAGTTACAAGTTTGACGTGTGTATCTGTGTATCTGTCTGTGGCATCGTAGCTCCTAAACGTATGAACCGATTTTAATTTAGTTTTTTTGTTTGAGAGGTGGCTTGATCGAGAGTGTTCTTAGCTATAATCTAAGAAAATCGGTTCAGCCGTTTGAAAGTTATCAGCTGTTTTCTAGTTTTCTTATAGAAGTTTTTGTCGGGGGTTTTTAAACTTTGATTTTATATTGGTAAATCGGTAAGTCGTTTCTTTACGTAGTATAAAATAGTTAGTGTTCTTTGGCCTAAGTTAAACATCAGAGAAATAAATAGAAACTTACTTAAATTAAAATAGGAAAGGATGAATATAAAACTATATACTATAACATTTTATACTGGAGGATTGTATAGCATTAAATTAATCGAAGAAAAATCGCCCAAAATTTTCCAACAGTCAAAATAAATCAATTTTCGCTCCAGCCATATAAATGAGGCACCTTTATTTTCGGCACAATAATTCGAGCAGCAACAAAAGTGGATACGTCCGTGTCGTGTTCATGACAAAGGACTGTCATAGCGTATTATTAATCAAAGTCTGAGCGGGCTACTCATAAGAACATGTCGCGGCTTTTTAATTATAACGCCAGTAATGATCATTTTTCATTCTTAATTGCCATTCCCATGCACGTTTAGGTACGTTTTGGATAATCACCATAAAAGCTAATGATTCAGGATTTAATGTAGAGTCACAAATACTAGGAGTATCGCAACGTCAACGCGCGAAAGTGCTTCTTACGGGCTCTATCAGGGCTGTGTTTCCTACCAATTACAATTCGGTTATCTTTAAAACAAGAGTGAATAGACATCTTCTAGGTAAACGCGTCCCATCTTAGACTATATTATGATCGCTTTCCATCAGGTGTGATTGTGGTCAAGCGCTTGCCTTTAATGAATGAAAAAAAGATGCAGGGCCTTAGGCACAATACCAAAACTGCCAAAGCAAGTTTTATCCTATACAATACTGTCGTGATTCAGAGATCGCAGGATTTACTAAAGCAACTTACACACTCGAAGATTATGTAAAAAATAATAGAACGTGGAATTGACTTGCTCCAGCAACGCAATGATTGCAAGAACTATTCATGGCATAATTTTATAAATCGAATCTTTGAAAAGAGCAACCGTTTAGCGAGTTTCTTATCGACTCTTCTAGGTAGGAAAGGTGTTCCGAACCAGGTGGTAGATGTAAATTTTGTAGCGTCATAACAAGCGTCATAATTCAAAATTTCTTTTGCTAGGCACTCTCAACTCTGTTAATGGTCTAGACTATAAGTTGTACCTAGAAAGTGAGTAGGTATGTCGTAAAAATTAAAGCACAACTTGATAAAAACTCTGAATATTAAAAGTTAGAACTTAGTCCTGAAAAAGTTATAAAAATGAATCATTTTACCATTCCGCTTTATAGGGTAGGCAATAGGCAATATAGTTCTACAGTTGCGAACAGCAATAAAAACCAGTTTGGGCAATTCACGAAGTTGATTTTCATACATGAATATTCCGAGCTGTTTGGCATTCGCACCAACGTGCAACGCGGCGGCGGTATCTAAACACCCCGAGTGCTATAAAACTAAGCACACGACGATCCGACGAACAATAAAACTGGAGATCTCGCGGGTTTCATGGATCCGTTTGGCAGTCGAGCTGTAGTGACATCACTTCGCTTTCGCATCACGAGCCTAAACCCCGCTTAGAATAGGCACGACGTCGATGTTGCGCCAGAGGTGTTTCATAATAGTGATGTCTTGATTTTATCGACAAATACTGGTATTTACAAAAATATTGCACTAAATACCAATGCAGGTATACTAGAACCAACGGCTTTCATGTCGCCCTGTCGGATCCTAGGTACCTAGATCATAATACACCTAATCTCGAAGTTACATGATTCTTTTAACGGCAAGATTGGCTTGCCTTTCGCGATTAATATAAACATAAAAACCAATCGAGTTTGCCTGGAAGATCCTCCCCGTTTTTGCATTAAAAAAAGGTAACATGGATGCTGGAACTTAGCGGTTTGTATCAGAAACATCATAATATCGTTTAGCTTCGGGATAGATATATAGTTCATTAACTGTATAATGGTGAAGTTTGGATCCATTTCTTAAATATTGACATCAACCTCTCAAATACAAGTTTGGTAGTAAAATACAAATGAAATAAAACTATTCTTTTTGATGATATTATTATCTACATAGGAATGCCTGGGTTTAAAAGATCGATATCGATAACCACTTTCGAGCGTCTCAAAATTTTCGTGGAGACGGTACGTCCCTAAGAACAACACCATGTGATACCATTATGCCATTATAATATTTCGCCACTGATGCCTTCCTGACGACGCAGTGAATACCAAATTCATATATCTACCCTCAGGAGACGCAGGTTTGATTTCGTTTGTGAAATTTATTGACGATTGTATTGGCGTTTGATATTGGTAGCCAGTCAAATGACATAGTAAACTTTCTTTTATGGGTATTATTTAAATAGAAACTTATTTTCAAGTATTTTGTAAACTGCGATTTAAGTAAAAGAATTTTTGATAAACCATTAAACTGTATAAACATTAAGCTTAGTAATAAAAATATTCGTCAAATAACACTAGTACTAAGTTTAAGTTTAAAACTTTTACAACATAATGTTAATTTTTTAATCTAAGTGTAAATAATTGTTGGTGATCATGGATCATGGACCATGAATCATTCAGAGATTTTCCAGGATAAAAAGTAGCTTATGTGTTAATCCAGCGTATAATCTATCTCCATTCTAAATTTCAGTCATATCCGTCCAGTAGTTATTGAGTGAGAGAGTAACAAACATCCATCCATCCATACTTACAAACTTTCACGTTTATAATGGGATTATATCTTTGGATCCGAAACAAGTAAACAAGGATAAAAATCCTGACATGCGTGTTCTTCTATTGTAGGGGTTCGAATCCGGCAAGTTTTTGTTTAAAATTGCATTTTTATATTTGGAACGCGATCCGCTACCGACATGGCGGGTGACAAATACGCGTTCCGCCCTCATGAATGACAATGCAAGAGATGTTTTTATAAAGACGGCACGATTTTTATTTTTATGCGAAAGAAATTGTGCCCATAAAAATGCTGTTGAAATGATGACTGCCATTTTTCACTGTCGTCGAAATGTGATTTTATGAGGCAATTGTACGAGAATGATAAGTTACCTATCTACCTGTACCTATTTACTACAAATAATTGTTCACGTAGGATTCATTTGTTTCAAAAATTAAATTGTGACAATATTTAGATTTAAATAAACGATACCTTATTAAATTTAATTACAAGAGGTCCTATCAAAATGCACCACGCTGGCCTAGTGCGGATTGGCAGACTTCACACACCTTTGAAAACATTATGGAGAGCTCTTAGGATTCCTGCAACGATGTTTACCTTAACCGTTAAAACAAGGGATATTTAATTGCCTAAAACTTCTCTACTTTTTGTCCCGGAAAAACAAAGAGTTAATTATACATAGGATTTTTCATTGGAATTCGTCCGTGTGGATTCACTACATCACACTGTTCAGTGTTCACGTCCCAGCATTATTTAGTGTTTACGAAATATTTAAATCTTAAAATTGTTTATTAAATTACCTACTTGTTTATAAAGAAATAGTGTCTTCTTGGTCATAGAAGTGCTAAGCTCATTTGGCTGAGTAAGCAATATCCAGTGAGTGGGTGCACAGTTATTTCTGGAATGTGCCCGCACGTTACTAAACGTTAACATGGACAGACGTGCTCGAATTCTCTATACCTACCTACTTCAGAAAATATACTTAGGCACATAAAAATAAATGTGACGTTTTTTATACATATGTAAGTACAGCAAGTTTAATAAATGAAGGATTTTTAAGGGGAATATTTGTCATTTAACTTAATTTATTATTGTTGTTGTTATATTAGAGACGATTGATTTTGCTCAGTAGTTTAGGCCTTACGGTGGAACACACGTAGATATAAACATATTCCATACATAAACTGCTAAATTCATAAAGTAGTCGGCTAAAAACGATAGAACTCATGTTGTATAGGGGATGAAAAATAATTTAAAATGTTCTATTCTCGACTGTACCTCTCGCATTACAGTAAGCCCTACTGGATACATTTGATTAACCTGACCAGACAGGCTTCATTGATTTACCGTTTGGCATCTAGCTACTTTAATCCTTGTCTAACGATTTTCTAATTAAGGGTTGCGGTTTGGAATATATGTATACATGTATTAATTATACATTCGTAGATGGTTATGCTGTATTAGACTGAACAGTTGGGTTATTTTGTTAGTTCATATTATATGATGCAGTTCAGACTCCACTTAATCGGAGGTCGTAGGTTCGACATTATTAAAGATAGGGTATTCTTAAAAGTAACCGTGTTATTGACTCTGTGAGTGGTAAGTATTCAAATGTCGTTAAACTGTCGTTTGATAATAATAATTAAGTAGTTAATTAGTCATGCAATTAGCAATTCATACCGATCGCGATTCATACTGATAAAATGTTATATACAAATATATTGAATATGAAAATCTATTTTTTTTTAAATAAGTAGATGATGCTCGCGACTTCGTCCACATAGGAGTGCAAATAGGTTTTTAAAAATCCCAAGGAAATTCTTTCACTTTCCGCGATAAAAGTAGCCTATATTATGGCCATCTCCCCGATGGACACTATCAAATTTTTGCTGCTGTACCTAAATTAATTAAAATCGATTCAACGGATGAGCTTTGAAAAGGTTAGAAACAGACAGACTGACAGACAGAAAGACAGAGACACTTGCATTTATGTTACTTTATTTATAGGTGAACTGAGCAAGTACTTCAGGGATTTCTGGTTTCTTTTTGTTTCTATCTTTCTCATTAGTAGTTATTAATACTAACCCGTCGGGTATCATTGAGAGGCAGTATAAAAATGGCCGATCGAATGACGTCGGACCTTAATCGCCCGTTAGAGACGAATTATTCACGGGCACGCGTTGCATTGCGTCCGCCACCCGTATCACCTCGTATGCATCCGTACAAATAATCCCTAAATACATATTCAACTCTATTGCTCGGTTATAAAGTTCAGTATTCAACAGCAATCGATGTAGTTAAGCTTTATGAAAATTGATGAAATCGTTAAACTAATCCAAGCCAATATATTCTCTATTTCCCAATGAATAAAATTAATATGCTTTTAAAATCCCCATATACGACCGTTCGAAACTATCATCTCGATTGCTGAAACTTGTCGAAGCAATTTTAACACTACTCCCAAATGTTAAAGTCCTTATTGGATTGACGATTTGAATGTTTATAGTGCAAATAGTGCTTACCTATTTATTTATGTGGATATGGCAAAGCATTTATTATGCCAATATCAACAGTCGCAGTTGTATTCGACAATTAATTATTTGTAAACAATACCTAGGAACAATTTACGAGTCACGAATCAATGGGAGTGGTCATAATATATTTGTATTGAATGTTTCTATTAGTTATAGGTAACAAAGAGCAAATCTTTAACTCATTATAATCGTTACATATTTAGTTGTATTTATGATAAACTAGCGCTCATTTAAAGAATCATTAGTTTTCGGGATAAAATGTAGCATAATATCACTTTTCAAGGTGCAAGCTAGTAGGCATGTCTATGTGCCTTTGGTATAGATTGGTTGTTGCGCGGTTGAACCGTAAAAACATGACAAACATTGTTATAATATATAGACAAGCTTTTGCTTGTGACATGGATTTTTAAATACTGTGGGAATACTGTAGGAACTCTTATTTTTCCAGGATAAAAAGTAGCCTATGTTCTTCACAAGTTAGCCTTATGCCTCGTTAAGATCGGTTGAGTAGATATAGCGTAAATAAACTTTCAAAAGTATGGGTAATAGCCATAGATAATTGGATAATCTACGATATAAGTTGTTCACGTGGGCTTTTAACCAGCTTTTTAACAAGCAGGCTCGCGAAGTGCGTGTCGGTATTGGATGAGCAAGTGTGATGGAGCAGAATGCTTCCACTCGACCGAGCGTGAAGATACCGCGATAGTGCGCTCCGCTACCTCACTATGGATAGTGCTGGGCTCCATTGACTGCTAACTCCCTTACAGTTTACAATATAAAGGCTGCAGTACACATTGGCGTGTTGCCACTTGCGCCAGTGATAACAATATGGATCCGAGACATGATCGCTAACTATGGGCTTCATAAAAAAGCTCAGAGCTACGATGCAGCGGGCGACAAGGAGAAAAGAGGAGATTTGTAAGAATAAATGATATAACTTGCAAAGCTGAAGCGGCAATGGACAGGGCACATAGTTTTGAAAAACCAATAACCGTTAGATTCCCAAGATGCTAATATGGCGTGCTCGCACTCGAAATCGGTTTTTTTTCTCTCTTTAATGGAACACAAACAGCTTTTGCATTTTTACTTAGCTACTTATTTCTAGTTAGTACATATGCCTATTAAGTTTTATGCAAGTATTTAAATTATATCTATTGAATTTGGCAGAAATGCTATTTATCAAGGAACTCTAGAATGTGTTTGTTCGTAAATATTATAAATATAGTCCAAGACATATTTTATTGTAATAAAGTGTCTTAATTAATCGGTCTGTGAACTTCGGAAATTGTATCCACATTGAAATCATATCTCGGGAGGAGTCAACACATCTGCCGCGCAAACAAAACGAAACTCCAAAACGGCCCTCGAATTTAATACTCCTGAAATGAATATTTATAAAGGCGTCAACTGCTAATCCTGTATTGTTACAATTTTCGCAGATTCGCTCCTACTGACTGATGGCGTCAAGACAATACGGGGCTCTTATGATACGCGTACACTGTCGGCGACCTTTATTATTCAAAAAATAGGGATGATGACTATAGTGCGTTTCATCGAATAGTACCTATGGCGTTATGTTGGCTCCCCTGTCTGTCGAAGTCATTGGCACGATATTTGCATAAGACGACGCAGATTTTGTTTATTTTCATTTGATTTTCCTGAATGAATGAAATGAATATCAAATGAAAATAAACAAAATCTGCGTCTTCTCATGCCAATATGGTGCCAACGACCACCTAACAGACAGGGGAGCCAACATAACGCCATAGGTACTATCCGATGAAACGCACTATACTAGTCAAATCAGCGACTTTGATAAACAAACGTCAAAACACTCGCTTAGTAAGGGAGGTTGTATGAAATTCTCATGTGAAGTCATAACATTTGACCTAACTTGACGTAATTATTTGTTTAAATCGATAATTTAAAATGGTTAGCAAACTAAAAACTGGCATCGAATGTGGATTTTAGGAATTTGGAAAACACTCTATTTAATGATTACTAAGAAATAATTTATTTTTGACTTAGGCATCATCCCCATTACTATTAAACCTTTGTAGGGTCCGTTTTCTTGCTTTATATTTTTTATGAGTGACATATTACTTAGCCAAAATGACGTAAAAATGATCAAATTCAGTTCTTTGGGCTTTGAGACAATCGTGGGTATACATGTAGATAATTACATACATACATACGAGTCGAATAGATGAGCTCTTTTTTGAAGTCACGCAAAAGATCCTATGAATGGTAAGAAGCTTTCTCTACCTTGAGGCTTTACCTGCCTGCAAAAGTGCTCACAAAATCGATTCAGCCATAAAGAGTAACCCGGACCACCAGACAAACCGGTAGACAGAATAACAAAAATTTAAGTCTTTGGGTTTTGAAAAATGTCAGTTATTATGAGATCACGGCTCTACCTCTACAATGAGAAATATTTAGAGATAAGTAAGATTTTTTTTATCTCTTTAGAGTGAGATGTATAGACTATAGACCATACTTTAACTTACTCAGACTGAAGACAGTTTAGCGAGATAAATATAAGCTTGTCGCATTTTTACTCTAAGTAAAGTTTGAACTAAGTTAACGTAAGTTCTAGATCTTAACCTAACTCTTTGAGGAAGTATTTCATAATTCAATGCTAAACAAACTAGGCCTGGTAGGATTTTCAGATATATTTTTTTTCTATATTTCGTCTCAAAATTGTAGCAGTGTACGCACAGCGAGCTCGAACAGTATTCATCTAAGGAATTAGGGAACAAAAGGCTTAAGTGAGCTTCGACGCCTCCTCGTTGTTTCACCGTTCCATATAAAAGACGCCTCGGCAGATGACGGCCCGTCGCGTACAGATCAAAACTTCTTAACTGTTTCTGAAAGCCTGCTAGTTATTAATTGTTCAATATATCTACTATGGGTGCATAACTAAGTAATGTCTTGAACTTTACATGCCTTGATAGACTTACTAAGACTTAACCTAACTTAACTAGAGGAATAAAAATGCAAGCGTTGCATTAGTTTTCAAAAAGTAAATTAGCAATAAAACTTTTTACTTTAACACGGGTTCACGAGATTTTAGAAGTACAAACTGTTTTTAGTACGGGTTAGAAAATAACAACACCTACTATATTTGTAGAGTATAAAACCGAGACCGTATTTAAAAGGTTTCAATTTACTCTAAATTAATACGTTTTTTTACCTAATTAATTACATCAAAAAATAGTCTCTTTCTTCATCTGAGCTTGACAGTTAAATACATTATTTTGAGCATACTTCAGAAGTTTCACTCCAAGCGGTAATCGCACTCTATAGACAGAGATCACCGAAAAAAGCTGCTCGCGAAATAAATGCCGCTACTTTTGCTGAAGTTTCATCCGCATCCGATGGGGCCGTGAATTCTTTTGAACCTCTGCAGTCGAGGTCCTCAATTTCTAACTTCCGGACGTGGACGGTCTCGGAGGCGTACGGACTAATTATTTATGAATAAAATTTTAGTTAGTACTGGATAATGATGCGTTGTGCTCGAAACTTGTGGCTTGTAGTCTCATTCGATGAGTTTGCGCGTGCGTTGCAACTAGGTGTAACATAATTGGCTATCGCTTCCAGTTTGATCGAATTATCGTCATCGCAATCCGAGTGTGTTATTATACCGCAGTTCGTACTGTAAACGGCATGGCGAATTACATAGTGACCGTCGTCGGTGGACGTTTCAACTTTAATATCAATCAAACGCCGATACAACCGATATTGATAGTCTAAGGGCAAGTGATCACTTTTTGGTAGTAAAAATAAAAGTTGTGAAAATATGCATGCAACATAGAATTATTTTGGTTACGCATTCTCCTTTACGCCAAAATATTCTTGCGGCACTGTGTAATTTTTTCTAATGCGAAATCAATTAATATGCTCAATAACATGGACACACGGAATGGGCACAGGGCTGCTCGTACTATATAAGTAACATTAACAGTTTAGTCAACCATCTTCAAAGGTAATCATTAGATTACCTTATTTAACGCTGCAAGATGCGTTTGCTACGCGTCTGAGGCGCACCAATGAAGTGCGCCTCCCGAGTCCCGACCCGGGGACTCAACGGGTGACAAAAAACCGATCGCTCGGAGCCCAAACCACTGCGTCCCGTCATTCGCTTTCTCCACTGTGCCCTCTGCTAGTCAGAGGGACACGCAGAGGAACCTGTCCCCCTGCCAGGTCATTAGCCGTAGCGAACAATATCCCCGAAGAGAAATTATTAGCCATGTTACCAGGGCACACCTATCCGATTACTGCTCTTCCTCTCGGACATATCCAAAAGGGACCAGTAGCACCCGGGCACCTCCCACCTGGCTGGCAGCTTAGTTATTAATTGCAAACAACCAATGTAATAAGCTGGACGGCACTATCTCCATCAACACAGTTTTCACTTTTTTGGGTACCAAAGACTATCCGACTATATTTTTGCAAATTAAGAGATTTGTTCGTTTATTTCAAGTTTTGGGTACCTCCCAGATTGCTGAATGATGTCATGTTCCTACCTCTTAGACTATGATCGTTACAAATCAAGGACACAATAATTGAATCGTCAAAGCTCGCCTCCATGCAAGCTGAAACATTGCAGTTATTAAACCGCACTTCTGCTAGGTATCCAATTATAATCTAACGTTCAACTAAGGACTCCTAATTAGATTTAAATATCAATAATCTAGCGTGAAGAGTACCAACGAATCAATCCAGTGGGCTTCGTGCGGGCGCCTGACTCTCGACTACGTGCTAATAGAAAATTGTTAGGTATTTTGCCTTCCATTCACAATACTTGAATGCCTACCTAGTAACTTAGATAAACTTATAGTCATAGGTAAGGTAGAGGAGACTTTAGTAATTATCTTCTCGATGAAAGAACTTGATAGCAGACAGGACCTCCAGTTATACAGTAAGTATACGACCAAAGAGATAATCTAGCTTCACAACTTTGACGACCATTTTAGCGTAGGCATTTCACCTTTAGATAGTAATACTGTAGATGGTATTCAGAAGTCTATTTTATCTCTTAAATTGGTTGATTTCTTGATATTAATTTAGTTTGAAAACATGGATTAGCATTACTTACCATTCTACTGGCAGGCAACTTGCTAAGTATATTCTAAAAATATGTAATTAGTTTTGGTATTTATTTACGGGTAATTTCGCGATAAGCTATCCAGATTCTAGAACAAACATTTTAATATTATGTAAGTTTAAAAATAGGTATTTATAGAATTCCCGATACAAAGGCAAAAGTTAGTCAAATCATACCTATGCTCTTTATTATGCTACCAAAATTTGGAATAGTGGTGGCATGTGGCTATTAAACCACAGCACGATACGGCCAATTACAATGTAACCGACAAAGTGACGGTAACATTTAACTATTAGTAATTGAATTATGATGTCAAAAAACTTCACCAATGAAATTTGTAAAAACATCAGTTTTGCTTTTTGAATTTTATCCGTTTAACCAATTTGGAGAGATAGATTGCATCCCTATAGAGACAGGTATTAGGCTATTTTTTATCGCAGAAAAACAATGAGTTTCAAATGAAATGAAATCTCGGGCATAATCTAGTATTATTATAAATTCCGCTAACAAAGCACGTTCACTAAACACACATAAACAACTAACTTCCTTTAGCCTTATCCCGAAGCGCCTTCGAATATGAAGTTACTTAAAGCTTAGTTCCATACATTTTCATTCGGCAACAACAAAGCGGGGGAAGTAATTAATAAGGCTAATATGATTAGTAGTTGCGCTTCCAACTTAGTGTTTGTCTTAGCAAATATTCCGAAGTCAAATGAGCGACGGTATATTGGCAATAGTGTCGCTAATGAATTTGGAGTAGGTAGTATTTAATTAGGTGACTGTGAATTATGGTTGATAATAATTGTGTACATAAGAACCAAAGAATCAAAATGATGACTCACGAGGCACATCAACTCTTACAAACTTTTTTGTATTAATTTGAACACTTTTTTACATGACGTGCATAATTTTTAGGGTTTCGTACCTCAAAAGGAAAAACGGAACCCTTATAGGATCACTTTGTTGTCTGTCTGTCCGTCTGTCCGTCTGCCCGTCTGCCCGTCTGTCGTGTCTGCCAAGAAATGGATCAAAATCCTATAGGATACTTTAAATTGTTTTTCTCTGAATGAACCCCAAAAATACCTAAATGCGTTCATTGGTCTTTGAGATAAGCTCGGACATACCTACATACATCGATACATAGAACACATATCCTCTATTTTCGAAGTTGGTTAGAAACTTAAGTATCTTAATAATATTTAGGACCAAGACCAAGAGGTTAAATCCAAACATAGCTTTGCTAAAACTATATTTCACGAGTGGCAAGACTTTGGGAATTAAGCTACAATTAAATGGTCGTAAATTCCAAGTTTGGGTCGGGTCACTTCGGGGAGCTCGGTGGCAATTTATCAATTATTTACGCCACTTGGGCCCGCGTCGGCTGCCGGCACCTGACGCTACTGATTCGCAGATTTGTTTACCTATAGACATTAGACGTATCTCTATTATATCTGTTGTCTATAAGAATTTAGTCTGGATATCCACTTATGACTTCTAAACTTAATAGATTTTTAATACGGGTAAGTATCAGCATCATTTAGATTTCGTGAAGAAGGTTAAGGTAAGTTACAAAATGAAAAAAAAAAAGCCAAGCCATTTTTGAGCATGTTCATCGGATTAACGATTAATGCCTATATAGTTATTTTTCGTATAAGTTAAGCCAGCATGTTGATGCATTTTGGCCAAAGAGCACACTGTTCTCTTGTCTTTAGACTGCAATCAAATCATATTTTGAAAAAGGTATCTTTTCTTATTTATTTAATCAATACAATGTTACGTTTCTGCAACAATTTGATTAAAGGGGGGCTTAATGGCTGAGCATTTTGAAAGACATTGGCTGAGCTTCCCTTTAGTAGATAATTTTCGTGATTTGTATCTAAAGTACCACCTATAGGTAATTTGACTTCAGTGGTTAATATTTTCTGAGCTCTATTTCAAACAAGTCCCAACTGTCTGAATAGCGCATAGAAACTAAAGCAAACTTCTTGTCGCGGTAATCAGTCACTTAAGCAGGGCGCACACCACCGGTGACTTGCGGTCGGCCCATCGATCTCAGTCGGCGACAGTTTGCGTGGACTTAAATAAAATATGGATGTTGCACATTTGTAATATATTAGTCTACGTTCTAGGCTATTGTAAGGTTATTTTTAAAAATTGATTTGAGTTGTCAAAAATAATATAAAATTATTAATTTATCTAATGCAGGTAGATTGATAAAATCGATATTTGGCTCATTCGATGTCATACAATCTGTTGCTAGGAGGCCAACAAGATTGAACATGCATAAATACGGGTGTTTCGAAGGTTGTAGTTTAGTCTCCTTCTGAGATTCGGAGCGATATCGCATATTTTCGGTATTTGGATTGTGAACTGAATAATTAGATGTTGTGATAGCAATCACGCTCTAATTAAATTATTTATTTTGGCATTAGTTTGTTTAGATTAAAACTCTCGGATAACCTGTACACATTGAACTTGTGTTTTTTTGTGTTGGTTTTGGAGAGGACATTCCAATAATTCGATAAAAATATTTAAATAATACCTGCTTTTCTGAGTGACGTCAATAATATATACCTATTATAAACATATTATTGCGAACAACAAAAGTATTAAAGGTAGATCAATAAGTTTATTATTGATTGCAGAAATAGAGTCTATTGGCCTCCAAACAAACGTATTTTGGGTTTCATATTTTAATATCAATGAAATTTTGTAGTTACATTCTAGGAACTACTGTGTCACAGGTTCGACAGATTTCCGAACCAAGTAATGTCACAGTCAAGGGCTAACTTGTAACGGAATAAAAAGAAATAAAGTAAATAAAGTAGAAGTAAAGTAAGTAAAGTAAAAAAATAAAGTAAATCTAGCCTGCTAAAAATAAAATTTGTGATAAAATTAAAAACTACACAGAATTCCATTGCAGTGCGGCGTCTGTCGGCGCGCGGACGCTCGCGTCACATGCGGGTGAACAGTCGAGCGCGAAATCGCACTGCGAACCGCGCCGCGTTGCCGTGCGATGCATGAACACAGTGCAGATGCGGCATTATATTCGTCAGTACTCTTCAGTATTTTGCAGCCCATGTTAGGTTTTTGTTACTTTTTATGAACATAGTCATCATAATCATCACCATCATGATCAACCTTTCATCGTCTCACGGGACGTCCACCACGTGCCAGCGTACCACACAACCACCATGCACACCACAAGCGCGCATTGGTAGACTTCACACACCTTTGCAAGCATGCAGGTTTCATCAGGGTGTTTTAACATAACTAACTATTATTACTATTACTAGAATATAACTAGATATTTAACTGCTTAAATTGCACTCAGAATGAAAACGCTCTACTATGAACACCCTGCATGTGCCATACCATATCTGTGAAGACAAAAGTTTGTGCTAAGAGTTTATGAGTGTTGTCTGCAAAGGAACCAATGGGATGCCTTTACTCACATAGCTTAGCTCACCTTAGCTCGGGTTGGAACATATAACTTTCCAAGGAGACATGAATCGAGGCTGTTACTAGTACATAGATTAGTAGATAGGTATATTATTTGCTATCTCGTGACTCCAATTGTTTCCAAACTCAACGTCGCACAAACTACCTTATCATTAGTTTCCACCTCAATACTAAAATTCAGTCGGTCCCTTTCGTTCGGCCCTTTGTGTTTGTATAGTTAAATTAAGTTGAAAATTTATTCCATATTAGTTTTGTTCGAAGACCCTGTGTCAACGTCGAATTTATAATTTTAAGGGTAAAGCTCTATCGTATAAAATAATTAGTTTTTGATGACACTTATTGAATAACGGTAAGATTAAATGCCCTTTCAGTTAATTTTGAACTGTTATGAATTTACTTTATATCTTTCTACAGTTTGGTATGTGTAATTAAAAAAAGATAAGAAAATTAACGGGTTTACCGAATTGAATGCATCCAATATGCCGAATTGCATATAAAAAAAAGGCTCATAATAATAATCATCATTCTTACCCATAATATGTGGGACATGAATTTTCCAGGTGGACGGATGATCTTAAGCGAGAACTTCTCAACCGAGAGCTGGATACAAGCGGCACAACATCCGGTTTTCTAAATTTTTTATCCATGTGGCTATTAAACTTTTTCAATCTTTTCGCATTTAAACTGTCGTAAGTGATATTCATCTTAAATATATAAAAGGAAAAGCTGATTGACTGATCTATCAACGCACAGCTCAAGCTACTGGACGGATCAGGCTGGAATTTGGCATACAGATAGCTATTATTACGTAGACATTCGCTAAGAAAGGATTTTTGAAAATCAAGCCCTAAGAGGATAAAATAGGGGTTTGAAATTTGTGTAGTCCACGTGGACGAAGTCGCGAGCATAAGCTAGTAATAAATATAAATACTCATATTTTTATGTCACGAGTTTAAGGACCCCAAACGGGTTCTAAACTAGTCGGGCTTACTCCGACAAACACGTGAGTTTAGCCGTCATACATTTATATTTGTCAAACATTCCTACAGTTTAATTTCCCAGAACAATATGTCAATCACAAAAACAATTCGCCCGCTTAAACAATCCAGTCTGGCAGTGAAGTTTGGTTACTGGTTGGCAGTAAGCGAATTAATATTCGAAGTCACGTCACGAGCACTGTTCACGCATGCCTTGCCTGCCCCAGCCGAGCCGCCCGCGCGCCAGCCGCCGTGACCGCTCATTGCCAGCCATGTTTTACAGTTTACAACACTGGAAACAATTATTATAGGTTCAACAGAAAGAAGTAAATTCTCTTTATCTTATTTTTGACGTGATAACGTCTTATAATTCGATAGAGCCGGCTGCACGCACGAAAAAACATGACTCATGCGGCGTTACCTCACTCTGAGGCGTTCCATGTGAGGCTTGAAGTGCAAGCGAGAGCGCGGAACGAGCGACAAAGAAGCACAATCGGCCTTTGTTGTCACGTTCAACTATCGTCAGTAAACCGACTTTACAGACAACCAATTTTTTAGCTGACGGCTGCGACTTCGTTTCGTGGATTTAGGTTATTAAATCCCGAGGGAACTCTTACATTATCCGGATAAAGCGATCAGATGAAAAGATCAATAATATAAATAGTACAAAGTAGATAGGTATTTTTAATTATGTGTTAGCGTACTTTTAGCTATAATGTTAATATAGAGGTCACTGTATTTAAACTTTAAACTAACAGTCTCTGTGTGATGTATTAATTAATTAACAGGGCTCTCTCCGTCACTCGTTTCATACAATCGTAGTTCCAATTTCATTTGAATATTAAGCAACCAAAGTCCATGAAATTTTGCAGATATATTCTAGAAACTAATATCTATGTCTGTGGTGTTTTAGATTTTTCTAAAAATATGTAGTTTTAAAATTACAGGGGTTCAAAGATTTGTATGAAAATTTTTAAGACCGCATAACTTTGAAACCGAATATTTTAACAGAAATCTGGAAAACCACAGACATAGATATTAGTTTCTAGAATATGTCTGCAAAATTTCATAGACTTTGGTTGCTTAATGTTCAAATGAAATTGGAATTACGATTGTATGAAACGAGTGACGGAGAGAGCCCTCTTAATAATGTCAGCCCATTGCTTTACTAAAATAAGAATAAACATCTACAAGTAGTAACGTAGACCCATCGTAGACCGCTACGATTTGGCTCACAAATAATTCCAGAAACATTGAGCCACTTAAATAGCACAATAAAATTTCACGGTATGTATTGAATCGTTTGTAAAACAAAATATCTTGAGCGTTTTGACGGCCATCAATTGTTGGAACGAGGATATAAATTAGAGGGCCCGCGTAACCCGGGGCAGTCGAGATTAATGTTGGCATTAATCGAGTGGACGCCGCCGCAGAGGTTGCTTGTGCCATATAGATACATCTTGAATTTACAGTACAGTTTAATTATAAATCCATACTTAATATTAACTTAAATTCATACTTAATATTAAGTATGGATTAATAAATGCGAAAGTGCCTTTATCTCTCTCTGTTTCTCAGTCTATCAATTTGTTTGTCTGCTAGCTTTTCATCGCCCACCCGTTAAACCGATTTTTTTTATCTCAAAAAATCAGAATTTCCACGAGAATAATTTTAAAAGTTCCCTAAAATACAAAATAGTTAGACCAGTTTCCGAGAAATAATAATAATAGTAGGTAGTAGTAAAACACAAAAAACTATAGTTCCCCTTGTTTGCATGGTGTGTACTTATTCGCTTATAAATACTAAACTTCAGTTGATTTTAATGCAGTTTTACTGTCATATAATTACAAGAGAAAGGTTTATAATTAAACAACTTACAGGTTTACGATTATATTATTTTTAAGTCCATAGAATATGTAAGCTAATCCATGCAAAGACGGGGTAGGTCTTAAAAGAAAAAGTAAAGTTTAGTAGCTTTAAAAGTAGTATACCTACTTTTAAAGCGATCAAAACTTATCTCCGTCTAATTTTTTTGATGCCATATTTTGTTCTTTTTTCACCCTTTCTTCCACGTAAAACCTTAGTAGAAAATAGCATTCCAATAGGTAATAACGTATAAGATCGAAAACTTATTGAGCTACACTTAGCTATCTATATTTAGCTAGCATAATGAAACTAATACCCACTACTAAATGAACTTCATTATACTTGATGTGGCAATATTATTTGCGTTTCAAAGCTTATACCGCTAATAAACCATTGTGGCCCGTCTAATTATTACCATACACACATCAGCGATCTGAGTTTCGAATTAACGGCGCCATTTCACCGCCAGAGTGGCCGAACAATGACATTTAATGTAATTAAATTTCCTCGACAAACCCTATTTTATCGCCGGATTATTTGATCAAAGGGCTAATCGACTCAACATACCTATAGTTTAGCCAAAGATAAACTTGCGACATGCGGGCGGCTGTGCGTGTTTAACTAATGACCGAGTCATGGGGGTCCTGGGGGTGGGGGTCGGGGGGAGGGGGTCGGCGGTAGTCCGGCGATATCATTACCCACAGATGCCGCTGCCCGGTGCCCGGTATAAATACATTAAGTGTGCCGTCAAACTGTTAAAGCCCGCTTCAAACGTTGTTTTACATCGTGATTTTGCAGGAATACCTCGGTATTTACCTAAACAGCGCAGTACTTTGATTATAATTAGTATTATCGTCTTTAGAGATTAGACAAACAGTAATAGAATGTCCTGAAAACATGTCTATTCTTACCATAGAATTATTAAGTACCTTGATTCTTACTGGTATAAAAAGTATAAAATAGCATAAAATATGTTTGTACCATCTAAAGTTTTACATACGATTGTATATTGTCATTGTTTTAAATTGTTCGCGCGAGAGAACGGTCGCATCAGAATCAATAAACAATGAAAAACAGCGGCCACTTGATGGGATATGACGCCATAAAATTCTATAAACCCAATAAAATTCGTGCTCGGCGTTAGAACGTCCACATAAAATCTCAAAGTACATAAACATATCATAAGAGGGGATAAAGAGCGAGTTATCCTCACAAAGGAGAGTTTTTCTAAGGGATAAGCAGCGGTTTCCACGGATGGTTATTTTATACAGCGAGTCTATGTTAAGAGGGCTCTCTCCGTCACTGGTTTCATACAATCGTAGTTCCAATTTCATTTGAATATTAAGCAACCAAAGTCCATAAAATTTTGCAGACACATTCTAGAAACTAATATCTATGTCTGTGGTTTTCCAGATATCTGTTAAAATATTCGGTTTCAAAGTTACGCGGTCTTAAAAATTTTCATACAAACCTTTGAGCCCCTGTAATTTTGAAACTATATATTTTTAGAATAATCTAAAACACCACAGACACAGATATTAGTTTCTAGAATATGTCTGCAAAATTTCATGGACTTTGGTTGCTTAATATTCAAATGAAATTGGAACTACGATTGTATGAAACGAGTGACGGAGAGAGCCCTGTTAACGGCTCGGGCTTTTAACATTCTACGGCGTAGACGATCTACGCTCCGTAGCTACCTATACAATAACGAGTTAAATGGGCTTTTTTGCATAAAGTTGTGTAAACATTTTGTTTAATATCTTTTAAATACTAGATTTTAATCATGTTTTCCGCGAGGTTTTAGCGTTTCGTAGTAAAAGGAACCCTTATTTTTTTTTACATCTCAAAAAATTTTGGCTTTTTAGTAGAACATGGATTAGGTACATGACACTTATATCATATACTCCATAATCTAATATTAATTTTTTTCTATTCTTCACTGACAGACAAACATACTCATTTGCAAATAATATTGTACTTAAAAATGGATTCCAAGTTAGGGCAGGGCACACATAATAAATAAAAATGATGTTAAAAATTAAGTATGAGAAATGTTAGAAGTTACTTAAAATATACGATCATTGCCCAAAATAAAGGCTCCATAAAGAGTTAAATAGTATTTATTTACGACCGCAGTTCCTGCCTGTTTATTGCGATATAAATCGGCGACTAGATATGATTTATCTGTTCATCACTCCTTGTTACGCTTGAGTAATGTTCTACACGTTATTGCCTTATAAATGGTACTGGGTTTATTGAGAAAACTCGCGAAACCCACCGTCAACGCCATTTCTTTGGAGTTTATCTACATCCTAGCTAAACCGATATAAAACTTCAACGTATCTTGATAATTTTTACCTAGATCATGTTTTTTGTTCACGTTCACTTTTTTGACGACCTATAACTAAAAGGTTTGTGGGTTTTACTTGTTTTAATTCAGCTAGCAATATTAAGGTCAGGTATCCTCAAAAGCGGAAATGGGCGGTGATTTGTTTAGCATACCAATCAAATTATAGATGACGTCATGATGATTTTTTGACGTCAAATACTAACTGCCTAGGTTGTCTAGTTTTAACTAGCGTGGCGCTGGAGTTACGTAAATATGCGAAGTATGTACTTGTATGAAGTTGCCAAATCACGACGTCAGATCATCCGTATAAAGTGACAGATTTACCTCAATCTCTTATGTTCGTCTTTAATCTAAGAGTTTGCAACTTAAAAAAATTACAATAAGTTATCAACCATTACAAAAAAGCTGTGGTTATATTCGTATATTTCTATACTCTAGCGAGTACTTATGTAAGAAATATTCCGAAAACTCTACATGTAATAATATATTTTATTAAACATACACTCCAAGCAGACTGAAATTTACGCTCAACAAAATATCCAAAGCTAATATTTATAGGCAACATTTTAAACAGAAACAAAGCTACACGGTTGACTTAAAACGAATTACCATACGCAAGGGATTCACCCTTTACTACACAGAGACATCGGCCGCTGAAATTGAAATGGATCGGATTCGAGAGTCCATCCATCACGGTGTTTGCCCCACATCTAAATGGTTTTTTAATAATTCCACTTCGGACTTCAATACGTCGCCCCTCATTAGACAAGGAAGAATGATCGAGTGTCGATTGTCGTCAATATGACACTCAACTGACAGCTGGAGTACCTAATTCAATAACACCGGCGCGACGAAAGAATTTTGCGGCCAAAAGTTACAGACATTATTATCATTGTGATTTGGTACAGATATTCAATGTAACACCAGATACATCTATACTTATAGGTACATACTATTATCTATACTATAATATTATAAAGAGGAAACCTTTGTATTTTTGTATGTTTGTATTGAATAGGCTCAAAAACTACCGGACCGATTTCAAAATTTCTTTTACTATTACTTAGAGGGATTCTTCCGAATCCGTATAGGCTATATTTTATCCCGGAAAATAGATAGGATTTTTCGTGGTAGTGAAAATTGCGGAGTAAGGCGTCGAAAAAACTGCCGTACGTTAACGATTCTCGCGAACGCTGCCTAAATGGTTAGAGATGTATGGTTGACTTCTATAGAAAAGTTGTAGAACTCAATAATGCCTACAAAAAAGTCCGCGATAGTATAAACCAAACATTTATATTTTAGCCATTATAACCACTTTTCCATAGAATAAAAGTAATTAAAATTAAATTAAAATTATTAGCCTATGTTTATTGATCATATTATCGTCAAATACTAATCCTTATCCAAATAAACTATTTATTGAGATAGGCTACTTTTTATCCCGGAAAATCAAAGAGTTCCCACGGGATTTCGAAAAACCTAAATCCACGCGGGCGAAGCCGCGAGCATCGGCTAGTAATATTATAAACGCAAAACTGTATCTGTCTATCTGCTAGCTTTTCACGCTTCATCCGTTTAAAAGATTTTGACGAAAGGTAGAGATATTTTACATACTTAGCTGCTACTTTTTGTCTCGGAAAATCAAAAAGTCCCCATGGGATTTTAAGAACTTAAATTCACGTGGATGAAGTTGCGGGCTTTATTTATTTAGTACATCCTATAAACTTAGAATCCTGGAAACAGATACAATGGCTACTTTTTTCCCAAATAATCAAATATTTCCAACTGAATTTTTATAAAACCTTAATCTGGTAGGTATTATCAAACGTGAAAAAGATTAGGCACTTTTTTCGTACGTAGGCAATTTTCTTTACAGTTCAAAGGCTTAGTTCCGTACTTGACTTCCCACTAAAATATACAAAACAGCGACAGGTTCTTTTTATTAAATTTAACGTGCATTGAAACAGATATATAATTTCCCTTTTGTCCGGTTATAACAAATATGTTTTATACAGCGTCGCGAGCGGAAAGTAAGACAATAAAGGAAGTAAGACAGGAATGCGAAAGGGGAGAGCAAACAAAACAACGGCAACGTCTAGTGACCGCCATAAACAAAGCGAACTATGCGCGGTCACCTTTATATTTCATGCAAATCGGCGACCGTTCAGGAAAATGTTCCGAATAATCGCCGTCTGATAAACTGCCCGCTTTTTTTAATGCATTCCCTTTACATGTCGGATTTTCTATTTAGATTCGTAAACGGTTTAAACGTTTTAATATTATACCTATTACTTATTTTTAATTTCACTGCATGTAAAAAGAGAAATTGTGATGATTTGATCTATTCTAGCTGATTGTAGTATGCAAATAATTAATTTTGAATTTCATTTTTGGATATCTTTCATACGTAACGAATCGATCTACTTTTTAAAAAAGCGTCATTTAAAAATAAGAGGGCCTTTTTAAACTCCCTAAAGGCAGCGTCAAGCATGCAATAAAACCACCCTATCTATACCACATCATCGAACGCCATCTATCGCTATAAAAGTTACAAATAACCACGAAACGACGCATCATTAAATAACACGCTCGAGATAAGTACCCATAGATTAATGCGGTTTTTTAAATGGATTTTATATCGATACACGTTTCACAAACGCCCCTAACCATTTAGTATGCGACGCCAAACGATATATATGCGATTTGAAATTTTGATACTATGTTATCGCAAAAATTTGATCGAAAATCGAAATTAATGTTGCCTATACAAAAATAATTTCGTGGAATCGCGAGGGAGTAAAATATATCTTGGTTGTTGTAAGCCCATGTAAGTACAATGTATGAAATAAAGCGCTAATAAAAATATATATAACACTCTACTCTACTTATAAGGAAAGTTAAAACATAGTACTATTTTCATATGCCTGATTATGTGGACGGATGTTAGAAAAGTTTTGTGATAACCCATCTGAAAGTAATTAATTTTTGTCTCTTATGTTAGAGACAGAAAGGGTCAAGTACCCTGACATGACATATATATATATTTTCATAGCAATCCCAAAGCTTGCTTTGTCCACATTATAATGAAACTGTTGTGTTACATTAAAAATATTATTATCAGCTCATAAGTAGAGAAAGAAAACGCAAAGTATACTGATATGACACTCATATTTCATAGGAATCACAAAGCTTGCTTTACCTACATAATATTGGAAGGGCAGGCATCTGTGCTGAAATCACCCGGTCACTAGAATATTGTTTTCACTATATTAGATACGTGATCGCAATTTTTAAGGGCGAAAAAATTCTATTTCAACTCCATACTGACGGTCGGAGTATTTGATTATATGTGGAGTGTGTATTCACATTTTAGTGTTATAAAGTGCACGATATTGAAGAGTTTTACGATACGATTTACATGCAATATTGAAATATTCACCGTTGGATTAAAATTTTAGGACCGCTCTCGGTGAAACACTGTGGATACTTAAAATCAAATATTCTGGCAAAGTATTCAAAATTTTATATAGAACCGCGACTTCATCCGCGTGGATTTAGGTTTTAAAGATCCCGTGGGAACTGTTTTGATTTTCCGGGATAAAAACTTGCCAATGTCAATTATATGTACTGGGACGCAAGCTATCTCGGTATTAAATATCATACAAATCGGTTAAGCGGATGGATTTTCAGGAATCCCGTGGGAATTCTTTGATTTTCCGGGATAAAAAGTAGCCTATGTCCGTCCCCGAGATATAAGCTAACCCTGTGCCAAACATCAGAATCGGTTAAACTGTTGGGCCGTGAAAAGGTAGCAGACAGACAGACACACTCACATTTATAATATTAGTATGGATATGGATATTCTTTACAAGTATTGCGGTTAGACTGTTGTTACGATATGATGTTTGAAAGAGTTCAATAGCTGTTAGAAAACTGTACTGTAATAAACAACTGTAAACAAAATGTGTAAAAATCTTTCTCTCACTATAAAGTCCCGAGTTAGAAACTTCTTTGAGTATGATTAGAAAACCATATCGTTTTGATATTATTGTTTTTATTTGGCTCAAGTGAATTTTAAATGATCATCATCATATTATGAACCGATGATAGACTGCCGCAGGTAGGTCTCTGGAACTTCCAAGAGCCACGGTCTTGCGGCGCTGCGCCTGAATCCAGCGGCTTCCTACGACTCGTTTGAGAAATAAAGAAACAAAACTTTTTTATTTGAGGTCGTTTGTGCACTACGGGAGTCTACCAATGCAATGATTTCTGTACGGGCATTTGCTGACGTTGATCAACGTTTTGTCGTGTAGACTTTTTGTGGAAACGTTCGGCGTCAAGCTAGTTGCTTCTTATCCGCCGCGTACACTGGTCTATACTTAGATTCAGAAAAGAAATAAATCAGTAATTTTCTTGGATTTACAATTGTGTTATTTCACCACGAGCTTGGTAGACTAAAGAACACGTCGCTAAAGTGTAGGCTCCACGTTTAAACCTGAACATCTTCAAAGTACCCGAACTTTCTATTGTGTGATCGCCATTTCAGCACCTTGGGACCGCAAAGTCTATCAGTTTTTCTTTTTTATTTATTTATTTATTCACACTAATTTTACCTGTCTTAAACATTTTGTATCTCGCCAAACTGGTGGGCCAGTTTGTTGGCAAGGTGGCGCTCTTATGCTACTTACTATCCATACACTAAATCTATAACTACTTCTAATAAACTATATTAAATATTTACTTAAACCTAACTACTTAACTAAACAAACACAAAACACAATTCTGATTCTGTGCACCGCTCATTGCCAGCTTCGTAACCCGTAAGCTATGTCGGTTACTCCTACGGATCTCCTCATTTCTGATTTGTTAGTTAGCAACCATGTCTCAGATCTAACGGATATTGAAGCTATAATAATTCAAAAAGCTAGGAAAATGGCTGGCTAAAACAAATTACTATAGATGGTTAAATAGGCACTTATGTTCTTCGTAGCTTTCACACCCCTAACGTCAAGAAACATTGATTGAATTGTTTACGCAGGAAATTAATAGAGATAACTATGAGGAGGAAAACGGAGGCACCATTGTGTTACATTTGATGCCAAGGTGAACGTTTACTTACAGTGAAGATATTCCGCTTTGATATAAGCAATAAGTCTATAGAACTAGCTTTGTAACAAATATCGTCTAGTAGGTTCCCGTTTTAAAAAATTCATTGTTTCATGTAGGCAACATTGTGCTTGTGATAGCAAGCTGAAGTGGCAGTGGGCAGGCCATGCCTATCGTAGAGGCGATGGCCGTTGGAGCCGGAAAGTCCTTGAGTGGAGACCGCGTTTAAGCAAACGTAGTGTGGGACGCCCTCCAGCACGATGGACCGACGATATAAAGCGGCTGGCGGGAAGTAGCTGGATGAGGAAGGCTGAGGACCGGGTGTGGTGGCGCTCTATAGGGAAGGCCTATGTCCATCAGTGGACGTCCACAGGCTGAAGATGATGATGATGATGAACATTGTGCTATTAATGATATGTCAATAGTTTATCACCACTTGGGGAAACGGAATCTACTGTGAAAAGCCGGCAAATAAATCAGCAGTACTTATTTTTTTAGTTTTGTTCAGTTCAGTGGCTAAGTTAATAAGGTAACAGAAAGCGTACACTTTCGCATTTATAATACATAATCAATAAAATACTAGTAACTAGTGGTGGTTTAATAAAATAACTACCCATTGGTGTACCCTGTTAACAGGTGCATATTCACCTCGCCTCGCAAGTTCCTCCACCTTACGAAAATTTCTGGCTGACAAAACCTAGAAAATTGATAAACCGTATCGCCAAACATGTATAACTAACTAGGACATCATATTGTACAAACCTATGTGATATTATATAAAACTATAGACGCCTTCAAGTTGACTAAACTTTATTTTGCTTCAAAAATTTCCTGCACAGCACATCTTTGGAAGGATTAAATCAAGTTTCGGATGATTCAAAGTTGAGGCAAATTACGGTTGATTATATCGTCAGATAAACTGAAATCAATATTGAATGGGGATTGTTTATTTAATGTTTGCCCGTTAGAACTTATTGTGTTAGTTTAGTTCCTCGATTTGCATTGTATTTTAAGTAGTTTATAGTTATAACAAGTTGGATAAATACTAATGTAGTTCCAGTAAAAGTACTACGAGTGAAACAATATAACAAATAATGTTTCCATACTTTGTTTTTTTTTAAAGACACTTTCAGCTTTTTTAAAATAACGAGCGCCTGGCTCTCGCTGGCTCTCTCTGTATAAGATACCTATGTAATAATGTTGTATTGAAAGTGGTTGAAATTAAAAAATACAACGATTTCAGTTCGCTTCTATAAGCCTGAGGTTATAGCATGGAATTAATATTATTTACTAAGAATTGTTTCAAGCTTAATGACTCATAATGCCTGGCTAAAAAGAAAACCGCATACCAATCTACGTGCAGTTGCATCCGGGAAAGGAAGTTGTTCCCGATTCCGCTTACTTGTTCCAGGAAATTCCCGACTCGCAACTCAGAGACCGATGAAAGAAATATACTTCTCCCTGGTTTAAAGAGTTGTAAGACTCGCCTTTATTACTCTTTTGATTTGTTGCGACTTCCTTTACAATGGCTTGTGACTTCAAAAAGTATTTTTAAAAGAGTTTCTTTGTTTAGCCCTTTTAATTTTTACTTTGCTTTAATTTGTTTTGAAAGAAGATACTATTGTTGGAATAATAGTAGAGGTTTATTATGTTTTATAACAATTTTACCGATATTGCTTTCTTAATAGAATATATACCTACTCTTAAATTAGAAAGAAGTCTTATAATGTAGTTATAATAAAGAATAGTATTTATATAACATTTCTTTATATACTGAAAAAACGATATAAGTAAAATACATATTTTAGAATGTAAAAATGTTTTATCAAAATTTTCAGTAACTCAATATGAAATCCAGTTCATAAATTTTACTAGGACTATACTAATTGGAGGTAGTTTTTACTATTTTAGATAAATGATAATTGTATCAAGCTTTTCCAACAATATTTCCATTAAAACTAAACCTACTACGCTTAACTAGGAATTTAGAAAGCTTAAGAGCCAGAGAACCGGGATTTAACTTGAAATCGTGATCCCGGCGGTATTTAGAAATAGCCTCCTAATAAATCTACCCCTCCAGCGTCCGGGGTTCGAATCCCGACGGCCGTCGGATCCGGTACGTATTAACTCGTTAGCCTTTAGCTCGGCGCACTGACCAAAGGAAACTAATGCTAACTTTCTAAGCTACGAAAATTAAATGCTGCTTTAGAGTTTGTGCTGTAACTTGACCAAGTAGGTTTGCATTGAGATTGTTAGCTATCTATATTTCACGTGAATTAATATTTTGTTAATAAATGGTGCCAGTGACTTTGTCTGCGTGGATTTAGGTTTTTAGAAATCCCGTGGAAACTCTCTGATTTTGCGAGATAAAAAGTAGCTTATAATATGCGACTCCAGAATGCAAAGTATGTCTGTACCAAATTTTGTGAAACTCCATGACATGACACAAAGATGGACATACACACTTTCGCATTACCACAGGTACCTAAGTAGAACGGATTCTTCTATTCGATTAGGACTTTCAGTTATTGTTGCATGAGGTTGGAATATAGGAACAATTCCATGTGATATGGCAATAAAAGAAATGTATGCTATATGATTTTCCGAAAAAAAAAAAGTACCTACTCGTAGTTAGAAAAAACTAAAAAGGAGTCGTTTAGAAACCTGTGTTGAAGGAATTTTGCATATTATATTATACAGGTTAGATGTATTATTATTGTAAATCAGTGTTTCCCCCCGGGGATCGAACTTCTTCCAACTGACCCTTAAACTTAAGCAGTAAATACTCAAGCCGTTCAAACTATCAAAAACTTAAGCACTATTCCCACTTGTGGCTGACCCCTGTTAAAACAAGAGTAACAGGCCGCCTGTGGACCCTACTCTGGGAATAAATCCATTAATTAAATGTACTTTCTGTGTACGACGTATCAGAATAACATTATTACTCGGACCCTGAATGAACTTCGCATTAGTAGTGTTCAATTTGGGAAGTTACTTAATTTTCCTTAGCATGCAGATTGCAGTGTTCTGGAAAGTATTATATAAAAAAAAATGACAAGGGTGTTATTTTTTAATAATAATCTGCCAAACTATGAAATAGTCATGCGAGTACCTTCCTTGAGGAGGAGGAGACGAGACCATATAATGCGTTTATAATATTAATGATGAAAAAGAAAAAGAAAATCATTTGTAAGTAGTAATTCACAAGGAATCAACCAAATCCTTTATGATAATAATTCATTAGAGATACTCGTACAAGCCTGCATTGGCTTTGATAAAGTTGGTTAGACTGAAATCCGCATAATATTCTCTTACCTGAATTTATAATCCAAAATAGCCGAACAGTTTGCTACTCAAACACAACTGTAGCGAAATCTTAACCTGTCAGGTGAAACTTCAAGGGAAGTTGAACAGATTTTGCAAGTACGTGTACAAAGTTATAGACTGTATTAGACGTCGGCTGAAGTAACAGATTCAGGCACTGTTGGTATTGCTTGAGCTACTTCCAAATTCAATTAATCATAGTTCGGATTAGTTCCTCTTTGACGATCTGTAGCCAGACGTGACTGTCTTGCCTAATGGTAGTTTGGATTTCGATTATACGTATTTAAGTATTATTTTATAATTTTTGTATTTTTTTTTTGTGTTTTTAACTACATTTCAAGGAAATTTCTAAATAATTTTCAAATTATTATCTCAAAAAGTACGGAGCTGGTAGGATTTAAGCCTAAGTCTCCCTGGGAAACGCGCTCGGAAAGCCTTAAAAAATCAAGTACTAAATAAATAATAATAATTTGAACTAATAACTGCTAAGGTAAGTAGAACAAAAATCAGACTGTAATATACCTATTAGAGCTTGCTAAAGAAAGAAAGTTGTGTATAAAAATATTACAAGAATAGCTGATTTTGCTACTGCAAATATCAAGCTATTATTTATAGTATATTATTATTAGTAAGTACCTTTCAATTCTAACATAAAACTGGATTTGCAATCATCTCTATGTTGTATTTTAGTTTCTAGTAAGTAGACTGAATTTGATCACTGTCTACGCAGAAGTAACAATTTTGCGGCCTAGCAGCATGCATACGAATCATCATACTGCAGAATTAGATTATTACAGATTAAATTACTGGACTATGCGGTCCAGTGGCATGCTGTAATGTTGCAATATGTTGTTCTGCCCTGATTGAAGCTTTAGAGCAGTAGATATTAATATGTCTACCGTGCTTTAGAACTAGAAACCGCGAGGCCGGATAGTGACAAATAAATAGACAGATTGTTTCAATTTTATAATAGTAGAGGTAGCAATAACAATTATTCTTACTCAATAGTAATAATTCAAGACACGTCTAACTCCGAGAGGTACTTACATAGAAAGCCAATTCGCAATAATTTTCACTCAAATCTGACATAAACATGACCGATATTCCCCAATTTGCATGTCCGATGCCTTTGAATAAATTATACCACCTGCCCGAAGGTTTAGCCTTTATGAATATGTAAGACAATGGCTTCCAAATCTTAGGCCCCAATTAGAAAGGAGTCATTAAGCCTTCCACAGCTACATCTGCCAAAACACGAGTCGAATCTTATAATTGGTCATTGTTTACCAATGTGAAAGTGCATTTTCTCATAAAGATAAGAATGTTCAAACATTAATAAAAGTTCTTAAAGGAGTAAGATGAGATATTATTTTAATAATAACCACATTACCATTATCATCTTTATCAGCGGATAGATGCCCACAGCTGGACATGAGTCTCTTGAAGACTTCCACATGCCATGATTTTGCGCCGCCTGCATTCAGTTGCATCGTCATCACATCACATCGGCGTCTGGCAGGCCCAGTAGCCATGAAACTAAGAGTCTGGCCATGCATGACGTGATTTTTAATACTATTCCGAAGAAAATATAAAAATTAGACTTTCTACTTTGACGTAAGATTTTTACATGCTTGTTGCCTGTTATCTCCAAAAGCCAACATGATGCAAACTTCATAGTCGCTGATCGTTTACCCCTTTGTTGGGGACAATACCCAGAGAAACTTTCAGCTTTTTATAAAATAATGAAGGTCTGGCCCCCGTTGGTTCTCTCTCTATTTTGTGGAGTATTACAATATCTTTTGATAATAATAGGATGAAACCCTGACTCTGTATGTAGTGGTACACTTACTGTTGTATGCTATTATTCCAACGAACTATTTAATTGACGCGCATTTGTAAAATATTTAAAATCGAGTTCATTTTGAGTGAATATTTTCCAGTCCACTCAAATGACGCGTGGCGCAACACACATACCTACTACATTTACAGCATAAATTAATTGAACGACGAATCGATTAAATGGCCTTCCAAAATTACTGATCATAGGTAATTGCATTTTAAGCACCTTTGATCTGAGTAAGGTTTCTAATGATAAAAATATAAGCTTATCGATTTTTTAAGTATTATAATATCCAATTAAATCGACGACGTCATATTAAATCGATTACACTGTGTAATGACACTGACCAACTGACGTCTAAGTCTCTCTCTGTGTCCAATAATCTATTTGCAACGAAATATGATTATATGCAGGGACGTAAAAACGATTGCATATAACGTTAAATCGATTTAACGACATAACGAGATTAACTCATCACGACGCCTAGGTGTCTCTCGACGTCCGATAATCAACTTAATTAATCGATAAAATGTGGAGGTGGTAAAATGTGAATACGACAAAACTGCCAACGTAAGAAAGTAGCGTAAAACTAGTAGGTAGTGTTGCTAAAATATTATTTTTATTCAAAAACACGCGAAAAAATATAAAAAAACAACGCTTTTCACGGCCCATTCATTGAAACGATTTTGACGGGTACTGAAATAGGTTGCATCCCAAAGATGGACCTTTATTTAAAAAATCCTAAATCACAGCAAAGAAGTCAGAACATCATTTGTTTAGTACAGAGTTAGCATTCCGAAAATGCATAAATGCTACTTTTTATCCCGGAAAGCGGATGAAGTCACGAGTCTCATCTAGTATGTTATAAAATAAGCTGACGTTAATCTTTAGCTAATATTTCCCACTACACCTCGGGTGAATAATCAGGCGCTAAAATGACCGGTGATGGCTCAGGTTACAGCGGCCGACTGAATCGATTTAACGTGGGATCGATTAAACGACGTAACAAGATTACTGACCGACGACGGCTAAGTGCTCCTCACTAACCGATAATTGACTTTCGGACCTCGTGCAGTTTTGGTGATGCAAAAATGATCAAAGAGTGCTGTGAAACAATTTTTGGATAGAGACATAAGGCACACCTACTGTATCTATCAATAAGTGCCTCTACTTAAAAATCATAAAAATACTTATAATACATTACTACTAAATGATGCCCGCGACTTTGTCCGCGTAGATTTAGGTTTTTAAAAATCCTGCGGGAACTTATTGATTAATTAATGGGATAAAAGTAGTCTATGTCCGGTTCCACGATGATACCTAGATAATACACGCAGCTTCGTCCATCTAGATGTTTTTAAACTCCCACGGGAATTTCCGGGACCAAAAGTAGCCTATATCCTTCCCCGGAATACCAGGCTCAAATCGCGTCAAAATCGCTTAAACGAATGGGCCGTAAAAATATAGCAGACAGACAGACAGAAAGATGAACGCACAGACACTGCTGATGAGAGGCCTAAAAGATTGCTGTATGAGCTGTAATATGTGTGCTGTATTGTAGCACAGTAAAACTGTTAAAAAAATTACAAATGTTACTCGTAACAGTAACATATAGTTAAGTAAGTAATATTATTATTTTTTACTAGCTGATACCCGCGACTTCGTTCGCGTGGATGTAGGTTTTTAAAATTCCCGTGGGAACTCTTTGATTTTCCGGGATAAAAAGTAGCCTAACTATGTGCTAATCCAGGGTATAATCTATCTCCATTCTAAATTGCAGCGCAATCCGTCCTGTAGTTTTTGCGTGAAGGAGTAACAAACATACACACACACACACACACACACACACGCACACACACACACACACACACACACACAAACACACACACACACACACACATACAAACTTTCTCCTTTATAATATTATAGTGTGATGTAATAAATGAATAAAGTATAACCCATATCTTTTCCACAATTAAAAGTACGGAAGCTTCAAGGATTTTCAATCCAAATCATATAAATAAAAATAACGTGCATCGCGTTGTTATAACGAGCTAATTATTCCGGCGAGTGAGCGCGACTGTACCATAAATACAGAAAGCAAACAAGTATTAGCACCGGTCACGGTGCAGTGTTTGCCTACGGCCTAAAACAACAGCGTTTGCGGCCACCGACTAAATTTGTTACTGTCGGTCATCTGCTGACTCGACATGCGACCATGTACATGCGCTTACATAATGCGTGATAACTCAGCAAGCCACGTCGCGATAAGATTCATTGGAAATAATTGTAACAACAAAAATGAGATAGTAAAAATGTATAGTTGTTGCAAATAAATTGATAGATTTACATGAATTAATCCAGCTTAGATACCTAATTACCCTTTTTACTCCTTACTACCCCTAATTTTCAGGAACACATCGGCAGTTTACAATTTATTTATTTGTTTAAATAATAAATTATTTCCTACTAGCTGACACCCGCGACTTATTTCGTGTGGATTTAGTTTTTAAAAATCTCGTGGAAACTTTTTCGGGATAAAATGTAGCACATGTCAGTCTCCCATGTCTTTAACTGTAACTACTTAAAATGTAATGCAAAAAATCACTTCGATAAGTTTATCCGTTGCAACGTGGTTGAAGGATAAACCAACGAAGTCTCGGCTAGTAAATCATATTTAACCAAAATAAAATTGTAACAAGTTGATACAGCTAATCGGTTTGTATTCGACTGTACTCATACGTGACTACGCTTAAATGGAGAGATAAGGTTGTATTCATTTTATAATATTTTGTTTCGTGCAATTAAAACGACGAATTAATTTTGCCTATTAAGATATTATTTTCACTGATGCTTATCTATATCTAAATACATTTTTCATTTTGAATATTATATCTAAATTGATAAAGTTAGGGTTAGAAATAAAAGGGTGTAAACGAATCGAAGAATTTATTTGATAAGCTCACGTAAAACCTTCAATATTACGTGGCTTATTTCTGTCATACTTTGTAAATAATTAGTAAGATTTTCAGATCTAAATTAATATGAAAGTAAGTATTTTCAGCTAAAAAAAAATGGAACTCAGAGTTTAGACTGTAGAGTAATAAATACTGTGGCGAGGTTCAAACGTTGAACCTAAAAAATATTTAGAGACTAGCTGATAGGCCAAGAACTTATTAGTCTTTAAATATTATGAAAGTATTGAAGAGAGCTGGTCTCTCTCTAAGTATTAATTTCTTCGGGTACCTAACCTGAAGAAATTAAAACTAATTTCTCTCTACTTTGTTCATTAGAAAACATCGATGGTTTTTCTTTTCATAAGCTTCACTACTTTTTTAATGACAGCGACTAGGCAGCGATTTTCACTTTATAAAGTTTTATTAGGAGACTGATTGATGCGACTTTGTACCGTGGATTTAGGTTTTCAAAAATCCTGTGGAAACTCTTTGATTTTCCGGGATAAAAAGAAGACTATGTTTGCAGATCTTTAACTATGTAACCATGGAAAAAATGACGTCAATCCGTTGCTCTGTTGTTACGTGATAAAAGGACAAACCAATAAACAAATACACTTTCGCATTTATAATATTATGGGTTCTAAAATGGAGTATAATAATCGTATTTCATCTTCAAAAACTTTTACAGCTCGTAGATATACCTATTAGAAGAATTAATGAACTTTAATGCAATTAGGCTGCATCATCACTTGCTAGCAGGTCTGATTGCAGCCAAGCGCTGTTCATAAATTAAAAAAAAAAAATATCTAGGTGAAAGTTCTACTAAACTATAGGTAGTTGAGTGTATAATGTACACGTCGCCAATTAGCATAACTAGCCGAAACGAGGAATTAGAGATCACGTCGATTTCGGCTAATGTCGCCGTGTCAACAGCCAACCGCACAGTGTGGACAAGCCTAAACAAACAGTCATTACAACACCGCCATACGTGATCGTTGTAAACGATCGCATACGGCCAGTATTTGTATGCATTTGAATCGAGATAAATGTTCCAATAATCAGATAATGATATGTATAAAATATAAATTTAAAAAAAAAACTTATATGTATAATAGTAAAAAATTGGCTGTCCGTGGAGACTGTTAACAGAAGTGAAAACTTAATACTATGAAAAAGGAGCTGTTACTGTCCGACTACCGAATACATACATGTAGCTTCCACTAAAAATTGAACCTTAATAGGTTGCGTTAAGGAACTTTAAAAGCGAATAAAATTAGCATGTCGTTGACGCTATCTTGAAATTCTTACCTATGCCAAAATCGCGAGTTCAAAAGAAGTTTTCAATTCAAATTCTAGTAATTCGTAATTCTTCATATCGATGTACCTACTTAGTATCGGCGATGGATACCAGTCCATGTAAGGTATATCCAAGATTAAAAAAAAATATTAAAAATATTTTAAAATAGTAATAGAAAGTTGCCCGTGGCACACCAATACTTTCGCATGCGGTACCTTACGTCCTTTACGGATTAGCGGGCAAAGGCGTAAAATTAAGAAAGAAGATTTATTTACAAAAAAGCGTTATATTGCTGTTTCACTGTTGCTTGTGAATCGATCTGAAATTGGTAAGCTTTGCTAGGGTGAAGAATAACGCTAGGCTGCTATGCAGATCACCAATATTGTCGCAAATATTTAGGATGCAGCGGGAAACCATCGCCCGCGCCGGCTCGAGCCACCCGCTCTGAACCGAAGCGACAACACGCGGCGCATGACTGATTGCATGCACGTGTCGGCTGCGATGCACATCTCGTCTATGCGAAATATTGCATGAAATAGCCGGTTAACACATCGCACATTGTACACAAAAGTGATCTTATCCAAAATCGCAACTTTTTATTTGCGTTTAGCAGTCTTAACAGGGCTCTCTCCGTCACTCGTTTCATACAATCGTAGTTCCAATTTCATTTGAATATTACGCAACCAAAGTCCATGAAATTTTGCAGACATATTCTAGAAACTAATATCTGTGTCTGTGGTGTTTTAGATTTGTCTAAAAATATGTAGTTTTAAAATTACAGGGGCTCAAAGATTTGTATGAAAATTTTTATGACCGTGTAACTTTGAAACCGAATATTTTAACAGAAATATGGAAAACCACAGACATAGATATTAGTTTCTAGAATATGTCTGCAAAATTTCATGGACTTTGGTTGCTTAATATTCAAATGAAATTGGAACTACGATTGTATGAAGCGAGTGACGGAGAGAGCCCTCTTAATTGAGCTTAAAATTTTGTTGCTTGTCAAATTGGTCTGAAATTATAATTAGTTGAGTGAAGGATAACGCTAGGTTGCTATGCAGATCACCAATATTGTCGCAAATATTTAGGATGCAGCGGGTAACCATCGCCGGCCCGCGCCACCCGCTCCGGTCCGAGGCGACAACACACGACGCATGACTGATTGCATGCACGTGCCGACTACGATGCACATCTCGCATATGCGAAATATTGCATGAAATAGCCGGTTAATACATGAGCTGTTCAATTTTATCGATACGTTTAATTTTCTATAAATAACTAGCAATATATTCTCTTTATCCCATATCCCGTGTCGAAAAATACGGTTTTATTTCTTGATTATATTAGAGGCATCTGGACAAAATTTCAGCTTTCTAGGTCCAAGGGCTTGGCGTTGATGAGTCAATCAGTAAGTGAGTAAGGCTCAGATATTAAAATATATCAAATTTCTAAGGCTGGGCAAATAAATATTTGACGGATATGAGTCTAAAAAGCCAAACATGTCCAGCTAACGTTGGACGCTTGGCAAGAATTTGTCTTCTCAGTAGAATCTCCTTTCCAAACCGATAGTAGAATCCTGACACAAGCGGCAGATAAGTCACAGATATAAGTAGAACAAGCTACGTGAAATAAATTGATTAATTTTCATTTTCATTTTGAATCTACGGCCTTTCGGATTTCAGTGGTTCTACTTCCACATTGGGCATCATGTAGATTGTAGGTATATTGTATAGGTATCTACTTGGCGCCCAACCTATGGCTAAAAAGCTTCAGTCGACTTGTAAATCGTAATCCTAATTTTCCACGACACAACTAACTACCGCTTGTTGTTTAAAATATTATACCTTAGAACTTTATATTATGTTCACGTAGTAACACAACCTGCCGTTCATTTCCATAAATCTGCCGAAAATGTACCTGCCCCGAGGCAGTAGATCACAGCACCTTGGCAGGGTCTAAGATAATTGCTTAAGTGGCATCTCACTTAGCTTGTCCCTCCGAGGGCCCTTCCTTGGCCCTTTCACCGAACTCCTTACGTAAGATAAGCATAGTTTATTGTTCGAGACAAATCTTCTTAGGCTTACGATAGCAAATTGCTATTAGCATAAAGGATTATGTCTTTGGTAGGTATATAAGCAGAATGTGTGATGTTTAACAACTTTATACACTGGTGTTCTTCACATGGAGTACGTCAGCGAACGAGGCAACTCGCTGGCGCTACGGAGTTTATGTAGTCATAGAAGTTCATAAATAAAAATAAAGGATAACCTAACCTAACCGAACGAGGTGAGGCGGTGCAGTGCAGGTCGGGTGCTGGGTGGCTCTAATGAGCTATGACCTTTATTGTCAAACAAAAGGTACGAAGTCTACGAAATCTTTCGCAAATCTTCGCTTTCTAACTTTTCACGCACGTGAATGTTTAATCATTCATTAATCATTGAGCAACGTGAAACCCGCGCGAGTAAGAAACTCTAAGAAGGGTCTCAACTCTTGACGTCTTCACTTACGCTTTCTTCATCTTGCGAATAATTTAGCATGGGTTTAGAGTATCGCATTTTTAATTATATTGTCTTTAACGGTACGGAATTTTGGTTTTACTTAATACTCATACACACTAGGTAGTACACTTTCGCATTTATAATATTAGTATGGATATTCTGGATACTGAGTGTAATTAAAACCATCACATGCGAGCTACCCGAGTTTAGAGAAGCTTCCCTAGCGCGCTCCCCTGCGCCTTCATACAAACGTAATTTGGTTTTCATTTGAATAGGTACTAAGCAATTAAACTCAATAAAATTTCGTAGACATCATCTTGAAACTAATATCTGTTGTTTTGGTTTGCCAAATTTCTGCAAAAATATCGGGTTTTAAAGTTACACGAGTTAAAACATTTGTATGAAAATCCTCGTACCCGTGTAAATGTGTGGAAGTAAATTAAAAGTAAAACGAATTTATAATATTAGTACGTATGGATATTGGTTGCTACTAGGCTGCCACTATATTTGTGATTTACGGAACCAGAGATTTACGATTTGAATGTCACTGAAATTCTGGGTTCCGATAGCCCCTGGACAACAACATTGGCCATACTAAATAATCAACTATTCAGACTACTTATCGATCTTTAGTTGAGTGATGCTTTGGTTACTCGGGAATGGCATGCCTTTGTAACATTGAGCGAGTCTAAACCCAGTCACTAAGAGCCACTCGACTCGAGGAATTCCTCCCATACAGGTAACTGAGCTGATTTGATTTGTTCGTCTGTAATTTAACGTTAAGGGTGAATTATATATTAGGTAGGGTATTATAGGTATTGCTATATACCAATTATCAAAACATTCGTTTTTAACTACAAAACCTCTGTTTATAGCATCATGAAATGATATCCGTAACTTCATCCACGTGGATTTAGTTTTTTTGAATTCCGTCGGAACTCTGATTTTTTTCGGGATAAAAATAGCCTATGCCCATATTCAGGAAGCAAGCTATCTTTGTACTAAGCATTGATAGGATAGATGATGATGAAGAAGTAGTAAAAGTGGATTTAGGTTTTAAGAAACCCGCGGAAACATTTTGATTTTCCGGAACCAAAAGTAACCTGCGTCCTATTTTGACCAAATTATTTTGTGTGTATTTTGACCTTTGGTCTCGGTTAAACAGTTCGGCCGTGAAAAGCTAGCTGGGCCAGACTTTCGCATTTATAATATTAGTATGGATTTCCAGAGTAAGTACTAATTATAACCAGCTATTAATTATATCCAAACATCACAATAAAATCAAAAACACGAGCATAAAAAAAATAGTTAAAAAACTAATTTATACGTAACCCGCTGCGAATTGTATCAACTTAAGCTTGCTCCCTAATAACGAAGAGTAATTTACCTCCAATTAATTTCTATTTACAATTGTTATTGAATAGAAACCGGTGTATTGCACACCGTTCGAAAGTTTCCCTTTGACGCCGCCCGCTCGTGGCGTACCTTTCCAAATATCTAAACAATCGCACAGTTGTAAAGTTTAGCTTCCCGACTTTCCAACAAGTTGAGAAACTGCTCGGTTTCACTTATAAAATAATGCAAGCTGTTTATTCGCCCGCAAATATTCTAGCCATGAACAGCTAAATATTTATAATACTGGATGATGCCCACGACTTTGTCCGCGATTTAAATTGCTAAAAATCCCAACTGAACTCTTCGATTTTCCGGAATAAAAAGTACCCTAGTCTGCCTCCGGGACGCAAGCGTATTCATAAGTTAATTTATTTTTCAAGTCAAGAATATTTACGTAAACTTAAATACCTTCAGCGGTGTTCATTCTTCATCAAATCAGTCTTCATTTCGTAGAGCTTATAATTAATTCTTGATTGATTCAAGATGGTGGCTGGTATCTCCTAACACATCCTCCGCCACCCCCCGTTCGCCTACACGTAGCATCAGACAAAGATTCGAAGTTAACGTCAACTAGCGCTATACAAAATTTACAAGAAACTTTCTTAGAACCGCTGCGGGGTCTACGTCACGAATTTAAATATACATTTGACTTTTATAATAAACCTAAATAATACGCCTTTATAACAAAGATGTGTGAAAGGTCGTAAATAAATGTTTATTATTTTCATGTGCTTGATAAAAAAAATGTAACATAAGACGTAACCTATCGATCTCTTTATGGTAAACAGTAAAGGCGTATAAAATAATTGCGTTACGAGTACGTATACGAATACGAGTACGAATACGAGTATGTATTGGATAAGAGTACGATCACAGCCGGTATTAGCACTAAAATAGCGAAATCTAAATATATAAACGGAAAAATGATTGACTGACATACTGAATGCGTGGTATGAAATAATATAATACACCGTAAATGAAAAATTGGAGTAAATGACTTTAAAAAGCCGATGACCGTTACAGCACTCGTGTAAACACAGGTGCTTGAAAAACTCGAGTTTTGTGTAAATGAGTGGGGGGAGGCACGCATATGGCGGAGGAAGCGACGGGCATAAATCTGTGCGACGGTGGCGCCGCGGCCGGAACAGGAAGTACCGACGTCGTTTACCGCATTGTGCTATCGGCCGCCGGGCCGCGCGGACGTTTCTTTGTGCACACCACTTTATGGAGGCACTTCATTCACCAGATATCACCCTATCGCTTTTGAAATGCTATTGTCGCGCCACCTTTACTGATAGCACGGGGCCGTTTATTCTTATAGCCATACCTGTCGGGTTACAAATTTTATTTACATTTTGGCGTTTTGACTTTAAATATTATTTGAAAAGAAGACGATTTTTTACAAAAAATGACCATAAGGTATCTAATTAGTAGTACAAAAAGCTAAAGCTTATCTGTAACTTTTATGTCCTAAAATAAAAGCAGGTCCTAAAATAATAATCTCAGGACAATAATTAATCTTCGGTTCCTTTGGGTCTCGCAGATCTATTTTTATTGAAGTAGAAACAAAAATTCGACTATAAGTATGCTTTTGATCTGCAAAAGTTTCGTCACGATGTTTATGTTCAGTGGTGATTGTGTTACATGCACACAGACAAAGAAGTAATAGAATTAAAATAATTAAAAAACACCTATCATGTTGTTTTTTTTTTTTAATTATAGCCAGTCTCACTCGTGATGATTTCTAGCGATACCGGCCTATAAATACCAATCTGATCAGGCATTGAAAAGTTATAGTGGAATAAAGGAACTCGCATAGGTACCATCAAAAAATGTTTTTAGGTGTCATTTAGTATAGCATGAACTTGTAGTAAATTATAGAGATACACTCCTATTACTCACCATATTTTTTTTAGTACAAAAGGGAAGATAGGAGAATTGTTCTTGTCTAAAAATAATTATTTAAAAGTGAACTTTCCCCACTATTAAAAGTGAATTCGATGCGCATGAAAAACAAAAACAATAACGATGAATGCTTATGCAAATTGAATCGTCCAGCGCTTCGGTGTGGGCTTCCCGTTGATTGCTGATAACGCACTATTTGTGGGTTCACAACACGATTCTTAATTTCAACTTTACGACCGCAAACGACTGGCAGCGGCCAAGCAATCGTTATGTATTTAAGATAAGCTTTTTCGAACCGAAAATCGAATAAATTCGAAGTATTTTCACTGTGTTTCGAAAATATAGGTAGGTAGTTTATCAGCAACGAATATAACAGAAACCATTTTGCTGTTTTACTACAAATAAAACCATTTTGCTGCAAAGACAGCTATCCCATTAGGTATAAACTCTAGGTCTACTCGTATAACATGCGCTATGTACGCTATCATGCTATGTGATAGAGAAAAGCAGTTGAACAACTTTTTCTCTGCTTACTTGAGATTTCGTTCTTTACCTCGTTACTTTAAAAAACACAAAAAAAAAACAATTTGTTTGTTAACTGATTTGCAGTTACTCTTGTTAAATCGACAACAGCAAAAGTTACATGAAGTATCTTGCTTTACCTGATGGTGTTCTTAATTGAAATGCATAGTGAAAGTATTTATTTGCACCAAAGCACTTGCTTTGGTGCAAATAAATACTTTTAAATCTTACTATCTGCTCATATTCTTATGTCTTACAGTAATACCTTCATGAGAAGAAAAGCATTTGCAAAAAGCATTCAGTTAGGAAAACTATTGCGCAGCGTGAGTTCGCCTCAATATTTATGAAGCCAACTTTGGCCTCAGCCGTCATCAATCACAAAGTTATAAATAAAACAATAAAAGGTGAAACTTACCGAGGGTCGGCTTGTTCCAGCCAATATTGGAGGAAACGCACTTATTGGAATAATATGTAGATTACAATCATATTAGAAGTGTTCTGAGAGATTCCGATACTTTATTACACAACCGCGTCGGTAACTCTTTTGGGTAAAAGGTTGGTTATCATGTTTTTGTTTAGCATTGAGACATTGATGCCTTTGCATTCTCTGATACTTTGATGCTTTGATGATCTTTAGGAACTCGTTTGCTTTACTTTGTTTTTTTTGCGACACATGACGTCCACTGAATTGCGCATTCTTTTTAACCCCCGACCCAAAAAGAGGGGTGTTATAAGTTTGACGTGTGTATCTGTGTATCTGTGTGTCTGTGTATCTGTGTATCTGTGTATCTGTCTGTGGCATCGTAGCGCCTAAACGAATGAACCGATTTTAATTTAGTTTTTTTTTGTTTGAAAGGTGGCTTGATCGAGAGTGTTCTTAGCTATAATCTAAAAAAATTGGTTCAGCCGTTTAAGAGTTATCAGCTTTTTTCTAGTTTTCTTATAGAAAAGAAGGTTAGATAACCGTTAGGTTCATAATATTATTATGTCAATAGACAAATGTCAAGCTGTCAAGATGGACGTTGCCTAAATACATAATTATTTATTTGAAAATGATGTTTTGGAAAACTCAAATACTTTGGATCGTCGGGGGTGTTATAAATTTTTAATTTACACTTGTTATAACCATGTTATTTCAAAAATATAAGTGTTGGAGAGCTAAAAGAGCTAAAAAACTATAAAAATATGTAAAAACCATAAAGTTCAAAAATGGTATGTATAATTCCATCTTTGCAATTTTCTTTCTTCAGACGAGGAATAGTACAGTCAGCAACAAAGCTACGAGTACGTTTGCACCCGCCAGTACAAGTGACTATGGACGGGTGCAAAGCTGCATTGAAAAGTATCGTAAAAGGCATCCCGCAGACATGATACGTAAGCTTATTAAAAAATCACAACCCATTTAAAAAAGAAGAGCATCACAAAGCTAATATCATATTGATAAGTTCGATCGAGCCGCGCCCCCACGTCCGCGTACGCTTTTTGTTGCTTATTTATGGCACTACAGATATCGATATGCCGACGGCGATATCGTGAAATATTAAACGCATTACAAGTGGCATATAGGCCGGAAGATGAGGTAAGAAAAACGTTCTCATTTCAATTGGCGACGAAAGATTTGCGTGGACGTCGGTTTTCATGACGACGAAGTTTATACGCTGTATATGCACTTTTATATGTACATATATTTATTTTTCATGTACCAAAATTGTGGTTACAAAGTTATAATAAATTAAGCTAAGTACATAGGAAATGCTTATCTCTAAACAGACATTTCTTCCAGCTTCCCGTTGCAGGTTGTTTTGACTTTAAAGCTGCCCACGCACTCGAACTGAACTGCAGCTGAACTGCGCGTCGCTGCAGCGCCCCGCACGATATTCTCTCCAGCCGCGACGCGCGGCAGTGACGCGCTACGCGGTACGCGCGTCGCGGCTGAGAGAATACCGTGCGGGGCGCTGCCGCGACGCGCATTTCAGCTGCAGTTCAGTTCGAGTGCGTGGGCACCTTTAGTTCTTCTTCCATTTGGTTGATTTTTACACTTAGATGGTTTTGTCTTTCAGTTGTTGCATGTTTAATGTAAGTTCATGATTAGGTAAGTTGAGTACTATGCTTAAATCCAAAGAACTTATTTAAAAAATACCCAAGATTTTATTACACTAATTATTATTATTGCATCCTCGACTGGATAGTTCGATGATTTCTCTTTACAAGTATATTTGAAATAGTTTTAGCATTGTTATAAAATCTCTTGTAACTAGATTCCTACACAAACAAATGAAGTAGGAATCAAGTTTTATGCCAAAAAAAATTACAGAGAAAAGTAAGGATTTGTAATAAAATACTACAGACGGAATATCCCCGATATTCTTTTATATAAAGTCAAGCAGCAGTGCCAACTTTCTGTATCAACCGCAGTAGTATCTCGCTTAGGAATCACACAAAAGTTTATTCGTTTGCTTTTATCGCGGCAAGTCGAGCGTTAGCAAAATGATTTATACGATTTATCATAAATAAGTTATTCCCATTCACTGTGAAAAACTATTCTTTATACACGTTCTCATGTAAAGAGGGGAAATTATGTCTGGTTATGGTTTATAGATAGTGTTTTGTTACGGTTCAAAGAACTTGATAGTGTGTCTAAACCACGTGCCTTAGTCATTATTATTTTAAGTTTACACTTTTTTATATTTAAAGGTAAAATATAGAGCAGTTAGTTGTAATTATTTTCTTCCAGGTATTCTGCGTATGACGAGGTTTCCCCTAAGACCTCGTCATACGCAGTATCGTATTATCAACCATTACATTAACGAGGCAATTATTTATACCTATTAACTTAGATAGATAGGTTAGGTTAGTATTTATTTTAGGTTAGGATAGGTTAGGTAGTTATTTTACAGCCACTATCCTTTAGCTAAATCTAGTTAATGCTAATTACGCTATACCTAATTATCGGAATTTGCACTCGTAATAATTAGTATGCATAAAAAGGCCTCAGCGGGACATTTACACGGGTTCAATAGTTACCATTGTAGTATCCAAATTGGGCGGTGTTTGAAACCAAACGCGTGCGGGAATTTATCGCGTGTTTCCGATTTAAATCGTCGAATAAACGACATTGCAGCCGTTGCCTCCTGTTTATCGGATTTATTCGCCGCCCTCGGCGACGTGGAAATTCTATTCTATTTTCATGTAATTTTAGTGTAATTTTATAAATTAAAAAATATTTTTTTATTAATTATAGGTTTCGGATTTTATGTGATTGCTGGAATTTATTTTCTGTACTAAAAATGCGAATGATATCACGATTATTTTTAGAAAAAAAACTGGCAAACCAGAGAGATAGATTTTCGTATCTAGAACGTGTCGACAAAATCACACCGAGTTTGATTTGTCACTATTCGAATGAGGACCAAACTACGTTAGTATGGAGCGCAAAAGAAAACACCGGCCAAGTGCGAGTCATACTCGCGCACCGAGGGTTCCGTACTTGGGTATTTTTTCCGACATTTTGCTCGATAAATCAAAAACTATTATGCATAAAAATAAATAAAAATCAGTTTTGGAATGTACTTGTAAAGCCCTTTCATATGATACCCCACTTGGTATAGTTATCTTACTTTGAAAATTTAAACATATTTTAATTTTTTTTAATTATGTAATCACTAATTCACGGTTTTCGGATTTATTCCTTAACTTGTGCTTATAAGATCTACCTACCAAATTTCATGATTCTAGGTCAACGGGAAGTACCCTATAGGTTTTCTTGACAGATATGAAGGACGGACGAACGGACAGACAGACAGACAGAAAGGGTTCCGTTTTTCCTTTTGGACTGTAGGTACGGAACCCTAAAAATAAGAAAAACATATTTATTAGTAAACAAAAGTAGATTTCCTTTCAAAATGTAGACCAAATAGAAACGGTGAGTTAGCTATATTTATAGTTATAAGTATATTATGTATTAATTAATGTTATTCCAGTTGGCAGTTTACTATAAAGCTATACGTTATCGCTCTCACACATTAGTAGGTTTGAATGGAGCTCGCTCTGCAAGTTAGCTCTGAATTAAGCTACTAATTAAACTTGGTACTTTTGTATTATTGCATTAATTCATAGCGGCTATGCAACTCTTAATTAGTCGCTTTTCAGACGTGGGTTTGCTTTATGGCTGGATTATGATTAAAATACTCGAAAAATTAATATGCACTTTATACTGAAAAATGTAGTTCAGTTTGTGAACTGAAAGCCGACCTTGCTTGTTATATTTCTAAACTTTAATATGTTGTCAAAAGACTTCTGCTTAGCTAGTCTAACTACTTACTGTACGAATCTTGCTAGCATCGAATGGTTCCAAAAATACTTGATTGCGTCTTTGCGCTGAATAGGCTTTTTTAAAATTTAAAATCACCTTAGATCGCAGACTATATCGCTGTGGATTTGAAAATAATACTTACGGCTTTATTCACATTTGGTAAAAGTAAAAAAAAACAAGGATCAGCTGCGTGCCTCAACGGCTCATCTCAATTTACGAGCACAAATCAAACATTTAGTTGGAGGCTGTAAATCAGCCTGCGCGGAATTTATGGCGATTCACGGATTTGTTGGCGAGCGCGTGACGGAAATATGCTTTGAGGATGGTGTTTACCAACAATTATCCGGATACAGGTAAGTGCTATAAATTGCAGATTAATCACGTATTGATATCTGTAAGTGTGGTTTAAGTTTGCATTACAACATACAAGCTTATGGGCTTAAAGGCTTTAAATAAGCAGGTTGATACATTTATTTGTTTTATGAATACAGCTGAGTTTATCTTGCGGTATTCTCGTGCTAAATCTTTAGCTTTTTTGACCAAGGTAGAATCTGGTTTTCAGGAAAGGCACATAGACTAAAATTTGGAAATGGGTTAAATATTTCCTAGCGGTGTGTAGCTATATTGAGAGTTAATGTTTTTCTTTACACAAAGACTTAACGATAACCTACATTCAAGCCTTATTTGTTAGTGAAAATATCGCATTCAAAAGCAAGACAATTAGATACAATACCGTCTGAATTTTTCCATACAAAAGCGTGCACTTAATGGTTTTTTAAATATCGCAGAGAATGGTGCGGCTTCCACACGTCCGTGAACAATAGCGGATAGGGGGAAAATATAATTTATTTTCGAGTTAAATCTTTTGTGGAAATAATATGACATTTCTATTTGAAGTTGGCGTGTGATTTATCGGTTGCCTTGTTGTGGTCGTGCTTTTGAGCAATCCGTTCAATTGGAGGTGTCGTTCGCAATCATGTTTTGTTTCAACTTATAAATCGATAGGGCTGGCATGACAATTGGCAATATTCACAAAAGCGTTCATTCATTTCTTCGTCCGTAACTTCCCAGGCACTTCATGGAGTTTTCAAAGTTTTTTTGGACTCACTTTCAATATATAAGTAAAAATCATTATTACTTATTAAACTATTCCATAAAAATTCTTTACCACATTTGTCGAACAATATTAATACTATAAATGTGTCTGTCTGTCTGTTTGCTAGCTTTTCATGGCACATCCGTGTGGTCAATTTTGATGAAATTTTTACAGATATGGCTTGCCTCCTGGGGAAATAAGTAACAACATGCTACTACTTTTTGTCCCGAAAATCAAAGGGTTCTTAAAAAATTGAAACTTACGCGGACGAATTCACGGGCGTCATCTAGTAGTTAAAAATGATTGTCATATTTTTTAAACAGGTAATTTAAAAAAAAAACTCATTAAAAGTGAACATTTAAAAAATAATATATTCTATTTTGTTTCGAAAAGCGCACTCCAAGTTGCTCGCTAACATGTAAGCTAAAATAAAATATACGGAGCACTCAAATACGACTGTAAATTAAGCCTCTCGTATGTGAAACGAAAGGATTTTAAAGCGGGAGCGCTTTTTCGCATAACTTCAAGCTCGATACAGGAGTTTTATATTTCAATTGAAAGCCGAATGGCAAAAACTCCATTGCGACGTTAATTCAAAAAGTTGTTTTCATTATGGAACGTTCTCGCGGTACGCTGCGTGCTACGGGTGCGCGAAAAAGTTAAAAAGTTACATAAAGCACTACGAGTGGAAAGAATTTAAAGTAGAGAGGCACAAATAAAACGACGGCAACAGCCACGGTATAAAACGAGTCGCAACAATTGCTGCATTCCAGTCCGAAACGCTTTTCTGTTCTTGGTGGCTGGACAATGCCCACAATCTAATTGTTTCATGATGGCAATTTCATTTTAAAACTCGTCCTCGGTCTCGTTCTAGATAGCTTTTATAAAAAAAGCTTTTTGAAATACAGAATGTCTTTCAGTGGATATTATATCGTATTCCAAAAATATGAGAGGAAAGTAAGAAAAATTACCTTTTTGGTAAAATTCAACGCTCTATGCTTATCGTAATATCAATTTTACGTAATCCTATCGAAGTCTATCGACAAGGAATTTAGAAAATTAACCTCTAAAATGAAAATGTAAAACAATTTTGAACACAATCGACACTACTTGAGACGAAACCTAAATTTTTAAAGAAAACATAAAACACATTTTATTTATTATAAGTTATGTTAAAACAAAAACAAAATATGAAATTAGAAAACATGAAACGTGAAAATATTTTCGTCAAAGCGACCCAAAAACTGCAGGCCGACTGTGGGTGAACTGTCACGCAGCCGTGCCGAAAATTAAAGGATTCCCGTCCGTCCAAAACAAATACGAATATTTTTATATTTTATTTTGTTAAATAAAAAACCGGAAGGCAAAGCTTCTGTTCGCAGGTGGGAATTTAAATAATCTGACAGGGATTAAAAGGAGAAATATCAGCTTTTGACCGTCGCGGTGAGCCCGTAGATTATGCACATTATGTTATGTTGGATTTGTATTTAGTCAGGCTTTTATAATTTAAATGAGGATTTTCAAAATGCGAGTATAATTGCCTTATTTTTTCGTCGAAATTGTAGCGAGCTCTTTGTTCGAATAGAAAATGAACGAAAATATTTATTTCATGTAAACCAACTCTCTGTATGTAAATCATTATTGAGTCTGTTATATTGAATTTCATTGATTTTATTATAACTGTAAGTACAAAGTTGTGATTAATTGATATCTCCACACAATTTTGGCAAATTTCAACTTCAAAAGTTACATTTATTTCTACAGAGAATAGCCGGTGATATAAATACCTAATTGTTTGTTCTGTTTCGGTAGTAATTTAAATCAAACTCCGCTGAAGTACGTATTTAAGTTTTACAGAACCCCAAGCTTATAATAATTGAGGTCGCCAAACCAAATTAACATTAGAATATTCATGCAGAGTTAAGCACGTCTTTACGACACGGCACCAAATCGAAAACCTATGCATAAAATTGTCTCAACCGCAGAGGTTAGTTCAGTGTCTAAACGTCAAGTTGATTAATCGCAGTTTCCCCCACGTTATTAACATGGTAATGACCGCGAATCGCTTTCTTAGCGATACTTAATGATACGGGATTTGCGGGATGATTGTGCGGGATAGTCGGACGACTCCCGGGTTATCTTGTGGCTACAGGTTACGGCGCTCATAATCCGCATTTAAATTGCGGGAAAATTCGTTCGCATTAAGTTACAAATTCCACTTTCCTCCTTATAAGTGTGAAGCATATAATTTTTAATGGATTTTGCTATTGTTTCATATTTGATTAGCGTTTGATTGCGATCTCACCTTGTATAAAGCCAAGATGCAGTCTTATACTTATCGCGCATTACAGCACTTCAATCAATGCATTTTTTTGAACTGAAATACAAATGACGTCTGTTGTGAAAAAGAACTAACTCTATAATGCTAACTAACATACTTACATAGGTGTAACAAAATATCATAACAAAGTCAAATCATTTATTCAAATTAGGCATTATTGTACTCTTTTCGATAGTCAGTTGTTGGATTTGTAGGATAATATAGTGGTGATAATTTGATTACGTAAACTTAAAACTAAAGCTGCGAGGGTTCCAAACGCTCCCAGATCTAAGAAGAGTATTTACCAATAAGTATTTACATCCACTGAAAATAACTACAAATTATTTTTATCACAATTTGACTATTGAAAACTTATTTTCATGAAATAAATATTGAAAAACCTTGTTTAAATCAAAGATGAAAAAAAAACTAGAATTTCAGTAACGACGCATTTCATATTTACATTTTATTCATTCCATTTCAGCAACTTAATATGATAATAAAAAGCTTTTTATAAAATGTGCATTATACACATGGCTACTAACGCACCTATCTAAATGAAAAGGTATATGTAACTATGCATGAAAGTCGAGTTGCGTCATTCATAACATCATATACGTGCTAAAAGGTGCTCGACGAGTCAAAATATTTGTTCACCTATCCAGTGTCCCGTAGGAGTGTTGTTTCTATGAATAAAATAACAATTATAAGTGATCCCCGTCCCTGCGGCGCGTGCCTAATTCCGTTTGAAACAATATTCATCTGGCATTTCACTTGTGAGACACACGAACGAAAAATTATTACAACTTGTAAGTTTCGTTAAAGTGTTGATCAGTCAGGTTGGTTGAGAGCCGTTATTGAAATGTAGCTTGCAGTAGTCAGCTGCTTCACATTTCTCAAATTACTTCTAGCAGCTAATTAGTTTTTATATCTGGACAAATCCATACTATTACTAATATTATAAATGTGAAAGAGTGTCTGTCTGTCTATATGTCTCCAACCTTTTCACGGCCCAACAGTTTAACCGAGTCTGACAAAATTTGGTACAGAGTTAGCTTATATCCCGTGGACGGACGTAGGCTTTTTATCCCGGAAAATCAAAGAGTTCCCACGGGATTCCGATTTGTATGAAAGGTACCGAGGTTGTCATTGACATAGGAACTTTTTATCACGAAAAATCACTCAGTTCTCACGGGATCTTTAAAAACCTAAATCCACGCGGACAAAGTCGCGGGCATCCTACAGTAGATAAGGACTTTGTAAACCTCGTAACTGACGTCATAGAACGGTTTCATTTAGAGTATGATACTTGAATAACCATGTGGTGTATGTGGTCCATCCATCCTATAACTGTTATTATTCATTAGATAGGTTCATCTACCGAGGTGATTATATCACCTATAGAAATTAATATCGTATTAGTACGTGTGATGGTGAGTCCACCTCGTGAAGATTGATCATATACTCGCAACCATTTCTATGTAGCCTATGTCGCTACGCGCGTGGGTTTTGCACCCAAGCGTACGAATTGGTTCAACTGATTAGTTCAACCGTTGAACTAGTGAAACTTTTTCACCCACTAGTTCAACCGCTATCATATCGCTCATCGAACAGCCAGCCCGTGTGTTCGTAGTACAAAATGCGAAGTTTGTTCTGTACGTCATTCCTCCAGTTATTTGATGTGGGATTGCGACTCGTTTCCCTTTAGTTTCGATGATTCCCGACGATAAGTGGCGGGGTGTCGGATTAGAGGTTTTATAATTAGAGCGCTTCTGTTTGTGTGGGGATTATTTTATATTGCTCTTGAGAATGTACGACAAATAACCACATAACCTAGATAGCTTAAATAAAACGCAATATCTTATTCTAAGTAGGGTTTACGACCTTTATTATAGACACAAAAAGTGGAAACAATTCTTTTTTATGATACTTTTTCAAATCTATTATTAACATCATTATTGAGATAAGTACATGAGGTAGCAATTAATAAAAAACCTAACTTCAGTGATGTTAATTAGGCACCTAAATTTTTTCTTGTTCACCATTAGTATTTATGTTATGTATATTATCAAGTTCGCTTTTAAAATTATCTAGCCGGAAATCAAACTCGGGATACTAGAAACCTCACAACTACTTTGTCAGCGAAGTAATGTCCGTATTCGTTGCAGTAAAAATACCGCAGTATAAAAAGAAGGCAATAAATCGATGGCTGTAAAGTTGTTTTTACTTAAAGTTGCCTTTATGGGGGAATAACCGTAAAGAGTTGGAGATAGGGGATATCAGGACGTTACCGATCTGTCTTTATCGGAACAATTCGCCGTTTAACGTTTCAAAGGTAGACAAGCTGGAGTTCTCGACTATCGAAAAATAAGTACGATAAGACGCAACGCGGTAACAACTTTACAAAAATGGTAGTTAAATTGTGGTTTCCTGTTATCTTTACTTTCGCGACTCCGCGTAAAATTAGGGTTTTAAAAATCCCGTGGGAACTTTTGTGATTTTTCGGGGCAAAAACTAGCCTATGTCATCCCATCTCTCTACCTTTCATCAAAATTGGTTATACGGATGGGCCGTAAAAAGCTCACAGACACACACTTTTGCATTTACAAAATTAAGGATAATATACTTAAAAAAAAAGGCACTAAGTAAAAGATTATTCATTTATTCTATTCAGCTCGACGCACGTGCGAGTAGCATTGCATGGCAAGAATGGCATTAGAGTAATGAATGTGTTTTTGCCATAACTTTACCATAACACTTGCTCAAAGCGACACGTGTAGTTCACAAGCAAAATGACCGTCACCGCAGACTTATTCAATTTCGCTCATCTCATTTACCGATAAGCGGTAACGATACGAGCGAATATTCTTTTTTTTCTCGTCAGAAGTTCACCCCTCGGTAAATGATCGAGTCGCTTATTATTTGGCGTGTGCGCAAACATTTAGCGCCCTTATCGGGGCTATTAAAGATATGGCTTCATTACTCGCCCGCGAAAAGGTTGCGGAATAGCACCGCTTTGTGCCGTGTTTTGTTTGCTGTTTCTCTTTTGGCAATTATTTTCTTTGTTTGTGGTTCGTAAACGTGAACAGTTGTACTGTTTGCAAGGTTAAGTTAAAAGGGAATTCAGGAGGGAAATAAAAATCTTTTTTGAATAAGGAGATCGAATGAAATCAAAGTCATAAATTCTAACCGCAGCTCGAACATCTAATCAATATCGATATTGATAAATAAGCTTCGCTACCTACATTGTTTAGGGGGTAGAATAAAATATAAATGGTCGTAAATTAAATTCCAATTCATTGGTCTATTATCATAGCCTCTAATTGTTATTTAGTAGAAGCTAAGCAAATATTCCTTAATGTAAGCAATTAATTTTTACATTTTATAATAAGCTAGCAGCCTAAAACCATCTTCGCATTATTGCCTTCCTAATAAAACTGGTTTGGGGCGCATCAGTTGGATGATTTTAAAGTCTATTACGGATATACATAGGTAGAAACATGTTTTGTGTTTTAACTATAGATATTACTAGCAGACGCCCGCGACTTCGTCCGCGTGGATTTAGGTTTTGCGAAATCCCATGGGAACTCTTTGGTTTTCCGGGATAAAAAGTAGCCTATGTGCTAATCCACGATATTATCTATCTCCATTCCGAATTTCAGCCATATCCGTTCAGTAGTTTTTGCGTGAAGGAGTAACAAACATACACACACACACACACACACACACACACACACACACACACACACACACACACACACACACACTTTCGCCTTTATAATATTAAGTGTGATAGTGTGATTAGAATACAATTAATTTATTTCATAAATTAACTGGTGTAACTTTACACAACATTAAAGATTTTCATGTGTTCTTGGCAAAAGTGATTTAAATATTACTAAGCTAATGAAATATGTGATTATATTTACGATACATTTATTTTTTATTTGGATTTAATCTTGCTTATTTTATTTTTGGGACCAGAATTATATTAGCGCTGTAACTCTTACAACATTAAGCAGTAGGTATGTGGGTAAAAATTTTATTTCATTATTTATTGTATCAAACGGGAATTTTACGCCGTTTTTACGTTCCTCGCTGCCATTTAGATAAAAAGAGCTGACGTTCATTTCCTAAACGACGAGCGACGGTGAACCGCTCATATTTATGTGTAATTTATGTTTACATAATTGATACACAACATTGCATGGAATGGTAGGTACCGATAGCCATACAATTTGTATGATACCAAGGAGTATTTTATGTAGCAGAGAATACAAATCCATATTACGTATTGTGTATTTGCTTGTTGATTTTCCCGCAGTACAATGGTGCAACGGATCAAAGTGTATTTTTTTCAAGGAAATATAAATAAAGACGTTGAGAGCATTACATTTTTTTTATTATGAGTAGACTTAGGTACGCTTAACAATAATCATGCTTATAAAAAGCAATGATGAGGTTTATTTTGAAGCATGCTTGAATCTAGAGTCTACGCATATTCACTCTTGCCTTGAAGATTATACGTGGCAGGAAACATTGATGCCGGAAGCGTAAGGTACACCTACTTTAGCGGTTCATAGGCTACTTTTTATCTCGAAAAAAAAGAGTTTCCATGTGGACGAAGTTGCTGGCATCAGCTAGTATAGTTTAGAATGTAGGAAGCTGTATTTATAACATGTGACGCCATGCGCGGGTCGAGGGAAATGAAGCGGAATCTTTCAGATAACGCACACGATTACACACGCGTGCTAACAAGGATGTTACACACACACACACACACACACACACAAGCAGCACTTAGGGTAGAGTTCACACAATGATGTAGGTGACATCGATAATTTGCTGTAATGGGGTGTAAGTGCCAAATTGAATGTGCTTAAGAACAAGTTGATGTGCATTCATTGTGAGTTGTGACACGGCCATACTTACCTACATTATCACAATAATTTTCTAATACGCGTGAATCTGTACAAATAAAAACTTAAATTGGTACATAATCAATATTGCTAATATGGCTGTTAAATATATAAGTGAAATTATTATCGATTCGGTTCGTCCCGCGTACGCACCTCTAACTTTCCAGAGGTAGGTATATTATGTGTGTTTTAAGCAACTCTTAATAGCACTTGCTGCTAATGTCGAGATTACGTAGCTCAGGCATTGACCCTTAAAATTACTTAACATGCTTTTTTTTAAAACACAATATAAGATTATGTTAAAAACTTAACACAATATAACACAACAGCTAAACTTAAAAACATTATTACGGTTTTAAGTAAGTAGTAATTTACTCGTATTCTGTGTAATCATTTATACGTGTGTAGGTACTTAAATAATACAATTTCGCTAAGGAAGTTAGAGACACGATTCCACAAGTAACTTGGGGCGTATCTGCAGGTCCATTAGTGGTGTACAGATGCATTTGTGTGTCCGCACAATTGACCGGCGAAGGAAGCGGCTGAGATAACGGTTCGTTGTGGGTTCCATTTATTGTTCGACTCGTACGAGTTTATAGGAGTACAAGGACGTAAAGGAGATCAATCTTTGTACAGAAATACTAGAGAAGTAATACCATAGTGGTTAAGACGTCGGCCTTCTATAACAGAAGTTCGGGGTTCGATTCCCGGCGTGCACTAACTTTCCGGAGTTATTATGTGCATTTAAGCAATTAACTTGCTTTAACGGTGAAGGAAAACGTCCACTAATTTTTCCACAATGTTCTCAAAGGCGTGAAAAGGTACGAATTTTGCCCAGTGTGGTAGATTATGGGTTAACCATTCTCATTCTGAGAGGAGGCCAGTGCCCAGTACCTAATGAGTCAGCGATGGGTTGATTACATATCTATGGATTATGATGGTAGAAATGCTGCTTGTGATTTTCCAAAACATGTCTGCCTCAAGTGTATGTACCAACCACTACCTACCTACTTGTTCAAAATAAATAAAGTTAATTTCCACGATACCTATAAGTAGGTACGGCCGCAGCTTGGTACCTGATTGGTAAGTATTTTTTTTAATTGGTAAGTTGGTTGCGCTGTGGTCTTATAGGAGGATTTCGGATTGGGTTAGTTTGGGAATTTATGATTTCTCAATAAGCACGAGTTTCATCAGCTGTCGATACCATCTTATTAGTATGGACATACCTATTAGGCATTGTATGCATTGTAATTTGTAAGGACACCTAGGCATTGTAAGGTCTACATCTCCTGAGGATGCTCCGGTGTCGGAGCGAAACGTGCGTCGAGTGGTATTGGGATTTGTGTGGTGCTGCGTGGGGCTTGCTTGGTGGTTGGCTTTTCCTGCATGTTTATCAGTGGGAGGGCGGGCGGTGCATGTCGCATCCTGCATGTTGCACCATACAGATTTCTTTGGTTTGGCGGATTATAGCAAATTAAGCTTTTGGTCCCTTGTATCAAAAATTACGTTCTCTGTCAATTTGTGTGACAACTAGGAGTCGAACCTGTGGGATAACCTCACCGCTACACCAGAAAAATTATCCAGTGTATCAAAACAATTTTGGAAGAAGAAAGAAATCTCCCAGTCTCATCTATCACTCATTACGTTGGGGATACGGGTTTTGTATGGGTATTATTTTCCCTAATCTCTGTTATATGGGAGGCTGGCGTGTTGAATACAGTATGTTATCAATCTTCTTAGCGCTGCTCCTGCAATGAGAGAGATATTATGATATAATGTGTGTTATTTTATAAGTTTGCCTGCATGTTACTAGTACTAACGGTCTACTATGACATGCAAAGATTTATAGGACACTTGATGTTTAGGCAACCGACAGTCTCACACAGCCAATGATTAATTTTATTAAGTACTATTCGTTGAATTCCATTTTGAAATTAATAGTCTGATCAAAGGCAAATGGGTGCTTATACCTATTTGACCGTAGCCTTCAATTACTTTTGTGTCAAGACATCGTTAAAGATTAATGTAAAGATAAATGTAACCCATGTAAGTAAGTGAATTCTGACAATCGACAGTGCGATAGATGATCGAATTTTAATCACATTTTTAATGAATTAGTAAATCATTGAACATGATAAGACAAGGGGAAAATAAATCAGCCCATTAGTTACAATTTACTGCAAGATGCTTCGATGCGTTAACAAAATATTAAACGAATGTTATTACCATTGAAGACTGAAAATTATAATATCTATTAAAATTAATAATAAAATAATTATACTTGACAGAAGAAAAATCACCGTCAAATTAAGTAGGTACCTAATACACATTTTGTTTTAGTAGGTACTGCAAAACAAAAGTAAGTAGACAAAAGAAATAAAATTTATCTCGAGCAAAACACCCCATAAAATGGAATTGTCTCGAGAACTTTATAAATGCGATAACGACTAAAGTTGTTCGGAGCTTTGTTGCTACGCTTATATAAATATGACCAGTTTAACTGAGCTCCCATGACCCCCTACGCAGCTCGTTACAGGACAGGAGACGAGAAGCTGCGAGGAATATCGCAGGTCTCGTTAATTGGACGTCGCGTACCTAAATACGCGTTGAAGTAAAAAGAGAAAACCAAGGAGTGTCCGTCTCAAGCCACGCCCTGCGATGGGCACGCCCACTATGATCTTCACTCCAAACTAGAGTGAGACACTTCTCTTTTATATATTATATAAATTAAACTGTTAAAGCTCGTCTGACATTTGTTACATAGACGACGAAGCTTCGCCTTTGTCTGCTCGTCTTTATTATGTTGATAAGGTTGTATCAGACTGGTGTTGTAAATATAGCATCTAACTATAGCTTTTAATAATAATATATTTCTATCTTTGCTATTATTTTGTTTGGAGATATTAGAGATTTATAGCGCGTCAATCACAGTAGGTTCTTGTGTGGGTTCGAAAAATCAGCATAAAGTTCATACTCATACAATAATTACTTACAATATTGTGCCCTATTTGTTATTACTCCTTACTTAGGTAGGAAACTTACATATTATTTCACTTCATTGCCTGAATAGGCACCTACTCCGTAACACACAGTACTTTGTTTTTAACAGCCATTTTATTTGCGATTAAGGTAACGAACATGATAGTGAAATGATTTACATATTATATTTCAAAATGAAAGGCATTAAAAACTTCGAAAACTAAAATACTTATCTTAATTTCATGTGGGGCAACTTGTGACTTTATGTTAGTACATTAACTCAACCACAGGTTCGGAAAACAGAAGAGAGAGAAAATGATTGATTAAAAGCTGAACTGTTTCTACTACGGAATCGATACTACTAGCTGGCCCTACCACGGAGTTTGTGGGTTTTGAAATCTAAATACATAAAAGGAAAATGAGATGAGAATTTGAGATTTTACTCTCCTTCTAAGAATTCAAAACAGAAGACTCTCACTGAGAAAGATTGTCCGATATTCCAATTGAACAAAGACGGGGCTGTACAACTACTTAGTATTTTTATATAAAAGAAAATTGCGATTTTTATAGACGCTAACTTCAAAAATAAATCAATTTATTGCAGTGGCAGTTGTAAAATGGTATTTTTCCACAGATTTCATAGCAAAAAATAAAACAGAAAAATATCATGGTACCCGGAAACGGATACTTGATTAATTTTTAATTCGCCAGAGCAGCGACGCGGCGCTGTCGTCGTCTTCCTGCCCGTCGCTTCCGGTTGCGAGCGCTTCTTTTTTAATTTTTCTTTTTTTCAGTGGTATTTCCGGTTTAGCGCAATTCAGTGTCAAACAAATATTGATACTGAAACATTGAACATTATTTTTCTTTTAGTATCAGGTAGGTAGAGCAATCTCACGAAATTATCTGAAAGGTATTTTAGATGAAAATGATTTTAGAAACCGATGTTTATTTGGACTATTCAGCATATATGTATCTAATGCATACTTGTATTTTATTTACCTGAGTATGAAAAAGGGTGATGGTTTAAGATGTCGGCCTACCATTCAGAGAGTCGAAAGTTCGATCCCGGACATGCACCTCTAACTTTCCGAAGTTATGTGAGTTTTCAACAATTAAATATAACTTGTTTTAACGGTGAAGGAAAACATCGTGAGCAAACGGTCATGCCTGAGAGTTCTCAGGGGTGTGTTAAGTCTGCTAATTGGCAAGCGTGGTGGACTATGTCCAAAGCCTTCTCGTTCTGAGAGGATACAAGTGCTTAGTGGTGATGGGTCGCTAAGGTTGCTAAGGATGATGATGAATACTTATAATAAGTACCTATACTTACTTTTATCAAAAATAATCACAATAATATTATAAAAGCGAAAGTTTGTACATGTAAGTCTGTGTGTGTATATTTGTTACACTTTCACGCAAATACTTCTGGCCGGATTTGGCTAAAATTTGGATTGGAGATTAAAAACCCTGGATTAATCAACGGGATTTTGAAAAATCTAAATCCATGCGGACGAAGCTGCGGGTATCATCATCTATTTATAAAAATAAATCACTCCACATTAAAAAAAAAGCCGTTGATTGTTCAGTTTTCTTTCATAAAGGAGCGATGTTCAAGCGATTATTTTTCCGGCGGCGGGACTTTTTCTCGTCGCTCGGTGAAAAAGTGAAAAACTCGCCTCGGCCGGATATTATCATTAATTATGAATCGGGAGATTTCAGCAGTCATTGCTTTGACGGGTATAAATGATGCCAGACAATCACGATAATCTTGTTTCAGTTTTTAAAACCCTGGGGTAGGTATATACCTACCTACTTGTGTATCTTTTGTGAAGGGGTGTAATTTTTAGTTTAATTAAATCGTGAAAAAATAAAATATTATTCTGAAATACACCCTTTTTATATATTATTATTTTATTTCATGTTAATTATATATCGTAATAAATAAATATTTTCCTTACATTTAAAGATTTGCTAGTAAATTATCATCACTAAATAATTTGATAATTAATTTAGCAGAAGGTTTAAACTCCTGAGTTTAAATTATCGTGACTCGTAAGTACCTACTCGCTAAATGATGATATCTTTTCTCATGTTTGGTTTTCCACCGGTTTACTTAACTTATTTGCCGAACTAGGTAGATCCGAACGCGGTACGTAAATTGAATACCCGTGAATTCAAAATTCTACGTTAGTGTTATATTATAAGCTGTAAAAATGATAATCCAAATTGGAATTGCACGCTCCTCTCATAAATTTTCTACCTACATTAATTTAAGTGCGAGATTTTCCAATTTTAAATTCTCAATTTTACAAAATAATAATATTCGAATTCTTGGTTTCTAAGTAATAGGGCCCTAGTGGTCGGACTCCGAAACAAAGTCATTGATCTGTTGTATTCGTCCACAAATCAAAGTCCAAAGACAAGGGCCGGCTAATGCGCGTCTGGGGCATACAGCGACCCGGACGAGATGAATGGACGGCTTTTTAACCGACTTGCAAAAGTAGAGGAGGTTCTCAACTCGGTGTGTATTTTTTACTATCGCAACTCATTAAATCTCTATTCACTAAGAAGAAAAAATTAGCAGTCAGTGAGCACTACTGACAGAAGCAAAAACTTAAAACTATGAAAGAAATTAAGAGCTGTTACGTGACACTCCAACAACCGAAAGCATACCTACTTTTTTTTTAAATTACGGCTACATGTCCATACTCCAAGTTCTTACACGGTTGTGAAATCAAGTGCATGAAAATTCTGGATAGCAGTTCGAAGTAGTTATAAACACTTTTTCTTATTCAAAATGCAGCTTCTACAAGATCTTCTACGAGGTCTACGGATACGGATTATAGAAAAAAAGTTTTTTTTAGTGTTTAGGTGCACTATACAGATTATAGCCTTACTATAGTTTCCAAGAAATGCCTACTTATACCTAAGTAGGTATTATAGTAAGACAGATAATGTAAACTGAAACTAGGTTTACCTTATAATTTAACACAATGTTTGTTTGAAGTGGACAGCGAAATCCTCCACATAAATCGCAAGGAGGTAGGAGTTAGCGAAACATAGAGAGCGCCCGAGGGAGCCCTCCCGCACACAAATCATGGCGTCTCTACTTCGGACATACCCACGTTAAGGAGGTTAAGTTGTATTTAGTTACGGTCTGATTCAACGTAACCATTCTGTGTTTCCATCTATCGGATATGACACATTAAAATCAATCTTAATTTCTAACATGACAATTAGTTATTAGACGGTACACTTAATTAAAGATTAGCTATAATTTTGTAACTTAATAACATTAAACTTCACATTAAGATAAATTTAAAATAAAATGTAACAGCTTCATATTTTAAAAGCGTTAAACTCCGGTATTTTTTCCGACGTTTTTGCACAATAAACCAATTACTGTTATGCACAAAAATAAATAAAAATCCGTTTTAGAATGTACAGGTAAAGTCCTTTCATATGATACCCCACTTGGAATAAATTCAAAATTCAAATAATTTTTATTCAAGTAAACTTTTACAAGTGCTTTCGAATCGTCAAAATAATCTACCACTGGTTCGGAATGCTGTTCCTACCGAGAAGAACCAGCAAGAAACTCGGCGGTTGCTCTTTTCAAGTATTCAATTTACAATAATATGCCATACTGTATACAAGCAATTGCAGTGCCGTGTATTGCTGGAGCGAGTCAGATCCAAGCTTTACTTGATATATTTTCACCGACTTCTGTGAAATGGAAATTGTATGAAACAGTTCATGCATTTTTTTTCGCAAGAATTCATACACCTTCCATAATGTCACAGAATTTTGCGGGAAAATTTGCGCGCTGAAATTTCGCAGTGTGCTTAGATTTTTTTTAAAATAATAATTAATTAAAGTTCAAGTAGTGACTTCATTACATTCTACACTTTTTTACTAACGGTAAAATGATTGAACAAACTTTCACGATTAAACAAACTCGACATCCCTATTTATTTCATTTACATAATACAAGTAAAGTGTTGATTCAGTATTTTCGTAGAGGCGTCATCTATACTCGTGATCGAGATCATTAGTCGGGTGCGTGCGAGGCGGAAAAGTTCCCGTATAAATCCCGCCGACACTCGCGTGTTCCCATCGATATGATTAATAGACGCTCCTGAATCGCGCTTATCTCGCTCATTGAGTAATCAACTATTTCTCTACTAGCCTTTATTAGGGTTCCGTACCTCAACAGGAAAAAAGAAACCCTTATAGGATCACTTCGTTGTTTGTCTGTCTGTCACTCACGACACGTTATTAGTAAATTTTCTGAGATACATTGATGTTTTATTCGTAAACAGGTTACTTGGTTGAATTTACTCTACATTTTATGCCCAGCCGGAAGGTTTGATAAAAATAGTATGCAGTCAAAAGATAAATAAAAAATTGCACTGATTTCATAGTGAACTGCAAATGCAAAGCCAATATACCAAATCCGCGATAAACCGTCGCGTTCCGGCTTCGGGCTCTTCGCGTAATGAACGATTCACGCATCGACATTATCGCCCGCCGACCAACACCTATAAATAAATATGGCGGCAAAAATGGCGTCAGTTTATCAGCGACTGAAAGTGGACGCTGGGGAGCGGCGGCCGAGTAATAAATGTTATTAGATAGCCTCTGGGCTTAGTTGGGCTGTTTTTTCGTACTTCTTTCAGGCCGGCCTTTGTTAATGCGTCTGGGTTGGAAAATAAATTGGTCGGGCCGCTTTTAAATGAGTCCGCACAGGTTAAATACTGATTTTTCCGACCCGTGATTAAGTGTGATACATGTTCTGGAATAATGGATACTTATATGAAAAGCGATGACAATTTTGTACTATGGTTAACGAGGTAGCTGTAAAAAAGCAGTCTTAAATTTTTATTTTTCAGGACAAAAAGTATTTTTGGAACAAAAATATGTAAAATTATCATTCATTTCTGTTAAAATAAATTTTAATTAAGAAATATTATGATTTTTTTTAAAAGGTGTTAGGTAAGATTAAGTAAAAAAAAATTGAAAACTAATTTATGATATTATGTTATGGACAGTACTTACTTACTTATATTTATTTTTATTTAAATTATATTGATAAAGTACAGCTAGCTAGGATATTTGCTCCCAATACACTACTAGTCAGCGCAAATAACAGTTGTTTGCGCGAAAATAAAATAAAGTCAGTGCAAATAATCGTTGTGTTTGCTCGACGCTACGCCTGCCAAAAGCATCGGCAAACGATCCTTCGCTATTTACCTGTATCCAGCCAAATGCGAATCGCCAGAAGATATTCGCAATTATTTTACTGTTAATCTCACTTTTAAATAATGCGTTTTATATACCTATTACATAATTATTTATATGAATGTCGTAAATCGATAAATCCATAGAAATATTATAAATCCGAAAGTGTGCGTATCTGTCTGCTAGCTTTTCACAGTCTGTCTGAAAACCATTTTTTAAGAAATTCGGTACAGATCTCAGGGGGAAAAATAGGCTACGTGTAGCTACATGTTTACACTGCGACTTAATAAAATTCCCGATTATGACGAATGCCAATAAACGCCTGCAGCTGTACTATCTTTGTGACAGCCATTTAACGAATAACCCGTAGATATTCAACCAATTTAAGGATGAAAGACGGACAGACGGTATCGTATCATATTATAAAAATGCTAGAATAAAGCATCATCAAACGCTAAAGCTGCACAACAAAACGAATATACGAAGCGGGAACGTCAGTCGCGCGGCGGTTGCCTCCCACGATATATAACAACGCCATGCACATCTACGCGGCCACTAAACCTGCCCGTATAGATTCGCGTTATGGACGCTCCCGCATCGCGTCCTGAATCCCGCATTTATGACACGCAGGTGTTGCTGTAGCTTAACAATTTCGAGTGATAATATTAAAGCTTTCGTTTGGCAGAAGTTATACATAAAACGGTAGGCATTGTGAGGAGGTTTCTCTTTCTGGATCTCTGACCACCGGCTGTTTGGGGCCTTTTCCACAGCAAAAGAAGGACTACATGATATGACTTTATATTGTAGCAAATATAATGTCACAGTCGTGCAACTCTAAAGAGATGGTTACGCACACACTATCAAGATTTCGGCGGGTCAATTTTGGCAAGCCTCCAGGCATCTCTAGTTATTATCAATATAAGTAGGTAGTACAGAATTACCTTTCATGACAAAATATTAAATTATTTACATTTACAGTATTATAAGAAAACTCGTGATATGTAAAAAAGCAATTTAGCAAAGTACACATCTCTGCCATGCAAACTAACATTGAATGAATTGTCTTAGTTGGAATCAAACATGTTCATTATAAAGTTATTTGAATATGGCCTACGTATACTTTGACGCAAACTAAATATGAGTTAAAAAATACTACCAGCCTCAATGTCATAGGCAAATTAATATTCATGTTATTTCTTATTTAGGATAATTACATTTTCAGAGGTAAACTTCGTTAGTGAAGATTTGCTTACGTACAAGTAGCAAAAAAATCAAAAATTCACACTTCAGTACCCAAGACCCTAAACTCGTTACAAGCGCCACTAATTACACCCACAATATCACAGCTTAAAATTTTACATTGCAGCTCAGTCAAGTTCGCTATCTCCCTCGCACACGCTGAAACAATACCCACCAACTGTTGCGAAACCCTCACATGTGCGCGCGGGTTTACTGTGTGCGTGGGTAAACACCGGTTTAAGCCTAACTGGCCTTAATGAATCGTAATGGCCCCTATAATTCGCGGCGTAACTAACTGGCCATGTGGGGAAGCTACCCCTTCTCCCGTAAGCCCTTCGCCCGCGCGGCCCCGATATTTTGGAACCCGGCCATATCGCGTATGACAGCGCCGATTCTCTTTTTGAAATTTTCAGCCTAACCGCCCTCGGTGCTATGATTTGCGGTTACGTGTTTAGATTTTGCGTTGCCACAATTTGTCACATCGAACTTCAACGTGTTTCTATCATCGGCTGAACTCGGAATCGGCTCTTACTTTATGATTGCGCATTGTTTGCTGCAGTAAAATACTGGTGTTTGAAAGTGTAAGAGTTATGTTTCGGGAACTGCAACAGCCGGCGCCCTAAGTTTAAACTAAAGCCCGAAGGAGGTCGTTATTCCTACTGTAATTTATTTAATTGCGCTGTGGCGGTAATTATTCATGAAATTACGGCAATTATGTCTTGGGAAACAATTATTTATTGTGCAAACTTGAGTCTTAACTCACATTTTATTTTAACTTGCATCGGAGATAACACGATGGTCGGCGTTGTTTAATTTTAATGTTAAACTTAATTTATTTTTAATGGTTGATCTATTTTGTTTTATGACTTGAACTTTAATTAAGTTTTCTTTTTCAATGGTGCCGGGTTTTTTACCCGAAGGGTGCCAAGCTAACGGGACTCTATTACAACCTTCACTCTCCGTTCGTCCGTCTGTCTGTTTATCAGCGCAGCCCGCTGATCTCACGAACCGTAATAGGTAGAAAGTTGAAATTTTAACAGACTATGTACTTTGGTTTTTTTAACCTTTCACTATCCTGTTTCAATTTTTTTTCTAGTGTAACAATATTTAACGTTTTATTTAATTTTTCCTTTTTCAGAATTTTTTATGTTTCAGAAGTTAATTAGAGCAAAATTCCAAGTCTGCTGGTAGCCGAATCCATTAGCGGTGTACTAGGGCAGTTAGCCACACATGTCCCAAACACTAATTGCCGAAGCATTGCGCTGTTGGTGCGTAGGCTTATCTCGATAATGCCTTCGCCACCTGAAATTTATAAAAGATAAGCCTTTATTAAAACACGTAGGCAAACCTATTCTAATACTAATTTGATTAAAAGATCAATAATTGAGATGCTAAGAATATTTACGAGACTTACCGGGTCTCGTTTCAATTTGACACAATAAGGCAAAGATTTTCGGAATATTTTTTTATTAAATGACTACCTATTAGTAAAATAAGTGACATCTACGTAGGTAATAAGTATAACCTATAAGTGTAGTCTAAGATGAAAACGCGTTGACCTGGAAGAGATACCTACTGGTCTTTGGCAGTTTATGAAAGCTATCTAAGCCCATTCGCTATAATCCCCAGGTGACATCATACCAGTACCTACATCCGGTATTTCCACTGAAACGGAGATGTGACAGACCAATCAGATGACAGAGCGATGATATGATAAAATTGTCATGTCATCTAACAATAGCCTAATTGATCTATTGAACACGTCTACGTTCCGCGCCGCTTTGGTGGAAACGCACCCTTAACCAGCTCAGACCAGCTACGGGGTTATTCGTTAACTCAGGGATCATCACAAAATGAAAGCCATCAAACTCATTTGACATTGGTTGGTTATACATTGCTGCTTCACTGAGCGATATCGATATTAAAAAAAATGACAAATGAGCTTGGTTACTTATCTATTCAGTGATGATCACTGAGTTAACAAACTCATCCTAATTTTGTTCTGAAATTAATTCAGCTGGCCATTGAACCCAGAACCATTAAAATTCCATAGTGCAAACCACTATGCAGGAGAGGTAGCCAAAAATTATATCTTTTTTAGAGTCAATTTTTCAATTTGACGTTTTGAAAAATTTACTATGAAAAAAATGTCTCATCCTCAAAATTCCTCAGATAAAAGTTATTTGACGATTGAAAATCAGCCCTTAGTCTGTTTAAGTAGTTACATATGGCTATGTTAGCAGTGAATTCAAAAAGGCAAAACAAGTAAACGAATGGACGATTTTCGTCCTGCATATTAATCACCGGTCGCCACATGTCGCCGCGGACTGGTCTTCCAGTGTCCACTTGGCTTAAATTAAAATATTTGGGACGACGCTTGTGCCCGAATATTGGGTAACATTTGGTAGTAATGATAAGTCCTTGTTAATTTTGATAGGCAGTACATTTCCATAACGTGGTGACCGTAAGGATAACTATTGCAATATCGTCGTCATAGCCTACTATATATTTCGAAATATATATACTAACTACGTACCATGCATAAATAACTCAAAATATGTATATCTATATACTTACTACATACCATGCATAAATACTTACTTGCATAATAATAGTGAAGCTGTCTTCCAATTGCAACACATCGTAGGTGCATCATAATATGACCATAGTTTTGAATGGATATCACATAATATACGCGTACAACGCGGTAAATGAATGCAGTCTATTAGTACGTACTATTTAAAAGACGTGATACGACTTAATAATTCATCAAAATACTTACTTTATGGCTTTTTCTCAAAACATTACAATTATTATCAATTTATGCAATAAAGTAACGTTTTAGGCCATATTATTGTTTTTATTGGTTTGGATGTTAGAGAATTATTAAAAACTATTGAAATTTCGTAAAAGAATGTACGTGACAAGCAAACAAAGTGCGGCCAGTATTGTTCAAACACAAATGGATAGTTAGCCAGAGCAGCGTGGCCCGTCCTACGTGATAAATTCATTTTTGGGTAAGGTTTAATTTGTTTGCCGGCGCGCCGCTATTCGGAAAATGCCATTTCTCATTGAACAGATTACAGAGATTACGAATTCATTAGGGGTGCAATATCTTTTGTTCCTAGCCGGGGATCCGCCTAATTGATATTTTGAGCACACGTGTAGTTTGTTCAAAATAATTAGAATTTTCGGAGAATTATTTACGTATAATAGATAATTTATTTTACGGGGTATTAAATATTTAATAGTTAAATGACCTTTAAGGCTGAGAGTCCCTGGGGAATATTAGAGAAATGCTTAGAGCTGAAAATATAATAGATAAATGTATATATTTTACATCTATCATCCCCGAGTATGAAAAACTTGATCTCCTAAGTAAACAGTGGGGGATTTCCAATGTTTTTTTTTTTGTGAAAAAATGTAACACAAGTTTCTTTTTTTTAATAAAAGCCCAAATACCTACCAATTATATGCCTCGCGCCTATATCTCTGTAAGTAGTCTATGTAGCAACGCGTATGTGGCACACTCACAAGCGTACGAATTTTCATTCACTTTTTAAAATACAATTGTATGAGCATTTCCTAAGTAAGTATGGAGTTTTATAATATCTCATATAGAAGATATAGACAGATCAATCGGTGTATAAAGTTTGATACCAGAATATCACGTTATCCACAGGAACGGTAATTACGGCGCACCTCAGGCGCGAGCCGCAATTAATTCCTGTCCGATCCGCATCCACATCCGCGTCCGCAGTCCGCACGTCTCGCTGTGGTATTCGATGTCCCAGACACCATTCCTGGAACCTGACCATTCAGATTACCATAAACTTTGTTTTAGAACTAAGATGTAATTTTGATATCGAATGTACTTATAGATTGATTTTCTAAATAATTCAATTACTTCTGTAGAATTACTTTTAAAATAAGGAATTAAACTCAAATGAAAATCCTTCTTTTTTGAAGTTGATTAAAAATATAATTTAAGAAATGAAGTATTTAATAAATAATAAAATAAGAAATAATTTAACAATTACCAATCATGCGTACTAAACGATAAAAAGGTTAAATGTTCAAAATTAAAATGAAGTTATCTGATTGTAGGTATGTTTATATTGATACACTTATCCTGTTTGTAAGTTTGCTTGGTAAAGATTTTCTTGTTCTTTTTCTTTTCTTTAAGTACGTATTCATTGCTATGTGTTGTGGTGTACAAATAAAAAGTATACTTACATAGTATAAAAATAGATTTTCTTTCGAAGAATGAGATCACTTCATCGACCCCCCCCTTACCCCTTACCCCTAATTTATACCCCTTAGAGGAACTGTTTTCTACACCAATAAACTTAAGCTGTCTATTAATTACGAGTTTCAGTGGTGCGTTTGAACGCCAGGACTGCACGCTGCGAAGACAGGGGACACGAGGTCCAAAGCACTGAACCACAATCACCCGAAATTTCTTGTTATTAAATTAGTTTCTCCTCAGTATAATGCATAGCCAGTATTGATTTTGTAGCTTCGATTTAAATATGTTTTGTATAAAAAGTGAATCAAGAATAGATAAAATTTTTGAGTCACCTTTTTAAAAACAAACAGATGAGTACTATTTAAAGTAACTATCATATTATTATAATAGTACTTAATAACAATTGTAATCATGGATACATAAAATAGACACATCAAACGGTTTTACGCACCTATATCTCAAAATGTCTCCCCCAAAAGATAACAATAATCGTAAAATAATCCACGTACAACATTTGTAGTCAATCTTGATAATACCACCTTTACCTGAATACTTAATCGAGGTACCAGGCAATCAGAATTCCGTTGGAGTTCGTTCGATTCTCCGGGTGAGCGATAAGCTTTAGATCCGGGCTGTGTGAATTCATCTCGCGATACTTGTGACTAATCGCCGGGATTCACCTCGCTCCGTCTCGCGATAATCCCGGACAAATTATAGGGGTGCTTATAAGCTGCGTGGAGGTTTTGTCCTCATTATTTAGCAGTCAGTTGAGGAAAGTCTCTTGGAGAAAGGCGGAAATATTTAAGAGTTTTAGTATGCTGAACGAAGCGAAGCTTAACATTAGCAGTACCATTAACGTTGACTTTGGTTTTTCATTTAACAGTTAAAGCGTATACGAAACTATTTGCCTCCTCTTCGTTTCTAATTTTAGCCGCTAGGATATGGGAGCTTCTTGCCTGAGCTTTCCCCTCCAGTTTCAACATAGTTCTAGACAAGCGCGCTCCATGTTAGGCTGCATCATCACTTGCCAGCAGGTTTTATTGCAGTCTAGCGCTAGTCTATAAGTTTTAAAAAAATAAGATTCCGACGAATTGAGAACCTCCTCCTTTTTCGAAGTCGGTAAAAAATAGTTTTGATAGAGAATACTGAATTAGTAAAAGAATACTGTATTTAAGTATACTGAAGTATTTGTAGAACTGACAATTACTAAATAAATGAACTATGTATCCTAAAATCAATGTGTTAACCAAATATCGGGAGACTTGAAAATTTAAAAAAAATGCTGTCAGTATCGTCTATCCTATCAATACCACAGTGGAAAATAATTGAGCCCGAAAAAGGGATAAACAAAAAGAGAAACGGTGGTGGATATAAAAGAGATTTTGCGTCACAAAGCCGCATGCGGGCCAGATATTGACAGTAAATTTCATTCATACAGCGTTAGTGCCGCTCCATCAGACACAGGGTCTGTCGCAAACAGGCATTTCGAATGTTTGGACTGGCTTCTGTATCACTTATCAGATTAATACTTAATATTAAAAAATTGGACTTTAATGCAAAACTAACAGAAGTAGATACCTTGATTAAATACGCCCAAGTTTATACTTATAGGTACTGTTTCATTGTTTTCTCAAAAACGTATCGTTACTTATGTGTGATTATGAATGCCAGACTAATTTAAAGCCTTAAAAACGATCTACTGATAGTATGTAAATGCATATTATATTAATCAATATAATATGGTCGAGTTGTAGTGGTTAGACGAACGTCTTTGTTTTCGTAGCTCTATGGTAGCCTACGACGTAGCGTCACGTAGCGCTGTGACTACGGTATCCCGCTACGCACTCTCACACTTTTCAACCCAGCCAATAAGTACGCGACAGGTCGAGATGGCAATCAAGGTATGAGGGAGGGGGACGGCCCGCACACCCGCATGTCATTCGCGTTATCCCGCACTGGATTACCGCGGGGGGTGTGCGGGGCGTCCCCATCCCAATTGCCATCTCAACATGTCAAGTTATATACTACGCCTGACAAAATTAACTGACTTCCTTTAAGATAGCATGATTTTATTATAGACTAGCTTTTGCCCACAACTTCGTCTGCGTGATATAATTTATAGGATATGGACACCCGGAGGTATGTAGCTATTTATATTCAGTGATAGAGTTTATTAGTTTGTATTAAATGAACACCTACAAAATTTATCTCTTTATTACTATTAGTATAGATTTTGTATCAATTATAACAATTATTCTTACCACCTAGAAAATATATATCTTAGAATTAAGTCAATATATAGCAAGCGACTTCCATAAGTGAGCAGGTAATTTATCGGGCAAAGTGAAGTTTATCGAAAGACGGGGAATAAATTTATCATAAAGTGACTGTAACTAAGCTTCGTAGTCTATCATTGCAGCTATTATTACTTACCAAAAAAAGTAACGTTTTGCCGTATCCTTCCTATTTGTCATTTAAAAAATTCAAGTAACATTCTCCTAGACATCTACAAAATATATCGTAGAGTTAAGTCAATATTTGGCAGCGACTTCCGTAAGTGAGCGGGTAATTTATAGGGCAAAGTGAAGTTTATCGAAAGACGGGGAATAACTTTATTATAGAGTGACCGGAACCAGCTCGGACGCGCCCCTGGATACGATACACTCTCGCTCATAAGTGCTTGATTTATGAGTAAAATTTTGCCACTAAACTAATTTTGTCTGTTGATATGTTACAACTGAACAACGGATTGACGTGATTTTTTACACGTGTATATTTAAAGACGTGTAGAGTGACATAGGTTACTTTTTTCTCGGAAAATCAAAGAGTTCCCACGGAATTTTTATAAAACCTAAATCCATGCGAACGAAGTTGTGGGCATTAAGCTGTTGATAATATAACGCTTTTTCCTCCGACTGTACAGTTTTGCGTCGTTTCATTTTTGTAGAGTCGCAGGCATTTCTTCGGAATGATGAAATATGTCGTCATACGCTCGGCCTTCATTGTAAACACATTTCGGGAATCCACGTCCGGTCCGGCGACGGAAATCGTCCACGTTTTAGTAATTTTATTTCTTGAACCTCGCGTTCTCCTTTGTTGAAAGTATTCCGAACATCTCTGTGATATGACTGTTTGTAATTTATATTTGATATGCGACACATACTTTTATGGAAAATGAATTTGAGTAGCAATGTGCTTATGATATATATTTTTTATGTAAACAGTTTCTTTTGGCATGATTATGAAATTTAAACGTAGGTAAGCTTCATTTTAAAATAGCTTCATGTCACGAAAGTAGGTTAGCCTCGTTCAGTTTCACCAAGAATAAGTAGTTTTCAGGTACTATAACAGCTACTGGTATATAATAGGGATTTTGTGCATTAAATTATGTGGGCTACGGTGAAGAAAAACATCGTGAGGAAACCTTAATACTTGATAGTTCTACATAATATTTTTGAAGGTGAGTGAAGTCTGCTAGTCTGTACTTGACCAGCTATACGCTATAAACCTAGCCCTTCTAATTCTGAGAAGAGACATGTTCTCAGTAGTGGGCTGGCGATGGGTTGATGAAGATGATGACTTTGTGTATTATGTAATACAAAGAGCTACATAAATGTTTATTTTCAAAATTTTTAAAAATGCTTTTTAATAAAAATAACAAAAATAACTGTCCACTTGCAAGGTGCAAAATATCATAATTTTATTATTTCTAACCATAAGACGTACGAGGGTCTGCGAACAATGAGAAATGTCCAATAAAGTTTAATTTGGCGCTACAAAGCCGGCTTCAGATATAATACTGTCAAGCCCGCTCGCTTCAGTGGACTTATTCATGGTGACATCTTTAAAAAGAAACCCCGGACTATAGATGTAAAGTTGCTATTCAGTGAAATAAAGTTGACTCACACTCACATTGAAATAATAATATACAGACAATTCCTATTATAATACTAGCTGAAGCCCACGACTTTGACCGTGTGGATTTCGGTTTTTAAAAATTCCGTGAAAACCCTTTGACCTTCCGGGATAAAAAATAGCCTGTGTTACTCTCCAAGTCTTTAATTATACCATGCAAAAAATCACTCTAATCTATTGCTCTGTTGCAACATGATTGAAGGACAAATGGTCAAATAGAGACACTTTCGCATTCGGATATACTGTGACGATAAAAAAATACTAGTAAATAAGGCTTATAATGAAAACTGCTATAAATATTGTACTCTCAAATTGTTAATACTGTCAGATAAAATTATAAAATGAAATGGAATCAAAGATTTATTAATTAAACGAAAAAAAAATTATAAGAAGCACACCACAAAGCACAAGTACAGCTTCACTTGTTTCGGGCACCCTGTACCTACAGAAGCGAAGCTGTTCTGTCTCGCTAATACATCTGGGCAACAATACGCGCTGCCCAGCCAATGAAGGCGCTGCGTACGTTAGTTCATTCGTTATACTTATAAATATGTTTTTTTATTTTTTATTTTTATCAGTGTACCAATAAAGAAATGTTTTTTTTTAATTTATTTTATAAGCATTTTTTCTTAATTTATTTGAAAAAAAACTTTATAAAATATCATCAAATACAATATATATTTTTACGTCTGCAAGTTTACGTTCTACGTCGTAGCCGTGTCCAGTAGCCAAGCCCCTGTTTTCGATAAAGGCTCGCTTAATTCTACAAAGTGATCTCAAACGAAACCGGGAGTCGCCCGGGGCGACGCTTTACTACCCGCCTCTTATGAAAATTTTGTCAAGAACCTGCCAACATACCTTTGTGAGGGTTAAGTGAAACTACACGTTTGAAGTTTCAATTTTGTTATTATTAAGATGTGGGCTAGGACCATACTTAGCTTATACTTAGATTGTTCAATAATTTGTCAGACATAAAGGCCATCTTTTATGTTTTAACAGGCCACAGCTTTTCATCTTTCTTGTAAATTTCAAGGTTCTTTCTCATTCTGAGAGGAGATTCGTACTCAGTAATAACCCAGCGATGGGTTGACCATGATGATATGATGAATGTAAACGCTGAGTAGGCTCCTGCGTTAGTGGAGCGCGGCGGTGCGGAAGGGCGACAAACTTTGTCAGAAATTTACGAAATACTGAGCTTTCGCATCAAGTCATCACAATTCACAACTCTATCCTACCCTACCGCAGGAACCTACTCAGTTAACTATGCCTAGAAATAGCAAACAACCTCAAAACTTCGGTATTTTCATCGTAAATACTAAATACCTAGCAAAAAACCTTAACAGTCAGGCAATAATTAAGCTTTATGCCCGGTGGCATTCGCGCCATCTATCCAAGCGCCATATTTTGTCGCTAAGGCCGATAAACCGTGGATTTTTTCTCGTGCGACACGTAAATACGTTTTGGCTCGTTTCCCAGCTTATCGGGAAATATTGCCGGCACTTCTTTTTGCTGGACTGCCCGGTTCAATATTATTCTGTTTTGAGAAACGTAAGTACTTTCATTGGATATCTTTTGTTTGATAATAAGTTTGAACTTCATAAATAATATGTTTATTTACGTACCTCAAACAGGTCTACATAGTTAACCATACTATGCCCGTGACTACATCCGCGTGAATTTCGTTTTTTTTAAATCTCGTGGTAACTTTTAGATTTTCTGGGATAAAAAGAAGTCTATATCCTCTGGGATGCAAGGTTGTACCAATCTGTACTTACCTAATTTTGTCAAAATCGATCAAACAGATGGGGATATGAAAAGCTATAAGACGAACAGACAGAAGTATGGATTTCAATAACTTCTTTTTAATAATTACATTATAATGGTAGAGGTTTTCTTGGGACAATAATGCGCGGACTTTTTGGTGCAACGCGTTTCAGCATAGATCTCTTATTGCTTTGCCTTAAAAAGTTGGAATGTAGAAATAATATATTTACCCGTTTTATTCCTAATAAAGACTTTTTTAATGTAAGTAGAACATATGGTTAAAAATATAGTGCCCAATCAATCTTAAAGGGGAAAAGTTTGCACGAAATATGGGCTCATATCCCGGTAACTTTTTTCACGTTTCCCATGATTTAGTTGGATGTGAGGTAGAAACAATATAGAGTCAACACGTGTTAACAGTGCCATAACTGTGCGAAACTGCCGAACTTACGGCACTTGATGAAATATGGCGCAGTGTGTAACGGCCCTTAGCACCTTACATATTTTATGTACCTATAGCGTTTTACAATGGCTGGTGCTGTTTTTTTAAACGATGTGTAAGTATTATATTTTAAAATAATTTGATTCATTTTCCTATTAGATTTTCATAGGTATAAAGCTTAAATCATTAAAAGATAGTTAATTTCATAAAGATAATATTTTGTAGTATACAATATATTAGGTATAATTACACCTTCTATAGGTATATTACTTATTTACTAGGTAAGTATACATAAGAATATTTCACTGGCGGGTAAAATTCGCAAGGCAATTTGGCTGGTAAATAACAAAAATAATAGAGAAAGACGTAACAGGTTTGTAAAGACTTTATTTTTAACCCCCGACCCAAAAAGAGGGGTGTTATAAGTATGACGTATGTATTTAAAGGTTGGTAATTGGTATTGTTGGTTAAAAAAAATTTTTCTTACAAAACAAACTTTCCATTTACTAACATGCTAATAATATTATAACTTATACGAACATTACAAACTGTAGTTTTTCATACATTTTATGGTTGAAAAGGGTTTGTACAAAAAATAAGGTAATATCCATAACCATTGAGTGAGTAACTCGCGTTTAGAAAGCCATTCGCATTTTATGACGGTTTTATAGTACGTGCTACAGCTCTGCAACATACGCGGGTGACGGGAAGTGTTAAAACATTTGCTATTATAATATACCTACATCCATACATCCATACTAATATTATAAAAGCGAGTGTCTGTTTTTTTACCCGACTGCGGCAAAGCCAAAAGGAAGGGTTTTTACCAGTCTATGTATGTATGTATGTATGTGTGTATGTTTGTATCCAGATTCTGTGTTTTCTACCGTAGCGCCTAAACTGCTAGGCCGATTTTGATGAATGAGGTGTCAATCGATTCGTCGTAAAGGTCCGGGTGACATAGGCTACATTTTATATGAAAAAATTGACCTAACGGATGTTACATGAAAAATAGTGGTGGTCTCCAAAAGTTTTTTTTTGCTATTGTATCGAGTTAGGTGTCAAATGAAAGAAAAGAAAATTTTGAGTTCGTAAATATAAATGTACTACAACATTAAAATATACCAAGCGACAGAGAAACAACTTAGTATGTATAATATTTCAGCGTTTATTAAGACGATCGCAGTCGGGTTTTAGTTTTCAACTTTATCTTGTTCTATTTATAGATTAGCGCTTGGCTGAAGAATATGGTAGGGGATCTACTATGTCTAAGTAAATTATGGAAAAACGTTCACATGATGAAGTAAAGATTGATAATGGAGAAGATGTATGATGAGTAACTAATCTTTGAACGTCGACAAGCCTGGCAAGCTCGTGTTAATATACGACAATCTTTCTGTATATATATACATACATAACGATAAATAGCTAGTGTATGTCAGTTTGCCAGGTTTTGACGGCCTATCCGTTTAACCAATTTATGAAATTTTGCATAGATATAGCTTGCATCCCGGGGAAGGACATAGGTTACTTTTATCCGGGGAAATTATATAATTCCCATGGGATTTTTAAAAACGTGGACGAAGCTCAAAGGTACTTATCAGCTAATATAGATACAGAACACAAATTTTATACCGTAAGTGTCCAGAGAAACTGCTCAATGTGTTTTGTATATCAAAACAATAAAATCTTTAAGCGTCGTTGTTTTTAAGTAAGTACATAAGTAGGTACCTAAGTAAAAATAAATAATAATGCTCATAAAACAACTTCTTAAAAAATTCTGTTTCCCAATTTAACTTTTAAAAGGTTTCAGTTATTTTTCACTCCAAGACTTTCTTCGCAATACTCATTTTTCATGATTTCAAAAATCTTAATTTCGGTATATTCAATCCCAAAAGTCCTTATTGAGTTGTTTTTTATTGTAATTAGCCCCGGCCACATCTGTCCGGCTTCTCTTGAACTTTGACCAGGGAATCCTCGCGAGTGCTTGTTGTGTAAGCGATCCTTTCTCTATGCTTAGCTACTGCTTAGAAACTTCACTATTTTCAAGGAGTTTCGGTTACCTTCAAGCAATCGTGTATTAGAAACTAACCCTAGTTTCCAATGAATACTTACGCTTAGTTAAAGGGTAAATCATAATTATAAATAATTACATGGTTTAGTTTGAAAATGTCGCTTAGAAAAAAATTATGCATAGATTTAGTAATTCTTTAGATTTTACGAGTATTTTTGACCCCGACCCAAAAAGAGAGGTGTTATAAGTTTGATGTGTAGGTATCTGTTTATCTGTCTAGCATCGTAGCTCCTAAACTAATGAAACGATTTTAATTTAGTTTTTTTTTTTGTTTGAAACGTGGCTTGATTGAGAGTGTTCTTAGCCACTGTGATCCAAGAAAATCGGTTCAGCCGTTTAAAAGTTATCAGCTCTTTTCTAGTTACTGTAACCTTCACATGTCGGGGGTGTTATAAATTTTTAATTTACACTTGTAGCTTATGTTCATTAATTATAGATTCCGAGTGACAGATAAAAAAATGTTACGATGCATGTTCAACTATGCGTAATGACTGTAAATGCACGATAAGGGTGCGTTTTCCCAGAAACGGAGCGGTAACGACACGTGTTAAATAAACCAATCTGGTTATGATGACGTGATTTTTTTATAAAGTCATCTCTCAATAATCTTATTGGTTGAAAACACACATCTCCACACCACTCCACTTCACTGCATTTCGATAGAAATGCAGCCTGATTCTTAGGTGTTACGGTCATTTAGCACGGAAGTTCTATCAGTAATAGCTCAAATTATTCAAAATACACTTTTTCAAGTGGTTTTTATAGTCACAGAATTTACCAATGTGATTATGGTCTATTACACATATCTGCTCACCGCTCCACTGGCAGTCAGTCATCATATTAAGACGGAACATAATGTGCTAAAATATGCAGGATTTCATACGAAGAGATATTATTTCTGTAGATCGAAATTGCCTCAACCATGTACATAAATTGCGGTATTAATTTTCAAACACAAATGTAACAATTTGGCAAGTTATAGGGAAGTAAGCACTAAGTTATGTGCTCGAGGCGTCGCAACTTAGCGGTCCTCACCGCTAAACAAATTTGACAGCTCCGACTTGGCCCAACTTTGTGTACACATGTGCAAAGTTGGTATCACACTCACCAATTAATGTATACCACTTTAATCCACCAAAAATAAAGCTCAAAATTAAGTGAGATTATGTTAATTGAAGGTAGCTATAACTTGGTCAAAATATTTAAGGACAATAATAATTTTGCTATCGCTAAAACTTAATGTAGCTTTTATCCTACTTTATATAAAGTTTATTTTTGGAAGAAGTTCATAATGATTAATTGCAGAAGTAAATTGGTTTAAATATCAAAGTTACATCGGTCTAGTTAGCATTGTAGCTACGTTGAATCAAGTTGTCGTGATTATTAAGGTGTTTAGCATAAATGTAGGAGCTTTGGTTACTTTATGTTCTATATACACAAACATAAGCAAGTATGGAACAGCAAATAAGTTTCATAAATATAGTGTAATTATGTTTAGATAGGTATCTTATGATATTCGGTAGAAAAGATACTCCGATACAGTGGTAAATTCACTTTACGGAAAGCACTTGTTTCTAAAAAGTAATTCTCGTTCTATATTTTCTAAGCGCAACGTTTTTTCAACACCCATCTGAAAAAGTAATAATATAATACTTTCACATTGTTGACTCTAAACGTTAGATATACTAGTATTGTATAGAAGCAGGAGTATTAGCTTACATTAACAAGTGTAAATTGAAAAATGTACAACACCCCCGACAAGTGAAGGTTACAGTAACAAGAAAAGATCTGATAACTTTCAAACGGCTGAACCGATTTTCTTAGATTATAGCTAAGAACACTCTCGATCAAGCCACCTTTCAAACAAAAAACTAAACTAAAATCGGTACATTAGTTTAAGAGCTACGATACCACAGACAGATACACAGATACACACGTCAAACTTATAACAAACAACTCTCTGGGTCGGGGGTTAAAAATCAAATCGAAAAAAGTATTAATAATTATTTATGTATTACTTAATTAGCCAACCTATTTATCAATTAAAAAATCATTCACTATCGTAGTATGTAGTTTCACATTTTACAGATTCATAAAGATTAATTACGCAGGCTAACAAATTAATTAATTAATTATAATAACAGTAAAATGTATTACCGGTCGCTAAAAAGCAGCTGTCATTTCGGGGATTGATCGCGGGAACATGTAATTAATTCCCGTTTTAAATCCGCGATTCGGAAGGATTTAAGGGCCGCTGCACACAACACATGATACTTTTTAACTTCTGTCGTCAGCGATTGGTTATTTGATGATATTTTGAAAGCTCAAAGCTGCAACTGTAATTTCAATATTTAGTCAAATTTATCTGTTACTTTAATCTGTTACTATGGAGTTATGTTTACTTGGTATTTGATTTCTCGGAACAAAAACTAGCCTATATCAGAATGTGATATCGGAAGCTATAAAGCACGTTTCAGTCGGCGCATATTTGAACGCCATCTATTGATAGAGATGACCTAAGTGAGGTCTTGCTTATTAAACGGAGAAATCAATAAAAACAGGGCATTTTAGTGAAAATAGGTCCGTGAACGTATATTGTATTTGGCTAGGAAGGTATTGATTAGAGCCGAGTCTTTAAGGGTCAGAATAGAATTTCTTCCGCTCTCCGCAGCATCTGCAATTTGTTCATCATCGTCAGCATTATCTAGCCATCGCTGGCTCACTACAGAGCACAGGTCTCCTCTCAGAGTGAGAAGGGCTTTAGCCATAGTCTACCACGCTGGCCAAGTTCGGCAATTTTGTTACCATGCTTGAAATGTACGCAACAATAATAGAATAGAATAGGATAGGATAGGATGGGATGAGATGGGAAGGGTTGGGATGGGATAGGATGGGATGGGATAGGATAGGATAGGAGAGGATAGGATAGGATAGGATAGGATAGAATAGAATAGAATAGAACAGAATAGAAAAGAATAGAATAGAATAGATTTTTATTCAAATAAACTTTTACAAGTTCTTTTGAATCGTCAAATAATAATACCACTAATAGTTATCAAAACACGATGTAATGTCGAAGTAATCGCAAGATCACTGATCGCAGATTGTAAAAGTATTATCTGTGCTTTGGCTCTAAATCCGCGAGTCGGAAGCTTTTAAATGCGCATAAATACATCATGTCACAGTGCGACCGCGTGTGCCTTTATCAATTACACAAGACCGCCGTCAAAAATGTACGAAACGCTGGCCGTTTAAAATTCAACCGCATTTTTTTCATGCGCCCTAATGGAGGAAGTTTGAAATACACGCCATTTACATGACTACATATTTAATTCGGCGTTTTGGTTTCAGGTTTGCGCATGGTGGACGACCGAACTATTTAATCGCCTATATAATTATACTACTGCCTATATAAAACCTATTCTTACTACTGTTTTAAGCTAATAGTCTTGTAGTATAGGCAGGCACATAGGGATGTAGTCAGTATCCATGTAATTCAAAACCCTACTTGCAAAATCCTCACAACCTTAACAGCATATATTAGGGCAAGTGGTTCTATAATACAAGCATTGCTTTTGTCGCTACAATCCCTTTGTGGTTCAAGTTTATTTTACAAAATGTTATCGCCTGGTAAAAAAGTCAATGTTCTTCATATACATCGCCGTACAAATAGCTTAAACTGATTTGAAGCGACATCTGAATTTTATTGTTAGTCTGAGATCCCACGTAGAATTCAGTGGATAAAGGCCGGACCGCATTATAGTGGCGCCGACGATAAGGTATTTTATGGAATCTTTAGAAATTAGTCATGTAAAAAGAAAGATATTCGATACTTACCTAGTGTGCCTAGTCTGTAGTATGATATTTATATTTACAGAAAATATTGAATAAGTGCGTCTCTTTATCAATATCAGTTTCCTCTCGAGCGCTCACCGATTTTCCGCTTTGACGAACTTGCTGGACAGCGCTTCAGCGGAATATTTCAATTGGCTGTGAACGACACTTCAGATAAAAGTGGAAACTTGTGTACTCGTGCGTATATTTTATTAAACTTTCAAGCGTTTTATTTATTTACTAGTGCCTTAAAAATTCAGCTGCTACATTACATTACACTTTAAATGTTACTGTAACCATTTTATTTATACTTAACGAGATTTTACTTACATCTTATTCATGTAGTTATAAAATAGTTTTAGGGGTTATTAGGCTTCGTAAGTTTGGCATGTATTGGTAACTATCACCTGAGCAATCGCTTCTTTTCAGTAGCTGTGCATATGGATAGCAGCTTCCATCGCAAAGCTCAGGGGTGGCTCGCGCGTCTGAACAAAGGAATTCAAGCATTTTATAGCTGCCGTAGCTTATTCCTTAGATCAAGGAATAGCAGTCAATGTGCATCTAGCCTTATAAAATAACTTGTATCAAACTTTGCTTACATTTAACAGAAACAAATTAAATCTTCATTACCTACCTATTAGTTAATGATATAACCACAGGAAGTAAGTTAATATTTAATAGGTATTATGTAAAATGAACAATAATAAACATAGGCTTCAATGAACTTATGACGTATAGCTTGTTGGTAGCGACTATTATCGGTAACGATTTGTATACCTACTTCAGTTCCCGTTTTAATGAAAGCCCCGACAACGAATACAATACGAAACCACATTTTCAAATAAAATTTTAATATATTTAATTACAAGTGGCTTAACAAACGAAAAATATTTGCTCATTTGCAGGCGAACACGATAAATTGTAAATTACTTGGAAATGTGCGTTTTGAAGCCCTGGCCAGTTTAAAATTTAAAATGTTGGAACAACGGTGGAAATGAAATTCACGGGCAAATAATGAGGGGCGGATTAAAAATGCAAAAATTGATTAATGGACCGGTGTCGAGCAAATATGTACTTAATAAGCATGACTCATTGTGACTGCGACCTGTCCTCGAGGTTGCTTTCATGAATAGCTAGCTACTGGCCGCAACTTCGCCCGCCTGTATTTTATGAGGAATTATTGTTACTAACACACTAACTTTGTATATGGATTATTTTTTAAAATATAGTCTGAAATAAAATATTATTTATTTATTATTTTAAGTTATACCGGAGGAACCGCCTTTTTCAGAATACAAAATAATATAGCCTGTCTCATTTCGGTAAAAATATGACGCTGAAGTACTTGAGCTTAAGAAGCCTATGTTTTATTACGGTAAATATTAGACATTACAGCGTTAATGGACCTGATATCGTGTAAAACTTATGAAAACATATAGAAACTACTCTAATTGCATAAAAAAACAAGAAGTGGTAACTTACATGGATAATTTTTTTTAGTTTGTGTATTTGTCTGTACCTAGGGTGTAGGGTAAGGGGCTAAGAGATAATGATCCGATTTCAAAAACTCTTTCACTAATAGTTACATACATAGATACACTACATTATTCGGCTATAAATTATATCACAGAGGCGAAGCCGTGGCCAAAAGTTAGCAACTTATACCTATGTAAGCTATATTCAAAGATTAATAATAATTACTTTAATTTACAGTTTTATTAGTTTATGAGTATTATTACCATATCGATTATATTTAGCACATAATATATGGATAGATCGACAAATACAATATTAACACACTACATAAGCTTCGTTTAATGAGATCAAAAGCCCCGCAGCGAGGCGCGGCTGAAATCCACAGCGTCCACCGAGTCACAGTTGTAAACTAATTAATAATGACATCATAATTAAACATACCATTACCATTTAATAGGTAGTACATGTGGAACGGAATACATTAAATTTATTGCAATTTTCATCAACCTACCATGTTCACGGTATTTGATCGGAAAGTGCTTATAATATTATGGTGGGATAATTTAATCCAAAACAATTAATATATTTATGCCACAAGCGACTTTTAGCCAGTTATTAATATTTGCATTTCAATTAATATATAATTAATTTAAAAAATCATATACCTACTAGGTACTACGTACTAGATACATGGTAGGAAAGTAAAGCTGTTTTTATGAAACAACACTAGTAGTTACCATACAGTAAGAGCATAGGTATAAACTACCTATGCACCTACCTACCTATAACTTAATGATATGCCTGTGACTTCGCCCCCGTGGATTACACAAATATTAAACCCCTATTTTAGCCCTGTAGGGGTTGAATTTTCGAATATTCTTTTTTAAAGGATGTCTGTATTATAGTAGCTATCTGCATACCAAACAGTCCGATCCATTCAGTAGTTTGAATTGTGCGTTAGTAAATAGGTACATCAGTTAGTCAGTCAGTTCTCTTTTTCTTTATATAATGAGATATATATTCTAAGCTAACTACTTTACGTATAAATACTCGTAATTTCAGATTATAATTATCAGGTTATTCTAAACAAATGAACCTATCAATCACGGTCCGCCAATACACGGTTAAGCGTTACACAAAACCATTAACACGGGGCATAGGCACCGCACGGAATCGCGTGCCAAATGCATATTAGGTGTCATAACATCGGGCAACCCGCACCACCGTCAGCCTTCTCTTTAGATGCATTTTACACGGTGCCATTTCACCGCGAGATCGGGCGATAACGCGCACCATGCAACAATGCCTCACTAAACACCGTAAACTTGTGAATTATTAATCTTTTTATCGAACCTCAACATGGCTCGCTTGATGAAAATTTTAATAAATCGCCCTTTAAATTTATTAATGGCGCATTTCTGCTGTTACGGCCTCTGCAAATACTCGTAGCAATAACTGGCATCGCATGTGCATTCATTTTTAATGAACACACATTAACCGTTTCAGTACGTAACTACTAATCGCCGAGTATCAATTATGTAGATTCAAATATTTATGACTAATAAATGCGCCAGACTTCATCCGCGTGGATTTAGTTTTTTTGGAAATTAAGGTCTTTAACTATAGGTATTGCCACAAAAATTGCATCAATCCATTGAGGCGTGATTGAAAGGCAAAGAAACTTTGCGAAAGGAGGAAGAAAACGTAAAGTTACCAAAGAAAATTCGGTCAAGAGTTTGCGTTTCCGTAGGTAACTTTACATTTTCTCATTTCTTATGTTTCCTGCTTTAGATTGATATCTGATTCGTTCGGTTAGGTATTACATCATTGTTAACATTTGACCATGATGATATTTGCACTAAATCAAATCAACTCTAGGTAAGAATGATAAGGATTTAACAGAATTTATAAAATAAAATTTTGTACGAACCGTTAATAAAGGCGAAATGTGAAAATTCAGTCAACCCTTTAAGCAAACAGAGCGAAAGGAAAGCGGGGTGCGGCGAACAAGGAACGAACAAATTCGCTAATTTTATCTCGAGCACTGAATAAAGATATATTAGTGGCCTGCACAAAGATAAAGGAATAAATTGTGGACGCGATAAATCAGTAAAGGATGGTTTTAATTACACGTCCGGCGGAACCTCCTCGAATAAGGCCGCGGTACACTAGTCTCTGATTTTTTTTTATTAGTGTTAGCAAAATTTTTAAATTACGTTAAATGATTATTTATGCGAGAGTGTGTCTGCTTTTTACTGCTCAACCGCTGCACCTTAATGCAATCTTAATGGAAAGCTTGAGCATTGACGACGGAGATAGGGTTTTGGACCACAGATAAGTAGGTAGGTATATTAGCTACAGAAAAATAGAAATATGTGCAAAATGCATAAAAACCATGCAGACGATGTCGTGGCAAGTAGTTTAATGATTGTAATAAGGGATGTAACTTTGTGTAATAAGATTCAGATTTTGCAGTTTGAAATACACAAAGATTGACTGGCAGTGTTGGCTTATTGGCCTGTACTTTGTGCCAATTTAGACTACAAAAAAATAAACTTACCTAACTCGTGTTTTTACCACGGTAAGATTTTTTTTTTTTCATTTTTAGGATTGTTAACATAATTATAACGGCCAGGCAAAGTATACCAGTGAAAAACATGTACCTATTCAAAGACACACATTTATTTAGAACTCACAAAATATGTAAAGCTTGGTGAAGAAAAATGCATTTGAATTTATGTGTGCTTCTGTCCTAATATAACTGCCTGAAGGCGAAATGTAAATAAAGTTAATTATTGCTGGTAAAGTGATTCCAGATGCACCGAAATTATATTTCATAGCGCGAGTGTACCTTTGTTTGCTACATTCGCAATTTCTGATTGGTAATCATTTTTTGAACAAGAAATTGACTTTATTTTCAACAGTTTTATTTCACTCTGTTATTTAATACTTATTAAGTACCTTTTTATTTGTGTGCTCCTGACTATACTTTAATTAAATTATTTCGCGAGTGCAACCCCTGCAGTGTTCTATCCTATCTATCGTGAAATGCGTCGACAATGGGCTACTGATCGTGAACGATAAAGACAAAAGTTTGTCTTATTACTATTAGGTGCAACGCAAACCTGCAAAGTAAAGTGGAGTTAAGACGCAGTATTCTTTAAATTAAAATTTTAGTTAATTGGGCGTACGGTTAGAACTTATAATGACCGTGCGGCTCGCTTGCACTGCCTTCATTTAAAAGTACATAAACGTAAGTTTGAGTTGATAATAAAGAAAACGCTGTATTTCGGCTCCATTTCACTCTACAGGTGTGCTTTGTGGATTAAAAAATATGATAATATCAGTAAAGACTCAATCGATGTTTATCTAATATCAGCTGATCAGTAAGTGCAGACGGCAGTAGACAAGCGGGGTGGCTCAGGGCGAGACACGTACGGCTTAGCACGGGCCACATCTAGAGGGTTGTTAGAATGCTAATTAAGGGCTCGACTGTATACGCAGACTCGTGAAGATTAGTTTATTTTTAATTGAAGGAAAGGCAGTTGAAGGATTTGAAGGTGACATCGAGATACTTTGTATGTTTCAGGGTGATACGGCTTGATATCAAGGCTGTCGGCATACATCAACTGCTGCGTTTCGGCTCCACTCTGCAAGTATGCGTTGAACCTTAAAAAGATAATATCTAGTCAATACAAACTCAATCGATTTTTATCTAACATTAGCTGATCAGTAAGTAAGTACATATGTATAGACAGCAGTAGACAAGCGGGGTGGATCAGGGCGAGACACGCACGGCTTAGCACGGTCCACATCTAGTGCTGGGGTTGTTAGAATGCTAATTAAGGGCTCGACTATATACGCAGACTTGTGAGAAATTAGCTTATTTTTAATTGAAGGTATTCGAAAGGCAGTTGAAGGCACTTGAATGTGACACCGGGATACTTTCTATGTTTCAGGGAGATGTGGCTTAATTACCACGTCTGACGGCACACATGATTTCGTTAGATTAGCGCTGTTTGTTGTCAACCACAGTAACTACCTATTTGCATGGTTGGAAATTATTACAGTGTTTAGTTATGAAATAGTAATAGAAAGATGAAGAAGAATAAGTAGATACTTTGAATTGTCAACTACTGGTACGTACCGCCTTAGCCTTGCCATGGCTATATAAAATGCTCGATAAACAAGCTAGTCTTTTTATTATTGCGCCTATTTACTGATTTTACCAAAGTCCGTTTACCAATATCTTTAGGTAGAGGTAGTAGGTATCTAGAATGCACTCAGAGGTATGACAACTACAATTTTTTAATAAGACATATTTCAATCAATTTTCTTTTACGTTCACAAAACAATCTTCAAAAGTACAAAACCTATGTAGAGAAACGTGCTATAAGCTAATTATTACTAACGCTTTTTGTTAAAGCCAATTAAAACATTCATTACAACTTGCAACCCTTAACGAGAGATACGTAAGCGTACAGAAAAATAGCTCATAAAGTGAAGTGGTCGGGTTAACGCTTCAGCTGTTCGGAATCTCGCTTTGATTCGTGGCCCAAGAATAACGAGTGTTATTTTAATTATAAACATCATTTATCGTAATTAGAGTCCCAGCCAGAGGGCGCTTGTGGCTGCAGCGAGCGACAAATCGGCGGTCCACTTTAAATGCGACGGCTATGGTGCAGGGGAACACAGCTCGAGTGGCGTGTTTGCTAAACTATGGCGCGGGAAAGCTTTAGCACTGCCAATTAATATGGCGGGATGGGAACCAGACATGTTTTGTGTATTTGGTGATAAAAACGGTGAATATTGCCATTTCACCATCATCAAACCATCGCCTGCTCACTACTGAGTACAAATCTCCTCTCGGAATTAGAGAAGAGTTTAGCCATAGTCCACCACGCTGGTCTACTGGAGATTGGCGGACTTCACATACAGGACCTCCCATTTAAAAGACCACAGCCTTAACGACTGCTCCAGGGAGATCAAAGATTTGTACAATAATCTGAATACGAATCCGTTTATTTGTAGGTTTAGTTAAGAACATATACTTAGCTTTTATTTTGATGACTAACACCTGTTTATAAACTACATATTTGGTAGGTTTGTACACTAATGCACCTAGGTAACTACTGCTGCCTTAAGGGCCCCCGAGACAATCAATGGCAAATTGTCAATGTTTACGTGATTGATGTTCATTGTCAATGCCAATTGAGCGTTTAACAAGAAAATTGAAGCAATTGTCATATTGATGAAAATTTTGATTGTAGCACATTATTTTGACAAGCATCAATGGTAAAAACATTGACAAACTGATTGAAACTGCATCAATGAAACATCAATTGCAATTGTCAATAATGTAGTTAAATTGATAATTATTGCCATTGATCGTCTCGGGGGCCCTTTATAAAGGTGCTTTTATTGTACTACCTATTACCTATGTATTTACCTACACTTTACAATAACAGATTACTGATAAGAGTGAACAAGGTGGGTTTCGACCGACCTTATATCTCCTTACATAAACTTAGAGCGGAGTATTTATGGGTGCAGGGTATCAGGTGCTAATAAACTACGTTTACAGATTCCCATATTCTCTTTCAGTAAGAATTTAAGTGTTGATATAGAGGAAACTACTTATTCTATTATGGTTGCACTCACAACATGAATTTATTAAAAACATAGCTGCTCGGACTTTTGTCTGTTTAAGAATTTTGTCTTCTTGAGGGATTAAAACCTTTATCTTACTAAAAAGTATCTTAACTATAAGCTATAATAATATTGTGTGTGTCATCATGATTTTATCAGTAATTTAGTTATGTGAAAGTCACAAACATAAAATCAGACGTGTACCTATATCGAATCATACTAACAAAAGAAAAGGAATTAGAAATAGGTAGGAAGGTACTAAACCCTTTTTTGTTAACGTAACTTTTAGAAGTAGTTACTTTTTTGTTAGTATGGTTCTTTTTCTTGTTCTTTACTCAGATTCTCAAACACTAGTCTAAAAATATGAAAAATGCGTAATATAGCTGTTAAAGAAAGACTGAAAAAATCATAAGAATTATAACACCTAAAGCACGCTTTTGTCATCAATTAAGCAGCATTTTTAATTAAGGTGTGAAAAGGCCATTATCTCGGTCTATTTGCGTACAGTGCGCTAATAAATCAAGGGAAGACAATGCTAATGCCGCGGAATTAAAAAATACTTTGCGCTGGCTCCAAATAAGGACTTTAAATCTTTGCGGGCGGTTAATGAATTACTTTTGCTAATTTTTCATTCAGGTCCGTACTCTGGGATTTGATTTTATGACTTTGATTACACTACTTATATTACTAACAGCTAAAACTAATAATATAATTAATCAATCTATCTGAAATGGATACGTTAGCAACATTGATATTTTCCAAAAATTATGTGATATTTTTTTTATTGAAAATATTACAATAAAACTTAAAGCTAGCCTTATCTAAATACTATACAAATCATGCCCGCGTGGAATGGTGCCAAGAATACTGGCTGCATTTCCGCGTTGGACAGCCAGGCTGATCCGTTGCGCAAAAAATGAGCCAGCCCTTCTGTCACCCGATGAGGCTATTAAACGCGGTGAAATGTCTCGTAAAAATTTCTTTGCACTAAGAACACACAAAAATGATATTTTTGACATATGATAAGTAACCTTGCTAAGCTATTTATCGACTGATACAGATAAGTTAATATGTCTACTTATTAATTTCAGCCTTATGACGAGTCTTCTTATTATAGTTTATATGGAACTATTATCACACCTGAGGCTTGTGTAACTTTATAAATTAACGTTAACGAATTAAAAAAACAAGAACATATAGTTGTAGTATAAAATATAAATCAATTCGTCGAGTTTTGGATTATAATTGAAATGATGAAGGTAGACCGTATACTTCTTGGGATGCAAGATTAATTAATGTTAATGTATGAGACATGGTATACCGCTTGCGTGACGTGAACGTTCGCGTAGACGTAATGCGTGCAGTTATGTCTACGGATTCACGCGCGACACTACGCACATGTCACGTGTACGTGCTTGATGTGAATTGGCCAAGCTAAATCCGTCCCTGTGTTAAAAAGAAAATGTAGACAAGATGATATTATGATGTATAGTGAGCGCGCGCGCCCTCCGCGACTTCTTAATTAATCATAGCAGATTAAACGTGAAATACGACACTGATAATAATAGCACTCCGGACTTTTTGTGATAAAATTAATAGAGTACGGGAAAGTTTTCAATTTAAAACTGAAGCCCATTTTTAATTTAAGCGTTTCATGTCAAATATTATTAATTACTAGAGGATGCCCGCGACTTCATCCGCGTGGATTTAGTAGGTTTTTAAAGATCCCGTGGGAACTGTTTGATTTTCCGGGATAAATTGCCTATGTCAATAATAACAGGGACGTAAGCTACCTCGACACCAAATTTCATACAAATCGGTTAAGCGGAATCCCTTGGTCTTTAGGAATCCCGTGGGAACTCTTTGATTTTCCAGGATTAAAGTAGCCTATGTCCGTCCCCGGGATATAAGCTAACCCTGTACCCGTCTGAATCGGTTAAACTGTTGAGCCGTGAAAAGGTAGCAGACAGACAGCCACACTTTCGCATTTGTAATAATTAGTATGGATTTATTTATTACGTATATTTTTTTTAAATGCTTACAATAGATATTTTGTAAATAAATACTAAATCTACACTATACATACCATTTTTATAAATGCGAAAGAGCGCTTGGCTATCCTTTTTATGGCCAATTTTAAATGGCCAATGTTGGATCCAGAAAATTGATATTGCACAAAAAGGTTACCTACCCCAATGTAGACGACTTGGAATTTCAAAAAGTAATTTTTTACTGGGGAATAAGAAATTATTTTCAAAGCGTCGAAATCTCGTTCTTTTATTTCTCCTAACATGAGAATGAAAAGGGATCACGACTCTCAGAAATGAGGAATACAACGTAGAGATCAAAATATGAAAATTTACCTAAACATAGTAAAAAAACGGGCAAGTGCGAGTCGGACTCGCACACGAAGGGTTCCATACCATCGTATATAGTAAGAGGTATGACTAAAACTAAGAACACTGCAACTTAATGACAGACTACGCCATTTACCTAGAATATTTTTTGTGACAACATTTCATAATTTTAGGTCAACAGGAAATAAGTACCCTGTATTTTTTCTTGACAGCCACGACAGACAGACGGACAGACCGACAGACAGACAACAAAGTGATCCTATAAGGGTTCCGTTTTTCTTTTTGAGTTACGGAACCCTAAAAATACAGTATAATGAAATAATCGTTATGTAAATGAGACGTGTGAGAGCACCCGGCTTCGCGTTCTGAATAATATTACAGTTTCTCTCCGTAAGAGCTCTCTAGTGCTCTGTTTAGCATTTTATTCCAATACTGAATAAGTATTATGTTTTGTATTTTTGCTACGCTACTATAACAGCTTACTTTGAGAACTGAAGGAGAACATAAGCTTGAAAAAAATTACATTTGAAATATCAATATGCTAAATGCTTCTATAAATTGATATTTTTTTCAAAAAGGTGTTAAATTTGGTTATTGGAAATTCTAAAAAAATTTATTTGGTAAAAGAAAGGATTCTACTTTTGAATTTCTACATTTAGACCAACACAGTCTTTTTTCGTGACCCAGAATAGAACCTAGGAACATTCTCAACCACTACTGATTGTAATTGGTAACTAAGTAATTAGGTAAACTTAATGGAACTAAAAGGTAATGTAGGTACAGGTACGTACTTACTCGTACTTCTTTTTACTAGATCCTAGATCCACTATAAGTTATCTTTATCCAAATACTTAGCAACATTTAAGAATTGACCCGATCTGGATTCGAAAAAGAGGTTCTGGTATTTAGGTATTTTGTTTGCGAGGTGTGCTAAACCTTCCTACTCTGGATAGATCTACTACCTAGTCTAAATATTAGGTATATAGGTAGGTCCTATTAAAATATCGTCGGTTTGCGGCCTTATTGGTTGGAAAAATTATTTTGTAAAGTTTGTAAAATAATTGTGAATTCTTTTCTTCAGTTGTAAGTGTACTTGTGCAGAAGTACATGTATCGTCGAAAGGAGTTCTCTCAAACTCAGGTCATAGTTCTGGTAGTTCTGTAACCTGATGGTGTTCGATTACGATAAATTAGTCTTTTGTGACTTGGGAACTGAGAACTCAAAGAATCAGTGCAAAAAGTTTTGAAATTTTTGAATATTTGACAGCAAGTTGTATTCTTTACTCCCTCAGCTGATATTTCAAAGTTTGTAAGGATCTCGGGAGATTCATTCCAGGCGACGTTCCGCCAGTAACTGAAACATCACCGGGTGGGCGTGACCGTCGCTGGGCGGGGCCACCGCCCAACATTATAAGCCTCGCCCACCGCAGACCACGCCTCTCCTGGACGAAAAACAAGCCAGAAGGGAGGCGCCTCTAAAGCACTGTCGCTATGGACAGTTTATCAAGTAATTTGTTAACATTGATGTCGATTTAAAATTTATTTCGATCGTTAAATTGTTGGCTCAGGACTCTTAGTTTTTGGATAACGATAAATAACGGTTTAAATAATGATAAAAAATGTAAATCTGTATTAATTTATTATTTAAAGGGATGAATATAAAAAAATGTAGGATTAGTAGTGAATCAAAAATTTAGATGTAAGTAGGGACTTAACGTCAATCATTTAGGTCGAATATACCTAAGTAAGTAATACAACTAGGAGGCTATTTTCGCTTAAAATTATTTTGTCTGGTGAGAGGCTTCGGCCGTGGCTAGTTACCACCCTACCAGCAAAGCCGTGCCACCAAGCTATTTAGCGTTCCGGTATCGACATACCCCTTTCAGGTCAGTCCACTTAAAAGTCTGAGTATTCGTAAAATTTTGATACCTACTTTATTGAAAGTTGTTATCAAAAAAAAAAACAGTAATTTTATGGTCTACCTATGTACCAAATTAACACAAGCTCATCTAACCGTGGATATTTGCGTAAGTTTTATCACACTAATATTATAAAGGCGAAAGTTTGTATGTGTGTGTGTGTGTGTGTGTGTGTGTGTGTGTGTGTGTGTGTGTGTGTGTGTGTGTGTGTGTGTGTGTGTGTGTGTGTGTGTGTGTGTGTGTGTGTGTGTGTGTGTGTGTGTGTGTTACTCCTTCACGCAAAAACTACTAGACGGATTTGGCTGAAATTCGGCATGGAGATAGATAATATCCTAGATTAGCACATAGGCTACTTTTTATCCCGGAAAACCAAAGAGTTCCCACGGGATTTCGAAAAACCTAAATCCACGCGAACGAAGTCGCGGGCGTCAGCTAGTAATTAATATTTACTAATTTTTGGTAAATGTGAAAGTGTGTCTGACTTTCTGTCTACCAGCTTCCCTTTAGTAAGAGTTCCCACGGAATTTTAAAAAACTTCAACCGCGCAGATGAAGTTGCAGGCACCATCTAAGTAGTTACCTACCTACAAAAAAATCAGGCGCCCACACAGAAATCAGAATAAGAAAGTGAAAGAAGCATGAGATTGTCGCCTCATCGATGGGCACTAGCACAGTTTAAAAGTTGATCGTAAAACTGTAGAATTAGGCACTTATTAATACATGTTGTTGTAACAAAAATAGAGTTTTAAGTATTTGCATAGAGTTTAATTTACGTTGCTTTCAATGCGAGGGACAAGTTCTGTCTAATTATTTTTAACCCCCGACCCAAAAAGAGGGGTGTTATAAGTTTGACGTGTGTATCTGTGTATCTGTGTGTCTGTGTATCTGTGTATCTGTGTATCTGTGTGTCTGTGTGTCTGTGTATCTGTGTATCTGTGTATCTGTCTGTGGCATCGTAGCGCCTAAACGAATGAACCGATTTTAATTTAGTTTTTTTTGTTTGAAAGGTGGCTTGATCGAGAGTGTTCTTAGCTATAATCTAAAAAAACTTGTTCAGCCGTTTAAGAGTTATCAGCTCTTTTCTAGTTTTCTTGTAGAAAAGAAGGTTAGATAACCGTTAGGTTCATAATATTATGTCAATTGACAAATGTCAAGCTGTCAAGATGGACGTTGCCTAAATACATAATTATTTATTTGAAAATTATGTTTTGGAAAACTCAAATACTTTGGATCGTCGGGGGTGTTATAAATTTTCAATTTACACTTGTTATGTAAGTCATCATCACCATCACGACCCATCGGTGACCCTCTGCAGGGCACAGGTCTCCTCTCAGAGTGAGGAGGACCACAGTTCACCAATGACCAAAGGCGGATAGGTAAAATTCACCACACCTTTTAAAACATTGGAGAAATCTCAGACATGCAATTTCTTCCCGATTTTGCCATCATCTCTACCAATCTCTCACCCTCTACAGGTTACAGGTCTTCTGTCAGAATGAGGAAGACCATAGTTCACCAATGGCCAAGGGTGGATTGCCAAAATTTATTACACCTTTTAAAACATTATGGAGAACTCTCAGACATGCAATTTCTTCACGATTTTTCCTTCCCCGTTACAGCATTTAATTGCTTAAAACGAACATAACTCCGAGAAGTTAGAGATGCGTGCTCGGGATCGAACCCAGGACCCCTTAAATAGGAGGCCGACGTCTAATCTCTCAAAGAGTGACATTGTACTGAAAATGCCTTATGAAAAGCTTTTTTAAGAGACAAAAGGTTGCCCTGAAAACAGTCTCGAAATTCAAATTTTTAAAGCCGAATTTTCATAATCCTTCCTTATAATTAAAATAGTTACGAGAGTCGTGTTTAAAAAATGTAATACAGCTTAAATTTATTTTGTAAAGTATTTAGCAGCGTAGATCTCCGAGAACGTAAAACAAAAACTGCAGAGTTATTCTAAAGAGTTATCAAAGCATAGCGGGGGACGACACTTGAGGAATGTCTTTGAGAAAATTCTTGGCGTCGCTTAACAACGACGCCGGTATTTAGATGCCTAAGTTGCAAATTAATTAAAGCTTTTTCACACCCCCCTTTATTGCATGGTGGTTAGATTGAAGGGAATCGATAAAGGATTTCAGGTTCAAACTTATAGATAACTATTTAGTGGTTCGCCCGGAACTGAGACCTCCCGGTATGCCACAATGCCTATAAGATGACAGCGCTATCTATTAACATTATTGTGAAGTTATATGTTAATATTATATGTTATTATGTTAAATATACTAATGCCCATTAAAAATCAAATAATTTAGTTTTTTATAATATTCATCTAATTTTAATATATATTTTTTTTCAAGTACAGGATATTTTCATTTTCTAATAAGTAAGTAATCGTTTGTGACATATAGCGTCGAATTCAATCTCCACTTTGAAAGCCCCCCATTTCGTCAATTTTAACTGAAAAAAAAAATACTTTAGTATAATTCAAAAGTTATAAGGTTCTACAGACGGACGGACGGACAAGTGCAAATTCATTCTAGTAGACTCAGACCTCGTTTCGCTCGGTTAAAAATCTTCTAAATTACTCAGTCCAAATATAAAATTTGATTACATGTGTTTAAGTCCCATTAGGAAACCTCCATTTCAGTCACTCCACGCCTTTCAAATTCCATAAATGACCTTCCGACATTCCTGAGGTTATGCGTAGGAGTTGAAGTTGCGTATTGAACCCGGGACCTCATAATCATAATCCGTATACTTACAATGTACAAAGAGGCAGTCGAGATAATTTTAGAATAGCTAATGTGCAACATGCCTTTATGGCTGGAATGTTGATGTTTGCAAGAATGCAGATCAGTCTCGCGAGACGTGTCTTTAATGTCCCGTTCTTTGATGTCGAGATCGCTGAGAGACACGCGGCTAGATGCATGGCAGTGCCAAAATTAATTAAAACATTGTTACCTGATAGTATTGTCTTAGAATTAGATCATCCTTCACCCGCGTCATTGTTCGCATGCAATTTTTACGTATTTTCGACTGCATAATAATTTAATGTATCTTTTCGGAAAAAGTATCCTCCAGGATCCGAGCTATCGCAGAGTGTGATAAATGTCGAAATCAATCATAAAGGTGAGATACACCTAATATACCTACTTTTGTACATAAAATATTTACTTAGATAGGTAAATGATAAAACATTTATTATTTTGTTTTATAATAATTTTATTTTCATACTAAAGAATAACCTAATTAGCTCAAAGATGGGTTCATGGGCTTTTTAGGGTTCCCTACGTCAAAAGAAAAATGGAACCCTCATTATTATGATCATTTTATTGTCTGTTTGTCTGTATATCTGTCTTGTTTTTTTGGTGCAATATATAGAACAAAACAAACTCCATATCATGGTTTAGGTCTAATATTTACCTAGAAAGAGATATGTTCCAAATATCAGCTTATATCTATATCAGCCAGTTTTGATTTTATCCACATTTCTGTCACTGTCACTGTTATCTATATACGCCCTTTTGTTATGAAGCCCTTAAATTGCACATACCATGATGCTATTAGACTACTAGAAATAGAAATAATATAAATCCGAAAAAAAGCCGTTTTTATTAAAAAAAGTGTGGCAAGTTAGTCAAGCCATTTTTTTTTTATTTCTGTGAAAAGTACCTAGTTACTTATAAGAAATATTCATAATGTAATATGTCCATGAATATAATATAATATTTTTCGGGTTCAAGGTCTACCGCAAAACTAAAAAGCTGTGTAGGTAGGCCAAAAATTCTCTTTTTGGCACACGCCGCGCCGGCATCGGCACCGCGCCGCCCGCTTGGCCACTGAAATGAGATGCCGGACACCGGACATAAGACTGATTTACGAGCCGCGAAGCCTAATCGACTTTCGCAGGCAAGGCTTTACTGAAACCTGAATTTTAAAATTATTGTTTGAACTCGATATTTATTATCAGCTTTTTCGCACGACTACGTTCGTGTTGGCTTAGTATTTTGAAAACCTCGTATGAACCTTTTGTAGTAGACAAGCGCATAAGGCATAACGGCTCACATATTTTCAATCGTAAAGACTAAAAAGTAAAGGGCCTAATACACGTTGGCCCAACCCACTCGGTGAACTTGAACTGAAGTTCACAGTTACAATGTCAATTGTTTGTGTAAGATGATGAAGGAATGTCAATTGTTTCTGTCATTTGACATTTATAATTCTGTTGTACACAATCTATAAACTAAAAAATGACAGTTCTAATAAATGTAAGTAGAGATTAAGTAGAGATAAATAAGTAGTAGAGATTAAGTAGAGATTAAGTAGAGATTAAGTAGAGATAGAGTAAAGTTTAAGTAGAGATAAGGGCTGATTTTTCGATCGCCAGATAAACTTTAATTGAGGAATTTAATTTGACATTTTGACAAATTTCATATAGGTACAAAAACTGTCAAAACCTCAAAATATGTATTCATTAGATAAAAGCTATTTGACGATTGAAAAATTGACCCAAAGTGGAACAAAATTACCTACTTAAGTGTAAACAGGGAAAACCTTAAACCGCTAGTGTAGGTAGGTATATGTAGAAATCGATTTTACACTTGAAACACTGTTGAACTTGAGATTTTAGCCTACCCAAACCTTTTCAGCTTAGTAAGCGAAATCTTAACTGATATTATGCATTAGGTATACGAGATAATATAAATTCTATGAGTGTAACAAGCCGGGAGCCTACACAATATGGTCAATTAGGCCCGACCAGCGACATCTGTTATCAGTGATTACTGCCTAATTGTGCGTTAATCAGTCGTTAATTACTGGCCATACAGCGCGTGACGTCATTATGTAGGCTAGATTCTACTCGAATGTGCTATAAGTATACCTACCTACCGTCTATGTATGTCTGATCCAATTACTCATGCTTTGTAAAAGCTCACAGCAGCCTTAGCACAATCACCGCGGCAAACTTCTCTTTCACGGTTTTATCGAACGACTAATTAACAAGTGTAAATTAAAAATTTTCAACACCCCCGACAAATCATTTTCAAATAAATAATTATGTATATCTAGGCAACGTCCATCTTGACAGCTAGACATTTGTCAATTGACACTTGAATATTAAGAACCTAAGGGTTATCTAACCTTCTTTTCTACAAGAAAACTAGAAAAGAGCTGATAACTTTTAAACGGCTGAACCGATTTTCTTGGATTATAGCTAAGAACACTCTCGATCAAGCCACCTTTCAAACAAAAAAAAGTAAATTAAAATCGGTTCATTCGTTTAGGCGCTACGATGCCACAGACAGATACACAGATACACAGATACACAGATACACATACACAGACACACAGATACACAGATACACACGTCAAACTTATAACACCCCTCTTTTTGGGTCGGGGGTTAAAAACACAACTGTCCTGCCAAAAAACGAACTAAAAAGTATATTTTTCACATTTAAAAACGGCACCCTCAGCTACAATTTTGATTTTTTTTTAATTATAGTCAGTGTCACTTGGTATGATGTAAGAATTCTAACGATACTCCATACATCTAATTCTGTTCAAGTATTTAGAAGTTTTGGTGGAATAATACAACTCACCTGCATACATATCACATGAGTCCTTTTTTGGGCACTCGCGTAAAAAACCGCGAGAAAGCGTTATCACACTGATTGTGCTTGAGCTATAACGCGTAAAAACAAATACATAGGAGTGCGTCATGCGTGAACCTATCTCTTTATCCTGAAACATGATTAGAACCCTTTTGAAATAGCGACAATGTCTTTTGTCGATTTTACAGCCACATTTTCAATTCCTTGTTTAGGTATAATTTGCCTTTTACCACACACTGAAATGACATTAGATAATGTATCTATCCTATCAAGGTATTTCCTAGTGCCGGTTTTAGACATTTTGACTTTTTTTTCGTATAGGCAGAGATTTCGTATAGCCATACTATATCTAGATACAAATACCTCATAGAGACAGATATAGGGTATTATTTTTACCAGAAAATTAAAGAGTTCTCACGGGATTTTTAAAATCCATAAAATGTGGCTCATAAAATTTTCACGCACAAGTCACAACAGAAGAAAGAATGTGGCTCCAATCATTTGATCAGATGTTCTTGTTGAAAATTATGTTTTAATATTCAACCCTTGTATAGGATTGGTATTGAGATTGACAACAATATGTGCACAGTAATTAATTAGCGTCACTGGCGTCACCCGAGCCGCGTAGCTGCGATCGCCGTCAATCGCGAGTGATTAGCGAGTGTGATTGCGCATTGATCGCTCGTTGCCGCCTGTTTGCCAAGCGCACACGGTTAATCACAGATATGACACGTCCGTGCTTTGGTATCCCGTAGGAGTCGGGCCCTTTTGTTTTAAAAACTGAGATATACCCCACAGGCCAAACCCAAGAAAGAAACATTTTTTATTCAAATAAACTTTTAAAACGGTCAAAAGAATTTAGCATGAAATCTAGGTTCGAAGTGCCTTTCTTGCCGAGAAGAACCAGCAAGATACTTTTATACATGACTTGTTTTTAAAACTTAGCTTATAATCAATGTGCTACACAATGGCTAGCTAAAAGTTTAATCCTAAAAAGCACAACTAAACTTATCGAGGTGTAACTAAGGTTCTACATAGTGTAACAGCTTAGTTATACAATGTACAGTTGAGATGTGCTCACAGGATACAATGCTCTTCGAATGAAATAATATGCTGTTCACTGTTCATTTTTTAAGATAACTTTTAGATACTTATACACTTTTTAACCGACTTCCAAAAAAGGAGGAGGTTCTCAATTCGTCGGGATCTTTTTTTTTTTTATTTTTTATGTATGTTCCCCGATTACTCAAAGACCCCTGGACCGATTTGGAAAATTTTTTTTTTGTTTGAAAGGGTATACTGTGCAGGTGGTCCCATATAAATTTGGTGAAGATCTGATGAATATCTTCGGAGATGGAGAACAGAACTCCTCAATGGATAAGAGCAAATTGCTCGCGATCACTGTAATAGCTTAGTAAACAGTAGGGTTTTAACTGGGCATAGCATATTATAGTACAGTGGGGCCACTAAAAATTGTGAAATAAAAAATTTTCAAAAGAAAAATAAAACCGACTTCAAAAACCAAAAACACTAAAAAGTAGAAAATAATTTTTGTTTAGCTACACATGTAATGCACCTAGGTATGAAGTCGGGCGAGCTTCACTCTTGGATTTCTAATTTTGTTTTAATATGCTCGCTCGACTTCATACCTAGGTACATTACATGTGTAGCTAAACAAAAATTATTTTCTACTTTTTAGTGTTTTTGGTTTTTGAAGTCGGTTTTATTTTTCTTTTGAAAATTTTTTTATATTTATCCAGAGAAGGTCAGGGAAGACTGGTAAATTATTGCACTACAAATTTTTTATCACTGTTAGTGAACTTGTTTCAACATTCATGTGTGTGTGTGTGCAAGGAAAATACAAAAAAAATACCAGAATCCTAAATAAAAAAAAACTAAACTAAAGTTTTACTTACGAAAAAAATTGAAGAGTGAAGTATTTTAATTAATATTCTAGAGTTTATATCCAGTACAACGAAAGTGGATGGATTTGAGCCCACCTCTTGAATCGCTTGTATTTTTTCGCAGTTAATTTAACCTTTAATCCGTTAACCCTTCCAAAATATGAACTAGTGGCGTCATAAAAAAGCGCCATAAAGCCGTGAGCGGAGCGGAACGTGCAAATAAACGCTCGTCGTAAAACTGTCGGATTGAATGGCGACGCAGTTGACTGGCTGCACCTACTCACCCGGAAACAAAAGCCTTTCCAAATATAATTGTTGTCTTCATTTCTGTTAATTGAATTTACGTAGGGGTGATACCTCCCTACTTATATTTACTATGTAAACGAGAATAATTATGCAATAAAATTTAAAAAGGTGGTACATTTTTCATTGTAGCTTTCCATACATAAAATTCAAAATGACAATTGAAACAAACGTAGCTGATGCACTCGAAATTTTCTACAACAAAGTTATGATTAGGTATGCCGTATGAGGCATCTTGACAGAACCAATCTTACATAGGTAATAATACATATACATAATATTATTACAGAGTTTATCAATTTATTATAGAAAAAGCTGCGGGACTGCCGAAAAAAGTGAAAACTTACAACCATGAAATAAAAGCGTTTTTATGGATTTTCAGATTAATTGTAGCATCAAAAATTAAAACTAAGTATTTAACATTAGTTTGGTTTTACATCTATCGGCACTACGAGCACTATTATCGTTACTAGCATATTGGCAACCTTGAAGTTTTAGCCTATCCCATAATTGCGAAACGCTTTTTTCCTACGAAATTTTCACTTCAAACAAGCAATAAAGTTAAACAGCACTACTACTACCTACCCAAGAACTGGTAAAAATAACACTCGTTTCATACAGTGAAATTGCACGATGGAACACACATAGCTACATACATACATATAGACAGCCAATATCATAACCCTTCCTTTTGGCTTTGACGTAGTCGGGTAAAAAGAACGCAAGAATTTATGTCAGACAAAAGGTATACAGATAATTCGCTGAATAAGGCAAATCTATATGGTACAACATGCAGCATGCGACATGCACCACCCGCCCTCCCACTGGCTAAGCATGCAGGAAAAGCCAGCCACCAATCAAGCCCCAAGTACATCATGCAACACCACTCAAATCCACCAGAACACCGGAGCATCCTCAGGAGATGTAGACCTTACAATGCACAATTGCAAAGACTTTGCAACTTTGGACTTCCGCAAAGTAATTGTTTCCATACAATAGACAAAAAGTACCACACAGTCTTACTCACTGTACCTACAAAAACAGAAGGCACCATCTAAGCCCGGCAGACTGACCATTCCTAATTCTAGCCGGCTTTGGGACGGATTAGCAGACATTTGAATGCCGGCCCGACGCGTCTCGTTGCTAATTGAGTTAATATTTGGTTATCGGCGGCGCGCACTCGCCTCCAAGACTAATCCCAACGAATTAATGACTCGAATTTATCATTATTAATGCCCATATGAACCCTACGACCACCTGATATTACGTTGTGAGTTCTAAGCCCGGATGATATGTACGTTTTTGAGACATGAATGACTGGTGTGGGGGCCTGTTTTAAACTTAGTTTCGACAAATGTAAAATTAGTAAATAAAGTTATGTATCAAATGCAGCGAACCTCGCACCGAAAAGAGCAGCGTTGGGAAATCCTTCACTAGTTAGGAGGACGGACCACATCAAACGAGTCGAATGTAGTTACTGGGTAGTGGATTCAGGCAGCGCAAGGCCGTGGCATGTGGAAGTCCTTACAAGAGAACTATGTACACCAGGGGACGTTATCGCTTGACGATGATGATGATAATATATCAAACTAAGCAATAAGGGAGAACCCCTACTTGAGGACTGCTCTTACCTATTAAAAATGTACTTTTTGTTTTTTTTTTTTAAGTGCAGTCGCTTAGTTTCTTGCATATACTTCTCGGTTGAAATAGCGGGAAGCTTTTGTACCCAAAAAAAAAAAAATTAATAAAATAGCTTTACTTTTTGATAGAAAAGAATTTCAATGATAGGTATTTGTTTCTCTAATCATATAACTTACAAGAGTCACATTCAAATACAATTCCATTTCAACACAAAAATATACCTACTCTTTATTAATCAAAATTAAACTTCGTAAGGGTCTTTTAATGAGTTTCAAAAGAACGTTTAAAATTTCAATGTTTTTTAAAATTCATGCGTGAAAAAGATGGTCGAAAACTATGTTTCTCAAATTGGATTTGAATTGTATTACAGTGATATTAGAAGCACTCCATAATTATTATTATCTAATTGAACAGGCGCGTAATTAGCATTAATTCAATTAATTGTGTCCAATAGTGCCGACAAATGCATTGTTAGCATGACAGATTACTGGAACAATAAGTTCTAAGGAGCAGTCTAACTCCAGACATGCAATGGCAAGCTTAATATTTAATGTAAAAGATTTTTCGACATAGAAAATAAACTTCTTTGAAATTAATCCAAATATTGTATCACACTAATATTATAAAGGCGAAAGTTTGTATGTGTGTATGTGTGTGTATGTTTGTTACTCCTTCACGCAAAAACTACTGGACGGATTTGGCTGAAATTTGGAATGGAGATAGATAATATCCTGGATTAGCACATAGGCTACTTTATATCCCGGAAAATCAAAGAGTTCCCAAGGGATTTCGAAAAACCTAAATCCACGCGGACGAAGTCGCGGGCATCATCTAGTCTTACATACACTTGGAATGCTTTAAAGATTACAATATTAAAGTCTGCGCACCGTTTCAGGGTTGATTTGTCTAAAAAGTTCAATAAATGTTTCTTATTTGAGCCAATTAGGCGTAAAGCAACTCATCAACATCATCAACCAAGCGTCGGCTCACTACTAAGGACAGGTCTCCTCTCGAATGAGAAGGTCATAGTCCACGACGCTGGCCAAGTGCGGATAATGGAGATCTCACAGGCATGCAGGTATCATATTGTGTGATATTTAATTGCATAAACTAAAACGCACATAGTACGTAACTCCGAAAAGTTGGAAGGTCATGATCGAACCTAAACCCCGCCGTCTAGGAGGCCGACATCTTAAACATAAGGCTATCAATATCAATCATTTATTTTAAGTAAATGTAGGTTTACAAAGGTCTTAAAATTAATTAAAGAGTAAGAGTAGAGTGAGATAAGAGATAAGAAGTAGCACTAATTAGCCGTTAAACACAATTTATATAAACTGACTGTCTAATAAAGATGATGATATAGCAGTAGCTCAAAGTAGTAAAGTATAATAGTAGCTCAAAGCGCTGATGGGTCTAGAAACTTGAAATATTACATGTATAGCACGCGACAGTCGAGATGGCGATCGGGGTATGAGGCGGGGGGACGCCCAGCACACCCCCACGTCACTCGCACTATCCCGCACCGGTTAAGTGCGGGGGTTGTGCGGGAGTGCGTCCCTACTCCGATTGCCATCTCAACCTGTCGCGTACTTATATTATAGCCTTTTATTAACGTAGACCCCTATTTAGAATAAAAAAGTCTAAAATTCCATCCGAGTGAAGTCGGGGCCTGTCAGCTAGATTTTATGATATTATGAGAAATTAAGAAAATTAGGTGTGAACTTTGGTATCAGTTCCAGAATACGACTGCGTGTTGTCGAACAGCTGACGAGACAATAAGCGTTGTGTTCGGTGACCGTGACGCCAATCATTCATTCACACATTCACACTGACAACTATCATTTAATAATATCTTACTATTTAAAGCTTCTACATCATAATGGCCTAAAATACTCCGAACAGGGCGATTTGTATTGGTCATTTCACATTTCACCAATCAGTGCGTAAGTTAGCCAGCTTACCAATTTTTGTGGGTTTTCATCCAAGGATTTTTGTGCAAAATTCGAAAACACCTTTAACTAATATCTTAAACACGGATTGCTCTTGGTTGGTAGCTACTAGCTGGTACTAATAGAAGGATGTTTCACTGTCACTAACGTATCGCGATTCTAGAATAAATTGCAGGATTTCGTATATCCTCGATATCGCCTATCGCATTTTAATATTGATAGTGTACTGTATTGAACTCACAAAGAAAGCATCGGGTCATTGTATACTAGAGCCATAAGATAATAGGTACCTTAATTAATATGATGTCGTAGATTAAAAAATAATTGTGATTGAATCTGAATTTGAACAAAATTAATTTAAGGTTAAAACCATTGAAGAGGAAGTTTAGCAGTTTATTGTTTGAACACAAGCGATTCACAATTGATCCACTCAAACGCCTTTCTCCTAAAACAAACGTACCCAACCGAAAGCAAACTTAATCCAATCCGCGACTGAAACGAACTAAGACGTCGTCGTCGGGCTCAAACAAATTATTTGACATAAAGTCGTTAATTAGAAACCCTCCTTTGTAACCGAGGGTAGGGTAATTAGGTTCGGATGCTCTGAATGGGTCCTTTTTCTGCTCGTTACGGCTAAAACAAAAGGGGCAAAGAAGTAAACAGACCGTATTCAGGCAAGAATTTGCATTACAGTTGACAATGAGAGAAAACTTTTACATTTCAAACTAACCATCCAGCTCCATACAAAACTGCACAGTACAAAGTGGGATTTAATTCAGAGAACAACCGTAAACGTTTTTCTGTGTAAGAACATTTGACTAATGGCTACTTCGGATGACTTGACTAAAGACTAACGCTATTAGATTTTTCCAGGAGCAATCCAGCGCGGGCAGTGGTAGGTGGTAGTAAATCTGTGGGTCAACTTATCTAATATATACCTATATTTTTTTATTCAGATACAAGTTAGCCCTTGACTGCAATCTCACCTGGTGGTAAAGGATTCATCATGATCATTATAGCACCGTCTAAATACAGAGAGGTCCGCGTGGTTTCAGGTTTTAAAAATCGCGTGGGTACGCTTTATTTTATGGATTTTATAGGGTTTTAATTTTTTTCGCGGAACCCTAATTCTTTTTCTAAAATAAAAGTAGCCTGAGCTACTCCTTATAACACCAGATATCTGCCAGTGAAAGTTTCATCAAAATCTGTCCAACTGTTTTCGGAGATTAGCCTGAACAAACAAACAAACTGATAACATTTTAGAATTTGTTATTTTGTAGTAAGTACCATCACACTTCACACTAATATTGTAAAGGTGAAAGTTTGTGGGTATGTGTGTATGTTTGTTACTCTTTCACGCAAAACCTACTAGACGGATTTGGCTGAGAAATGGAGATAGATTATACCCTGGATTAATACATAGGTTACTTTTTATTCCGGAAAATCAAGGAGTTCTTACGGGATTTTAAAATCGAACGAAGTCGCGGGACATGCATTTAGTAAAAAGCTGTTATTTTAACATAAATAGACATTTAAATTTCATTTATAGATTTATGTAGAGCTTGTTACGTCGAACTGCGCGTACCTATTTGCAATAGGGATGGCAAGAAAAATCGGTGCCTCGTGGGTCGGTTACAAGACTTCCCCTCGCGGGTTTAATTGCACCGCCATTGTTCCGACTGATTTGATTCTGTATCTGTGTATAACGCACAATCATAATAACGAGCTTTAGCGGCCGTCAGGCTGCCTCCGCCTCGTGGTGTTGAGACGTAACAGATTTTATTTTAAAACTTATATTATAAACGCGAAAGTTTATTTAACTATGGATGGATGTTTGTGAATCTTCCCGCAAAAACTACTGGACGGCTGGAATTTTGAATGGAGATAGATTACACCCTGGCATACATAGGCTACTTCCTTTTTCGGAAAATCATTGAATTCGCACGGGATTGTTAAAAACCTATACTTATCCACGGTAATAAAGTCGCTGGCATCAGCTAGTTTTGAAATTAATACGTTTATACGACTTCGCCTACACAATAATTTTTGAATAGAGTAGAGTAGAAGTTTTAGATTAAGCATGTTGAGTTAGCCTGTAAGTGAGTATACATTGATAGTCCTAAGTTTATATAAGTCGTCATAATTACTTTTCTTTGTATACCGTTGGCTTCCTATTAAATAAAAAAAAAACAAAAAAAAACTTACTTACTTAGTTTTACATAAGATATAAAAAAAACCTAATCGTTGTCACTTTTCGGGAACGGATCTTCGTGATTTTCTGCATAGCTATCTTTCATATATGCATATTTCTGGATAACTATCGTCGCTTAAGTTCTAATACCATGTAAGTTTTTTTTAGCGATTTTAACATCACGAAACTATTCGCTAAAGAATCGAGAGATTCGTCGTTTTGGCTAGTCAGAAGCAAGAAAAACAGGAAGTTCGCTTTCATAATATTATTCGATGTCCCGCCACAGCTTCGCACGGGTGTTTCTGAAAATCTCTTTATAATGGTGCTAGCTATATAATATAATACATTACAAAGAATATCTAGACTCAAGCGTTTCTCGACGGCAACATTTTCTCCAAGACAGAGGAAACAAAATGGCCCAACTTAGTTCTCCAAAGACCTAGGCACCTAGACGTGTACCTTACGTGCGCGTTTAGTGTCGCTTCGGCTCCGCTGCGCTCTATGTGTGTCCAAACCTTCAACGATTAAATTAAAATGTCATTTACGTGGTGATGCGTCTCAGGCGTGTCACGCACACTCTTTCCCTGACAATTTCAACAAACAACAACTTGCTCCTAATTGTGTTTGCGATTCCTTTACAAATCTCTTTCGCCTCGACTACAATAATTGTGAAAACTCGTTTTGAAACGACGTTAAATACGACTGAATTTCAGATAATTAACTCAGATTACGGTCTCTCGGCGTATAATTCGCTTTTGTTGCGGAAAATTTGAAGAAAGGCCAAGTTAACGCAATATTAGATCAAGCATAAGTAAAACAGACAAACGAGGTTATTTTTAGAGTCCCAAGATCTTGGGTTATTTTTTTAGTTTGATTGCTTTTATTACTCGATCTTATGCATTTCAAATACTTATATAGTACTAAACAAAGTCCAAATCCACGTTTATCTCTATATCATTAAGTAGGTACTTTAAATTGGAAGAGTTAAGTTTTTAAATAGGTATTGCCTGCGCGAAGTCATGACGAGTAATCTATAATACAGTTAAAAAAGTGCTTGATATCGGTTCTATACTATTTATACAGTATAAATTATACTGTCGATAATAGTAAAGCAACAAGACAAAACAAAACACAACAAAATTGAATAATTATTATCAATTCATATGCGAGATATAAAATGTTGTGAAAACAATAGTTCAACCACCGTGAAAAAATCCAATATCGGGTAACTTAAAGCCCATGCAAATTCGGAAAAATCTATTATAATCTGCATTGCACACTGACGCTCTTTTCATTCGATGCCTTTTGTTGGCGGATTCAATTAAGTTTACATCGGCGCCGAGGTCAGTTAATAAAAACCGAAGCCTACAAAAATTGGCGTAAATCAAATTCAATAAAGCCGTGCACAATAGCGCGGGACGGCATCGGAAAATGACGCCGTCAAACAATGCCGTGCGATGCGTCCCAATCAAATTTATATTACAGCGCGAGCCTTGTTTCTACTACCTTTGTAAATATTCTCCTACACAGAATTCTTGAAATATTTTGTAATATTTGTTTCTAAACACTTGATTCTCACGGCTATTAATAAAAAATCAGCGGAAGAGCCACTAAAAAACTCGTAGAAGCCATTTCAAAAAAACAAAATCTTACAATAAGTCAGTATGCAATACTAAGCAATGTTACTTTCACAAAACCCCGTAAGTATCGCATCAAATAATCGTAGTTAACAGCCTTACATTTTCCTAATAAACAACCAGCCATAATTAAACTGCAAGTGTATTTTACCTATACAAAACCTCTGCAGTAGGTTTGTTAAAAAAATACACCTATTGTCCTATATGTCAAACTTAGTACACAACGTAAAATTGAACTAAGTATTATTATACTTAGTTAAATTTTTAACCCCCGACCCAAAAAGAGGGGTGTTATGAGTTTGACGTGTGTATCTGTGTATCTGTCTGTGGTATCGTAGCTCCTAAACTAATGAACCGATTTTAATTTGTTTTTTTTTTGTTTGAAAGGTGGCTTGGCTTGATCGAGAGTGTTCTTAGCTATAATCCAAGAAAATCGGTTCAGCCGTTTGAAAGTTATCAGCTTTTTCCAGTTATTACTGTAACCTTCACTTGTCGGGGGTGTTATAAATTTTTAATTTACACTTGTACGCTGTGTACTAAGTTTGACAAAGAAATTATCCGAACAATGTTAGTCGAATGCATTTAATACATCGATTGGAAAGACACCCTTCCACATTAAGAATTCCCGTCCACCATTCCACGTCTCGGAATTAATCGCCCGAGAGCCGCTGTCTATTAAAGTTTTCTCAACTTGTTAAGAGACTTAACTCCCTAAAACTGCGCAGATAATGTTAAACATTCATTTAAGTGGGGCTCCTAACTTCCGAATCGTCGTATAAATCTTCTAATTCTTGAACCGTTTAATATTCATATCACCTCCCGCGTTGAACGTCGCGTCGTCGGTGCCAAGGCACTGCAAAAGTTTAAATTCCTACTTATGTTCCAAAGTTTTTAAGTAATATCACCATAATAATTATTGTACGTTCCATAGCTATGAACACACTGTATACATACATACACCTAACTTATATTTTTATGATTGTCTGGGAGCCTAATTATTGTTATTTAGCAAAAGAAGTGATAATGATATGATAACGTAGCTAATAGCTATATCAAATATGTAAGTATATAACGCAAGTTAATGTTAGTAAATTATTATGTATTGCCACTTTTAATGGATTTAATATAATTTAATCAAATCCGATTAACATAACTAAGGTATTATGTATTAAAAACAATAAAATCATTAGGCATGTTTAGTGAACACACGGTACTTACAAAGTCAGTTTTAACTGCAACTATTATGCTAAACGTACCTTCGAACACTGCCATAGCTTGAATTTTGGAACATTTGCGACGCTATTCAATAATTCCAAAACAGACGTTTTTGTTAATTTAAAAGTGTTACAAAATTCATAAATATTTCTCATGAGTTTAATCCACTCCATAATATTTGAAAGATCTTCTTTTGTAGAAAAAATCTTAGGGATATACCTACTACAAATTCTATCAAGCGGTCGAAAGCAAACAGTCAGCAATGGAACAAAAATGGTTTTAAAATAAGTAAACTAAGGCCACTCCGAGGAAGTGTAAGCAATTGCGGGAAGCCGCCAAAACACGTAGCTCGTTCATTCGAGTCGTTATAGACACGCCAATACTCGTGGACACCTACATCCCCGATGAAGGTGTAGGAAACAAACCAAACAACCAAGGTACGGGGCATTAGAGGAGCTCCTTCTAAATTGGTCGCGCAATAACCGTCTGAGCAAGTCGTTCTGACGTCGCCACATCAGCGGTTTGGATACGATCCTTCCGCTCATTTGTGGGTAATATCACAATGTTATCGGTCTTTCGATTTTAAAAGTACCCCAGGTCTCTTTAATTGTAAAAACAAGTAATTGTCACAAGAAATTTTCCCCTCTCGTGAAACCTTATTTTAACGTAATATTATGTAAGCTTAGAATGCAATAGGTTTGTATTCTAAGCTTTCTGTCTATTGAAATCGTCAAAAAGTTCGAATAAAATAATGTGGATTCAAATATCTGGAGTGTCAGTTCAAAATCAATGTTCGAAATGTATTTTATGACTAGTCTCTACTCTGCACTATACATAATATGGCTAAGTATAATACGTTACTCAATCTACGGAATTATTTTAAGCATTTATCCGGTTTTAGAAACGAAAATGGTGTGGTTTGCGCCCGCCCAAGCCATGTTCCTGTCTGCAATATTTTAAAAAGTAAACGACACTCTTTATACTCTTAGCAAATTTCTCAAAAGTCGACATCGCGTCGTCTCAAGCGTATTAATACGCGTTCTTAAACACCCCCTTACATGAATAATTAGATGTTTCCTGGATTTATGCTGCACCTTATCTATAAAACACGCGTTTTAAATCTGCAAACTCATTCTTTTTGCCTTATTGAGGATAATACGTCTTAGCTCCGTTGCGATTCTGATTAATGCGTTCGACTAGACTCGTCGCAACTTTGTCAGAGATAACGCCGGAAAATAATGGGACGTGACTCCGCTAATTCGGTTTTTACAAGAGGAAAGTGTAAAAGAATTTAACCATTTTCATTTTGTTTGATCAAGTGATTTATAAAAATCCAGAGAGTCATCAGAACTCCTTGCTCTTGTTCTTACTCTGACATAAAAAATTAGGATGAAAAAAATGGTTTTATATTCTTCTTTCAAATTGTACTCTGTCAAAATATTTCACGGCAAAGCAAATGGTTTATGGTTTATTATCGAAAAATGGTGCGTGTTTTTTTGCTCGCCGTTTTCTATGCTGGTAAGTTTATGAGGAATTAAAATCTATTAAATCAATTACCTTCTTCTTTGTTACAATAAATTTCTTGTTGTGTTGTAGTTGCATTAAAAGCCGTGGTGGCCGAAAATGGAAATGAAGTGAAACGAGGTGCATTTCCTTTCATGGTAAGCTTCTCCTGACCCGTTATATAATTAATTACATTACATATAATTAAATGGATAAAGGTTTAAGATATTACTCATATCTTATAATTTAACTATGGAACTACGACATACACGAATAGGTACTACGTGTGCATAATAACAGAAGATCTGTTAGGTAGGTACCTATGTGAATTCTCATTCGCTACAGTTTTCACATCCCTGTATTCGGCTTTGGCCTTCTGGTACAATGAGTAACGCATTTTGGAGGCTCTTAACACAGTAGGTATTCACGTAATACCCAAGGTGGTAGCATGGGAACCTCGCACCGGAAAGAACAGCGTTGAAAGCCCCCACACTGAGGGACAGACGACATCAAATAAGTCGCAGGGAGCCGCTGGATTGAGGCGGCTCAAGACCGTGGCGTGAGCCCCTACAAGACATATTAAGTCCGGAGTGGCGTCTATCGGCTGATGATGATGATTCCTCTAATACAGTCACCAGTCCAAAGCTAATGATGTCGTGGATGTATTTTACTATATAACTAGCTGTGCCCGCGACTTCGTTCGCGTGGAATAGTGACTTTTCGGGCAGCATAATGTTCGCCGTGATTCTTTAAATTGACATAACTTTTTTATTTATGAACCGATTGACATAAAATAAACACTAAATGTTAAGTGAAGCTTATTACAATATATTAGTGAAAACCGTATCTAAATCGAATAAGCCGTTTCTGATATTAGCTTGCACAAACACATAGACAAACAGACAAAAAAAAATTAATTACAATTTCGGTTTCGGCATCGATATAATAACAACCCCTGCTACTTTTTTTATATATTTCCATTGTACAGACACCACTTTTCTACAATTTTATTATATGTATAGATATAGTCTACTAGGGGATGCCTGCGGCTTCGCCCGCGTGGATTTCGATTTTTTAAAATCCCGTATGAACTCTTTGATTTTCCGGGATAAAAAGTAGCCTATGGCCTTTCCTGGGATGTATCACAAGTCTGTACCAAATTTCATTTAAATCGGTTCAGCGGTTGGGCCGTGAAAACATAGCAGACAGACAGACAGATAGACAGACAGATTTTTGCATTTATTATATTAAAGTATGGATAATAATTGTACCCTACGGATTACAGGCTTTTCTATACTACACGGATGAAACAATACTTGATGATGATGGTGACAGATTTACTAGAAGCGCTGCATTGATTAGAAATGATTGGCTAATATCTTCTGGCGATGTGTCTATTGTATTCCCACTTAAAACTCTGTTAGCTAGACTTGGAGCCGTCAACATAGATAAGAATTTCACTATAAATGAGGATGAAGAAGAACAAGAACGTGAGGTAAACATCAATTTAACTTTCATTTACTTTCATACATATTATAAGAAATTTTTTGTATTGTCATTCGTTACATAGGCGGTCACGCATCGTGCATTCAATTGAATTAAAACTTTTTGCAGTAGGTAAGTATAAAGCATAATTGTTGTTATTTAGTTCTGTGTATAACATGATAAAAAGTAGGTATATTTTACAGCCATTTCCATGATACACTCATTCTCTCTGTCTAATTACCTCAAGATTAATTTATCGACGGTGAATTGGTCACACTTTTGCTTAGTAGAAAATGAGCTTTTGATTGTATTTTAGGTAATCCTAATATTGCGCCCGTACAACTATAGTGCAACAGAATGGTGGAAGACTGATATATCCTTGCTGAAGACTCTGTTGCCGTTCAATATGACGACGACTGTTGCACCAGCTACGTTAATCAGTAACTTTGATATTGTTCTAAAAAACTGCTACATTCTCGTCTATGCTGTAAGTTTTATGAATATTTTAGTTATTGACCTATGAAAGTGATGAAAAGGGTAATCGTTTAATGTTACTCCTTTTCAACAGAGACGCGATAATACTACAGAACGTTCCCTTCTAAAAATTAATGTAGAACTTTTACCACCGGCGCAAGAACATTGTGGAAATTATTATAGGAAGGAAAGTATGATATGCGCAGAGAGTGAAAAGAGTAACAACGCCTTAGCGGATCCTAATTTTTGTAAGGTAAGTAGGTATAGTATTTTTTCATATTCCACTGTCGTTCTAGACTAATTTTGAATTTAGAATTTAAAATCCTGTGGGAACTCTTTCCGAGATAAATACTCGTAGTAATCTATGTCCATCTCTAGGATACAATATATCTCTGTGGCAAACATCAAAAAAGCTAGCAGACAGATACTTGAGCATTGATAATAATAAGTATGGATGACAAGTTTGCCCTGAGCTACCATCTCACCTGGTGGCAACCGATGATGTAGTGGAAGTAGGCTAACCTGCAACAGCAGTTTTATTTTATTGATTTCTAAGCGACATCATACCAGAATCACTTGGCAGCACAGCATTGATTATAAATGTATTTAATTCTTTTTATTTATAGGGTAATAGTGGAGGCCCTCTCGTATGCGACAGTAAATATATTGGTCTACAAACATACATTAATGATTGTAAGCAGCCTTATCTCTATCAGTTTGTCCCTGGATGGAATAAATTTATTGCATGTGCTGCAAAAGAACGGTACTTAACACAATCTTGTGCTGACATTTGCGAAGTAATTTTTAAAGATCCACCATCTTCTACTATAATAGATACGACAAAAGTTTCCGATATAACAGGTAATAAAATGGATAAATCGATTGATAAGGCGGTAGTCGATAAATTGGATACTCAATCGGTTTTAACTGAGTCGGAATATACTCAGTTTAACACTGATGCAACTGATAGTTCTACAGTTGTGAAGGTAGAAGAAGCTGCAGCCATAAATGAGCATGATACAGAAGTTCTGAGCACTAAAATAAATCAAGAAACTAGTAAGATAACCACGACTATTACTACTATTTTGATAGAAAATTTCTCTCATGATACTACTTCAACGTCCACTGATTCGACCTATGCGGAAGACGACGACATGATGGAAACTACAGTAGAACGTGAACGAAAGAGTCATATTGCAGCTAAGCATCAATTAGTACGCGGTGAAGCGTCACTTAATATTCCATCTCTTTTTCATTATTTAATGACCTCTGTTTATGTCCTGGCATATACTTAGATCGTTACTTTATCAATTAAATTAAAATGTATTGAATTCTTAATAAAATTTTCTGTTTAACTCTAGTCTTTTCCTTGATATTTTTTTGGAGTACCGTACTTTTAATTCGTATTTGTAATATTTTTACCATCTCTTTCATTATAAATTGGAAACAATTTGGAATGTAAACCTTTGAGGTAGGTATACTAGGATCTTTATTTACAATATGTATAAGATTTCCTCAATACGGTCTGGAAACTTGTTAATGCTATTAGAGCAAACTGCGGAGGCGTTAAGCCTGCAACCTTACTTAATTCTACTTATTCGCAAAACTTTAGCGTGCTCCGGCACTCCCAGAACCTCATGCCAAATTGCAATATTTCCTTCCAAACATTAAAATATTTCTTGCTTATATTTTATGCCTTGAAAAATCGAATTTCTCCTTTCTCGTGCAACCTTTTTGCTGATGCTACTCATGCCTTTACCATTATTTCAAGGCTTTTCAAGCAATATAGGATCTTTTATTTTGAGACTGGTCACTGAGGCGAAAAATTAAACTAAGTAGTATTAGAGCCATTAGAGCTAATAGAAAGAGAGCCCGCGAGGGCCACACCTTCGTTATTTTGTAAACGCTGAAAGTTTCTTGCGTATTGCCCCCAACACAGGGGGGTAAGTTTGGATCATGGTGGCTTTGGGAGATAACAGGTAAAAAATCTTACGTCAAAGTATTAAGTGAAAGAATATGCTGGACTTCATCTGTGTTGGTGGTAGCTGGCGGGCGTGCTCTGCCTTTTTGGAGTGTTTTTTTTTTGTTAAAACTGACTGGAAAGCGCTCCAAGGGGGTGCCGTGCGTATGTCGGCGAGCGCCGGCATAGACGGGCTCCATACTTGTATAGTTTAACTAACTTGTTACAAATAACTACAAACTTGACATTGGCTAATCTTTGTAAAGCCAGACGAGAGAGAGAAAAAAAAAGAATATGCTGAGTTCTACAAGTTTTATTTCTAGCTACGCATCATCGTACCGGAACGCTTGATGGGACAGCTTTTCAGCATTTACGATACTTTTTCTACAATGTTACGGCTAGATCCTACTAGATAGTTGGAATTTATAAGTGAATTTCTTTCCCTAGTTCCAGAGTGCAGCAGAATGGGAATGTATCTTAATACCACTCGATGTATTTAAATTCCGAAAGGGGATCGCATCGGAAAACTGTTATGCATATTTTAAAGTTAAATTTACTTACTACGGACTCACCGCCGATTGAGAATTCGATGCGAATAGCTCTTTGTGCTCTTAAATTTTACGATATTTTACAGGCATGATAATGCGTTTAGGAATATGATACTATTCGTGATTTTACTCTTAATTTTTGTGCTGGTTGATGTAAGCAGTTTACAATAGGTAGATAGTAGGTTTCATAGGTTGAATATTGTAATATCAAACGTTTTTATATGACTAAAACTTAAAACTTTAACATAAGCATTGAAAGGACAAGGGCATGCACAAGGACAACTTATATCTATAGGAGTACTAGTTATAAGTGTTTCCTTACAGAAAATACGGAACCCTAAAAGCCGGTCAAGTGCTAGTCGGACTCGCACACGCCTGGTTCCGTACTATGGCACAAGAAGTTCCAGTGTAATATTATGTTCGCTCCAACAGCTGCCTTTTTAAATATCTATCAAAATAAGTAAAGATTTTATTAGTGTACAATTATTTTTATCAAGAAAAACGCCGCACCTCGATTCTACTCCACTTTACCGGTGTGCGATGCGCATATAGTTTCACTCCACTCTGCCGGTGTGCGATGCGCATATAGTTCCACTCCATTCTGCCAATGTGCCATGTGCATAATATAAGTTGTAATAAAAGATGTATCGTCCTAATGACGTCATTGCGACTATGACATACAAGTTACAAAGCGCCTTTTAAATTTAAATAGCAGCATGCTATACAAATAACTTTGCTGGGAACGGAATAATTTCATTTGGTTCTTGTTTACAAAACAAGTCTGAAACGGCTACTCTACGAAATTTTAGCAATTAACACTGACGGCAATGAGTTAACAAACAAAAGGAATTAATTTAACAATCTCATAAAAAGAAATAAGCAGTTCATAAAAGTTTTAATAATTAAAACTCGAATAAAAATGAGAACTCCCCTGGTAGATAATACCGACCCTAAAAAGACTCCGTTTCGCTTTCGCGGGGAAATTGTGATGCTAATCGGGATCGGGGCTGTTTTGAAATTACAACGGTGGTTGTTCTATTTAGGTACACCTACTTATAAAGGTACCTACGTAAATTATAACTAATTCAAAGTAGTTTTATATTAGCATTAGATGATAGCCGCGAATTCGTACCTCAAAAGGAAAGACGGAACCCTTATAGGATCATTTTGTTGTTTGTCTGTCTGTCTATCTGACCGTCTGTGCGCCTGTCCATCTGTCCGTCTGTCCGCATGTCCATCTGCCCATTTGTCCCGTCTGTCTATCTGCCGTCTGTCCATATGCCTGTCTTGACTGTCAAGAAAACCTATAGGGTACTTCCCATTGACCTAGAATCATGAAATTCGACAGATAGGCATGTTAAGTAAAGGAAAAACCCGAAAACCGTGAATTTGCGGTTACATTACAAAAAATGTGTTCATGAACAAATAATGTATTTTCAACTTTCAAAGTAAGATTATACCAAGTGGAGTATCTAAAACAGATTTTTATTTATTTTTATGCATGATAGTTTTTTATTTATCGAAAAAATACCCGCGTATGGAACCCTCGGTGCGCGAGTCAAAACTCGCACTTGGCCGGTTTTTTTTTAAATTCTACTGACATCACTTGCATTTTCAATATTAAAATAGCTTTTACGCTTTTTGCCGCTCTTCCATGACTTGTGACGTCATTATCATAACCCATCACTAGCTCAATAAGAAGCAAAGATCTACTTAAATCTACTTAGATCTACTTAAGAATTTAAATAGGTTTAGTCTCCGTAGGCAAATGGAAAAAACGCTAGCTGTATGAAAGTACATGTAAAGATGAAGTCTGGCAACCCGTAGGTACCTACTTGTACGGGTTGCCAGACTTCATACATCTTTGAGAACATTGTGGAGAACTTTCAGGACTTGCAGACTTTCTCACGATGTTTTCCTTAACCGTAAAAACATTTGCTAAAATTAATACACTCATAAATTATTTGAAGATTTTCACAAATCAAAAGGAAAGCAAATCATACACTACAATAAAATTCCATCGTATAATAACGGCATCATCAAATCTGCCGGCACCGCCTCTGTAGGCAATTTTCAATCTCTTTTCTATTTATGACAGTAATAAAGCGACCGGGAAAAGTCAACAATCAATTTTGTATTTCAATTTATTCCCAACCATCCTAGTTCGTGCGGTGATAAGAAAAAGAAAAACGCGTTCATTGGAAACGGAAATTATTGCAAGAAGCCATCAGTGGTGTGCGCTCGGATTACGCTGTTTTCATTTTTAGGATTCCCTGCCCACAGGCCTGCTAACGGTTTTTAACCGTAAGTTTGGGTAAATCTCTAGAACTATACAATAGTTTGGGTTGTAAATCCAGAAGAGAATGTCCTTGGATTATACTTATCTTCCGTGGGTCATCAAGTGCAAACCTATCTTGAATTAAAAAAAAGAACTATTTTGCTGTGCCTATTTACAGCATTGTTTATTTGCGCCTTTTCACTCAGATCAGAGTGAAAAATATCTTCAACACCACCCTTTTATACCATTGACTTTAATTTCCTCGCCTAAAGTTCATGACACAAGTACACTATGCACTCCTTCGTAGAAATCATGTTCATTTCTCTATAGTTTACTCTTACCAACTTCACCCAGAGTTTTTTTTAGACATTTTTTTAACATTTATCAGATCACACACTAGATCATGCGGCAATTCAATTAAATAAATTTAAAAAAAATTTTTGCCCGCTTGGATACACAATTTTTTTTACAACCCGTGGGAACTTTTTAATTTTTCCGGGATAAAAGTCCATGTCCATCTCCAGGATGGATCCTATGATCTCCAGGATCATACATAACATTGTACATTTAGTAAATACCTAGAAGACGCCCGCAATTTCGTTCATGTGGATAAAGGTTTTTAAAAATAACATAGGAACTCTTTGATTTTCCGAGTCTAAAAATAGCCGAGGAAGGTTCCGAGATGCAATCTCTGTATCAGTTTCGTCAAAATCGGTTGAACAGATGAGTCGTAAAAAGCTAGCAGACAGACAAATAGACACACTTTGGCCTTTATAATATCGCATGGATTTTGTAGATTAGAATACATATATAGCAAATTTTCTTCTATACTTCTAGAAAAGGATAAACTTACACATCTTAAATTGCTTTTAACTGACAAGAAAACATTTTCGGAAATTCTACCCGATTTTGAACCTTCGTTCAAGCGATCGTTCGTTGGAGCGAGTCACTTAGTTCGCATACAAAAGCACGGAACCATCTACAAGCCAGTCTGGCTCGAACTTGGCCGTCATGTTTATTTTCGTTTTTCGAACTGTTTCAGTTTTGATTTGTGGGCCGTCGTTTCGGCCGGCGCCATTTTTCACGCGCCTCATTGTGTCGTTCACGCTCGAAGAGGCCTGCTGCAAAGGCTTGTTCACGCGTCACACCTTTATTTGAGTTCTTTTATTTGAATATGCCCTGTTTGCCTACGCTTGTCAGTAGACAATAGTTTCATATATTAACCCATCGCCGGCTCACTACTAAGTACGGGTCTCTTCTCCGAATAAGAAGGGTTTGGCCACCGTCCACTGCGCTGGCCATGTGGAGATTGGCAGACTTCATATACCTTTCTGAACGTTATGGAGAACTCTCAGGTATGCAGATTTCCTCGCGATGTTTTCCTTCACGCTTACAGCAAGTAATATTTAATTTCTTAAAACTCACATAACTCTAAAGTTAGTTAGTAAAAAGTTAGAGGCGACCAGGTGAGGAAACCTACATGCCTGAGAGTTCTTGTAATGTTCTCAAAGATGGGTTAAGTTTACCAATTCGCACTTGGCCAGCGCGCAGCGTGATAACCTATGGCCAAAACCTTCTCATTCTGAGAAGAGACCGCCGTACTCAGTAGTGAGCTGGCGATGGATTGTCAAGATAGTGTACTTACGGAAGAATGTAACGTGGTTTATACAGCATCATCAGTTTTATTTACTGATCAAATTAAAGATGGCATTGATAACATTTCCATCAGACTACTCGGTCGGCAATGAGGACAGGCGGGGAGGTGGGAAATTGGGGTGATTTTTCTTCTCTTTTCATGTCCGCCGTCGAGAAGTAGCGTTAGAAAATAAAACATCAACAGAATGTCGTGCAAGCTGCAAGATATTATCCTTCATTTATATATTTTTAGTGATAAATTTTAATAGATCGATAGAATTTGATACTATAATAACGCTGTGTTATAAAGCCATAACAAGAGAACACTGTTATATTTAATGTTGAGATGTACTAATTTTGAAAAGTTAGTAGTATAACTGTAGTTTGTTATAAACTAGATGATGCTCGCGACGTGGATTTGCGTTTAAAAATCCCACGGGAACTATTTGATTTTCAGGAAAAGCCTATGTCATTTTCCAGGTAAAGACCTAGTTTAATTAATTCTTTTAAAAAATACGTCAATCCATTGTTCCGGCTGTGGTTCCGGTGCACCGGGTTTAAAAATCAAATCTACAAACAAATATATTTTCGCATTTATAATATTACTGATTATAATTACAAATTCTGAATTATTAGTTATCAATTTTTTTTTGGTACATACTTTAAAGTTTTTTTAATTATTCGCGTTCACTGTGTTTGCTATCTGTACAAATATTTCAATACTGTACAAAATATATGATGCCCTGAGTGATGATCCAATAATGCTGCGGACATTTTGTGTGAGAGTTGATCAATATTGCATCACCTATTGAATGAAGCATTTTTCTAATTTCCGCTCACCTCTGAACCAATGATACAGCTGTTATTATAAGATTTCTTACACTCCACCTTACGGTCGTGCGGAAACATCGTGTCCGGTTAATATTTACTAGAGATGGACATTATTGCTAATTTTAAATCATTTATATTTGGTGAACTTATTTTTTATTTCCATGATTTTTCTTATTAAGAGGGCTCTCTCCGTCACTCGTTTCCACTCGTTTCATACAATCGTAGTTCCAATTTCATTAAGCAACCAAAGTCCATGAAATTTTGCACATATATTCTAGAAACTAATATCTATGTCTGTGGTTTTCCAGATTTCTGTTAAAATATTCGGTTTCAAAATTACGCGGTCTTAAAATTTTCATACAAATCTTTGAGCCCCTGTTATTTTAAAACTATATATTTTTAGAAAAATCTAAAACATCACAGACACAGATATTAGTTTCTAGAATATGTCTGCACAATTTCATGGACTTTGGTTGCTTAACATTCAAATGAAATTGGAACTACGATTGTATGAAACGAGTGGAAACGAGTGACGGAGAGAGCCCTGTTAAGCTACATTAATTGAAGTAAGAACTATGATAAAGATCAATAGCATAATTGACACGTTATTCACACGTGATTTTTCACGCAAAATGAATTTTCGCATCTACAATCGTTTTTCGCTGAAAGTTAATTTTTACACTTAAAATTGTTTGCTACATTAACTAGGTAAGTATATGTTTTTCTATTTCTAAATTCTATCACGAAGGATGTAGGAAGGTACCGTCGTCAGTGACCATGAGTGCAAAAAGTAAAAAACTTTCAAACTTTGATGAAATTTTGATTCGAGATTTTTAAAGGTGACATTAAGTAGGGTAGCTAAAGTTACATAAACGAAAAGGCTTTGCACGTGAGCTTTCATATACTACCTGCTGAATGGTCCGTCTCTAATATTTATGATATCTGATATCGTCCCCGAACCGAAACCACAGCCAGAAACATTCAATAACCGCATAAATAAAGAGGTGAATAAATAAAATAAATTTGATTTTGAACAAGGCTTTAATCAGCTACTTCTTTGGTCATATCATTGGTTTGGAAAGAATCTGACACATTTAATGTAAATTGTTCACATAAGGTTCACATGATAGCAACATTATACAGTTAGGAATGCATGAGATTTTTACCTACTTACATAAATGCGGAACTGTAAATTATTAGTACATAATACGAGGATTTAAAATATGACTAAACAAACTAATTTGAACTATTATGATTAATTATGAAAACTTTATAACAGTTATTTCCACATTTTACTATGTTTACATATTTCATAATATACACCAATGTAAAGTCATTTATTGTAAGATACAAATAGTCTACTTATGAATACTTTTATTTACATAAATAATACAAACATTACAACAATGTTTATAGTAAACTTAACAGTAATATACATTAAAGGTACAAAACGAAATAACAAGGTGGCGAGCGTATGAAGAAATAAGTGGCCAGGCCAAAAAGTTACATTAGTAAAAAAATATGTATTGCAAAATTAAAATAAAATTGATCTTTGAATCAGCTCGCTTCATATTGATAGTTATATAACAAAAATATTGAAAACACATTTTCTATATTTACATAAGATTAAGTAATTATTATTACTAAAATTCATTAAACATTTTTATTTTAATGCACGTAAAAGCATTTTAGAAAACAATAACTTTCCAAATTAAACTCTTAATAATGCAGTCTTCCCCGCGTATTTATTTGCTTTTAAAAATCGGATCTTTACTTATTCATCAAATATATTCTAAGTCGAGATTGCCCTTATGAGATCATCTTATGAGATTAAAACATTTTATTTATTACGTTTTAATAAAAGTCTATCTAAATCTTTCACATAGGAAGAAATTAATTGTCTAACGGGAGCACCTCCAGCTCCCGAACATCGAGTTTTGGCATTAGCTTTGTAACAACACTACTGACGTACAACGAAACGTTCGAAACATTTTTACACTTATCAAATTGAGTTGTACCGAAAATTGAAACAGTTCATATTATGTAGTTGAGTCGTTCAGTTTGGACACTTCCCTGTGTATCACGCAACACTGAGTAATTTCACTCGTTCTCGTATAGTTCACAAGTGCGTTTGTTCAGTTATGGTACTTGACGTAGGGGTGGACGTCTCAAACGCGATAGTCTCAGCTGGACGCAGAGAGGCCGAGGGGCTTGAGGTGCGGGGGAGGTGCGAACGGCGCGGGGGAAGAACCGGACATGTTGTTGTTTAGGTCGCCGGAGCGGCTGGAGCCGTTCATGAGGCTCATTGCGTTGCTTGTCTGTGTAACAAAATACAAAGTTATAAAACAAACATGATATTAACTGGTAATTAGAACAGTTGATGTCACGTAAAAATACCCTGAAGCAGAGGGTGATATCGATATATTTGGTAGTGGAAAGTGAGGAGCAACTGTGGAGACGTCGTCAGTCAACCTTTCGTTTCAAGGGCTTGCTTTAAATAAAGCTCTCTCTTCACTCGTGTGGAAATCCTACATGGATAGCACTAGCAGGTGTTCCAAATATCTGACAATAAGGCGCTCTTCCTCTAGTTTTTGCATTAATAGCCATCAAAGGTCACAAACAATTCATTTGGTTGCTAGAATAATTCGATCCTGGATATCTAATACTGCAGAGATAGACTTACCGGTGTGATAGTATAGCAGGTGTTCTAAAGACCTGGCAATAAGACACTTTCCCCGATTCTTTGCATGATAGGCTAAAGGAGATAACCGCAACTCGGTACATGGTTTCCAGTTTTATTCGATCCATACCTTAATACTGCAGAGGTATAGATTATACACTAGAGCCGTAGACTTACCGGTGGCGGTGGCAGGTGTGTGGTCTGCCTCTTAAGATGCGCAAGCGGCGGAGGATTGTACGCCATATTGGCGAACACCAACCTCTCTTCGTAGTCGTATTCGCACAGGATCTTGTTTTCGCACAGGTAGAACCGATCGCCGACGCAGAATCTGTGAGAACAGAAAACTGGTATTTAGATATAATTGTACATTTGCAGGTTAGGTAATAATTGACTAAGTATTGAATTTTGTTGTACTATTGGACTGCTTAACTTAGTTGAAAGAAAGAACACCCAACAATGACGGAATCTGCAAGTATACATAGATGCACTTCGACTTTGATTAATTTTTTGCACCAAAATATCCATTACAATTCATATTTTAAAGGGAACCCCACTAAGGGTTAGAATAAAGACATGAATAGAAATGAAACAACTGTAGAAAAAATTTCAATACAAGCTCGAAACATATTAGACCGAGTAGCATTCTAAAAGATCATAATTATTATTGTACATAGATATTGCATATTTTAACTTAGTAAGCCAAATGATATTGAATAAACTTACGAAAGTGTAAGTAAAGCGAGATCCAATTAGTGATTTTCAACGGGACATAATAATGTGACTAATGTCTGCTATAACTAATCTTACTAGTGCATTACTACGGATGCCGTGTAAATCCTGTTACTTGAACATTCAAACTATCGATATTCTATAAGTTATTTAGGGCCACTAAAATATCTAACACGAACATTCAGATTCCATTGGCATACCTGTGGTCATTCAGCCCAGAGAACCCAAAAAAACATTGAGATGGTATCGTAATGTTATCATTGTTGAAGCGTAACGGACGCCGGAAAGAAACCGAAAATGTCTAAGAAATAAAATTTACTAGCATGAGTGGAAAGGTCACCGTGAAGCAACGGAAGGAGCAAGATAACGTCACGCGAGCGCGCATCCCTCAATGTGGCAAAACAAAAGGTATCGCCTTCGACTCGCCACTGGCCGCCCGGAACCGCCGGTGATAACACCGACCTTATCTCTGCACCCCACTCTCCCTGCGTCTTCCTCCCCGTGCGACTCTGGGCACCCGCCAACTCTTTTGTTTCACTTGTCACAAAAATTAAGCGCAATAGCTCGGCAACAAATGTCTCTTTTTTAAGGGGCCAATTTCCACCGCAACTCATCGATTTCGCCGCTCTTAATTAACTTTATTTCCTGTTCTCTCCGCTCCCGACTTTTGTTTTTGGGGGTTGTCCTTTTTATTTTGCTATTTTTTGTCTGCAGTCGCGTAATGGAAAAGATGTAGAACGAAATTTTAATGACTGGGTGCAAGTTAAGCTTTGTGCGACGCGCCATTGTGCCGCTACGCGACGCGAAGTTTGACGTTTGTACCTAATCGGACGTGTCTATTAACTGTTTTCTGATTTCTCTCAGCCGTGAAACAATACCGATTGAAAAGCATTTTAAATTAGCTCTTGCAAATGGTGTCTGTTTTGTTTTATTTCTCGTTTTCTGCTGTAATTAATTAATGAAATCTTTCCTCTAACCAACGGTAACAAGAAGCACTTATAGTTATGTCCAGTCCGTATGTCCATCCATTTGTGTGTCAATTTTATAAAGAAATCATTAGAGTTGTAAGGTTTAAAACAGTTACTTATAGAAACTTGTTGAACTCTCGAGCGGAATTCATTGAAAAGGTAGGTATTTTAAACTCACTTCGTCTTTGATAGTTTTCGAAAAAAAACTATACAAAACGAACTACTAAAAACGAAAAACGTCCTTCAAAGTTGCATTTTTCGATGCTTTGGACAATATGGATTAAACCATCTCATAGCGTGTTCTGACTTCTGACACGCAATTGAACAGTTTTTCTTCAGCTAAGGGCAGAGCCACCCTTACCACCTTTGAACTATTAGCCCTTCTACCCTTGATTTAACATACTAGGCGTGTGCATGTTTTGTGGTCAAGATTCCTTACAAAGTTATCCGTAATAAATTGCCTTCAATTTATAAGTAGCAGCGGCACTAAATCCAGACCGTGTGCAGACATTGATAGGGACAAGGCATAAAGGGCCACACGACCTGCGCAGCTTCCTGGCGATGCCGCGGGCGCGCCAGCAGATTGCTACTAAATTATTTAGCCGTTTAGCGATATTCGCCCCCCTCGATATCTGGCGTCCGCCGCTCACATCGGACAGCCAGCAAATTGGATTCAGATTTCTGCTGGCCGTGGAAATTGATTTGTACGTGATATTTAATAGCCTGCCGTATTGTTGAGTAAATATGTATAGATATGCAAAACTATGTTTTGGTTTATTTTTTTACTTTTGTTACGCTGAGTCTATGTTTATATGATGATGCAACTGCTGTGACGCGATACTCAACTCTTATCTTAGTGATCATTTTCATTCGTAAGTACGAGTATGTGTTCATATTCTAATAGAGTCAAATAATAACTTCTAATATTGTAAATGCGAAAGTGTTTTTGTTTGATGGTTTATCCTTTAATTGCGCAACAAAGCAACCGATCGACGTATTTTTCATGGATAGATCGATATATTTAAAGACCTGGAGAGAGGATTTTTAAAAACCGAAATTCACGTGAAGTCCCGGAAATCACCTAGCATCATACTTAATATACTTACAGCCACTTAGTTACTATGCGCTATCTTTTTTTATGACCTTAGATCAGTATTATAACAACGATCATCTTACTCCATTCTTCTTATTACTGCGAGTCGTGACCTTTTACTGGAGAAATTTTACATAATTATGTGACTAGCTTTAACATCAATGAAAATGAAAAAGTTTAAAAATAGTAATCATCCTTTGTAAGAAGCAGCTGAACCTTTATAACTTTGAAACTGAAGTAGCATAGCAATCAAAATGAATACACAATAGAGGCAAGGCATCACACAGATTCTTGCGAAGCGGTAAAGGTCCACAAGTGACGTATAAACCATTCAGACTGGCTCCAATCTCGCGACCTCTCTATTATTTACGCGGACGCAGTCCAGTGGATTGCTACTTTGCGCCTGCAATCTTATTCGATATTTTAACTCAACCCATCTCGTGCACGAATGTTTCAGCTAGCTACGAGCAATTTAAAGCACAGTAAAGAGATTGAATTTTAAAAAACAATCCTATAATATTTTAGGTCCTAGCTAAAAGCGGTGATAGCAAAGTGGTAAAGATGTTGGTCTCATTTTTGGGGGATCCGTGGTTCGATCTCTGGCAGGCGCTCTTCTAAATAATTGTATGTTTATATACTCTATTTATAATTATAGCACAGTACGTTTTTATACGTTACGTGGGACTACGTGCGTTTTAAGCAATTTAATAGAATTTGCTTTGACGGTGAAGGAAAATATCGTGAGAAAACCTGAGAGTTCCCCATAAGTTCTTTGTGAACATGGTGAAGAAGTCTCAGGCATGCAGGTTTCCTCAATTTTTTTCCTTTATTTAATTGCTTAAAACGCACGTTACTCTACGCAACGTGTAAGAAACATTGTGTGTAATAAATGGAGGAAAACAATAACTTTGAATAAGATGTTTACTATATTATAGTGAATCTATTTTAAAATGCATACATTTTGAGATCTCACACCAAATTTTAGCTCTATATGTCAGCTGGCATGTCAAAAGTACGATTTTAGTCCTTATTTTAACAGGGTTCTCTCCGTCACTTACTCCATACAATCGTAGTTCGAATTTCATTTGAATATTAAGCAACCAAAGTCCATGAAATTTTGCAGACATATTCTAGAAACTAATATCTGTGTCTGTGGTGTTTTAGATTTTTCTAAAAATATGTAGTTTTAAAATTACAGGGGCTCAAAGATTTGTATGTGAATTTTTAAGACCGCGTAACTTTGAAACCGAATATTTTAACAGAAATCTGGAAAATCACACACATAGATATTAGTTTCTAGAATATGTCTGCAAAATTTCATGGACTTTGGTTGCTTAATATTCAAATGAAATTGGAACTACGTTTGTATTGAGCGAGTGACGAAGAGACCCCTCTACTTTTGACATGCCATTTGACACATAGAGCTAAAATGGCGAGCGCGATCTCAAAATGTTCGCACTATACAGTCAACTAGATAAATTCCTCTTTATCTCTACAAGTCCCTAGCGACGGAGACTATAAATACTCTCCACATTTAATATCCTGCACTAGTCAGTATCGACAGATTCATTAATAAGTTCCAGTTAAGCGGTGCATCATCGCTCAGCGCAATATCTGAGCGAGCGCGGGGAAATCAAGCACAGTTTACCTGTTTACCGACACACTACTCTTGTGCTCGTACTGTACGGACTAAACACAGCTCTACTAAATTGTGTTCAGGGAATTCGACGTTAATTTGTTATTTTCTGACCTTAGGTACCTACTATCGTTTTTATGTGAAGCTTTTTGCTATTATTAATCTGGTGTTCTTTTTCCTATATTACACGTATTTTCCAATTTTTACAGAACCCCAGAATAGCATACAGCTAAATTGAACATTAAAACTCAATTATCTACACCTGTTCTGCAAACTCTATTATAAAACAACAAATTTATGCAACGCACAAAAACAATCGCGGGTGTTTTAAAAGCAAATTTCCTTTGCATGTAGCTTCTTATGTAGCGGAAAATTTAATCGCGCTCTTTGTTTGTCGTCCGTGAGTTGAATAAACCATAGAGAGCTGCTGTTAGACAACGCAACCGTCCCTTTCCCGCATCATATCATTTTGAATATTTTATCTCTCTCACAAAAGAAGTCCCAAACTGGACCTGTATTCAATATAGCAACGTCCCTGCTCAATTTTCACGGACGCAATCGCTTTTGACAGGTGAGAAAATGAAGTGAGCTCACAACGCGAATCTACTTGTGATGCGATAAATGTGGAGAACAGCATTATAGATTCATACGATACAGTTTAAAGTTTCAACTGTGGCCTGAATACATTTTTACTTGTGTACTTATTCGATGTCAGATTTTCAGATCTCGCGGGATAGTTTTGCGTTTTGAGATGGAACTTTTTTTATCTATTTACTCGTTAAGCTTTTAATACGGTATCACTTTTACTAGTTCGCCTTTGATAAACTCGTATAATACTCGTACCTATGTATTATATTGCACACATCTGTCTACTATGTCCCAAAAATTTTGATATTGAAACTTAAAATTCTTAACTCTTGACAAAAAAGTTATATTTTGTATCCGCATTTATTGGAATCTGATTAGTGTTTCTTTTCTCTACTTTCTTATAAAGATACATTCTGTAGGTGTAACAAGCAAACGTCGTGATGTGACATCTCATTTGACAAAAAAAAAAACAGGGTCCATTTTTACTTGAAACCACTTACTCGCTTGGCTTGAATACAGATTAGAAATTAAAACATAAGGTACCTATGTACATCCTAAGTATTTCAAAACAATTGTGCCTCGATTTTATATTAAAGCAAAACATATATTAACATACCTGCTTATTAATTAATACGAAACTGTGTTGGTCTGTCTGTCTATCTGCTATGTTTTCACGACCCATCTGTTTATACGATGATGATGTATTGAGTTGGTGGGCGACGAACATAAGCTATTTTTATCCCAGAAATCAATTTTTAGAATCCACGCAGACAAAGTCGCAGGCATCATTTAGTAGTAAATAATGTAGGATCTTACCTATGATTACACTGTTGACACGCGAAACACTCGAGATGGTAGACGTTACTGCGCGCGCGCATCACCATCTCAAACGCCGGGATCACCTTATTGCACGCTGCGCAGTAGCCCGTGTTGCCGAAAAGCCTGCCAAAGATTTCCATTAAATTCAATATGGGCTAGATAGCTTAGCAGTTAAGACTGCCTTCTATTCCTTGTATTAAAAAATTTTGGACTCAAAATGTTGTGTAGAAGCAGGTGTTACTTTGCGGAAGTCCATGATATACAAGGAACCAAAAGCGAAGCGGAAAAAGGAAGGAAGGAGCGAGGAGCGAGTGGTCTTGAGATTTGTGTGGTGCTGTGTGGTGGTGGTGCGTATTGCTTGTTTGGTGGCTGGCTTTTCCTGGCATTAGCAGTGGGAGGACGGGTGCTGCATGTTGCACCATATAAAGTCTGGTTTAGCGAATTATAGCAAGTTAAGCGTTTGGTTCCTTGTTTTCGGTGATGATGATCAAGATTGAAATTAGCCTCACCTCAAATAATCCCTCTTGCAAAGTATAAGATTCGCCCGCGTGTACAGTGTGTGTCCAACCTCCCCAAGCCGACAGTCACAGCAGCCGCACTTTAAACAGTCTTCATGCCACAGCTGGTCCAGCGCCTTCAACAGGTACCTCTCCGTGATCACCTTGCTGCATCCAGCACATATCTGTTTTATTAAAAAAAACTTTAAGGTTTTGTATATTATTAGTCCTATCACGGGAATTTATTTATATATGAGAATGGAGTAAGCGAACTATATTTAACATTATTTATTTATTTATCAAATTTTTATACAACGCGGAAAACAAGCGAAAAAGAAAAATGTTTTGGCGCCAAAACTCTTTTCGAAAGTCTTTGACAGTTGGACAACATTTTTATGAATGAGAACTTAACAGGGCTCTCTCCGTCACTCGTTTCATACAATCGTAGTTCCAATTTCATTTGAATATTAAGCAACCAAAGTCCATGAAATTTTGCAGACATATTCTAGAAACTAATATCTATGTCTGTGGTGTTTTAGATTTTTCTAAAAATATGTAGTTTTAAAATTGCAGGGGCTCAAAGATTTGTATGAAATTTTTTAAGACCGCGTAACTTTGAAACCGAATATTTTAACAGAAATCTGGAAAACCACAGACATAGATATTAGTTTCTAGAATATGTCTGCAAAATTTCATGGACTTTGGTTGCTTAATATTCAAATGAAATTGGAACTACGATTGTATGAAACGAGTGACGGAGAGAGCCCTCTTAAAATAAGGAACTATTGAGAATGAGGCAAAGGCGCATTCATCTTCAATTTTCGATTCATAGCCTGTTACTTCGATTTCTTCCTAATATTAAGTATACTTACTAAATATTTGAAACTAATATTGTTACTACTTTAACAGGAACTAATTAGTAAATGTAAGTACCACATCCTGTTTTTTGCTGCTCGGTAATCTTTAATTTTCTGTTGAAATTTAAATAAATTATCAGAAACTATAAATTTTAGGGCTTGCGGAAATGTGGGTGGCATCAAGGATAAAACCGTGAGCATAATTTCTTAACAATACCAAGCCTAAGACAACATAGAGATATTTATGTTTAAAAAATCATATAGGCTTGTCAGAGCTGTCTATTATATTCGAGGAAACAGAGTTGGGAATTCAATGTAAAAGACTCGAAGTCTTGACTGCTCTCATACCTATAGGCTTTTCACACATCGTTTTTTTATACAAATAGCAAGAAGATGAGCAGGCGGTTCACCTGATGTTAAGTGATTACCGCCACTCATGAACATTTTTGCAGTGAGAAACCGCCGATGCATTGCCGGCCTTCAAAAAATGTTGGTCCGCTCATTGAATAACCCCATGTTGTAATCGTTGGGAATATTACGTGGCTACTGTAGTACCTACTGACTACTATGGCGAAACTTAGGGTGAGATCTATAGAGCGCGCTCTGCCTTTGCTTAGACTTAAGACAGAGTTAAAACGAGACAGAGCTATATCTCTCACATAAATCTGTCTCGTTTTAACTCAATCTTAAGTCAGAGCAAAGTCAAAGTGCGCTTTATAGATTTCAGCCTTAGTCTTGCTGTTGAGGTAAAGTAGCACTTTTAACCTGTGGTTGAGAAGGCTGCGCGGCCGCTGAGGAGCCGGTCTGGCTGCCAGCTGGGAGGGGAGATGCGCGGGCCTCCTTTGTCACATCCATGGCGAGCATTTGAGAACCCAGCCCTGGACTGCCGCCGCTTGCCTGCTGCGGCGTCCGCCTCTCGCACTGCAACAAAGAATAACGTTCTATTAAGATAAGAACTACGGAATTCATCTCACAGTACGATATTTTACGACAGTGATAATATTACTATAGCTATCCATATTTAGGACTTGATGATGCCTGCGACTTCGTCCGCGTGGATTGAGGTTTATTAAAAATCCCGTGAGAACTCTTTGATTTTCCAGGATAAAAAGTAGCGAATGTCGTTCCCCAGGGTATAAGCTAGCTCTGTACCAAATTTAATTGAAATCGGCTAAACTGTTGAGACGTCAAAAGCTAGCAGACAGACAGACAGACACACTTTCGCATTGTATATGGATAGGATCCCCTAGAGAATAAGTTTAGAAACGAGGAGATCCGCTGGAGAACCAAAACCGCAAAACAATAGCAAGCTAAAGTGGCAGTGGGCTGGCCATGCCTTTTTCAGGCAGTTAGAGTGAGCCGCAGGTAAGACAACCTTACACAGTTTGAACCGAAAAGTCTAAGTGTAAACAGTATGAAGTCTGCTAATCCGCATTGGGCCGGCGTGAAAGACTATGACCTAAACCCTTCTCACTCTGAGAAGAGACCCGTGCTCAGTAGTGGGCCGGCAATGGGTTGATCATGATGATGTCCAACAGTGAATGTCCAAAGCTTTAATCATGATGATACAGATAAGGTTATTTAACGAGGAAACATTTAAGCATATTTCGATTACAGATCATAATATAGGTATAATAGGTAGAAGAAATAAAAGCTCATAAAAAATCCGTTTACTAGAAACACTCACCTAATAATTCAATAATTTTATAGGAATACATAAATAATCAAAACTCTTTTTGTGTTTGGTCTACTTAGTTTCTGAGGTAACAATAACTTTTGTAAAAAAAGTTAATGAGGCCAATGTCAACGATTTTACTTCAAGCAAAAAGACAAAATACAGCAAAAAGTTGAATATCGTTTATCTATCAATAGCATTAAATCATCGATTTCTTACCAAATAATACAAAATTGTAATTTTACACCAACTCCTCGGCTGTGACGAAAGGGTCGTCTATACTTTATGCACGGAGAAAAGTTAATATAGGGCAAAAGAGTCGGTGGGCGTTAACCATTTTGAATGACCAACTCTATTTAATTAATAAAATCAATCACAAACGAGCTTGTTTTCGATACGAACTTGTTTCCGTCGATGGACTAGTATGGAAAACATAGGCTAGTTTGTCACTGGATGGTCATTCAAAATGGTTAACGCCACTGATTTCTTTGTCTTTGTCATGTGTATGAGATTAAGTAACAGAGAGAGCCCTATATTAACTTCTTTCCGTGGATAGAGTATTATAGATAAGAACAAAATATATGGCCCAGTGTTCAGCAAAAGAAAGGATAAAATATATTCAAAGAATGTTTTTTCTAGAAAATTGTAAAATAATCAATGAATGTCTTTGAAAATATTTAGTTAAATTATTATTCATCTATAATTCTTTCTTTCTTTGAGTTTTGATATGTTTAGGATAGAAGAGAGGAATTGATTTGGAAATGTAATTGTTTTATAATATGAATAATAATACGTTACCTTTGTATAATGAGTGCATTTAATCAGTGCGTTGAACATTGTTTGCATAACTTGGGAAATATGTGGTGATTTTTTTCTATCCATGCTCTAAATTTTTATGCGGGACCCCCATAGACAATATTTTAGAATAGGTATGTAAGGTAGGTACACGTAATTATATTTTTGCACGCACTTATAACCAGTGTAAGTTAAATGAAATGATTTATGTAATATTGTGATTTCTGTATGAAAAAAAAAGCATATTTTTAAGAATATACTATATTATATACCTACTTACAAGTTTTGTAAAAACTACTTAGTACTAAACAGAATAAGTTTATAGAAGCCCATGTTTAACATGAAGGCATAAACTCCAAAAGCATGAAAATATCGACAGTAACAATAAATAATAATCGTTGGAAAAAATTAGCACAACTATTCAAGCGGTTAATGAGAACGTAAAACTGAAACATGACTCCGTTCTCGAACTCTAGAAAATTATATGCCTTAAAATATCGAATAAATGCTAATAAAAACAGTAATTTAAACCACCCAGATTAAAAAGTGGCCGTCAAGCAAATAAAGTCAGGCACGGAGCAAGCCGTCACGGTTAATCCTATACCTACAAGAACCAATCATACTTCCATACTAATATTATAAATGCGAAAGTATGTCTGTCTCCATGGGCCATGCTCGGAATATCGCTCATTGACCGTGTGCAAAATACCACAATCCGGAAAAGAACGGGACTATTATAGATATTGTTTTGAAAGTCTGGAGGTCAAAATGGAGATGGGCAGGGTATGTCTGTAGGACCACAGATGACCGATAGATTCGTTTGCTACTGGAATGGAGACCACGTACCGGAAGGGCAAACGTTGGAAGGCAACCATCCCGTTGGTCCCACAACATCACCAAGCTTGGAAAACCCTGGAGAAGGCTCACCCAACATCGAGGAGAAGGGAGATCTTTGCCCAACAATGGATAAATAACGGCTAACGAAGAAGAAGATGTCTGTCTATCTTTTTGTCTTTAAATGGTCTTTAATTTTCAAAACCCTGTTATCTGTTTAACTGATTTTGACGAAAGGATTTTAGGTAGAGCATATCTTCAGGGTGCAGGCTATGTTACATACGTCTTTCATTTAACGTCTTTCTTTATAAAATAGAGTCATGTGCAATTAAACAACACTTATAGTGAAGGAAAATAACGAGAGCAAACCTGCAAGCCTGAGAGTTTTCCGTAATTTTCATCCCTTCCAATTCACAATTTGGCCAGCGGGGTAGACTATGGCTTAACTCTTCTCATTCTCAAAGGAGACCCGTGCTCAGTAGTGAGCTGGCGATGGGTTGTTGGTGATGAAATGTAATTAAAAAGGAACCAAAAACTTAATTTGCTATAATCAGCTAAACCAGACAAATCTGAAGCAAATTGAGCTATTGGTTCGTTGCAACCTACTTGCTCCTTGCATAATATCATGAACTTCAGCAAAGTAACGCCTGCTTCTATATAACATTTGAAATGTAATCTTTTAAGGTAATTGCTATTTGACAAATCGCAAAAATGCTGTACTTTGAAGTAAATTGTTTATTTTTCTAAAGCATTAACAGCTATTAAATACATGCAATTAAAAACTTCAGTTTGTGAAGATTATAAGGGCCTTTTTTAATTTAGTATACATTATCCCAATAATAAAAAAAAACCAAGTTGAAAACATTGCTGTTCGCAACTTGTTCTGTAAAAGTTTTCTTTAACATCTTGATACTTTGAAGCCAACCTCCAGAAAATGATATGTTTAGGTTTAGCAATCAATTTTAACTGTTAGTTTGATACTAAATGTTTTTCGTTTCTTAAATAATCTAAAACTAACCAAAAAACTTCCTGTGCTATTTATTTTCTTGCAGGCGCTCTATGGAATTCAGTGTCCACTGGACTGTCATGGCGGAAGGACTGTGCGCGTCATTTCGTCGCAAAATATTATTTAAAATGAATATAAGCTTATTATTTTTGAATGAAAGTTGTGTTTATAATCGTTGAAAAATAAAATAGGGATTTTTTCATTTCTAAATGAAGCCTGCTTATATACTAAATTTTATTCTAAAGTTACGGTTTTACCAGGTAAATACTCGGAGGTTGTCATAGATTATGATGACAGATAGTAAGTGTTCTAAATAGGTATTATACCTATGTTAGGAGATAGCGCGCCTCGTTCCGGGTGCCGTGTTCCGAAATGGATTTCGTAGTAGTGCAAGTTTGGTGCAAGCCCCACATGACGGAGGGGTATGCGTCAGGCATTTCCTGTGTACAAAAAAAAGACCTATATTTCGGATCCATATTTCATCACTGACAATATGCACTATTCAAAGACTGTTCTTCAAGCATTGAGGAATTTTGGACAGAGACATCTCGAAGGTTCCCGAAGGCTGCCTGAGTTAGATTTGTCGGCTAGCTAGCTTTTTTCGAAATTGGACTTACTTAGCTGGATTGTGTGTTAGAGATTTCTTATGAGATATTATATGTACATAATATAACCATCATAAGGAAGCTCAGATTCATGCTGCGGGCAATGGGGAGAGCCTAAAGGTTGGAACGCCATTTCGGCGGCCGTGTTTCCTGCCATATATACCATAGATACCTGCAAGCCAAGAGTGAATAGGCATCTTCCAGGTAAGCGTGCTCCAACTTGGACCTCATCATTGCTTTCTTTAAAGCATGATTGTCGTCAAGCGCAAGCGCAAAGATTCAGGCGGCGCAAACCCGTAGCATGTGGAAGACCCTATTAAAGACCTATGTTCACTGTGGACGTCTGTCGGTTGATGTTGATGATTATGTCTTTAGTGCAAGTAGTTCAGTAGTTTCAGAGTTTATCGATAACAAACAAACAAACCTTTCCTCTTCATAATATATGTACTTAGTAGCGCAAACTTGGAAAAAATCTCGTGGAAACTCTTTGATTTTCCGAGATAAATGTCATTTTACCTGGCAGCCCTAATCAATTTTATCACTGATAATAATAACTAATTCATAACCGTTAAAACTAAGAGTCAAAATCTCGTTTTTCTAGTCGAGTTCCGTAGGCTCTTTGAACCCACCGCATTATTATCCCAAGAAAACCTACCATTAGATGTAGGAATAATGGAAAGAGGTCACAACCCTCAGCAATAAAGAATACGATGCGGAGAGAGATGTCACTCTCAAGGTCTTTAAATGTATCCATGCAAAAAACCACGTCGACTGGTTGCTCCGTTGCAGCGTGATTGAATATTAAACCAACAAACACACTTTCGCATTTGAAATATGGCCAGTGATTATAAGAAACAGTTTAAATCTCTCTCTGCTCTCTGAGAGACGTTAGGCAAAGTGAACACGAATTATGACACTTCTGTGTTCTTATACAAGCTTAGGTCTCTCAATTTTGTCAATTAATGTCAAATTTCTTTCTCAGATCAAAACCTAGTAAGTGGTTTAAATTCAAGAGAAGTTTAGGCCGTAGTCTTCAACAAGAAACTCGGCGGTTGCTCTTTTCAAAGATTTGATATACAATATTAAATTGCTTAAAACGCACATAACTGAAAAGTTAGTAGTGCGTGATTCCAGGATCGAACCCCCGACCTTCGATTAGGAGGCGGACGTTCTAACCACTAGGCTATGACAGTTTTTAAATTAAAGGGGTTTAAATATTTTAGTGTGAAGACTGGCCTACACATTTATTCATTAGATGTGCATCACTTTCTTTTTTAGGGTTCCGTACCTCAAAATGAAAAACGGAGCTCTTAAAGGATCACTTCGTTGTCTGTCCATTTGTCCGTCCGTCCGTCAAGAAAACCTATACAGTACTTCCCGTTGATCTAGAATCACGAAATTTGTTCTCGGATTTATTCCTTTACTTGGGCTATGAGAGTTGAGACCTATCTACCTGCCCATAATTCTAGGTTAACGGGAAATACCCTATCGGTTTTCTTGACAGACACGACAGACGGACAGACGGACAGAAAGACAGACAACAAAGTGATCCTATAAGGGTCCCGTGTTTCCTTTTGAGATATGGAACCTTAAAAACATTATGTAAGTATGCAAAGTATTTCCCTTGCAAGCCATATTTAACAGTTGACATGTAGAGGTCATTGACTTTTCCTATCTTACTTTTAAGTTTTAATGCATCATTAAGTATTTACTGTTTTGACATGGTATTTAGATAATGGGTGATATTTATTTTATTTTATCTAATTCCTTTGAAAAACTTAGTAAGGCGCATTAATCTATAAAAAACCTAGCCAGTTCATAGACTTACTATGTTTTAAAATGGTCAAAGCGACTTACTAGCTTTTAATTTTACTTTAATGTGGGTGTCCTTACAATACAACGGGACATACTATGAAAGTTAGGCTTATGACATAAAACGATTTTCGGAAAAATGACATTTACTTTGTTTTGATATGGGGCGGTCGATATAATTAGGTACTAGGGTAAAGGCTCAAGTAAATGAACAGATTGGACGTTTTTACATGTATTAAGAGCTGGAATAAAAAACCGGCTGATATACCTTTTTTAAATATTTTCTTACAAATTCTTACACTTTTTTCAATTTCAATTTCAAAACCGTGTTCCGTTCAAACCGTTCAAAAGTGCGTGTGCGTGCGTCCATGTGTGTGTGTGAGTGTGTGTGAGTATATACTTGTCTGTATGTTTGTACGAGTGTTTGTTAGTGTGGTATTGCGTTGTATAACCACATGAGTAGCGAACAGAGTCAAAGCTTCATACAAGCGCGCTACGATAGGTACACTACTACAAGCTTGAGGCGCGTGTGTGCGTGAGCACAGGCGCTACGTCGCGTACGGAGAGAAATCGGTTTATATCGGCTCGGCCTGTGCTCAAGCTCAGGGGCTGCAGTACACGTCGCGCGTCGTGTTTTCATTTAATTTAATGTTAATGATAATAATTTAAATAGTGTTTAAAATCTATTTTCTTGAACTGTCATAGATTTTGTTCAAAATCAATATCTGAGGATCCCTAGGATCACAAAACAGGATATTGTTACCAAATTTAAAAAAGTCGACGCCATTTTGAAATTCTTTGTTAATTGACCGATTTCGTTCAAAATCGATATTTAGAGCTCCCTGCGATCACAAAATAAGAAACTGTTACCAAAATTTAAAAAAGTCGACGCCATTTTGAAATTCTTTGTTAATTGACCGATTTTGTTCAAAATCGATATTTAGAGCTCCCTGGGATCACAAAATAAGAAACTGTTACCAAAATTTAAAAAAGTCGACGCCATTTTGAAATTCTTTGTTAATTGACCGATTTTGTTCAAATTCGATATTTAGAGCTCCCTGGGATCACAAAATAGGAACCTGTAACCAAAATTTAAAAAAGTTGGCACCATTTATAATTCTTTCTAAATTGACTGATTTCGTTCAAAATCGATATTTAGAGCTCCCTGCGATCACAAAATAAGAAACTGTTACCAAAATTTAAAAAAGTCGACGCCATTTTGAAATTCTTTGTTAATTGACCGATTTCGTTCAAAATCGATATTTAGAGCTCCCTGGGATCACAAAATAAGAAACTGTTACCAAAATTTAAAAAAGTCGACGCCATTTTGAAATTCTTTGTTAATTGACCGATTTTGTTCAAAATCGATATTTAGAGCTCCCTGGGATCACAAAATAGGAACCTGTAACCAAAATTTAAAAAAGTTGGCACCATTTATAATTCTTTCTAAATTGACTGATTTCGTTCAAAATCGATATTTAGATCTATCGATCGATATTTAAAGATCGATATTTAAACTAGGCAATCACAACAAAAACAAACTTTACCATCTTGTTGAACAAATAACTATTGTTAATTAAATTGTATCCTCCAGTGCCAGCCCTACCAAAATAGTTATAAATTTTGCTCGCTTCTTAGAAGCTTTGCCTCTGTTTGCTACTCTATGGTATAACACCATGTTAGTAAATCTTAGTATATTTTTAACCGACTTTAAAAAAAGGAAGAGGTTCTGAATTCGTTGGTATCTTTTTTTTTTATGTATGTTCCCCGATTACTCAAAGACGCCTGGACCGATTTGGATTTTTTTTTTGTTTGATAGGGTATACTTTGCAAGTGGTCCCATATAAATTTGGTAAAGATCTGATGAATATCTTTGAAGATGGAGAACAGAACTCCTCAATGGATAAGAGCAAATTCAATTTTTTTTTTAATGTATGTTCACCGATTGCTCAAAGACGCCTGGACCGATCTGGATTTTTTTTTTTTGAAAAGCTAGGTATACTTTGCAGGTGGTCCCATATAAATTTGATGAAGTTCTGATGAATATCTTCTGAGATGGAGAACAGAACTCCTCAATGGATAAGAGCAAATTGCTCGCGATCAGTGTAATTGCTTAGTAAACAGTAGGGTTTTAGCTGGGCATGGCATATTATTATAGTACAGTGGGGCCACTAAAAATTTTGAAATAAAAAATTTTCAAAATAAAAATAAAACCGACTTCAAAAACCACAATAACTTAAATTATTTTTTACTTTTTAGTGTTTGTGATTTTGAAGTCGGTTTTATTTTTCTTTTGAATTTTTTTTATATTTATTCTGGTATTCTGCTTTCTTGGATATGGATCCCTCTTGGGTATCCCCATTTCTCTCTGTCTTTGGTACTATCAAGCTAATTTTCTCTCGCGATTTGCACAATAGCATTAGACCAACGCGTCTTCGGTCTACCTACCTGTCTTTCTTTCATCTGTAAAAATCGATACAATATGACCATTTGCATTTCAGTTTTAGGGCATGTCTCAAGGTGTCTGTAGGCTTTGTCTTTTTTCTTATGTCTTCAATTCTCACTTTGAATATTTTTTGCTTAATTTATGCACCTTGCCATCGCCCTTTAGCAAGTCACTATTTCTTTTTATATTCTTTGTCTGGACCCATGTTTGGCTGGCATAGGTAAGGCATGGCAGGATGCATGTATCTATAACGGATCTTTTAAGATGTACTGGGTAAGCTCCTTTCATTCTTTCCTTTTGTGCCCAGTAAAACAAGCATACTCGGGCTACTTTGAGAACCCATTAGCAGCTAACAGCAAGGCCTGGACTCAAATTTTTATATGTGGAAGCTGTATTTCCTCGTTGCGTTTATGAGCAAATAAGAATAGTTAACTACTTTTACTAAAAAAAATTTTTATAATTTGGCGCAAACCATCTAAACACCATGATGATTATTATTTCTGCATTGTGAATATTACCAGAAGAAACAGCAAAAAAAATTGTTCCAAGCGGCTCTATTGTAACTTGCAGTCTTCTAAAACAGGTTTTATTTATTATTATTATGTAAAATAGTTTTTGATTTATCGCGCAAAATGTAGAAAAAAATATACAATAAGTCAAAAACTGAAAATCTGACATTTTTTTTAAAATTCCAAGGCGAAAATATACTTAAGAATTTATTAATAGGAATCGAGAGTTTATGCACTAGATAGAGTTCGTTCATTCACTGAAATTCCCAGTTCATTTACTGGCAATTTATCCTTTTGTTAAATAAAATAATTTATAATAATTAATACCACGCATTTTTTTGCGTTTTTGATATTTAAATAATTTAAGAGTGTATACCTACTGTGTATAGACACAGATAAAAAAAAATATAAAAATTATATATAGAACGATTCTCATATATCTTAATTTTAGGTCAAAGTCAGGGTAGTCCTTATTCGTTCATGTACTGGATCTTTTACCCTCCTACGTCAAAATACTAAAAGTCCGCGTAAATTTCGCAGATTGAAATGTCTGCTTGATTAATTGTCAATAGAGGGTCATGACATGTCAAAATTGCTAGTTTGAAGGTGAAATCGTCTATGTCATTCGCATTGGCTTTCCTCTTAACATACTGATGTTTTCCATTACTGCAGGTCTATAGTTCAACGACTTTTCGGTTTCTATTTCTAATTATTTAGTAACAGTAAGCCGTAGTGCAAACTGGCTAAAACAATAAGCATTGTGAGCTCGTGACGAATGGGAGCCGGTCATTTTTGTATGTTTTGGAGCGATCCGGCATAAATAATGGGTCCGGATATTGACCGGAAACATGCGCACCGCGTCTCGAATTGTGAACGTGATTACTTATTCCACGGAAACTAATCAACTGTACCAACTGGAGCATAGTCACCAAAGCTTTGTTTATATTTTTGTACAGAGCTCTGGACGACAGTGAAACCTGGAGGAGATGCGTCTGCGCATGGGTACTTAATATTAATTATACCTACTTAATCACTAGGCAGTAGATCATGGCCGCGAGTTTTAACGAGGATTTAGATTTTTTTTATATGCCGTGCGAACTCTTTGATTTCCCGATACAAAAAGTAGTCTTTGCCCGTCTCAATGATGCAAGCTATCTCTATATGTAGTTATTAAATGTCAAAATCAACTAAGCGGACGTAACGTGAAAAAGTAACAAATAGACAGATAGATAGATAGACCGACAGACACACTTTCATATTTATAATATTGGTATGGATACTGTCTTTTCCTACGGCGCAATAGGATTTCCAAAAAATTCTGGCCAAATGTAGAGAGGAATTTTTAAACTTGTTATAACTGAAGTTTATTTAAAACATTTTTTTTTTAAATGATACTACGTCAAAGTAAAATTCAGACATGAACTCTGGGCATAGAACTCTCATTAACCTAGTTAATTAAGAAAATTTTCTACCAGAACTAACTAATTACGAGTGAAAGAGCAAACTAAAGCAAAAACTTGTGTAAAATAAAACCGTTCACATGAACATTTAATATTCATAACGTGCGACATGATAAATTGTACCTAATTATACTTTTATATGTTGTCAACACACGTGTAAAGAATTGCTCATAACGCTGAAACTAAAATAAATCAGTGATTTAATTACAAGTTATAAATATTTCACGTCACCATAAATTTCAACGCATACATTACATAAGTACCTATTTTTCAACACATAAGTAGGTAAACAATAACCATTTGTGCAAAATAAAATAAATATGCAATTCAAGAAATGTACGTAGTATATTGTGAATATAATATAAGTTAAATTGTATAATAATATATAATATAAAATCACGAAAATAATCTATACTAATAAATAAAATTGGAGTGTCTGTCTGTAATTTCGAAATAACTACCTCATATTAAGCTCATATGGTTATTTGAACGATACCAACACTGACTCACACGTTTTTAAAATTTTTGTCTGTGTGTCTGTCTGTCTGTCTGTCTGTCTGTTTGAAAAGGCTAATCTTTGGAACGGCTGAACCGATTTTGACGGGGTTTTCACAGACAAGTTGAGGATTGATCAGGGAGTAACATAGGCTACTTTTTTAACCGACTTTCAAAAAGGGAGTTGTGTTTTTCTTCCTATGTACACCGATATCTCCGAGATTTCTGAACCGATTTGCGTAATTTTTTTTTAATCGATAGAGGAACTTTGTGACATTGTTTCGCAAAAAAATTGGAGTCCAACTCTTCAATCCTGATGCTGCAGGGGATCTGACCAATCCACGCGGGCGAAGCTGCGGGCATCAGCTAGTTATAAATATGTGCATGGAATATATTATATTATTCAGATTCGTACCTAAAACGCATTCTTTGCTCTTAAGGTATTAAGGTAGAACTGTAAAATTTAAGCCAAAAGAAATTTTTTTAAGATTTTTTATATTTTTTTTTTATTATCTTTAAAAATGAATAAGGTAATGAAGAGCGAAATACGTAGGTATTCCCTTTCAAAGTTTTGTCAGAATCGTGAATGGTTTATGGATGCTGCCTTACGACCTAGCGGCGCTGTACTTTTTGCTCTTTTTTTACAAAATTGTTATAATTCATTTAGCTAAATAAAACATTAGTAACCACGGGTGCCCATTGATAACCCAAAAGCAAAATCATTCAAAAAAGTATGACAACTTCTAACAATTCTAACTAATATTAATCTTATGAGGTATGTATTGAAAAGAAATAAAAACTGGTGTAATTTAAATATGATGTAAAAGCAATGACATTAGACACCGGTGTTGTTCATTGTGGCGACTCATATCATAGATATGTAAGTGGATGGGAACCTAAGTGAAATGTGCAAAGTGGCATTTTAAGAAACTCTATTCAAGAACACGAGATATGAATTTCAAGCGAACCAAGTTGCAGGCTTGTAGAATAGTATACTTATTATTAATTTATTCATTCTGACCGGAATAAAAGTTGTCGATTATCGTTGGAGTGAGAAGAATTGAATTTTGAACAAACGTTAACTGAATTCCATACGATTGCGGACAGTGTCGTGTCAATTTGCGGCACGCTTCCTGTCGCCTGTCGCGTCACAATGCGATACGATAATATGGTTACTGACTTTGAGGATATTTCATAAAAAGAACGGCTGCAATTTCAATGGTAATGACTTACGTCTGTTGCACACGTCAATTTTAACATTTTGGACGTATCTTTAATATTATTTTAACCCCCGACCCAAAAAGGGGGGTTATAAGTTTGACGTGTGTATCTGTGTATCTGTCTGTGGCATTGTAGCTCCTAGACTAATGAACCGGATTTTAATTCAGTTTTTTTTTTTGTTTGAAAGGTGGCTTGATCGAGAGTGCAGGCACTTGATTGAAGGCACAGATATTAGTTTCTAGAATATGTCTGCAAAATTTCATGGACTTTGGTTGCTTAGTATTCAAATGAAATTGGAACTACGATTGTATGGAGTAAGTGATGGAGAGAGTCCTGTTAAGAAAGTTGCCGTAAAATATTCTTTATTTCTCAGGTACTTTGATCCTGCGCAAATGGGTGATTTTATTTTATTTTGGTACGAATTAGGGTGCGAAATCGGGGATTTCTGTGTCTTCGCGCTACTCCGTCGTCGCCTCTCGCGCATAAGAAAGAACAGTACCCGTGCGCCATCACATCTCTTACTACATACTGTCATCCAAAGTTCTTTTTAACTGACACTATGGGTAAATCACTACTGCTTGAATTAAATAACAAAAATAATTAAATTAGCATATCAGCACGAAAAGCGATAGCAGGCACAACTTCCAAAGCGGTATTTTCCCGTAACTTTTTCGAAGTAGACAGTTAGTGAAGCCTTCGTATAAATAATTACCGTCCGAGATGTGACAGCGACATGCCACGGCACTTCCAAAACAAACCGTGGCGAATGCAGCGAGATTAGGCGCAAAAAAACCCACGCCAACCATTAGCATTGACTTTCGAATGTCAATACGCACGAATTAAGATTTTACGATCGGTCGCGCATGGAATAAAAGTACGGATTATTTCCTGCCTCTGAACGAGTTTTCTGCTTTTGGTGGATGTTTTGTTTTATTCGTAGGTGAACAATAAAAATTTATCTACCCCATGCGTACATTTACAATTGCTGTAATCTGTAATCATCAAATCTAAATTAGATTTTAAAATGCCAAACAAAACCGAATAGAACTTTACTTTTGGTAAACTAGCTTCCATAACAGACTGCACGATACTTATGCGTATCTGTCACGACAAGGTGCCATCGAATAAAAAATAATAGTTAATAAAAGATTTTTAAACGAGCTGCAATAAAATACTAAGAAACTACAGCATTCATAGCAATAACAATTAATTAATAATTGAATTAGTACCTGGTACGAGCCATTTTTTTGCAAAAAAATAGTTTTACACTCTTTGAGAACAAGGTGGTAAGTATTTTGATTCATTTTAAAAACATAACATAAGTAATATTTAGGCTGTATTGTTATTGAGCAAACTTTATCGCTGAACCTTCAAAATAATCGCTTAAATTCTTAGTATAGAACTCGATAAAATAACAGGAAAGTGCTCACGACGATCATTACAGTACACTTTCGTGTCAATACGCACGAGTTAAAATTTTATGATCAAACGTGCATGTGTAGAAGTATCTACTTGTATGTTTTACATGACGTAACACACAACACGAAAAAGTCTTTCAGTGTTCAGAGAATCCCAAAAATACGTAACAAAGGGCCCATGTCATTTAACCTCCAGGCTATCACGGCTCAAAGCGGGCTCGGGCGGTGTTCTTTGGAATGATAGATTGCAAACGAGCGGTGTAGTGAGACTCAGTGCTAAATTGAAGGCTGCCCGCGCGGGCCGCGAGGGACGACGGCGTCCTGCACCGACATAAATGATTAACACGACGCGGAGAGAGACCAATTACGCAGCACCGCCACACTCCAAATTAGAAACTATTTTCGCCCATTAGTGGCCAACTTCATAATCAATTACACGTTAAAATTTCACAGCGCTGTTTCGGGAGCTCTATGTTTGGATAATCGGAGTTTGTGGTCCCAGGGCGAGCTATTACGCGGCTGCACGGGCCATAAAGGTTTTTGTTTCGGCGGAAAATTTTAATGCATGTTCCGAATGCATTTAACTGCGCCAAAAGTTGCAGTCGAACAAATTAATTTATATATGAGAAATAATAGCGGTGCAATTGCACGTTTTGTGCTCCAGGCGGTTAAATAAATAATTACATTTTTCCAGGTTTGGAAACTCAAACTTCATTAATTAATTTGTTGAAAGAGAGAGATTTTTCATGACATAAACCGATGAAGTAGAGAAGAAAAAGAGATCATCTAATGCGTAGTACATAGAGGTCATTGCCTAAAACTATTTCAAATACAGTTGTAAACTCGTATCAATTCAAAGTTCAAACGTATCTCTTTACAGGAAGCTTTTCAATCAACGTAAAGCACTCCTAACATCTAACCATAGCTAATAAGACAAATCTTCGAGTCCATTTAAGGCAGCGCGTAATAGGATAGAGTGCACTCTGCTAATCATAATTCATCAGCGAGATTAAAGAATAAGCGCGAGGGAGCCTGCGCCCCCCTCCCCCTCAGCCCGTGTGGAGACAATATGATTGCCACACCTGCGGAAACGACTGGAGTAACGAGGCGGGCTAAATAATTCAACCAACTACACCCGACTTGTACTAGGCTTTACACTGCAAACCATTTAAAATTATTTTATTTAAAAAAACGGGAAGTGGATGGATGAGGAAGGCGGTGGATCGTGTGTGGTGGCGCGCTTTTGGGAAGGCCTATGTCCAGCTGTGGATTGATTGATGATTCATTGATTAAAAAAAAACTAATTTGTATAATAAGGTGATATATACCAAATACGGTACAGATCACCCCCATACGGAATGCCATTTGGCATGTTTTTTTTTATATTTTTTACTCAGATAGGTACCTAAGTGATGATGCAGTCTAAGATGGAAGCGGGCTAACCTGGCCCAGCCAATATCAGACAGATTTGAAAAATAAAGGTGTTTTGAAAAAACTATACCATTAAATCAAACTAATATAACTCGGATTAAAACTGAAAGTTATCGTCACGTAATATACGTTCGAAAAGTTCTCAAAATTTAGGATATCCTAGAAATTCCATTATAAAAAATAATAAACTTTAAGTTTCTATAAATAGTACAAAAATACAAAAAAAGTTGCACCATTAGTCATTACAATCATTAGCCTACAAGGTTATTTATCAATGCTGAAAAATATTTACATTTTTTCAACCAACGGTAACGTTTCTAATTTCCTAATTTCAGTAAATTGATAAAATACGAACTTTTTATTGATCCGCACGTTCAAAGTGGTCTGATTTATTTTTATGGTCACTTTTTGACTTTTTACCAGCATAAAAAACCAATTAAAGAATATTATAGCTTACCTAATCTATTTCTGATAAACTAATCAACTAGAGTTGAATTAACTCATTTATTCTTAGAATAATAGAATTGTACCTTACAATAGGCTTCAAATCACAGAAAATTATTTTAAACTAGCCGATGCCCGCGACTTCGCCCGCGTGGATTTAGGTTTTTTGAAATCCCGTGGGAACTCTTTGATTTTCCGGGATAAAAAGTAGCCTATGTGCTAATCCAGGATATTATCTATCTCCATTCCAAATTTCAGCCAAATCCGTCCAGTAGTTTTTGCGTGAAGGAGTAACAAACATACACACACACACACACACACACACACACACACACACACACACACACACACACACACACACACACACACACACACACACATACACACACATACAAACTTTCGCCTTTATAATATTAGTGTGATTACTTTGAAATAGTATTTGATAGCTATAAATTCTAGAAAAACTAGCTGATATGGACCAGAAATAAAAGGATACTGACTGGCTGACATAATAACGTGTAAGTGTTTAAATCTCTGGGTCTTGGAACTTGAGATTTGATAGGCAGATAATTATATAATTATTAGTTAGAAGAAAGTAATAACGGATTTTCAGATATTCTACCTGTGCAAAGCCTGGGCGGGTCAGTTAATATTTCAGTATAGTCAAGAGATTGAAATATATTGTAATGTGTATATTTGCCTCTTTACATTTTTTACAAGGAACCAAAAGCTCAATTTGCTATAATCCGCCAAACCAAAGAAATCAGTATGGTGCAACATGCAGTATGCGACATGCACCGCCCGCCCTCCCATTGATGCACCATACTGATTTGGTTTGGCGGATTATAGCAAATTAAGCTTTTGGTTCCTTGTATATCATGGACTTCCGCAAAATAACGCCTGCTTCTATACTACATTCTTTACATTTTTTTATAAAGTCCCATAAAAATGTAAACTGTACTTAGTAGAGCATACTCAACGTCGAGACTCAACAGCGGCACTTATTTAGCAGATTGCTTTCCTTTAAGTTGTTCTTTAATCTAGCAATGTACGCGCCCCCCTGTCTCGCGCCGCATCTGCACATCCGATGTATCTACGAGTAGCTCTGTTTGTTCTCCAACACCTACTTAATGAGTAGTGTTTAAAGCCTCTTTCATTTACTCAAGGCTCGATTTTGATATGCGGCTTGCATCTCTTTTAATGTTGCTCGTTTGTTGCCATCCTGGAATTTCTGCTTTGCGAATGGTGCTAAGATATTTTGCCGTGCTAAAAAGTATACGTGTCTCTAGGATGCAAGTTAACACAACTATTTTTTTATGATCTTAATTTTTATGGAACTTTTCTCCAACACGCATAGGTACGCCAGTCCCATCGTAGTAAGTCCCCTAAATACAATCTATTGATACTACTGAAGATATGTTACTGCCTAGTGCCTATCCAAAAATATTTAGACAATCGGCTTTAAAACTTTCTGATGACGATAGACTGAGAAGGCTCGTAAAACCACCTATGTCATATTTTAATAATGTTATAATTCTGCACAAGAATCTCTTAACAGAACTATCATAATATGCTCATGGATTTAACCAATTAGCAGTAAAACTTTTATTCCTATCAATAAAGTTAGGTGCTCTCGGTGTTCGTTAAAAGCAAAATTTCGTTAATGCCACACGATATTGGATTACCGTCGCTACCGGGCCGCCGCAATAATATAACGAAATTCAAACATTAATAGGCTCAAACACAATCACGGATGGCCACATAATCGAGTTAGCTGCTATTCGGCTAAGCCCCTATCGCGATCTGGCCCATTGTCTGACGCCCGTTGCGTTGATCATGAGGACCGATTATTGTGGCAATTTCGTGTTTATTGTTTTCAGGTGTCTCCGTCAACTAGTTTAAGGAATAATCAAACCCTCTCAATGAACTAAACTACCTCGTGAAGTGTTAGTGTAACAGATTATATCCAACTCTGTACCAGAACAGTTTACAAAATTATAGTAGTCGGACTCCTTATGCAAAATTATGCAATTAAAATAAAATATTTAAAATTTATAAAACAATTAAAATTATCTAATTTTTAAAAAAGTTTACGGAAGAAAGATGAACTTAATATCATCGAAATATTATAGGTATATTATATCCTCAAACAAACGACAAATCTTTGCGTATTGACAAATCTTTACCTACATAGTTATAAGACAGACAAAAAATAAAATATGCACCTAAGTAATAAGACAAAAGCAGACTAGAAATGCTATCCTTCGAACGTGAAAATGCAGGCTTCGATAATAAACCTAGTCCCTCGACAGCCAAAGTAAGTGATACTCAGGTAGAATATACGTTCAGAAAGTTAAAAGTTTCACAACAGTTAGATGCAACTGTAAGAACAAATAAGTAGATAGAAGCGGTGTCAAAACTGCCAAAAACAAAACTATAAAGTTTGCTTTATAACCCGGTAGATACCGCTTTATCTATTTGAGATGTCGAACTCAATTTGGATCGGGCAACTGGACTTTCATAACAGACAACTCACACACACGTATGTGTACAACTGGAGATAAAATAAACACATTTTTAACCCCCGAACCAAAAAGAGGGGTGTTATAAGTTTGACGTGTGTATCTGTGTATCCGTGTATCTGTCTGTGGCATCGTAGCTTCTAAACTAATGAACCGATTTTGATTTAGTTTTTTTTTTTGTTTGAAAGGTGGCTTGGTCGAGCATGTTCTTAGCTATAATCCAAGAAAATCTACCTCTTTTCTAGTTACTGTAACCTTCACTTGTCGGGGGTGTTATAATTTTTTAATTTACACTTAAAGTTCGCAGTTTACGTAAAGAGTAAAAGATGTTTACTCGTAAGTTGTATTTCTCTCTAATTAGACTAATTGAGTAGGTATTAGCAAGGAAGCTCTACCTAGCGTCCGTTACGCTAGGGCTGTGATTTTACATTTTTAGTGTTCACACTCCCTGAAATAAAAGTTTTCAAGTTGAAATCGTGAGACCAGAGCTGCATTAATGTTCTACAATAGTTATCATCATTATCATCGTCAACCAACAAATTGCACTGCTGGACGCAAGATATCTTGCAGGAACTTCCACACGCCACGGTCTTGCGCCGCCTGAATCCAGCGGCTCCCTGCGACTTGTTTGAGCTCGTTGGTCCACCTACTGAGAGGCCTTCCAACGCTGCGCTTTCCGGTGCCAGGTCGCCATTCAGCACCTTGGGACCCCAACGTCTATCGGTTTTCAAACTATGTGCCCCGCCCATTGCCACTTTATAATAATTCAATGGTGTTTTGAATTTTAATAGATATGGAACACTGACTTACCCCACACGCAGGATCAGTATTCAGTGCGTAGGCGGTACGATGATGTTTACTTATCTAAATTATTATACCTACCACTGATTCCACTATCACATAAAAGCCATTTCTATGCATGACAGAATATATAATTAAAATTATTCTAATTAACTTGAGTGTTTCAGTAATAAAATTTAATAAGGCGATAGATAGCATAATTTATAAATTAGTGACGAGTATCGTTGAGCTTTCAAAACAAGTTACAATAAAACCGCGCTATCAAACATAATGTACTATTAATATACTTTATTGCGATATCAAAAAAGCAGGTCGGGGGTTCAATCCCGGGCCCCCGACACCTTTAACTTTTCGGAGTTATACGTGCGTTTTAAGCAATTAAATATCACTTGCATTAACGGCGAAGGAAAACATCGTGAGAAACCCTCCATGCCTGAGAATTCTTCATAATGTTCTCAGAGGTGTATGAAGTCTGCCAATCTGCACTGGGCCAACGTGGCTGACTATGGCCTAAACTGTGCTCATTCTAAGAGTGCTCAGTAGTGGGCCGGCATGGTTGGTCGTGACAATGATCATAACTGAACATGCTTATTATTTTGATCTTTTAAATACAAATGAGGAGAAACTAACTAACTGACATATCAACATACTTACTGCTCGACTCGCTGAACTTCAGATTTTTCATGTTTTCCTCACTAAAAAGATTTTAAAATATTCTACCGGGCTCGTTGTAAAACCTAAACCCAACGCAGACGAATTCGCGAGGAAAATGAACTAGTCATCAAAAAGTACTCAAGATAAAAACATCTTCGTGTAAGTGCTTATACAAAATAAAAACGTGTTTTAACGATTAATGATAATAATCAGTCTGGGTTTTATCCAATTATTTATTGTGTCTGTCTGCTGCGTTTTCACGACACCCGTATAACCGATTTCGACGAAATTTGGAAACGAGATCGCTTGGCATCTCAGCGACGGACATAGGCTACTTATTTCCCGGAAAATCAGTGAGTTTCCAGGGAATTTTTGAAACACCTAATCCACGTGTAGGTACGAAGCGCGGGCGTCATCTAAGTATTTGGTATTGGCACAAACATGGCTTGCATCTTGCGACGGACTTTTACATACCGGAAAATCAAAGAGTTCCCACAGGGTTTTTGAAAATCTAAATCCACGCGTAGTTACGGGCATCATCTATTAAAATATAAAGAAATTTTGTTTACATTTACTGATTTGATGATCTTTGAAGTAACAAGAATTTTATTTTGAGTAAGGGATATGAGTTATGATGCGTGTTAACATAATAAAACGCATGTGTAACTGAGCTGTAATATTAGCCGATACTGCTGACGTTTTATTACATTATAAAACAAACGTCTCAAATTAATTACGGGACACACTACAGTCACCATCGCAATCGATCGTAAAGATTCTTTGATAGCAGTTGTAAAATGTTCCAAATCGTTGTCATGATAATTTATGAAGCATGTTTATGGATGACTTTATGACAAGAAAATTTCTATATTTCCCGGAATGCTACAAAAACTTATGTCAATCATATTATGAACTAGAAAATGCTTGCCAAAAATAGTATAAATAACTTTGTTATCCGTAAATAACAAGTGCAAATTAAAAATGTATAACACCCCTGAGCAGTGAAGGTTACAGTAACTAGAAAAGAGCTGATAACTTTCAAACGGCTTAACCGATTTCTTTTGGCTTATAGCTAAGAACACTCTCGATCAAGTCACCTTTCAAACAAAAAAATAAATTAAAATCGGTTCATTAGTTTAGGAGCTAAGATGCCACAGACAGATACACAGATACACACGTCAAATTTATAGCATCCCTCTTTTTGGGTCGGGGTTTAAAAAGGTACGTACTGAAATGTATATTTCGGCGGCAACAGCTCCGATTAGCACGTTTTACAAGATGAGCACAAAGCTAAATTAGTAAACGAGTCGCGCGGCGAGGGGCAAAGTGAATTAAAGCAACTCGGAGCCTATTACGTGAAGTGAGTTATAAAATAAAGCCGCGGCGAGTAAGTTCATACATTACAAGCCGATAACCAGACGAGACTTCTGAGACACAAACCAGTCCCTTTTAGTGAAATTGAAAACTTTTTCTATTACTCATACCGCGCCCGCGACACCACTCAATTTAAATCAATTGCTTTTTATAATTAACTTACTCCATTATTGAAGTGCACTCCCTCGTTACCTCAATTAAAATTCAATCGAGATGTGAATCTATTAGAGAACGAGTTTTTCTGGAAGAAGTAATCAAGTAAATGGTTTCACAGATAAGTGCTACACACACCCGCTCCACGCAGGAAACTGGATACGCTATCACCTACTCATAATTATTCCATTTACTTTAATATTCATCGTTTTCTACTACGTGCTCAAATATGGAGCTTTATCTCTGACATCGCTTCTCCATTTGAACAGAGTATCAATATACAATATCGGAAATTAAAGGGAATTAATAAATTTGATTAGCCCGAGTTCCATTAAAAATATTACGATATAATAGTGATGGTGCGGGCAGGCGTGTGTCAATTCTGACATTATGCAGTCGCCCTCACTAATGCAATGAAGATCCCCCAGCTCTAGGGAGTGCCACTTTTACCTAATTCTTATTAAACATTTATTAGCTTAGACAAAAGCTATCGGGAGGTATCGGTCGATGTTTTATTTATGATCTCTTATAGGATTGCTATTTTCACATTCCGACAAATAATAGACTAATGTAACTAGTTTCGGAAACAATGAAACTTCTCGGACAAAAGTTTATTTCGGTATCGGATATGATTTATTGCGGACGTTGAAATATTTAAAAATATAGAGATTGAAATAGGAGTTTGTCTTGTAGCAATGGATTAAAATAGAATGCAATTTTGTTCAATGCATCGAGTAGTTGCCATTGGCTCGGTGTGATCCCACGGTCCACTGTTGTTCAAAGCCAGAAATAGTTTAATCAGTGTTATGCCAGCCATTAATTAAATTACACTTGCCCTGGGCAGGGCTGTAAGAAAATTGCTTTTATTTGTGGGGAGTCATTCTATTAAATATTCATTCGTTTGCGGCCTATCGAGTGACGTAGATTTCATAATTATAATTTACACGATCTCTTTAGTGATTACAATTTTAAATTAGCAAAAATTAAGGATTCCGTGGAAGTAATTCTGGGCACCCTGAGATTTTTTTAAACTTAATTCAGGGCTCCCGGAATTTGTAAGAAATTGAATATTTTTGTTGTAATGCTTTTTGAGAAAGTTACAATTTTAAAATCTTTCAACGTATTTGATTATGGTATAGGAACCGTTAGGGTTTATTCTTAATTAATTACCTGAATATAATTTTAAGAACCATATGACTGTTGTTAAAATTAAAATTAAGTCTTATAATCGTAACTTTTGCAGCGCTTTAGCTTCAAAGATAAATAATACTTAAAATACTTAATATGTTTTATTTCCATTATTGGATTATGCCCCGGAGATAGGTGGCTATCAGACTAATTTTTCAATTAAGATATGTATTCAATTCCTTAATGACGATACGTGTAATTAATTTCAACAATTTGGGGTTGAAAACATCAATTTAATTAAGTAGAATTATTACTTTTTTTCACTGTAATCCAATTTAAATTAATTAAAATATATGATACTTAAGCTAACTAAGTAAAAAATGATAACGAAATTGCTTGTTTTTACCTATACATACATTATACTTATCTAAATTGGTAGACTACATCATCACTAATTATTACCTACCAATTTTGTAGTGCTGCATTTATTTTCACAGCAAGTTTTTTGCGCCAACATTACTCACTATAAGGAATTACCCGATTTCTGTGTGAATATGCATATATTATTATTTATGAATCTTCAGGATTAAGCTTTTTTGTGTAATTAAATCAAATTAGGTAAGTAGGTACCTATCTACTAGCACAAATGTACTATCTTATTATTTACTTTGTATTATATCAAAGGTTTTTAAGTGTTGTTGTAAGGAAATAGGAAAACAAGGCACTATCAAAATAGTTTATACGAATATTACTACTAACTTATTTGCTTCAAAATTACTACTACTACATTAGTACACTTTTATTACTATTAGTATTACAATATTATAATTTCAGTTTCGATTTGTATAACTATAGTTTTTTAGTTCAGTATCGTAGAAATTTAAGAGGAATGTGCAACATCCACATAAGCTCAAAGGAGTTTCAGGATGTCAAGTGGAATCATGTAAAACTAGTCTGTGGTTCAAATAAAGAATGAAAAAAAAACTACTTACAAAAACAAACTTGCAACTTTCCATCATCAACCTTGCAAATATAAGAAGTCAATGGCCCAAAGCACAATAATATAATACGGGGTGATCGAGGAAAACCCTAAGATGGTAAACAAATGTAAACTGAATAAGGTACTTAAACATAGTTACTTAACCAAAATTAACTTAGAAAATAATTTAAAATTCACTTACAAAAACAAACGTAACTTCAATATATTCCCAAAGTTAACAACCGTTAGTATCACCGCATGTAATAAATGTATTACCGGATATTACGAGGAAGAAGTACTACTGAAAACCGTAAACACACAGACCAGAAAGACACGTGTTCCCGATGCCGTACTCAAGTAAAAACTGAATGAAATTGAATGGTCGCGCCGAGCCCACGCACAACACTATCGTCTTCCTGTTGATAAGGCCTTAATGAGTCGCTTGTTCCAATGCACTTCCCAACTGATAATGTGTCGTTCTATTGGTAATTGCTCACTTGATTGGGTTTTATTGGAATCATCTTTTGAGTACGAGTTTTTCCTGACCCATAACACGTAGTCTACTAGCTATACAGCCTGTACAAAGGTCTTCCGATATTTAGTCGTTTTTCTTTTCGGGAGAAATGCCATATTATGTAATGGTCACCAAAAATCTGTGTTTTTCCGGAGTAGTATCATAATCTTAGGTACTAGTCATCATAAATTTGGTATCTGGAGTCAAGTAACGCTCCCGCATTGCAAGTTATTGTAAGATATTGTAAGACCTGAAAGACCTAATTCAGACATTGTAAGTAGGCTCTAATACAATTTTAATTTACTTTCAATTTTTAATGTTTTTAAAGTGTATTTAAGTATTTATCATTTTACCATGATAAACATATTAAGTACTACGTATTTATATTATACGTTTAATTATATACGTTATAATGATACGTATTTTTTCTAAATAAAATTGTGACTCAGTAGCTAATTTAAGCATCTAATAAAGCCATATACGTACGTATAAATAGTTTAGCACCGTCTGAAATTTCATTTTTAACCCCCGACCAGAAAAGAGGGGTGTTATAAGTTTGACGTGTGTATCTGTGTATCTGTGTGTCTGTGTATCTGTGTATCTGTGTATCTGTGTATCTGTGTATCTGTGTATCTGTCTGTGGCATCGTAGCGCCTAAACGAATGAACCGATTTTAATTTAGTTTTTTTTGTTTGAAAGGTGGCTTTATCGAGAGTGTTCTTAGCTATAATCTAAAAAAATTGGTTCAGCCGTTTAAGAGTTATCAGCTCTTTTCTAGTTTTCTTGTAGAAAAGAAGGTCAGATAACCGTTAGGTTCTTAATATTATGTCAATTGACAAATGTCAAGCAGTCAAGATGGACGTTGCCTAAATACATAATTATTTATTTGAAAATGATGTTTTGGAAAACTCAAATACTTTGGATCGTCGGGGGTGTTATAAATTTTTAATTTACACTTGTATTCAAAGTGATCTACACAAAAATTGTTTTGGAAACTTAATTTATTTTCAAGCTCAAATCAAAATTGCAAAATTACTAAATATTTTTTCCTTTTAAACTCGCTAAACCATCAGTCACTGAGATTTAGCCCCTATACGATTTACCTTATTACGTAAACTAAGCTAACAAAGTTTAATGAATGAAACTGTAATTTCTGAACTTATCCTTAATAATTTGTAAATAATTGTAAATCATTTTGCGGTTACTTGACGTATAAAAGACAATAAAATTAAGTTAAAATTATCTATTTACGTGCTCATAAATAAGGAAAATGAACATTTCGTGTTTTTACGTAAACAAATATTACGTAGCATGTTATTAGCGTCATTCATAACTTGGAAAGTCATCTACTCGTAAAGTAAGTAGTTATGGATACTAGGATAGGTAAGGATAAAGTCATGCTTCCTCACTACACTTCTCCCGTTTAGAATATTTATAGATAGAATGATAGACACTAAATTATTGTTTACTATCGATAAAACCTAAAACTTTATCTTAGTAAAATAAGATTAAAATTTTTAAAATCCGTGGGAACTTTGATTTTCGAGGCCAAAAAATAGCCTGCCTTTAAATCAATTTCGGCATGATTGATGGGTAATCCCACAAACCAATAAACAAACACTCTTCGGCATTATTATATTAGTAGTGAGAACAGTAAAATTTTTAGGTACTATAAATTTAATAAAAAAAGATACAATAAAAGTATGACGAATAATTAATGGCTCGTCTTGGCGGGGGCACTGCCGTGCCCCCTGATTCCGCTGAGCTGTTATTATTTTTGTAGCTACTTATTTATTTAAACACTAACCAGTGGTTGTAGCTCATTGATTTATTTTTCGTACGATTTGAAATTAATCTTTATTTTATATGTGCGATATACACATTATTACAAAACATTTATAAAACTATCGCCAATCAATTAAACAAGCGTAAATTAAAAATTTATAACACCCCCGACAAGGTTACAGTAGCTAGAAAAGAGCTTATAACTTTCAAACGGCTGAACCGATTTTCTTGGATTATAGAGAACACTCTCGATCAAGCCATTTTTCAAACAAAGAAAACTAAATTAAAATCGATTCATTACTTTAGGAGCTACGATGCTACAGACAGATACACACGTCAAACTTATAACATCCCTCTTTTTGGGTCGGGGGTTAAAAAAAGAAGGCTTTGCACTGTATATTGATGTTGGTATCTATTTACACTTGTTGCTTCAATTCGAATGACAATTGGCAATTGGCATACACAGTTCCTATAAAGGGAACTATAGAAGAATCATAGTTTATTTTCGAGATTGCACGCGCACGTGGTAGAAAAAAAGAGTAATATTATTTTTCAATTCCCATACAAAGGTGGTCGGTGCGCGGCGGCAAATTGGTTGTATTGTGAATTTGGGCAGTGCGTGCCGGGGCGCAGATGAAATGTTTATTTTCAATTTCCGCCATTTTCCCAACGCGCCGGCCGCAGGATTAGGATGTGGAACAACGACACTATCACTAGATAGGTACCTAGTTTTAAAGAAACACACCGTTTTATATTGGATTTTTTTACTGGAAAAAATATCATTCGAAACCTATCGAATTTTATTTCAATGCTTTTGTTTTGGAGCCTTGCAATTTTTAAAATAACATGCCTTATGTAATCTATATCCAAATTGTTGAAGAAGTCTTTGTTTGCGGTCTTTATAATAAACTATGTTAATGAAAGTGGTGTTTATTTTATGCACTAGAATAAATCATTTTAAATAGTAGAGCAAACACAAAAATCAAAATAGACAAATATGAAAAGATAAAGCAATTAAAATTAAATAACGGATTATTATAATATAATTTGAAGAAGATAACTCAACAATCAGATACTTATACTAATATTTTCTAGACAGAACTTTTTAGCAGTATATGTAACTGCTAAAAAATTCTGTCTAGAAATATTGGTTTATTTTTTATATGAAATCGACTTGTGAAAGATCGTAACCTTAAACCGCAGCATTGTGCTTCATTGTTGAGAGGCGTTAAGCGGAATGAAAGGGATTGGTCTAAATCGCAGATCACGAACGCTTAATCTGCCCTCTTAAAGCTCTTAAGAATCAAGCGGTACGAATTGTTCGTAGGTGCTAATTGCGTATAATCGCTGACTGACGAGCGTGCTGCACGTTTTCAATTCAAACCCACGACCTCTGATTCGCGATCGCTGTATGCTAAATGCACTATTAAATGTTATTCGTATTCCGGAACTAAAGGTATGCCATTTCTCATTCCCAGAAGTTTTCTATTGAATCCGATCTCATAGGTTGGTTAATGATAGTATTCTAATACTATATGGGTTCGCACTGTTATATTTCACTTAATTATGTTCCTAGAACATCAGACCAGACTCCTCTTTCTTTCTTACGCACTACTAGAACAGGCCTAAATCTTTTAAGAACTGCTAGTGGACAGGCATCTGCTTTGCTCTAGAAGCCTTATTTTTAGAAGAACCTTCTCCGAGACACACTCTATTTGCTAGAAAAAAAATTAGACAAAATCTATTTTAACGCTTCCATGACAAACTGGAGCGGGGGGCTGACTTTGTAGGTAAGTACCTACTACAAGTAGCTAGAACCTATAATTTAGCGATAATAATGACCATTTCTAAGCCTGACTAAACTACAAACCGGATACAGTACCTACCTCTTGTCGGGGAAGCAAGTATTGGCTGAAAATGGAGATGGCTTATTCTCTGAATACACACGCTACTCTTTGTCCAGGCAAACCAAAAGTTCTTAAAAAATCTACATCCACGTGAACGAAGTTGCGGACATCATCTAGTAGATTATATTTACTATGTAGATAAAAAATACTTCGAAGTAGGTATATTTTATACAATCCATCCATCTTAATTTTATAGTATAAGTAACGTGAGGGATATGAAGTACCCAAGAAACTTAAATATTAGCATACTTTATTGCCCGTGTTTGGTTAAGGCTTCCTTTGAGATCTTGCTAAGGATACGCCGTCGGCGACTAGATAAAGGGTTACAGTCGACATATTGTCTCCACCTCGAGGCATGCTTGTGTGAGCTGATGTAACGGAAGTTGTCCTGTGTAAAATATATTGCCTTATAAGACGGACAAACTTCCTAATCCTGTGTCTATAAATCTACTAACATATTGTGGCTAATTCTATTATACACAATCGCTAAACTAAACGGTCCATATCCTTTTCCCCAGGTAGCGTTATGAAAGAGACAGAAATATATTTAGAGCTATAACACTATAATTTAAGTTTAGTTCGGAGATTGTGTACTTACCACAGAATTGACTACATTTTTTACGTAACAATTTCTACAATGTAAAGATTAATTACATTTTATAATCATAATTGAAGTTTAGATTTGACGAGTTTGTCGAATTGATTTTTACCATTTGTAATGGGGTTTCTCTGCTTCGTATTCTTAATTGCTAAGAGGCATTGTTCTCATAATAGTAGGATAATATCAGCTGTTAACTGAGCATATTTGGTTCAGCTGCCCCCCTCCTAAGCGAAATTAACTAAACTTACGAGTATACTTTAGTTACTAGGTACGAGTACTTCATGCCTTAGTTAGCTCCTTAGTTTCAAACATTAATCCATCTTATGAAGCCTATGCCTGCAGTGGTATGATGATAGCGTACTACTAACTCAATTTATAGTAACCTCAATTATTGTTTGTTGATTTATGTCCTCATGCGAAAGAAGCCATAAACCAATGCTAAATATTTCTAAGCCAATAACAAACTACTTGGGTAAAGTACTTATTACAATCTTAAGCTTATTTGTTTAATGTCGTCACTACAAGCAAACCAATTTTCCTTTGTCGAAGAGGACAACAAAATGTAATGTTTGCCTGCATTATGCAGCAATTTACTCGCAACTCGCCATTTGTTTGAAAAGGCCCGCAGACGATTGTCTGTCATTTAAAATTAAGGAGTTGTGTTCGCTTTGAAATGGCTGACATCGACATGGCTATAGATTTCGATTTGGCCGAAATTAATTTATTTAGTAGATAGGTACGATAGGTAACATAGATGTAGATTCCAGAAGTTACTGAGTTTTCTATAGCGGCGAGATTTATGTATATGATTTGACTAACTCATCTTTTTTAGGGTTCCGTACCTCAAAAGGAAAAACGGAACCCTTATAGGATCACTTTTTTGTCTGTCTGTCTGTTCGTCTGTCTGTCTATCTGTCCCTCTGTCTGTCTGTCTGTCTGTCTGTCCGTCTGTCGTGTATGTCAAGAAACCTATAGGGTACTTCCCGTTGACCTAGAATCCTGAAATTTGGTAGGTAGGCCAGGTCTAATAGCAAAAGTAAAGGAAAAAATCCAAAAACTGTGAATTTGTGGTTACATCGAATATAGGCTACTTTCGGTCCCGGAAAATCAAAGATAACCCACCGACGCGGATGAAGTCGCGAATATTATGTAGTCTGTTATGTATAGGTTACTTATAAACTGACGAAAGAACCCGAAAACGGTTCACCCAAATCAATTAAATTAGGTAAATTAGATCTTGATTCACTTAAATAATTTTTGATAATAATATGTCAATACAGGCTCATAGATGTCATAACAAACAGATCATAACACTAAACCAAATTAGCTTAAGTCACCATAAATCAATAGTAATAATAATCATTAGGTAGCAATAACACCCTCGATACATACCGAATATAGACTAGGTAGGTAGTCGAACCGAGGCGCGAATGCCAACGCGTAACCGGAATACCATTAGGACGGGCGGCTTATTAACTCTCTCCTTTAATTAAATTATTAGAAATCTCGAACCGGGCTAATTAACGAAGAATTCCAACATTTCGGTCCACCTATCGGGTATTAATTAAAATTGACAAAGCCGCGGGCATACGAGCTCGCCAAATATCGCCTCTATTAATGAAATGATCACTCCAAACTAATTAAATTATGGAGGTAATGGTGCGTGCATGTGATACCGAAATTTTCACTAGTGCATGTTACACCTGCACTGCTTTGGATTTTCATATAATTCCTCATCATTTATTTTAATTTTTATGTCCGACACGTAACTTGACGAAAATTATACCTCTGTATCACGATATCCTCCACACATACCATGTCTCTTCCCGCTTTACGTATTTCCTTTTAAAATACATCTACTTATTATTATCAATGTAGCAGTCAAATGTACCTAGGTATTTCATACCAATTACCAATAGACAAGTAGCTAGCACCCAGGGCATATAGTTAGTACAACCGATCGAGATTACAGGGTCTAAATGTCAACCATGCATCGGAAGACCCCACTAGGTGGACGCTGGATTCAGGTGGCGCAAAACTGTGGCGTTTAAAGGATCCTACAAGAGACTTTTGTGCAGACAGAGAATGTAGCTATTTAAACTGGCAATGATGATGAAACTTAATTAATACTAGTAAATCCGAAAGTATAGACTAAAAAGGTATGTTTATTTGTTACTTCGATACACCTGAATTATTCAGTCGATTTCAATGACACAAAATTGAAACAATATCTGGCGAAAAATATAGGATACACATTACACATTCTGGAAAAAGATTTTTTAAACCTTAATCCACGTGGGCACAGTCGCGGGCAAAAGCACTCGCTTTATCATATCGAAGATTGCTTACAAAAGCATTTGATAAGGCCTTTAAATAACAACAAACGCGAAAAAGTTCATTACTTACATGCATTATGAAAATCAACTTAAGCTTGGAGCACATAAAACGCGCGATGAAATGATGTCCTACACGGCTCCTACTAGTAAGTAGTTGTACTATAGGAACTTTTTAATAAAGCCGTTTACACTGCTAAGCATGTGTAGGAGCTGCAGCCCATACTCTTGCAAGTTGCAGGCTTGCTAAGGATGATATCTACTCATACGAGTTGTGCTTGCGCTACCAACATCGTGGTGATCGTGCGCTGCAGTTTCTTTGCTCACTTTTGACAAATAAAATCATCAAATTAATCGTGGTATGTACCCTTTATCCACATTATAATATGTTGCTAAAACGCGAAATGAGCTTAAAATCATTAATTTAACGTTATCTGTCCACAATATGCTATACTTTGGAAATGTCAAATCACGACGTTCTTCTATCTAAAAGATGAATTTACAAACAACTTGAAACGTTACAATAGAACCTTTGCCGTGTAGTTTTCATGACGCGTTGTATGTTCCAAGCTTTAAAGCTAAAAAAATTCAATTTCCCACAACCGGGACATGAAAGAGTCGTAACGGTGTAAAAGGCACGGCACCCGCTAGGCGCAGCGGCATTAAAATGAGTAATTATAATAAAGCTGATATGTCCTCATAATTAACTAAGCCTGATGAAGAGTGCTTTGACGAGAGCAGGTGATAGGAAAGCGGCTGAAGCGCTGATATTTACGTGATTTTGGTAGTATTTTTTCATTACCTACATTATCAATAATTAGTAAGTGTGAATCATAATATTATGATGAATGAAAATTCGATCTAGACTGAAATTAACAATAAAAATCGATAAATTACTTAACACCGTTGCCAAAAATTTAAATAATTTTTTTGACAAAAACTTAGAATTCCTAAGTAACTACCTAATCGATAGTTTACAGACAGACTGATTATTTATTAATTAATTTCAGCCGCTAAACAAGCCACACTATTTTGACTGAAGCGCTAAGATTTATTGCACCGCTTTTATTTGTTTTTTTTTTTGCATGACAAATAAAAAATTTTGCGGGCTGCAGCCTCCAACTCGTTCTAGCTTACAACTTGATATCGTTTGTCATCAATCATCATACTAATAGGTACATACTAGCAGCATAGGTATCTATTTAATTAGCAGATTCATTATTCGGTTCTAGTGGAATTTTCGGAAATCGGTGAGGTTGAAATTTTCAAAATACCTGCAACACATATTATGTTTTCTTCATTTTGAACTGAAAGCGCAAATACCAATTTTTATGTAGGTATATTATAACACGGACTTTCGTACTAACTTTCCGCCCTAATCAACGCCCTCGAGGTGGAATTCCAAAACATCGTGTAACACATGTTTTTTCAAACCATATCCATATTATATGGCTTGAAAAATGACGGACTTTCATACAAACTTTCAGAACCCTCTTATAGGCGTTGAATTTCTAAAAATGCAGGTGACGTCATAAATTTCGAAGTAGTTACAGTCCAAATTTTTTACGCTGCGGTTCGGCTGTGCGTTTATAAATCGGTCAGTCAGTCAGTCTTTTTATATGTAGGTACATATACTAGAAGTGTAGAATGAAGCGCTGCAGCGCTGGCATGGTCCCCGCAGCAGCACTAGTGCTAATTAGACGGAGTGACAACCCACTCCCGCCATAAAGCGCCGCAGATTTATCGCCACAGATTATTTATATTATGTTTATTAGGCTTGCCCTGGCCCCTCGCAGCTTTCCTACTAATTGAATTACTCAGATTTTTATAGGTGGCAATCCCATACCTGAAGATTTGATTATATTCTGAGTAACTATCTCTACGTCATCGCCATCATCGCGATCGACGCATCACCGGCCCACTACTGAGCACGGGTCTCCTCTCCGAATGAGAAGGGTTTAAGCTATAGTCTGATACGCTGGCCTAATGCTAATTAGCAGACTACACTATGAGAGAACATTATGGGAAAGTCTCAGGCATGCAGGTTTCCTTGCGATATTTTCCTTCACCGTTAAAGCAAGTGATACCTATAGGTATAATTGCTTAAAGCGCACTTAGCTCCAAAAAGTAAGAGGTGTGTACCCGGGATCGAACCCTGGACCTACCGAATAAGAGGCCGTAGACTATATTTTGAGTGACCAACTTAAGCCCCTGTATTTGTATCGTGTAGGACTACTAATATATCTTTTGCTACTTGACTGGGACTAACACAGAAAGCTCGGTTCGGAAAGTAGATTCTACTGAAAGAGCCAACAAGAAGCCGAGCAGTTGCTCTTTTCAAATCTCAATGATTTGAAGTTACAATATTATCAATGTAAAATTCACTACACCATCTTGTGGCCAACTGAAGTTCAGCCGATTGCTTTCACGCAACTTTGTCACTAAGGGTTTCTTCAATAGTCTAATAGCTTCTACTGTGTGTAGTGGTGTGTTTACTCAGACTGTTTACATTTTTTGTATACAAAATGACAAATCTAAATATTCTAAAAATATTTTCAGCTATCTAATTTCTAATTAACCTCTAAATTGTGTAAGAAACGTGTAATTAAATTATTGTTAAGTCAAGTAGTAGGTTAATATCGCTTAAACGTGTTGTAGATACGCAACTTTAATTAGACTAATTTATTCACCATATTTGGCTAATGATTTTGATACAGGTTTTGGAACCTTTGTTACTTAAGTCAATTATATTAAACAAACTTTTTATTATAGAATTTTCAACTAAAGGTATAATTAACGGGGGAATACTTAAGCATTTATCAAAATTTTATTAAAAGTCTTCCGAACTATTTTATTGACTGTTTTATTAGTAAATTCTAAAGCAGCTCTTAGGGATAAAGAAACGTTTGTGTAGATGGTTGTAAGTAATTAATAAATAATGGATTAAAAAGAGGCAGATATTATAATGCACGGATTTTTTACAAGGTGGATTGAATAATTATCTTTCCTGCATATTAATTTTCCTTCCAATAGAAGGTGATAGTTATTTCATTATTTAATGTTTGGTAAGTAAGAATTAAACACATCAATTAATTAGGTAGGTATATCGCCAATCGATATCTATGTGTGGTTTTAACTCTAATTCTAATTTCAAACCCTCTTTCAATTCAACGACTAACGTACCTTCATTATATTACAGAAGTCAATTACGCGTGACCCAAACACATGTAGATTGTAATTAAGTACATAGTGGATCATTAATCATATTGCACAGGAATACTAGTTATTTTGGCAATCGTTACCTAGTATGATTAACAACGTCTCCTCCCGCGCGCCGCTATGATAAATTGACATCGAAAATAACCACTATTTTAATAACGAATCCAATTTATAAACGGCATTGCTTAGTTTCCGTTTCAGGCCACGCTTATTGAAACCGTTCTATTTATATCCAAAGTCAAATAAAATCATTGCTTGTTCGTAACAAACATACATACCTACTAAAAATATAGCAAAACCTAACGAAGTAAATATTAAAAAAAAAAACATTTTGTTGCACTTGTAATAAAATGTTTTTAACTGTTTAAATGTTTCGAATGTGTTTAAATGTAACATGGAAACGAAACCCAAAAGTATAATTCTGGTCTTCGTCTCAACCGATGGACTTACGGGTTTTCGACATTTCATTTGGGGCCAGTGCGCTGTGATGATTTTGGTGTTGTCTGAATACCTTGTGGAATCTACCAACACGACGTTTTCTAATGCAAGATCCCCAAACAACTTGGAAACCAAACATCCTTCGCCATTATTGCCCCCTCCATTGTTACTCAGACGCTCCTACGGATCTTCCCATTTTTCTGATTTGTTAACGAAGATAAACTCTCTCCATCATAATGTTATGCTGGTGTCTCTGACTTTCACATTAACGAATGTCTCAATGTTATCTGAGTAGAGTATTTACATGTAGGTAGGTACACATTGAAAAATATTGATATACATATCTAGGCATCTACGTAATTGTTACCGCAGATGTGTAGCTATAAAAACGCGACACCAAAACCTTTATGTACAAAGCTACGAGAGTAAAAACCACTTTGAGATGTTAAGATTATATACATGAGGTATTTACCTACGTATTATTTTATCATTAAATAATTTCAATAGCAGATATTACACAAATACAACTTAGAGAACACGAGAAACAAGGGTCCGCATCTGATACAATATACCACGAACAACAAAACCAAAGTTATACCAAAGAAATTGCGACACTAATAAAGAATATTTAGAATTAAATTCGCAGTAGCGATGTTTAAAATCGCAGCCATGTCCTTATCCACGGACATCGCTATCCGAGGTTGTATCTTTCGTTGATTTGTTGCTTGGCTGTAGTGTGTTCTGAAGCTAATTAATTTTAATTGGATCGCAATGCATCTATTGTGCGCCCGACTTTTGACCCCTGTGCTCTGGACGTAATTTCAACTCGTTATGTTGCTCGTACAAATCACTGTTCCTAGAAATAAGTTCATAATAATTATTGCTGGGAAATATTGTGTATATTTTAAGATTCAGGTGTTTCTGTATACTTATTAGTTATTACAATCAAATAATAAAATTGTTATTTCTGTTGGATGTTGCAATCACTATAAAACAAGTTTTAATGATTTTATTTGAAACCTATAATATCTAAGTTCAGTAGATAAATTTTAATCCCAATTCTGTGAAGATCGAATAGTTCATTGTGTAAAGTTTTAATTAACTACATATTCGGTACACGGTCACAATTCAATACACTGCAGTAGATGTTATCAGTGACTTGACTTTGAATACGCTTGCTCTTAATCCCTGCATTAGGGCCATAATAGGGCTGCCATATTTAGGAACTCCTAGATGTAAAAATCAGAATAATCGGTGAGTAATTTATTAATAGAGCAAAATGATACTAATGATATTTTATCCTTACAGCAAAATCCATAAACCATTATTACAATGTATCATTAATAAACTGAGTGAAAAGCTATAACATAAACAAGACCTAAGATATTACGAAGCAAAAATGACAACAATTTTAACATGATTTGAAGTTTGAACACTGGATATAAATCTGTTGTAACTACAACTTCCGACTAACTTGGACTTTAATGTGCATGCAAAATTAATAGTAGACATTTTTTATCTTATCCACCTAATTTAATATTTGTAAGGCGTCATATTAATATTGGATTTAAGCATCTACTATGTTATCGTACTTACATGAACGCAAATTAATGCATAAATAAAATTAAATAAATGACTTCTATTTGTAGTTATTTAATCACACTAATATTATAAAGGCGAAAGTTTGTATGTGTGTGTGTGTGTGTGTATGTTTGTTACTTCTTCACGCAAAAACTACTGGACGGATTTGGCTGAAATTTGGAATGAAGATAGATAATATCCTGGATTAACACATAGGCTACTTTTTATCCCGGTAAATCAAAGAGTTCCCACGGGATTTCGAAAAACCCAAATCCACGCGGGCGAAGTCGCAGGCATCGGCTAGTAGGAATATAAAGCCAATCTATGGATCACTACCACAATTCACGACTACGACACGACGTTAGGGAACTTGTAACAAAACGTCGACGCTTCAACGTCACTGGCAGGCATCAATTAATACCTATTCCTACATTGGACGCTAGGTATCCAATGAATCGTTTATTTTTCTTTGATTTCACGTCACCCATAGCCTAATATTTGACATATCGTCGATTCAGGATCAAACCGAGAGTTCCCTCACTCTAGTTCACTTTGTCACTACTATCTAACAATGACAGTGATATATCACATGTCATGCATGTGAACGAGTGGCAACCCTGTGTCATATTCAGGGTAGTTGCTCACAATTCACACTTGCAACAATCGCCATTCATTTTACGCTCGTGTGCCTCCGCTTAGTCTTTCAAATTAAAACGCCAAGAAATCTCTGTCGGATTAATGAGATTAAAAAATACATTTACTCTTTAGATCTGATTTCCTTTTTTTTGATTGAAATCGCATAGAAAGGGTTATTGCAATGTTACAGGTAAGTACAGTAACTTCCTCTTTATGGACATCTAATTTTAAACACTATTTAAATTGTTTTAACTCTGAAAACAGAACCGATTTTAATAATTTTTTACCATTAGAAAGCTACTTCATCCAGATTTAATACAGACTATCAATTAGATGCACCTCAGATGAAGTCACGGGCAAAAATTAGGTGTTTTACAAGGAAACTCTACGTATAAGTCAGTTTATTAAGTAACCAAAAAAAATACTTACCTATCTCACTTAAAATTTAACCGTTTTTCCCACTCGTGTACATAATATTATCTACTCGTCTTCGGAAGAACAATTTCGCATGTCCATAACAATACGCTTACGCTTGCCATATTCCATTCATTTTGAGGCGGCCATTATACGAGTTGACAGTAGCTGCAGGCAAGGGTCGTTCTATGAAAAAATGCAAACATTCTACTTGTTTAATCTCATGAGCAGGCTAATTGTGCCGCCAGTGACGATGGCAGGGGGAGGCACGTGACCCGTCACTCGCAGGGAAATTAAAGCATTCCGTTATTTTCAATTCGCGGCGCGACTATTGTAGAGCCGTTTTGATAGGCCACTTTTATCACTTTTTTTATTTCTTTATCAAAATATTTTGCAAACTTATGCTAGGTATTACATTTTGAAAAAAAAATACAGATTTCACCGCCAAATGAAGGTCTACACCCAAATCATATAAAAATATAAGTAGATAATTAGTGTCATACAGTATACCTACCAGTATCCACCTGTGCTGACTGCTGGTAAATCGTTTTCTGGCTAATTTTATCATCAGTGGAACATCTTTCAGAGCCGTAGACATAATAAGTAAACTCAACTGAGAAAACAAACGCGCATCTTTGTAGGTAGGACGATATGATACTATAAGATATCCTAATAAGTAGATTTTGAAAGCAAGCTCCTGGAAGATACGCAGAAAATGATATACCGTAGACTGATGGAAGTTCTGCATAAGTAGGTACTAAAATTTTACTGTTACGATACCAATTTTTTGGAATTTTAATCAGTCACTTTGCTATTTTTATTTCTTACTGCAACCGACGTAGCCAACAGCACTTTCATAAAGCCAAAAGTGGAATGCAAAAATTAAAAAAAGGACTGCGTGTGACTAATGGACAATAATATCTGGACGGCTAGTATCAAAGTAATATCGGCAACCGCCGCTGGCGTACAAATTTTAATAATTAAAAATCACCCCTTCCACGTACGGAACACGCTGTACATTACGCTTTAACACTTTTAATTAAAAATTCTTATCACTAGTCTTTAATTATTACACTCTTTTTAAAGGTGATGCTATATTTTCTGCAATATGTATGAGGACTTCAAAATATCAATTTTAGATTTTAGTCCCATTCCCATCCTAATACAGAAACCATTCTGATATCGAACAATTTTTTTTAGAGCTAGTTCAGAGATGTCGCAAAGGTCCGTAGGTATTGTTATGAAATCCAGCCACATGGATCCACGCGGTTACCGACTCTCGAATGCTGAAAAATAAATATATCCGGCGTCCACGCGGTTCTATTACAAGGTGATGCCAAACTTCTTGATTGCTCTGAGGTGATGGAAACCAAGCACACACTCCCGCGCGCCCTGTGTTTTCTTTGTGAGGCAGGGTAAAGGGTCTTGGGTTTATCACACCTAGACCTGTGAAAATAGGGACGTCGAAACATTCAAGAAGTCTGACGTCATCTATAGCATGATAGAGGTTCAAATTGCTGTAAAGTGACCCCACTTTTTTAACGTGAACAATGAACATTGTCTCTCTTTTGCGTATTCCGCACGCTCATCGCCCTCATCTGAACAGGGCATATTTTACCACGTTTCAAATCGCGCGGTTTACATCCGTGCGGTTCACATCCGCGCGTTTTCGCTTATACGTTTAAACTAACCCGTATACCTACTTAGCTAATTGTAAGTGATGCTGCAGTCTGATGGAACGCGCTAACCTAGAAACCAACTTGACTGACTTAGTGTACCTATGGCAATTGTTCAGGCCCTTACCCTTAATTGGCTACACATAACACACAGCACGTCGGTTTAGTGAGGGTAAGCAAAGGCCACCTTTTCGAGCATATCTCAATTAAAAGTAACTAACCTTTATTCAAGTTCTTTACTAACTAAGTATATGTAGGTAGGTAGTAATAACTGAATGTTTATAATAATTAGTTTAATCTAAATTAGCAAAATAGGCACTATCCATTAAATCCAAAACATCAATATTATTAAACCATGATACGAGTAAGTAATATAGACACGAAACCGCATTATTTCATTAACATGTCTGCCAAGCTTATTCGATGCAGTCCACATAATATTACGCCGGCGATTTAATAATGGAATAGAAGTCTGCATTGAACAAACAAACTATTTTTAATTTCCGCTTCATTTAAACGTGCGTAGCGATATAGAAAAAATAGCAAACATTCATAGCGAATCCAATAGGCTAATCGAGAGTTATTAAGCCCCGGTTCGACCCACCTGATCGCCTCCCGGCTATAATAGAAATACCAGGGACTTATTATTAAAATTGCTGCTAAATTGCTCCCCGCTCTCCCCTTGAAATTCGGTCGAAGGTGAGTTATTGAAGATATTTTGTACTAATGTTAGCACTGTCGTTCGATGTTTGGTATTTTTAATTGACTTTTAAAAGGAGGTAGATTTATTTACTTATTTTCAGGCATCTTTCATACTTACACTGTAAATGCAATTCATTGTAATGCTTCACAAAACTGAATAAATGCGTTTCCATCACGGGTTTCGAAGCGTGAACGCCTTCATAGTTTCTTGCATGAATTACCTGAATTTCGTACATCTTTTAGGATCCAGATTTTTTTGATGGCTTTTCACATTTTATTTATGCTCTCTTACGTACGCAAACGATTGCAAACAAAGAATGTGTGGGGCAATATTGAGCTATGCCACAGCCTACATTTCACGACAGTTAGGGAACTTCTAACAAAACGTCGTGGTTTTGACGTCACTGGCAGGCGTCAAATGTTAGTACATTTGACGCAGGTAGCCTAAAGTAACCTTATTTTTCTTTGACATTTAATTTTTGACATATCATCGATTCAGGATCAAACCGTGAGTTCCCTCACTGTACGTAGTTCACTCTGGCTAACTATGCTATTTAATGCGAGTATGAAATTTGGTATTTGAGCATGGACAGAGTAGCAGATGTTTCAATTCGTTTGACAGGTTCCATGGGAGTGCGGGCTTGAAAGAAGATACCATCACTTTCATAGAAAGCAAAAGCCCAGAATTTTAACTATAACAAAGACCACCACCACCACACCACCAGTGACCTCCAGACACAATCCCCCGCCTTCCTCAACCACCCGCTTCCACTACTTTCTTAAGGTCGTCAAACCAGCTGGCTGTAGGTCGTCCCAGACTGCGCTAGCTACGCGATCTTCACTCCAGAACATCTCTGCCCCAACACCATCGATTCTACGACAGGCATGGCCTGCACACCGCCACTCCAGCTTCCTAATCCAATATGTGTCATATAAGGACATATCTAATCATATATTTAAGTATAAAATTATATATAACTCGTTATTATCTAAACCTCATCGTCCAGTGTGCCAATAATACGCTCAATTAATTAGCGAACCGAGTGATGTGTTCAACGTACTTACCTAATTAATATCCCAGAACCGAGCCAACAATACCCTGTTATTATAATACCACTGACTGCTACTGATTGAGTTACATACAAACAATATCGTCTAATGAACGTCGTACAAGATTATGACATCAATTATCCTTTGTCATTTGAAAACATGTTCGTCATGCAATAATGGGTGGTCGTGTTATAGAAAATATGCTATGATAAATCACTACTGATAGCAAGGCTGGATGACCTTTGCCTGCAGACTGGAAAAACTTTTTACCAACAAAACGAGTGTAATGTTTTCAGGGTTCACATATGTATTTATGTATGGGAGTGAGATTCTTTATTCTATCATAACTTGTTAATATCTGATCAGAATTGAACGTATGGGATAATCTTTGCATTATCCCCAAATACATATAAATATATGTCATTTTATAACAAGTGTAAATTAAAAATTTATAACACCCCCGACAAGTGAAGGTTACAGTAACTAGAAAAGAGCTGATCTTTCAAACGGCTGAACCGATTTTCTTGGATTATAACTAAGAATACTCTCGATCAAGCCACCTTTCAAACAAAAAAAAACTAAATTATCAATTGCTACATTACTTTAGGAGCTACGATGCCACAGATAGATACACAGATACACACGTCTTATATAACACCCCTTTTTTTGGGTCGGGGGTTAAAAATTCAATGTGGCGGCTGTATGGCGCCAATTTCAAATGAAAAAAAAAAAACTTTGTAAAAAAAATTTGCATTGACAGAATAGTCACGTTTTTGTATTTATTTTGACTAATTTACGCATTATAACCCTCTTCAGACGAACGAGAGTGAGACGCGAAAAACGATTCGCTCGCTTAGGTAGTTGCATACTATATTTTCATTGCGTGTCCCATATCCCGCGCAGGATTCACCTGGTTTTGGCCGTAGCTTTAACGCAAAAGGCCCTATAGGCACACGCCCAAGCAAACCGTTCAATGTACGAATGGGTAATTAGTTATTGTTGAGACCGCAGCGACCGGCCTGCACCAATAATACGCTCAATTAATTAGCGCACCGAGTGACGTGTTCCACGTAGGTACTTACCTAATTAACTTCCCAGAACCGAGCCAACAATACCCTGTTATTATAATACCAGTGATTGAGTTACATACAAACAAAGTGCTGTACCGCGTAGTTTGCAGAACTTGTATTGCAAAAACATTACACTGTGTGATGTGTCGTAAGATCAGTCACACATTTTATATGACGAGCGACGTACGCACTCCGCACTATAATGGTCTGTCATTCTGGCGCGCTGACGCTAGGGACAAAAAAATACTAATTAAGTATAGATATTAGAAGCCTCAATAGCTCAACGGTTATAGGAGCGGACTGAAATCCGAGAAATCGGCGGTTCAATCCCCACCGTTGCACTATTGTCGTACCCACTCCAAGCTTTACGCTTAGTTGGAGGGGAAAGGAAAATGTTAGTCATAATTAAAACGGCTAATATTCTTTCTAAAAAAATTACTCTTGAGGCGCGTTCCAATTGATCAGTCTTCGCGCCAGCTTGCTTTGCGATACAGTTGCACAACGCAGTAATGTATTTATAGCTTTAAACGATGCCTTAGATTCATGAGCCTCATATAATATAATCTCTATGCACGGTTTCTACTTATTTTTCCGTACTGGAAAATATCATAGAAGCTGCCTTAGGCCCCTAATCAATCATGTGTGCTGTCTATACAGTTACCATTTGCGTTTTCAGTATAAATAATGACTTTGATTGCGGCACTTGTTGTAATGTGCGATCATGCTTATATTTAATCTTTTTGCATTTAGGTGTAATCAAAAACGCCTTGTTGCAGTTTTGTCTTACATACATAGTACATACACATAAATACCTATTAACCTATGTATGCGCTACGTATGCTACCTATAGGTAACTGGATTAGGAGTAGTCAAGACTTCTGAGTAACGAGGTGTTGTCGGTCCTTTTGCTACTTCATCAGCGGTGGGATGGAACTTCGTGAGGTTTTTAGTCGGTAGGAGTCCGACAAAACCTCTGTGCTCCCCCGTGGCTGGTGGTATCTATGACGGATTTTCCTCCCGAGAAATAAGAACTAAATGCGAAAGCCTTGCAAGGCTTAGCTTAGCCTTATTATTGTGCTCTGAATATTTTTTGAGACATTAGGTCTTTTTTACTATCGGTTTGTATTATGCACACTGCACAGGCAAATGTAATCGAGTATAACAGAATTAATTATTGTGGAAATCGTGGCGAGTGGCGACCAACTTAACAGCAACAATATTACATTCGCCGTTCAGCGCTAATTGGAGTTTCGAGTAACCTATTCGTACTTTCCCAGTAACGAACCTACAGTCGCTCAACAATACCTCCTGTTATTGCAATACCACCAACTGGCCGATTGAGTTACAAACAATGTACAGTCAGCAACCGAGCTAGGTTTGCACCCGCCCATAGCATGGAATGGCGAGCTTTGTTGCAGACTGTACCTATCTAATACTTGCTTCCCATGGTGCGTGATTCTGCGGACTAGATACGCACAGACAGCTACGCGTCGCGCACAAGGCTCGGACGAAAAACGACGTGTCTGCGCTACCACGGACGATTCTCTTCCCATGATGCGTCATCGGTGACGGGCTGGTCCGCGTCCGTCCGCAATATCACGCACCGTGGGAAGCCTGTGTAACCTTGTATGGTTACAACGTCGACGGGATGATTTCATTGTCATTCGTTCAAACAACGTAATCTAATGAATGCCTGATCAATTCGATCAATTATAATATTATTAGTTGAGTCATTTGAAATGAAGCTTCCCTACCTACTTTGGTCAGCCGAACGTCATACTGATGGGTTTTCGTCATGTTTTCGTAAAGTTTTCGTTGAAGTAAAGGACTTTCCAATTCAGTGGGTAATTTTTGAATAACAACTAAACAGGATAATTCTTGGAAACTATTAATTGACTCATTCATTCATTAAAAATTATTAATGTTATGATTTATTAATGAAAACTAGGTATTTTACAACTGAAGAGTTGTTTACTTTTAATGTATGCTTAATTGGAAAACCTAGTGGTTATTAATCACCAACCAATAAGAGCATGTGTTTAAAAGTTCACGTATAGTGTAGTAAGTTGGAGTTACGACGCTCTCCGATGACTTTTATGCATCGTTTGTGCCAACCAGTGAGTAGCAGACTGCCTTAAAAGTACGCGTAGAGTGTAATAAGTTAGAGTTACAACGCTCTCCACTGACATCCTTATGATAAAGCTACTTAACTACTAGCTCAAAAATCACGCCTTCTGGAAGTGTGAATACTAAGTTTATTGGTGTAGCCTCTATGATTAATGAGATTAAAGGCAAAATTTTGGCCAAATTCCGACTCGTGCACCTCAGATTGCTGAGAAACTTAGCTTTCTCACATAAAGTCAGGAGCGATCTCTTGTTTATCAACTTGACAGCGATGGTCGACGTCTTACGGATTATGGAAATGATGGAATAGTGACTGATTAATTGAGCGTGTAACATGACTCGTCTAATTAGACTGAATCTCAAGCTGATGTAATTGTTGTCTGTCCATCCTTGCTTAGTGTCAGACACGCACGTGTCAGGTGTTCGGATCAAATCAACTGAACATGGACACCTTTATTTCATAACTAATTATATAAAATATTAGAATATTATAATTCTGCTAGCTGATGCGACTTCATCCGTGTGAATTAAGTTTTTTAAAATCCCGTGGGAACTCTTTGCTTAGCCAGGATGAAAAGTTGCCTATGTCCTTTCCCGGGATGTAAACTAACTCTGTTTAAAAAATTTAAATTGGTTAAACGGATAGGCCTTTAAGTATCCCGTGGAAACTCTTTAATTGTTCGGGATAAAAAGTACCTCACATTAAGTCACTCTCAAGGTCTTCAACTATACCCATGCAAAAAACCACATCGACCAGTTTTACCGTTGCGGCATTATTGAAGATTAAACCAACAAACAAACACACGTTCGCATTTATAATATTATGGATAATGAAATACGGGCAATGATGGTTGTGAACTCTGATAGACAGACAGACAAAACCATGAGAGTTCCTTGTTTTACTAAGGAATCCTAAAAAGACATACTTTTAAAGCTAATTTGTTTCAATACAAATCTTTATGTTTAAGTAAGTATAGTAATAACAATAAATAAGTACCTAGTGCTGTTTTTTTCCGCAGAGGATTTGTGTAAATATTTGCCTAGATAGATGCCTCAACGGGATAAAATGAGGAAAAATATAGAAACAGTTTGTTTACAAAGAATATGTAACTTTTTACAGCAAAATTGTAGTAAGGTAAAGAATAAAATCGAGGAGTTTTAATCTAACCTAACCTAGCAACGCTGTAAGCAAACGAGCTCTATAGGTACAATTAACTTCAATGAACGTCATAAAGTAGTCCACAATCAAACATATGGGCATTTGGGCACTTATATCAATTGAATAGGCCACGACAATCCCGCATAATTATAATTAAAACTCAAACACTCACAGTATTGGAGTTTGGTTCGTCAATAATAGACTCAGAGCCCACGGTCAAAATATTATAATCGTTAGCTATCGCAGGCTATTTTTTGTTTACGATTTACATAAGATATTTCACTTAATTTTTTTATAAAATTAATACTTGCAATACAAAACAAACATAATTATCATTATATTTTTGTTTCTTGGATTATAGTTGTTCAACTTTTTATTGTTTTTTAACATACTTTAACTCAGTACCACGAATAAGGGAATTTGAAATAATAATATTAGCCAATATTTAATCATTAATAATATTTTTTGCAATAGCTCTTCATCTATTTCAAACAATTTTTATAACAGTTATATTACAGATGAATCACAATAAAACGTCCGTCAATTTTTTGCCACCAGTTCTTAGACCATGAATGGCCTTTGAATAAATCGATGGCAATGCGTGCTCCATAACGGTATGTTAAGCGATATTCGATCGCAATTAGTTACAAAATTAATTTGATTTGCTATAATTAATATTTAACATTACTTTTAGTGCCTGCATACCCTGTATGTTCCATCAATTTACCAAACCAATGCTGGCTGTATCTACGGTTTGGTGCTTGTATGATTAAGTACGTAATATGAAATCAATACCGGGCCCTGTTTATTTAAAATTTAATAATAATTTTGCATACTTAAATCAAACAAAAAAATATGTAATCAACTGGACCCAATTATGCCACAATGTTGTACCTAATTAAATTAGAAATCACGAAGGCCTTGCAAATAAACGAACTAAAAAGTAAAAAAATCACATTTAAAAATGGCGCCACACAGTCGCCATATTTTTTTTTTACTACATAGCCAGTGTAACTCGGGATGATGTAAGGATTCTAACGATACTCCATACATCCAAATCTGTTCAGACATGTCGAAGTCATTGTGGAAACTCACATACATCAATATATGCCTACCTAAGTACATTACATGAGCCTTAAACATATTAAGTACTCTTTATTTTGGGTCTTGTAAAAATGTACCTACCAAGCCACATTGCATCTTCTGTATAGTCATTTCTCAGTCATTCAAGAATTTCGTTAGTCATTTTCTCATATCAGACGACATTTAAGAGGGCTCCTCCGTCACTCGTTTCATACAATCGTAGTTCCAATTGCATTTGAATATTAAGCAACCAAAGTCCATGAAATTTTGCAGACATATTCTAGAAACTAATATCTATGTCTGTGGTTTTCCAGATTTCTGTTAAAATATTCGGTTTCAAAGTTACGCGGTCTTAAAAATTTTCATACAAATCTTTGAGCCCCTGTAATTTTAAAACTACATAATTTTAGAAAAATCTAAAACACCACAGACACAGATATTAGTTTCAAGAATATGTCTGCAAAATTTCATGGACTTTGGTTGCTTAGTATTCAAATGAAATTGGAACTACGATTGTATGAAACGAGTGGAAACGAGTGACGGAGAGAGCCCTGTTAAAGTAATCTCAAAATCAATGCAACGTGGCTTAGTACATTTTGGTATAACTGGGTCCAATCAAGTTCGGAATACGACGTTACATACAAAGTTCGAAATATGCGACCTAGCTCTTAATTAAAATGTAAATGCGTTTAATTATGATCGTAATAAAATTTAACGAAACATATAAACAAATTCCTACCGTAGCAACTTTAATATCGAATTGTTTACTTTAATGAATTATTTTAATTAGCTGACTGCAATAATCGGAGAAATGTAGATATGCAATATTAATTTAGCAGTTATTGGAAACGCGAAATTAAATTTCCGGTTAATATTTAGTTACGCTGTTGTAGATTACGAATCGTGCATATTGCTATTTAAACAAATAAATCCAACGTTTAATATTTATTTTCTCGTAAGTTTTGTAAAGTTTCCGAGAATCGGGTAGTTTTAGAAAGATGACCACTCTTATTATCAATCAATCAATCATTTTATTGAAAATTCTGGTTACATATTGATCTTACTCTAAGTTTATATAAGTACGTAGCAGCGTACGTAGCGTTACTACGTACGCTGTTGCGTAGCGTTACTATATACAACGTACGTTTAACGTACTACATACGTATAACGTACTTACGTTACGCATAACATATACATACATAGCATAACGCCGGCCAAATGCTGATTAGTAGAATTTACACACTGTTGAGAACACTATGGAGAACTCACAGGCATACAGGTTTCCTCACGATGTTTTCCTTCGCCATTAAAGCAAGTGATGCTTAATTACTAAAACGTACGTGACTTCGAAAAGTTAGAGGGATCGAACCCTGGTCTTCCCGACTAGGAAGCCGACGTCTTAACCACACCCGGGTATTTTTCCGACATTTTGCACGATAAATCAAAAACTATTATGCATAAAAATAAATAAAAAATTTGTTTTAAAATGTACAGGTAAAGCCTTTTCATATGATACCCCACTTGGTATAGTTATCTTACTTTGAAAATTTAAACACATTTTAATTTTTTTTAATGATTTAACCACAAATTCACGGTTTTCAGATTTATTCCTTTACCTAAGAGCTACCTACCTGCTAAATTACATGATTCTATGTCAACGGAAAGTACCCTATAAGTTTTCTTGACAGAAACAACAGACGGACGGACAAACAGACAGACAGACGACAAAGTGTTCCTGTAAGGGTTTTGTTTTTCCTTTTAAGGTACGGAACCCTAAAAAAAGTTAATCAACACAATTTCTTAATTAAGTAATTTAATTAATTAACTCGGATAATTTCAGCCAGTCTATAAACAAAACTTCAAACCTAATTGACTATAAACGCAGTCTCAAGTTATAGAATAATAGGGTACCGTACCGAGGACTAAAGTTCCGGAGTTGAGCATCCAGTTTCAAAGACGGGTTTCTGATAAGTGGATTAATTACGTGGATGATCTTCCTTCTAAATTAGTCTAACAACCGTATTCTGTTACACGTGCTTCTCTTTGAGACCTTGCGTATTATATAGAGTTTCATTTTACTACAGCACTTCACTCAGAGTATGGGTTCTTGGTTAGGTAAGTAGGGTATAGTTTACACCACTGAAATGGACTCATACAAGTACGCTGGAAGAGATATGTTATTCAAAATGACAGTTATTTTGTATGCCGATTCGAAGCACCGCCACATCTACTCAAAACTACAACTCGGTACTAAATGTTAGTGATGAGACATCCATCAACATAGTGTCATAACGAAGACTACTTGACATAAAGTGTCAATTTTAAAATTTTTATTCCCGGTATGCTCGGTGGGGCACTTTGCATGGGCGCAAAAAATAACTATCATTTCGTATGGCACACCTCTTCCAGCGTACTTGTATATGTCCATATTATCTGTGGTTCATACCCGCTAAGCTTTGACCAACAGCTGACTAAATAATACGCACGCAGCTGTATTCTATAAACTGCCAGCAAATATTGAGTCATTGGAGGTTATTCGTGATCAATTGGTCGGAAAACTTAGGGGCCGATGACAAAGCAAAATACTTGCTCGCTTACCTGTAGTGCAAAGCTTACCCTAGCTGCCTAGTTATTATTTTCGTTAAATGAGGTTATAACATCTTGCAACAAGACTCAACTTAAATTCTAGAAACTACAGCCATCCTTTACTATGTTACGGAAACTGACATGGTCAATAGAATTTTATTTCACCCCGGTTAATTACCTCTTCTATTAAAATAATCAGCCTGGCTGTTGAGTGCGAATATGTTTTGTACGGTATTTAAGTAGTTAAAAGTTTTAAAAAAAGAAAAGTTGGGTTAAAAATTCACTTTTGACACTTTTGGACAATTCACTTACGGTGAACTGTGCCAGTAACATCATCTAGTAAAAGATCTTATTTCATTTTACGCGCGAAGGTGGTTCAGCCTGCAATAAAAAAAAAATGATGCACCCACTAAGAGTATGATTTGAATACATATTACAAAAGTATAACTAACCTAGTTATATTTTTGTATCCAATAAAAAAATGACAAAAAATGAATCATTGCAACAGAATTTTTGTGCAGATAGCACGCAAAAATTTATAAAAAGAATAAAAAATCGCATAATATATTCTTAGCTTTATAAATTATACGACTTGCGCAAGAGAATATTATAATTTTTCGAGCAAAGCCGAATTAATATATTGCAAAATTAATGAGGCAGCACAAAACATTCCGGGGGAGTATTCTATTACCAAATCACAATAGCAACACGATCTAAATTGGCTACTAAATATTCAAAACCAATACGAAACATACACGGGTAATTCCACAACGGCGGCCTAATTCAATTTGAATCACACACAATATTCTATTAATGGTGACGGACAGGTATAATCAGCCGCCCGCTGCCCTCATTGTTCCTGCGGGTGACGAAGACGACGCTCTGTAACTGAAGTCTATGGTTACTTCACCATACGCATTTTCATTTATTTAGCCTTTTTATGGGTTAGCATAGTTCAGGAATATGCATTATGCATAGTAAAACATTACTTTAGTTTTCTGTTTTAGGTCAGTTTTCATAAACCTCATAACGTTTTATTTTTTGAATTGTGACGTTATTTGAATAAAGTGTCTATTTGGATCACTTACGGTTCTATAGTAAAGCTCGGTTCACTATATGGCCGTTTTTCCAAGTTTCCACCAGGGATGCACGGGTATGCCTAGTGAGTGATGCCTGTTGCATTTTCATAGCTTATTGAACTATTTTTCATCAGAGCTAAATGCACAATAAATGAAGCAACCCTGCACATCCCTCATGATGCAACCTCCTTTATCTCTGGCTAAAAAACCATATAGATATATGGTATAATAGATCCAGACTATCACTTTAAACAAAAATACTACAACTGAAAATCACTAATTTAACTAGTGAGGTGAAGCACGATTATAAACAGACCCTTCTGCTTCACCTCAACCTCGGTATGTAATTTCTGTTTTATGTCTCTTTCACAGGAAAAATGACATAAGTACAACCGAAAAAGTGTCGATAGCTAATTGATTCGTGATCGGCAAACCCTTTGCATTTACCATCGTCTTAATAAGGGGTCTCATCATAGGGAGGCATGTCTTTATTCTTATAAAGTACAAAAAATAAATCGGGGAAATTATTTAAGCTATTTGAAGAAAATGATAAATCTTCAATGGTACTTATTGTTTTGCCGCCTATTTAGCGCAGTTGAATTTAATTACTTTCTAGAATTCTAGATGAAAATGTAAATACGAGTAAATTATATGATTACGAGTATACTTAGTAGGTATTGTATGAACCGCACGTCATTTAAAAAAACGTAGATAACAAGAAAGTTCTTTTTTCTACAAAATAGTCAGTCTTGTACTAAAATAATATCGATATAAACAACTATTATAAACTTTGCATTGTTACGGTACACCGCGCGCACTGTCCGTTAAATAATGATACCTACTCTAATTAGGTCCACTACACCAATGTTTGTAAATAATTAGTGTATTGTTTAATTGGCATCTCTTGTTATCTGTTTGTTTGGATTATTTATTCATTAGTGGTGTTTGTGACAGCTGTTGCTGAGGTAGCTTACATTGGTGCATAATTATCGTATCGTATAATATTATGCTATTGTTTAAACAAATAATATAGTATTTTAATTCTGTTTCAATTTTATTCGACAACTTTGGTCTATCATTGGTAGGTATTTGATAGAATCCCATATAAAAATATAGAATAGAGGGGAGGTATATTAATTATAAATTAATATTAACAAATGACTGCCCTGTGTAGTCAATAACATAAAATTTTAAAAAAAATACAATAATGACCCAATAACAATAAATGAAAAATTATAACCCTATAACGTGTAATACAACAAACCCATCCGAAAAACATAAACTTCTTTACGACTATCTAATAAAAGAAGCCACACTGTATGTGCGGCTTTTTAATATCAGAGGCGAGAGCCGGCCGACTGTCCCACGAAACATTTTCCATTAATAAAACGCGAAAAAGGAATATTACATATGAAAAAGACATATATCCGTATCGCCGGACCCGCCGCTATCTCCTCGGAAGGTAATAACTTCTTTACAAGTCCAAAGTCCGAGGGATTGAAAAGCAATTTCAGCACACCCCCGCCCTAGCGCGGGGCCGGACTCGCCATATTTCTTTTTCGCCGCTACTGTAATTCGCCTTTGATTTAATCTCAAGAAACAAATCTTAGAATGTGAAACTAGCGATAGGCATCAGTGAAACTAGTTTCGCTGATTGGATTCCATCCCGCTCGGAGTCCCGACTGTTCCTACAATTTGAATTGGTCACTGCACAAGCTCGGCTATTTGTTTGATTTCGTTAAAAGATTGCAATTCTTATTTTCTCCGTCGAGATTTTGTCTGAACGTCTGTATTGCGGGACCTAACCCTTAAAACGGGCTCCGAAATAAAAGGGACGCCCAATACGGTGCTCGCTCGCTATAATTGTTACCGGCGTTTTTTATTCATTTTCAGAAAATACATTTTGATTTGAAAAAAAACTGTACAAATGTAAGTCAAATAACATGTTAGGTATCTCAGAATGGACAGGACTATTTAAATATACCATGAGAATTATGTTGTGTTGATCATTATTATTATATGTAGTTCTGCAAAACAAAGTGCTTAATACCAAATTGATCGTGAAATCATGACTGTATGAAATTTTGAGTCAAAATGTGATATCATTCTTCAATCAGTATCATATTATTATATTCGATTAATTACTGTGGAATTGATAATACAATCGTAATACACATTCAGTTTTCACGGAATGCAATCGATTAATCCGAATACAATAAAACATCAGGCGTACATCGATGCGAATGGCGAATGTATCGCTGTGTTAACAATACTCCGTGTCTGGTAATTTAATTATCAAGAACGCAGTGAAAAATCAATTGAAATAAATCAACGGGCCAATATACATATCGAGTGTCGACGGCTCAATTTGTAACGTATCAGTAAACTGTATAGAGACGTAACTCTAACCAGCTTATCCGTGGGCGGCGAGGCGTCCCAAAGTATCGCGTTGCGGCAACCAAACCGCAACCTATACTTTACACAACCACTATTTTATTCATAACTATATTTATAATAACTAGAAGATAATCTTCACATCACTTGCGTAGAGCAAAAGCACTAATATAACTTGGATAACTTATGGTCTCGCAAAAATATTGTACAGTGTACACCCCTATGAAAAGTTCGTCAGTTCCGAAAACTACTTGAACATGACCATAAAATGGAGGTGCAGGTAGTGTGTACCTAGTAGTAAAACCATCAAATAAAACTTAAAATAAAAATATACGTAAACAAGTGTAAATTATTAAGATGTATGACTTTGTTGAAATAAATAAATTTGAAATTTGAAATTTGAAATTAAAAATTTATAACACCCCCGACGAGTGAAGCTTACAGTAACTAGAAAAGACCGAAAAGACCTGATAACTTTCAAACGGCTGAACTGATTTTCTTGGACTATTCCGCGCCTACTATCTAAAGTATCTGAGTTTTCCAAAACATCATTTTGAAATAAATAATTATGTATTTAGGCAACGTCCATCTTGACAGCTTGACATTTGTCAATTGACATCATATTATGAACCTAACGGTTATCTAACCTTCTTTTCTACAAGAAAACTAGAAAAGAGCTGATAACTCTTAAACGGCTGAACCAATTTTTTTGTATTATAGCTAAGAACACTCTCGATCAAGCCACCTTTCAAACAAAAAAAACTAAATTAAAATCGGTTCATTCGTTTAGGCGCTACGATGCCACAGACAGATACACAGATACACAGACACACAGATACACACGTCAAACTTATAACACCCCTCTTTTTCGGTCGGGGGTTAAAAAGTACGTTTTCAAAAACCTCAAGCATTTATACAATTTTTATCGTTATTATATCTATCACAAAATACCTTTATATTACAAAAATGTTTTCACAAAACTTCACGAAAGGGTTGAGAGGCTACAAGTGCGTAGAACATCAGTAATAAGAAAAAAATCTATGTAAACCCGACTCAATTTGAGTTGAGACGGTCTCATCTCATCCGACCGGCCGGCCGCAGATCGCTATCGTCTAAACTGTTCCGAGCGCCTTATTTATATAATCTAACTATTTGTGAGGGACAAGCACCCCTTATTATGTTATTCCCTTCGCTTTTAGTTTTATAAAGAACTTCGAAAGTACGAGATAGAAAACTCTACTCAGTAATACAAAATTAAAGTTCTATTCATGCCTGTATGACTACGAACGACTATAATGTACCTAGGTCTTTTTAAGTTACGGTACAACAAAAACTGGACCGAAAATTCGCTTCTGTAAGAACTTTTAAGTAAATAAGTAAAAACACAAATGAAAATGAAACAATAACAAAATCAAAAAAACTAAATTAAAATCGTTTCATTCGTTTAGGCGCTACGAGGTCACAGATAGATACACAGATACACACGTCAAACTTAAAACACCCTTCTTTTTGGGTCGGGGGTTAAAAATATCCAAGAATTACTCATCAAATGTGTAAAGGCGATCTTAACACCTCTTGGCAATCTTATAGAAGAAGAGCTTAGTTAAATAATGCAATGTAACGTTTTTGATCTTCTACTGAGCAATAAGTTGTTTCTTCAAAAAAAATGTATTGGTTTGACTATAAAAAGGACTCATTTACGAATGCAAATAATTCCATAGAGGTATACGGCACAACTCAAAGGTCGCTCACGCGTCCTGTAGCCATTTTCTGCGCGAACGAAACTCTATATTGAATACAATTCTAATAGAAAACAACGTCCACACAGTCCAAATTTTCGCTCGAAAAAGATTTGCATAATAATATTATGTAGTTTCAAAACAATTTAGTATCTATCCGTTTGGATTTCGTAGTATGTATTTTTAAATTAATTTTATAGTTTAAAGAAACGAAATGAAATTTGAAATATTAAAACATCTATCTTGTAGAAAATTTGTCTACGTAATGTATGTAAGTTTAAATAATATATACCTATGTATATATATTTTTTATATTTGCCAATATGTAGCGGCCTCAGGATTGCATGTTAGAAGTGCGGCCAAATCATGGCATTTGTGACGTGCTATAATTTCATAACAACACACGTATCATTCGACATGCACAGGTTGTCAAATTACCTTATTTGGGTTAAATTGTTAAAAAAAGGGTTAATAACACTGTTTAATTTATATTATTTATCGTAATAAATATTATCAGCACTACATCATTGTTTGACAATCAGAAAGTGTACAATATTGTAGTTAACTACCCAATTTGAATATATATGACTTTGAGTTTAACTTTTACTTTGATCGTCCATTGCTGAAAGCCGTAAGTTGTAACCTCTTCCATTAATCACATAATAGTAGAGATTTTCTTTACATCTTTACAGTCATCCTTAAAATCTAGATTTGTGCTACGTATTTTTAACATAATTTTTAGGGTTCCGTTGTTAAGTTCTTAACTTAATATATTGAAAAATCTAAAAAAACTCTTGGATTCAAGCATTTAGCACGTCCTCTTTTTCGGTTTACTAAAAGATGATTTTATAATTTTCTACTGGAACTGGTTTTATTAAGACGTCTTTTTCTTCAAGAAGTGTATGTATTTCTTCATCAAAAACTAAGGCACTTTTCATGGATATAAATATTGTGTGCTGTTTTAATTTTAGATCCCTTTTTTGAATTTAACAAAATAATCTTTAATAAAAAGTTGGGTTTATACAAATGCCGCCATTGTGGAGAGGTCCGCGAGCCGAGATCGGGCCATTTACTCCTGTTTTCAATTTGTCGGTCGCGAACATACATCAGTTGCGGCACGCAGCGGAACACAGCCCCAACTTTAATACACTTACGTTTGACATTTTTCCGCCCATTATGCATTCTTCTAAGCCAATGCTTTCCGTAAATACTAGGACATTTTGTTCTACGCGGAGACCAATTTATCACAGAGAAAATGCTCACAATAATCAGAGGCTCGGGTAAAATGACAGCTACGTTGCAGTGTGATGATCGCAATCACCTTTTATTGGCAAATAGAACAGTAATAAAAATATGTTTTCAAAATACTGTCACTTTGGCCAATAGCAAAAGATCGCTGTTGGCCGAACGCTTGACTTTGATCCCACGCTGATGAAGTAAAGATTGATTTGATTACTTGAGTACACCGTAGTGAAGCAGATTCTTACAAAGCCTGGCGGGTCGATGGTAGAAAGATGAGGAACAGAGTCAAACAGTTATTGAATACTAGATGATACCCGCGACTTCATCTGGATTTAGGTTTTTAAAAAAATCCCTTGGGAACTCTTTAATTTTCTGGGATAAAAATGTGCCTATGTCGGTCCCCGAGATGTAAGCTAACTCTGAACCCATCAAAATCGGTTAAATTAAACTGTTGGGCTGGGAAAAGCTAGCAGACAGACAGACAGACACACTTTTGCATTTATAAAATTAGTATTAGTATAGGTTATGGGTAGATATACTTATTGTATTTTACAAGTTGATTTATCACGAAAAACATTGAAGTAGGGTACTGCGTACGCAATAGTTCTCAAACATTTGTCGTGGACATAGCAAGTCGACATCGTTTGTCAACTTCGATGATAAATGCTCGCTTGTAATTGAATCGGGAGTTTGCTCCGCTTTCATAGTACGCGGAATGGCCACGGATTACTTTTGACGTTTTCATAAATTTCTAATACAGGAACATGCCTACAGGAAACAATTTTGTACAGGAGTATACCCATGTTGCTTAATATGTAATCTTGAAGCGTTGGCTTTATTTATTTTTTATCTATTTTACATCTTTATTGGAACATTGTGGTCGTATTCATCTCAATCGATGAACACCTGGACACCTGACATTGGTCTCTTGAAGAGATTTCTAAATACTTATCAAAAATTACAGAACTGGCGACCTCTCTTGACTAACGTGTGTTATCTAGAAGAGATACCCACTATTCACCACATTTTCCAGTGGGTACCTACTCTGTAATACCTACAGTAGGTACGCTCTCAGGAGTTAAAAAGTGCAAGTTACACAGGCATGTGGTCATAAAACTACAAAGACCTATCTTCCATGTTTTTTTTAATTTGTGGTATGGTCACTGAGTAAGGATTATTCATTCTTTATACTGTGGTATGGTAATAAAATATTCGATTCGCTCACGATACACGTTCCCGGTGGTCGCAAGTAATATGACACCTGCGTTTATCCACAGCCTATACTCTACTCGGTACGGACTCCACAGTTGCGAGAGCGCGGTCAGGGACTGGGATTTGTGCTGTTATTAATTCTGCTAAATTGAAAGCTGACCCGCTCCGCTGTTGACTCCGGTGATTACCCGTCCGGTTTCAAACTTCACTGAGTGCTTTGAAATATTTTGCGCAAATTAAGCCATTCAATTTGAGCAACTTATTTTTTGAGAATTTCGTTTGGTGCTATCATTACACTAGCGGCACGCTATGATGGCCGGTTTGACACATTACAATAGTGATGTGGAATGTCAATTTATTCTCGAACAAAAAACAATTAAGTTTTGTTTTTGTACCTGATTAAATAGGTTTAATAAAACAAAAATGTATATGTTTATTTAATTTATTTGAACGAACTGAATATTTGAACGAAAATGAATATACATACTTTATATGCACACAAGAAACATATGAATACAAAAGATACCAAAAAAGGTGCCACAAAAGGCCATAATTAATCAGATTCGTCCATACTACTATTTTCACTGTCGTCACTGCTATCATCACATACATTAATAATTATATGTTCGTTTTCTATAATATTATCTATTTTCACATCTCTTTCATAATCTTCCCTTATTAATTTAACGGTTCTATTCACAACCTTTTCCCAGTCTATTCCACGTCAATTCGAAACTGCTTTGTTTTGCATTGAGCATTGACGCGAGTTTGCCGGAGGTAGTAGTTGTGCTAGCCAGCGATCCTATGTGACGATCGTATTAGATTCCATTTTTATTTATTGATATTTTTTTGCGATTTCAGAGGTTTGTCCACATAGTGAAAATTGTTCATATTCACAAGTACATTCACCCCTTAAATGGTGCAAACTGATTTTTCTACACTTGTATACATTTAAGAAATCAATTTAATAAATAAATTTTGAGTCCTAAACCTAAAACTACATTCGATAAAATTTATGAATCTCTGCACATCACTATCGTCAATAAAGTAATACAATTATTTCCTTCAAAGTCGTTATCAATTAATACGGAACTTCATGAGCGGACAAACGTCAAACCGGCCATCATAGCGTGCCGCTAGTTTAGGTACAGTCCGTAGAAACCCACCATCATCTCATGCGCCATTTTAATTCTATGGGTCAGCTGTCATGTCAAAGTACGGGTCAGGTTTAAAATAAGGACCAAAATCGTACTTTTGTCATGATATTTGACACATAAAGTTAATATGTCGTCATTTTTTACGCATTATAGAGGTGATTTCGCAGTGCTGTATCCGTTAACCTTATTATTGAAAAAAAACTACTTCAATTTTTAATAAGATTTTATTTTAGTTTATTATTAAACCACTGCACTGCTTGTATCAGATTTGAAGTAGGATTAAATCACCTACCCGATTCTCTGACCGATTACTTACTTATACTGAACTGAATACTATTACTTATCTATACTAATAAATAAAATTGGAGTGTCTGTCTGTAATTTCGAAATAATTACCTCATATTAAGCTCATATGGTTATTTGAACGATACCAACACTGAATCACACGTTTTTAAAATTTTTGTCTGTCTGTCTGTCTGTCTGTTTGAAAAGGCTAATCTTTGGAACGGCTGAACCGATTTTGACGGTATTTTCACAGACAAGTAGAGGATTGACCAGGGCGTAAAATAGGCTACTTTTTTAACCGACTTTCGAAAAGGGAGTTGTGTTTTTCTACCTATGTACACTGAAATCTCCGAGATTTCTGAACCGATTTGCTTAATTTTTTTTTTAATCGATAGAGGAACTTTGTGACATTGTTTCATAAAAAAATTGGATTCCAACTCCTCAATCCTGATGCTGCAGGGGATCTGACCAATCCACGCGGGCGAAGCTGCGGGCATCAGCTAGTTAAAAATAAACATGGTAAGGAAGAATATAGGGACATTTTAAAGCAATTTAAAAACATAATGCTCACTATACACAGTACACACGTGGTAAGCACTAGGTACGGGTACGGCCGGTACTAATTTCGAGGACTGTTGGTATGCGTCGGGCCACTGAACGTTCAAATTGCCGTGGCGATCGTTCCCGCCCGTTCATTACAGACTATGTTTGCTACTCCACGAATGAAGTAGAGGAAATGAACGCTTTCTATGAAGGGGTATCAACCTCATTGTGAATTTCATTGCTGACCGGTCAGTTGTATGAGCTATTTATAATTTTTAGCTAGCCTTCAAGTGTGACTTCAGAGTTGCTGTCCTGTAATGAGCGGAACCAAAAGACGAACAATGATGCTAAAGCTACTTCGGTTTTACTAAAAAAAATATCAAAAATCATGTAATAATGTTGGACAACTGCCTCTTATGCTACGTGTAGGGCTCTACGACCGGTTCAGAATGCAAATACTACTGAGAAGAGCCGGCAAGAAACTCAGCAGTTGCTCTTTTCAAATCATAAAAAGTTACACTATATTGTAGTAGGAGTACACCATCCTGTGGGCAAGGCAACTGAAAGACCGTTGCTTCCAAACAACTTTGTCAAGGAATGCTACTATTACCTACCATGCTGTATTTTTTTCATAACATTGAACCAAATATCAAGATTCAAGACCCATAATGGGGCAAACTTTTTAATGAAATAATTCGGACAAGGCCTCCCAATACCGAAGTAGTAAAATCTTAAACGTAGACACAGTTTGTCCCCTACTTAACGTGAAGTTGCCAAAATTTGCATAAAATCGTCCGAACGAGGCCAGCGCTGCAAACTTTTGACTGTTCTTTAAAAGCACTCAAATCGGGAATGGCCGATAAATTGACGAAGTCATTTTTATAGTAAATCATTTTAGGTGTATTTGATTTAAAAGCGCTATTTTTTAGGGTTCCGTACACGAAGGGTGCCAACGGGGCCCTGTTACTAAGCCTACGCTGTCCGCCTGTCCGTCCATCCGTCCGTCTATGGGCTGCATCTCGTGAACCGTAATAACTAGGTAGAGAGTTGAAGTTTTTACAGAACGTGTATTTCTAATGCCGCTATAATAACAAATACAAAAAAAAATCAAAATGGCCACCATGAAAATTAAAAAAAAAAGCAATTTCATGTACCTACCTACTATGTTACAGAACCCTTCGTGTGCGAGTCCCACTCGCACTTGACCGATTATTTTTTACATAGTTTATTATTATTTAAGTAAACGAGTATACTAGACAGCATTCGGGGAGCTTCGAGATGTCTTGTCATCCAAAATTCTTCAATGCTTGAAGACCAGTCTTAGAACAGAGCGTGTGCGTGAGTTATGGATCCGAGACATGGTCGCCAACTACTAAATAATAATTATATTGGGCTTCAAAAGAAATCCCAGAGAGACAGAATGACGTTTTCCGAACCTAATTGACGGGGCAAGTCTCAATTATTCTTTACTATACTTACCTACTAAATGTAGAGTTTCACAGGGGTTTAAAATCAATACGAAATTACAGGCAAATGCTAGTTCCTAATAAGATTCAATAAAGAATGTTACAGAGAGACGTGTGATCAAGACAAATCAATTTCGTACCTACTTATTTGTAATAGGTACAATATATCGTCAAACAGTACATATTCTTTTTTTTTTTTGTTAATATAGGTACAGCCGAATTTATATGAAAAAAGTTTATGTTCATGTCAACAAAAGATTTATTTTATAAAACGCTGCAACTTTTTTCATATCTGTGTTTCGATATTATAATGAAAAAGGGCAAAGTGGGTGGGCCAACGAGGAGTCGATGACGTTCAATAAACACTTCAAAGTTGGAGCTTCGAATGTGCTACAGCAGGCTACACTAGCACCTGTTTACATGGAAATTGCCATTAATAGCTCGTTCACACAGGCTGCGTAAGCGTAGACGTAGCGCGTACCATTGTGTTGTAATGTATGGAACTGTATGAAACATGGCACACCGCTTGCGTAAAGCGTGGACGAATGCGTAACCCGGTGTGTTAGGGGTTTACGCGCGTCACTACGCACGTGTCACATGTACGCAATTGGTGTGAATCGGCCTTAAATGGGCTTATCAATGGAGAATTTTATCAAGGTGGACGGAGCTGATTCTATAGGCGCAATGCCCACTGACAGAGTGGTGTAGTTTTTTGACGTTTCCGTTATGAAAAAAAAATGAAAACAATTTAAATCTCTTAACGTAAGTATAGCTTTTTTGAATAAAAAATGATAACATAGAATACTTGTATACAAAAAAAAACTATTGATATTTTTCATATTATAAAAATCGTATCAAGCCCTCATACTATGATAACATTATTTACTCCTCTTGAAACAAATTTACTCGTACGCAGATAACTTTAATATTAATGGGTCTCTTTATAATTTTGTCATAATGAAGGTTATCTCGAGTCTTGACTAAATGAAATAAGGTATCTAACCCACAGAGACTTTCTGTAAAATATCAAATGATTCGCCATTTAAATATTTGGTTAGTAAGAAAAAGCCATACTTCCAAACTTCCTTCATACTTACTTAATACCTATGTATATACCTATACTTATAATGTAAAAGTATGGAAAGGACATAGGCTAACTTTTTATAAACGGATGTTTAACCAATTTATATGAAATTTGGTGCAAGGTACTTCAGGTTGCATCTCGGAAATTTACATAGTATTAGGCATCTTTTTATCCCGGAAAACCAAAGAGTTCCCACGGGATTTAAAAAAAACAAAATTCACGCGGACAAAGTCGCGGCCATCAGCGAGTTTGATATAAAGGCATTTTACTATCTTGGTGTCTTGCTCAAGATAGCGTCAAAAACTCATTTTTGATAGTGATGAATTAAAAAGGTAAGTATACTAAGGTACAAATCAATTCAGCTTGGAATAAAATCGTTTGGTTATTTTAATGGATCTCATTCCTTGTACACTTTAGTGGGTTGATGTGCTTATGTTGTCAACCAACCCGATACTATATTTGACTTGACGTCAAATATGTTTATCACCGGTTCATTCTTAATTGCCGATAACCCGCCGGCAGGTCACGACTTCCTATCGACGACAGAATTTACAATACTGGAAGGAAATGACATTTTACTGAAAGGACAACTATTACAAAACAATAGTGAAATTCTGAATGGGGCAACGATTGGTTTCAAACAATGGATAGTACCGTTATAAATTAGTTTTTTCTAAGGCACAACACATACCTACGCAGGCTATATTGCTGAATACTTTCTTAAGTGAGGCTAACGATTTCAATAGATTTCTCGTGTCATTTCATCTTATTCACAAAAACTTCTGTGATCTATGTATAAAAACCCCTAACACTGGCTCACTAATACCTTTAGTGTGGAACATGTCTTAAGACAAGGTAGGTAATATGTTTAATTAAATTACTTAGCATTATGAAAGAAGCCAATGCAGTGCAGTAAGCTCAGGTTACGTGTTGTTTGATGCAGTCTGAATGTGTTAGGGAATAACTACTTAGGTGTATTTTTTATTTCATTCATACTTAGTATCCTTCAAAAACTGTCATAACACCACCTCTGGTAAATACTATAAAATGCATTAATTGCATGTCTAATTCAATATTCGGGTTTAGGTCAACGTTCTATACCAAATACGAAAATTTCAGATTTGTAACTCATTTCAGCTTCGAGCTAGAAACCTGTGACATACGGACAAACAGATAGACAGCAGAGTGACATTAATAAGGCTACGTTTTTACCCATTCGGTACGGAACCCTAAAAACATTATCTGAAAAAAAAATTTTAGATTAATTAAGAAATTTTATTTTGAAAAGGAATACCTACTTTTCTCATCCCTAAAGTATTTCTCTATGTTTTATTTTAGATTGGTTTTGATAGGAAAAATAAATTATTTCTTCTATTTCAAGTCGGTTAAAAAGTTTAATTCTTAGGTACCCACTACATATGAACAAAGATAAATACCAAATAACGTCCTATTATAATATTACAAAGGACTTTTAAATAACGATCCGTCCATATAATTATTATACTTATATACAATTTAAATAAAAACGATGAAACGAAGCAAAATTAGATAGGTATATATTTTTTTTTGTATGACTGTATTGGTATATTTCTGACGTGAATAAGTCTAATTGAGCTAATGAAGAGGAATTTCTTAATTAGTGGTGTTTGTACGAGCCATGGGCACACGTTCTGTACCGAAACGGGTTAATTACCAGCGATAACTCTTTAATTAACCTGCCTAATAACAGAGTATTTGCATTCGAGCCGCCAATGTAGTAAGACCAATTAGAGAGTGAACGAAATGTATCGAAAATATGGGTTTATTACAATGTACCTAATTGCTTTCAAAATTCATACTTAGATACCTACTAGATTCTGATATATTATTATTCTCCATATCTACCGATTTTATCATTTTCTCATGAAAGCCACTTAATCTAGTCAAAGATCATGTAGGTTTTTTAGCTAGCTTTTTAATCGAAAATAGTCCGAATTATTATGTAGGTCAATACGTCGTTGGTGGCTATTATATGAGGATTTCTTGACAGCAACTAATATTTGTATGACAATAGCTCTCAAATCGCATGTACAAGGCCCAGATCTTCATTAGCTTCTTATTTTAGTAGTTTTTACAAGATGTACAGTATATTTTCATTGTGCCAGAACGTGTATAAACCATATCAGACCATGTAACTGTTACTTATAAGTTATAAGTATAAGAAAGGATCCTAATAAGTAATTCTTAAATAGGTTGACATTGATAATATTTACTTTATACCTTTCGTCACAAAACAAACAGACGTCAGCGCACGTCATTAGTCACGCCACCAGAGGTTATCTGTGCTTAATGAGTAAGGCTGGGACCAAGATAACTCATTAATTAATTAGTCTAGGTATAATATGGATTTATAGAGCGATACCCTGACTTGGGGCCAACTTTTTTCAATTTACAGACTAGCGCTTGGCTGCTGCCAGTAAGTGATGAATGATGATACAGCCTAATGTGGAGAGCGCTTGCCTAGAAGAGCCTATTCACTCTTGATATAAATGTAGGTACCTACATTAAAATTGGAGTGGAAAACTTAAGCCGGAAGAGCATTATTCTAGCGGTTAAAATACCGATTGAAAAACTTGTCTAAGGTACTGTTAACTGTACTAAAGTAAATTAAAACATCTAAAAATAATGATATATTTTCCTACTATAAACATTGGGACAATAATACCAGTAGGTACATTTAGATCTGTTAATTTTGGGTTAGGTTAGGTTAGGTATATAGTTAGTTATATTATATTATCTATATATAGTTATATATCTATATATCCGTCTATAACTAAACAAAGATTATTAATTTCCTTTTCACAATGGGATGCGCAACGTACATGAGACATTATATTATCGCAAGTATATTAAGTACTGTTGTATAATATACATATTACATATGGAGGTATTTTGGTAACTAAGTCCGTTGACTCCTACACTATAATAGTATACCTACTTAGAGACGTACCAAATTAACTTGTACTGACTTCGTTAAGTAAATAATAATTACGCACATTTTTCTCTGTTCTAATAAAAACAAAATATTTATTTTTTTAGATGTGGTTAATTAGTTATAAGGATAAATAATTGCACTTTCTACACCAAAATAATTAATATTATACTTGACATTTCGTTAATTCTTATCTTTTCACAGCTGTCTTTTTGTGCGTAGTTAATTAAGTAAAAGTTGCAATAAAATTGGTGATTTTCCTATTTATTGCTTTAAAGGTATTTAGAAAAAGAATCAAATGTCAAATTGACTAACTGTTCAATATTTATGAAATGTTTTTAATTCTCTCACAAGATGAATATCTGAACATAGTTCGGTATTTTTGCAGAAGCACGAACTTTTAGAGCGAGAACTATATTTAGTAACTACTATTTGCATTTTATCGAACTTTCTTTTAATTTCCTCTACATAAATGTACAAGAAAATTACGCCATCCAAATAGGCTTCGGCTTAGGACATTTTTTATTAAATCAAATCAAAATGAATTCATTTTATGTAGGACAACTAGTGTCTCTTATGCTACGTCTCTCTACCACCAGACCGGTTCGGAATGCAAACTTTACCTGCCTATACCTGCTAAATACCTATACGTAGCCATAGTATGTTCACTGTTGACAATATTATCGAAGCCGGTGCTTGTAATGAAGGTGTACATAATACTGGAACACGAGACAGCGAACGGCGTTCGTAATTAAATAAGTAACAAGAGGAAGCTCCACCGCCACCGCCGCTGCTGAAAAACAAGCCCGCCAACCTAATTACTGGTGACCTTCGATCAGGGCTGCCAATTGGAATGTTTCACGTTTAGAACGCATTTCTTTTTAAATGATTGCTGCTTGAAATTTTTTGACAAAAACATTTCATTGTTCGGGCTTGCAATCCAAGAAATAACTTACTGGCCCGAGTGTCTGAACAAAATATTGAGTGGTTGAGTCAACAAAGTTAACTTTTTTATTTAATAACATTCATCGGTTCCTACGGGCATTGCACTGAAACGTTAAAGATCCACCGTAAGCTTATTGAAACTTTTTTTAAATGATTGCTGCTCGAAAATTTTGAAAAAAAAAATACATTTCATTGTTCAGGCTTGCAATCTAAAGGGCGAGACGGTCAAGTGGCTTGATGGCAAGAACGTAGATTTTTGCCTGAGCCAAGCATGTTGAACGTTTACAGTGTTTGCTTGAATCAAGCATTTACGTGCTTGACCGTGATTGAGGCAATTTTATACTTTGCTTGACGCGACGTTCAGACAGTGTTCGAAAATTAAAAAAAAAAACCTTTTGCTTGCTCAATCTGCTTGACAGACGCATCAAACTGCTTGAGCAAGCAAAATAAAACGTGTTTGCCAGTCGTTAACCTATTTATTGTGATGTAATAAAAAATACATTATCCTAAATTATTAATAATTATCTCAAATCATAAATTACTTAATAAAAGTAGTTTAAAATATACTTGGTCATCAGGAAGAGGATTTCCGATCGCGAACTGTTTTCCTGTATTTCTAAGAAGAGACCAACGCAGCCCATTGGATTCAGGATGTATAAACTATCCAATTAATTTGTAATAATTGAGACGATGTAAAACGGAAATCTTCCTGGAGATAAAAGTGTAAATAACATAGCTGACCGGGCTAACTGCGTCTTAAATGTCAGCAATTTAGCTATTTATTTGTATCTAACAATTTTTTATGCTTTCTGGATGACCTCAGATGATTTCTTCGGTCACGAGGTAGTAAGAGATAAATCCATCCATACACAAGTTTCAAATCTCAATTTTTTTTTAATACACCACATTTCAATTTTTTTATTACCAATTTTTCAATAGACCTGTATGAATGAAGGTGGAGTCACGCTAGACTGCATGTTTTAATTCCGTGGCAGAAATGGAGGTGCCTTCATTCAAACTTTTAAGTATAGGTTTGTATTTAATGCTAAGCCGGTGCCGGGGTCCATGCCTCATCTGGGTACAAACCTTCAGTAAGCTGGTTAGATAAGGATTTAGCCCAGACTTTTATTGCATGACCTAAAAAATCATAGCAATCGAATGCATCAGTATTTGTAGATGCTATTTTATAGTGTAAGGTTATTTTTAAAAAGTTGATTTGAGTTGTCAAAAATAATATAAAATTATTAATTTACCTAATGCAGGTAGTTTGATAAAATCGATATTTGGCTCATTCGATGTCATACAATCTGTTGCTAGGTGGCCAACAAGATTGAACTTGCATAAATACGGGTGTTTTGAAGGTTTTAGTTCAGTCTCCTTCCGAGATTCGGGGCGATATCGCATATTTTCGGTATTTGGGTTGTGAACTGGATAATTAGATGTTGTGATAGCAATCACGCTCTAATTAAATTATTTATTTTGGCATTAGTTTGTTTAGATTAAAACTCTCGGATAACCTTACACATTAAACTTGTGTTTTTTTGTGTTGGTTTTGGAGAGGACATTCCAATAATTCGATAAAAATATTTAAATAATACCTGCTTTTCTGAGTGACGCCAATAATTCAGAAGCGGGACGTGTCTCACGTTGTCTTAATTTCGCTTTGGTATCTTTTTGTAAACAACCCACATTTGATTAAAATTTTTATTGAGTTTGATTTGGTGATTAAAATTTTTAGTTTTTTTTTAAAGAATTTAGTCTTTTGTGTAGTGAAAAGTAATTTGCAATAAGTGGTTCAGATTTTGTATACATCGAATGACAAGTTAGTCGTTTGGATTTATTGTTGACTGGATATTAAAACTGAGGGTTCGGCAGTTCACGATAGGTTTTAACGATTTGACGGAGGGCAGGATAGCCCATGATTTGGATTTGACTTAGGGCAAGGAAGCCCGCGACTGACATGACAAGATTATTTAGAAACACGAGGGCGTGTTAAATTCAGGACGGCCGAACTGTAAGGTTATTTTTAAAAAGTTGATTTGAGTTGTCAAAAATAATATAAAATTATTAATTTACCTAATGCAGGTAGTTTGATAAAATCGATATTTGGCTCATTCGATGTCATACAATCTGTTGCTAGGTGGCCAACAAGATTGAACTTGCATAAATACGGGTGTTTTGAAGGTTTTAGTTCAGTCTCCTTCCGAGATTCGGGGCGATATCGCATATTTTCGGTATTTGGGTTGTGAACTGGATAATTAGATGTTGTGATAGCAATCACGCTCTAATTAAATTATTTATTTTGGCATTAGTTTGTTTAGATTAAAACTCTCGGATAACCTTACACATTAAACTTGTGTTTTTTTGTGTTGGTTTTGGAGAGGACATTCCAATAATTCGATAAAAATATTTAAATAATACCTGCTTTTCTGAGTGACGCCAATAATAGTTTAATTTAAAACAATACCCCTTCCAAATTATACCGGTTCCATCTTATATTGCATCACCACAAAGATTGCAGTCAAGGACTAACTTGTAATGGAATAAAAATAAAAATCTGAAGATGGCAGCCCTAAGCGCGGGGCACTTGTTTCAGGGGCTAATTTGTTTGCAGTAGAAGACATGAGGCACCCAATTAGCGCGACGTCACCGCTACTCTGTGCTATTGCCAATGACAACACTGCATTGCACGTCATTGACGTTAACTGAAAATGTAGACAAAGACCTAAGGTACTAGGGTAACTTTTTTTATTCTGATGCAAGTTAGTCCTTAGACTGCGATCTCGCCTGATGGTAGGTAAACAGGTGTAAATGATGATGCGATTCTTGCTAATTATCCATACTTATATTATAAATGCGAATGTGTGTCTGTCTGTCTGTCTGCTACCTTTTTACGGCCCAACAGTCATAGGCTACTTTTATCCCGGAAAATCAAAGAGTTCCCACCGGATTCCCAAAAACCCATCCGCTTAACCGATTTGTATGAAATTTGGTACCGAGGTAGCTTGCGTCCCAGTCATTGACATCGGCAACTTTTTATCCCGGAAAATCAAAGAGTTCCCACGGGATCTTTAAAAACCTAAATCCACGCGGACGAAATCGCGCGCATCCTCTAATACACCATAGTATTAAGTTTACTTGGCGCAAAAATTGCAAATGTATGTGTACACTTATTATTGATATACATATCAGTGTGTGTAGCAGTGCGTAATTATGTAGTGAGTGTAGAATATACACATATTGTACGTGTTCCTTATTAAATAAATAAAAATAAATAATAAGATGGAAGACAGTTAGCTTGGAAGGGGTATGGCAGTTTCAATAAACCCATGCCCCTATCGGTTTCCACGCTTATTCTGTCTCGATTCCGCGTTCCCACATGAGCTCAAATATTTCCGAGCGTGCATTTTGAGTTTTTTTAGGGTTCCGTACCTCAAAAGGTAAAACGGAACCCTTATAGGATCACTTTGTTGTCTGTCTGTCTGTCTGTCCGTCCGTCCGTCCGTCGTGTCTGTCAAGAAAACCTATAGGGTACTTTCCGTTGACCTAGAATCATGAAATTTGGCATGTAGGTGATCCCTGGTTTAAAAGGGTGTTTCCATCCTTCTAAATAAATAACTTACTGATGTTTACATTTCAATTATTCAAAATATCAGAATGAAAATTAAATTGTAACAATTGCATCAAATGGAAAATGGTTATTTTTAATAATACACCTAGTTATCATTAATTTAATAAAGCGGCTGAACAAAATGAAATAATCCTAACTGTAATTAATATTAGACGCGGCCATAGCAATAGACCAATCAGCGTTGATTAATTTGTACTAACAGGCTCGTTAATTAAACCAGCTTTATTAATTAGCCCAAATGAATTAATGGATATGCAGCGTATCCTACCTTTGAAAGGTTGTTACCATGTTTTAGAAATTAAAATTGAATTGAGTGTGTGTGTGTGTGTATGTGTGTGTGTGATAATTTGGAATATTTCGTGTTTATAACGCAAGTCATTCCTTCGACATCAATAGCTCCACCAATGGACCTCCACTGCTGGACAAAGATCTCTTGGATGGATTTCCAGTTTTCTAACTCGCACTCGATCTTGCGTCTTGTTTGACAGTCTTATAACTAAGTATGCAGTAGTTAAGTTACTTAAGAGGGCTCTCTCCGTCACTCGTTTCATACAATCGTAGTTCCAATTTCATTTGAATATTAAGCAACCAAAGTCCATGAAATTTTGCAGACATATTCTAGAAACTAATATCTATGTCTGTGGTTTTCCAGATTTCTGTTAAAATATTCGGTTTCAAAGTTACGCGGTCTTAAAAATTTTCATACAAATCTTTGAGCCCCTGTAATTTTAAAACTACATATTTTTAGAAAAATCTAAAACACCACAGACACAGATATTAGTTTCTAGAATTTGTCTGCAAAATTTCATGGACTTTGGTTGCTTAATATTCAAATGAAATTGGAACTACGATTGTATGAAACGAGTGACGGAGAGAGCCCTGTTAAATATTGTTTTGATTGTTTTACTTATGTGGAAATAAACACGAGTCATATGGTTGCATCTAAGAAAACTGCACATCTAACCATATTCTAGATTATTGTAAGTACAAATATTAATTACCCGACTGCGGCAAAGCCAAAAGGAAGGGTTATTGAGTCTGTTATTTTTAAATAAATAACTACCTACAAACGTAATATAAACTTATTTTATGGTTATTTTGACATGACTAAAATAAATACATTTATATTTTAATTTTGGTCTCTGTTTGCTTATTCCAGCTTACCTTCGAAATGGTGAACTCTACATGGAAGAAGTCGGAGGCATAAACTAACTACGCATATTTAAAACAAATAGAGCGAGCTAATTCGTTATAAACAGTCATTATCGTCTAGATAAGCAATAAAATGTTGTCCCTTAATTGCTCTCCGTAATTATAAGAAGAGAACCGTGTTTATAATTAAAACGAATGAAGCATTGCTACACTCCTCTTTAGTCTAGTGAGGTAGTGTAAGAGACGGCTGTAAGAATTCATATTCCTCTAATACATATTAGTTTTTAGTTTTTAGGGTTCCGTATCTCAAAAGGAAAATAGGATCCCTTATAGGATTCTTCGTTTTTTGTCTGTCTGTCCGTCCGTCCGTCCGTCTGTGTGTCTGTCAGTCTGTCTGTATCCTATAGGGATCCTACCTAATAGAAAATGAAAAGGAAAGAGCTTTGCTTGTATATTCTAAAACAGATTTTCATTTATTTTTGTGCTTAATAGTTTTAATTTACCGAAAATGTCGAAAAATTACTGTTCCCCTTTATCTCCGAAGTTTACCAGTCAAAAAATATGAAAAAATTATGGTCAATAGTATGTAAGTATATTTTACATAAATAATGAAATCAATGCTCTCTTTAACTATAATAGTTTTTTGATATTGACAATAAAACTCTACAAACAAAGTTAGTTTTGCGGTTCGTTAACATTTCAAGTATCAACAACTTACGACTGAATAATTAAAAAGACTTATTGATTATCTTGTTACGCTTTTGTGTGGCTGCCTCTTTCTATTTGTAAATGTCAAAATTTTTAGTACACGTAAAGTTGATGTATTCAGAGTGTAGAAAATGTTACCGTCACCCCTAGACCTACTCCTACACTCTTTGGTCTAGCTAATGAGCGACTTGCTAATTAGAGAAGGATCAAGCGGATATACCATTCTAAATTCTAATTGGCTTTTCAGGCCATGTCGTGCAGTGCAACTAAGCTTGTTATAAATTGAAGAGACTTCTCATGTATTTTCTATATTATTTTGAATCAACTTACGTCAAAAAGATTTTAAAAAACTAATCTTGTTACAATCTGTGTGGCTGTTTACTTATTTGTAAAAAAATTTTGCCCGTAAAGTTTATGTATTCAGAGTGCAGGAAACGTCACCGTGGTCTCTAGGCCTACGTCTACACTCTTTGGTCTAGTGATGTAGCTAATGAGCCACTTGCTAATTAGAGGAGGAACAAGCGGATACGCCATTCTAATTGGCTTTTAGGCCCACGTCGCGCAAACAAATTATTAATTAAAAAGACTTCAAGCATTTTTTTCAAGTCACACTAATGTCAGAGATAATTTTCGTTGATTTTAAATATTTGTGGTCTTAAGATTTCTGAAAAAAATAATTTGTTAATACTATTTAATTGTACATGTTTTGTACTTAACAGCTTTCAAAGTTATTTTTAAGTTTTAATTGACTCTACTAATAAAAAAATACAATTTTATATACAGTAGAGTCTATCCTTGACGAATTAACTTAGTTTTCAACACATGGTGTATGTACTTAAAATATACCCAGTTTTGGATAAGTATTTCGTTTTTAAAAATATTTTAATTTTTTTTGCGAATTTTTATTCTTATCAGATTTTGCATTAATAAAAAAAGTTAAACATTTTCAAACAAACTTGTAAGTTTTAAACCACTTTAAACTTAAGAAATACATCGTAAAACATTCTTATAAAACAGATGTAAATGCATATTATATTGAGTTTTTTTATCAAAACCACTCCCAACCCATTTTCTAATTTCATAATATTGACAATATAAAAAACCTCAAGCTATTTAAGAGAGTGATTATAATAAAATATACCTAAGTACAGGGACATAAATATTACCACATCCACATTTTCTTGCTGCGTGTGGGGCCGGCTATTCTCAATATTATTCATTAGCTAAGATGTACGATACTACTCCAATTAAGGATATTACATTTTCTTCTATATCTTGTAAGAACGTCTAGCGGTATCCTGTTTACTTTACGACTAATTTGTACAGCATGACAAATTTACTTTTTTTGCATTTAAAAAGTATTGCAGTATTGCTTCTTTGAAATTTTGCCTGAGCAATTATTGTAATAGTTGACAGAAAATGTGAGTGAGAGACTGAGCTAATTTATAATTTATAATTCATTTGTCATTTTTTATAGCCTTAAACCCACCTACCTACTTACCTACTATATACGAGCAATATAAATGATCTCTATCTCGTAACATTGTTTTTTTGCTAATCAAAAAAATCCTGAGGAATAATTATGCTTACTTATTAAAGGGAAAATGAGTGAGTTAGATATTTTTTGTACATTCGCAATTGATTTCCCGCAATTTTTCGCAGACTGGGTGTATTAATGATAACTTAATGCAATAAAAATTCTTTATATGTAATATGTATTGTGACCTTTAAAAATTCCCTCCCATAATAGTTGAATGAAAAAGTGAGTAAATTAATGAGCTAATTATTTTATCAAACAATTATTTACCGCATTTTTCAGACTTAACATCTTTATGGTAGCTTAATGCAATAAAAATATTAAACAATACTTTTTTGCTACCTTTAAAATTTCCCCCGAGCAATTATGTAGATAGTTGAAGGAAAAAGTGAGTGAGCTAATTACTCACAATCGCTGTTTCTCGCTATTTTTAATAGTTTTTCAAAGACTACAAGCCAGTGTAGAGATCATTAAGCGGACTCTTCAAAGCTGTCGCCGCATTACACTAATTGACGCAATTAGAGGGATTGCCGAACGGAAATAAAAGTCGGCTCACCTTCATGAAACGCCGGTCCCGCCAATTAGCCTAGCTCGTAATTAGGCTCTTCAGTGCAGCCGCTGATCAGTCTCTTTTCACTTAGCAAAACTCACAGCACTATTGTATTGTGTTCATATTTCGAAGATCTAAATTCTATAGCTTATAACTCAATAGTTCGTCACCGCACCGAAAAGTTTTTTCGCGATCGTGTGTTTACTGAAACACGGCGTACGTTGAAACATGTGCACGCTGCCGCGGTCGGGGAGCGAATGAGCCAGTCGAAGCTAGGCGGGGAGTGATGCCCTTCCTTTTCTCGTACGAAAGCTTCACCATTGCGGAGCTTTTCGCACAAAGCTGTAAATGCCAGATACGCCATTCTGCCCCTGAAATGACGCTTAACGCCGTAAGTGGGCAGATTGCGCGGTATTGCATTTAGGCCTAATAAAAACGATACTGAATCGAATTATTCGCGGATGATGCAATCATGGATTATTTTATGGTCTGTGAGCTTAATTAAGAGCTCGTCTACTAACTTTATTAATATAGTTTTTTAATTACAAATTCTTGGCTACATAGTAGTAATGTTAATGGCATTTTGATAGGGTGAAAAAGTAATAACGAAATTGTTTAATAGGTACACAAAAATAATTATGAAATGCATATTTTTTTAAATCACTCATTAATTTATAGTCTTGGTGAAATCAAATAAATGGGAAACTGGACTGGAAAACTGTTCATGCACTTCTTTAGCTGCTTAAAACTTACATAGTTGATGCTCGTGAATTCATCCGCGTAGATTTAGGTTTTTAAAAGTTGAAGGATAAACAACTAACCAACTAACAAACACACTTTCGCATTTATAATAACTAATTAGTATTATAATAGTAATTTGTTTCGGAAATAGTATTTAAAAGAAAGCAGTTACTATTATCATAGCTGCCCATAAAAAATGAGGTAGTTAGGTAAATAGGGAGGTAAGATTCTTGTAACGTTGACAAAAATCAAACCATTTAAACCAGAGTTTAATTAAGAAACAAAAACAACCAAATGTTATGAACAGATAAATAACTATATTTACATATTTTTTATATTTTTATCAAAATAATTTGTCACGCAATTTACAATATAAGCTATATTTTCAATCAAGCATTTAGATGCGAGAAACATACACTTATAATGCATTCTACGTTAAATTACTCAAGTATCGTATCATAGTACCATGACGATACAAATTATAGCCCTATTATGCAAGTGAATGCAAGAAAACATTTATCATTGATAAAACTAGCCGGCGACACCTCATTCAAAGCATTGTGAAGGGGCATCCCTTGCGTTAGATTACCGGTAACTGAAGGCTAGACTACTACCGTCGGTAATCTGTAATGGTAACGGCAACATACCTAACTACCTATTATTGCAAAAATTGGTAACGACTAAAAGGAACATAGGTAATAGATTCTTAAGCTCAGTTGTTTGTTCAGTAACTTTTGTAGTTATGCCTTGCCTAGGTACAGCTACTTACTTACAGCTTTGAAATAAAAGCCTATCGGTAAACGTATAAATCTATAAATAGGTATTAGCCTATATGTAAAAGTCTGAATAAGAAATTAAGAGCTATCATTTATAGGTACAGGCAAACAGCTTTTATATTTATATCGATCATAATTGTAGGTTTCATTATATGCTAAGTACCTATATTGTAGTTCAACACTTCTTGCTCTAAGCTGTAAATAAGGGTTTAAAAAAGACTTATAATAAGAGGACATAAATAAAACACGCTCTATTTCTACACCAACAAAATATTTATTTTATCCAAGGATTTATCATTTTATTATTTTGTCCCTTTAACGAAAACATTCTAATAATATTATAAAGGTTATTATTTAAAAATACCAATAAAATCATTACTATTTTAGTCAACCCTATAAAAACTAGAGCATTTTTATGTTATCAATCGAGGCAGCGTAGGGCTTGCTGGCATCATGGAGGATTGGCTGGGGCGCCAACATGGCGTCCTAACCTTCCGGCTGACGCAGATACTTACCGGACATGGTTGTTTCGGTAGGTATCTGCATCGCATAGGTCGGGAGCAATCGCCCGATTGCCACCACTGTGAGGACCGCCTTGAGGACACGGCGCAGCACACCCTGGAGGAGTGCCAAGCTTGGGCAGAACAGCGCCGTACACTCGATGCGGCAGTTGGTGTTGGTGGTCTCTCGCTCCCAAACATCGTGCAAGCGATGGTTCGGAGTGAAACAGCGTGGAGTGCCGCTGCCTCCTTTTGCGAGGAGGTGATGTCTGCAAAAGAGGCGGCGGAACGTGAGAGGGAAATTTTGATGGTGGATCCCTCTCGCAGGAGACGCAGCGGGCGCCGAAGGGCGAATGATGACCTCCGGCCTCCATGAGTTGCCGACCTGCGGTTGACGGGCGTAAGGGGCGTTCGTCAGCCGATACATAACCAGGTCAGGAGGTAGCGCGCCGTGTTCCGGGTGCGCTTCTGAGACGGAGCTGGTAGCAGCCAGCCTAGCGAAGGGACCCGTCCGCTTGGCGGCGGGTCAAGTCCTGGCGGGAGTGCGGTGAATACTACATTAGTGATACCCGCGCAACCGCCAGTCCGTTGAGGAACAAACACAGGTTTTAGTGGGTGCAAGCCCCACATAACCCCTCCGTTTCCCCTGACGGAAGGGTATGCGTTAGGCATTTCCTGTGTATAAAAAAAAAAAAAAAAAAAAAGGGCTTGCTGGCAAACCGGTAACTAACGAAGTACCTACATAGTACAAAACTACTAAAAAAGAGTGAAAAGAATAGATTCCAAAATAAAAAATACATAAATATCTCCGGCACTTGAAATGCACTATCACAATGAAGCATTATCCTTAGGATTAAAATTCAAGTTTACAAAAACGTGTCAAACAAGAGAACTGCATACCCCCTTTGTACCTCCCGTCTTGTTATATCCATCTTTCCTGCACTCTGTATTGAATCAATTAAGCCACAATAAAAAGGGTTCAATAAAAGATGATGTATTGCTACCCACCACAATACTTTTAATTAATATCTCAAGTAATATCCTAACTGGTTTCATAATAAAATTTATAACTTAGTGCATTAAATTAAGTTTACTTTTTTTCAATTGAAGGTATAATTTTATTGGACATTATTAATTTGGTAGCCACTAGCCACCAGTCGACTGTCCCTGGCTTCACTCGGTGGCTTAGGAATTAATATAATATTTATTATATCCACCTTCGTCCGAATTCTTTTAACGATCCAAATGCATTTATAAAAGTTTATTTCAAAAAAAATCTTTCCACTTATTTTATTATATTATATTTTCGGAAAATCCTTTCTCAGTGGAAGAACCTACCAGCCGAAATTTAAAAGGCGTTTTAGTTTGTAATATTTATGTTAAGTCAGTTAGTCAGTGACAGGTGTGTGATATAATAATATGGACATATTCTGTTAGATATACGCATTGGGCTATAATAATATTATGTACTTACTCTACCTGTTTTTCCCCCTATAAAGTAAATTTATTGTTTTTTTCTGTAATATTATCCTAGTAGAATTAATTTCCGTTTGCAAAGTTTATTTACATCAACAGTGTAGCATTTAAATAGCATTGGTGATTGTGGTTTGCATCCGTTTTTCAGTAAAGTAAATAAAAGAATTAACGCCAAATTGACCATACAATTATCGACGATTGTATTCAAAATAAAACCGTATATAATAATATATCTCCCATTCCATTGAATCAAACAGTGGTATTTGATTTGCTATTACTCTGAGTAGAATAGATCAATTTAAACATACGCGGCATGAATACGCAAAATTCCTAAATAAATCGGAAGGAACGCCTTTGCGTTTCTGTATCAATTTGCAATCCATTCAGTACGACCCCGCCGAAAATTAAGGTTGTGAATACGGTCACTTTTTTATCGTTTCCAGAGAAAAAAAAACACATTACGTACTTATTTGCTTTTTCATAGATTCGGCACAGTACATAGTTGGTTCTGGGAAGTAATCAACAAACAGTTCAATTTGTTTATCTATATTGACAAGTTTATTTGAGTGAGAGGGCTCTCTCCGTCACTCGTTTCCACTCGTTTCATACAATCGTAGTTCCAATTTCATTTCAATATTAAGCAACCTAAATCCATGAAATTTTGCAGACATATTCTAGAAACTAATATCTATGTCTGTGGTTTTCCAGATTTCTGTTAAAATATTCGGTTTCAAAGTTACGCGGTCTTAAAAATTTTCATACAAATCTTGGAGGAGAAATTTTAAAACTACATATTTGTAGAAAAATCTAAAACACCACAGACACAGATATTAGTTTCTAGAATATGTCTGCAAAATTTCATGGACTTTGGTTGCTTAATATTCAAATAAAATTGGAACTACGATTGTATGAAACGAGTGGAAACGAGTGACGGAGAGAGCCCTGTTAAACACGACAAGAAACAAAAGTTCTAAAATATTATGATTAGCGCTTCAATTCTTACAGCGCATGCATTTTCATCCTACAATATGATCGTAGTTAGGTACATGTAGGATGAACACCCCCGACAAGTGAAGGTTACAGTAACTAGAAAAGAGCTGATAACTTTCAAACGGCTGAACCGATTTTCTTGGATTATAGCTAAGAACACTCTCGATCAAGCCACCTTTTAAACAACAAGTGTAAATTAAAAATTTATAACACCCCCGACGATCCAAAGTATCTGCGTTTTCAAAACATCATTTTCAAATAAATAATTATGTATCTAGGTAACGTCCATCTTGACAGCTTGACATTTGTCTATTGACATAATATTATGAACCTAACGGTTATCTAACCTTCTTTTCTACAAGAAAACTAGGAAAGAGCTGATAACTCTTAAACGGCTGAACCAATTTTTTTAGATTATATCTAAGAACACTCTCGATCAAGCCACCTTTCAAACAAAAAAAACTAAATTAAAATCGGTTCGTTCGTTTAGGCGCTACGATGCCACAGACAGATACACTGATACACGGATACACAGAAACACAGATACACAGATACACAGACACACAGATACACAGATACACACGTCAAACTTATTACACCCCTCTTTTTGGGTCGGGGGTTAAAAAAAAACTAAATTAAAATCGGTTCATTAGTTTAGGAGTTACGATGCCACAGACAGATACACAGATACACACGTCAAACTTATAACACCCCTCTTCTTGGGTCGGGGGTTAAAAATCTATTATATTAAGTGTAAGGTATTCTATAAGTATTAGGCGTACGTTGGTCGTCCTAGTAAATGTGACGTGAAACATGAGAGCGCTTGTTGTGCTTGCATGTTCTATCGATAAATCATAGGTACATCCCTACGTACAAGTAACCCGAAGCGGGCCACGTTGACGCGTATTTCTATACTCGATTAATTTATTGCCATGTCACTCGAAACATACAATTTTTTTGCTAACAATCAGAGTTTAACGAACAATTTACACGTTTTTTGTCTACATATTTGCATTATTCAGTCAGCTAGATACACTTTCTTTCTATTTTCTTTTTACGAAGAGCTAAGTACTTATAATAATCATTATAAAAATGTTTTTTTTAAATGCCTCTACATTTCTACAAAACTAAAGAAAAGTTCCGGCCTTTTATATAGAGATTGAGTGAGACTTGGCTATTCTTTAAAAAAAGGCGTTTCTGAGTCAGCTTTCATTGAATTCGACTTAAGCCAATTAATCACTCTTATCGGGGTTTTTTCAAGGGACGGCTGACCGGCGCGCATTGTGGGGTAAGCGGTACCATTGTGAGCCGTTTTGCCCCATTGTTGGCACGTATTGTGCAGTAAACTGATGATGTCCGCGACCGCGTAGTGTAAGCTCACGATTAGTCTTCCAAGATTTGGTCTACGTACTCGTTTTATGTTTACGTATTGACAGCTGAAATCTAGTATAAATCTTGTTCAGACATACTCAATTTTAGTTCAAACTAACCATGTAAGTAGGTACAGCCGGGAGCATCTTTATTTACAAACATAAACTACATAGACTGTTAAAATCTTAAGTTCATCCCTTTCGAAGTCGACTGTGCGTGATCTCACCTGGTGGTAAGTGATGATGCAGTCTAAGGTGGAAGTCGGCTAACTTGGAAGAGGTATGGCCGTTTTATTAACCCATAGTACATTTACCCCTTATCGGGTTCTACATGGCATCGTACCGGAACGTAAATCGCTCGCCGACACGGTTAAATGCCGGTAGGCTGGTAACTAGCCACGGCTGGAGCCTCCCACCAAACATAATTATTAACCAGATCAAAGTTTTTTACAGTTTTAGCTTGAAATACGCAATCTGACCTACAAAATCTAATTTATTCATTTGTCAAAATTTAAATTATCCAAATCGAATTATGCGTAACTCTTGCCTTATTGCGTATTGTTGAGAAAAAAAGTAAGCAAGACCGTTGACAAATAATTGTAGCAATGAGCAACCAGGATTTTAAAGTAGATAGTTAGATAAATAGATGAAATATTTATAGAATGAATAAAAAGGAACACATCACAAAAGGAAGAAACAGAAAAAAACGATTGTGTGCAAAGGCGGCCTTATTGCTTAGAGCAATCTCCATCAGGCAACCTTTGCAGAAAGGAGAAGCTAGTGTTAGGTAAGTAGAAGGTAGGTGCCTTATCATGGATGATCACGAAGGTGAAATTTCCATACAGGAAGAATCTCTAGGTCTCCATCCTTTTCTTGGGTTATTCCGTTACATCCCATGACGTCTTATCCCAGACACTTTTTCTATAACTATAAGTAACTAAAACCTTGAACGGATTTTGTTATATAGGTACCTTATTCCTTATTTATTATTTCTAACTTATAATCTTTGAATGCAAAGCATTAGTCACAGATTACTTACCGCAAAAACCACCACGGCCATCGGGGCCGCATTTAAAGTTTAAATGGTTTATTATTTTTTGTACCTATTTTACTTTTCACTAGAAGATACGAACTAGAAGATAAGAACGACTTCGTTAGTATTATAAAATACTAGGTGGCCCACTCCGGCGTCGCCCGAGTGGATTTTTGTAAGCTAAAGCATTTCTTAGTGAGAGTTGAGCATTAGATAGTATAATTAAACCAAGGGAAGGACAGTTGTAGGCACGATAACATGACACTTGTTCGTTTAACAAACACCTCTCCATTCTAGGTATCACCGACAGCCCTCCGAGACAGTTCACTAAGCTATTCCAAAGCATGCCTGGGGAGTGACGAAACGAGAAATACTAACTGAAATCCTCGCAGATCTGGATGGTCTGCCTGAATTCTGGAGTGAGCTGGGCTGGCTGGAGTGATCTCACGACAACAACAGACTACTACGTCTACGTGCGAAAAAGAACAAAGAAGAAGAAGAGGGAGTTGAGGTAGAAACTAAGACTCTACGTTTTAAAGAGAACCTACATGTAAAATTCTAAGTTATTACAAGTATCAAAGTTGTTTGTGCTGTAAGGTTGACGTGTCAGTCAGTGCGTTTTTCCTCTTATATATCTGTTGTATTGTGGTCCTAACATTCACTGTGCATCTATACAAGCATACAAAAAGATTTAATTATAGGCAAGTATCCAGAAATAATCGTTGCAGTCAGGCGCACGTAAAATTATATCGTAAACCGCCTTATTTTACACGCCTTTTGAAGTTTAAAAGAGAAAATAAAGAAAAACACCATGCAGTTAAAATTATACATCTGTGCCTTAAATAGATCTTATCCGTAAGATTTCTTAATGAACGATTACTTACTAAAATAACAATAACAATATACCTACCATCGCGAAAAAAAAAACAACATTACATATATATTTTTAACTAACACAGTCTAACAAGGTGCGCGAGCCTAGGTGCTGCTGTATAGGTAAATCACAATTCTGCACTTTTTGCCACAAATATCGCAATAAACTCTGAAATTAGATTTACTCTATTCTGACTAACTTCATTATCTTTAAACGTTCTTGTTCTAATTTCTAGTGACCTTGTTTTTTACTCGAGATTTTTTATTTAATTAACACCTTACTTTTGCCGCCTTCTAAGTTCCAAGGCATATTGATATCGCTTTGAGATAATTTTACAAAGATTGTTTTGATTATTATTTTCACCTGCTGGAAAGGGTCGTTATTAGGTGCACAAGGTCTGGATGAGATAGCAAGGTAATACGGCCGGTTACTGATTGTGATTAATTATTATTATTACTTATTGCACGCGGGTAATCTCACGTAATCCTACACTACACATTTCTTCATTTTTGAGAAAATTATTCTTACTTACCTGTCTCTCCTTAATGTAGTAAATAACTCAACACTTTCCTAGCACGCTCCCAATATAAATGTAGTTTCAGCATGATCTCCATATAAATGTAGTTTCAGCATGATGAAGTCATTGCCAGCCCACTACTGAGCACTGGTCTCCTCTTAGAATGAAAAGGGCTTAGGCTAGAGTTCGCCATGCGCTAGTCCTGTGTGGATTGGCAGACTACTTAATTTTATCGTCATAGTCAAATTCAATGAAATTTTGGGGCCCTGTAACTTAAAACTACACATTTTTACAGTAATCTGGAAAACCACAAACATATTCCGACACAAACACATAAAGGAATTACAATATGAAGCAAATCACACCGCCTGAGTGCGACGCAATGATGGGCGACTGCAGCAGCGCTGCTCCTACGCACATTAGTGTGAACTCTTGTACAGGCACACTTAAGTATATATTTAAGTATATAATATGCAATTTAAAAAAATCTCTATGGCGCTTTTGACATACCTACAATAGTAGTAATTTTTGGTAGTCTAGTCACTAGTGCCTACATATTTCCTTATCGACTATAATTATGTCTGTTATAAAGTTCCTTTATGATAATTACAGCAGTAAATTAAAATCAACTTAATTCTTCGTCAGGAGGCTTGTTATTATAACAAGTGGAGTAAACAAAATTTAAATAAGTAACGCGAACTTGGCAGGCTGGACCGTTTTACATGCCATCATTTGCTTATTACGGGCCCTGCGTCGTTACTCTGATTTTAAGATAAACGGTAAATTATTCACCTACCAAATACTGAGCTGAGCAGAATGTACACAAAATTAAATGAAGTTGGTAATTTTTTTATACCTACTTAAATACCTAGGGTAAGTACTATAAAATAATAATAATAATTAGGTAATACTTAAGTAAATAGTAACAATTTGTTGCTCATTTTATAAACAAGCTCATTCTCAAAAGCTAATTTTATGAAAAAATCTTTACATCTCAACTGATCTTAAAAGGGAATTCCAGCAGATAGACCTACTTTTCATCCTGAGAAAACGATGGGTCCCTGCAGGATTTAAAAAAACCAAAGTTTTAGGTATGTAACCGACAAATCCTATATGGGCAAAAGCTAGAAAATAAATTGATGGAGGGCAATTTGCAAATGATAGGGCCGAATTGCGTTTGGTATTTAATCTTTTTTTTTCTTATTTATAGACTAGCGCTTGGCTGCAATCAGACCTGCTGGAAAGTAGTGATGCAGCCTAAGATGCTCCGCACTTGCCCAGAGGATACCTATTCACACTTGACTTGAAGGTACAATATAATCTGAAATAATCAGGTAAATATTATCATAGAAATGCAAAATATAAATTTGTGTTACATTTAACGTTTCTAATTTGAGTCTAACGGATGTCTACTCAGATTGCTGCAAGCACACGGCGTCACGTGACACCAAATCAGTTCGCATGAGAGCCTAAAGCCGTCATTAGCATACTTTATTTGACGGAGAATGCGTAAAGCTTTTCGCCCACTTACTTGTAAAGAAAAACCATCGTAAAATCATACTAAGACAACAGTGAATGTCAAATTGACGTATAAACCCATCATCATAATCATGATAAATCGGCTAGGATTTGACGGAGTTACCTATGGAATAAAATCGATAAAATATTTCATTTCCTATCCCAAAAGAACCATTTCTTTTTATTAAACTTGTAAAAATTCCAAAAAAATCCTGTAATATAGAATAGAATAGAATAGATTTTTATTCAAATAAACTTTTACAAGTGCTTTTGAATCGTCAAATAATTTACCACTGGTTCGGAATATAGTAACCCGGAATAACTATTAGGCATCGATGTAACTAAGCATTATAGCTATTAGTATCCCAAGTATAAAGAAAGACTTAATATGTACTTATTGCTCCTTGACTAAAGTATCTATATACAAACAGCATTTACTCATTTCTAGTTCCAAAAGCACAGATATAGATATTACTCTCTGGCGTGTAGCCGCCGCATATTTCGACCGATTATCATTTATGGCTTATCAGTAATGCGTAGATAGGATAGGATGCGAGAACCTTAAAGTTTACTCGCACGATATTCTTGCCGTGACATACGCGCGTCGCGGCTGGATAGAATATCGTGTGGGGCGCTGACGCGACGCGCAGTCAGCTGCAGTTCAGTTCAAGTGCGTGGGCACCTTAAACCGTCATTAGCACACTTTGTAAACTGACGAAAGGTGCCACTTTAATTTATGCAAATTTCTCTTTCCCCGTTTTCTTTGCTAGGACTTAACGCGGGGGGTTTTAGCAGCCAGGAGGTGAGGATTATGTTGGATCCGTTTAAGACAATTTGGAGACGAAGTTTTCTTAACAACATTATTTTAAACGGAAGAGTTATTTGTAAGGCTAAGTGCGAGTTTTGCGAACGTCTAATAATAATATTAATATTATAATATCTGCGTAGTATAAGTGTACCTTAGTAAGTTTAATATGTATCTGTGTTGTAAAATGTAGGTAGGATAGTTTAAAATGTAAGTGAATAAAATGTTAATTCTAATTTACATTTAGATGCACTATTTCAACAAAAAATATCTGAGAAACAGGCAGAAACGTTTTTATAGTTGCAGTAGAGATCTTTTCTTAGAGCTCTTTAATAAGTCTACCGACAGACAACTACTTGATCCATACTAATACATAGTATAAAGAGGTAAAGTTTGTAAGTTTGTTTAGGAAGTAATCTCTGGAACTACTGAACCGATTTTGAAAATTCTTTCACGTAGTAGTAAGCTATCTTGTTCCCGAGTGGCATAGGTTATGTTTTATTTTAAAAAACCTACCCGTGCGACGCCAGAGCGGGTCACTAGTGTTTGATAAGAAATAGTTTTTAGTTTAATGTGGCCGAATTAAAACATTGTTTCAACCCACAGTTTCGACCGCATTATAGCATTGGAATATAGCATATTTATTTGCGGTCTGCATTTCGTGTTTATCTTATAATAATGCCTGTTTGTACCAGTTTCGTGGCTTTGTCAGTCTATTGTTTAGCTATTAATATAATTGAAAATTAACATATTAAACCAACTCGAAAGCCGCGTTTGCCTGTATAGGTAGGTACCTAGGTTCACATAGAAGAATTATTCGCCTTTAAATTCTTATAAAGTACCTATATCAATGCGGTTCTCGCCATAATTATGCATCATTTAACACATTCACAACGAACTTACCTATTAATGTATAAAAAAATGAGACGAATCATTTAATAAGATATGGATCGTAGATTAAATTAGTGAGATCATTCTCATAATCTCGTGGTCAAAATCGAACCTAACCAAACCTAGGCTAGCTTTAATATCATTTTGGTATGTCATATTTGCGAGCCTTGAGTCGGAGATATATCTACGCCAAAATCATATATTACCCAGCTATCACTGGTAAAAAGTTTCGATCCGTGCTAACGAAATTCACAACGTGACGAATCGTTGCATTATGGGTCGGAGATTAATTTAATGAGATCATTCTTACCCCGCAGCCCGACCGAGGCATGGCATGGGAAAAGTAAACACGGGGGAACACATTGTACTTACTACACCATTAGTTAGCAAACAACGTAAAAAATTCAAATCTATCCGTAGCGAATACCGTGTTGACAATTTAACGCAAAATAAATCAATATTTCGACACCTCCCACGTAAGTTGTTGTAAGCCACAAAATTGCCATTTTGCGTTTTTTACATAACAATGTCTATTTTTATCTATTTTATATGTTCAATTAAAAAAAATCCTAAAAATGTTGTTTTTTAAAGTACTTATGAGGCGTATAATGTTGTATTTTTCAAACGAGGACGACGTAAAATATCATATCGACCTTTACAACGTTTTATGCGGGGTGAAATCGTACGTTTGCGCCTCGTATGTAACAGATACAACAGATTACGCCGGACTTCAAATGAAATGTTTGTAACTCAAGACACTGATATGTCACGGTTGTGTTTGCATTTTTTTATTTCATTATCGTATTTTAGTAATTTAATAGTGATGCCAAGCTAAACTATTGTATAGATTACATACAACAATTTACGTCGTTGAGGACACCCAAAAACAGTATTGTATGATGACATACAACCGTTTACGTTGCAGAATTATAGTAAATTTTGTGTTAAGTGATACATACAACATTTTACTTCGGCATTTATTTCTCAAAATTTTGTTGTATGATTACATGCTATATTTTACGTTGCTTTGACATTGTTTTTTTTCTTACATACGACATTGTATACAATAAAACTATGTTAAAATTTAGTTTGATGGCGACGTAAACCTATGGTAGTCAATGAAATAACTAATCGGCCCATCATACCACTAGGTTACCATATAATTAACAAAAAAATCACTACTACAATATATTATTTCAGAGCCTACCTTTCCAATAAATAGGTTGGTAGAACCTGCCAGGTGGTGGAGTCCAATTTCTTTACGGCCTATCGTCCAAAAATAACAAATATTTTTTATGATTTTAAAGCTCATGGCCAGAAAAAGGCCAGAAATGATACTGTAGTCTTCAGCAAATGCACCTACCTACTGGCAGATCTCTATTGTACAAACACGTGACTTATGGATCTTTAATTTCGTTTTAAAGATACCATAGAGCGGAACAGGAACTCAAAAGTATTCACGAAAGATCTGTCTACTAAACAGGGCCTGCTGATACGACAAAAAACTGACAACACCTCATTTCAGCTAAACTTAAGCTCTTGAAATAAGTGGAGAAGTTCTATGGACAGTTATACACCACAATACAAAGACTTGTTGAAGATTTGGCTAAAGATCCCAGAGCTAAATTGACGGGACACTATACCCAAGATATCCCAGATGCCAGTTTATACGAGATAAGTATGGCTCTCAAACAACTCAAGGATAAAAATTCGCTCGGTGATATCAGTATCACAGTAGAATTACTTAAGGTCTTTCAGTGATTTTCCAATCGCCGTAATAAATAATAAGTAATGGTTTATTTGTTGCAATGTGGGCACAAAGGTTAGTGAATCTTATATTCAAATCTAGTTAATTGCATAACGAAATTACAAAGTTACAAACATTACTCAAGAAGAGTCATAGACTCATCTCGCTGTTAAGCCATGTCTATAAGCTGTTGTTACGTAAGTCATTATGAATCGTCACAATAATAAGTTCGATGACTTTCAGCATCCCTAACAAGCTTGATTCTGAAAAATCTTAAGCACTATAGGTCACATTCATAAGCTGCGATATGTTATGCTTAATATAACTGAAGGCTATTATAATAATCTGCCTCTTTGCTAAGCATTTGTAAACTATGAGAAAGTTTTTGATTTAGTGGAAACTGGGGCTGTATTAAGGTCGCTATTGAGATGCTGAAACAACTGCCTGTTCATACAAATGCTGAAATAGAATCCTGTACGAAAACACCATGTCAGTCGACATATAGGACCAGACTAGGCCAGTCCAATTGCAGTGATAGGGTGCACATTGAGACGTAATTCTCTGAAACTCTTTACCGCTGCTTTGGAAGACGTCCTTATCTTTAAGCTTGGATTGGAATGAACTTGACATTAATATCAAAAGAAATTCACCTTCGATTTGTCGATGACATAGTCACTATCGCAGAAACTCTGGGAAACCTCATTAGGTTTCCCAGAGTTTCTACATTTACGGCTCAATGACCTTTGCAAAGTTTCACAAAAGATGGGCCTGAAAATGAACATGAGTAAGACGAAAATTATGTCTAATTCTTATGTCTCGGCCCACCCAGTAATCGTTGAGGGCTCTGTACTCGAAATTATAGAAAAGTGTGTAAGCCTGGAACCAGGTAGGTAAGTGCAATTTCAAGAAACAGGTCAGCCAACGAATCCGACTCGGCGGCAGCGTACGGAAACTAAATTAGTCTTCGAACAGTGCGTGTTACCAGTGATGACATATTATGGATCTGAGATAATATGGTCACATATTATAATGGAATTCATAAGAAAGTTCAGAGTCACTAAGCGGGTAATTAGAGAGCTATATTTGAAGTTTCTCTACGTGATCGAATCTGGAATGTGGATATCGGTAGGAAAATCAGAGTAACCGGCATAAATGGGTTGCGAAGCTGAAGTGTAAATGGCCGGGGCACATAATTCGAAGGACCCATAGACGTTGAGGTGCCAAGGTGCTGGAACCTCGCACTGTAAGGCGCAGCGTTGACAGACTCCCACTAGGTGCACAGACGACATCAAACGAGTCACAAGGAGCCACTGGATTCAGGTGGTGCAAGACCGTGGCATATAGAAGTCCCTACAAGAGACCTATGTCCAGTAGTGGACATCCATTGGTTGGAAATGATGAATCGGACTACACATACTACATTTTTTTTAAATTTTAAACGATGTACACTGTTGTATTTAACACATACGATGACACTCAACCCTTTTTTTCCAGCGTAATTTGTTGTAAGTATCTTATACAACATTTTACAAAAATGAAACACGCCGTAAAATGTTGTATGAACAAAATCTCAGAAATGTGAAGTATTTCTATAAATTATCTTTCAGAATATGTGAAAGTACTGTAAACTATAACTAAATACCGAATTTCACAAAAATATATTGAAAAATGGAGCTTTAATTTCAATTTATATCTTTAAAACGCTCTACTGAAAAGTTGTAGTTTTGGGGATACAACAACTTACGTGGGAGGTGTCGATTTGTTCAGTGAGCTTTTGGGTTACCTTTATTTTTGATCTTCGTGTCTTATTACACGACTGCCCTGAAAAAAAGTGTAATATTTTCAGGATGTAAGTAGGTATGTCAGTGTCTTTATTCCACCGTAGCTTCCAAATACCTAAACAGATTTGGAAGTACGATATCGTTAGAATGCTTACATCATCCCGAGTGATACTTGATATAATTTTTTTGAAAAGTATTTATATGGGGGCTGTATGGGCGCCAATTTCAAATGTGAACAAGTGTAAATTAAAAATTTATAACACCCCCGACAAGTGAAGGTTACAGTAACTAGAAAAGAGCTGATAACTTTCAAACAGCTGAACCGATTTTCTTGGATTATAGCTAAGAACACTCTCGATCAAGCCACCTTTCAAACAATAAAACTAAATTAAAACCGGTTCATTAGTTTAGGAGCTACGATGCCACAGACAGATACACACGCCAAACTTATAACACCCCTCTTCTTGGGTCGGGGGTTAAAAACGGGACTGTCCGCGTCCGCAACCCAATCGGCCATTCAGCACGTGGCGAGGCCATAAAATTAAATAAATCCGTTATTTTTCAGGCTGAGAAATGTGCGGCCCGCGCCGGTCAATCGGGCGGCGCGATAACGGACCACATTTGTAAAGATTTTGCCGCGCGCCCGCCCAAGACTATTGCGCTGTATTGTGGCCATACGGCTAGGTAGAGCGAAGAAAATGCGTAGAAGTAACGAAATAATCATTGTGAAATTTGTATGATATGGTTTGTAGGATAAGATAAAATTGTATAAGTATGTAAATAGAATTGTTGGGTAATATGTATTAGGGTACAATTGATATACAGAAATGTAAAAGCCTGTAAATACAAGTGTAAATTAAAAATTTATAACACCCCCGACAAGTGAGCTTGACAGCTTGACATTTGACAATTGACATAATATTATGAACCTAACGGTTATCTAACCTTCTTTTCTACAAGAAAACTAGAAAAGAGCTGATAACTCTTAAACGGCTGAACCAATTTTTTGGATTATAGCTAAGAACACTCTCGATCAAGCCACCTTTCAAACAAAAAAAATTAAATTTAAATCGGTTCATTCGTTTAGGTGCTACGATGCCACAGACAGATACACAGATACACAGATACACAGACACACAGATACACACGTCAAACTTATAACACCCCTCTTTTTGGGTCGGGGGTTAAAAAGATTAAAAAGTAACAAATTTTTTACTACCCGACTACCGCAAAGCCCATAGAAAAGGTTATAATTTTAGCAGACTTTGTAAATATGTATGTAATTTATATGTTAATGTACCATAACGCCTCAACTACTGAGTCGATTTTGATGAATAAAATGTCAATCGATTCGAACAATATCAATATGACAGTCACGTTACCTTTATCCAGAAAAGGGGATGGGGGGGGGGGTCTCTTTTATCTTCTTATTTCAAAAATAAAACCTTATTGTTCAAGAATTTCTAGACCAAGAGGTGAATGGCAGACGCAGTTGACTTCAAAAGTCAAGACGATATCTTCGCGCGCTCCTACAAACAATCAATGTCTCGCTTATTGATTGTTTGTGGGACTACTTATTTTTTTAGTTTTTACTGTCTGCAATTTTTAGAATTGTTTTTATTTGAGAAAAAACATTGTAATTAGAGAGTTGCTTGTCTAAATTTAGTTTCAACTAAATTATTTTGCAATTAATCTACAAAACTTACTTCTGAAGGTCAGTGTTTTATATACTTTGTTAGGTCGTAAAAAATCGTTTTCTATTAGTCTATAGTGTTCGACGACTGACTTTTCTTACAGGATTTTTCTATTTGCACTTACCTACCGTCCAATTTATGTCATAGCTTCAACATGACAAAATTATCGATTAAGTAGTTTTTATTTTTATCTGCTTTCCTGTCTATTCTTTGAGTAGATCTTTAAAAATGAGTGTGTAGGAGGCGAACTAACGCGGATAATCTTCGAATAAATGAAAATTGATTTTAAGATTGTCCCCGCCCCAGGCCTCCGTTGACAAATAATACGGCTTTGCTACAGCCTTCACATTAACTCGCCTTTTACTTTCCTTCTACTGTTTGTGTTACATGTGTACCTCGAGTGTACATTGCTTATTGAATCTTTGTTGATCTTTTTTTCTATTGTTTTTATGGCAAAACGAAATAAAATTAGTCTAATAATATCTCATAATATTAATTAATTAGTTTTATTTCGTTGCATATACTAAGGAAGTAATTTAAGATTAGAAAAAATATAAATTTTACTTAATATGTTGTGGTTTATTTTTATATTTTTTCTTTGTTAATGTTTTTTACACCAGACTGAGTTACTTTGTTTCAAGTTTCGAACCTGGTAGTGGGCCACCATGTTTTGAAGCTAACTCGAACACGAGCTTCGAGTACGTAAACACTGCGGCAGTATCACTCGTTACGCCTCATTCATACGAGAGTTTTTTTAACGAGCGTTAAAAAAGCATTCAAATAGAACAAATGCATTCCCAAGAATCTGTTCACACGTCAACGCTTTTTTATCGCGCACTGTTGTATGTTTAGCGCAACGCCGGGTTTTGTCGCAACGCTTTTTTAACGTTCGTGTGAATTACGGCTTAGTAATCTGTTCCACTACGGCTACGCGCATTCGTAGTGTCACACACTCAAAGGGGGTTTGTTTTCACTCTCTAAAATACCAATGTATATGCTTAGTCTATCTGGAATTTTATAATATCTTTGTATCTATTTAACAGGTGTTTAATAACAGACACCACACGTAGCTACTTAGTTAATAGTTATTCATTTCACACCTATTCCATTTCCTAGTGTACGTCTACTTTAAAATGTCTCAAAAATGCATAAAATGTACATTTTCCGTTGCCTGCTCTCCCGTCGCGGGGCGTCAATTAGCGTGCGGGCGCACGTGACGTCACTCATCTGCATCACAACCGCCGCTGATGCAAATTTAAATACAGTTTAAACTCTTCTTTTTCGTTCCGTCGAATTTTTTCCACCGGCAGATGTTCGCCCGCTTCACTGTATAAATACAGATACGGGCCTGATATTTTGCTAATTTACTTATCTTTGGAATGTTTTAAATTTATTTAATTTAAAAATGGAACAAAGAAACCATCGATGTTTTAATTAAAAACCTGTCAAGTTTCAATCGGACTCACACGAAGGCTTCCGTACCATCGTATAAGATAGCGGTACTTACCACAGAACTCCTAAGAACTTACTTAGTTTTAATTTTAAATTTGCATGTCGGCAATATTGAAGTTCGTTATCTTAGTTTTTTATTATTTTGTATCAAAGCGGCAATAGAAATACATTAAGTAAACGCTACTCAAATGAAATGGGAAAAGTAAGACTTATTAAAGTAACACTATCGTAGATTTAGATTTTTAGAGTCTCAGCCATTTTTAAAGATCGCTCGTAGGTGCCAAAAGGTGCGTAAACGCCGCGCCAAGATCTAAATTCAATTCAATTGAAAATTAAAATCACGTTCGCTCGACACAAAACATTCGGAACACGTGATCAAACTTAGAAAATAAGGCACAGATAAATTAAATGCGCGTTAGGTCTATTGTGATGCGAATTCACCGACATAATTGTTCATTCATTCAATTAAAAATGGAACGTTAAGAACATTCGAATGAATTGAATGACTTAGAAATTATGCAGCGTGAACGCATTACTTCCAAAACGTAATTGTGATAAAAGAATGGTGGCCGTAAAAAAGTTGAAATTCGTGGGAATTTAACGGTGTAATGAGTGGCGTAAAAAATTCCTTCCACTGTACAATATTGTAAGAGAAGAGGGACGTGATTAAGTTTGGGGGCTTAATATCCGGCGGGAAGGCGCAAGACATAAAATGCAGTTTGGTTGCCCAATCAGGGTTGGCACATACCTAACATTTTTTTTTTTATAAAATTTAAATTCAAAATGGACGGATCGGGTTGAAATTTTTTGTGCACATAGTTATTATGCAGGCAACCTTAGGGTAGAGGATATAATAAAAAATTAAAGAAAACGGAAGAGGTGAATGCGACTTCAACATACGCGTGTAGAAACAAAAATATTATTTTTTTACTTTCTAGGGGTTTTTTGTGGTTTAACATATTGTATTGGTAGTTAACGGGTACAAACCACAATTATTACCTTATTTCATGATCTGATTTTGTCAACATTTCGACTCAATTATTTTTTTATTCCCTTATGTTATTGTATGTGAAATAAAAATTCATGTAGCGTCTTGGTGAAATAACTCTAAGAACTCTGTCATTCGTGAAAATTGATTTTCTTATTTTTGTTATTGACAACCCTACTAATTTGCCGCATCAACTGGCCAGTAGCGAATAGACAACGACCGAAACAGTGGGGACCCATGCTATTGAAACTACAAAATACCATGCAATGCAATGCCACGGGAATTTCAACCTTATGCGTTTGTAACAACAAAGTAATTCACACGGACTATTATTTGCGATGTATTTAGCAAGGGAAGAACGTGTGTATGACGTTATAAAATAAAATTGAAGCCACAAGGGCGCCCGCTGGATCTAATTAAATGATAAGTGCGATCTAAGATTAATGTGATGTACCTACTGAAGAGATCACAGACTAGGATCCTTAAATGTTTGACGTTCTCTAGGTCATTCATTTAAGAACGTGAAGGCATTAAAAAATAATTTGCTTAGGGACTCAGTCGGGCGTAAGACATTAAACAATCGTTTAATTAAGTTCAGATGTAAAGCAAAAGCAGTGAAATTAATAGTACCTTCAGTGATTTGAAATAGGTACTGACTTAAACTTGGTACATACAATCAAAAACTATTTCCATACTAAAACATCCTAATGCGAAAGTGTGTCTGTCTGTCGTGTGTCCGTAAGGTTTTGACGGCTTTTTGATTTTAACGAAATTTGGTACCTACTACATGTTTGCATACCGGAGATTTTGATGAGGTAGAGATTCATATCCCGGGTACGGGCATAGGCTACTTTTTATCCCGAAAAATTAAAGAGTTCCACTCACTCTGCAGTTCTTTAACAATATGCATGCAAAAAAATACGTTGATCCGTTGCTACCTTTCCCTGGCAGGGTTTGGAATTTCATAATTTCTAAATTTCTGGTCTGGTCTAGTGGGAGGCTTCGGCCGTAGCTAATTACCACCCTACCATCAAAGCCGCACTGCCAAGCAATTGAGCATTCCGGTACGATGCGGTATTTCCGGTAGAAACCAAGGAGTATGGCTTTAATGAAAACTGCCATACCCCTTCCAGGTTAGCACGTTTCCATCTAAGACTGGATCATCACTTACCAGTTACCACCAGATGGGATTGCAGGCAAGGGCTAACTTTTATCTGAATTTAAAATTAAAAAAGTAGTGATTTATTTCATTTATTATTGGCAGTCGTTTCTCACGACATTTAACTACTAGTTAAAATAATCCTTATTTATTCTGCGGTGGGAAGCAAAGCCAAACTTAATGGAGTGTAATCCCGATTTGGTATTAACACCAGTATAATGATTAGAGCCACAGGGGTTGGGATCGCCAGTCATGGCGCACAATAGCATAACAGTTATCTTTAACATTAAGTATGCGATTTAGTCAACGATTTTGCATTACTTATCTATTTATTATTCGACTAGTTGTTGTCCGCGACTTCGTCCGTGTGGATTTGTTTTCCGGGATAAAAGTAGCCTATGTCACTCTCCAGGTCAACTTCAACTTCAACTATACCCACATCCAAAATCAGATCAATCTGTAGCTCCGTTGCGGCGGGACAAACCAATAAATCAATAAACCAACAAACAAACACACTTTCACATATTTTATAATAATAATATGGAAACTGATTTACATTTTTTTAAATCCTGCACGAACTCTTTGTTCCTCCGGGATAAAAATATGTACCTTGTTTATGTCCGTTTTCAGGATGAAAGCTGTCTCTGTATAAAATGTATGATGCCTACGTTTTTGTCCACGTGGAAAATCTTGTCGGAGCTCTTTCGTTCTCCGAGACAAAAAGTAACATTATATCCATCCCCGAGATGTAAGCTACCTATCGCTGTACCAAATTTCATCAAACAGTTAAACAGGATGGGCCGTAAAAAAGATTCCGACGAAATGAGAACCTCCTCTTTTTTGAAGTCGGTTAAAAAGCTAATAGACAAACACTTTTGCATTTATAAAATGATATGGAAGTATGGATTAAATACAGATTCTGTTCCAACCACTTTTCTGGAGTACCGTAACTTTATTTACAAGTTGCAAGTGGCCATAGGCCGCATTTGGTACTCAAAGCAAGTGGCTGTTAATGTCATAGGCAATGAGAATGGTAACCCATATTATGCAGCCACAATACCCAGTGATTGCTGACATTGTAAGTATGGACGCGTTCTAATTGATCGCTTTTCCCAATTCACAGGCACACATTACTTGTATTAAAGTAAGGCGTTTGGCGCAGAGTTGTCAATGTTTAGACAGGGCAAAATTTTATAATTTTAACTGACTTCCAAAAACAGGAGGGTTTTAATTCGGGGAGTATATTTTAGGCAGGTTTTTCTTGTAAGAGCTCCGTTTTTACTAAGTAGGAATGTGATGTTTTGTTAAACTTATGTGATTAGGTATATTTTCTTAATAAATAGTCAGTTCTCATCAAGTGCTCGTTGGATTCGCAACAGGTAGGTACTAGGTACCTAATTTTCTATAAATTTTCCTTACACAAATACTTACCCACCCAAATTGCGTCGAAGGATGTCTCTCACGTATAACTCTGATCAAACTTTCCTTGGGTAAATGGATTAACCGTTTGGTCGTCACTCAAACGTGAGTAGTTTGGTCATAAAAATTAAGGAAAATTTACAATTTGGTAGATAGGTATTTTCTTAGAATAAGTATAGTAGAGCCCCAGTAATAAAGCGATTGAGTTAGGTATCATAGCCAGAAACTTAAAAATTAGTCCTCGATGTGATGTCTCTTCTATTATATGATTAGTTCCCAAGTCATGCCGTAGCATAAATGACATGAAATGTGCACACGCGCCGCGCACGCGTGTTCGCGGTTTATCTATCAGTGCAGGGCCGCGCGTGCGTGTGTCATGAGCCTAAGGGCTCTGATGATCTCTGCGCAATTTATAGGTCAAATCCTATTGTGAGAAACCATTAAATTATGCCTCGATTACAATATCGGTGTCGGCAGTGTATGAGCAATCAAAAAGATACGAGTAGGTACACTACCAGAAGTTAGGTAGGACTGAGTTTGTTGTGGGCTCTTCTCAGACCCTGGGACCCGTTGGGACCCTCTTAAATTTAGTTTTAAGTTACATAATTAATTATCACTACTATATCCTACAAATATAACAGTTCCGACCATCAAAATAGTACAATAGTAGAGCTTGTCTATTTCGAAATGACGCGCCCCACTACATATAAATTGCGGTGGTGGGGCGCGTCATTTCAAAAAGGACAAGCTCTACCTACTTTGAATAAATGATTTTGATTTTGACTTTGACTTTGAAGTGGACGCACTTCGTACTGACACTACGCAAGAGGCTGACAGGAAGTTGCTCTGAGGACCCGGTGTGGTCAGTGGTGGCGCCCTTTGGGTATAAGGTCTACGTCCAACAGGCCGATGATGATAGGTTTTCTAAAAATCTATTCCATTACCTACAGTAGATACTTACTTTCTGTTAAGTCATATGAGAGTAGATATACTTATGTACCTATATACTTTTGGTAAAAAACTAAAAACCTGAAAATTTCTATTTTCACGTTGGCCCTTCGAAGCTCTTAAGTAAACGGTACCTACTCAAATCGTGAATCATAAACAAGTACTTTCAAAACGTAAGTATAGGTACCTAGGTACACAACATAGGGATTTTAGGGATAGATTAGATATAGCTAGGTACTTACCCTATTAGATTCTTCCTGTTAGGGAAAAGCATAACATAGGTGCATTGATAAAAAAAATATCGTAGCTTAAAAGTAAAGTAAAGTAAAATATTCTTTATTGTACACCAACAAGACATAGTAATATATAAATAACATTATAGATTTATGTACAAAAGGCGGCCTTATCGCTAAAATAGCGATCTCTTCCATGCAACCTTAGCTTAGTGAGAGGATAACAACACAATCACCTAGGTAGTAACAAAAGAAGTCATATTATTGCCTACGTGATGTCAAAACTTCATTTAATGTTAGTACATATAGTGAACAACGGAAATATTACGCTGTAGGTAACCTACGTTTCATTAGGTTCCACGTCATAGTCGGCAGTTCCTATAAAATTGCTCCATTGCCGCTAATTATTGCGGCGATCGAATTATTATGCCTAGTCGCGACGGCAGCTTTCAGGTTCTTGCCTTACCGCTCTATTGACTTGAAGCTTTTTTAGTAACAGGGAAACTAAGAACTGAAATATGAACACGTAATTTCGAACAATTTAAAATACCTAAGTGAATTTGATCTGCTCATATACTGTAAATATATAGAGCTTAATATACACATGGCAAATAAAATACCTAGGTGTTTAGAATCAGAACAAGTAAATTAAAAATTTATAACACCCCCGACAAGTGAAGGTTACAGTAACTAGAAAAGAGCTGATAACTTTCAAACGGCTGAACCGATTTTCTTGGATTATAGCTAAGAACACTTTCGATCAAGCCACCTTTCAAACAAAAAAAAAACTAAATTAAAATCGGTTCATTAGTTTAGGAGCTACGATGACACAGACAGATACATAGATACACAGATACACACGTCAAATTTATAACACCCCTCTTTTTGGGTCGGGGGTTAAAAAGAATGAGAAGGGTTTAGCCATAGTCTACCACGCTAACCAAGTGCGGATTGGTAGACTTTCACGGAAAACGAAATAGGTTTTCTCTGAATGTTTTTGCTTCACCCTTTAAGCAAGTAGTACCTACGAGTACTTAGTTACTTAAAGGTTAAAACACACATACTTTAGGTAACTCCTAAGATTTAGAGGTTCGAATCCTACTCTCGCTGACAAGCGGACGACGCGACATCGTAACCACTGGGTTTAAGGCTATCACCGCTATACCTACTACTATGAAGTATAGATACCATTTAATTAAGGGCAATTAGTGTGATATAAATCGACGTTACATCATTGCCTGCTGGTCGCCTCCCGGGGGTGTCATCAATAACTAATTTATAGCTTTTCTCGATCTTGCCCCTAATAGCCAATATAGGTATTTTGTTACGCTACCAATTAAAACTAGAAAAGGATGCGTACCTACTAAGCTAGATGGTTTTACGTTTTTAACGTAGTAGACAGTTTTTAACCCTCGCCCCAAAAAGAGAGGTGTTATAAGTTTGACGTGTGTATCTGTGTGTCTGTGTATCTGTGTATCCGTCTGTGGCATCGTAGCTCCTAAACGAATCAACCGATTTTAATTAAGTTTTTTCTGTTTGAAAGGTGGCTTGATCGAGTGTTCTTAGCTAATAATAATAATCTAAGAAAATCGGTTCGGCCGTTTGAAAGTTATCAGCTCTTTTTTAGTTTTCTTATAGAGGTGTTTATGTCGGGGGTTTTTCAAATTTCGAGTTATTCGTTTTATTTGTATGAGACTAGTTAGCTAGGCTAGTTGCTAGAAATGTGACCTAAATGCAGAATCAGTTCATTAGAGTTCTTAACAGGCACGTCTAATGAAAAAACTATAATTAATAGAAACGTGTAAAACAGGTACCTAAGTATTAACATGATGGTACCTATTTACCTATATATAAAATATTATATCCTATTTACCTACTTAGAATTTCTTTTATGAAAATGTGATCCCAATATTTTGAAGCCAAAGTAATGTAGGTAAATGTAGTACTAGCACTTAGGTACCTACTTTAGCAAGTTTTTTTTAAATTTTGAAATAGTTGGATATGTTCCAACTTAGTAATTCGTATTCATTTTTACCCTTAGACTTAGCTATTGAGGTTGAATTGAGAAAAAAAAAAAAAAAAAAAAACAATAAATCGGTGGGAACCAATTTTGCATATCAAAGCGAACTCTTTCCCTAACAAGTAGGTAACACATGCTTGTACAGTTCCCAAAGAAAGTTTTAAGTAACGATCAATCACCAACAATGGGAGCGAGGTGCACCCTAGAGGAAAAAAGTTGAACGGGTGTAGCTGATTTATTGGCGTAGTTAGAATTATCGCCATTTGCAATTCTTGCCGCGGGTTAGCAAACAAGTTGACGATAACGACTTGTGAGGCCCGGGCGGTGCTTAAAACTTGGCTCTCGGCTGTCGGTCTTATACCCCGGGTCTCGTGAGCGCATTTTATGCTAACGCTCATGCAATTTGTATTTAAAGCTCAAACTTAGAATCTTTTATATTTGAATAGAGTTTCATGAAGCTTAAGGTGGCGCCTACTTACGGGCTTCTCCATACAAACGTATTACGCCTATAATTCTATTATAATATGAAGTAATAGATCTAAAACTAAGCCAGATATCGATTTATCTCTCCATTATATTCTATGCCCTAAAATAATAAATTTAGTAAACTATATTTATTTGAATTACTTGAAATATCTCTATTTTAGGGCAATTTAGATGCAACTTCGTAAATGCGTAAATAAACTATATAAGAATCTTATAAAAATCTAGTAAAATGAGAAAATCAAATAAAAACAAAATATTTTTATTCAATTAAACTTTTACAAGTGCTTTTGAATCGTCAAAGTAATCGACCACTGATTCGGAATGCCGTTCCTACCAAGAAGAACCAGCAAGAAACTCGGCGGTTGCTCTTTTCAAGTATTCAATTTACAATAATATGCCATACTATATACAAGCAATTGCAGCGCCATGTATTGCTGGAGCGAGTCAAATCCAAGCTTTTTTGTCATTTACATAATCTTCGATTGTATAATAAGCTTTTTTCAAGAGCATACTTTTAATAGATTTTTAAGCTTGTGTAAAGGCAAGTCTAAAATTGATTGTGAAATTACTTTACTTATAATCAAAACTGATAGCCATTCCCAATTTTCCATAGATAGAGTAGAGCGCGCAGTCTTCGATGCGTCAACAGATCACACCCAAGGGACTGAAACCGGCTATTTGTCGGCATTTGGCTTTTCCGCTTACGCCATTCTCAGATAGAATATCACAGTAAGTATAGTACGCGACAGGTCGAGTTGGCAATGGAGGTATGAGGCGAGGGGACGCCACCTGCACGTCACCCGCGCTATCCCGCACCTGGTTAGCGCGGAGGCTGAGCGGGTGTGCGGGGCGTCCCCACCCCAATTGCCATCTCAGCTTGTCGCATACTATAGTAACTTATCGGCCCAGCGAAATCCTAAAACATTAAGTACTAACCACATGTCGGAGTAAATAACAACACCTCGTATAATCACAGACTAGTTTCACACCATCAAGTCAAGTTAAGGGCACATAATCACCCGTCTTACGATCCTTAACCCTCAAACAGCTATGCAGCAGTCGGGGTCTTACATTAAGAGCTACGTTATAGGGCCCCCGTATGGCCGCACGACGATTATCTTAAAGTTAACCCTGTCGTTACGAACCTTATTTGCGGTTGCTCTGAGCAGTGAACGGTTTAGTTAAGGTTAAGATCACACGAGATAGCGCGTCATGGTAAATTACTCCTACCTAAGTACTCATTTATGATTTTGTGATTGTTCATAATCCATACTAATATTATAAATACGAAAGTGTGTCTGTCTGTCTGTCTACTACGTTTTCACGGCTGAACCGATTTTAATGAAATTTGGTACAGAATTGGGATACATGATACATCCCGGGGAAGGAGATAGGCTACTTTTTATCCCGGAAAATCAAAGAGTTCCTACAGGATTTAAAAAAATCGAAATCCACGCGGGCGAAGCCGCGGGCATCCCCTAGTTATTAATAAAGTAAATACCTACCTTCCTACTCGTATATGTGTTTTACCTACCTGGTTATTTAAATCCATGTTAAATCTATTTATAGCACGCGCGAAAGCAACGAACCTGTTTCTCGCAATTTTATCAACTTCGCTTTTTTATTCACATGTAGGAACATAATTCTCTTTTTAATAGGTGCTTTAGTATTTTATTAACTAGTGCGTAAAAGACATAAAATCTCCCGGTCATGTGCACTTTGCCCTAAATTCAGTAGTGGCTAGCGTCGCGGAGGTTACACGATCTATGGAATGAGATGCGACTCCGATGGCCGCTTAGTGCCACACCATGCTATTTGTCCGATATTGAACTTTTACTATCCAACCTATCTCGTTCAAGTCCACCCACGTCTGTAACAATGATATTATACTAACTCTTGTTAGCACTGTTCTCGAATTTTCTATGTGATTCTTATTTCTAGCATATCTACAGATTGCCTATGATGTGTATTATTTTTATTAAAAGTACCTATTGTTTAAATAATTAAGAGTTTTGAAGGATTCATAAAAAAATAACAAAAATATAGCAATTTACACAAATTTATTCTTAATCTTACTCTTAGGTAACCAAGTAAACATTTAAACAGTACAGGAAAACATACCTATTATCACAGAAACAATCAATTAATACGGCTTTTCGTTGAGAGCTTGTGTATTTTCGTTAAAGTTTAAGGGCCAAGTTCAGTTGCATTGGCATAACGGGCTCACGCTTGGTCGAATACTAAGGCTGAGATTTATAAAGCGCAATTAGACATTGCTCAGATTTAAGACACTGTTAAAACGAGACAGCGCTATACCGCTGGCATAAATCTGTCTCGCTTTAACTGAGGCCTAAGCCTAAGCAAAGTCAGAGTGCGCTTTATAGATTTCACCCAAAAACTCGGCAAACTAACTAAGTCTCCCCAGCACTTTGCATACAAGAGTGTATTTTTATACACACATCTAATCTAACACTGGAATTCATAGTCCAGATAGGGGCTTCTTTAGAGGACGATTCAGACGACAGGTGTCAAATCAAATCAAAATCATTTATTCAAAGTAGGTACTATTGTACGCCTTTTGATAGTCAGACTGATTAGATTTGTAAGATGATAATATAGTGGTGATAATTAATTAAGTACGTTAACTTAAAACTAAAGCTACGAGGGTCCTTTTCAACCTTAACGTATTGCACAAAGGTTGAATATCACACATATTGTCTGAATAGTCTCCTAAAGAAGCTATCTTGACTACGAATTCCAGTCTTAGTATCTCGGCGCAATTCGTCAACAGCGTTTACATGTTAGCCCGAACCGGCATCCGCCGAACGCATCAGATAGAACCTATCTTTTTTATAATAAAATAGCGAGCAAACGAGCAGGCGGGTCACCTGATGTTAAGTGATTACCGCCGCCCATGAACATTTGCAGCACCAGAGGTACCAGAGGTACCACTGCGCCGATGCGTTGCCGGCATTTCAGAAATTTGTTAGTTCGCCCTTCGAATAACATGCCTAACAAAATACACAAAAACATTACAAAATATAATTTACATTTTAATACTTAGGTATTATTTATTTAGACTCAATACTGAACAATTTTTGCCTAGCCAATTCATTTCAAGTTAAAAATATTTAACAATAAACCGTTTATAAGCAACGTAAATAAAAACCAATCGATCTTACCGAAAAATACAAACAAAAACAAGGCTAACCTGTAGCAGTGTGTCTGTCTATTTCGGAAAAAATATTTTCTCCTTATGCACAGGTCTGTTCCGATTTCAAGAAAATTTTGAATAAATAATGTTAAAAAAATTTTTTATTGATCTCCGTGGCCTGGCCGTACGGGTACACACACACACATATAAAAAATAATTTTGAAAAATACAAATTTTCTTGAAATCAGACAGGAATATCCATGCAGTGGCATGCTCTTCGTAAAGGGATATTTTATTTGTTTACCTTACAATTAAACATTACCAACTCAAAAAATATTCTTAAATCAAACTTAATATAAAAAAATAACTGAACATTTTCAATCACTCTTAACAAAACATTTTGGTAATCTGTTGCAGATGTTGACTTTAAAAGAAATGAACTATTACTAGACTAGAGGATGACCGCGGCTACACTCGCGTGGATTTCGTTTTTTTTTTAATCCAGTAGGAATTCTTTGATTATTATCTGGGATAAAAAGTATTCTTCCCCGGAATATATCCCAAGTCTGTACCAAGTTTCATTAAAATCAGTTTAGCGGTTGGGCCGTGAAAACGTAGCAGACAGACAGACACATTTTCACATTTATAATATTAATATGGATAATGCTCGCGACTTCGTCCGCGTTGATTCAGGTTTTTTGAACTATTTGATTTTCCGAGACCAAAAGTAGCTTATATCCTTACTTGGATGCAAGCTATTTCTTTACCAATTTTCGTCAAAATGGGCATGAAAAGCTAGCAAACAGTCAGATGGACAGACACACTTTCGTATGTATACTATTTATATACAGTATAATTAATAGTATAAGCATATTATGAAATACTTAATCATGTTATCATCATCAAAACAATAAATTCATTTTTAATATTTAAAATTATTACAATGAAAAACAACATTACAACAAAAAATATAAAATCAATAATAATTGTACATACAAGTATAATATCGACACATCGCCATCAAGCTGTGTTAACCAATTAATTTATTACTTATGACAAATCAATTACTTTTTATGGCAACAATTGATATGTTTTTTATTTATTTTATTTTTCTTGATAAAATAAACTACCAACATATCCATCCGATTACGTATAAAAAATTCTACTAAGTACATATCTCAATTTGAAATAAGAATATTATTCTACCACAAAACAACGTAACAATATAATTGATATAATCACACAATATTAACCACTACGCGTATCTGAAACAAATAAAAAAGAAACATTTAATTTTATTTTAATACTAGCTGATGCCCGCAGCTTCGCCCGCGTGGATTGGTCAGATCCCCTGCAGCATCAGGATTGAGGAGTTGGAATCCAAATTTTTTATGAAACAATGTCGCAAAGTTCCTCTATCGATTAAAAAAGAAATGACGCAAATCGGTTCAGAAATCTCTGAGATTTCGGTGTACATAGGTAGAAAAACACAACTCCATTCTTGAAAGTCGGTTAAAAAAGTAGCCTATGTTACACCCTGGTCAATCCTCTACTTGTATGTGAAAATCCCGTTTAAATCGGTTCAGCCGTTCCGAAGATTAGCCTTTTCAAACAGACAGACAGACAGACAGACAGACAGACAGACAGACAGACAGACAGACAGACAGACAGACAAAAATTTTAAAAACGTGTGATTCAGTTATGGTATCGTTCAAATAACCATATGACCTTAATATGTAATAGTTATTTCGAAATTACAGACAGACACTCCAATTTTATTTATTAGTATAGATTTTATCATTTTTTTAAATTTTAACAACTAGGATATAGGTACCTTAGAAAGGCTTATCAAACCGAGACGGTTCAAAAATATTCAAAGATCGCATCTATCAAGCTCACAAACTAAGTATAAATTTTTCAAATGGATTATACCAAATGGCAGCTCTAAATATACAGCTGTCCCTTTCATAAATACTCCCCGCGGAGAAGGATAGAATTGGTTAGATAGGTTGGTTTCTTGGATTGGTGTCACAATGTCATTAAAATTAATTTAGGCGCAGATATTTTTTCGTGTTTTGGTGCTTTGTTAACCGACTTCCAAAAAAGGAGGAGGTTCTCAATTCATCGGAATCTTTTTTTTAACACACTATATACACATAGCGTGACGACTGACAATGGGTCTATCGAAGCGCATCTCGAAAGACAGTATTATGCACGCTCTCACAAAAATGTATGACGACTTCCAGCAAATAAACCGTATGCGGTTTCAGCTGGAGTCGACAATTTCATGTAAAAAAATTAAAAAAACTTTGAATAAAAAAAACTTACTATCTCATTCTTCGTTGCTTTTGCTAACTTCACTGCCAGACTCGCTCGCAGAGGTAGATCTCACACTTATGGACGTTTCTTTGAATTGGCTTATGAAGTCTAACAGTTTCTGGAGGTTCCTTTGCGTTTTGATTTGGTCCGCTAACAATTGCCGCTTTTCTGCATTGTGCTCGTCTAAATTCTCCTTTAGTGTAGCCGCTCGCGCTTCCAATTTACGCAATTCTACGCACAATTCGATGTTTTTTTCTTGCAAGCGTTTCCGTTCCGCGAGCTTATCTAAATAGATAACAAGACATGTCAAATATCGCTCGAAAATAATATCATAAATTTTTGACAAAATGGTGAGACGCACAGACAGCTTTAACGCTATTAGCACATCAACGGATTTCGTGCTCAACGCCAACGCCTTTTTATATAAATGGCATAAAGGCGTGCAGCGGTGTGCTAAAGGCGTAATCTTATAAGGCCTATGTTAAATATCATGGACTTCGTCTGTGTTGGCGTTTGCTGGCGCACGTGCGCGTGCATTGCCTTTTTGGAGTGTTGTTTTGTTAAGTGGCCGGTTTTTGTGTTTTACTGGTGTTTTTTTGTGGTGGAATTGACTGGGAAGCGCTCTAGAGGGGCACCGCACGTGTGTCGGCGAGCGCCGGCACAGACGAAGTCCATACTTATATAGTTTCCCAAACTTGACATTGGCTAATCTGTGTAAAGCCAGACGAGAGAGAAAAAAAATATCATTAATGCTCTCTTACACTGTTCAGTAAGATACTGAGTTCCTGACTTACACGTCTCATGTTGAGACCGCCTGTTACATCCACTTACTAACCGGTATCAGTCAAGCCTATCGTTGATGGATTCATCAAGGAGGGTCGTCTTTTATTATACTACAACCAGCACAACCCTCCACGCCGCACCCCGTGTGCTGCCACACGGCGCACGACACCCACCACACCAGCAGCGACGGAACGTCACTCACCTCTATACAAGTCAAGGTTCTGTGTGGGCGTGCTGGCGCAGGCGGTGGGGTCCGGCAGCGGCGCGCTACAACCAGCACAGCAGCCCTCCGCGCCGCACCCCGTGTGCTGCCACACGGCGCACGACACGCACCACACCAGCAGCGACGGAACATCTAAAAAAACCAGTTTCATTAAGTGTGTAATCGGCACTACCAAATTAGTATACAAACACAGTGTATAGATTAGCTTTGTAAGGTTTTCTATCGCGCTGGAAACCGTCTGTATACGAAAACGAAATGATACTCTGAAAACTAGAAATCAGTACATCAGCAAGACTAGACAACTAGTGATATTCAAAGTGCCTGCCCAGTTTGCAAAATACGAGCTGCTGGTTACACATTGGTCCTTCGAACCGGATTATGGTATTTGTACGACCAGGCCGCTATCAGTGGACTAAAACCAGGTAATGACTCCCGTGGTCGAGCGCGGGGGAAGATTAACTTCGCTAACTCAGTGTCTGACACTGAATGATAGCCACCGAGGTGATTTGATATTTATTTTTAATCCATTGAAGATTTTGTACAATTTTTTTATTATTACTCAGTGAAACAGTAATGTAGGACCAACCTGTCAAATGGCTATCATTCAGAGTTAGACACTGAGTTAGCGAATCACCCCGATTGCGAAGTTCTATGCATGCAGAATATAGTGAGTGAAGTGATCACATTGTGACCTGTGAGGACTTTATTTATTTATAAGGCATTCTTCGTAACTAGCTTCACGGCTCCCACTTTAAAGCTAAGTTGGAACTTGAGTTAAAGAAATATACTTAATCACAAAATTTGCACAAAATAATAATTCAAAATTTAGTTACCATTTCTGCCGCAACCATGGCAAACTTTTTTAGTAGGAGTATATACAGGTTCTACCGACAGACCGGCTGGCAAAGCCGCCACCCAGGCCGGCTTACTACTACTCCAACCTAGGACATATTAAAGATATACACGGTTACTAATTCTGTTGTACCTACTAGACTTAAAATTCTAAATGAATTGCTATCCCTTTCACAACGCTCCCTGTGAAAAAGGAAAGCATTAAAGTTAAACCTGTTTTAGAGATTGTGTACAATAGAATTAACACCATTATCGAACATGCCGGCATGTATCACCCGCTAAGGGTGATGTTTTAACATGGCTATTAAAAATTTGCGATCTGCCTCCCAATTATGTAAGAAAAACGTATTCAACGTTATCAATTAGGTACATTATTAATTATTATTAGTTATGTACGTAATCGGTAGCAAATTCTGCCCCTTGATTGGCTGTGTAAAAACGTAAACAGCGAATCAACCAATCAAAAAGCAGAATTTACGATAACGATACGTTTTTCTCACACAATCGGGGGACTGAGATTTGCACTTTAATATTTGTGTAAGTAGATACAAGAAATTGTACCTACCTATATTTTTGTTTTACTTTGTGTGTGTTTTCCTATAATAATTTTGTGTCGTGTTTTGTTCATTCATTCATTCATTCATACAAGTGAATTTAATTTATTGTTATGTTGATTAATACCTGCTTTGTTTTCAGATGATGAACCAGAGGGCGAACCTTCCCGAGATGATTTGTTCTGATTCTGAAAATTAAATAGAACATTAACATTTCCACTTATTGATTACGAATTTTTATACTATAGATTGCCACACTTCAAAATCAAAACTATTTCAACTCAAAAACACTTTTTTTCAGTAACTAAGAAAAACTTTTGTTAAAATTATAGAAAATATTCAAATTATAAAAAAAGATTTAGGTAGAATTATTGTGCTTTGAATTTTACATAAAGCATAGATACTAAAGTTTTCCCGAATAGATAATTGAGTCAGAGATCAGAAACTGAGATTATGTATCAAAAGGCAAGATTTTTGAGTTGAAACAATATTGATCTAGCAATGCGATGTGACATTACAAATCACACTTACACTAATGCTATAAAGGCGAAAGTTTGTATATGTGAGTGTGCGTATGTGTGTATGTGTGTATGTGCGTGTGTGTGTGCGTGCGTGTGCGTATGTTTGTTTACGAATAAATATTAAAAACTTGTTACAATGTCATAAATACCTGCTGTTTCCGTAACTTTGCCGAGCGTGTTTGGGGTGGGTCGCTGTGGCTTTGCAAATATGGAAATTGATTGTACTTTTTGCGTTTCTGAAACATAATAATTTAAGTACACATTAGGCTGCTATCCTTCTCTCTCTTTTGGAGCATATCTTGCAACATATTGGCTTTTCTTCAGTAACATACATATTATGATCTACACATATAAAAATATTTTTTTACTTTGTAGTGGCTTTGGAAGTCGAAAACTTAACTAAATGAATGAACTTGAAAATTTTAAATTATAGTGTTTGAACTTTGAATCTATTAACATTATTTAGATTGTGTAAACTTGTACTAAGGCTACTGTGCATGGTTACAAGCATGAAACTAGGATTCAGCTTACTTGTTTTGGTGGTGACAGGGGTTTATGGGCGGCGGTAATCACATAACGCAAGGGACTAAAAAACATTTATTTTCACTAAAGTCTTTGTTTTCATTAACAGTAATCGAAGCAAAAGCTTAATTAGGTAGAAATGTAAGAGTAATCTTATCTTATATATAAATCTATACTTAGATAACAGCGACGATTGGTAAGAATCTCATAAATCATAATAATTTGTCAGGTTGGAGGCCTCGGTCATCCTACGGCAAAGCCGTGCCGCCAAGCAATTAAGCGTTCCGGTACTACGCGATGTCATGTAAAAACCGATAAGGAGTATTGGGTTAAATAAAACTGCCATTCCAAGTTAGCCCGCTTCCATCCTAGACTGTATCATCACTTATCACCAGGTGAAATCACAGTTAAGAGATAACTTATATTGGAATAAAAAAATCAAAGCTTTAGTAAAACAAACATTTAAGTAATAAAATAATTAGTGTAAATTAAATTAAATATTAGTAATTTGTCACAACTTACCGGCAGCATCTCATAGTTGCCATAAAGGAAATCATTCTTATTTGTACTTGTTGTAGATCTTTTCCGTCGTTCATTTATTTTCCTTTCAAGTATTTCTTTCTGTGCGGGCATAATCAAACCAAGAAGCCTAAAAAAATTGCGTAAGTAAATAATACTGGCATATATCGGAAACTTTAAGACCTAACAAAATGAACTATAAACCATTTGTTCCATAGTTTTATAATTTTTGTTCCTGAGGGATTTTAATCTCTAAGGCTCTCTCTAAATGGGGATCACAAGAACAAAATTACAAAAAGCTGGTTTCACTAAAAAAAAATTCATACACTGCGTAGACATAATAGAATAGAATAGATTTTTATTCAAATAAACTTTTACAAGTGCTTTTGAATCGTAAATAATTTACCACTGGTTCGGAATGCCGTTCCTACCGAGAAGAACCAGCAAGAAACTCGGCGGTTGCTAATATCCGAGCTAGGGACACTTGTGCCAAAAAGACTATATTCTTTTGAGGCGAAATGTTTATTCGCCCTATACTAATTGTGTACCTCAGAAAAATCTCCTTAGAAATGGGTTCACCAGGTTCAGGCAAAGGGGGCGGCGAAGGCGTCAGCGATACATCGCGTGATGAGTCAGAGTCTGATCCCTGCTCCTGCCACTCCTGGTCTTGAATCTTGCTACCACTAAAATATAATAGTCTCATTTGATTAAGCGGCCAGAACCAAGCCAAAAGCTTGAGAAGGAGATGGCAATAAACCAATGTTAGCCACCACAAAATCAAACATCAAATTATAGCATTTTAAAGATAAAAAAACTGTGTATCCTTAAAATCTACCCTTATCATTTTACTTCACCTGGTTATACCAATCACCAAGTAAAAAGGCCGCCTTTACACTCTAATCTCTAGTGTTATTTAGTTTAATGTTTTTTTTTTGTGTTAATAAAGGTATGATTTTTTTTTATGTTTTGCATTGTTAAAAATATTACATAGCTAAGTATATTAATAAATGACGATTTCAAAAGTTATCAATAATTTTTTACAACCGAATTATAACAAGTTGATTGCTACATACATTTGCAATGAAACAGGTACTCCTTCTTAGTTACATAATATAGCTGTAAAGTTTGATTTATGACATAAACATTGAAAATATATGTATTTCTTCAAACTAATGTAGGTGCTACTCACATAAAAGATTCTTTCACTTTATTTAGTGCATTAGTAAAGTTGCTTCTGCTATCGTGCACAATATTTGGCAGCTGTGCAAAATTCCTCTGATATTTATCTCTATCATCTCTCTCACTGCTACGTGAATTCTCCTTTTCATTGTATTTGTTTTCATTATCGGAATCCGAAACGTTATTTGTTTCATTGTTAATATTTTCAGATTTAATCTGTATCTCATTAAGAACGGAAGGCTTCAAAAGTGAAGTTGTACGGCATCTGTTGCGATACTGTAGTTGATGGTCTCTTAATTGTTGGGCAACATATCTATTATCATTTTCTATATTAATTTGCCTGTTTCTAGCCCTCAGGCGCTGTTGGTATAGTTCTAATTCTCTGCGGAGTCTGTCAACCACCAATTTCTACAAGAAAAAATAATACACACTTACAAATCCTATTTTGATATTGAATTAATAATAGCACCCAAAAAAGTTTTCTAAGGATAAAAGGAGGAATACAGGCCTTCTTATTTTGGGGGTCAGGATTCCAATATAATGTACTGCGCCTACAGAGTTTTATTAATAAAGAATTTCTATTTTCTAGAGATTATGTGAATGTTAAGTATAATCATACAATTACCTGCGCTTGACTTATAGAAATTATATCTTTTTCTGCTTCACTAACTTTATTTTTAACATGTATATTCTGAAAAATAAAAATAGGTACATTGTTAGGACAACTCTGCATTTTCACACAGGAACTTACAAAAATAAACACTAACAAATTATGCTTACATTTTCATCTTCTTGTAAACGCGCTACCCATATCTGAAAATGAGTTTATTTTAATCTTTGTTTTATTCGATATTTTTCATGTAGGCAAGTAAATAAATAAATAAATTCCGAATTTATTCATAATAAAAAAACTGACTAAGTAGTCCGTATTAATTAAGTACTATGGGTTGTACTTTAACACAAAAAAAATCATTTGTTTGCAAACTAAAATATTATTAGGTAGGTACGCTTCCTACTTATACGAAACTTTCAACTTACCTGATGAATTCGTATCGCATTTTTCAAGTCCGATTGTGTCTTCCGAATATCTTCTTTTATTTCATTAGATACTTCCATTTTTACACAGCAAAAGTCCACAATTTATTGTAAAAATCATAAAAATATTTACAAACAAGTTTATAGAAGATAATAGGTACTATGCTCTATATGGGGCATTTCACGTCAAGCGGACAACCAAAAAAAAGTGAGGTCGTGAATTTTGTTTATACTCTGGTCAGTTATACTTCTAGTAGACGTGGATATATACACACAATGTTTTTTTCGTATGATGCTTTATTGCTGAGTTATGAGCTTTTAAAAATTTACTACGAATGAAGTCCGTTATTTTTGGATGCTTATTATTTGTAACAATTCATTTGTAAATAAAACTAAAAAGCATTGTTTATTATAGTTAAAAAGTTGAAATTTTTATTTTTTTTATCGAATTCTAAATTTAAATTTTTTAACGTATAGTAAACCGGAAGTGAACATTTCAAATCGATATTTGAGTAACTTGGCCAAAATAAAAATAATTTTTTTTTACCGTGAATTAAAGCTTACATGTACTTATTCTTCACCAAAAAAAATTGTAACGTGATGTCTAATAGTTTAGGACTTAGTAGCCCAGTAATTTGGTCGTCAAAAAGGGGCTTATCTGGAAAGTTTTCAGAAAGTTATGCAAATTGGTGGTTTTATAGATTTCGATCTGCTCTTTCCGAATTTTTATTTTGCCACCTCGTACCTTTGCCGCTCGCGCCGCCATCTTGGAAAAATGGCGCCCAAAAACAGTTTTTTCACGATAACTTCTTTCCCATTCATTTTACGACAAAAATTGCTATGTAACAATTAAACTAGAGACAATTTCCTACAATTTGAGTAGTCACCTTTTTTTGTAGACTCAATAATTTCAGTGTACGAGCGCCACAAAGCCCACTCCAACACTCGTTTTGGCTAAATAACTCATTTCCACACCACCATGTGGTAGAGTGAGTGGCGTGATTTTTTTTTACGGTATCTCCAGGAGACGGTAGTCACCTTCAATTTAAGACATCACTTCGTTCAGAGAATACTAACATTCTTCAGAATTCCGCTCGAGATAAGAGTAAATATACTGCATCGCAGTTTCGATCTCATGTGAATATGGACCTTTTTTTGGGTTTCGAACCCAAAGGATGCCAACGGGACCTTATTACTAAGTCTCCGCTGTTATCCGTCCGTTTGTCTGTCAGCGGGCTGTATCTCGTGAACCGTAATAGATAGAGAGTTGAAATTTTCACAAAATGTGTATTTCTATTGTCGTTATAACAACAAATAATAAAAATTTCAAAATGGCTGACATGAAAAAAAACAAAAAGTAATGTTATTTCTTGTTTGATGGTACGGAACTCTTCGTGTGCGAGTTGGGCTTGCACTTGACCCATTTTTTTATTTTTTTAGTTTGTAGTGCGAGGTAAAATTTTTAATGCACGAATTGCGATATTGTGTATTGACTGCGACCACATTATAAACATGCTCGAGATGCCGAAAAATCGGTCAAGTGCGAGTCCAACTCACATAGGAAGGGTTCCGTACCATAATACAAGAAATAATGCTCTTTTTTATTTTTTTTTCATGACGGCCATTTTGAAATTTTTATTTGTTATTATAACGGCAATAAAAATACACATTCTGTGAAAATTTCAACTTTCTACCTATTACGGTTCATGAGATACAGCACGCTGACAGACAGACGGACAGACGGATAGGCAAACGGATGACAGCGGAGGCTTAGTAATAAGGTCCCATGGGCATCTTTTGGGTTTAAAACCCAAAATAAAGGCTCATATGCACGTGAGATCGAAACTGCGATGCAGTATATTTACTCTTATCTCGAGCAGAATTCTGAAGAATGTTAGTATTCTCTGGTCGAACTGATAGCTTAAATTGAAGGTGACTACCGGCTCCTGGAGATACCATAAAAAAAAATCACGTCACTCACTCTACCACATGGTGGTGTGGAAATGAGTTATTTAGCCAAAACGAGTGTTGGAGTGGGCTTTGTGGCGCTCGTACGCTGAAACTATTGAGTCTACAAAAAAAGGTGACTACACAAATTATAGGAAATTGTCTCTAGTTTAATTGTTACATAGCCATTTTTATCGTAAAATGAGTGGGAAAGAAGTTATCGTGAAAAAACTGTTTTTGTGCGCCATTTTTCCAAGATGGCGGCGCGAGCGGCAAAGGTACGAGGTGGCAAAATAAAAATTCGGAAAGAGCACATCGAAATCTATAAAACCACCAATTTGCATAACTTTCTGAAAACTTTCCAGATAAGCCCCTTTTTGACGACCAAATTACTGGGCTACTAAGTCCTAAACTATTAGACATCACGTTACAATTTTTTTTGGTGAAGAATAAGTACATGTAAGCTTTAATTCACGGTAAAAAAAATTATTTTTATTTTGGCCAAGTTACTCAAATATCGATTTGAAATGTTCACTTCCGGTTTACTATACGTTAAAAAATTTAAATTTAGAATTCGATAAAAAAAATAAAAATTTCAACTTTTTAACTATAACAAACAATGCTTTTTAGTTTTATTTACAAATGAATTGTTACAAATAATAAGCATCCAAAAATAACGGACTTCATTCGTAGTAAATTTTTAAAAGCTCATAACTCAGCAATAAAGCATCATACGAAAAAAACATTGTGTGTATATATCCACGTCTACTAGAAGTATAACTGACCAGAGTATAAACAAAATTCACGACCTCACTTTTTTTTGGTTGTCCGCTTGACGTGAAATGCCCCATATACATTATACTGTGGCTATATGGTTTTTTTTTCTCTCTCGTCTGGCTTTACTTTACAAAGATTAGCCAATGTCAAGTTTGTAGTTATTTGCAGGCACCCGCATACTCTTTGGTTATTTGTAACAAGTTCGCTATACTCTAGACTGTATATAGTGATCTGTGGCTATACTTGCGAGCAATCAGCAAAGAGTATTGGAATCACTTTGCGAGGGTTGTTGATTTGACAGATACCTATCTATTGCAATGCAATAAAACTTAATACTTATTAGTTATTTCGTAAAATTTAATGTAGAAATAGAACCCTCATTGAGTAAATTACATTTCCATAAGTTCTTATCGTAATCGCATTTTAGTGGCGTATTATAGGTATCTATTGTCAGGTGCTAAAAAATGATGTACTGAGACTACGGAACAGGCTTTTTTTTGCTAACGATGTCCGCAAAAAGACAGGCAGAGAATCACCTGGGGCCTGACAATTGGGACCAAGAAGAGGCAGCAGAACCGGAGGAAGATGGTGGTTTTAAAATGGCTCCAAAAGAAGTTCTTGAGAAACGTGTAATACGAACCGCAAAACGGCGGTCACTAGCTACGGGTGATGTGGTATGTACCGAACTTATTAAGTAAATATAATTTACATAACTTATAAGATCCAAATAAGTACGATATTTTACCCAGCATATAATAGACGACTACGTTGTATTTAGACAGTGATGGCCTAGGGCGTCGAAGTCGGGGTTCGATCCCGGCACGTTTTACAAATTGAATGCTAGGTGCATCTAAGTATCTCTTGCTCTAAAGCTTAGGTTAAGGAAAACATCCCGAGGAAACTGAAAATCTGCAAGTTCCTAATGTTCTCAAAGGTGTGTAAAGTCTGCCAATCCGTATAGGGACAATGTGGCAGACTATGTCCTAAGCCTTTATAAGAGATTAAGGTGGAAGCGACTAGCCTGCCCGCGAAATTCAAATTTAATTTGGTTTTTCGCAATTTGTAAACTAATACAACAACATAGGCTTATGGCATTTTAATTGCGAAAGTGGCAGTATTATCTCCACAGGTTTATATAAATCTCTTTACTTGAAAGAATCCAGTTTAAGAAATTAATTCTAGTATCGACTATTTTCACAAATTAATCAATACTAGAGCTAATTTCTTAAACTGGACCTTTTCAAGTAAAGATTTTTATATAAACCTGTGAGGATGATACTGCCATTGTCACAATTAAAATGCCATAAGCCAACGTTGTCGTATTAGTGTACAAATTGTGAAAAACCAAATTAAATTTGAATTTCGCGGGCAGGCCCGTCTCATGCCCCTTAAGAGAAGAGAACCGTGCTAAGTAATGTAGTGTAGATAAGTAGGTGACCCACCTGCTCATTGGTCACTATTTTTATTTTTTTAAAAGTAGTGGGACTGCAATGGGTTGATGATGATGAGACAAGTAGGTATATTTTCGATTACACGTCTGCATCAAAAGCAAACAGACTTAAAGAGTTAATTTATATTAAGTGCCTTTATTAATTTATACTTAGTTAAAAAATTATAATGCCTGCGACTTTATTATGTTGATTAAGGTTTTAAAACTCCTGTACAAATCATGGATGAACAGTGAAATGCTGACAGACTGACTGACACACTTTTCATATTTATAATATTAAGTATGGATGTTATGTTGGTAGTAGGTCCATATTTATTAAAATCACAATAAAATCAGATTAAGTACATTTTGTTTCTTTCTTGTGTTACAGGCACCAAAACCCATCTTCAGTGGATTTAGTGGATTCAACAAAACACAAAAGCCATCTTTTGATTTCCTAGCTAATTTAACAAATGGAAGCAAATCTAATAATGAATCATCAACACTCAAAAGTGACACAGCATCAGTTTCATCTAGTTCTATGATCACTAAGCCAGCAAGTAGTCCTAGCAGTGGAATCTTCAGTTTGTCAGGAACAACAACACCTATTACAAAATCAGCTTTCGGCCAGCCAACATCAGAATCTACAATATTTGGTGAAACTGGATCCACCACTGCTTTTACACAATCTGTATTTAGCTCTTCAAAGCCAGATTCAACAGTAAATGATAGTCCATTTAAAGGACAGTCTTCAGTTCAAAGTTCCACACCCTTTACGAACTTTGCCATGAAATCAAATGCAACCTCAGAAAAACCAATCTCTCAAGTCTCTTCTACCTTGTTTGGAGTGCCCTCTGCAAATGTTAATAATAACAACTCCCCATTTTCAACCAAAACTAATAATCTAACTGGATTTAAAACAACTGTTACTAGTTCTCCACAGTCTACTGAAGTTAATGAACCAGTGAAAAACTCAGCTGTTAAAGATGAAAAAGAGTTAGTTTATTACAATAATCTGAAGGGTTTAAACGAGTCTGTATCAGCGTGGATTAAAAAACATGTTGAAGAGACACCTTTGTGTATTTTGACTCCAATATTTAGAGATTATGAAAAACACCTAAAAAATATCCAGGATGAATATGAAAAAAGTAAAGAACCTTTATCTAAAAATATATCAGATACAAAAGAGGATAACAAAGTAGCTAAAAGTCCAGCTACATCTGGAAACACCTTAGGCTCCACGCTATTTTCTAATAACTCTGCATCCACTAATTCTGTATTCTCAAGTCCAAGCTCTAAAAGCTCAACATTAGAGAAAACATCCAACTTTACCTTTGGAATTAATACTCCTACTACTACATCTGCTAATAATTTAGCAACTGTTGCAACACCAAGCACAGGTTTTTCTTTTGGGATAAAACCATCAAGTACTAATACTTCCTCATTTGTTAATAACACAACCACAAGTGCTAATAATGGTAGTGCTACATCTGCTAATACTGCAACACCGAGCACAGGTTTTTCGTTTGGGATAAAACCATCAAATGCTAATACTTCTCCATTTGCTACCAGCACAACCACAAGTGCTAATAATGGCGCGCCCAGCACTTCGCCGTTTACTGCCAACACAACAAGTGCTAACAACAGTAGTACTCCATTCTCATTTGGTATTGGAAAACCATTTGCTTTTAATTCAAACATAAAGAAAAGTGATGAAGCTTCCAATGAAGGTGAAGATAATGAAGATGAACCCCCAAAAGTGGAATACACACCAATTGCAGAAGATAATAGTGTATATGACAAAAAGTGCAAGGTGTTTGTGAAGAAAGATGGCAACTTCATTGATAAGGGTGTTGGCACACTTTACATTAAGAAAATAGAAGAGACTGGCAAATATCAACTGTTAGTTAGAGCGAACACATCTTTGGGCAATGTTTTAATCAATATGATATTGAGTTCATCATTACCTATTCAGCGTATGGGTAAAAATAATGTTATGATGGTCTGCATGCCTACTCCAGACTCAAAGCCCCCACCAACATCTATTCTTCTAAGAGTGAAAACTTCAGAAGATGCTGATCAGCTACTTGATACTCTAAATAAATACAAGGCATAATTTATTGACACAATATTCTACTTGACGATAAGTTGATTTGTAAGTGGAAGAAATTTTAGACTACCTTCAGTGTTGGGATGCTTTTAGGTCCTAGATGTACAAAATTGTTTTGAGTATAAATCATCAATTTGAGATTTTGCAAATTCATTCCAATTAATCAATTTATGATTATTATAATGATTAATGCCTATTAAGAACAATTTTGTACAATCACAAAGCGAAACTGAATGTTTTTAACAACTAGTGTTGCTTAATGTTACAAAATAATGACATTCCTGTATAATGTATATGATTGTTATATACAACAGATATACCATGGTGTCCGCTCACTCATTCATTATTGTTTTATTTCATCCTCAATCAATTTCCTCTGTGGTTAGGATCAGGTGTAACATCCACTGGTTCTCATTTGACAGGCCTACTTACAATAAACTCAAATATAAGAATTTATGAATTCTATTTTAGCATTTAGAAATTATGTAGAGTTATTTTGTAAAGGAAAAAAAAACACCTTAATAAATTATAATTATATTTTATTGTTTCATCCAACTACATATTTACTCCACTAAAACTATTACATATAATTATTATACATATGCCTATCTACTGTTGAATAAAGTATTGCATTGTATTAATATTTTCAGTTTCACACAGAATACAATATTGTATAGTAGATACCTACTTATATAGTTGGTAAATTTTTCTTTTTTTAGGAAGAATATAAAATGCAGAAAATTAAACCAAAATAAATACTCTAACATAAATGTATCTCTAATATATTTTAATTTCAATTTATATTTAATTGGGTATTCTATCAATAGTAAAATTATTTTATTTCAAAGCAATAACAAAAATGAAGTACATAATATTGCTTGCTTAATGTAGTCCGCCTTGTAGAATTGTACCAGTCGCATAACTATTACATGTAAATTGACCTAGGCCCATCTGAATTCTTTGCATATGAAGCTCCACATGATTTTGAAACAGTTTTTGATGTGAAGGTTCTAATTTCATTTTGATTTCATCCATAGTTCCTTTCAAAACACTCAACTCGTAGGCATTCTGGTTAGAGTCTGAAAGATTCCTGACTTGTAACATTAAAGCCGTAAGATCTGTTATAAGATCTACAGTGTTTACATCTGAAATTGTTCCATTATTATTTTTTTCTACAAGTAAAGCTGCTTCTTCATGACATTTCTCTCTGAGATGTGAAGGTGCCAACATAGCTGCTAAACTTGGACCTGGGGCTATTTGTTGGCAATGTGTTTGTATGTCTTTGATGTATACCTTCAAATCCGTATTCATTCTTTCAAGATCTATAACAACCGCAGCATAGTTCCTTTTAAAATCTTCAGGCATTTTCTGACCAAATGATTTTCTTTTCTCAGCTTCGCAATTGTATTCTTTTAATCTGTTAATTTTGATTCTCTTTGCTTGTAATATTTTTGTAAACTTAACTATTAACTCCAACAAAGGGAATGGGTAAGTACCTACATTTGAATCAAGGTGTTTTGATAAATCACTGCATCCTATCATAGGGTCTCCTTGGCTATTCATATTTGATATATTACATGGCTGTTGCAGATTATAAATTTCCCGCATTATATAGCGTGGCCTAAATTTTTGTTCCATACTAGACAGACAAATTGTGTCCGGTGGCTCATTAGACAAAACTTCATAATCTGGAACAGAATGGGTTCCCAATTTTGGCCTTTCAAATGTTATCCTGTATGTGTTGTTAGAAGTGTCGACAGCATCAATGCAGCCTGTAAACAAACCATCTTGTGGCTTGCGCACTCTTGCAGTTACCTTACTTCCTACAACTAACTGCATTGGAATTTCATTCGGCAAATCTTTAACAGACACGTCTGCTGATTTTCTTTGTTGGATATATCTAATTAATTTTCTTTTTCTATCCAATTCTTTGCGCTCTTCAGCAAAAAATGCTTGAGAACATCGTCGAGGTTTACCCATCATTCTCCGGATTTTAGCCCATTGAACTTGTGTTAACTTTTTAGTATTCAACCGAGGGAATGTTTCTTTGAGGCAAATCATGAAATCATTTTCACCATCAAATAATGTTTTGTCAATATTGCTGTAGAAATATTCAAAGCAGACCCACTTATGCGCTTTAGGCAACTTCAAAAGATTCCTCAACCTCATTCCAATGCGCTGACCACTCTTACGATCTGGTGATTGGTTTTCATTTTTATCTTCAGTCCTAAGAATTCTAGGAGTTTTAGTTGGGGACTTTTGTTTTTTGCCACTAGAGTGTTTACTAGGAGTCTTCATGGCCGATATTTTTGGTGTTCGCTTAGGTGATTGTCTTGGTGGAGAGGTATTAATAAAATCGTCAACAAATATAAATCTGTTTTTCTTTCTGATACGAGCGGGCATCCCTCTTGCATTAAGTTTTTGTACAGGTTCACTTGGCGTAGGTTTTGGCGGTAATTTGGTGCCGACTCTATGGAGTCCCAATGCTGCAGCAAGACCGAATGCTGGCGGACCTTCATCCTCTTCAGGTAAATCAGTGTCCATGGGTTCATCTTTGATTTTATACTGAAATGTAGTTGCGCCTCGTTCATCACTTTGAGAACCTGCATTAGAAATAATCTTTAAAAACGAGTTACAATTTGAAGTGACAAAATTCAATGATTTGATTGTAATTCGCAAAAAGTTAGACATTTAGCAAGTGGTTTCTTACAAACATAAATAAATTATTGGAAAATAGGTGTCGAATCGGCTACAAATTTGAATTTTTTCTAATTTTGAACATTCATGTACATTTTGAGTTCGACAGTGGACGTTACACGACGTCTTAAAAAAAGAGTTTAGTTAGACTTTTTATAAAAAGAATAATAATTCTGTGACTCTTTTAGGCAAAATACAAGCCACTAGAAATATTAAAAATTTAAACAAACTTACTTTCCCATTTATCCGCCATATTGATGTTGTAAATTTGATTCAATTTGAAGATTGAGAGCGCCAAGTTTGCCAAATGACAATGATAGTCTATAACTCTTTTACACTATGGTTATAGCACTCAAAGTTGATATATAATCTGTCCATTCGCGTTATGCCTGATCACTTTGTATAAAGTCGGAAGCAGTAGTCGGAAGACACTTTGTGGCAAACACCACAGAGTACACTACCTATGTAGGTACTTTTTATGGACAGTTTGGCTTATAGTGCGTAATCATCTAATAGTACCTGTGGCGTTATGTTGGCTCCCCTGTCTGTTGGGTGGTCATTGGCACCATATTGGCATGATAAGATGCAGATTTTGTTTATTTTAAACAAAATCTGCGTCTTCTTATGCAAATATGGTGCCAATGACTTGGACAGACAGGGGAGCCAACATAACGCCATAGGTCGATGAAACGCACTATATACGTTATCCAATTTCTCTCTCTCTCTCTCTCTCTCGTCTGGCTTTAATGTCAAGTTTGTAGTTATTTACAAGTTAAGGAAACTATATGTTTAAGTATGGACTTCGTCTGTGCCGGCGCCCGCTGACATACACGCGGCGCCCCTTTAGAGTGCTTCCCAATCAGTTCTATGGTTCTACCACCAATAAACACCAGCAGAACAGAAAAACCAGCCACTTCTAACAAAAAAACACTTCAAAAAGGCATAGCACGCGCAAAGACCTTACACTTACTAACTAGACTGTGTACCAAAAATTTTTGTTAGGCTAAAATGAGATCTATCACATAATCTTAGGGTAGCTATTTCCATTATGATCGGTAGCTATCTAAAAGCGGTCCTGGTGAGAAGGCTTCCGAGGGTAGTGTGTCCTTGTCTGACGTCTTGCCAGCACAACTAATTTATTGGGTTTGGTAGTAATGGTAGAAAATTTTATATTAGCATTTTTATGATTTACCAAAACGAACAATCCATAAACTTTGAAACACATTTTTAATATTTCTACAGTTTATATGACTAATAATTATCTCGTTGTACTAAGAAAATAATCCATTAATATTGAGTAAAAGTAGTACTTAAATGTTTGGGACTGGTAATACTAAATGCAATATGGTGGTTTGTTTACTTGGTTGTTTGGTTGATTTTCGTACTTCGATTTGCGATTGTGTACATTTTCATAATAAACCTGTTTGTTTTTCATGAAAAATGGTGAATTCAAGTTGTGTGACAGGTGCGAAAATGAGTCTTATCCTGGTAGCAGCTTTTCTTTCCACAGGTAAGTAAAAACAACAATCATATTCTTTAGGTTAACCATGAGTTATGTGGATGAAAGATTTTTCTAGTTTCGTAGAAGTAGGCATAAACAATAATAAACTAAATAAAAAAAAAAAAAAAACTAATAATCTACTATTATAATAGCTTCCGATCGACGGCACCAAATTGGATATTTCATTTTTATTGTGTTTGTTAGTATCAGGAGATGGTTTTATAAAAAATATTATTCGAAATTCCCGGGCGAAGCTGGGTCGGGCAGCTAGTTTTTAATATAGAAAAATCTTAGTTCGAAGTTGGAAATACTTTCCGGCGAACGGCGAAGCTCTTGACTTGCCCTCTATTACTTACGGGTCCTAAACATAGGTAGCTGGTGTAATGTGGGTGATATTCACCTCTGCACACACCTTGGGTAGGTACCTAACAAGGTTACACTATGTTATGTTAACTTAAGTTGACTCGAAGTTTTGTTAGTAACAGAAACTTAATCTATGTTAGTCATTATATTTCTTGTATTGTAGGTTTCCGAAGAATGAAAATCAGAAATTGAAGAGGGGAAATGCAGTGCCTGGAAAAATCTCAAAATCGTCTGTTGTTTGCAGTGCGCTTTTTAAATGTGACGAATTCATTCCTGGTTATATTAGGACAATGCAATGTATAAAAACAATTCATTAAATAATTATTGCAATTTTAGTCTTTTTTTTCGTCTAGAATATGCATGACGTTCATTTGACATATCAATCATTTAATAATAATATTATCTAGCTTTTTTGTACTGACTCGATACGGAGTGAAAAGTTAGTAAGGTTGTTGTCAAATTAACGGTATGTCAAATGAAGCATATTGTACAGAGAAGAAAAAAGTACTTCAGACCCTTATGAGTACGCAGTAAGCTCGACCGAAGTTGCCGGCGCACGTGGGTAACGGTGTAACCTGCTTGCTATTTCACCTAACCTAATATTGTGTGAGAAACAGATAGACTCAGTGTAGCGAGTACATGCGTATATAATATTTTCAGTTATTTAGGTGTAAAATAGGAGATTTATTGGAGTTTAGTAAAAGACGAAATCTAGTTAAAAGTCGGAGTATACAAAACAATATGTCCTGTGTTCTGTTTTATCACGGTCACCTAATTAGAAAGGGACACACTACCAACGGGAGCCCTCTCATGCGGACCGGCTTTTACGCCATGGTGCACAGTCTAGTTAGAAGTGTAAGGTCTTTGAGCACGCGCGCCAGCAAACGCCACCACAGACGAAGTCTGTTATTCACTATGACTTTGACTTTATCATGACTTTTTGACATTTGTGAGTTGGTGTTGGTTGTGACTTGTGGTGTGTCATTCATTCATCATTCATTGTTGTGTGATTGGTGTCATTGTTGACGTGCTGTTGACCCGCGATTTGCAATCAAAAATGAAAAGTTTAAAATAATTTAGTGTTCATTGAGAGCTTGTTTTATTTACATTATATTAAAGCTCCACAATGAATTATCAACCCATTTTTCTATGTTTATTAGTAGGGGTGATCGTGGTTGAAGAAGCAAGCTGTAAGTTTCACTGTTCTTTGACACGGATATGTTTTCAAGGTAAAGTGAGAGTTGGCGACTTCGCGAATAATTAGTTTATTTTATTACTGGAACGTCCCATGCACTTCTCTCGCTTTACCTTTTAGTAGCCATAGTGTTTAATAATTATAAATTAGCTGTCGTAGGCACATGACTTTCACACCCAATTGTAATACTGTGCCTCATTATTATTATTTTATTAAAGTTTTGTTATATACACTTACACATGACGGATAAAATTATTAGGCATTATATAATAATCCACGATAATGATAATCCATAACTAAGTATTTATTTAATTCTGAATAACACTGGGCATATTTTAAATATTAGATGTTCTACACTAGATTATTTTGAATTTATAAATTAAGTAGAACTAATATCTGTGATTTTATTTCTAGGCCTTCATAAGCGCTGCATGAAATGTAGATCAAGAGGTGAATTAGGTTCCTGCGGAGATCCTTTTCCTTACAATGTAACAGATGCTGATACAGAAGCCGGTATCCATGTGGTGGCATGTCCATCCGGTTGGTGTGGAAAGATTATTGAAGGAACAACTGGTGCCTTTAGGACTGATGGTAAATAATTCATAAATTTTCCAGCGGTCTTGTTTGTGTGAAATTAAGGGTCAGCCTGTATCTCATGTTAAACTCAAATCATTTAGATCAAGTTCAGTGCAGTAAGCAAATCTGGCTATGCTATTATCGTTGTAAACTGCAGAAGTGCTGTTTGAATTGGTCCAGTAGTTTTATGTGATGTACACACATAATGTCCAAACTGTGTGTGATTTAATGTTACTTACTAGTTTGGAGAGCATGTTACCAGAGTGAGGAAACTCTGTTTTGATCCTGAATCAATATCTTGTCAAATATTATTCTCGGGGTGATGTGAAAGATACTTGTCATTTCATAGTTGAGTCAAATTTAAATAATACTTGACGCCTGCCAGTGTGGGTAAAGCATTCTACTACTAGCTACAAGTTTTCTAACTGTTGTGAATAGTGACATTAGTTTGTAATTTGTATGTTGGTTTGTCAATCAATCATGTCACTAAAGATCAACATGATTTTTGGTGAGTGACATAGGCAACTTCTTATCTCGAATCCATAGAATTCCTATGGGCCTAAAAAAAATTAAGTACAGAGATTTATGCGAACGGAGTTGGGTACATCACCTAGTTCTTTATAACCAAACTCTTTTCAAAGAAGATTCCAGAAATTCGATGAGTTAAGATAACTGAATTTATTCACATTTTCATTTATTACAGCACAACTATTTTTTAATTTGCAGATTATGGTGCGGCAACACAAAGGATGTGTCTCCAGAGATCGCCGAGTGATGATGAAGAGAGGTGCGCCTACACAATGTGGAATCACAGAAAAGTTTACATGTGCTTCTGTAATGGTGATCTTTGCAATTCTGCCTATAAGAACTCTGCACCTCCAATTATGTTAGCTACTATATTAGTTGTTGTATATAATTATCTTCAATTTAGTTTATGAATGTTTTTAGGTAACTTGAATTAAATGGATAAATGATCTGAACATTCCAAAATTGTGATATTTGGCCATTGACTTAATATACGAGCAAGACTACAAATTCTTAAGAAAAGTTCACAACAAAAACTTTCGAAATTGCATCATTAGTCTTTGAGATAATCGCGACAATACATACTTACATACATATGCACGGTTCGAATACATAACTTCGTGTTTTTGAAGACAGTTAAAAAAAGCGTCCATGAGTCCCAGACAGTACTGTAACATAGAACAATAACAAATTCAATCTAACTTAGACGTCATTTAGACGAGAGGTGCAATTACAATCACTAAACTGAACAAAAAACATGCCCTGAGCATAGCAATAGCTGTGATAGCCTAGTGGTTAACAGTTAAGATGTTCATCTCCAATCGGGAGGTTGGGGGTTTGACTTTAGGCCTGCATTCTATCTTTTTGGAGTTATGTGTGTTTTAAGCAATTAAGTATCACTTGCTTCGGTCACAGTCAAAGATAACATGCATGCCTGAAAATTCGCCATAGTGTTCTCAAAGATAATAGCCGAACCCCTTCTCATTCTGAGAGAAAACCTGTGTTCAGTAGTGGGCCGGTGATGGATTGGTCATGAAGCATAGTGTAAGCTCTGGGTGGGACACTTTGTCTTGGAAATATGTGTAAATGTAATTTTGTTGGTCTTGCTGGAATATTAGGTTGAACACTTTCATATTTAAATTCTACTATCTAGTTCTATGAATCTATGATATAAGTTTTTTACGTGCTCGAAATAGTGCATGAAAAAATCAAGAAAAATCATTTGATATTTCTTTTAGATTATTATCTTAATAGTCATAGACATTACTGTTATGATTGATAATAATAATTTAATTTTAATTGATATAAAGATTAAATTATTTAAAATACTGGTTTTTTCTAATGACATGATTTTGTGATAACTTTTTATATCTTATCTAAGGCTTATCATTTGCAGTCCATTAATATTACTGTATCTTATTATTATTAGTAAATTAGTTAAGTTTATTACTATCAATTTTAATGAATTTTTTTCCATCCTATTATTGTGATCTAATAGACAGAATAAGTAACAGTTTAGTAGGATTTTTATTAATATTGATTTATATAAGTATCTTTGATTGTATTTTTGGATACTGGATAGTTACTTACAAAGGTACACAACTGCACATAGATCTGAATTTACTAATTCTATTATAATATAGGTATAGGTGACCAAGCCTGAATGTGTTTAGTTCAATATATTTTATACTCATTTTAAACTGTAGATTGTACATACTTAAATAAGTGCTCTTGTCCTCTTCAGTTGTATCTAAATCAGGAAAGATAGTTTGCTATCCAAAATGACTTGTGGTCTTCATACTTATATTTACAAAGATCTAAGTTTACTAATTCTATTATAATATGTATGGATCACTAGCGTGTGTTCAATTAAATATGATACATATATTATATACTTATTTAAACTGTAGATGGTAAATACTTAAATAAGTGCTCTTGTGATCTTCAATTGTATATGAATCAAGAAAGATAGTCTGTTATCCAAAATGACTTGTAGTATTCATACTAAAGGTCCAAACGCATTCACGCTGCGCTTGCTCAATGCGACGCGACGCGGCAGTACCTTGCTCCATAGAAACTCATATAAACTAGCTGATGCCCGCGACTTTGTTCGCGTGGATATAGATTTTTAAAAATACCGTGGGAACTCATTTATTTTCCGGGATAAAAAGTAGCATATGTTTTAATCCAGGGCATAATCTATCTCCATTCCCAGCCAAATCGGTCCAGTAGTTTTTGCGTGAACACATACACACATACATATTCAAACTTTCGCCTTTATAACATTAGTGTGATATTTGCCGCGCCGCGCCGCGTCGTTCAGTGCGCTTTGCTCAAGAAGTTTTTGAAAGGCGTTCAAACAAATCGCAAAAAAATTGAGAAGCCTTACATAATACAGACATGTCAGACATTAGCTAGTAGTTTATAAATTAGCGAAGAAAAATATAATCAATGCTCAAATTAGGGTAGAAAATAAATGTACCTACTCAAAAGTTGACTCAAATATATTTTTATAATATATTTTTTACAAATGCAACAATGTAATGTAGGTAGGTAGGTAATAATGAAATGAGAATTTTTATTAAGATTTATACAGAAATATACAACATGTAAAACATTTAGAGTTGTTTTATTTCGTGCTAAGGTCTATTGAAGGGCCATGATTGTCGTATGCTCGCGATCCGGTGGGGTTTCAGATTGTTCTGGACCCTGAGGTCTTGGTTCGCTAGGAGGGACTGGATGTGCGGTATGTCGTGGAAGTACAGTTGGCCGTGGCGAGTGGACTTGATCACTGCTGTTACAGCTTCCGAACCTTCGAGTAGATATGGATCTTCTTGGTCGGATTCTGTAAATAAGATTTTTCTCTAGATTATTTGATTTTATGTAGAGCCGTTATGATATTATGTACAGTCGTCAGACCTCTTAGTCTATGACCTGTGCAACCACATTTATTTATAATTCTGTGTGTGCAACCTATCGGCTTGCAAAGGTCATAGACTAATGACCTTTGCAAGCCGATAGGTTATTAGATGAGATAGTTCCGGTGGAGATCTGTCTTTGTACGGTCGGCCTCAGAATTCGAGTAGCAATTTCACGAAACTATTGAATGAAAAACCTGTCGCGCTTACTCGTGCATAGTTAATAATAATTATTTTGTTGTAAAATAATTTTAAATATATAGTAAATATTACATATATACATATTGCGGAACCAGCAGGATTGGAACCTGCGTCTGCCTGGGGAAAAATATTTACATGATCTAAAAAATTTGACAAAGTGACCTGCGTGCCCTAGTGGTCAAAGGCGCTCCGGCCGCGCTACCCAGGCGAAACGCAGGTTCAAATCCTGATGGTTTCGTAATTTTTGATGAATTCCTATTCAAAGTTATTATAATTTATTTTCAACGGCAGGAAAGTAGGTATTTTATGCATTAGGAAGGAAGATAGGTAGGTAGGTAGATAGAAGTAGAATTTCTTACCAGAGGTATGAGTGTCTGAGCGTCGAGAGCCAAATCGTTGTGGGGGGAGAGGCGGTATAAACAACCCTATTGGCCACAAGGATTCCGGATCGGGAGAGTCCACTTTATACGGCGAAGGTGGCAGCACTTGTATCGGCACAGCTACCAACATAACAAGTGTAAATTAAAAATTTATAACACCCCCGACAAGTGTAGGTTACAGTTACTAGAAAAGAGCTGATAACTTTCAAACGGCTGAACTGATTTTCTTGGATTATAGCTAAAACACTCTCGAACAAGCCACCTTTCAAACAAAAAAATACCAAATTAAAATCGGTTCATTAGTTTAGGAGCTACGATGCCACAGACAGATACACAGATACACACGTCAAACTTACGTATGTAACACCCCTCTTTTTGGGTCGGGGGTTAAAAATAAAAAAAAAACCTATCTATGTGAAGGCGAAAGTATTAGTAAAGTACACAATACAACACTATGCAATGTGTCTACATTCTACCAGTCTTGTGGTGTGACGTGATGCCAACTATAATGGCTCTACCTACTTTGATGAAACTTTTTAACCGACTTCCAAAAAAGGAGGAGATTCTCAATTCGTCGGAATCTTTATTTTTCATTTTATTTTTTAAGAGGATGTTTCAACTTTCAGCATAAGTACTTTCGTATGTAAACATGAATTTAAGTAGTTACCTACTCACCCATAAAGTTATTGTAATGCCATGGTCTGCTCATGGAGTTGCCGCGCGGAACGTCTTCTACCTGGAAAGGTATGGTTGGCTTTTGCCTGGGATAGCCGCCATGACTTTGCGAGTTTGGCCCTGTAACAAAATTGTAGGTATTTGTAAGTATCTATACAATCCTTGACCTCCCTGGCGCAATGGTAAGCGCTGTGGTCTTATTAGTGGGAGGTCCCAGGTTAGGTTCCCGACAGGGGTTTAAAATTTTATAATTTCCAAATTTCTGGTCTGGTCTGGCTGACCATCCTACCGGTTAAGCCGTATCGCCAAGCAATTTAGCGTTTTGGTACTATGCCGTGTAGAAACCAAAGGGTTTGATAAAAAACTGCCGTACCCTTTCCAGGTTTGCCTGTTTCCATCTTAGACTGCATGATCACTTACCACCAGGTGGGATTGCAGTCAAAGGCTAACTTGTATCTGAAAAAATTAAATAAATCCCGTGTCTGCCAATTCAGTCGAATAATGTAATGTAGGTACTTCGTAATCTCCTTATAGGTGGAGTTTGTGGGAGCCGATGGTACGCTCGTCGCTCCAGTATGGTCACGGGATCTCCAACTCCGTGGGAAAAGCTTCGAGCGGGCGTGTTCACGCTGACATGCGACGCGAACTTGGTCGCAGTCACGGTGTAGATCAAATGGAGTAGATACAGGAGGCTGCAAATGTTTCGCAGAGGTCGCCTTGACAGTTTCTGTAAACAATAGTTATTTGTTATGCAAAGCTGCAAAGCTGTTAATTGGCGCGAGTGTTTGTTTGGTTCTTTTTTCGAGAGACAGTGTTTTCCATAGATATTTTTTTAATACTTATTGTAAGGTTATTTTTAAAAATTGATTTGAGTTGTCAAAAATAATATAAAATTATTAATTTACCTAATGCAGGTAGTTTGATAAAATCGATATTTGGCTCATTCGATGTCATACAATCTGTTGCTAGGAGGCCAACAAGATTGAACTTGCATAAATACGGGTGTTTCGAAGGTTTTAGTTCAGTCTCCTTCTGAGATTCGGAGTGATATCGCATATTTTCGGTATTTGGATTGTGAACTGAATAATTAGATGTTGTGATAGCAATCACGCTCTAATTAAATTATTTATTTTGGCATTAGTTTGTTTAGATTAAAACTCTCGGATAACCTTACACATTAAACTTGTGTTTTTTTTGTGTTGGTTTTGGAGAGGACATTCCAATAATTCGATAAAAATATTTAAATAATACCTGCTTTTCTGAGTGACGCCAATATTATTGTTTGGAAAAAAGTTCTCCAATTTGTGGCACAAATGTATGAAAATCTTAAAATTACATTTAACTTGTAATTCCGCCTTCTTAGTAGGTATCAATATTGAGTCGGTCCATGCATTGCTGCACAAGTAAAATATTCTAACTATCTATCTACTGGACAAAACATCAGGGTTAAATTTCGCAATTCGGAATTCGTAAAAATACCTACGGGAGCTCCATTTACCCCGTATTTTATTTTCGCAATTAGGTACGGGTTTCTGTATTATCATACCCTGAAATACGGGGTTACACGAATAATTCAAAGCATCTAGTAATCCTAGTCTAATCGTACGACTGCAGGATTGCAGTGTTGCTGAGACATTCGTATTTACGCGGACAGACAGACGGCAAAGATCGAAAAAATTTGTGGTTTATATGTTACCTAGACAGTGCCTAGACAAAATATAAAGACATTTTAGTTTACTGTAGGTACCTACTTATTACAAATATTTAACAAGTGCAATAAATGTGCAGCGCAGCGTAGGCAATTAGATCTGCTAGGTACCTTAGTTGCAATGGACGAAAGTCTGATTTGTATCCAGTGATGTTATCGTAGAGTAATCAGTAGTAAGTAGGTATTATTTGATTCGCTCACTTTTAAATTAATTCCTTTATGTGGCAATAAAAACTACTGGCTATTAAAGCAGAAAGACAAAATATTCTGTACGGTCTAAGTACCACATTTAATTTTAAAGTTCCTAAACCTTCCATGATTGCTTGAACAAAGCCATGGAACGAACACTAGTACTTAAATTAATAAACCTGTAAAATGTTTGTTTTTTTTTCACTGACAAAAATTGCAAAGTAAATGTGTCTTTGTTTGCACATCACATAAGACTCCTAATTTCTAATCCGATTTTGATGAACTTATTACAACTTTAAAACCGACCGTGAAAGTGTGACGTCACGATTCTATTCTGCCGTCCTAACAAAGAGTGCAATAAGTCGAGTTTTTGGGCAAATTGACTTAAGACCATATCCGTAATCAGGAAAATGAGCTCTATATTTTCGCCTTAGACGTCTTTTTTGTATCTTCAGTAGTTTCGGTTCTGTTGGTTATCAAAACTGCAATATGTAATATTACGATTTGTAAGTAGCTAATCATAACCGCGAATATCTCGAAAGTAGTCGAAACCTAGTTATTGCTCTCTTCGTTAGGACGGTAGTATTAGGGTTGTGGGCATGCCCATCGTGCCCACAACGGTGGATCCGCGCTTGATGGTACCGCATAGTCTCACGCTGCTCTTGCAACATGTCATAAGAATTGGGCTGATGTGGCGAAATGATGGTCCGTGCTATGTGCTATCTTTATGGCGTATCTGTGGAATTCACCTCTTGTAATCATTTTGATAGCTTTACTCCAAATGTGATTTATATAAAAGGACGTTTCTATAATCTATTGAAGGCATCAACGAAGGTCGGTCGGAGAACGACCTTCGTTGATAATTTATTTACAAAAATCTGATTTATTCAGGAGCGAGTTTTTAACGCAAAACAGCGATACCTAACTACAAGTACCTACCTACAATCAGAAATGCCCTGCCTGCCTACCGGGAAGAATCAGCAAGAAACTCGGCGGTTGCTGATGGACTACCAAATATACTTAGCTACCAAATTGAAAAAGCTAATTTGGTCAAAACGAGATGTCCGCAGGTTGAAATGAAGAAAAAATACCTACCAAGGTGTATAGTATTATTATCTACTTACCTACATATATTTAAGTTGAATTAAATTTTCGTCAGAATTAAATCTAGATAACTGTCTAGATACGATCAAGAAGCTACAAAATATCTAGGTACTTTACCTGCTTACGCTTACCAAACAAAACATATCTAATATCGTAATGAGTATGATGGAAGGTATATAAGCACCCAGGTAATTACTTTATGATATTACTAGCTGATGCCCGCGACTTCGTCCGCGTGGATTTCGTTTTTCAAAATCCCACGGGAGCTCTTTGATGTGTTAATCCAGGGTATAATCTATCTCCATTCCCAGCCAAATCCGTCCAGTAGTTTTTGCGTGATTGAGTAACAAACATCCAAAGATCCAAACATCCACACTTTCACATTTATAAAATTACTAGAGAATGCCCGCGACTTCGTCCGCGTGGATTTTGGTTTTTAAAGATCCCGTGGCAACTGTTTGATTTTCCGGGATAAAATGCCTATGTCAATTACAGGGACGCAAGCTACCTACCTACCTTAGCTAGCTATACTAGCTACCTTTCATATAAATCGGTTAAGCGGTAGGTTTTTAGGAATCCCGTGGGAACTCTGTGATTTTCCGGGATAAAAAGTAGCCTATGTCCGTCCCCGGGATATAGCTAACCCTGTACCAAATTTCGTCGGCCGTGAAAAGATAGCAGACAGACAGACACACTTTCGCATCAGTATGGATATTAGGATTTATCTATTCGGTTGGTAATTTGCGGTACAATACGTAGTCATATTGTAGTTAATTATGCCAACAAGAAAGACCTTTAAATACACATTTGAGAAGCCCTCTTAAGAGGGCTCTCTCCGTCACACGTTTCCACTCGTTTCATACAATCGTAGTTCCAATTTCATTTAAGTCCATGAAATTTTGCAGACATATTCTAGAAACTAATATCTATGTCTGTGGTTTTCCAGATTTCTGTTAAAATATTCGGTTTCAAAGTTACGCGGTCTTAAAATTTTCATACAAATCTTGGAGCCCCTGTAATTTTAAAACTACATATTTTTAGAAAAATCTAAAACACCACAGACACAGATATTAGTTTCTAGAATATGTCTGCAAAATTTCATGGACTTTGGTTGCTTATTATTCAAATGAAATTGGAACTACGATTGTATGAAACGAGTGGAAACGAGTGACGGAGAGAGCCCTGTTAACAATTAATTTATTCGATTAACACGATTTAAATTAATTCCCATAAATTACACATCACATTACACCTTTCATTTCATTCATAAATCCGACGGCATAATGAATGAGACAAACGTGGGAAGACATTCTCATGGGATCTTTTAAAGTCTATCCTAGGCACTTAGGTAGGCACATATCGCAATATTGGTTGTTAAATTACTAGCTGCCTTTCACCTTCGGTGTCTGCATAAAAAATAAACCTTACATCTAGGCACCTTACTTACTTGCCTAATTAATAATTTTGATATTATTTTTCTTCCGCTTTCCAACATACACCACCAAAGAATGAAAATACATAAATACCTAAAGATTCGGGTATCAAGGCCAATGGCGACCTCGCACCGAAAAGCGCAGCATTGGAAAACCTCCCACTCAGACGACATCAAAACGATTTGCAGGCCCCTCTACATTTTTTTGCTTGTGTATCGAATATCGAGTGGGAATTCCAATTAACTGAGCTGTGAAAAAAATTTACGAGACATTTCACCGCGTTTAATAGCCTCATCGGGTGACAGAAGGGCTGGCTCATTTTTTGCGCAACGGATCAACCTGGCTCTCCAACGAAATGCAGCCAGTATTCTTGGCACTATTCCACGCGGGCATGATTTGTATAGTAATTAGATAAGGCTAGCTTTAAGTGTTATTGTAATATTTTCAATAAATTACTTAACTGTGGGATGTCAAATGAAGGAGGAGAAAATCCTGATTTCATAAAAAATATAGTATACCTAATAGATATCTGTAAATAGTTACTTACTTTGGATAGGTAGTATGTATGACGATTGTATCGCTAAAGCAGTCCACTATAAATCAATCGGAATCACACTTATCATTAGCCGCCTGTAGCCTATAAACGTGACTTAAACTAAAGCAGCCTACTTAAACTAATTACCGATCCACTAGACTATTAAAGGCTTGGACAAGCCGAACGCACGACGTCAGTGGCCTTTCTGAGGAAATAAATTATTTATCACAATGCTTTAACGGTAAGAAAACATCGAGAGGAAACCCGCTGGCCTGATAGTTTTCCCAGATAATATTCTCAAAGATGTGTAAAGTCTCACAATCCGAACTTGGCCATAATGTGGACTCTAGCATAAATGCTTCTGATTCTGAGAGGAGATCCGCTCAATATTCAGCGATCGATGAGTTAAGATGATGATGATCACTGAGCACGCTATAGAACGCGCTTAGAAGTCACGCTCCATAATATAACATGCTTCAAAGTTTCAAACTGTTCCTTGGATAACATATCTCCAGGAGCCCTGCTATCGCGATGAGTCCCTGCAGTCAGTGCCTTGTGAAGCCGTGCGGCTGCAGCAGTCACGCTTTGTGTTTGTTTCGGGGTTTAAGGCCTTACAACAGCTGATGTTCTATGCACGCCTCTTGAAAGCGCTTTTCTGTAGAACCTTGCCTTGGCATGGGAGCTTTTGTTCTCTTGACTAGCATCTAATATCGCGTTGAAGACGTGTGTAGTGATCAATTAGTAACGCCTGTACGGTAATGAAAAGAATCACTTCCCGGCTAGTATTCGGTGAATGAGCAAGTTAATATAATTTATTAATTAGTAGCCGTGATAGCTTAGTGGTAAAGACATCCGCATCCTATTCGGGAGGTCGGGGGTTTGATCCCAGGAACGCACCTTTAACTTTTCGGAGCTATAATACTTACGTGTGTTTTGAGCAACTAAGCCGTGCCACGTTCGAGGCACATGGCCATGGCACGGCCAAATGTGATCTCATACATTTTCCGTTTTGTGTCTTGCGGACGAGGCCCGCTCGGGCTCGGCACGGTCTAGCATAAATCACCCAGCTATTTCACTTGCTTTAACGGTGAAGGAAAACATAGAATTTTCAGAATCGGATCATTAGTTTCCCTTGCATACAAACTGTTATATTATACTATTTAGTTTTTTCCCGTGACTTCATCCGCCTGATATTATTAATTATAACGTATTACGTTTGGGGTAGTGTAGCTACCAATCAATACAAGAATTTTTAGAATCGGATCATAAGTAACAAACTTTTCTTATCTTATAACTTATAATATTTAGGTATACTTACTTAGTGTACGCTCTAAGTGTGATCTAGGCTGTATGAAGGCTATCAGCTATAGTTCTAAGCTAAGAAAGCTTAATTTCAAATTCAGAATGAAAGAAACGGTTAAGTACCAATTAGGCCCAATACGTTCGTAGGCGACATGAATTCATCACGATCTTTAGTCATGTCGGCTTGCCGTCACGATGTACCTACTGCCACGGGACATATCAAGGACAGTCTTTGAGCGACTATACAATAATTTGTTTCGCCGGTGCAGTGTCAATGGTCGTGATGCAAGTATTTGCATGTGCAACGCCTATTCTTTGTAAAAGCGGTCAAGTCCGGTGCGTGTAAAGTAGATCTGTGAATGTATTGGAAAGGTATCTTGGAGCTAGATAGATAAGTACTGTTTAGATTATACGAGTATATTCTATATTATATTACAGAGCTGCTAGACATAATATGGAGTGGAAAGTTGGAGACCTCAGACACCTGAACTTTTTTAAGGTAAGTAAGTAGGTATCTACTAGCTGATGATGCTCGTGACTTCGTCCGCATGGATTTAGTTTTTCATTATAGGATCACTTTGTTGTCAGTCTGGCGGTCTGTCCGTCTGTCATGTTTGTCAAGAAATCCTATCTATAGGGTACTTCCCGTTAGCCTAGAATGTCCTTGGTAGCTTTGAATCAAATCAGTAGGTATGTAGTATGTACATAATAAATAAATAATAAATAATGTTTATAAAATAAATAAAATAAGTAAGACAAATAAATGAAATGCCTTATGTATCCTAAAAAGAAAACGTGCTTGATGCGTAGCATTAAGGTCAAGTTCATCATTATGATAAGTGCCATAGACAGATGAATGTAAGCCTCGTATGAGTAAGAGGAATGACTAAGCAAAAACAATCTACTGCACAAGGTAATGGTGTTAACTGTTAAGTCACCATCAGCCCTCATAATAATAGGAGAGGGAGGGAGCCCTAGTGGGCTGGCCTTTTCGGGATTTCGGATAGCTACCTTACACTTGCTTTCACAGTGAAGGAAAACATCGTGGGAAAATCAGCATGCCTGAGAGTTCTCCATAATCATAATGTTCTCGAAGGTGTGTGAAGTCTGCCAATCCTCACTAAGCTAGTGTGGCAGACTATGGTCTAAAATTGAGCACTGGCCCACTACTGATTATGAACAACTCATCACAGGATGGGTTGTTTATAATGTAGTAAGTGTTCATAAGGGGTTGTTAATGTAGATGTATCGGGGAAAATAAATAGCATTTAAAATAATAATTGACGATGGAGTTATCTTATTTCCCTGTGGGATGATAGTTGTTCATCATGCCACCCTGATTTTAGCTACTATTGACATGGTTCATGGTGGTCTGTGTCCTGAGTAAAAAAAAAAATTATTTTCTCGACACAACAAAATCGGGCTAACCTGAAATGCAAAGATTTACAAATAACTGCTAGAATAAACAATAGCCATTGATTGCCAGAATTTAGCAATACACCCACTCGTCTCATGTAGATCGTAAAGTTGCCTAACGTATTGTATGACACTATTTTAGCATCCTGGGACAATTTAAGAAGATGTAAATTATGGTTGACGAAGTTTCAAAAGATTTCTCTAAGTAAGTATATAATATTTTATTGGATTGTTTGGTACCTATTTGTTGTATTATTCTCCTATCTTGATAGTAAGTATTATTGGTTAGGGTTTAAATCACTCGATTATTCCAAACCCAATGCAATCATGCATATTACTTTAGTAGTTAAACCTACCTACTTATTCATGACAGTTTAACGGTATCATACAGCATAGGTAACTGATAGTACAGTAATGGCCGTTTATTCATCCATAGACTGGTTCTAAGGGCGTATCGGAAACGCATACAATTTCTATCTCCCCCAGTCAACGGAATTCGTTTTTAACCCCCGACCCAAAATGAGGGGTGTTATAAGTTTGACGTGTGTATCTGTCTGTGTCATAGTAACTCCTAAATGTGGCTTGATCGAAAGTGTTCTTAGCTATAATCCAAGAAAATCGGTTCAGCCGTTTGAAAGTAATTATCAGCTCTTTTCTAGTTACAGTAACCCTCACTTGTCGGGGGTGTTATAATATTTACACTTGTTTAATCCGTGGTGGATAGTAGGACACACGTTTCCGAGTTAGTTATACGAGTTTAGGGTGGTTTAGGTAGCCACCTTAACTACCCATAACTCCTATAGTTTTAGAATGAATAAATTTATGAATAAGCCACAGTAAAGCTTGTACGTATGTGTTTCAACGCAAGGGGTGAATTATTTATCAAACACGTTAATTAAAGACAAAAATGTAAAAGTTAGAAACGACGAAGGTAAATTATATTGCACAACATCTACCTACTATAAAAAGTTCCATTCCAATCCGTTCGTCCTATTATCTGTACGTGAAGGTAAGCATTTAATTGGTAGCAAATAGCCAGTTTTCTTACAAATGGCTTGACATAGAACAGTTAATTCTAAACGTATTGAGTTTCTCCCTTCACGTGCCAAGTGTACCGAGGATTGCTACTGCGGTGTCACGGATTAAATTGCCAAATAACCTCTAAACACTAATCAATATTAATTTCAAACGCCGGCTTTAAAATACCAATATTCTTACCTTTTACTACAATTTCAGTTTCCAATTAATAAGAATTCAGAATTGAAATTATGCATCATTTTCTGAATTATGAATTAGGTACTAGCTGATACCCGCGACTTCTTAGATCGAACTAGGGAACTCTTAGATTTTCCGGGATAAAAATAATCTACTTCCATTCATTTCAGCCAAATCCAGTAGTTTTTACGTAAAAGAGTAGCAAACGTCAAACTTTCGCCTTCAGATAAGATTCTTATATTAGTGTGTGTGTATGTTCTGTAATAACATCCTGTAAAATCTGTGATTGAAATAATTCCTATAATCTAGCTCCTCATCTGGTTACAATTTCTATTCTGCGATTAGTACTAACTAGCTTATCAGCCCTGCTTTGCTTTCTGAAAATCCTCTCTTAGTTCGCTTATAATATTATAGAGAATATTTACATGCAACAAGTTCTAGAGCTGCTTTGAGCTCATACATTGGCCGGCCGGCCTGTTTCTGTTATACTTAGTAATAAATATAGATATATCAAAAATCGAGAAAATCCCTAAGTACTATACTTACTATTAATAAACTTATTAAATCCAAGTAATACTTTTTACACAAAAATGTACCAAGGTACGTACTACTAGGGTAATGGGACGGTAAAAGTTTCTGCTGTGATTTTGTTTTGCATAGCTACGATCGTACGTTCGTGTTTAGCTTCAAGTATATAGTTGTAATAGACTTTATTTCACTTTCACGTAAGAACGTCGAGATGTCGAGATAAAATGTTGTTTGTCACTAAAGTTAAAAGAAAAGTGCTTCCACTGTTACGAAGACTGACGGGTCACATGATTAGATGTGTGACTGCGCTGCTACCTATATTGTCCGACAAGCTCCCTGAGTAGGTACCTACTATTTCACTTTCACCCGGAAAATCGAAATGTTTCTTACCTTTGTATCCTATGTATAATGAACATGTGCAATAAAAAGGTTGTCTAATTAGACACATATCGTTACTTGCATACATCTACTAACTAATGCATATTTAATAATATAATGTAGGTAGGTAGTAGGTACTTACTAATAGGTATACTTATAATAAAAATATCCTCAACTCATAAGAACTGACTTTATTCCATCGCTATACAATGCATGATAAACTTTAACTTTAATTCTAAACTACTAACTTCTTGAAAACATATTAATAAATCCCAATCGTTTCTGCTTCGAATCAATATCAACCGCTTTTCTTGCCGCCATTTTCCCATCCCCCTAATGTCTTTTCTTTTTTTTTAAATTCAACTCTACGCAAAGGTTAAATCGCTAACACTTATCTAATATTTGATGGATATAGTAAAATAAGTACTTACCTACTTAGGTAAGTACTTATTAGATGATGTCCACGACTAGGTACATCCAAATGAATTTATGTAGGTTTTTAAAAATCCCGTGGGAACTTTTACATTTTCCGAGATAATAGTAGTCTATGAACGCCTTCGGATGCAAGCTTATCATGCAACCTAACTATGTACTAAGTAGGTGATGCCCGCAACTTCGTCCATGTCGATTTAGGTGAAAAATTCCGTGGGAACACTTTGATCTCCGCGACATAAGTGGCCCCGGAGTGCAAGCTATCTCTGTACCTACAAAATTTCATCAAAATCGGTTAAGCGAATAGGCCGTGAAAATCTAGCAGACAGACTGATAGACAAGCAGATAGACAAACACACTTTTGCATAATTATAATATTAGTATGGATTCTTAATGAATTTTCAATTTTATTAGAATTTTAAGGAGGTAGCAGTGAAAGGTTGAACCTTCGAAGTTTTAAGAAAAGCTGTTAGTTAATACGGGTAAATATTAATCCATCGAGTCCAACCATTATGTCGAACCGTGGCATGTGTAGGCACTTAAATCAACTATCAACTTGCTTTAATTTAAAAGAAAAATTGAAATCAAAATTATTTGATTCAAATAAGATTTGGGAAAGTTCTTTTGAATAATTTATTAATTGTTTAGTTAATTTTCACTAATTTAAGGAGAAAAAATATTAAATAGTAGTTTGTTACACCCACAACTCATCATCATTATGGCTCGGGTAAAAATGGCGCTGCCATTTTTACCCGAGCCATAATGACCCTCCCCCGGCTCGGGTATTACATTCAATTTGAGACAAGGACATCTTATGGACATCCACGATCCTTTTAATGCACTCAACCAATAGGTACCCACCATGAGATATTAAGAGTCTTCACTCTTCATTCGACTCGGAAAATCTCTATTCTGCTCTACAAAAACAGAAGTTACAAAAAATGCAATTCGCTCATTGTGATGACCGGTATCCACTATGCATTAGCATATGACGTATTATGATGGACAGCGCATCTCGACTTTCCAACAGCTAGTTGCAAATACAACGTAACCAATCATTTAGTCATACTATATCCAGAGAGATGTAACTCAGTCTTCCAAGACTTGTTTATATCGAAGTTCAAATAGACTAGAGAGCGTGACAAAATTGCTCGTGTTGATCAACAAAGTCTACCTAAGGGTCAGTGGCATATTAAAGGATAAACTTTTGATATACAAGTGTAAATTAAAAATTTATAACACCCCCGACAAGTGAAGGTTACAGTAACTAGAAAAGAGCTGATAACTTTCAAACGGCTGAACCGATTTTCTTGGATTATAGCTAAGAACACTCTCGATCAAGCCACCTTTCAAACAAAAAAAAAACTAAATTAAAATCGGTTCATTAGTTTAGGAGCTACGATGCCCCAGACAGATACACAGATACACACGTCAAACTTATAACACCCTTCTTTTTGGGTCGGGGGTTAAAAATTAACAAGCTTCTTAATCTGTCCTACTGTGCGTTTTTGGTGGTTTCGTATCGGTCATCTAACTGAATGTGGTGTCGCCTCGATCCCTCTATCAACGTTGTAGAGTTCTGCCAATATCTATATTAAATACTAGCTGATGCCCGCAGCTTCGCTCGCGTGGATTTAGGTTTCTGAAAATCCCGTGGGAACTTTTGATTTCCCAGGAGAAAAAGTAGCCTATCCGTAATAGCCCGTCTCCGGGATGCAAGACATCTCTGTCGTAAAACATTTAAACGGATGATCCAAGAAGAAACCAATGGAACTTTTTGTTTTGAAATTACTTATTACTAAAAAAAAAATATTATGTAATTCAAATTCAAATTTCAAATTCAAATTTATTTATTTTCAACAAAGTCATACATCTTAATAACTTAGGTGCATCTATAATAATATAGATCAAAATTTTAGCAAATAAAGTTACCTGAGTTTTGACCAAATAGAATACCTACCTAATCAATTGCACTAAATCAATTAAGCCTGTTGACTAAAACTAGCCTTTAACATATTTTAGGTAATAATGTAGACGTAATTAAAAATTTTCTAGTCGATTGATGTCGTTTATCCGAATATTGTGCATAAATCACAGATTTATCTATAATTTTCTGTAGACATATTATATTAAATATTTAGCCGAAGGCAGGATGCGTCTTTGGCCAATATATCTATCTACCTAAGTATGTATGTGCCGCTTCGTCCATTCTCTCAGTAATTTTACACCTATAAGTACTAATCATGAATCAATATACAACTTGGGCAATGTCCATTAGAACTGCAGTTTCTTAAGAGGTAGGAATTTTGCTTTTAGGAGAATATTATGTGTGTTCTATTTCAATAGCTAAGTTATTGTACGGTCTACTTCATAAGAATCGAGGCATCGTTACCCAAAACTAGTTATGTACCTACCAAGTTATAACCATTTAATTTTTTTAATAAGAATCTTTATTAGCTTTCTATACCTATAGGCAGGTACTTGCTATTTTTTTTTAATAGAAATGTATTCGTTGGTGCGTTCATGATGATTATAATATGTATAACTACTTATCTAATGATTTATGTTTACCTACATCATCACATTATGTTGATATTATTTTAACAGACATAAATTCAAAATTAACTTTCACTTCATCTAACGGTTATCAATACCGTAATATTTATTAGTTAAATATTCTTATCGTTATCGACCACGATAGTAGATAACGTTAAGGTTTAACTTTTAATTTGGTGATAATTGGAATTCTACTAATAACGTAACGTTAATGGTCATAGAGCAAAAGTAAGTACCTAAGTATTTTTAATGTTTGAATTCATTTTATTCATTGGATTAGTGTTCTAATGTTTATATAACATGTCAACAATCACTGCAATAATTTCTTGATATTACCTTTCAAGGCAATATTCTAAGGTCATTATCCGACTTGACTTTACAGTCGCTGATCGTTCCTCCCCGTGTTGGGGATACCTAATGCGCAGATAAACTTTCAGTTTTTATAAAACAACGAAGGTGTAACTCTCAGAGAATCTTTCTCTATAAAGCCTTGGAGATTTAATTTGATTGAAAACCCCTTATTTTTAAACGACTTCAAAAAAAGGAGGAGGTTCTCAATTCGACCTTATGTTTATTACGCGATTACTCCGCCAAATATGAACCGTTTTCGATAATTCTATTTTTTTTGGTAGTTCATACGACCACCGTTTTAGTTTGGTGAAGATCTGCTGAATATCTTCGGAGATGGAGCACAGTAACTGCTCAATGGATAAGAGTAAATTTCTTGCGATCAGTGAAATAGGTAGCTTTGTAAACAATAGGTTTTTATCCAGGCAAAGGCAGGCATATTTTAATACAGTGGGACCTCTAAAAATTGTGAAATAAATAAATTAAAAAATAAAACAAAAACCGATTTCAATAACACTAACAAGTAAAAAATAACTTAATTTATTACCGAATATATTACCTACTTTTAAGGCTATCCTTGCCAACGATCCCCCGTCGATTTCCTACGTATGATATTATTGTTCTTATCTCTATCTGCCCTGGTTCGTGCATTCTCGGTTCCTAGATCGGTACATTTGTGATAACCAAATTTCAAATTGCTGTGATTGGCTGATTTTACCATGTTCTTGCTGCGACAGTGAGTTTGAGCCACTAGCGGAACAATGTTAGCCGGTCAGAAATGATTGCAATTAGTCAACCTGTTTGACGTCCGTGTTCTGTTTTCGATTACAAAAAAGAAAAAATTGTTGTTGCAATCATCAATTTTAGCAAATAGTGAAAGAGAGTCGGCCAATCAGAGGTCACAACTACCGTCACACTTTCTGTCACACTATGGCAGTAGGCATGCCGAGTAATGAAAACAATTTTTCATTCTGTCTAGGTCGAAGTAGGGTTGCCACCTGGCTCTTTTTGATTTACAGGCTACCACCATCAAAAATACGGGGTTTAGATTTGAAGAAATTTGAAAATTTGAAGTATTTGAAGAAATAGGCGGTGGTTCTCTCTGAAATGCATGGAAAGCCTATTTAGATATTTCAGTTTATTTGTAAGTTTTGTATTTTTTCTCTGTATGTTGCCGTGTCTTGATTGGTGAACTGTGTTTGCAATGTGGTTTTAAATAAAGGATTTATTTATTTAAATAGCTTTTAAAAACTCTTAGTGTTGTAAAGCAAAATGTTATACATTTCATGCATACAATCTTCTCATTTCAACTTAAAATTACATTTAATTTGTAATTCCACCTTCACAGTATCAATACTATGGCCGTAGCCAGGAATCGATTGCGGGAGAGGTTTTATTAGGGCCGGAACTGAATCCTGTCATGAGGAAAAAAACATTCGCTCAAATTTATGGGCTAATTACCTGGTTAGTGGAATTTCGCCTTTCAATTTGACAGTGAGATAAAATACAACAATAAAAAAGCGCGAGCGCAGTGAGCGTAAGTGTTTTTGGTTCAATACAGAAAAAATTAAAGTGAAAGGGAAACGAGTTTAGCCATAGCAAGATTTTATTTTTAAAGCTTCCTATCCATACTAATATTACGAATACGACAGTATATCTATTTGCCTATCTATTTGTTACCCTTTCACGGCCCATCTTCTTTATCAAAATTTTGGTACTTACTATTCAGAGGTTTACACCAAGAAATAGAAATTCAAAGCGCGAGTGAAGTGAGCGCGAAATGTTTGATATATTTCCAAAAAAAAATTGGTAAGCAAATGCAAGAAATAGTGTAAGTATTATTTTAGGCTTAGGTTTTTGACGGCTTCCCAGGCGCAGTCGCCATTTCAAAATTTCTGGTCTGATGGGAGGCTTCGGTCATGGCTAGTTATATGGTTAGTATGGCCCTAACGGCCAAGAAATTAGACTGCATCATCACTTATCACTAGAAAAGATTAAAGTCACGGGCTAACTTGTATAAAAAAAGGCTTACATCCTCAAACCAAGCCCCGCCGCCTTGGCTACGACCATGATCAATATCGAGTGGGTTTCGGCTACGCATTGCCGCAAAAGGAAAATATTCTTTCTACTGGACATAACGTCAGGGTTTGATTTCGCCAGCCAGCTCCTGCTGAATTTGTAAAAAACCGGCCAAGTGCGAGTCAGACCCACGCACCCAGGGGTTCCGTATTCGGGTATTTTTTCCGACATTTTACTCGAGAAATCAAAAACTGTTATGCATTAAAAAAATATGCATAAAAATAAATAAAAATCTGTTTTAGAATGAACAGGTAAAGCCCTTTCATATGATAACCCACTTGATATATGTAGTTATCTTACTTTGAAAATTGAAAATACTAATATTTGTTCATGAACACATGACAGACGGATAGAAGGACAAATGGACAGACGGACAGACGGACAGACGGAAAGACTGACAGACTGACAGACAACGAAGTGATCCTATAAGAGTTCTTTTTTGCTTTTGAGTTACGGAACCCTAAAAATATTTAGTTTTATTTGCCCCGTATTTTATTTTCATAATTACAGATTTCTGTATCCTAAAATACGGGGTAACCAGTAAAATACGGGGCCTCTGGCAACCCTATTCGGAAAACACTGTCACATTCAAGTTAATGTCAAATATTTTGTTTTCAATTACAGAAAGCTGCATCAATCATTATTACAATATTTTCTTTGTTGTGATTGGCTGAATTTTTGAGTTTCAGCCAATAAACAGACTGTTTGCCAATTAAACGTCATAACAATATAAATGCCAGAAAGTTTAACCAAATAAAACAAACTTAATGAGAACCTAGTGAGAATGCAAACGGCACACAATTTATAATACATATTATGTTAGTCGTATGTAATAGATATTATAGTAGTCGTTCACTTTGGTAATAGTCAGATTGTCATCAGTAAAATTGATATTGGTCGATGTATCGTAAATTATTGTTTCGGTGACAAATATTTTTATTATCTATTTATCTTTGAACAGAATGGAATAGAATGAAATGGAATGGAATACAATGATAAATTTTTATTCCTGTAAACTTTTAGGTAAACTTCAAAGTGTTTTTGGATGGTCAGAAAAATTTACCACTGGTTTGGAATGCCGTTCCTACGTTTTCTAGGGTTTCGTACCTCAAAATGAAAAACGGAACTCTTATAGGATCACTTTGTTGTCTATCTCTCTGTCTGTCGTGTGTGTCAAGAAAACCTCTAGGGTACTTCCCGTTGACTCAAAACCATGAAATTTGGCAGGTAACCTAACTGCGTAATTTTGGGTAGTTTTTTTAATCGACAAAGAAAGTTTGCGACATTGTTCAATAAAAAATTTGGATTCCAACTCCTCAACCCTGATGTTGCAGGGGACCTGACTACTAAAGCTAATGGGATTTAAAAAGTGTCGATTATTAATTGATATTGAAGGTATCTATACCAAGTAAACACTTTGTCGTTGACCTCAAACCTGATGCTGTAAGAAATTGCATTCCTAAATCCTGGTGATCCCTCGGGATTTGAAAAGGATCATCCGTTTAAATATTCTTACGTGATACAGAAACAAGTTGCATCCCGGGGACGGGCTTTTACGGAGAGGCAACTTTTGTTCTGGGAAATGAAAGGATCGGGATTTTTAAAAACCTAAATCCACGCGAGCGAAGCTGCGGGCATTAGCTAGTTGTAAATATATTTAGAAGCTACTATAAGATAATAGATAAGGTACTTATTTCCTTATATTTTTATTGTATGGCAGCGCGCGGTTTTAAATTATAAATTGCACGTCCTGTCCTTTTCTGTAATACATTTTTTTCTCAATATCTACCGCTTTATCTCATAGCAAGAGTCCGTAAGACATAATACAGTGAAAATAGGCAAAATATACAATTTTTGCAGTTTCCACGTCAGTACCTGTCGAATTTTTCTAACAGTGTAAGCAGCAGAGCTGAGTTTACCATCAAGTGTTGATATGTGGGTGTTCCATAGAAGCTTTGCATCTAACATTATACCGAGAAACACGGGGTTCTCCTTTATTTTCAACATATGATTATTTATCAATGAATTTATGTCATTTAAGGTCCTGGTATTGGGCAGTGTGAATTCAACACACTTAGATTTCTTTGCATTTGGAAGTAAATTGTTAGCAATAAATCAGAGAGTGACCTGTGATATGGCATTACATATAGTATACATTGTCAAAAATTATAATATTAAAGCTGTGCGTATTGCGTGAGGAATAGGTTGCAAGAGAGTTGCAACTTGCAGGGTTTGATGCATGCGCTATTGCCAGCAAACATGAGACATATTTTTATCTACAGGCAACGTCTGAGTAGGTAACGCATACGTCTAACGCAAGTTGAAATGTACCAGTGTATTTAGTTAGACCTATCGACAAGTTTGGAGTTGGGTGCAGTCTAAATGTGGCCCGTGTGTTTAGACTGTCAGTTTCTGTCAGTTTCACGTGTCGTCCCCCGCACTTCACCACCCCGCTTGCACAAATCGAGACAGCACGAAATTTTCAAGATTTCTGGGTGTAATTTCTGGTTTTCGTAGTTCCCACATAATTATAACAATATAAAATATATAACGATAATTTTTTTACTACATAATATTCATTAAATTTTCTAGGTCTGTGGTTTTTCCAAATTTCATTAAATTGCTTCGTTGTCTAGAAAAACGAGCACAAAGTTGGGCCTTTTTTTAAAGAAAAATACAAATCTTTGAGCCCCTGTAATTTTAAAACTACATATTTTTAGAAAAATCTAAAACACCACAGACACAGATATTAGTTTCTAGACTATGTCTGCAAAATTTCATGGATTTTGGTTGCTTAATATTCAAATGAAATGGGAACTACGATTGTATGGAGTAAGTGACGGAGACAGCCCTGTTAATATAGTTCTATAATAACATTTTTTGGAGTCGGTGCCAATGAGGCGCCAATGTGGAGTCACAAACAATATGAATAGGACGGTTCGTGCGGCTAATTGGCACTGGCTCCAAAAACTGTTATACTTACTTATAGTCAGAAAAGAAATTAAATTATTTTTACTTTTTGTGTTCGTGGTTGTTGAAATCTTTTTTTTTTTATTATTTCACTGTTGACTTCAGCCATGTAGGGTAGGTGAGTTTCATACACATATTACAAATAAGCATCCGTTAATCAGCGTCGTTCGTCATGAATTTTATCACTTTTAAATACAACAAGGCCGTGCTTAATTGCAATGCATTGAGAACAAGATCATAATAATATTTCATACCTATCCAAAAACCATCACGTTATGCGTGATATAGTTTGGCAATTACTAAGATGCAGCAAACAATTACCACTAAGTACATTATTATGATGTGATTCATATATAGGTCACAAGAACAATAATAGGATCAAAATAAAGAAGTCTTAATGATTTTGGTTATAGTTATTCTTCTTGTCCTTGTTCGATTTTAAGGTCAGGCCGCCGGGTATAAAATAATGCCATCAGTAAATTTCTGTTCTATTATTGTTTTTGGTCAGATTATTATTAGGTATAATAGGTATAGCTCAAATGAGTTTAGAAACTTGAGATTTTGTATGTCGGTTTTTATAACGAAAAAAAACCCGACTAAGTGCGAGTCAGATTCGCGCACCGAGGGATCCGTACCTACTCGGGTATTTTCTTCGACATTTTGCACGATATATCAAAATCTGCAAACAAAAATAAATAAAAATCTGTTTTAGAATGTCCAGGTAAAGCCCTTTCATTTGATACCCCACTTGGTATAGTTATCTTAGAAAATTGAAAATACTGATTATTTGTTCAGGAACACATTTTAATTTATTTTTGTGATGTAACCACAAATTCACGGTTTTCGGATTTTTTTCTTTACTTGTGCTATAAAACCTACCTAACTACCAAACATGATTCCAGGTCAACGGGAAGTAGGTACCCTATAGGTTTTCTTGACAGACACGACAGACGGACAGAGGACAGACGGACAGATCGACAGATGGACAAACGGACAGGCAGACAACCAAGTGATCCTATATCCTTCTATCCTTCCGTTCCTTTTATCCTTCCGTTTTTTCTTTTGAGGTACGGAACCCTAAACAAGATAATGGTGTATATATCTATAAGAATAGCATCTTATAATACCTATGATTTAAAGCATAGGATAGTAAATAAGTAGTCACGTCTAACGCAATAATTAAATATTTACGCAATGGGTAATTTCCATAATGCACGTAATTAGCTCTCAACATCAATCAGACCCATCATACTATGTAATACACAATGCTTTGAAAGTTTGATAGTCTAATAGTGCACCTGTTTTATATTTAGTTCCTATTTGGAACCATCGTTACATTGTAATTTTTTGTTGGCATCTTATCTGTAGCAGAACGGACGCGGGCTAAAGTAGCAACGTGTTCTAGAGTGGAGAGCATGCCAGTAAGCCTACTGTGCAGGGAAATGACCATGCTCAATACTGTACGCTGACCTGCAGCCCATTGGATCGATGGACTGATCGATGATAAGGTGGTGGACCTCATGAAGAAGGTGGAGGAACATTTTTATTAACACGCTCTCGAAAAGACTTTGGACGCTCGTATACCTACTGATGAATAGGTTTCAGTTTTCAGTAATTAATATAATCATCACTTCGAAAAAATCTTTATGTGTTAACATAGGGTTTATATTTTATCAAGCAAGGTACCTTTATTAAAATGCGACTAACTATATATTATTTTCTTCGCAGAAAGCATTTGAAAATTAAACGAATTTAGAATTTACGCACCTTATAATAATTATACAATGCGAGGTAACCGAATTTGATCACTTTATTTGTTAGATTCTAATATTACTCTGTCACGTAGAGTTGTAATGCTAATGTGATGTAGTGGTTTATTTTATTTGTTGAACTTCGGTGATTGATGACCATTACCTTAGCATCCGATTTGCATCAGGTTTGTTTGAGGTTCAGTCAAGGTATTGTTTGATAGTCGTAAATATCTGTCCGTGATCAGTAGATTATAGGTAGGTATTAGGTACATAGGTATACCTAATATTATTCTACACAGGGAAATCTGTATAGTACCTATCTAATAAAATCAGAGATACAACATTACAATTGCAATTTCCACTACAAAGTTCATGCTGTCTTACTTTCAGGTAGATACATACCTAATTCTTATTATTAAGACGGCCTATAAACTATCTTGTGAAATCTATATTAGTGAAACGTGTTATATGGAGCAATTTAACGACTCTACTGAGGCTGGACTACTTCGTATTTTATTGCAATCAGAGTCACGGGAATGCTATCCTTAAATAGTCACGTCTGTGACCTAATGGAAATTGAATGATCAGAGTCTAAACTCTAGATCACGGACTAATTGGACGGTATAGATTCTCTATTACTAACAATATCTAGGAACCTATACATCTTTCATCATTTTTAGAGTTCCGTACCTCAAAAGGAAAAACGGAACCCTTATAGGATCAATTTGTTGTCTGTCTGTCTATCGTCCGTCTGTCTGACTGTCGTGTCTATCAAGAATACCTATAGGGTACTTCCCATTGACCTAGAATCATGGAATTTGGCATGTAGGTAGGTCTTATAGCACAAGTAAAGGAAAAATCCGAAAACCATGAATTTGTGGTTACATCACAGAAAAAAAATTAAAATGTGTTCCAATTTTCAAAGTAAGATACGAGTAGTTATACTACTAAGTGGGTTATCATTATGAAAGGGCTTTACCTGTAGTATATTTTAAAACAGATTTTTATTTATTTTTATGCACAACAGTTTTTGATTTATCGTGCAAAATGACGGAAAAATACCCGAGTACGGAACCCTCGGTGTGCGATGTGCGAGTCTGACTCGCACTTGGTAGGTTTTTATATAGTTTTATAGGTTTGTGCATAATTGATGCTATTGTTTTTGAAAGCTCGGATCATATTGCATAATGAGGTTAGGTATTTCTACTTCATGGTGATGGAGGCATATTCATCATGATCAACCTATAAATGGCTTACTACCTACTGAATGCGAGTCTCCTCTCAATATGAGAAGGGCTTAGCCATAGTCCCGTACACCGCGCTGGCCAATGCAAATTGCTAGACTTCACACACCTTTGAGAACATTATTGTGAACTCTCAGGTATGCAGGTTTCCTCACAATGTTTTCCTTCACTGTTAAAGCAAGTTAATTTTTAGGGTCCGTACCTCAAAAGGAAAAACGAAACCCTTATAGGATCACTTTGTTGTCTGTCTGTCTGTCTGTCCGTCCGTCCGCCCGTCCGTCCGTCGTGTCTGTCAAGAAACTCTATAGGGTAGTTCCCGTTGACCTAGAATCGTGAAATTTGGCAGGTATGTAGGTCTTATAGCACAAGTAAAAAAGTAAATCCGATAACCATGAAGTTATGGTTACATCATTAAAAAAAATACACAATAGTTTTTGATTTATCGGCCAATATCGGGATGTCGAAAAAAATACCCGAGTACGGAACCCTCGGTGCGCGAGTCTGACTCGCACTTGGCCGGTTTTTTTCAACGCACATAATTCCGAAAAGTTAGAGGTGCGTGTCCGGACCCTCATCCTTCCACTTAGGAGGCGAATGTCTTTACCACTAGGCTGTCACGACTTTTTACAGACGGCAGATGGATTATGGAATACCTATACCTATTGCGTTTGCACCTGACCATTGAACCTGACATTCTAGCGGTATTAAACGCGCTATGCTTTCGATACTTTATATGGAGCTGTGTTTATTAATTGTATCAGATCATAAACCCCCTAAATCCTATCCTAAATCCAGGTGGATTAACTCTGATTTTGGGTACTTTTTATCCCGAAAAAATAAAGAGTTCCCTCGGTCAAAAACTTAAATCCACGCTGACGTAGTGGTATCATCTTGCTTAAATACATTGTCATACCTAAAATCATTAATAAATAAGATACCACAAGACAAATTGTTTCATTTGCGCTACCGCAACAAGAAATCTGAACCGTACATCATCGGTACTTATTAAGTACTGCTATAGTTAATGATATATTTGTAATTGTTTAAGAAATACTCCAAACCACAGACCGGCCTTGTGGTGGTTTATGATACTGATTTGTGGATAAAAGTTGTGGGAGGCCTTGGCCCGAAGGGTAGGTAGATATTGCATTTCTGAAGTCAGAATGATTGTGAATGGCATATCCGATTAGACTTGGGATCCTATGATGCTAGAATGGCGATTTGCACTTGATGTCGCACCCGAAAGCGCAGCGTTGGCACTTGTCAGATCCCCACTGCATCAGTAGCAGTGGGTGGAGAAACGACGTCAAACGAGTCGCAGCTGCTATAGCTTCTCACGGCCCATCCGCTTACCGATTTTGACGATTGGTGCAGACTACAAAGATAGCTTGCATCCCGAGGATGTACCTACCTATATAGGATACCTACCTACTTTTTATGCCGGGAAATGAAATAGTTCCCAGTGATATTCACGCGGACAAAGTCGCGGGCAAATGTTAGCCATGCTAAAGCGTAAAGCTTGTGCCAGGGCCAGGGGTGCAATGGTGCAACGGGTGAACCGGCGACCTTTCGGAATTCATTTCGCTCCTCAACCGTTGAGCTATCTAGGCTCAAATTGTTTAAAATTCTTTCACTGATAGATAGTTCTACATTATCTCCGAATGCTGGCTGTACCAAAATTATATCATACGGACGAAGTCGCAGGCAAAAGCTTAAGTATTCCATAACATAATTACCTAGGAAAGTGGTCATCTAAATTATTGCAGTAAGTACCTATCGAGTTTACAAAGGAAAAGTAAATATGGTCTGTTAAATTGTACCTATGCCAAAAGTAATTTGTATTAGGCAAGTGAATTGCGGCGACGCGACGCGGGCGAGACGGGAGCTAATTATTTAATGAAGACAATTTTGCTGAGCTTAATTTTGGTTGTATGTAGACTTTTAGATAAGGTACATAATGTAGCATGTACCTACTATACTGATTTATGTACATATATTAGGTAGGTAAGTAGGTACTTAATGGGCTTTGAAGTTGCGAATGTTAGAAGTTGGACCCCTAGGCTTTTCGATTCGAATCGACGAAAAACTTTCGACGAAGATTTACTGTAAGTAATGGATAATAAATATACCTACCTACCTAAGATGCAATGAAGCTAAATCAAGCAAAGAACTAGGTTTTGAGAGCGATTTGTGTAAAATATGGGATTATGTTTATTCAAAAAAATATTTTTATTAACTACGCAGACCGGTGACTTACACTTTACAGAGAAAAACGGGTTCTTTTAAAAAAAACAGTGCTTAAAGGTAGTCAATGGTTCTTGTACAAAATATCCTAACATTAAATTGTCTGGAAGTAAGGTGAATTACATTTAAATAAATAGATCTCGACTTACCATCTTGAGGACGTTGCAAAAATAAAGCTTTTTTTAAATACAAATGATTTACTTAGCACTTTACTTCACACACAGGCACCTACTAAATTGAACTACTTATAGGTTGAAAATGGAACCGTTAACAGCTTCCCGCCAAAAAGCGCGCGGGAAAACAAGTTGAATGAGCGCAAGCGCGATGTTCCCGCGCGATCCGCCTTCTAAATTCAAAATGTCCTCTCGACTCTCGTACACTTCAAACAGACCACGCACAATGCACACCACCGTTCACCGTCGTTTGCCAGCATCTTTCTCTGAAGCACGTGATGTGCCTTTTGAAAGCGTTGGCCGTGGAATGATAGGACTTTTATAGGTCTACATTCTATTTGAAGATTAGTCGATCACTGTTGTTACCTATTTCGGGTAATAATATTACATAATATTATTATGTATTTTACTGCAGCTTTTATAAACGCTTTTTATAAGAAAGCTCGTGGCTGTTTCATAAATGTGTTTGTTGTCAATTAAGTGTGTCTAACAAATAACAAACAATTACAGGTGAGAATACTGCAATTTCCTTGTGTGACTAGGTATTGTTTGGGGCCAGCTGAAGACAGCACAAACATAACAGCTATACCTATGTCTACTTAGGCATCTGTCTATTACCTACAACTACATATTATGTTGGTTGGTACTAATTATTATGAACTGTAGGTAGATAGTAAATTATTATTGTACCTAGACGATATTTCACAACAAATGTATTGTAAGATTCATCTAGATTTTATTTACGCGAAAGGATCTGGGACCCCCGCTTTATGTAGATAAGTACTACGAGTACCTACGTTAAACGTATCCCAAGAAAATATCAGTGGAATCACAATCCGCATTAATGAGGAATACGTCACATAGAAGAAGATAAGATGATCCTCGCTACTGGATGCATCTGGATGTAGGTGTGCCGTGTGGATTACCTACCTACCTAGGTTTTCTAAAAGTCCCGTAAGACTTTAGTTTTCCGGAAGAAAAGTAGCCAATTTCTATCCTCGGTATGCATTATGCAAGCTATATTCTCTGTACCTTTCGTCAAAATGTAAAAAGCTGGCAAACAGACACACTTTCGCATTTATAATATTAGTTGGAAGTATGAAAATATAGATTAATACGACAAAATAATATTATCTAGTGGTAATAGTAGTAATTAGTAGAAACGTATGACTTCGTGAAGTGGAAAATTAAATGGGCAGGGTAGGCAAACACAACTGCATTGCATCAATGTTTAGTGGTTTAAACTTTGGAATCGATTCTGAAAATCGCCCGCTACCTAGTAATTAAAGCTTATAGCTTGTGGTTAGTCATGACTCATGATTGAAAGATGATGAACCAAGTTTTGAATTAATATTGGTAAGTAGGTAGGTACCTGCCTCAGTATTTCAACTACTACTAACCTATGGAAGTTTTTATTTCATGATTTGAATCGGCAGTGTTTGCAAGATTTTAATATCTAGACAGTAGACACCTATGGTTAAATTATATCTAATTTCATATCATATTACTATACCTAGTTAGTTAAAGCTTAGTAAGTTTAATAAAATCCCTTCCTTTTGGCTTTGCCTTAGGTACATAGTCGGGAAAAAAATTAGAATGACCTGACTGACACACAACATATGAGTATAGCACGAAATACCTACTTGGATCTAAGTATCTGACCTACTGTATGTACCTACCCTATCTGTAAACTTCAGATTTAATGTACCATGGTACCCACCTGCCTTGTTTTTTTGTACCTAGGCATAGTACATAGGTAAGATTTCTACCTAGTTTCTACTAAGAAAGGATTTTGAGAAAATTTGAAGAAGGAAATTGAGAAAAGCTCGATAGAAATAATTTCAAAACATAAAAAAAAATGTGGGTAGGTAGGTACTTTTTTTTCTCTCGTCTGGCTTACTTTTCTAATTATTGTCATAAACAATACTAGTTAAATTCATAATAGCTTAAATAAAATAAAAATGCGGTCCGCGGTTATATTCTCTTTTATTTAGTAAAAGGTATTTTTGTACTGGCAAAGATAAAATAAATTAACTATCTTTTCCAGTCTTTTCTACGTATTGTCGTTTTTGTCATGTTCTTGTCAGCAGTCAGTACCTATTCACTGTTGTCTTTTGAGTTTTTCTAAATGTTTGATTTTTTAGATAAAGTACGAGATGCACTTTTAGAAGATTTTATTGATATTCTTGATTTTATATCACTTGAAAGTCTTAATCTATATGGCAGACTTACAGAGAATTTAATTTTTACTTTAAGAACGCAGTTCAGAAAACCCAGATGCAAAGACAAATTCTTGGTATGAAATAACCTTAACTAAAATAATACCTAACTTAATTAAAAATTAAATTATTAATAGTTTTTAAAACATCTACATACAATATTAATAAAAACAACAAGAATTTATCAAACGTAAATTGCTAAAGTTTTCAAAACATGGAAGATGAAAACGCTGTAAGTGGTACTGAAATTCCTGAATCTGGTACCGGTGAAGGTATAGAAACAAAAGAAGATGAAATCGCAAAACTTGAAGGAGAAAGATTTGAGAAAGCAGAAGGACAACATGTTGAAGGGGAACAAGTTGAAGAAGAACAACATATTGAGAGAGAACATATTGAGAGAGAACATATTGAGGGAGAACATATTGAGGGAGAGCATATTGAGGGAGAACATATTGAGGGAGAACATATTGAGGGAGAACATATTGAGGGAGAACATATTGAGGGAGAGCATATTGAAGGAGAACATATTGAGGGAGAACATGAGGAGGATGAGCATGTAGAGGGAGAACATATTGAAGGAGAAGAAAGACAAGAAGAAAAAGTAATCGAAGGTGAAGAACTTGAAGGAGAGGAGTTAGAAGGTGAGAAAGTTAAAGGGGAAGAAAAAGAGCAAAAAGACGAAGAACAAGTTGAGGAGGAGGAATTTGTGGAGCCACCACCGCCAGATCCAGCTGCGCCATTTAATTTTACCGACTCGTCAGAAGCCATTAAACCTAAATTCGAGTTGAGACCAGACCAAATTGCAGAAGTAGAGCAGCTTTGGGAACTATATCAAAATTACACTCCAGCGTATACTGATATCCATGGATACATAACTGAAAAAGAATTAGTTTACATGCTAAAATCACTGCTTCTGATGACATTTACACCAGAACAGTTGCAAGAGCTCATAGCATTTTGTGTCAGGCCACCACATCCGCAAGGTCATATTAATTACGAACAGTTTTTGAAAATGGTGACATTACGACAAAGAGATTTTCCAATTGAGGAAGAACTGCGTTCAGCTTTGAAAGTGTTAGATCCGGGTAATACAGGCCTAATAGATAGAGAATATTTTAGAGAAACCTTATCAAAATTAGGTCACAAAATGGCTCCAAAGCTTCTAGACAGCCTAGTAAAAGAAGTAGATTTAAGTAATGATGGGACTATAGGAGTAGAGGATGTTATTGGTACGATGTGCATTGATTTGAATAAAGAAGATTTGATGATGCTCAGAGCGGCGGTATACCCTGACGAACAACCAACTGAGAACAATAATGATTAATTACTAAAATATTATTTTACGTCATATACCTACGTTACGTTATAGGTAAACTGTACGGTTTAACTCTTGAGAGTCTAGTGTCAAATTCCAGATTGAGATGTTTTCCGAAGTTACAGATAAACGGAGAGTAATAATACCAAACAAAAACTTTTAATATTTCTGTGATAGATTTATGTAACATACAGTGGTGTCTTTTGTACAATCACACTGTATAAAAATCACCTTACCTTCATCTTTGTTTTCTTACTTATTTTTTTACCTACCTACCTACCTGATGTTATATGTTATATATTTTCAACCCCCGTCCCAAAAAGAGAGGTGTTATAAGTTTGACGTATGTATCTGTGTATCTGTCTGTGGCACCGTAGCTCTTAAACTAATGAACCGATTTCAATTTAGTTTTTTTCGTTTGACAGATGGCTTGATCAAGAGTGTTCTTAGCTATAATCCAAGAAAATCGGTTCAGCCGTTTGAAAGTTATCAGCTCTTTTCTAGTTACTGTAACCTTACTGTACTGTAAGTTTCTACCTACTGTAAAAACGTCTGTTTTCCAAGCATAGGTGTTATGAGACGGCCCATATAAAATAATTTTTGAGCTCAGTATTTACCTTTTCTTTTGTATTGTTAATTGTTCATAAACGTCCGAGAACAGTGAGCACATTCCACGAAAGATACTAAACTATTCTTCAAACCAAAATTTGAAAAAAAAATATCTCCGCCATTATTCCAATGTTACCCATTTTAATATTACTATGGTTTGAGATCAAAATTTTGCGACAAACATGAAACAACATACAGCAAAATATATTGGCAAACACCACAGAGCACATTTTTAACAGTGTTTGGCTTGCAGCCAATTGGATCAAACGACTTACTTCAGGCACCTTCAAGCACTCCCAACCGTTGGCAAGCATATGCAAACACCCATCCACATGATTGTCAGTGCTTGTTGTTTCCTGTTTGTTGTAAGCATGTAGCGCCGCCATCGACTTTATTATAATTCAAATGTCAACTTACAACTGTCAAATTTTTCAAAATTACATTTTTAGTCTATGGCTCAAGTGCTCTAAATTTTGTAATTTTTCCGGCAATTAATAAAAGTTAAGAGGCAATATAATTAAAACGCTGATATGCAGATACTTGTGTTCGTTTCAGTTTTGTCAACAGTTTTCAATGGATGTGAGTATTAACTATTGTAACTGGCACTGAAAATGCAGGAATCTGTTGGGTGTGGTTTACCGGAGTATTTGAAACATCTTGCATTGAAGTGCAACAAAGCTTCTTTGTTAATAGAGAGGGACTGAGCAGTAGTTCATTTTATATATTATTATAAAGAAAACAATAAAACTGGTTAGGTATAACTGGTTAGTACATACCTAACCTATTTGATTATGAATCTTGTATTTTGATATAAGAGCATTCATACCCGGGCAGTTGGAGCAATGGACAGAACTTAGCCAACTGACTTAGTTAACTTAGATTGGAAAACACTTTTTTGTTTGGTCAATATCCAGGCAAAAGCTGTGTTTCACAAGAGAAACTATCTACAATAACACTCAGATTTTGTATTCAAATTATTTAATATGCCTGGCAGGCATTTTAATTTATTTGGCTCACATGCATCATCCAAAATCTTCATGCAGGTGCTAACAATAATTGTACAAAGTCTCAATAAAAGTGCATTGGTAACAAACATTAATTTTTAAATAAGTATAAAATTTGCTACTTATTACTACTAGCTTTCTTTAAAAATTAAACTACTTAAATAAATTCACTTAAAATCATTTGTTGCTGGTGGGTAGATTTGACAGATATTCAAGTTATGAGTACACTGAGGCTTGTAGCCTATGAGTTCTAAAAAGTACTTTGACTTAGCTCAGACTTGAAAAGAGTTAAAACCAGACTGCATAGATATAAATCTGTCTCGAGTTTAAGCAAAGTCTCAGTGCCCTCTATAGATTTCAGCCTGAGTTGCTGATACATTACATTCCAAATGTTTCATTCAGTCCGACTGTCTGTTTTCATTTCCAGGCTATGCAATATGGTGTTACCAATGCACAACAGCTACACCAGGATGTGGTCAGCCATTTAACTGGAGAGGAGTTGGATATTTGGGTAATCCCTGTCCCGACAATGAAGATGTATGTGTTAAACTGATCGAGAGAAAAGGAGGTTAGTAGGCATCATAATAATTCATAAACTATTTTGTCAATTATTTTAAAATAATAAATAATTTATCAATTCAGAATATTATTATATTGCAAAATGTATACCAGAAATGGCTGGATGCATGCTGTGTTCTCAATAAATAGATGAATCTTAAATCTTGAAGGCACTCTGGGTGTGATATTCAAGTGAGACATAGAATCCTGCCGGTTTTGCAATTTATGATATTATGAATTTAAAAATATTATTAAAAGACCATATGCTAGAATTTACTGAAGCTAGAAAACTGAATTTAATATAAAATATTTTCAGCCAAGGAAGTTATCACAAGAGATTGTCTTAGTAATTTCAAAGCATTCCGAACTGATATACCAGCCGATACATACGAAGGTTGCCGTGCAGCTGCCAAAGATGTCAATTTAGGCAACTATGTCAATAATACCATCAAGGAATTGGATATAAAAAGGTATGATTTAAATTATAGTTTTCCTTAACCCATTGTCAGAAAAAACCAGTTTTCAACTTTGATACCACCAATGACGTACTCACGCATAACACTAACTTAATACTTATTAAAATAGTACTAGGTTTCGATGATAGCCTAGTGGTTAAGACATCTTCAATTCTGGAGTTTGGGGATTCGATTCCAGGAACCTCTAACTTTTCGGAGTTATGTGCGTTCTAAGCAATTAAATATCATGAAAATTACATTAAAAACAACGTAAGAAAGCCATGCCTGAGAGTTCTCTATGATGTTCAAAGTCAAAGTCAAAATCATTTATTTAAAGTAGGTACAATTGTACTCCTTTTGATGGTCAAAATTGTTTAATTTGTACGATATAGTGGTGATAATTAATTACGCAACTTAAAACTAAAGCTACGAGGGTTCCAAACGCGCCCAAGTCTGAGAAGAGCGAGTGTTCTCAAAGGGGTGTGAAGAAGTGAGAAGGGGGCTGCCAATAACTCCGCACTAACGTGGTGGACTATGGCCTAAACCCTTCACATTATGACCAGACCCATGCTCAGTAGTAGGCTAGAGATGTTGATGACGGTGCTTAACCAATTTTGTTTAATTTTCAGAGACTGGTATGATGACACTGTATGGTGTTTCTGCTTCCTTGATCATCGTTGTAACACTGGGTCGGTAAATTCTAATTCAATTATATTGTTAGCCCTGACAAGCATAATGTTCTTGAAAAAGATATTGTTTTGATATTAGACTATATTATCAAAATCACAAAATTTAGACTGAGACAGGAAATTATAAGGTCCATTTGAAATAAGTTAATCCAATCTATGTATTTTTAAAAATTCTTATAAGTTTTGCAGACATTTTATTCCAAATGCATTTTGTAATTTAATTTTGTATATATAATATTATGTAATGACTATAACTTAACAGATCTGATATTATCTTAGCCTTATTGCAATTCATAGATAAGTAGCATTTTGTATTAATTACTATAATAATTTGATTTGTACGCTGACAAAATATTTTAATGAATAAGATGTATACAGTTGATTCAAATAAGAATATATTGGTTTGTAGAATGATTTAGAATTTTGTCTGTTCATTAATGTTGTTGTTATTGTGTAATTTTAACACAAACCTAATAGAAGTAATACTTTAAGAATATAAAAATGATACTTTTTCAAAATCATTCTTGTTTAAATGAACTATGTGTATCTATAAAATATAGATCTGTAACTGATTTCAGGTAGCTATTGTATTTTGTACAAATCAGAAATAAATAAGAATGAACAGAGGCAGAGTTCATCATAGTATATTTATGAATTTATTATACATTTTATAGTTTTATAAGGGATTATTATAATTACTGTTAAATGACAATATTCCGTCCAAACAAATTAAGATAATCGTAATTTTAATTTACTTCACTATAAGTGCCTATATGTAATTTACAATCAATCCACTAAAATTAATTATTATATAAGTATGCAGATAATAATAATTTAGAATACATTGTTTAGGTACTGTATAATAAATGATTTTTAATTTTTTTCGTTAATAGTAATTTGAAAATACGTTATTTATAGTATACTAGCGACCCGCTCCAGCTTCGCACAGGTAGCTTATTACAATTTACGTAGGGATCTCTAATTTTTTTGCAAATACAATATAACCCATGTTACTCAGGAATATTGTAGCTTTTTACTGGTGAAAGAATTTTCTAAATCGGTTCAGTAGTTCATTTTTGTAGCATTTAATAGGTTTCCGCCCAAAGGTCCTAAAGCCAAGCAAACTGAAGTAGTGAGACCATGAGTGTTGTGACCAAATTAATCATGTTGATCATAGTTGGAGCGTCCATATACCACATGTCGTATATTGAAAACTGTGGTGGTTTCTCTACGATCATTTTCAGCATTTTAATAGCTTTCTGTCGCAAAGGTCCTGAAAATCCCAAAGACTAAAGATTTTGACATTCAAATAATGAGGATTTTGTATGTATTATAGCATTTTTAAATACTTGCCTCCATAATATAGAGATAGGATAGTTGTACATAAATATTTCGTCTTTTTAATTTCCCTGGAGAATGCTTCACATCGTATACTAAGGATGATAATTATGAGCAAATCGACAGCAGTTATTGTTGGTAGAACTATGTACTCTATCCATAACAAAATCTGAAAAATAAACGGTCAAGTGCGAGTCAGACTCGCGCACTGAGGGTTCCGTACTCGGGTATTTCTCCGACATTTTGCACGATAAATCAAAAACTATTTTGCATAAAAATAAATAAAAATCTGTTTTAGAATATACAAGTAAAGCTCTTTCATATGATAGCCTACTTGGTATAGTTATCTTACTTTGAAAATTGAAATACATTTTAATTTTTTTTTTTCTGTGATGTAACCACAAATTCACGGTATGGATGTATTTCTTTACTTGTGCTATAAGACCAACCTACCTGCCAAATGTCATGATTCTAGGTCAACGGGAAGTACCATATGGGTTTTCTTGACAGACACGACAGACAGACACAACAAAGTGATCCTATAAGAGTTCCGTTTTTCCTTTTGAGGTACGGAACCCTAAAAAGATCATTTTTTAATTTTCATGGCGGCTATTTAGAATTTTTTATTATTATTTGTTGTATCGCGGCAATAGAAATACAACTTCTGTGCTTTCAAATCTCTACCTTCATTATGGTTCATGACATACAGCCCGCTGATGGACAGACAGACGGATGGATTGACAGCGGAGGTTTAGTGATGGGTCCCACTGGCGGGACGGAACCCCAGAATCTTATGTAGTATGGCAATTATACGTCTACAGCTAAATAAAACGTAGGTAGTTATTTATTTTGTACTTACATTATTTTGCAGTGCCACAAGCATATACTCGAAAGCTAGTAGAGTGCTTGTAACAAATTTGAAACAAAACAGAAATACCTGAAATATTATAATTTTAGTTTTATTATTCTTTAGGTATTATTATTATTATTATTGGCATACCGCATAAAATGGGCATGTGTTTTATATGTTGATGTGATTGATGTTTTATATTCTGGAGTCTGGACCTAAGTGTGGTTAGGTCTTTATATAGAATCAATTTATATAACCGTATTTTACTGACATAAATCATCAAGATATTAGATTTAAAAACGTTTTTTTAAAATCCAGTATCTTAATTACATAAGTAGGTACATCTAATTCATCTTATTTTGTTTCTTGACTATTTACTAGGAGGTTACTAACCTGAAATCGGTACAAGTTCTGAAATCTGATTAATTCCTCAAAAATGTCTCTTAGATAAATGTCAGTTTCGCTATTATTAAAATCATGTGCACTTGATGCTATGAAACGCAATACTTTCATACTAGGAATTATCACTTTATTCATATCTACAATCTTTATGTCATCCGTGCCTTCGATGTGGTTAGTTATTATTGCATTAATGTAGCGCAGTCGAATGTAGAAAACCATTAGGAGATTCGAACAATGCAACCATTCTAACATACAACCCAACATGCTGTAAAATAATCCGCTGCAACTGATGTAGATTATAAAATCCTGGGATAAAGCGGTAGCGTACAGCAGTAATAAAATTACTACCATCGTACCAACTGTTACTATGTTTGAATTGAATATCAAGTCATTTATGAATTTGTTATTATTAATCTTCAGCTTGCGATCGATTTCTTGGGTTTTCATGTAAAACTTTACATTTTCATCGTTGTTCATGAATCGGGCGTGTACGATATTGCAGACAAACGTTGAGTAATGTAATGCAAATGCTAACATAGTCAAGTAATATATATTTTGATATGCCCACAATCTCGACAAAAAGTGGACCGCGACACTTATATATAAGGCTGTGCAAATTACTATACAGAGTAGCGTGTAAAGCTTTTGTGCCTTTGTTGGCGAGGTTACAAATCTATTTCTAGCGTCCACTCTGCACGAACCCAACATCATTTGTATGGCACGAAATGGCCTGAAAAGTCTCAGATGATTCTCTTCCAGTATGTCATTAGATAAGTATTCTGCAGTTTTCATAATTACAACAAATTCAAACCTAGATAATTTTTAATGTTTAAACGTAACAGTATATAGGTAACTAATAGTAAAGAGAAGCGTTGAACACAGGCTATTCTAATGCAAACTGCAATAGAACTATCGTGTATGTAGCAATGATCGCCAACAGCTTTACTTGGACACCAGTACCTAATGTGTAAATATCATAAATGGATAGCTCGTATTTAGTGTCTAATAACAGTAGCATACGCTTAGCATTGCGCCTGGAAATGCCTGGAACAAAATGTGTTTTTTAAGAAAACAAGTTTTTAATAAGTAATCAAATAATTGGGATGATGCCTATGTCAATAATAATTCATAAAACACAAATACAAGTTTGCTAACCATTTTAAGCTATCGATTTAACTAAAATTACATCAAATGTTTATGACGTCACATCTGTGTATTTCATAACTTTCAAAACGCTCGCTTAATATGGGCGCTTAATATGCTGTATATTAAGCGCCCATATTAAGCGAGCGTTTTGACGTTTGATAAAAAGTCGCTAATTTGACTAGTAGTCATCATCCCATTTATTAATGTTGGAGTTTTAGTATGATAAAATTGAAGTTCTGTTTTTTTTTGTTAGTTCATTTCTAATTGGTACTTGACTACTTGTTAGCGTTATTTACCTATATTTTACTCTTTCTTTAAGTTCCAACCAATCTGTTTTATATATTGCAATAACTTCTGTCCAAACATTCTATCTTGTACGCTGAAATATTTCTATTATACTATTTTGAATATCTAAGTAATACATTTTGTATTAATTTGTGGTAAGTACCTAGTCCATTAGATTGATCACATTGTTCAGTTTTATTATTCATAAGACCACCATCAAACCAATTTAGTTAATGATTTAAGCGACTACAATCAATATTGATATAATTATAATATATTATTTACATTATGGAGTAAAAGTAAAAGTACTTACTTTCATCAAACCTATGTCTGATACCAACACAATATTTTTTTGACTTTTCCAATTTATTTGCAAGCACATCAGCTGCCTTACATAAGCCACAAAAAATTCCTATTGTTATAATCAAACTTGAAGAAATTACTACTGCAGCTTTTATATTGTCGTGCGGACACTATAATGCGATATAAAATAAATTAGCTGATAAATCTTTCATAATTTCATAAAGAGAGTTATGTGATAGTTAATACTTACTTGATTCTTGATTTTAAAGATGCTACTCTGAATAATAATCATTATCCATACCAGCGTTTGACACGTAAATGAAAATATCTGAGTAGAGACAAACCCTTAAAAATCATTGCCAATGTAAAGATATTGGATGTGTATATGATGAATCTATAACATACCTGATGTTGATGTAAATCCACAAAATCTGCCATTACAGTCAAAATATTCCTCATACCCATTAATAAATGATTCCATTGTATTGCATCCAAAGAACATGAATCCTTATCTGACAGAAGTCTTTCACAAGATTTAATTTCATTTCGGGTTTTGCTTTTGATAGCCTCTAGTGTTTCGTTTATGTAATTGACTCGAATTGAAATAAAGTAAATAGTAAAGGTAAGTATGACTATGTCGAGGCTGCTTGCCACTTCAGGCAATAAAACAATCAATGCGAAAGGACATAATGTTTTCATGCAGTAAATGTTAAACAGGATCGCCCATGTTACTCCGTAAATCAAGAGGCCAGTGGAAAAATACTTCACAAACTTTGCAAGCTTTTCATTGCATCGTTTACCGTCTTTAAAATTTAAATTCTGGTCTATTTTACTTAACTTTACATAGAATTCGCTGCTAGAATTTCCTTTTATATCGCGTACAAAGGTTTTTAACACAAGACACATATTTAAAATGTGCCCAATCTTAAAATAATGGTCTGTCAAAACGGAACCACTTGCACTTTCACATTCTACTGTAAAACCAATTAAACATAGAATGGATGTGGTTAAAATTGCGATCGCATAAAAAAAGTACCACTGAGATGGGCCAGTGGCAAATCCGTACTTAATTTGTACACTCAGTCGCCCTATTAGGCCTTGTAAAAGGTGAAAACCATTGAAAACTCTACTAAAGTCTTCATCTATTCTATCACTAGACAACTTTTCTAATTGCAAATCCATGTCTTGTGCGTTTAGACACTAAGCTCTAAATGAAGCAGTTCTTGGCGTTTACCAAAGTATAAATAGAGTAATATATTAATTCCCTTGAGCCAGTTCAATGTATGTTTAATTAAACCACTGGGACTGATTAGTGTGATAGTAATTTAATAGCTTTTGAATTATAGCTTACGAGATTGGCAACTAAAAGCCTAAGTTTCTAGACTCAACTGAAAAGTTTTCTATGAGAGAATTTATAGGTTTGACCAGATGATGCCCTTTCATTGTTTTTACAGATAGGTATGCAAAGACTGTTAAAAATTAACAATTGTTTATTGTCTTTTAATGTAAAACTCTACCACTACAATAAAATCAAAGATTCAATATACTTAAAATTAAAAAGCATGTACAAATTATAATAAATATTTAACCAGGTTGGCTTCAAAACAAAGTAATATATAAACTATACTGGTCATATAAAATACTATTGTTCCCAAACAAAATACGTTGTATTTTGTTCCCCGATGATTACTGTTATAATCATTGAAATGGACATATGTAGTATGTACAAGTACGCTGGAAAAGGTGTGTCGTAAAAAAAATTACAGCTGTTATTTTTTGTGCAGATTCAAATTCGCCCTCCCAGCGTATCGGAAATCAAATTATGAAATTCTTAGTGTGTCAAATGGTCTTCGTCTTGACATTATACTGACAGATGTCTCATCACATCACTGCTTTAAAAACAGGTCGGCAATCGCAAGTCCAGTGTACTTGTATTAGTTTACTGACTGACAGTATAATAGTCAGTCAGTATGTTTTAGATACTGAAAAGAAGTGTTATTATGACGGAATGTAAATCACGAAAAATTTGTCATTCGAAATGAAAGCAGAGTAAAAAAGTCGTAGCTCACTTATACGACATAGCACCCGCACGGTAAAAGAATAAACATTCAAATATGTGCTTAAAATCGTACTGTATACACTATACATTCATTTTACAGGGAGACGCCGTACTGCTAGCAGTCATCGCGTGGACTACAAGCTTTCTGCTAGCTGTCAGCGCGTTGCCAACTAGCGGTCACTTCGATTTGAGGTGGAGCCGTGCGTGCTGTGTAGAAACGATGTCGTGTAAATGAGCTAAGACCTCAACATGTTCTATTACATAATTTGTGTTTCGTATTTTCATGTAACTAGTATGCGAAGCGTAAATTCTCTGCATAGCCCAATTTGTCTAAAGCAGGGTTGCAAGCGAAGTTTATCATTGGTGGAGGGCCACACATGAGCACTATGACGTCATCGCCGGGCGGAAATAGATGGTTTTTGATCATTTCGTCGTTAATAAATCCGGTGCTGTACTGCCAACCTGAAAATACGATATGTCTACATTTTCATGTAATTGAAAAAGCTTATATCTAGGCTTATATCTAGCATACATTAAATTTACGCTCGATAATTAAGGTTACACTTCACACGCGCTTCTCCATAATAATTTATAGTTCACTAGCTGATGCCCGCGACTTCGTTCTCGTGGATATAGGTTTTTAAAAATCCCGTGGAAACTCATTGATTTTCCGGGATAAAAAGTAGCCTATGTGTTAATTCACCGTATAATCTATCTCCATTCCAAATTTCAGCCAAATCCGTCCAGTATTTTTTGCATTTTGAAAGAGTAACAAATATCCATACATACATACATACATACAGGATGAGGTGGGCATAATGATTAAAACGGCCTACCTTCAGTTGCTCTATCAATCGTGTACCATAGTTTGAACTGTTCAGGGTGTTCCCTCTGATATTTCTCAAGCTCCGGCCTCACTAGGATATCTTCTTCAGATTGATTCGCGAACAACAAACTCAACTCGGTCTTGTCAGTTGGATCTGTACATATGTGCCTTACAAGTTGTAACATTGGTGTGATGCCAGTGCCACCTGAAACAGAGATATTAGCATTTTTAGCGATGGTTTACCTGTACCTTAAGCTCCAGGACATAGATATCTGCAGACTATGCCAAGAGTCTAACAATATCCTTGTCAACCAACATGTGGAAACACATCCTACACTCTGAGGAAGCTACTATTATGCCAATCAGGAAAGTATTGCTGTACCTGAAATTGGCGATCACAATTTGATCGGAGACTGTCGAAGTGATACAGGAGTTTACGTCGCAACGGAGCAACAGATCAACGTGATTTTTAGGGTTCCGTAGGTACCTTAAAAGGCAAAACGGAACCCTTATAAATAAATAAATAAATAAATATTCTTTTATTCGGGACCATGGTTATAGCGCAAACACAGTACACAGAGTGAATACAAATACTTATAGACCAGTGCCGAACGAAGCCTTCAAAAATAGTAAAAAAGGAAAGAAAAATAGGATCACTTTGTTGTCTGTCTGTCTGTCCGTCCGTCCGTCCGTCTGTCGTGTCTGTCAAGAAAAGCTATAGGGTACTTCCCGTTGACCTAGAATTATGAAATTTGGCAGGTAGGTAAGTCTTATAGCACAAGTAAAGAAATAAACCAAATCAAGAAGTGAATTTGTGGTTACATCACAGAAAAAAAATTTAAAATGTGTTTCAATTTTCAATGTAAGATAACTCTACCAAGTGAGGTATCATATGAAAGGGCTTTACTTGTACATTCTAAAACGGATTTTTATTTATTTTTAAGCTTAATAGTTTTTGATTTATTGTACAAAATGTAGGAAAAATATCCGAGTACGGAACCCTCGGTGCGCCAGTCTGACTCGCACTTGGCCGGTTTTTTTTTATACGGATATAGTTAGGAGTGACATAGCCTACTTTTTATCGTGGGAAAACCAACGGTTCCTGCGGATGTTATGCCATTTTTAACAGACTTCAAAAAGGAGATTATTTGTCTTTGTCCTTCAATCACGCAGCAAAAAATCAACGGATCCACGTTATTTCTCGCATACATGACATAAACTACATCTTATCTCGGAATTATCCCATAGGATTTTAAATAGGTACCTAAATCCACGCGGACGAAGTGCCGGGCGTCAGCTAGTTAGCTTCTTAATAAAATACTTAAGTGTTATCATTTAATGGGTTATTATTATTATGTAATAAATCAATGTTAACATCATAATATGAGACAGGTACTTCATAGTTTGTCCTACATGACTTGTAGAGGTCAGATGATGATTATTATATTCTCAAGTCATAATAGCTGTAACTGTAAGTATTATGAGGAAACTGATATTGAAATTAAAACTATAGACTGCACAATCAGAATATAATTTAATTTGTCTTACTTGATAATTTATACTATCAGTTCGGTATCACAATATAGGTAGGTACCTTACCTTTGGAGTTTGAGACAGTCATTATGACGAAGATAAAAACTAACATTGTTTTGATAATTAGATGGTTGCCTTGAGAATATTATCACTAATGGATAGGAACACAATCAAGGTTGGTGTCTTCAAATTCTGTATACACACCACTAAATAATTTTAATTAATAATTCGTCGCATAAGTTTAGTGTTTTTATCCCGTTTATTCATTAAAAAAAAAAAAAACTAACTTGTTAAAGATAAAAAACCGAGTGCACATTTAAAACAAGAATTTAACCGATTTTAATAATTCTTTCACAATAAGAAAACCACTTTCTCAGAAGTAACATAGGCTATAAATTACATATGTACCGCAGATGAAGTCGCGGGCCAAAGCTAGTGATCAGCACTGACTGACTGATATGTAATATCACACAACATACCAACATACTAAGAAAGGACATTCATAAATTCTACTCCAAAGATGAAACGGCTGGCATTCCATCCATTTATTGCATGATTGTAAGTAAGTATAAAAAAGAGGTTGCATACTAAATAGGTGCATGTCACAATCCAACAAACAACAAAAAGTCTTGTAAGTATATTTTATACCAACCTGCAATCATATTCAGCTTTTTGGCCATGATTTTTACTGGCGGATCCTTTCTCAGTTTCTTTATCAGGAATGTACCGTTGTTTGCATATTGAAGTCTACCAGACGGTCCTCGTACGTCAATTGTTTCGCCAATTTTCATGTTTTCCAAGTGTTGTGACATTTTACCACCATCAGGGAATTTCGGATGGACATTTTTGAAATAAACCTAAAATAAGAAATAGTCTCAGTTTAGGTAACAACAGGTATTTTCCAGTTTGCTTTTTTCATGTTAAAATGAGGAAAATCATTTGTTAATAGATATTCAAGGCATAACGCCGTAGGGTCTTGCAGTAGTGGAGCGGTGCGGTAGGGGTGTTATAACGTGACGCAAGTGCTCTGATTCGTCAACTTCTGACAACTTGAGGGAGCAGTGTGGGAGGCCACACTGCTCCGCTACAGTAGGAGCTTCCTCAGTTATGCTATATCATACTAGAGGATGGACATAGGTTTTTATAAATTCCATGGGAACTCTGATTTTCTGGGAGAAAAGTAGCCTATGTCCACCCCTGGTATGTAAACCTGTACGAAATTTCGTCAATCGCTTTTTTTATTTACCTATTCAAAATTACATAAAATAAAATTTACACCTACCTACATATTTGACTCCTCCAGCTTAAACTATATACCTAGGTTTATTTGCTGGAGTCCTATCCTACCATACATAATTCTACTTAAACTCATGGGTCAAAATAGTCAAAAATAGACACTTTTACATTCTAAATATTAGTGTGAAGCATGGGTAGTTATAATATTTACCTTAATGACTAAATCAACATAACCCTTCTCCTCATCACTGGACACTGGAGTGTAAGCTCTGATAATAAGGTCATCATCTATCTTGACTGATAAGTGGATGTGCTGGCCTATTGGCAATCCTGTAATAATTGATAAGTACTTACTGGTATCTTACTCAAGGGGATGATAAACATCATAGCAATCTAATGTATATGTACCTACTCAGAAAGCAAATATTGTTTAGAGATAAGCCTTTCCAATGGTAACTTTTCAAAAAAATTTAACTCTATCTATTACAGGTTATGAAATGCAGCCCGCTGACAGACAGATGGCCAGATCAAGGCAATCCCATTCGGTATGGAATCCTGAAAAGCAAGAATTGCTATCCTCGAGGGCAGCTTGTAAAGCTGATTATATCTGCCATCTTCATGTTTAATATGTGTTCATAGAACTTATACTTATAAACTTACCTAAAACATGTTCTGGGGTGGGCAGACCGAATCGGAATCTCCTTGTATCATGACTGATTTCTTCACGTTCAATCAGCGGTAATGCATATTTTGTATTTGGATCCACTAAAGTTACGAGAGGCTTACTTTTTCTGGGGCTTTTGGACTTCTTACCCCATACAAGGTGAGCCAAAACTGATGTTAAGATTACCACTGCCCCTACACCAAATACAATGGGTAAAACCTGAAAATGACAAGTAATAGGTACTAAGTAATTACTGCAACAAACATTTGTGATAAGTATTTTAACACAATATAGAAAGAATGAGCGATTGGGTGTTAACCAATTTAAACAAAAATCTCATTGAAAAACATTTCACAACAGTACAAAACTTTGTACTTAATTTACATTTTTTTAAATTGAAGGTTACACTGTTGAATTAGCAATTTCAACAAATTAATTTATTTATCACCCAGTTAAAAAAAGACTTTGGATGTCTAAATTATCAAAAAAAGCTATTATATTACATACTGGTATTGTCTCAAATAATCCTGATAAGGACATGATGCTCATGTTCTCACAAATATAAGTTTATCAACACTTCAATTTTAGGTAGGTACCTCCTTATGCAACTCACAAGTATATTATAATAAATCCACACTTTAAGGTCACGAACTTCTAATAACTTTACGAAAGAAATAACAAGCATGTGCTCTTTAACCCACGTCAGAGTTAAGTAGGTACCTACTACTGAATAGTTGATTGATAGCGTTAACCAAACAGGAGGCAGAGTAAATTACATAAAATATAAGTACAAAACTACTAACCAGACTCATATTTCTTGTTGAACTAGCTACGGATACGGATGGATTACTACTAGGTTATTGCAAAAAAGGTATCGGTTCATTTATCAGTAAAATGATAACAAAATACCAGTCACGAAACGTAGGAAGAACGGAATCTTATATTTTAGGCAGTCTTATCTACATTCTGTCTACAATTATAGATACTTAATAAAATACTCACATAGTTTGTTCCCACTTTTACGCTGGCATTCATTATAGGTACTTATTTTAATCTTGTTAAACACCTAAATATTATCATTTATCATCACTTAAATCACTTTTTTTGAAAAGAGGTAAGTACTTAGGTATTACACAAGAAGGGTTTTCTTAGCGTTGTATTCTTTTTATACTTGCTATCAAGGTTTTTACAATAAGTTTTCCTTAACCTCGAACTGGTCTGGTTCAGGTGATGCGGTGTCACGCAAACGCAATATGACTTGAGAGTTTTGGCTCGCGAATTGTGAAATACAATCATCTGGTACTGAAATAGTTGCCGCCGCCGCATCATTTCCTCACCGGTTTATTTACCTTTCAAATATAAAAACACAATCCAAGAATAGATCTACGGCAGAACAGCGCGGTAAAACTATTAGCTGCGGGTTGTCCTAGATTTTGGTCCTCGGAAGTCGGACGTCAGAACTCGTCACTCGAGTAGGTACAAAAAAGTAGGTAGGTAACTATTCGATATTTTAATTTTTAAATCATGGAAATAAATTGATAACTTTAATAATATAGATTTTCTGCCCGAATGTTAGGACCAAAACCAAAGATGTTTATATTTATGGAATTTAAAATTGGCGCCTTTAAACATCGTTTCGTTTGTAATAATTATTACTCTGTGGTTGACAGTTACCACAAACAAGTAAACAAATACAATAATTTGATTCTACACGAGGTAGGTAACTGTGCGAGGTAATAATATCTTGGAATCATCTAAGAGATGATATAAAAATCATTGGTCCATGCTCGGAACACTAAAATGGTCATGATGGTTCTACACAGCGCCGAGTTGCCTCCATTATGTGTAAATGCACCATAACGTTCAAAAAAGACATGAGACTTGACATGTCATATGAAAAAAATGCCTTACTTTTTATCTTGATTCCCCGATTTTAGCTCAGGATCTCTGGATTCACCGGATTCGCTTTAGGTTCTGGCCTTTCTACCTGAATTACTGATCAATGCTTTATACTATGTAGTATCTACACAGTCATGTAAGGCATGACAGTGCATACTCGTGTATAGAACCGATAGGTATTACATTGTTTGTCTGTGGTAAGGTAACTGTCAACCACAGAGCAATAATAAACAAAAGATGTGTGAGGGCGCCAATTTTAAATTTCATGAATTCATTAAAAAAAAATTCTTTTGTTATTGTTTTGGTCGCTTAATAATCGCATTAAAAATCTAAGTGGCGTTCTAGAGACTAAAAGCGTGGATCGATTTTGATGATTCTTATACCAATAGATTTGACTCAATCTTTCGAGTACTTACTGCTAAAGGAAATAAAATTATGAAAAACAATAGGTGCGCCGCGCCAACCCATACAGTTTTAAAGACTTGGAGAACGCATGAGCTATTTTTCATTCTGGAAAAATAAGGAGTTCCCAGAGATTTATTCCAACCTAAGTCCACGTGAAATCGCGGGGTTCAACTAGTACCTCTAACAATATTCAGTAAAAATAGGACAGGTAATATTTTACATAAATAAAATAATAGGCAAGTAATATAACCAATGTGAAATCATATTTTTTTTATTGTTATCAAATCATATTTATATAATTTCAATTTTAATAAAATTTCAAACTACCTAACTACAGTTTATCTGAATGAAACTTAACTAATTTTATGAAAAAATTAACTAAGTTTTACAAAGTCTTAGTTTTTAAATAATACTATTTAGTTATTTACAAGCGTAACAATACATTACTTTATCCTAAGTTATCACCTGAAATCACGCGCTATGTACTAGTCCTAATAATTTCTCTAACACTTTGCATGACTCCCGTTACTAGAACGAAGCAACCAAAGATGATCAGTAAAATATCCTTGATTAGGATGTAGTTATACTTTCCGAGGCCACGATCCCAGCAGAAGACAAGCTCCATTAGCGAAGGGGCTATGAGACCCAGGAATGAATAAAAGAAAGCACCTTCAAGTCCAATCACTTGTTCCAGTCGTGGCAACGAGGCAGCAGCGATCACTGTAAAAATGTAAAATTGAATAGAAATAGACAGATTTTCTCTTCAAATAAACTTTTACAAGTACTTTTGAATCGTCAAATCCATCTGAGTTCACTGGTTCGGAATACCATTCTAGTTTCTAGCAAGAAAAACCAGCAAGAATTGAATTAATTTTTCTAGCAAGGTACATTGTAAGTATCTAGTATCTACTAAGTATCTACCTACTTTGCAACGTTACTGTGTCATCGAGGGTGTGACGTTGGTGGTTTTAGCACGTTTTAGTCAGTGGGATGAAAATAAAAACCTTGTAGCATTCGATTGAGCGTAAAATTGTCCGTCAGTATTATGTCAGGCGTCGAATTATTTGTTTGAAAAAAATAAAATGTAACGCCTTCACAACGTTACATAGGGATTCCTATTTTGAATTTCATTTTTCTAGATTATAGAACACTAAAGCAAAATAGGCGGTATCTTACCCGTAAGAATTGCGAATAACGCTCTCATGACTCCCTGAGCAATATTATGGTATTTTTGGGCAACATGATGTTTTGTATTGCGCCATACGATTTCCATTGGCACGTAGAACTGTAGAATATAAGTGAAGAAGATCGCCAAGATGATGAACACTTTCGCCATTAATGCAGGTCTAAAAGCATTAATAAAATAAATAAATAAATGAATATTCTTTTATTTGGGATCATGCTGCAAACAGAGTACACGGAATAAAACACACAATCTATACCTACATATAATAAAATTGTAGAAAAGTGGTGTCTGTACAATGGAAATATATAAAAAAAAGTAGCAGGGGTTGTTATTATATCGATGCCGAACCCGAAATTGTAATTAATTTTTTTTGTCTGTTTGTCTGTTTGTCTGTGTGTTTGTGCACGCTAATATCAGAAACGGCTTATTCGATTTAGATACAGTTTTCACTAATATATTGTTATAAGCTTCACTTAACATTTAGTGTTTATTTCATGTCAATCGGTTCATAAATAAAAAAACTTTGTCAATTTAAAGAATCACGGCGAACATTTTTAACGTACAGAGTATATGCTGCCCGAAAAGTCACTATTCCACGCGAACGAAGTCGCGGGCACAGCTAGTATAATAATCACACTAATATTATAAAAGCGAAAGTTTGTATGTGTGTGTGTGTGTGTGTCTGTGTGTGTGTGTATGTTTGTTACTCCTTCACGCAAAAACCACTGGACGGATTTGGCTGAAATTCGGAATGGAGATAGATAGTATCCTGGATTAGCACATAGGCTACTTTTTATCCCGGAAAATCAAAAAGTTCCCACGGGATTTCGAAAACCTAAATCCACGCGGGCGAAGCCGCGGGCATCGGCTAGTATATTATAAAACTAAACTACATAGTTAGGAATATCAGTATATATGTAGGTATTAGGTATGTTCAGTGTTTTGTTATAATATACCTACTTACTGCATTTAAACAACAAATTATATTGAAAACAACGATTCATAAAATAGTTTGCAAGCTGTGACCAAAACAATTTATGATAGTGTTTTACCTACATTTTTAAGGAAATTTCTCAATAATTTTAAATACTTACATACCAAAAACCGGCAGGATTTGAAACTGCACCTTGCGGGTATCGCGCCCGTAGCCTTGACCAAGGCATCGGGTGCGATTCCCAGAAGATGTAGGTTCGAATCCTGCCAGTTCCGCAATTTTTCATATGTAATGAAACATTTTGAAACTATTTTTTTGGTGTTTCAATAGTTATCGCAATGTGAAAACCACAGCAGTTGTCGTGTAAGCCCTGAAGCTTACCTAATTATAATATTTAAAAGACTTACATTTCTTTGGTAGGCAGATTCAACGTAATGCTTCCTTCTGCAGCGTCTCCATACCGCAAATATCCCAAAATCCCCATGATCATGTAAAGAAGGACTACAATCGTCATCGTGATATTCAAAACTCCCGGACACCCGAGAAAATGTTGAGGCTTAGCCATTGTATTTTCCACGGGCAGCACCACTCCTATGCCTTCCATTGCAAATATAACTGTACTAAAACAAATTATATTTAGTGTTACTTTCGAATTTAAAATCTATCTATTTACTTCTACTGATTGACTGACTGATCTATCAAAGAATAAGCTAAACTGGTGGGGATAGAAATTTGAAGTTTTGTCAGTAGGTTCCCTATACAACGTACCAACTCGCTCACTAGATTTCGGAAAGGAAATGAAAAATCCACCCCTAAAGGGGTAAATAGGGGCGACTTGTAGGAGTACCTACTATGTTTACATGTGGTTCACATTAAACACAGTTTGCGATCACAATACAGTCTCATGTAGGTAGGTAAGTAACAATATAAAATTATAATAAATGAACTAACCCGATAAATAGTGGTAGCCGTCCAACGTGAACAGACATTGGTCGTGAGTCAAAACTAGGGAACTCAGCGCAAATGTAGTACAGGCAGATCAGGAAAGTCAGCACCAACAACACGTTGGCAAATCCAGAAAATGGGGCGATGTATTTCAGATTCTTGATTTGGGTAAATATCAATATTGGCACCAGGAACATTAGGCAGTATAATGTGATTGTCAGATTGTTCTTTTCATAAAAATGATCGACGATCTGAAAAATTGAAAAAGATTTTTTTATTCAAACAATCAAACTCAAACTCAAACATTAAAAAAAATAGGAACCATTACTCTTTTTGATTGTCAATTGTTGAATTTGTGAGGAAATTTTGTGATATTCAATTACTTTGGAAGATACCTACGTAAACTTAACACTAACGCTATAAGGGTTCCCAATGCGCTCTGATCTGAGAAGAACCCACAACAAACTAAGCCGGTAGCCGGGTATTCTTTTTATTATCACTATTGCACAAAATTGCTTTTAAATTTATTGGAATTACCAAAGCTGTTATGCAACCATTCCCAAGCTTTCTTATTATTTAAATAATCCTTTATTGTAATTTGACTTTTCATTAATCAAGGTCATGTTTTATGAAAATTTTTTTTAAAGAATATTTTATCATGATGTTTAATATTCTCCATTCCCCTCCAACTAAGCGTAAAGCTTGTGCTCGGAGTAGGTACGATAATAGTGCAACGGGCGAGATTTGAACCAGCGAGCATTCAGATTTCAGTCCGCTCCTTTAACCGTTGAGCTAATGAGGCTCTACTTGAACTTGTTGAGAGAAATCTCCAATTTTATGTCTTTTGGGAGCTTATAAAATTAATTAAGGGAAGATTTAGAGTGATGCAATTTGGAGTTGACATGTGTCCAAAATACCTGCTGAACGGATTCCACGAGCAGGATGACATAGACGGCACAGGCGCCAAGAATTGTGACGGCCATCGCCCAATCTATAAATATCCTGAAACGTGATTGAGTAGATACATTGATGTCTCATCATTTTGATTGCATTAATAAACAATAAATAATTTTCTTACGTATCAAAATTAGATGACGCTCGCGACTTCATCCGGGTTAGTTACGGTTTTTTTTAAATCCCGTGGGATTTCTTTGATTTTAAGTAAGGGTTAAGGATTAGCCATTTCCCTTTCCAGGATGCAAGCTATGTCTGTATCAAATGTTTAATCGATGGGCCGCGAAGCTAGCAGACAGACAGACAGACAAACACTTTCGCATTTATAATATTTGCTATAGAAGTTTGGTTGGATTAATGTTTACGTATCCGTGCTTACGTATACCTATAAGATCGTGATAGCCTAGTTAAGTGGTTATAAGACGTCAGCCTCCTATTCGGCAGGGATCAGGGATTCAGGGCACGCACCTCTAATTTTTCTGAGTTGTGCGACCAATTAAATATTACCTACTTCCATTAACGGTGAAGGATATGTCGTGAGAAAACCTGCACGCCTGAGAGTTCTCCATAATGTTAGTCAAGGCGTTTGAAGTCTAGCAATCTGCACTTGACCAATATAGTGGATTATGGCCTAAACGGCCTAAACCTTCTAAAGTCATTCTGAGAGGAGTCCTATACTCAGTCGTGGGTTAGCCATAGATTGATGATGATGACGATAGTTATTTGTAGCCAATCAGATACTAATCATAAATTATAGATATCTGAGAAGTGATAAGAATGTCTGATAATAAAAAAAAAATCTGCCTTTTTTGAGCAATAAAGATACAAATAGTCTGGCAGTCCTCTTCTGCAACACGTTCGTACGGACCTGGCTAAGGTATGTAGGTACACAAATAATTTTCTGTGCAAAATATAATAACCACCTATAAAGGATAAAAAAAACATAAGAGTTTTTTGTGCCGATAATTTCTTTACAACTTCGGCGACGACACAATCAATCTTTTAAATGAGTATGGCATTGACTCGTACATTGATTGCGTGCCTAAGTACTTAGTAAGTACTTACCTAACAAAAAATGTCTGTTTCATCAAAGCAGTAATGCTTAAATACCAATATCACATCTTAAGTTAAATCCATAGGTACAACTAATAATAAATAATTAGTATTAGGTACAAATACAATAGGTAAATGGGAGAGTGTGTCTTGCCTGGCTCTCCATTTCTCTGTCTGTTAGCTTTTCACTGTCCACCCATTTAACTGATTTTGATGAACTTGGTACAGAGTACAGAGATAGATGATAGGGGATGGACATGGATACTTTTTATCTCGGTAATCAAACAGTTCTCACGGGATTGTAAATAATATCTACTCGTAAATGGACGTAGACGAAGTCCCAGTCATCTATCTTGTAATGAAATACTTTGCATCTTGGAGACGAAGATAAACTATTTATCCCGTAAAACCTAATTCCACGTGAACGAACTCGCGCGCATTATCTAGTAAATAAATAATATTACCTCATAGCTTTTGACAATTTCCGTAGCGGTCGAGGACCGGTTGCAAAAACTGCTTCAACAGTTTCGGCATATCCCAAGGATGGCACTTTTGTCACTCTGCATACATCTTGCGAAGTTTTAACCTGAAAAGTACATGCATTTGAATTTTTTAAGCAGATAAGTAACACTATTCTTAAAAGAATTTTCAAAGTTTCTGATACGCGAGTGCGACTCACATTTTGTACCATCTTATCCTGCCTAATTTAGGGGAAGCCTTCGTTTTGACTATAAGGAGTATATTGGAGTCTACTATTGGGAATCATTGTTTTAGACCAGTGGAGAAAATATAAAAGAATTACCAATAAATAAACACAGTGCGTACATATATATCCCAGGATTATTGTGCCGAATATACCAACAATAGTACCAGCGTTTTTGAATGCAGCGGGCATTGCGAGTATTCCTGAGCCCAATGAAGATTTCAGAAGGTTTGCAAACGATCTGATGTCCCTGAAATGGCATAAGAATAAACAAATGGATTAACGTTTATTTTGAGTGACGTGACTCATAGGGAGCTCGGAATCCCCTTAGCTTATTATTTTTAACCCCCGACCCAAAAAGAGGGGTGTTATAAGTTTGACGTGTGTATCTGTGTATCTGTCTGTGGCATCGTAGCTCCCAAACTAATGAACCGATTTTAATTTAGTTTTTTTTTTTGTTTGAAAGGTGGCTTGATCGAGAGTGTTCTTAGCTATATAATCCAAGATAATCGGATCAGCTGTTTGAAAGTTATCAGCTCTTTTCTAGTTGCTGTAACCTTCACTTGTCGGGGGTGTTATAAATTTTTAATTTACATTTGTAACATTAAATAATTTATGTGAATAAAGCATTATTCACACTGATACTTCAACACCGCGAAATCTGCGGGATAATATTATGATTTCACACGCATCTGACGCAAAATTAAAAGATGCACATGACTGCGAAAAAGTAACATACTTAAGGACGTATTTGCACACTTGTATAGATTTTCGGTACGCTTTGTGGCTAAAATATACTAAGTAAATTGGAACTACAGATTGCTAAAAATAGATTGGTCCTTTATCTCCAGAGATCGAGTAATTTTTTGATAAAATCATTAATTTTGATACTATAAGAACGATTTTCCTTCACCTCTTCCACGCAGAATTAACGATTTAGGGTCAAGTTTAGGTACATTTTTCTCAGTTTACGTACGGATTTTATTCTTCTAATAAATATTTTCCGTTAGCACATAATGTGTACCTCAAAATGTGAGATTATTATATTAATAGTATTATAAAAATAAATAAAAACATCGTGTATAAATTTTTCACGTATTTTGCTTCAACCGCAAACCTTAATACAGTGCACTAAGGGTTATTTTGATATTGGGCAGGCAATGGTACGATTTCAAAATTATATCAGTCAGCGGCTAGCCGCCTTCGTGGGTGGTCTCTGCGTCGGTTGCTATAATTTTTTGATGTGGAAAAGATCGCTGTACGAACACAAAATAGTTCGACAAAACCCTAACTGATATTTATATCCCAAACAAAAACATTTCATGTGAAAAAAAGGAGTCAGTTCCTATCAAAAAGTTTCGGCCATTAAAAGTAGTGATATCAAAAATTATGGCCAGTTCTTTTCTAGGCTCGGTAAATGGAACCATACAGTTTTATATGGTGTATCTTCTTCGACCACCTTCAAGCTGTCATCGCATTCATAGGATCCTGTTAAAATGTGTTTAAATAATTTATGTCTTAATATTAACACCACAATTTGAAGCTCATTTGGATTGGCAATGGTTTTCTTGTTTTCAGCTTGACAACATTTTTGTACTCCTTTCAATTTTGCCAAGAAAACTATTGCCAGTTCCAAATGAGCTTCAAATTGTGGTGTTAATATTAAGACATAAATTATTTAAACACATTTTAACAGGATCCTATGAATGCGATGACAGCTTGAAGGTGGTCGAAGAAGATACACCATATAAAACTGTATGGTTCCATTTACCGAGCCTAGAAAAGAACTGGCCATAATTTTTGATATCACTACTTTTAATGGCCGAAACTTTTTGATAGGAACTGACTCCTTTTTTTCACATGAAATGTTTTTGTTTGGGATCTCACTTCTTTTTTCTAAGTATTTCAATTAATGCAAGAAGTATAATCCGCACTGGGCCAGCGTGGCAGACTACGGCCTAAATCCTTCTCATTCTGAGAGGAGACCTGTGCTCAGTAGTAGGCCGGCGATGGGTTGTGTTCAATGACGTCATAGGACCGTGTCATGGACATGAACGTATTATATGTAATACAAATTGCAACAAATTTTATCGCGTCCTCAATCGTTCTTAACGCCATCTAGTGACACATATATAGAACTAACTTTTGTAAATTTGTTAAAATTTTGAATAATCCAAACTATATTTGACCGAGATTAGCAAGGTTGATTGAAACCTCCAAACTCGGCCACCCATCCATTTTCTAAGTTGGGTCAAGGTTGCTTATCCACATATAATAAAAATAGCTACATCCACAGAGAAAGTTTTTGAAAATTGGATGAAGTCGCGGGATAAGCTAGTACTTAGTAGGTACCTACATAGTGTAACAAATTGATCTAAAACTTACAATTTAAACTGACTATTTTGGTCCATATCTCTTATACTACTGATCCGGTTTTGATGATACTTTCACAGTTCCATAAGTTGAAAGATACCTAATCCAATTATTATAAAAGAATTATTGCAATTCGATGCACAGTTTCGGAGAAATTCATAGACAAACATACAAACACACACACACACGCTTATGAAGTTTGGCACCTCTGCTTAGAAGCATAATATAGCGTCTACCTCTATCTAGGACCATTGGCGTATTATTACTTACCTACTTTAATTTTATTAGAACCAAAGACCAGTTAAGATTGACCCCTTACGAGAAATCTTAAAACGCCTATTTTCCTAAATAGTGCACCGATTTCGATGAAACAAAAACTTAATACAGTTCCAAATAAAGTGATATACGATTTTTAAGACAAAATTAGAATCTGTTACGTATAATTTGTGTTATGTAGGCACAGACAAATTTTCACATATCTTTGACTTGGTCGGTGTTTTATGCAACTTTTCGACATTTTTCGATTTTTTCCTTTGTTTACATACTAAGACTCATAATTGTACCAAATTTCAACTTTCCACGTACACGGGAAGTGCGTCATAATTTTGGTCAGTCAGTGAGTAGGTCTAGGTCTTAATTTTTGCAATTTTCAGACCTCTGTATCTAAGAAATGGTTAAACGTAAAAATTTGAAACTTACAATTTATCGTTAAATCCACGAGCTTAGCTAATATTTCAAATTTCGTAAGATTATCATCACGCGAACCAGAGTTATGAGGGGGGTCAGAACAGCGCGAAATGTTTCGTGTAAATATACTTACTGCGCGCTTAGGCCGGAACTGCCTGACGCACTCCGTGCGTCTCGATGTACTTATTCCGTGATTGTGCTGATATTTTGGCAAGGTAAGATAATAATGATAATATTATGTACCTATTATCACATTTTATCGTTAGCTGGATTTTTTTCTTGAGCATGATAGTGATCTGATAGTGAACTTCGAAGGCTGCGACAGGAACTTGAAGACTAGAAGAACTAGATGTGTCCAGTTTGGGCTCGTTTTCTTAGTCATGACGAGATCTTACCTCCGGATTTGTGGAGTGACCTGATGGTATACCTCGAAAGTCACTATTGGAACTCGGAGACGAATAGAGCTAGGTGTTTCGAGTTTGGGCTCATTTTCTTAGTCATGATGAGATCTTACCTCCGGATTTGTGGAGTGACCTGATGGTATACCTCGGAAGTCACTATTGGAACTCGGAGACGAATAGAGCTAGGTGTTTCGAGTTTGGGCTCATTTTCTTAGTCATGATGAGATCTTACCTCCGGATTTGTGGAGTGACCTGATGGTATACCTCGAAAGTCACTATTGGAACTCGGAGACGAATAGAGCTAGGTGTTTCGAGTTTGGGCTCATTTTCTTAGTCATGATGAGATCTTACCTCCGGATTTGTGGAGTGACCTGATGGTATACCTCGGAAGTCACTATTGGAACTCGGAGACGAATAGAGCTAGGTGTTTCGAGTTTGGGCTCATTTTCTTAGACATGATGAGATCTTACCTCCGGATTTGTGGAGTGACCTGATGGTATACCTCGGAAGTCACTATTGGAACTCGGAGACGAATAGAGCTAGGTGTTTCGAGTTTGGGCTCATTTTCTTAGACATGATGAGATCTTACCTCCGGATTTGTGGAGTGACCTGATGGTATACCTCGGAAGTCACTATTGGAACTCGGAGACGAATAGAGCTAGGTGTTTCGAGTTTGGGCTCATTTTCTTAGACATGATAAGATCTTACCTCCGGATTTGTGGAGTGACCTGATGGTATACCTCGGAAGTCACTATTGGAACTCGGAGACGAATAGAGCTAGGTGTTTCGAGTTTGGGCTCATTTTCTTAGTCATGATGAGATCTTTCCTCCGGATTTGTGGAGTGACCTGATGGTATACCTCGGAAGTCACTATTGGAACTCGGAGACGAATAGAGCTAGGTGTTTCGAGTTTGGGCTCATTTTCTTAGTAATGATGAGATCTTACCTCCGGATTTGTGGAGTGACCTGATGGTATACCTCGGAAGTCACTATTGGAACTCGGAGACGAATAGAGCTAGGTGTTTCGAGTTTGGGCTCATTTTCTTAGTCATGATGAGATCTTACCTCCGGATTTGTGGAGTGACCTGATGGTATACCTCGGAAGTCACTATTGGAACTCGGAGACGAATAGAGCTAGGTGTTTCGAGTTTGGGCTCATTTTCTTAGTAATGATGAGATCTTACCTCCGGATTTGTGGAGTGACCTGATGGTATACCTCGGAAGTCACTATTGGAACTCGGAGACGAATAGAGCTAGGTGTTTCGAGTTTGGGCTCATTTTCTTAGTAATGATGAGATCTTACCTCCGGATTTGTGGAGTGACCTGATGGTATACCTCGAAAGTCACTATTGGAACTCGGAGACGAATAGAGCTAGGTGTTTCGAGTTTGGGCTCATTTTCTTAGTCATGATGAGATCTTACCTCCGGATTTGTGGAGTGACCTGATGGTATACCTCGGAAGTCACTATTGGAACTCAGAGACGAATAGAGCTAGGTGTTTCGAGTTTGGGCTCATTTTCTTAGTAATGATGAGATCTTACCTCCGGATTTGTGGAGTGACCTGATGGTATACCTCGGAAGTCACTATTGGAACTCGGAGACGAATAGAGCTAGATGTTTCGAGTTTGGGCTCATTTTCTTAGTCATGATGAGATCTTACCTCCGGATTTGTGGAGTGACCTGATGGTATACCTCGGAAGTCACTATTGGAACTCGGAGACGAATAGAGCTAGGTGTTTCGAGTTTGGGCTCATTTTCTTAGACATGATGAGATCTTACCTCCGGATTTGTGGAGTGACCTGATGGTATACCTTGGAAGTCACTATTGGAACTCGGAGACGAATAGAGCTAGGTGTTTCGAGTTTGGGCTAATTTTCTTAGTCATGATGAGATCTTACCTCCGGATTTGTGGAGTGACCTGATGGTATACCTCGGAAGTCACTATTGGAACTCGGAGACGAATAGAGCTAGGTGTTTCGAGTTTGGGCTCATTTTCTTAGTAATGATGAGATCTTACCTCCGGATTTGTGGAGTGACCTGATGGTATACCTCGGAAGTCACTATTGGAACTCGGAGACGAATAGAGCTAGATGTTTCGAGTTTGGGCTCATTTTCTTAGTCATGATGAGATCTTACCTCCGGATTTGTGGAGTGACCTGATGGTATACCTCGGAAGTCACTATTGGAACTCGGAGACGAATAGAGCTAGGTGTTTCGAGTTTGGGCTCATTTTCTTAGACATGATGAGATCTTACCTCCGGATTTGTGGAGTGACCTGATGGTATACCTTGGAAGTCACTATTGGAACTCGGAGACGAATAGAGCTAGGTGTTTCGAGTTTGGGCTAATTTTCTTAGTCATGATGAGATCTTACCTCCGGATTTGTGGAGTGACCTGATGGTATACCTCGGAAGTCACTATTGGAACTCGGAGACGAATAGAGCTAGGTGTTTCGAGTTTGGGCTCATTTTCTTAGTAATGATGAGATCTTACCTCCGGATTTGTGGAGTGACCTGATGGTATACCTCGGAAGTCACTATTGGAACTCGGAGACGAATAGAGCCAGGTGTTTCGAGTTTGGGCTCATTTTCTTAGTCATGATGAGATCTTACCTCCGGATTTGTGGAGTGACCTGATGGTATACCTCGGAAGTCACTATTGGAACTCGGAGACGAATAGAGCTAGGTGTTTCGAGTTTGGGCTCATTTTCTTAGTAATGATGAGATCTTACCTCCGGATTTGTGGAGTGACCTGATGGTATACCTCGGAAGTCACTATTGGAACTCGGAGACGAATAGAGCTAGGTGTTTCGAGTTTGGGCTCATTTTCTTAGTCATGATGAGATCTTACCTCCGGATTTGTGGAGTGACCTGATGGTATACCTCGGAAGTCACTATTGGAACTCGGAGACGAATAGAGCTAGGTGTTTCGAGTTTGGGCTCATTTTCTTAGTAATGATGAGATCTTACCTCCGGATTTGTGGAGTGACCTGATGGTATACCTCGGAAGTCACTATTGGAACTCGGAGACGAATAGAGCTAGATGTTTCGAGTTTGGGCTCATTTTCTTAGTCATGATGAGATCTTACCTCCGGATTTGTGGAGTGACCTGATGGTATACCTCGGAAGTCACTATTGGAACTCGGAGACGAATAGAGCTAGGTGTTTCGAGTTTGGGCTCATTTTCTTAGTAATGATGAGATCTTACCTCCGGATTTGTGGAGTGACCTGATGGTATACCTCGGAAGTCACTATTGGAACTCGGAGACGAATAGAGCTAGATGTTTCGAGTTTGGGCTCATTTTCTTAGTCATGATGAGATCTTACCTCCGGATTTGTGGAGTGACCTGATAGTATACCTCTGAAGCCACTATTGGAACTCGGAGACGAATAGAGCTAGGTTTTTCGAGTTTGAGCTCATTTTCTTAGTCATGATGAGATCTTACCTCCGGATTTGTGGAGTGACCTGATGGTGTACCTCGGAAGCCACTATTGGAACTCGGAGACGAATAGAGCTAGGTGTTTCGAGTTTGGGCTCAATTTCTTAGTCATGATGAGATCTTACCTCCGGATTTGTGGAGTGACCTGATGGTATACCTCGGAAGTCACTATTGGAACTCGGAGACGAATAGAGCTAGGTGTTTCAAGTTTGGGCTCATTTTCTTAGTCATGATGAGATCTTACCTCCGGATTTGTGGAGTGACCTGATGGTATACTTTGGAAGTCACTATTGGAACTCGGAGACGAATAGAGCTAAGTGTTTCGAGTTTGGGCTCATTTTCTTAGTCATGATGAGATCTTACCTCCGGATTTGTGAAGTGACCTGATGGTATACCTCGGAAGTCACTATTGGAACTCGGAGACGAATAGAGCTAGCTGTTTCGAGTTCGGGCTTATTTTCTTAGTCATGATGAGATCTTACCTCCAGATTTGTGGTGTGACCTGATGGTATACCTCGGAAGTCACTATTGGAACTCGGAGACGAATAGAGCTAGGTGTTTCGAGTTTGGGCTCATTTTCTTAGTCATGATGAGATCTTACCTCCGGATTTGTGGAGTGACCTGATAGTATACCTCGGAAGCCACTATTGGAACTCGGAGACGAATAGAGCTAGGTTTTTCGAGTTTGAGCTCATTTTCTTAGTCATGATGAGATCTTACCTCCGGATTTGTGGAGTGACCTGATGGTATACCTCGGAAGTCACTATTGGAACTCGGAGACGAATAGAGCTAGGTGTTTCGAGTTTGGGCTCATTTTCTTAGTCATGATGAGATGTTACCTCCAGATTCGTGAAGTGACCTGATGGTATACCTCGGATGTCACTATTGGAACTCGGAGACGAATAAAGCTAGCTGTTTCGAGTTCGGGCTCATTTTCTTAGTCATGATGAGATCTTACCTCCGGATTTGTGGAGTGACCTGATGGTATACCTCGGAAGTCACTATTGGAACTTACAAAACGAGCTCAAACTCATAACATCTAACTCTACTCGACTCGAAAGTCCAATAGTGGCTTTTGAAGTATACCTTCAGAGCACTCCAACAAGTTTCAAGGTATAATCTCGTCATAACTAACAAAACGAGCCCAAACTCGAAACACCTAGCTCTATTCGTCTCCGAGTTCCAATAGTGACTTTCGAGGTATACCATCAGGTCACTCCACAAATCCGGAGGTAAGATCTCATCATGACTAAGAAAATGAGCCCAAACTCGAAACACCTAGCTCTATTCGTCTCCGAGTTCCAATAGTGACTTCCGAGGTATACCATCAGGTCACTCCACAAATCCGGAGGTAAGATCTCATCATGACTAAGAAAATGAGCCCAAACTCGAAACACCTAGCTCTATTCGTCTCCGAGTTCCAATAGTGACTTCCGAGGTATACCATCAGGTCACTCCACAAATCCGGAGGTAAGATCTCTTCATGACTAAGAAAATGAGCCCAAACTCGAAACACCTAGCTCTATTCGTCTCCGAGTTCCAATAGTGACTTCCGATGATACCATCAGGTCACTCCACAAATCCGGAGGTAAGATCTCATCATGACTAAGAAAATGAGTCCAAACTCGAAACACCTAGCTCTATTCGTCTTCGAGTTCCAATAGTGACTTCCAAAGTATACCATCAGGTCACTCCACAAATCCGGAGGTAAGATCTCATCATGACTAAGAAAATGAGCCCAAACTCGAAACACCTAGCTCTATTCGTCTCCGAGTTCCAATAGTGACTTCCGAGGTATACCATCAGGTCACTCCACAAATCCGGAGGTAAGATCTCATCATGACTAAGAAAATGAGCCCAAACTCGAAACACCTAGCTCTATTCGTCTCCGAGTTCCAATAGTGACTTCCGAGGTATACCATCAGGTCACTCCACAAATCCGGAGGTAAGATCTCTTCATGACTAAGAAAATGAGCCCAAACTCGAAACACCTAGCTCTATTCGTCTCCGAGTTCCAATAGTGACTTCCGAGGTATACCATCAGGTCACTCCACAAATCCGGAGGTAAGATCTCATCATGACTAAGAAAATGAGCCCAAACTCGAAACACCTAGCTCTATTCGTCTCCGAGTTCCAATAGTGACTTCCGAGGTATACCATCAGGTCACTCCACAAATCCGGAGGTAAGATCTCATCATGACTAAGAAAATGAGCCCAAACTCGAAACACCTAGCTCTATTCGTCTCCGAGTTCCAATAGTGACTTCCGAGGTATACCATCAGGTCACTCCACAAATCCGGAGGTAAGATCTCATCATGACTAAGAAAATGAGCCCAAACTCGAAACACCTAGCTCTATTCGTCTCCGAGTTCCAATAGTGACTTTCGAGGTATACCATCAGGTCACTCCACAAATCCGGAGGTAAGATCTCATCATTACTAAGAAAATGAGCCCAAACTCGAAACACCTAGCTCTATTCGTCTCCGAGTTCCAATAGTGACTTCCGAGGTATACCATCAGGTCACTCCACAAATCCGGAGGTAAGATCTCATCATGACTAAGAAAATGAGCCCAAACTCGAAACACCTAGCTCTATTCGTCTCCGAGTTCCAATAGTGACTTCCGAGGTGTACCATCAGGTCACTCCACAAATCCGGAGGTAAGATCTCTTCATGACTAAGAAAATGAGCCCAAACTCGAAACACCTAGCTCTATTCGTCTCCGAGTTCCAATAGTGACTTCCGAGGATACCATCAGGTCACTCCACAAATCCGGAGGTAAGATCTCATCATGACTAAGAAAATGAGTCCAAACTTGAAACACCTAGCTCTATTCGTCTCCGAGTTCCAATAGTGACTTCCAAAGTATACCATCAGGTCACTCCACAAATCCGGAGGTAAGATCTCATCATGACTAAGAAAATGAGCCCAAACTCGAAACACCTAGCTCTATTCGTCTCCGAGTTCCAATAGTGACTTCCAAGGTATACCATCAGGTCACTCCACAAATCCGGAGGTAAGATCTCATCATTACTAAGAAAATGAGCCCAAACTCGAAACACCTAGCTCTATTCGTCTCCGAGTTCCAATAGTGACTTTCGAGGTATACCATCAGGTCACTCCACAAATCCGGAGGTAAGATCTCATCATGACTAAGAAAATGAGCCCAAACTCGAAACACCTAGCTCTATTCGTCTCCGAGTTCCAATAGTGACTTCCGAGGTATACCATCAGGTCACTCCACAAATCCGGAGGTAAGATCTCATCATGACTAAGAAAATGAGCCCAAACTCGAAACACCTAGCTCTATTCGTCTCTGAGTTCCAGTAGTAGGTTCCAAAGTATGCAATTTCATCAAGTCGGGAGGTAATGTAATGCTATCCTTCTCAGATTATTTTAGTCATAGTAGGAGCTCATAATTTCATAAGCATGGAAATGTTGTTCATTGCCAAGAAGTCATGGTGAAATATTTCATCATCAGACCCTTAGTCTGTAGGCACTGTTCTACTTACTGTATTATTGTCAAGATACATATTTAAAAAAAAAAACTGTTAAAAAAAAATAGATGACCAAATATAAAATAAAATAAAAATATCAAAGTATCAAAATCAAGTCGATTCACTCATTTTGACGCAGCTGTGTGCGTGTGGGCAGTGTACTTATGTAGTAGTGCAATTTTGATACCTATTCATTTTGCAAAGACGTCCTTAACTTGGCATACTTAATTAATAATTTCTGACGCGCTACAGAAATGGGATAGTCTCCATTAGAACTTTCAGAGCAATAGTACCTATTATTTTGGATCTGGAGAACGTTGTCGGACTTTTACTCAGGTATTATGGGTAACAAATTTAAAGACTGGATAATATGCTTGTAACAAGGCCTCATGAATGTCTTATCATTTAAGTTTCGTCATACTTACTTGCGATTATTGACTTGATGGTTTATGGCAGTTTTATCTGTATTCCATTTTGTTCCTCCATCAGTTAATTCAAGCGTCAGTAATTGTAAAATATTTTTAATACTTACGAATTAGGATGTTCCAGTTCTCTATTCTGAAAAGGGTCATAGATATTTTCAACTTCATTTTCTTTACATTTTGTATTGATTGTGTTGATTGATATTGTTGAGGGGAAAACTCCATGTTCTGCGATGACTGCTCTGTAATTAAGTATAATATTTTTTTATTAAGTATATTTTAATTAAATAATTAGGATGATGGATGATGTCTGATGATACTAGAACATGGGTGCCAGCTCCTAAAGAGAAGCTTTTACGAAATATGTTTTTTCATTTTTCAATTTGCTAGTCATCGGAATGATTGCAAATTACAAAGAAAAAAAATTGGTTGTCTGTAAAGTCGGTTTACTGACGATAGTTGAACGTGACAACAAAGGCCGATTGTGCTTCTTTGTCGCTCGTTCCGCGCTCTCGCTTGCACTTCAAGCCTTACATGGAACGCCTCAGAGCGAGGTAACGCCGCATGAGTCATGTTTTTTCGTGCGTGCAGCCGGCTCTATCGAATTATAAGACGTTGTCACGTCAAAAAATATTGTAAGCTGACGTTAACTTTGTAGTCTCCCTTTCACAATATGTACTTGCGGTGCGACGTCGTATTTTTAATCGACTTCCAAATCGGAAGTCGCATTATTGGAAATCACATTGAGGTGCACGTAAATAATTGTGGAAGGGCCCAATGGCAGCGGCTGTATCTTTGATGAGGAGTGCTGTTTTGCTGTGTTAGTTCCCCACCCTTCAGTAATCTTATTGCAATTTCTAAATCTTAAATGTCTTTTTCATAACATTCCTCTAGTTCAGAAGAATAGAAAGTGATCCAAAGAATTTGTTTATTTTATAGTTATCATTCAATAGTTGGTTTATCAGACAATTTTATTATGATAACAAAATAAATCATTGTCATCATTCCGTGCATTTATTGTCTTTACATTGTGTAGTAGTGATGAATAATTGAATTCGTAGTTATGATAAACTATGATGTCACTGTATTTGTTAGAGGTATCGCAGACAAACGATAGGTAATAGTCTAAAAGGTTGACAATTTAATTTTATGATTAACTAGGTACATAACAACGCAGAGACGGATCAGGAAAACCCGTTCTACAAAAATCGGAGCAGATATTAGTTTAATCCACTCTTGGCAATCGAAGAATTTTAGAATTTCAGTGGAAATAGGAGCTATCTAAGCAATACCTACTATACGTAGTAGAGTTCGCATAAAATTGGACACCGTTTGTCAGAGACTAGTCTAGAGTCTAGACGTGTAAAAATGTTAACGTTAACTGTGAGTAAAACAAGAAAATAAGTGATTGACTTCACGGCTCATCGTCTAAAGGTGGACGTGGCTGAGCAGAAGGCGTTCTAAAACGAGGTCATTTATGTTAGGCCCAAGTTAACCCTTAAATAAGAGTTTCTGCTTTTGTCACGACATGTGTAACCAGAATCCAATGTAAAAGTCATTAGGTTTTTTTAAATACCGTTTTCCTCAGGAATGTTTCCTTAACTCTCTAGGTACTTATGTTTTCTAAGGAAATTCCTTCTACCTTAATTAGCACAGATGTTTGATTAAGAGCACTAATAGCTATGCGCGCATACAAGTAAAAATAAACTCCATAGATAGTTACTTTAACTTTAAGAGGGCTCTCTCCGTCACTCGTTACATACAATCGTAGTTCCAATTTCATTTGAATATTAAGCAACCAAAGTCCATGAAATTTTGCAGACATATTCTTAAAACTAATATCTATGTCTGTGGTTTTCCAGATTTCTGTTAAAATATTCGGTTTCAAAGTTACGCGGTCTTAAAAAATTTCATACAAATCTTTGAGCCCCTGTAATTTTAAAACTACATATTTTTAGAAAAATCTAAAACACCACAGACACAGATATTAGTTTCTAGAATATGTCTGCAAAATTTCATGAACTTTGGTTGCTTAATATTCAAATGAAATTGGAACTACGATTGTATGAAACGAGTGACGGAAGAGCCCTGTTAATTGAAATGTCAGAAATTTTATGTTAATCGAACACGAAGATTTTCTTACGAATAAGTAGTTGTTGGTGCCCTTGACATACTTAGTAGGTACTTCTGTAAAATAACACTTGAGCTCACAATTATGCCAGACTGCGCACTGCATTTCTAAGGATACATATATTTTTTATGAGAAAACGAGAACCTAGATTTACCTACTTAGATACATTTAGAGGTATAGGTATTTCGAAAACGAAAAAGGGGTGCAACAGGTATGTTGAGAACTACACTAGCAAAGTCGTGTCTGAAATCGGTAGATTCTAGTATCGGAACTAACTAGTAAGCCATCTTTCGTTAGATAGGTGCTTAAGTACTTATATGGGAAGACTAGCTGATGCTCGCAGCTTCGCCCGCGTGGATTGGTCAGATCCCCTGCAGCATCAGGATTGAGGAGTTGGACTCCAAATTTTTTAGGAAACAATGTCGCAAAGTTCCTCTATCGATTAAAAAAGAAATGACGCAAATCGGTTCAGAAATCTCGGAGATTTCGGTGTACATAGGTAGAAAAACACAACTCCCTTTTTGAAAGTCGGTTAAAAAAAAGTAGCCTATGTTACTCCCTGGTCAATTCTCTACTTGTCTCTGAAAATCCCGTCAAAATCGGTTCAGCCGTTCCCAAGATTAGCCTTTTCAAACAGACAGACAGACAAAAATTTTAAAAACGTGTGATTCAGTTATAGTATCGTTCAAATAACCATATGACCTTAATATGCGGTAGTTATTTCGAAATTACGGACAGACACTCCAATTTTATTTATTAGTATAGAGTATAGATAATAGTATAATACGAGATAATATTTGTATTATAACACTTAATATTATAAAGGCGAAAGTTTGTGTATGTTACTTACTCTTTCTTTAACATTGCTGGATTCATTTGGCTGGGAATGGAGATAAATTGTACCATGGATTAATATAATACATAGGCTACTTTATATCCCCTAAGAATCCGTGGTTTCCGCGGGATTTCTTAAGAATATAACCACGCGGACGATGTCGCGGGCATTATCTAGTCTTAAATAATATGTTGGTATGTCACATCATGGAGCTATTAAAGAGAGCTTATATAGTAATAAAATGATACGAGTGCTCCGTCATATTCGTACGCGATAGAAATGACGAAGTGATTTTGTTGTGTTACTATTATTAACTTTATTGGGGTTATTGTTGTAATTAGATTTATGTTTTTTTTGTAGTAGAAGACTGCTTGACGACCTCCCTGGCACAGTGTTAAGCTCTGTGTTCTTATTAGTGGGAGGTCCCCGGGTTCGATTCCCGGCAGGGTTTGGAATTTCATTATTTCTGAATTACTAGTCCGGTCTGGTGGGAGGCTTGGACCGTGGCTAGTTACCACCCTACCGGCAAAACTGTGCCGCCAAGCGATTTAGCGTTCCGGTACGATGCCGTGTAGACACCAAAGGGGTATGACAAAAACTGCGATACCCTTCAGGTTAGCCCGCTCTCACATTAGACTGCATCATCACTTACCACCAGGTGAGACTGAGACAGGAGGGCTAACTTGTATCTGAATTAAAAAAAAAAGTACCTAGATCAGAGTAGAGTTTTTTAGACACGTTTTGCACGAGTATTAATTGTGCTTTGCACGAGTTGAGTGCGCCTTATCAATACGCTAGGAATTTGGCACTAAACTCTGCACATTTCGTTGCTAGTTTATTTATAAAAATGCAAATGCAACGTACCTAGGTAGCAAACCATTGATGCACTCCGACGTGATATGAAACTTTAGGTACCTACCAAGCTTTTTTTAAAATTTATAGACTAGCACTTGGCTGCAATCAGATCTGCTGGGATGTGACCTAAGACGGAGCCTAAGATAAGAATAGTGTGAGATGTCTACTCACTTTGTCCTAAACTTACTTTTTGGTAAAGGAGCTTTAGATTTAGTTCGATAAGAAGTCGCTGATTTGACTAGTAGTCATCATCCCTATTATTTGCCTACATTGTAAAAAACTTGATCTTTTGACAGGTGCCACAAGTTTATTTTTTAACTAAGTATAACAAACTAAAACCGGCAAATACTGATGTTCATTTTATGCCAATCGTTGTGCAGCAGCAAGCAGATCGTAATGTACCACGTACAAAAATATACGTGTCTGAATGTTAATTTTATTAAAACACGTAAGTATAGGTATTATCAATTTTAATGATAAGTACTAAACATAATTTTACTTAAAGATATAATATTATTTTAATTGATACAATTGTTACAACCACAGAGTCTTTTTCCTAGTTCTGTGGTTACAGCTATATTCAAAGAAACTTATAGTTCTACCTATAGATACGTCCGAAAATCTTATTTTTTGACGTCGCTAAAAGTCGCAACAGCAAACCAGTTGCTTAAACTGCTCTCAAGAACGGGTTCTGATGTAGATCGCCATTATTGGCAAATTTTTGGTTTAGCGAAGATAAATTCCACTTATTTATTTCTAAGTAGCCAAAGGCAGTTTTTCCTAAGGGCTAATTTCAACGAAATTAATTAAAATTAAAACAATTTTTTGAGACGGTTATAAAACCTATCAATAGCAAAAAATGAATGAATGATTACAGCTTCGGAAAATAGAAATCATGATGCAAACTCCTCCTTGTTCAGGTATCTATTGCTTTTATAAACCGGCTTAGCTTTGCAAGTTGCAAGTTGCAACGTAGTTAATCGACTTGTGGAAAAGTTTGAAGTAGGTTCCTAATAAGTATGTCAGAGAAAAAATCTGTATTATTTTATACTATCAATTAACCAATGTAATTATGTTCTAAAAACTCTGTAGGTACATAGTTAGTATAATCCTGTAGTTTTTTAAAATTTTTAATAAAAAATAATGATTACGAATAAGAATGTCAGTCTTTAAAAACCCGTAGCCGGTAGGTAAATACTTACGTGGAGCTGAATTCCTTCATATTAAAACTGTTCGCCATTTCGATTATTTACAAAAATTCGTCACTGCAAAATTCACGTTTGTTTGTTTACATTAGTTACGTTATATTATTATTTACTTGCCGTCTTCACCGGTTCATGTTTCTGAATGTGCGCGCGCGCACGCAATGAGCCAACGACTGCAGAATCGGAATCTCGTCTAGCCAGCATTTAGCAATAACGCTAATAAATTAATGTTATGAAAATACAGAAGTACCTACCTACTGTTTGGTTTCGTAAAATCTGCGTAGTCAATTTAGAATGGATACGCAGATTTCATATTGCGTTTATACAGAAGACATATTTATAAAATAAATTGTAATAATCCCATCATGGGACAAGAAAACGCAGATACAAGTGTAAATTAAAAATTTCCAACACCCCCGACAAGTGAAGGTTGCAGTAATTAGAAAAGAGCTGATAACTTTCAAACGGCTGAACCGATTTTCTTGGATTATAGCTAACAACACTCTCGATCAAGCCACCTTTCAAACAAAAAAAACTAAATTAAAATCGGTTCATTAGTTTAAGAGCTACGATGCCACAGACAGATACACAGATACACAGATACACACGTCAAACTTATAACACTCCTCTTTTTGGGTCGGGGGTTAAAAAGAAGTACCGCCCATGGTCGGGGTTACGACACTCAGCAATGAAGATTACGACGCAGTAGACGACAACTGATTGGCTTGTTGAGCAAATAAAAAATAATAAAAATAAACATATCTTCTATAAATTCTATAAAAAAACTATTCTGTACCTATTCTAGGTACATCCTATACATTCTATAAGTCAAATCATATGTCTAATAAGAATCTGCACTAAACGTACTAAAGTAAAACGTTTATAATTCAAATAATCACATTTTTGGTCCAGTACTAGAAATCCAAAATCTATAAATAAAATACTAATCAAACAACCTTCGTCACTTTGATATTTCAAAGAACCATAAGATTAACGTCTCATCAAGTTAAATAAAACCTTAACAATTATAATCCATTTGATAACAAGAGTATTGCAATGTCACATGCCATTGATATAAAATTAAATAAATATCTAAGCACTACGATGCCACGGACAGACATACAAAACGGAAAATATATAACGTGGTCTAGAGTTAAAAAAGAATATACTATTTTGACTAATGACTAAAAGTTACTATAAAATTCGTATTTACTAGACATGTAGTTTATCTTATGAACATGAATGTTGAATAGAGTGTTCATGAAAAGCGTCTAAATAAAATCAAATAACGGAAATATTACATCATTCTGCACAAAGATTTACATCTACCAGTGAACCAAATGAAAGATATTTTTCATTCAACGATAATACGTGAACCAACATGCAGCAAATAAGTTGCCTGGTTGCCAAAGTTACCTTTGCTTTAAGTGCTTTAATCTAACTATTTTTTTGATTTCAGTTTTTAAGTAAACAAATTCAACACAAATACGAAGCAAACTTTGTACAAGGAACAAGAAAACATTAGGTGTCAACGGAAATTCAGCCAAAAATCAAGGTTGCCGCGTTTTTAAGTTTTAAGATTCGGACAATATTTACACTGATCTATTCAGTTACCAATCGAGTAGATAGTACAAGCCCATACATGATCAAGTTTACTGTAAAGCTTACAGCAGACTTGAACCTGCGTCCAGTATACTTGATGGTGTGTGTCTATCAGTGTGCATGAGTCTGACATGATAGCTGTATCAGAGTGAACTAGAGTGAGAAACTCTCAGTTTGCTCCTGAATCAACAATCCCTATGTCAAAAATTAGGCTATGGGGCCGTGAAATCAAAGAAAAGTAGGCGATTCATAGCCCACCTAGCGTCATAAATGTAGGAACATTTGACGCCTGCCAGTGACGTCGAAACCTCGACGTTTTGTTACTACTCTAACTATAGTGAACAGAAGAGGTGGTGATTGCCGAGTGCGGTAAGAAGCCGAGGAAAAGGAAGTTGGGGGTTCGATGCCGTGCATGCACCTCTAACTTTTCGAAGATAATATAAGCAATGAAATATTATTTGCTTTAACGGTGAAGGACAACGTAAGGGAATCTGCATGCCTGAGAGTTCTCCATAATGTTGTCAAAGTGCGTGAAGTTTGTCAATCCGCACTCGGCCAGCATGGCGGACTATGGCCTATAAGTCCTTGAGACGACTTGATTGAGAAGACGTCATCATAGTATAGATGGCTTACTAGCCAGCGATGGATTGATCACGATGATGAGTATGTGTGAATTGTTGTTAGTTGTTACACTTTTATTTCCTCCCAAGTCCAACCAAATTTCCTATACTTACCTTGATTGCATGTCACAAGCGAAGGCAAGCACGCAATGGAGCCTCTAGGCGGGTGAAGCCACCATGATTGTTTGTATTAAACAACTGTGTTGGTAAAATTGTGCTTGCGTGGTATTTATATGATGTTGGCAAAAGTCACGGGAACCGACATACACAAATAGACTCTACGCGTGAGAGTCTCTGAAATTTTCAGTGAACTGTTACTTTGTAAACTGTGTCAAGGGCTTAACGGGTAGTTGTCGCGACGCATAGAGTTAGTATGGCGACGCGACGTTTCTTTTTCTAAATATAATTTTATTGTGTTTGTTATTTTTAACTAGTTGACCTGCCTCGGTTACGCTCGGGTTTATTTTAGATACCTACTCGTTGTATGCTGCGCTTATAATTTCTAGGGTTACTTTGAAGTCTGCAGTGTCAAAAAGTTCAGGTTGCCGCAAAGATCGAACAATCGTCAATTGAAATTCCTCAATTCCAGGCAATTTTGTCAATTACGACGTCACGACCACATGAAGCAATTTACTGCAATACCCAGTAATAACTAAAGGAATGTTATGCAAAAAAATTGCTCCAGAATCCAGATTGTTCCACTTATTGCTCCAGATTGATCCATACGTGTTGCCGGCAACAATTGCTTAAAAAACTGTCTATGTAAGCAGACCATTAATAGAAGCACCATCAGAAGAAGAACTGCAACTTTTCACCTGTTCTTTCTACTTTTTCACCTGAACACAGAGTGTCTCCCGTTTTCCGTAGTATTATATTCGTACTACATAATAATACATTAAGTTTAAGGCTACCCATGCGTAGTCGAAGCAAATCAGTTAAACCTAACATACAGTACAATTACAATAAATATTATAAATTAAAATGATCAAATTTTTAACAACAATAATTGAATGTTTCACCAAAATATTATAGTAAAAATGCAATTGGAATGAATATGGGATACTTACGTAAGTTTCAAGATTTTTTTGGGAACTTTATTCCACACACAAACATAGGTAAGTATATATAGAAAACATTAGAAGAAACTATACTACATGGTGCAAAGGCGGCCTTATTGCTATAGCAATCTCTTACAGGTAACCTTTGGTGTACGGATTTCGTGAAAAACAAAATATTTACAATGCTTTTATCTCCTAAATTGACGTGTTTAACTTGTTAAGCGTAAATTAAGGTAATAGTTACCTACGCTTATTTAAAAAGGCTTTAAATTGTTTTTGTTTACATATATTATATAGGTTCCTATGTAATTGTACTATGTACCTGGGTATATCGTTAAATTGGTTTGCGAAATTCGAATGTCTTGCACGTAAAGCTAATATTATTTTCTTTGGTAGATTTATATTAAATTTTATAACCTTACAAAATCGCCGCGCTGATTTTCCGCTAGATTTCCCTGGTCGAAGTATCTAAGTACCTATTGTGCTTTGTTTCCGCTTATGTAGGTACTTACCCATTATATTCTGAATAGAATATTTACGACTATTACTATTATTATACCTACTTAGGCTGGTTTTATTTTATTTTAATCCTATTTATAGTACACAGCTGTTTTTTAAAATCTATTCACTCTATAGATTTTGTGATGAGTCTTAGGTACGTGGCTTTCATATAATAAGACACCTATCAATATGGTGCTATACTGCGCAATTGGATCAATTACGGCAAATTGCTAATATGGAAATCATGAATGAATGTGCACGTGGACAAGTGAAAAAGACTGGCCAAGGGCGAGTCAGACTCACCCACTGAGGATTCCGTTATCCGTAACAATCTACCGTCTCAAAAATTAATCCATTTTTTGGGACCACAAAATTAAACTAAACCTGATTTCTAAAAAACTTTATAGTTAGAGAGTTTGTTTTATTATTCGAGTAGAAAATGTTTACACAAACTCTAATTGTTGCCCCTGAATTTTCCACATTGGCTCTAAGTTTTAAATGATTCCGTGGGAACACTATAATTTGCCGGGATGTGAAGTGGCCTATGTCACTACAATTTTTACGATTTTCAACTATAGGCACAGTATGCAAAAAATCTCGTCGATCTTTCGCTTCATTGTAGTGTTGTCTGGTTGTTACTACTCTTTAAAAAAATGGGTCCCTTTTACAATGACGTCAGGCTAAGCTATTCCTGTAAAGTCGATAGCATAAGGTAGCTTCCATGAAATAAGCAGCTGTGAGGCTTGGACAGACGGACGTACTACCTACAAACCTACTGATTCTTTTTTTGCCATTTTGGTATTGAACCCTAAAAAGACAACCGCAACCCGCCTTATAGGTACATTATTTTGACCTAGACCGAGGTCCGTAGAAAATTTTGAGGAAGTGCTTGTTAAACGCTAAAAGTTCGTATAATGTTTTATAATAAATATCATTTTGTTTGGTGAACAAAGTAAAGCGAATCTATAGTCTCATTATATTGGCTCTGTCCAGCCAATGAAGTGCAACGTTTGTTTGTTTGTTTCACTTTTTGCTATTCAGGTCACCGACCCAGACGCCTTAAAGTGGTGGTCCACCACGAATCAACTAGCTTTACTAAAATCGGGCAACGCAATAGAATCATTATACTAGCTTTCGGCTTTTGTAATGAAGCATGTCGTTAAATTTTTTTATGAACTCCGGGACCAACCGTATTCAATCAAAGGCCAAAGCCTCTGTGTACCTAATTGAAATAAAGTATTTAGGTCAGAAAAAGACGTTGTTATGACTAGTTTTTATTCAGTTTTTTGCTCTAGATTAGCAATTATGTCTGATATTGTAACCGTCATTCCCGAGATAAGACTGCAAAATCCAAAGAGTACTATGAGAATGTTCTTCCATAAGATCCAGTTGAATTTGCCCAGGTCTTCCCATCTGCAGACAGTTTCCACTATGCCGGGGATGATGAGCCCTAAGATGGAGTAGAAGAGCGCGCCGACGATGTTAATGATTTGCTCAAGCATTGGAAGCGCTATGCCTATCCCGCCTGAAAGAAAACATAAACTGGTTAACAGTGAGAAAATGCATAATGCATAATTTTTAGGGTTCCATTGTCATGTTAGTGAAAAACTTCTTTATGTAAACTAATAGAATAGCAAGAATTATAAAAAACAAAGTTGTTTCATAACCTCTATCACTCTAGTAGACATTTATTAGAAACTAGCTGACGCCCGCGACTTCGTCCGCGTGGATTTAGGTTTTTCGAAATCGCGTGGGAATCTTTGATTTTTCGGGATAAAAAGTAGCCTATGTGCTAATCCAGGATAATATCTATCTCCATTCCGAATTTCAGCCAAATCCGTCCAGTGGTTTTTGCGTGAAGGAGTAACAAACACACACACACACACATACAAACTTTCGCCTTTATAATATTAGTGTGAATTAGTGTGATAGTCACCGCATCGACAACACGTCATTATCTTGATCGAATTATACGAGAACTCGTTAGGTATTCATCTCACGATATCTACTTAGGTAGGTGCCTATGAGTGACGCGGAAAATAGACGTAGGAAGATTTTCCATACCTTATTTAAAATATCTTTTGTATATTATGTACCAGGTATCTATTATTGTGTCAGCATGCAGGAGGCATACACAGCAATGGTGCAAGTGAAGGAGGAAACTTAAAATTACACTAACTTATTTCTAGTTAGCTACAGCCTACAACGCAAGACGGCAGTGACGCGCGTAAAATACGAGAAACTGTATATTATTATTGTTTTTATTACTAACAAAATGGATGTAATATCTGTAATAAAGATGATTATTATTATTATTATATTTCTTCTTTCATTTTGTCTCTCTTTTTACAGGCGTAAATAGTATCCCACCAAAAACATTTCATGTAAAATGTTGCCAAGACTCACAAGTTCATAATGCTTTCACTGTTAAAAAGTTATGAGATCTCTAGTAGAGCCAAGCCCCTAGCTGAGCTTAGAATTGTGCTGGCCATGGGACCTATCCCAAGTCCAAAGTATATAGCTCTTAAATGCTCTTGAGTATATCTCATTTATAACAATAAAGAACAAATAACTCTACTTACAAGCTCTGATTTTACAAACCCTAAATCTTGGTTAAAAAAGGACGGCTTGGCCGTTTAATGTTCGTGGTACTTTTATCTGATATGACATTTAAGCCCGGAATAGCTTGTGCGACAATCATGAAGTATAATAAAAATTAGTAATTGTCGAACAAACTATTCCTTATGACCTTAATATAATATATTATGTCATGTAATAGTTTCACGAACATTAAACGGCCAAGCCGTACTTTTTTAACCAAGATTTAGGGTTTGTAAAATCAGAGCTTGTAAGTAGAGTTATTTGTTCTTTATTGATATAAATGAGATATACTCAAGAGCATTTAAGAGCTATATACTTTGGACTTGGGATAGGTCCCATGGCCAGCACAATTCTAAGCTCAGCTAGGGGCTTGGCTCTACTAGAGATCTCATAACTTTTTAACAGTGAAAGCATTATGAACTTGTGAGTCTTGGCAACATTTTACATGAAATGTTTTTGGTGGGATTTCATTTCTTTTTGGCAAGTGCCCTAGATTTTTTTTTTGGATCTATTTTTTGTAGGTACCTACATCATTTTCATGGCCCACTCTCTATTGTTACCTCTTTTTTTAAAAGCTTTTATTCCACTTGCAATGTATGTAACTATGTTTTTTTGGGTGGAATCTTGCAACTCAATTTTAAAGCAGATACATATATCAGATTTCAGTCTTTTAGGACTTCAGGAAACACATTTTTTAAATGTACAGACTGGGAAAAGTTTATTTTCCTGTTGTTTGAATGAAATCCCTAGCCTACATACCAAATTTCAGTCTTCTAGGACTTAGGGAAGTACTTTAGAACTTTTGACTAGAGGGGTTTTGAATGGCAATAAATCTGAAACCATAACAGGTAGACAAGTGATACTTGGTACGTTTGATAAGTCTGTCAAGGACATATTATTCTGAAAATATCAGCATTCTAGCGATAGACTTTACAAATAATTTGCTTCCCCCATACGTGGGAGTGGAGGGGGAAAATTTCGAATTTCTTAATTTTCCTGTAGTTTGTATGCAATTTCTAGTGTACACACCAAATTTCAGTCTTTTAGGACTTCGGGAAGTACCCTAGAATTACAGACTAGAAGTTTTGACTGTCAATAAATCTGAAACTATAAAGGCTAGACAATTGATACTCAATGCGTTTAATAAATCTGCCCAGGACATCTTATCCTGAAAATATCAGCATTCTAGCGACAGAATTTACTGATTTGCTTTACCCATAAGAGGCGTAGAGGGGGGGCATTTCCAATTTCTTAATTTTCCTGTAGTTTGTAGTCAATTTCTAGTCTACATACCAAATTTCAGTCTTCTAGGACTTCGGGAAGTACCTTAGAGGTTTTGAGTAGAGGTTTTGATGATCATCAGTGAGGGACGAAATCGGCGTATTTTAGGTATCAATAAATCTGTAACCATAAAAGCTAGATATTTGATACTTGGTATATTTGGTAAATTTGCTGAGGACACCTTATACTGAAAATTTCAGCTTTCTAGCGTCTTCCAGACCGAAGTTATGACGGGTCGAAAATACGGCGAAACACTTCGAGAAAAAGGTACGTAGCGCCCCGGCCGCCGTTTGGCTCGTCTTGGCGGGGGCACTGCCGTGCCCCCTGATGTCACATGGGCCTAAGCCAAGTGTGGCATTTTTTTTAATGATGATGAACTGATAATGAAATGACTTTAGAAAATTTGCGTTACACGACAGGTGTTGAGGATAACTACTTTTTAACCGACTTCAAAAAAAGGAGGAGGTTCTCAATTTATCGGAATCTTTTTTTTTTAATGAGCGCGAGCGTGAATTTCATGGACTTTGGTTGCTTAATATTCAAGTGAAATTGGAACTACGATTGTATGAAATGAGTGGAAACGAGTGACGGAGAGAGTCCTCTTAAAGAATCTGACCAGCGCTTTTGATTAGTTTAAACCTGTCAAGTTTTTCCAGTAAATGGAAAATGGTTTTCCTTATAAACATTTAGATTTTGGTAATGCTCATTTGTAATCTCACGCATTTCATTAATACACGTTGGCAAGTTGGTAGAGAGTATCTACCTAACCTACCTAATCTAATTAACTATAAACTAGAAATCTAAATTGCTTCAACAATTATTTAATTGGGTTAAATGCTTTAACAAAGATGTCATAGATAATTTTCTTATTAAATTGACCAATTATTAGGTAGGTATATTATGTTTTGAAGGATAGTAATAATATGTTATCAAACAGCCTTTGCCCGCTACTTCGTCCGCGTCGATTTAGGACTTTTAAAATCTTGCGAATTTTCGAAATGAAAAATACTCTTTTCTTTTTCTTTTCCAGACAGTCCTTCGGTAATTGTGCAAATCTTAAAATCAGTTCGGCATAAAAAAACCTACCTAGGTACTTATTGGTCAATCAATTCCTCGCTGAAAATATTGTCTGAATCACACGAGGCTGATTTTTCAAGCCAGGATAGTGATAGCAAGCTAAGCAAATTGAAAAGTATAATAGTTTTTTAATGATTTTTTATTTTTAAACTTATTACCTAACATAATATTATTACGTACCTTTGTATGTTCGAAATAAACTTACCACAGAAACATACAATTACTATTCTCATAATGATTTGTGCCATATTCATGTGCTGTTTCTTTATGTGCGCTTTTAAATGTTTAGACAGTACGTCGACCACCACGTAAAAATGTAGCGGGTATGTGCAGAATATTGATATAGCGATGAAAGCCTTCGCACATATTGCTGGCCTGCAAAAAATATTGCATGTTGCAATTAACGTATGAAATTAAAGAAAATGCACATTTTTGATATCCTTGAGAACAAAATTTGTACAGAAATATAAGGCTTTGAAAACAAAACGGAAATGAGCTCAGCCATCACATTTTTGTTTGTTTTAAAAGCACCTTTAGAACGAGAAAAGTAGAAAAAAAATAATGAAAGCGAGAGCAAATCGGACGGGAACTTCTTTGCATATTTTTACAAAAAAAAAATGGAAATTCAGGAATGAGTAGCTAGGGTATATATAGGTACATTTTAAAAATAGTTTCTCTTCATGTTCACGAATTCGGAGACGGAGTCTCCCAAAATTTCCCCCTGCTTCCAGCCAAAGATATGTAAAGTTTGTCTGAATGATATGATCTGAAAATTCTTTACCAATCGTCCAGCGGCAGATTCAAAGTGATGGTTCCTCTCAACGCATCACCGTATCTGAAGTATCCGAACAGGCCCAGGATGCAGTACAGCAGCATGATGAATGTCATGGCCACGACCAGCACGCTGGGGCAGCCGAGGAAGTGCTCAGGCTTCTTCATGTTGTTCTCTACGGGCATTACCACACCGATTCCTTCCATTGCGAATATTACTGTGCTAAATACATTTTTCACTCATAATAATGGACTAAATGTGTACACGGACTACATTTGGACTGCAATCCGACTGCAAAATTGCAGTTTGATTGCAGTTGACACAACTGCATCGCAACTGCCGAACGCTAGACAGTCAGCGTGCAGCAGTTCCAGTATGGGTAGGTACACGTTGTCTGGACGGCAAACGTACAGCCGGCCGTTGCGATGCTGTCAACTCCAATCAAACTGCAGCTACTTTGCAGCTGGCTTGCAATCTGTCTGTCTAGGTTTAGACTTTTATATTTAACATCGACCAGGCTGATTCCCGCAACTTCAGGTTCATGATTTAGGTTTTTCAAGCATCACGTTTGAATTTTACAAAAACCTTTCTATTGGCGGTCTACACTCTATGTTATAGATAAAATCTATATTGATATCTATCTAGGTTCATGAAAAATTTGAAGTTTGTAGATCCTCCGGTTTAGGCTATGCGTTGTAGCTGATTTATTATAGGTAGGTATTATATCTTGAAGGTATTGATGATCAATTTTTCGAAACAATAAACGAGAGATCCTATTAATATGTACCTACTGAAGAAATAAAATTATGCAATAGAATAAAAATGTTTTTTATTCAATTAAACTTTCACAAGTACTTTTGAATTGCACTATCTATAACATTATGCGATCTCGTTTACGTTATTGTGCTAACAGTATTTCATCAGGCGTTGATTGAAAAGACTAGCCATAGTGCGGATACCCAGACTTCACACACCTTTGCGAACATTATGGAGAACTTTTAGACATGCAAGTTTCCTCACGATTGAAGCACTTATATTTAAATTAGTAGGTACGGCTTAAATTTATATAGGTAGGATACTTACGAAAGGAATGCCGGAAATCTTGATGGATATCCCACAACCAGTTTATCAGATATTGTGATTTCATCTTTGAAAATGTAGTAAATGCAGATTGCGAATGTTGCCACAAGTAAAATGTTTGCCGTCAACGAAATGGGCGCTAGCCATTTCAAATATCTGATCTGGACCATCAAACATAGTGGCGCGAGTAGGATAAGGCAGTAGTATTCCACGGGTAGAATATATCCCGGCGCATACTGATCCAGTAACTATGAAAAGTATAACACAAGTACATTATTATTGATTAGCCTTTGACGGATAATGCATGATGGGCGTGGACTAACTTGACTGGGGTTAGCTCATGGAATTAGGAATAGGATGTACTTCACATCATTGCATTGTTAAACAAACGCAATTCAAATGATCTAAAATAAAATAACATTTTAGCTCCATTACGAATATAGGTAGAAAAGTTAACTGTACCTAAACCTGTGTATTAGATTCTAAAAGTTTTTGATTTAATTGATAATATGCAGGTTCTTACCTGTTTAATTGAATCAGCTATTAACACTGTGAAAATACAGCAAACTCCAATGTAAGTGAACACCAGTGAAAATTCGGCGAACAAACTGCGAATAAAAATAAATTTTCAGGCATTTGGTTTAGATGACGATATTAGAAATAAAATGTAGTCTATGTTACCCGGACCTTTAAGACGAATCGACTGACACCTCATTCATCAAAATCGGCCCAGTAGTTTAGGCGCTACGGTGGAACACACAGAATTTGGATACAAACATACACACATACATACATACATACATACATAGACTTCTAAAATCATAACCCTTCCTTTTGGCTTTGTCGCAGTCGGGTAAAAAAGGAATTACAAATAGAATAATCTAATCACACTAATATTATAAAGGAGAAAGTTTGTATGTGTGTGTGTGTGTGTGTGTGTTTGTTACTCCTTCACGCAAAAACTACTGGACGGATTGGGCTGAAATTTTGAATGGAGATAGATTATACCCTGGATTAGCACATAGGCTACTTTTTATCCCGGAAAATCAAAGAGTTCCCACGGGAATTTTAAAAAACCTACATCCACGCGAATGAAGTCGCGGGCATCAGCTAGTGATAATATAATTTATGTTGACAATTTAATATATGATTATTGTTTAATATTATGTAAAAGTTAACTCACCCTGCAGCTTTCGCTAGGGGTCTAAGTCTTTTCGGACCTAACGCAAATGCTACTTGACAAGTTTCTGCATAACCTAGTAAGGGTTTTCGAACTGCTTTACAACACACCCTGGATACGTTCACCTGCAAAAAATCGCCTGACATAATATTATTATCTATTTTTCGTTGAAAACCCTGTGTGAGGATAGATTACTGTACTATTATGTATGTATTCTGAGGGATACAATATAACATTCTCAAAAATAATACGTAATTTTCAAACAAAAATCCTCCTTTGTTGCTCAAATTATAATGATACTAAGATATCCTTACCGCACTTTTATTAAATAAGGATGAATACGAACCACATGCACCCAAGATATTTAAATCATTCGAGGGTGCAAATGGATGGCTGAAAACAGATTTATGCAGAGGCACGAAATACTTTTCATATCGATAACACCTACTCCTCCAATTCATTATCAGGGGCTTCAATAGAAGATAAAATCTCCTTTAATTCTTAAAATCCACTGACACCTGCCTATTTACTCAAAGAAAATTAGTTATTTACAGTCACTCAAATAATAGGGCTAATTTTACCTGAGTATTTTATTATTATTGGATACTTACGAAAATATGAACGCAATGTCCACAAATGAAAGCAATGATAACTGTACCGACGATAGCGACACCCCATCCTGCATTGGCGAATGCTAGTGGAATGGCGAGAATACCAGAACCTAACGAAGCTTTCAGCAAATTAGCTAAAGACCTGATGTCCCTGAAATATAAACAAGCAAACTATAAAACAAACATTAATAAAAGTTTTACTGCTCTCTTTTATTTAATAACACTATAATTTTATCAGTAAGTAATATTTTCTAAATGATAACTTCAACGACATCAATGGCTAGTAGGTACTTACTTATTTTCAAAATCAGGTTTTAAGTTAAAATACATAAAGATACTTACGAATTTGGTTTTTTAACCTTACGATGTTCAAAAGGATTGTAATCCTGTGTATCTAATTCCTTTTTATGTATATCCATATTTAAATTTTTATAACATAGAAACTAAAGCATCTGAAGTTAAAGAACTAGTACATTCACTATGAAGGATTCTCACTATCCTAACAAAGACTGAATAAAAAAATCTGTTAGGTTAGCCATAGTAGATAACGGTCTGAAAAGATAATTTTCTCTTTTACACATGAATGTAAAGAGTTGTTTCTAATACCGTTGATCTAGAGTGACAAGCTTTATCTGGCTGTAAATGTTGTATGAATAGTACTTAATCTCAGCATTTAACTCAAAGATAACGAACAGATAACCCAAGTATGAGCGCCTATTAACCTACAAGGCAATAAGACACATTACCTACATGAATTTTATTACAGCGTTTTATTAAGGGAAAACAAATATTTACATTTCTGTAAACTTTTATGGCCTTTTTTGTGTTTTCAAAGCTCTGACTGCCTCTATTTTTAACTCCCGACCCAAAAAGAGGGGTGTTATAAGTTTGACGTGTGTATCTGTGTATCTGTCTGTGGCATCGTAGCTCCTAAACTAATGAACCGATTTTAATTTAGTTTTTTTTTGTTTGAAAGGTGGCTTGATCGACAGTGTTCTTAGCTATAATCCAAGAAAATCGGTTCAGCCGTTTGAAAGTTATCAGCTCTTTTCTAGTTACTGTAACCTTCACTTGTCGGGGGTGTTATAAATTTTTAATTTACACTTGTGATACCTACTATAATAAAATTTGAAACATGTTCTGAATGTTATAAGTATCTCTAGAAAGAAACCAACATTCTTTTTCATAATAATTTACTACTTATTGGGTCTAGTTTTGTTTTACGTAATAATTATTCATTTATCATTTTATTTAGGTAGGTACGTGCATGGATGTATAAATACGGTACGCGCTAGACTTTCAATTAGATTCTTTCGGGATTTTTTTTATCGATTAGTAGGGAGCACATTCAGAATACGGAATATTTACAAAATGCGCCCATATAATATTATTCAACTAGTGAATTTTTTATTTCGATCAGGTTTATTTTACTATCCCGGTAAAAATCGTCGCTTGTTGTGCTTCGGGGACTATCAACTTAAGATCAAGTTATAGACCAAAATATTATAAAGGCGAAAGTTTGTATGTGTGTGTGTGTGTGTGTTTGTTACTCCTTCACGCAAAAACTACTGAACGGATTAGGCTGAAATTTAGAACGGAGATAGATTATACCCTGGATTAGCACATAGGCTACTTTTTATCCCGGAAAACCAAAGAGTTCCCACGGGAATTTCAAAAATCTACATCCACGCGAACGAAGTCGCGGGCATCAGCTAGTAGACCAATAAAAATGACCATTTAATGGCTAAATAATACAAAAAGATACAAAATTAAATGCTCTTTTATTAATAAATAGTAAGTTACTTAAAAATTTCATTCTATTCAATAAATTAAATTAAATATTCTCAAAATTTAAAGCTTATCGAGAGTTTCTGTACGTATCAATCTGTTTGGTTGTTCATTATTTTGATGATATCCATTACGGTGACGGTGCAACCCGAAACCAGACTGCCTAAGCCAAAAATGACAATGAGGGCATTCTTCCAAAGAACCCAGTTTCCTTTTCCGAGATTCTCCCACTTGAAAACAGTCTCAATAATCCCTGGAATTATGAGACCAAGAATTGAATAGAAGCAGGCGCCAACAATGTTGATAATTTGCTCTAACAATGGCAAGGCAATTCCGATTCCCACTGAAAAAGATAAAGTAGACTTCAAAATAAAAATAATCTCTAAGACATTACGTACTATTGCTACTGAGTTTACAGATCATTACATTCTTGGCTTGAGTTTTATGAACCATTTATTTGAAAAATAACATTATGAAGTATCCTTTGTTTATGCATCAGGTACCTATTTTGTAGGTTATGATTAATTATATCAATTTTATAGGTCTATGATCTAATCTTACCACATAGACAAACCCCAGCAGTCCTAGTTGACACTTCTGTTATAGTACGGTAATTGTCTTTGATGTGGGGGTCTGCGTATTTCTTGAAAATGTCATAGACCACGAAATATTGTAGAGGGTAGGTAAAAAAAATTGATAACGCTATGAAGACTTTAGCACATACTGCAGGCCTGAAACAAATTAAACACCTGATATACCTAATCCGAGAAACAGTTTGATACGAATTTTGTTTGCCATTTATTTCAAAATTTTCTTAAAGTGCATGTAAAATTAGGTAGGTAATTTAGTAAAATTTATATAAAATGTATAACTAGATATTATAATGAAAAAAAAAAGCGGGTATGTACCACGATTGATGCGATGATTTTGCAGTACCTATCTATAAAATAGGTAGATACCTTCAGTAGGTAATACGAATGCAATTTATGCCCATTGGATAAAACAATGCCACTCGAAAAATCACAGTAGGTACATATTATCCCTCCATAAATACTCAAGGTGGTATTAATCTCCCTAAGCCCTGGCTTTGCAGATAACGTCACCATATAGAAAACCCACTAGTTTTCAGGAAGCTACATTTTGACTGAAGTGTTTGTAAATCGCCGAGCGATTAGAATGAGCCAAACACTTGTATTAGCAAGTAGGTAGTTGGTAGTCGTTTCCCTACTTAGTAAACAAAACACACTTGAAGTGATGGAAACTAGATCAAGTATATAGCAAGTGGCAAAAGGCACAACTTAGTAATAAGCAAAATAATAACGGAAAAATTTCAGGTTTCCTGGTAGAAATCCAAAAGGTTTCAATTCAACCGTTCTATATTTGGTTCTTTTTAACCCCCGACCCAAAAAGAGGGGTGTTTTAAGATTATTGTTTGTATCTGTGTGTTTGTGTATCTGTCTGTGGCATCATAGCTCCAAAACGAATGAACTGATGATTTTAATTTAGTTTTTTTTTGGAAAGGTGGCTTGATCGAAACTGTTCTTAGTTATAATCCAACAAAATTGGTCAGCCGTTTAAAAGTTATAAGCTTTTTTCTAGTTGAACTAAGGGACGCGCGGCGTTATTACCCTTGTAAAAATTGTTCAGTACTTAATGAATTAATTTTATGCACCTTATAGTAAAGTGAGGCTGACAACTTTTTTCATCAATATAAGAAAGTTTAAAAAATCGTATATTGAACCGCATATCTGAATACATAACCAAATTCCAAATTGCTTTATTGTTAATTCGTGCAATTCTTTTATACCTATCAGTATTATATGAGTAGGTATTTTTATTTTGTAGTGATTCGAAAAAAATCGAATCACGGAATTGTAATAAACAATTACGAACGACATCTACCGGTCGCGTAATACATTACTAGGACAAAGAATTTCTGACATTGACAGACTTCAACGTCAACACTGATTAACATTCAGTGCCATCTGTCGGAGAATAGTTTACATAGACTAATCAAACAATGACAGTTTTTCTAGAACATTCTTTAAAATAAAACTACTCATACAAATTAGCGACCTCTAACGACAGATAGCTTTCCATTTAAAAATAACTGTCAAGACTATTTAATTAATCATATACGCTAGCGACATCTGTCGATCAATAGTCTTTCATTCTGGAAACTTCCCCGACAAACTAATAACATTTCCTGTAGCCAGAACACTCGAGAATACACCTTATTTCCGCTAAATTTAATATAAATAAGCAATCCTCCTAGTTCAGGGACATTCCTGATTTCTATTACCTGCAATCACGACGCAGGAGTGAAGTGAAAGTAATAAATAAGTGTAGTGAATTCTGTGTAACCCTGGATTAAGGTTGGTAACTGTGATGTTATTAAATTATAAGTTTAGGCTAATTGTTTTGTACTCGTTTAACCTAACCCTTGCGATAGGATATTTACTAACAGAATCTGTAAACTCGTTCCATCACTTTTATATTATACGACCTGCACTTGGCTCAGACGACCCAAGGCTCATCTAAAGTTATGGAACGAGAGTTTGAGCAAATCATTTAAGATTGCCTCTCTCGATTCCAGGGTTCCTTCTACCAGGAAGCTCTAACAGTTACACTGAAGCTCTGCTATTAACCTGACTGCTACCCCACCGGCGAAGTGTCTATCAACTTCGTACCGTCTACCCAAGCCACGCTGCACACTGCTGTCGAGTAGCCTACGCACAAGCACTGAGCCGCCGCACCGCAGCGCCGCCCGAGCATCGTCGATTGTCCGACGCGTCTGCGAGCCCTCTGCGAGCCCGTGTCTGCCCCCGGCGTCTGACCAAGGCCAGTTGTCTTCCTTCGGACAGTCAACGTATCTTCATGCGTATGCGATTCTCAATTAACTACCCTGTGATTGTAGCGCGTTACCTACGGCCGCTCACGACCTCGTATTCATTAACTTTATTTAAGTTCCACAATAATGGAGCTATCTAACCTAATTGTATTAACTACCCTGTCATAGTGCTACGTTACCACGAGCTACCTACAAGTTCTTTTAGTTTCCCCAAATATGGAGCTATCTATTAGTAATTTATTTTCCACATGGCGACCACAAACGCGACAGTGGCGCCCACTCTAATTTTTGTGTCTCTTATTGTGGAATAAAAAAGGTGCCTAATCACAGTTCACCCACAGGTTCGAGATCGCATAGCATTAACATACGCTGACCGTAACAAAGTGTATGGTTACGAGTATATTTTGAAATTTTTGTGTAAAATTTCAGGATACACTACGTGTGTATATTTTGTACTAACTTCTATATTTTATATTTTGTGTAACACAGTTACCAACTTTTATAAGTGTTCCACTAATCACTCCTAACTTCCATTTTACTTTACACACATTCACAATGTCTTACCCAACAAATTACCTATCTCTTCTAAAAATCGAACTCAAATATGCAGTTATAGCTGACCTAGACGGTAATAACTTAGGCACCTGGCATGTCAAAGACATAAAACTAACCAATTACAACACTCAAACTTAAGATTATGCATCATTTTCTATATAACATTACAAACCACCTACTAGGCATAATTTTAAGAAATTAGACTACATCTATCCACTAAACTCACAAACTAATTAATCGATTCATTAGCTAATCACCCTAATCTCAAATACCTATGAACGTAAATAAAGCCGCGGAAAGTGCTATCAAACAAACATGATCATTCCATGCATCTAGATTCAAAAAAAGAAACAACAACCGATAAACAGTGTCCACGTAATGTACAGCAGTCAACTCAAGTTTAACATCACGCGATATGCATGAACTTTAAGGTTGGTTGTACACCGCGTCGCGCAATCTTACGTTCATCAAAACAAAGTAGTTAGAACCGGTACACTATACAGATACCTACACCAGTATCTAACATATACTCACCTATTACATTTAACTAGACATAACTACAAACTCAGTAAGTTATGTACATCTACCCTCAACCTAAACAACTAATGTACCAACCGCTACATAAAAATCACTACTTATTCCACAGACATACCTTGCGAAGTCCAAAAAGAATATTACTATAATGCTAGATACACACTAACGTGCTGATGACCTAAAGGTCAGTACAAAATTGGCCTTCACTGACCTAAAAGGTGAATGCTACGCCTACACTAAGGCACTACTAGTACACAACTAATTGTATTTTGCTTACCTAAAAAGGTGAAATACGTCCATATCTTAATGACCTAAAAGTTAAGATATCCTTCTATAACAAGTTGTTAATCCACTATACTAAACAGTGAAAAGACAACTACACCGATTATTTTTGGACTTTGCAACAATCATAACACCTGCTAAACATGAGAGCGAGTCATGGCGAACAAACGCGATAACTCTGTACACTAGGACGCGATGAACCACTAGTATGGCCACCGCTTTATGAATGACTGAAGAATGTTCGGATAGTACGAAAGATGAAGCATGACAAGGTTAACTCGAACTTTTAGCGATATTTAGAGGTAGTGTAGAAGGATTTTATTAGATAAAATCCTAACCTAAAAAGGGGAATATGTAGTGATTCGAAAAAAATCGAATCACGGAATTGTAATAAACAATTACGAACGACATCTACCGGTCGCGTAATACATTACTAGGACAAAGAATTTCTGACATTGACAGACTTCAACGTCAACACTGATTAACATTCAGTGCCATCTGTCGGAGAATAGTTTACATAGACTAATCAAACAATGACAGTTTTTCTAGAACATTCTTTAAAATAAAACTACTCATACAAATTAGCGACCTCTAACGACAGATAGCTTTCCATTTAAAAATAACTGTCAAGACTATTTAATTAATCATATACGCTAGCGACATCTGTCGATCAATAGTCTTTCATTCTGGAAACTTCCCCGACAAACTAATAACATTTCCTGTAGCCAGAACACTCGAGAATACACCTTATTTCCGCTAAATTTAATATAAATAAGCAATCCTCCTAGTTCAGGGACATTCCTGATTTCTATTACCTGCAATCACGACGCAGGAGTGAAGTGAAAGTAATAAATAAGTGTAGTGAATTCTGTGTAACCCTGGATTAAGGTTGGTAACTGTGATGTTATTAAATTATAAGTTTAGGCTAATTGTTTTGTACTCGTTTAACCTAACCCTTGCGATAGGATATTTACTAACAGAATCTGTAAACTCGTTCCATCACTTTTATATTATACGACCTGCACTTGGCTCAGACGACCCAAGGCTCATCTAAAGTTATGGAACGAGAGTTTGAGCAAATCATTTAAGATTGCCTCTCTCGATTCCAGGGTTCCTTCTACCAGGAAGCTCTAACAGTTACACTGAAGCTCTGCTATTAACCTGACTGCTACCCCACCGGCGAAGTGTCTATCAACTTCGTACCGTCTACCCAAGCCACGCTGCACACTGCTGTCGAGTAGCCTACGCACAAGCACTGAGCCGCCGCACCGCAGCGCCGCCCGAGCATCGTCGATTGTCCGACGCGTCTGCGAGCCCTCTGCGAGCCCGTGTCTGCCCCCGGCGTCTGACCAAGGCCAGTTGTCTTCCTTCGGACAGTCAACGTATCTTCATGCGTATGCGATTCTCAATTAACTACCCTGTGATTGTAGCGCGTTACCTACGGCCGCTCACGACCTCGTATTCATTAACTTTATTTAAGTTCCACAATAATGGAGCTATCTAACCTAATTGTATTAACTACCCTGTCATAGTGCTACGTTACCACGAGCTACCTACAAGTTCTTTTAGTTTCCCCAAATATGGAGCTATCTATTAGTAATTTATTTTCCACATGGCGACCACAAACGCGACAATTTTAAAAGCGTCTTTGTATGAACCAATTTTCTCACTATTATAATTATGTACCTAATTAATTTTAATATTTAAATAATATTTTCTGTATTTATGCACAATAACGTAAAAACGTACCCACCTACTTCATTGTTTCAAGGTGACTGCACATTACGAGAATAAATTAATAATTTTGGGTAATAAGCTAATTTTAAAGTAACAAAATAGGTACTAGGTATGTGCCTACTATATAAGTACTAAGCTCTGCATATATTATTTTAAGGATTTATTTAATAAAACTACATAACTTGTGTCGGTTAAAAAGCTCAATTTGGCACAGAGATACTTTTTTCTCGGAAAATTAACGCGGAACTCGAAAGTAGAACTTAGTAGCGGGCAGCTAATTGATTAACTTATTATAATATCAAAGTATAACTAGTATAAACTTCTTGGTCCAGATACTTGAGATTATGCATGTAGGTTTTCTGTACAACATAGAGCCTACTAAGGGTTTTTAGAAATTCTACATGAGAGAAAGCGGGGCCTGTATGATAGAAGAAGTTAATAGATAAATAATTGGTCTTATTTACCAGTCATCGATAGGAAGGTTTAAAGTGATAGACCCTCTTAACACATCTCCATATCTCAAGTAGCCGAAAAGACCCAAAGTGCTGTACATAAAGACGATCATGCCCATTGCCACCACCAGCACACTCGGGAATCCGAGGAAATGCTGTGGCTTCTTCATGGCGTTTTCAACTGGCATCACCACTCCTATGCCCTCCATGGCGAAGATTACAGTCCTGCAAGCAAAAATATTTTGAGGATTTCTTGATTAACGTAGCTAGCAAGAACGCACTTGTCAAAGTTTATTTGAAAAAAAAAAAAACTCTTTCTGTTTTTAATTTTTTTTTGTACTTCTATTTCTACAACCTTCCTGGTGTTATAGTGAGTGCTGTAGTCTGAAGATCCTGGGTTGAATTGAATTCTACATAAGGGCAATACAGCAATGTATGATTTATTTATAAAATGTCTCTGCTGTGTCTTTAGTCTGGTAGGAGGCTTCCGTCGTGGCATAGTTACTTCCCTATGACCCTTCTTGCAAAAGACGTGCCGATAGGCATAATGCCGCGTAGGAAAGACGAAAGGATATGGCAGTTTTAATTTAATATCAGCGGGATATCACCACTAGATCAGACCAGTGACAATTTAGAAACTTAAAAATTCCAAATCGCTCCTAACGGGCATCAAACCCGGGTCTTCTCACCCATAAGGCCACAGCGCTCACCCAGGGAGGTCATCAAAAACGTTTGACGTGAAATGACGTGATTTTAGGATTATACCTACTTTATTAACTTGGTACTTACGAAATAAATGCGGGAAATCTCGAAGGGTCACCCACCGCTCTTTTGTCCGAAAACGTAATGTCGTCCCCAAACACGTAATAAAGACAAATCAGGTACGTGAGAAACAGAAACAAGTTCGCCAATAGTGAAAATACTGCCAGCCATTTTAGATATTTTATCTGGCATAGCAGACAGATCGGAATTAATGTGATTAGGCAGTAATATTCAACTGAGATGTTAAAACTCGGTACGTATCTGTCAATTAGCTGAAAAGAAAGACACATAAATTAAGTATTACTGTTGTTATCAAGAAAGAATACACCTCTGCCAGTGTGCATTGTGCCTAAGTTTGCAAGCAATGCAGTTGGTGTTAATTACTCAGTCAAATAAAGAGTCACGATATTTAGCCGTGCATGCAAAATATTTATTAGAATTTTCCACCGTCGTGCACTTAACCGCGGTCTCTCCGTCACTCGCTCCATACATACGTAGTTGGGCCCTCATTTGAATATTAACCAATCAATTTCGACATCATTCTATAGATACGTCCTATAAACTAATAAGTATTATATTATCTATGTTTGTGGTTTGCCTTTCCGTGAAAATTACGAGTTTAAAAGTAGTTAGTCTGACCAAACCTAATACCTTACTAAAAACCTTGGCACGTAGCATTAATTTTTAGAATCAATCGTTTTTGAAAATTCCTAGGTTTTTTAGCGTTGAGTCAAAAAATATGATTTGAAGTTAACTAATGGCTTTTTAATTAAAGGATGGCCGACAGAATAGTTTTTAGTTATTGAACCTTGTGTTGTTAGCTTGTTTAGCCCTAGTTGCTTGTCTTATTGATATCATATAGATAAAAAATATATATCGTATAACTAATGTTACATACACTCTTACCTGTTTTATAGAGTCCGATATGAGGATAGTGTAAATGCAGCAGACGCCCACGTACGTTAAAAGCATTGCGACTTCCGCAAAAATGCTGCAAACAAAATATGTAATTTAATAATATTATGTGGTACATGTTACTGCAGCTGCAGACATTATTTGATGTAGACTTACGATTATACCTACTAAGTAACCAACAATATTAACGGTGGTCTGTCTATCATTCGCCCTTTACAAACGTAGTTTGATTCTCATTTGAATAAAAACCAATCAAACTCGATGATTCGTAAACACGTTCTAGAAACTAATATCTTTGGTTTGCCAGATTTCTGTAAAAATAACAAGTTTTACAGTTACATGGATTCAAAGATTTGTATGTAAATTGTTGTGACCGTGTAACTTTAATACTTACCAAACCACTCACATATAAGTAGTACGCGACAGGCCGAGATGGCGATCGGGGAGTGAGGTAGGGGGACGCCCTGCACAACTGCACGTCACTCGTAGTAGGTATATAGATATTAGTTCCTACCTATTATCTAGTTAGTATTCAAATGAAAAACAAATTATTATTTGGAGCGCACTACGAATAAACCCCTCTTAATAACGAAATCTTACATGCGATTGTTATATATTATTATTATCTAACCCAGGTATTTAGTTTTGTAACCACCTTTCTTTCGAATTCATATTGTGTATCTAGAACTGCATCAATTAATTGAGGAGAACTCATTTTTATTTTACAGTTAGAGTGATCATGTTACACTTACGATCAAATTAAGAACTTGTAAATTAGCTAGGTAGGTAAATATTATACACGTATTTGCCATGCCACCGTGGGAGTTTTCCTAGAGTTCGTTAACATAAGACTAATAGTTGACTAAGTAGTTTACTAAAAAATTGCACTGATTAAGACTTTAAACTGGTTAGCAGTTCCACGCAGTTCTGTCCTACATCTTCGAAGATATTTAAAAAAAAATATGGGATCCCCCTGAAGGCGTAACTAAAATAATTGTTTATATTGGATCACTCAATAAAGAGTTTTATGTTTGACAATTATTACAATATTTAATACTGTCGAATTTATATTCACCTCTTTTTCAAAGCCGGTAAATAAAATTGAATATGATCGAAACGGCTAATCAAACAAATGAATTTATGTTTGTGAGCGTCATAACAGAATAATTATATTATTAGTCACTTCTTATTTTTCTGCGTGAAAAAGTGCTATTTAAAGTACATTTAATTATTATTATATTCAAGTAATACCTATATTTATTTGTTTTTGAGAACCATACAAATTTTCATGTTGACCTCTATAAATCCCCATTTAAAGTTACCATTTCAAAAATCACAGTCTAGCCTTTTCCGTAAAGTTCTTCCTCGTAAGTATTAATAAATATTTGGCAGTAGGTTCAAATTACGGTCCTTTCCTTTTGTTTAGACAAGAAAGCTAAATTGATCAGATTTTATTAGTGTATAATTTTTGTGTTGTACTGAGCTTTTATATACTTAAGAATAAATCTATATAACCGACTGACAGCAATAGAAGTGATAAAAATAACTTTAGTGACTCTAATATATACAAATGCAGTGGCATTAAAATTACAAATATCACGAAAGAGAACGTAGAAAAACACGACAAATAATAAAAATAGTATCAACTGCTTCATGTTCATAATGTCCAGACTATGTAACAACTAACAATATTGTCACAGTTTACGACATTGTGGCCAATTCTATTGTAGGTAGGTTAAACTTAGATGAGAATGCAGTCAAGGTTATATTAGGTACCACAGATGGTACCTAAAATAAAGCTGTGCATTTAATTGTATGGAATGTTATAAAAACCGTTCCGTACCCAAAGAGTGCCTTCGGGACCCTATTACTAAACTGTCCGTCTGTCCGTACCCCGTCTGTCTGTCAGTGGGCTCTATCTCATGAACCAGGAACCTCCCATGGTCCCACCGAACTTTTGGTTATATGGGCCTCTCTTTAACTCTGTCTTAAGTTTGAGCAAAATCAAAGTACACTCTGTTAATCTGATCTTTAATTTTATTAGCCGTATCTATAACTGGTGCTTCTAGTTATACTTTAATTTCGTGAATTAGTCATAGTTCAATGTTAATAGAAAAAAAATCAGCTTGCAAAATTTCTACCTTGAAAGCTTCCATTTGGTCTACACTATCAAACGAACATTCGTACATACAAGGTACTCAGTTTGTAACAAAAAAATATTATGTTGTTAGGTACCTTGCTCCCATGGCGTATGGTCGCACACATTTTGGTCCATTCTGAAATGCTGCTCTGCATGTTTCCGCATAGGTTAACTGTGGTTTGCGTTCTATCTTGCAGCAACCTCGAGATGTTTTAACCTGAAAATCAATTTGATTTGTGTACTAAAAATACTTTTTTTCAGCTTCCCTATAATAACATAAAACCTGTAAAAAATGATGGTAGACTTATAAAAAACTTAAATGCTGCAGGCCCTACACTCTTCAAGTGCTTAGAGAATGCTATAAGATAAAAAATTTAAAGTAGGTTAGAAAAATGTTACATTGTAAAATAACATCCTACTTAATATTATAAACGCCAAATTTTGTATGTATGGATGGATGTTTGTTATTCTTTCACGCAAAAACTATTGGACGCAATTGGCTGCTGGAGATAGATTGTTCCCTGGATTAACACATAGGCTACTTTTTATCCCGGAAAATCAATGCGTTCCTACGGGATTGCACACCTATACCCAAGTAAACGAAGTCGCGGGCATCAGCTAGATTAAACTTAAATTAATTAATATTTAATATTTTGTGATATAAAACACATAAAAATATTTATATGAGTTAATCATAATAAAAATAATGTAGGTACCTGTACCGTTAACATGACGTAGGACTAACATTATCTTGAAATAAATTAACTTAATGCCATTTTAATAGACTCAAATAATAATAATATAGGTATTTAGGTTTCTCGATATTAACTTCGGTGTATTTACTTTAAATATTAAAACTCAGTTTCAATTTGCTTGATACAAAAAAATGTAAATATAAAATCAGCTTCAAATAGTTGATTTTTATAGGCAGAGTAAAATCTTCATTTAGTGAGGGTTTAACTTTCCATTAATTTAAACTTACTAGTATGTGTACGCAGTGGCCGCATATAAGGCCGACCAGAAACGTGCCAAGTAAGCCTATGCCCCATCCAGAGTTGGCAAATGCTAATGGGCCAGCCAATAGCCCCGAGCCAAGAGAGGCTTTAACTATATTAGCTGTAGCTCTGACGTCTCTGAAAAAGAAACTGTACTAAGACCGGGAAGTTTTTAAGTGCGGAAACCAGCCCAGAGAGAAGAAGAAGACCGGGAAGTAACCATAAACTGTAAAAACACATAACTTTTTTTTTTAATTTATAGACTAGTGCTTGGCTGTAGTAAGACCTTGCTGGAGTTAGTAAGTGATGATTCAGTCTAAAATGAAGCAGCCTTGCCTAGAAGATACCTATTCACTAATGACTTAAAGGTACCTATTTTTAAAAGTCGAGGGGAAAACTAATTGCAAAACTTGATGAACTTGATTGCAAAAAACAAAAAAATGAAGTTAAACTAAGTGTTGGTTTATTTTAAAGATTTCGTTAGATGTTTTCTCATACATTGTTTTATCCGAATTCAAATTTAACCTTTCAAAACTATAGGATTACCTAAGTGACAAAAAACCACTAACCATGCCTAAAAATTTCTAACCACTCCCACAAAAGATACTTTAATTTATTTAATAAATTTAAAAAAATAATTATAATTTTACGTTGAAAGTTCCCGATTTAAGATTAGATAAGTTTGGTTGTCTCACCTTTCACTGGTAAAAAAAAAGGCTTATAGAATGTATACTTACGAACTTGGCTTTTCAACTACTCTGTGTTCATATGGATTATATTCTTCTTGTTTTTCCTCTTTACTCATTTTTATCAATTTTTAAACACGTTTACACTTCAAAAAAATACGAAATAGCACATAAACACATTTCCAAAAGCACGTTTTTTCAGTTAGAATAACGTTTAAGATAAAGTCTATTTTGTATTTTCAATCTGTTAGTAAGCAACAGTGTAAGTTATGCAGATTTCTCGCATGAGACTGGTGATTCCTTTGTTTTCTTTTAAAATAAAATAATGTTCAATAGCACGCGGGGACAATCGTAGTAAATATTTTATGGTTGTACAAACACGATTGCGGGTAAACCGTAAGTTAATACTAAACGGTTTATTTGATAAACTGATAAGCCAATCACAGCGAACCTTTCCGAGCTGTATCCACAAGAGCTGTGATAATACTTAACGTTTGTATATAAAAATGACCTTGGTTTATGAAAAAAGTAATTAAACCTCACGTCAATTTTTAATGGCTTCATAATAATCGTATTTGTCTCCCATGACTTCGGCTGAGAAAAATAATTTTTGTCGCCATTTTTGAAATCTTGGCAGCATTTACATAGACATGAAGCTGGTTTGTTCTTGTATATGATTATATAATATTTCAAGGATGGTTTCATTTCAGTACTAGACTAGATGGTGCCCGCGATTTCGTCCGCTCGGTTGTTTGGTACAGAGTTATCTTACATCCCGGGGACAGACATAGGCAACTTTTTTCCATGAAAATCAAAGAGTTCCTACGGGATTCTTGAAGGCCCATCCGTTCAACCAATTTATATGAAATTTGGTTCAGAGGTAGCTTACATCCCGGAAATTGACATCGGTATCTTTCCCGGAGAAGCAAAGTGTTCTCACGGGATTTTTCCTACGGGATTGATCCTAAATCTATGCGGATGAAGTTGCGAGCATTATCTGATACCGATTATGTAATATTATGGATCATGGCCGGTTAAAAATCTTTTGCAGAAAAATAATTTTCTTACATGAATGTAATATATAAAAGCGTATATAGGAAGATAGCTTGAAGCGTTTTTCAATATTATTGAACTATTTCTGCCTAGCCATTGATTGTGTGCTTGGTGAATTATATTATTAATACCAGCGTCAAGAGCGTTTTAATCTCGGATTATAAAACATGATATTGTTGTATAACCAGGTTTTAATATAAGTTGTTTATGTTTACATGCTCACGTTAAGTGCTTATTATGAAGGGGGAGCGAAAGAAAACGTTTTACGTAAGTACGTATTATAATTTTCTATGGATTTCCTTCCGTAACATATCATAAACTTGTATAGATTAATCTGAAAAATATTTAATCATTATTACATGTACTTATATGTAATTTTTTTTAAAGATAACTAATCCTCCCCTTTCCCCTCTAATTAAGCGTAAAGCTTGTGCTAGGAGTGGGTACGACAATAGTGCAACGGGTTTGGTTTAAACCGCCGACCTTTCGGAATTCAGTCCGCTCCTCAACCGTTGAGCTACCGAGGCTTGAATATATGTAAATGTCCTCCGTGCTGCCTCCGTGTAACGCTTTCAACAGAAGGCTGAATTTATTCTTAGACTTAAATACATAAATTAATTGTTGAGTTTTTTTTTAAAATCATAAACCTTGACTACCATCTCTCTAACTGGTAAGTGATGATTGAAGTCTAAGATAGATGCGGCATTGCGTGTATTAGCGGATGGCTAGCTTTGAAGATGTCTAGCAGTTTAATAAAATCCTTACCCCTAATCGGTTTTCTTTTTATGTGTATAAAAAGGGTCGCTTACATATTGTAAAAAGTCTACAGAGTTTACGGATTTTTTAAATATAAGCTTGGACGATAGGAAAAATTAAACAAGAGATATTGATTTTGTTTAATACTCATAGGGAACTTTAACAGGTAAATTTTTAAATATTTATTATTATTCATCATTTACTCAGGTACAATATTTAGGTACATATACATTATGTAACATAGTAGGCTCCTTTTTACATTTTACCTTATAAAACTTTACATTCAATATTAATTTGCATAACTTTACAATAGAACATCACAATACACAGATCCATAACATACATTTTTATACTTAACATATACACCAGAGTCTAGATACAAAAATATAGACTCCATTCTCACACCTTATTTTAAATAGGTACATTGAATAACGTAGTTACATTATAGCTATACAACTTATAGCGTATGAACCACATCAATATTAAAGTCTTTACTAAGGATTTTGCATGACACTAAAACCATTTTAACTGTGTAACATTACATGTTTTAGGTATTCTTTTATAGGTTCTCCATTACCTGGTAGTCATTTCTCAACCACCATGGGTTCACCCTGTTGGAGATTGTTTGAGGCGTCGAAGGCGTAACAGAAAATGGCTGTCTAGAAGTTTGCTTCGTATTCAGTAATGGATTAAAAAGTGTCGATATAGCATTTGGAGATGTTACTGAAGACGTGAGTTGTGGATTGCTGGGAAAAAGTTGTTGGTTGCGAGACATAAGTTGTGGATTGTTGGGGAAAGTTGGTATTTGTGATCTGCTGGAAGTGCTTTGAAGGAATACTCTTGGAGGAACTTGTGAGACACTCTGAAAACCACCATTGTTAAACAGGTTAGGCCGTGAAAGGAGCGGCATTGAGGACTGAATCGAAGGTGGCGATGTTTCGCATACTGTTCCTTGAGTAAGCTTGTCGACAGAACTGACGAAAATTCGGAAATTTATATCTCCATAATTTAATTCTGATTCCAAAAACACAGGCATACGATCGGAAATTACCCATACATTTCTTCCTTCGTCAATTTTAATATCACATGGAAAAACTAGGCCGACATCGTCTTTGTCTACGACGGCTATATTCTGTGGTTTTAGTGCGAAGTTTGTACTCCAACATCCAATAGCGTTTTGATCGATTAGATTAAAGAGTTGAACACCGGTGACATCCATTACTTTAGCAGTAGTGTGTGTATCACGTCCACGTGTTCCGACTACTTTGAAGTCTTTATAAGATCCAGTTACTTTACTCTCATCTCTTAAGATTCTAGTTGATACAGAAAACTCCGTATAACTTGATAAAGGACTGAAGTACAGTGTTCTGAATCCATCACCGCCCATCGGGGATGCACTTATACCAAATATACCTTCGGCTCCCCACTGGAAGTTCAGACCGGCTATATTAAAGTCGCCAACGAGTGGATCCGGCATGAAATAGCTGTGGCTGAATCTCCATGACTTGTTCTGCTCCCAGGAGTAAGAGATGAGGCCGTAACCAAGTTCATCAGAGAAGTAAGCAAAAGTATCATCACAAGTGAGACCTTCGTCTAGAGCGATGTTTGCGATGAAAGTAGTAGATACGATGTCTTCGGGTCTGAACACATATCTTCTGATACGCCTATCAGTGTTCAAATCATATACGTTTAGAGCGTATGGGCACACATTTGTCACATTAGGATCTGAAAGGAGAAAAAAGATCAATTTAGAAATTATTATTTTGGGTGACTAGTTAGAAATAATGATTAAATAAATAAAATTATCTTCTAACACGTATGTGTTTGTTATGGCAAGAGGATTCCAATTACAAGACTATTGTAAAACTTCCTCGTACGAGCAAATTTTTAATTTGAGATTTTCCGGGTTTCAGCTTGGAAAGTTTACGCTTGGTTTGGTAGCGCAGTTGATGCAGATTGTAGATGTGTTATCTCTTTTACTGAGGGATCGACTGTGGCTTCTATACCTGTATTGCATCCATACCTGCTGCCTCGTGAGGCTGCCGCGCTAAGCATACCATGTTTTCATCTATCATTAATACGTAAGATATAATATGTCATTGCGGAGAACGGGGATACGGGGATAGTCTAGTCGGCCTTCGATTCAGGAGGTTGGTACCGGGCTTGCTCTTAAACTTGTCGTAGTTATATGCGTATATATATATATATCGTTGAAGGAAACGATCGCAAGGAAACCTTGTATGCCTGAGAGTTCTTCATTATGTTATCAAAGGTATGTGAAGTCTACCAATTCGTACTGAGCCGGTGCAGCGTGTCACGGCCCTTCTCATTCTGAAGAAGAAGTAGAAGAGACCCGTTCTCAGTAGTGGACCGGTGATGGGTCGATCGTGATGATTATGATATGTCATTCGTACTCACCGTATCCGTAAGTGCCAACATCCAAGACCCATAGACGGTCACATTTGTCAGCTTTAATTCTGTAAACCGTT